>NC_092717.1:106338724-107790978 GCF_047496885.1 Scyliorhinus torazame
CCAGCTATTTTCCCTTCTTTTATGTTTCCTTCAAAAAGGATTTGTTGGCTTTCGAAGTTCAATTTAGAATCAGAAAAGTCGGTGAGCAGGATTCGCCGGTTGTTCCCTCCAGCGGAATCTTCCGGACCTACTGGTGGGACCCTGCCAGGGGTTCACTGGAGGTGGAGGCTGCAAACAATGGAAAACGCTGGTTACAGAGGTGGGAGCGGAAGGTCTTCATGGCTTTCGCCACTGCAAAACAGGTCATACGGGGGGGGGGGGGGGGGGGGGGGGGGGGGGGTGGAATATCCTGCCCATTGTCAGTCTGCCCTGTTTCTCTCTCTCCTTCTCCTACATTTTAGCAATTGGAATCTCTGGAATATAACACTGGTTCGATGATCCTCTCCGTTAAATACCTTGCCCACTGGGTGAAAACTCTAATTTATCATTAGATCTATCTACCTCTCTGTCTCTATTTCCCTTTGCAGCCCTGTCTCACTCCCTCTCTCTTACCTACAGTGCCTATCTTTTTTTATCTCATAGAGGGCTGGATTCTCCGTCGGCGGGATCCTCCACTTTGCTGGCAGCACACTCACGCCCGCGGATTTCCTGACGTCGTGGGGGTGCCCAAAATGGGAAACCGCATTGGCCTGCTGCCGGGACGGAAGATCCCGCTCAGAGGGCTGAATTCTCCAATCCCCGACACCGATTTTGTAATCAGCGTTCAGGCGGAGGATCCCTTTTTACGACAAAATCGGGGGCGGCACCTGTTTGATGCAGGTTTTAAGCTCCCCTCCCTCTGAAACGGCATCATCGCGGCAAGTGCCACATGCGGTTGGAACGGCCTCAGCGCGTGACCGCAAGGCCCTCCCCCAATGCTCCAACACGGATGGGCCTAGTTCACGACGGCGCGGGGGTCACATGGTACCATCTGTGCGGGAATCCAGCGTGGTGGCTGCGGACTGTGTCCAGCGTCGCCACAGTCGGGCGGGAGCCGTGCTGCTGGCTAGGGGGGGGCTTCCACGAGGGCTGTGGGGGCTGGTGGGGAGAGCCCAGGGGGGGGCAAGGGGATGTCCAGGGAAGCACTATCTGGCAGGTCGGGTCCACTCACGGCTGGCGGCATGTTGTATGGCACGTCCACTGCAGGTTGGCGCCGTGCGCATGTGCGGCCAAGAGCCCGACCATTCTCCAGCCTGTTATTTTGTGGAGTCCGGGAGTTTTACGTGGCGCGGCTGCTAGTCCCTCACCGGTCACAGCATCGGTGAGCGAGTGGCACCAATTTTGTCCATGTAAAACGCCACAGATCCTCCGCACTTAGCTTCAGAATCAGAGAATCTGGCCCAGAGTCTTTCGATTACCCCCAGTTAAAACCCTTCTAAAATTTTACAAGATGATGACAGCAATTAATATCTGTAACCAGAACATTTACTATTCACTTTATGCCATGCACACACACACATTCCTCATGGGTCCACTCCTGCTTTTGGCCAAGCTGGCCATTAATAGGTCAAGGCAGCGGGGCATCGCGAGGGCCGTCCATCCTAAACTCCTCTTCCGCGACAATGTTCACTGCCAGGTGCTCCTGGAAAGGAAACATACGGGGTGGGATTCTCCGTCGGCTGACGTCGAAATCGGGGAAAACAATAGGGCGGAGAATCGATTTTGACGCCAAAATCGTGGTGGACGCTGGGTTCACGCCAAATTGCAATTTCCCGGTGCTTGAACAGCGGCGTCAATGCATTCCACTCCGCATGTACAGGAAATGCCATTTGCATATCATTAGCAGGCCTGACCCGGCATTCTCCGGTGCCTCCACGATGCTCCACCTCCACCGGGGGAATTCCCGACAGTGAAGTTCACTTGTGCTTTGAAAAATCGAGAAACAGGCGCCGTGGCTGATGAGGGAGAGAGGGGAGGTTGGACGCGGAGAGGGCAACCATGGCTGCCGGTCCTGACACTCGTCGGGCTGACTGTGGTGGGGGGGTTGGGCCTACCAGGGTCGGGGGGCCAGGGTGCACCCGCATGGAACTGGGGCAGTGCGCTGGCACGGACCGCCATTTCCGTGGCCTGCAAGGTAGCCAATTTGCTATGCACCCCACTGACCACCCACTTTGGCCCCTGATCCTGTAAAGTGCCACCGCCCATATGGGTGCCTCCACCCTACCAGCCCGCACTCCACCCTCCACCATATCCAGACCGCCACCCGGCGGCTGGGCATCATGCAGGCCACCAAAGGGCAACGCCCACAGTAGCCCCTACAGGGGGGTGACGGCTGGGGGCCACGGAGCGTGCCACTGGCATGGACAGCGCCAGCTATCAGTGTCCCTGGCAGCAGGGACGGTGCAAGGGCCAGAGGCCCCCACGGTGCCAGACACCGATGGGGCCAGGGGTGCGGGGAGGGGAGGCGGGACATAGAGGGGCAGAGTCCGCAATGCCAACCAGGGCCACCATGCAGCCCCTTGGACCTTGGTGGAGGAGGTGCAAAGGAGGCACCGCAGGAGGCCTCTTATGTACTGGCAGCGCCTGTCGGACCGGGCATGCCGCCGAAGACTCCGCCTGAGCAGCGGGACAGTGCGACATATCTGCCAGATCATTGTGCACCTGATGACAACTGCAGAGCACACCAGAGCGGTCGGGGCATCGGAACCTCATTCTGAGGAGTCCGATGCACCACTCACGGATAACCCCGGTGGCCACATGGACCTCATACCGGGTCTCCACATTGATCTCTGGCCTCCATACTGGCGTCATTAGCCAGGACACAGAGGGGACTCATTATCCCCCAAAAGCCAATCCATCATTCTGGAATGGCCCGCGAAGACACCTGGAATGTCTGAGTGTCCCAGGATGTAACTGTTATGCACACTCCCTGGGAAGTGTGCACACACGTGCATGTTCCGGAGGTGGTGGTTGGACATGAGTTGAACATTGAGGGAGTGGAACCCCACCCCGCTGGACCTGAGGCATCCCGGTGATGGTGGAGAACCCTGCTGCCCGTTCACCCTCATGGACTTGGTCCAGCTCAAAGTTTATATAGGGCGAAATTCTCCGGAAACGGCGCGATATCCGCCGACTGGCACCCAAAACGGCGCCAATCAGATGGGCATCGTACCGCCCCAAAGGTGTGGAATGCTCCGCATCTTTGGGGGCCGAGCCCCAACATTGAGGGGCTAGGCCAACGCCGGAGGAATTTCCGCCCCGCCAGCTGGTGGAAACGGCCTTTGTTACCCCGCCAGCTGCTGTGGAAATGACATCTCCGGGCGGCGCATGCGCGGGAGCGTCAGCGGCCGCTGACAGTTTCCCGCGCATGCGCAGTGGAGGGAGTCTCTTCCGCCTCCGCCATGGTGGAAAGAGTGCCCCCACGGCACAGGCCCGCCCGCAGATCGGTGGGCCCCGATCGCGGGCCAGGCCACCGTGGGGGCACCCCCCAGGGCCAGATTGCCCCGCGCTCCCCCCAGGACCCCGGAGCCCGCCCACGCTGCCTTGTCCCGCCGTTCAAAAGGTGGTTTAATCCACGCCAGCGGGACAGGCAATATATCGGCGGGACTTCGGCCCATCCGGGCCGGAGAATCCAGCGGGGGGGGGCCCGCCAACCGGCGCTGCCCGATTCCCGCCCCCGCCGAATATCCGGTACCGGAGACTTCGGCACCGGCGGGGGCGGGATTCACGTCAACCCCCGACGATTCTCCAACCCGGCAGTGGGTCAGAGAATGACGCCCATAGCCTGGTGTCCGGGCAGACAGGACGCACGTCACTTCACGGATGCACTTGTGGGCTGTAGGTTGGGAAAGGCTGCACAAGTTCCCACTCGAGCCCTGGAATAAACCCAAAGCATAGAAGTTCAGGGTTGCGGTGACGGTGACTTGACGATCACCGGGAGTGCGTTTCCACCTCCTCCACGTGGTGTCAAGACCACAAGGACATGGCATAGGTGCCACACCTCCCCTTGAATGGCAAGTATTCAACTAGGGAGAGAGAATGTTAGCTGGTAATTACACGACCAACGAGAAATGGGTACCTGCTATGATCCTAGCAAACACCCTCCAGATGGATGATGAAAAAGTTTGGCAACATGATGCTAATCTGCTACGTGCTTCATGAAGAGAATTTTCTGAATCCTCTCAAGAGGTTTTACCCTTGGAAAATCTAGAGAGCGATACTTCTGAATAGAGACCAGAGACAGTGAGGAATTCAGATTCTGTTTCTAAGGGCTTTCCAATACCTTTAGTGACAGATACTGGAGTAACTACCCAGGAGATACAATCTTCTGAATGGAATGCAGACACTTCCAACGTCTCGAATAACCACGTTCCAGAAGTCAGAATTCTACTGAAAAGGAATAGACGTCTACCACAGAGACTGTCTTATTGAATTGTATATGTGTATAGAAATAATGCATAAGTGAACCTGTTGTATAAATGTTTATCATTGTCATTGCACTAGTGAAGTAAAGGGGGGGGGGGGGGGTGTTATGCATCAAAGCATACACCCCTGCTGGTGAAGTGGCACGTGATGCGTAGTGACATCAGCAGAGTGTTGGCACTAGTTTGTAGGGCTCTCCACCTATTGTATGGGTAACATCTCCTCATAAGCCTCTTATCCAGAATCCAGATTTTGGACACCACCATATCGTTTCTTTTCGTGGCAACAAAGAAACATAACAGTATCCGCCAAGGATACCGGGTGAATTTCCCTCGTCACAGGCTTATTAAGTAAGTCCACACATATGCAAAGAGACCGATTTGGTAAAGGAACCAGTACCATTGCAGATCACCATTCTGGAGGCTTATTGACAGGAGAGATGACTCCCATTTTGTTCATCTCATCAAGTTGCATTGGGACCTGTTTCATGAGTGGATACAGTATTTTCCTCGATGTGAAAATACACACAGGTTTAGCATCTTTCCTCAGCGTTAAGCCGTATTGCGTCTTCAGTTTCCCCGGCCCAGTGAATTGTTTTGGAATGCCCTTTTTGAAATCAGACCCAGATCCTTGCTGGTTGATTTCCTCGATCTTCTGGATGAGGTTGACACAGGCTTTTCGACCTGGAAGAGAAAATTCCTGACTGTGACGGGCATATTATGTTTCCCATATCTGTTTGTTATTGTATTGGAGCGTTGCTTGCAATGTACATTTGACCTACAGCTTGATCCCTTCTGGGCCATATAACTAGATTCCCGTTGGCTTCAGGGATTGTATTACGAGCCACGGTTCTTTGTTGGACAAGACTGTTCGATATGCTCCTGTATCCAATTTGAAATTAGTGATGTGTCCATTAACACAAATATCTGCATTCCAGAATTTGTACCTGGGCCTTTGATCTCACCTCAGAAATACTTTTGTTCCTCTTCTTGTTGAAATTCCTCAATTTCATTGATATCCTCGCATGCAATGATTCTATCCCTTTCCTCTGTGTATCTAGAAGTTTCAGTTCTCCACATCTTCCCAAAGTGTCCACACCTTTTGCAGCGAAAGCATTCTGCAGTGCTTGCAGGGCAGTGGGCTTTTTGGCCGTCACAGCACTGGTATGGTTTGATGGTGCATCGCACTTTTGTTCCATAAGTTGTCTTCTAAATCCAGGATCCTCAGGGGTCTTGACAGGGTGGGTGTGGAGAGGATGTTTCCTCTTGTGAGAGAATCTCGAATTAAGAGTCACTGTTTTAAGGGGTTTCCCATTTAAAATGGAGATTAGGAGAATTGTTTTCACTCAGAGGGTCCCCAGTCTTTGGATGTTGCTTCCGGAAAAGGCAATGGAAGCAGAATTTTTGGACATTCTTTAGGGTAGAGATGGATAGATTCTTGGGAAGCAAGGGGGTGATAGGTTATCAGGTGTAGCTGGAGTGCAGATTTGAAGTTACTCAGATCAGCCATGATCTTATTAAATGGGGGTGCAGGCTCGAGGGGCCGAATGGCCTACTTCTGCTCCTTGTTCGTATGTTTGTATCTTTCCCCCTAGAGCGTCTTTCACATTCTTTTGTGTTACAAGTTGCATCATCATTGATGGTTTTCTTCTCCTCTGAGTGTGGCTCTATTTTGTTCATGGACCTCTGTTGGTGTAACCAACTGCATCAGGCTTCACCAAAATTAAGTCTTCATTGGATTGCAGGCGGTCAGGTAGGGTGTCATCTGTAACACTGGGCGTGATTCTCCCATTCCCCAGCCGGGTGTTTCTCGGCAGTGCGCAGTTCGCTGGCGGCAGCATTCTAGTTTCCGCCGCTTGTCAATAGGATTTCCCATTGTAACACCATCCCATGCTGCTGGAAGGCCCGGGGAGGGGGGAGGTGGTGCTGTCGGTGGGAACAGTGAATCCCAATGACCACAGAATTCCGGTCACTGACTACGGTGCACGTTACTGATTTAAAGGCTTTGCCCCCTCCCTCTTCCCCTTTCCACCTGGGCAAACATTCAGGAGGAGGCCATCCCATTGGTACAGCTCTCCCTGTCCCAGAGCAGGTGCCAGTTTCCTGTGAAAAGCTTCCCTTCTTTAGCAGCCCTTTAGCCACAAATCATTACTCCTGATTTGTCTTCTCCTCCACCAATTTGCACATGCTCAGGGCAATAATGCAGAGATCATTACCCTCGAGATTTAGCATTTTAATTTAGAGGCGAACTCCTCATCCTCTTGCAGCAGGACCTTTACCATATTCCTACCTATGTTGTTTGTTCAACATGGACCACAACTGGATTTACCCCCTCCCTTCCAAGTTCCTTTGCAGCTGTTGTGAGATATCCTTTACCCCAGTACCAGGTAGGCAACTTCAGGATTCTCATTTTAGTGGCAGTGGACAGTATCCATTCCCCAGTTGTAGCGTCCCTATTACTACCACATTTCTATTCTGCTCTCCCTTCTCTGGACAGCATTCTGAGCCTCGGTCTGCATGTCAAAGTCACCTGAGTCCCTGCTACCCAGCACTCTATTAGTCTCAGCATCCCTGTTCAGAACCTATGTTGTCATTTGAGCTGTGACTGCATTCTGGATAAAACCGTCCCTGATGTGTCAGAATCTCTCCAATTCCTACTCCAGCTGAATGACTCTGAGCCGGAGACATTCAACCTAGAGACATCTCTCACAGGCAGGATTGCTCGGGACAGTCTTACCAACCACATCTCCCACGTTCTGCAGTCCAGACTTAAACGACACTCTTGATGCTGAAATGTGTTACAGAACTAAATTCCATGGCTATAAAAAAGAAAGCTGCATAAATAAAGTGATCTACTATTAATACTAATGTGTTCACAGGGAAGTAGGACCAGAGGATCTAAGTTGAACATTAAATTTGAAACAAATGTAGGAAAGAATTGCTTTACCCAGCAATACTGTTAGGAACAATATGCTCGACAGGGGTAGCAGAGGCAGAAACAATGGGGCTGTTCAAAATAAAGTCAGACACTGTGATGGAGCAAGAATGAAACAAATATGGGGTGGGATTTTTCAGTCCTCCAGCCGTGTTTTCCTGCGCGGCGCACCCCCGCCGGCAGCAGGATTCTCCATTCCCGCAGCCGGCCAATGGGGTTTCCCATTGTGCCCGCCCGACACCGTCGGGGAACTCATGGGCGTGGGTGCGCTGCCGGCGAATCAGAGGATCCTGCCGATGAAGAATTCCACTGATGATCTTTGTTCGCCTCTGGGTTTTGTTATATTCTTTTTTTTTATACATGTTTTTATTAAGGATTTTTAAGCTATACAAGACAAAGGGAATTCTCAACATACATTGAAAACAACAGAAACAAAAGATCAGTTGTATTTTGCTACTTATATTGGTTGCGGCTTCTTGTTTTGCGCTCTCCAGTGGGTGTTTATTCCAAGCTGGGTCGCCACTTTCTTCCCCCCCCTCCTCTCCTCCACCCCCCTCCCCTGCCCTCCCCTTCTAGTCATCTTCGCTGCCCTCTTTCCTCTTCAGCTCCTACATTTCGCTCCTGTATGATTGTTGTGAAGCCGCATATTTTGTTATTTGCTGATCTTGGTTGGGTTCTGTTTCTTTGTCGTCGCCCCCCATTTCATTGGCATTCGTTATTGTACTGTCAGCTCCCTCTGGTTTACTGGTTGTTGGCTGCAAACAGGTCTTGAAACAATGAATGGCTCCCATGTTTTGTGGAAGCCTTCTTCCGACCTTCGGATGGCGAATTTGATTTTCTCCATCTGGGTAGGTCGGACAGCCAGTCTGTAGGTTTGGGTGGTGCTGCTGACCGCCAGCCGAGCAGGATTCTCCGGGGGGCGATCAGGGAGGCAAAGGCAAGGGTGCCGACCTGCCTACCCATGACGAGATCTGGCTGTTCTGAGACCCAGAAAGCTGCCGCTCTCGGGTAAGGCTCCACCCTCATCCCCACCACCTTGGACATTGACTCGAAGAAGGCTGTCCAGAACCCGACGAGTCTGGGGCAAGACCAGAACATGTGGGCGTGGTTGGCCAGGCCTCCTTGGCACTGTTCACATTTATCCTCCACCTCTGGGCAGAATCTATTCATTGGGGTTCTGGTTAATTGGCTCTGTGTACCACTTTCAGCTGCATTAGGCTTAGCCTTGCGCAAGTGGCGGTGGAGTTGACCATGTGCAGTGCTTCACTCCAGAGTCCCCATCTTATTTCAAGCCCTCCTTCCATTTATCTCTTGTCTCGTCCAGTTGTGAGTTTGTCCTTACTAGTAGTCGCCCATACAGGTCGCTGCAATTCTCCTTCCCTAAGATGTCCGCGTCCAGTCGATCCTCTAACAGTGACTTGCAGTGGTCGTGGGTATGTCCTTGTTTCCCTACATAGGATGTTTTTGACCTGCGTATATCTTAGTTTGTTGCCCCCTCTGTCAGTTGGAACTTCTCTGTCAGTTCCTCGAGCGTTGTCAGTCTGTTGTCTGTGTAAAAGTCCCTAACTGTCAGCATCACTCCATCTGTCTCCACCTTTTGAAGGTGGCGTCCATTATCGCGGGCGTAAAACTATGGTTGTTGCAAACGGGGGCCTTAATGGACATTTTGGTTAGTCCAAAGTGCTGTTGCAATTGGTTCCACGAGCGGAGTGTTGAGTATTTGTTCGGTGGAGATGGGAGCCCAGCCATGGCCATGGCCTGGAGGGAGGTCCCCCTGCAGGAGCCCTCCTCTATAAGCACCCACTCAGCTACTGGCTCTTTTATCCACCCCTTTACCCTCTCTGCAGTTGCTGCCCAGTGGTAATACTGCAGGTTTGGGAGTGCTAGTCCCCCCCTCTCTGCAGCACCTTTTTTGGGATCCTTGCGTTCTCCCCTCCCCTCCACAAACGGCATGATCAGTTATTCTAATGAGTTGAAGAAGGTCTTGGGGATGTAGAACAGGATGGATCTAAACAGGAAGAGGAACCTAGGCAGTACGTTCATTTTGATCGTCTGGGAGGGAGAGTGGGAGTGTGACTTACCTCTGCAGATCCTTTTTTACTTCCTCCACCAGGCTGGTCAGGTTCCACTTGTGGATCCCTGTCTAGTCATGAGCGATTTGGATCCCCAGGCAGCGGAATTTGTGTTGGGCCTGTTTAAATGGCAGTCCCTCCAGCTCTGCCCCTCCCCCTTGCGGGTTCACCAGGAAATCCTCACTTTTGCCCAGGTTGAGTTTGTAGCCCGAGAACGTTCCAAACTCTCCCAAGAACGTCATGATTCCTTCCCTGCTGCTTTGTGGATCCGAAATGTAGAGGTGCAGGTCATACGCATCGAGCGAGACTCTGTGCTCTCTGTCTCCTCTCCGGATCCCCTTCCAATTCTTTGCCACCCTGAGCGCGATTGCTCGTGCTCAATTGCTAAGGTGAACAGCAGCGGGAACAAGGGCAACCCTGCCTTGTGCCTCTGTGCAGTTGGAAGTACTTAGAGATGGTGGTATTTGTCCATACACTCACTGGGATCGCTGTATCGAAGTTTCACCCAGGCCTTTTCTGCGTCCAAGGAGACGATCGCCTCAGGTGTTCTCTCCCCGGATGGGGTCATGATCACGTTCAGCAGGCACCTGGGGCGTCATTCTCCGACCCCCCAGCGGGTCGGAGAATGGCCATTGGCCGCCGTGAATCCCGCCCCGGCCGGTTCCCCAAGTCTCCGGTACCGGATATTCGGCGGGGGCGGGAATCGGGCCGCGCCAGTTGGCGGGCCCCCCCGTTCAATTCTCCGGCCCAGATGGGCCGAAGTCCCGCCGAGAAATTGCCTGTCCCGCCGGCGTAAATTAAAGTAGGTATTTACCGGCGGGACAAGGCGGCGTGGGCGGGCTCCGGGGTCCTGGGGGGGGGCGCGGGGCGATCTGGCCCCGGGGGGTGCCCCCACGGTGGCCTGGCCCGCGATCGGGGCCCACCGATCCGCGGGCGGGCCTGTGCCGTGGGGGCACTCTTTCCCTTCCGCCTCCGCCACGGTCTCCACCATGGCGGAGGCAGAAGAGACTCCCTCCACTGCGCATGCGTGGGAAACTGTCAGCGGCCGCTGACACTCCCGCGCATGCGCCGCCCGGGGATGTCATTTCCGCGCCAGCTGGCGGGGCAACAAACGCCGTTTCCGCCAGCTGGCGGGGCGGAAATCCCTCCGGCGTTGGCCTAGCCCCTCAATGTTGGGGCTCGGCCCCCAAAGATGCGGAGCATTCCGCACCTTTGGGGCGGCGCGATGCCCGTCTGATTGGCGCCGTTTTGGGTGCCAGTCGGCGGACATCGCGCCGTTGGGGGAGAATTTCGCCCCTGATGTTCGACGTTAGCTGTCTGCCCTTGACAAAGCCCGTCTGGTCTTCTGCTGCCACCTCTGGTACGCGGTCCTCCAGCCTCTTGGCAAGAACCTTGGCCGGTATTTTCGCATCTACGTTTAGCAGCGAAATGGGTCTTTAGGACCTGCATTCTGTTGGGTCTTTGCCTTTCTTGGGTATCAGCGAAATTGAGGCTTGTGTTGGCATAGGCAGCAGGGTGCCCTCGCAAGTGAGTCTGTCAACATCTCCCTCAAGTGCGGGGCTAGAGATGCCGCACATTTTTTGTAAACGTCTGCCAGGAATCCGTCTGGACCCGCCGCCTTCCCTGCCTGCATGGAGTTAATACTCTGCATGACTTCTCCCAGTTCTTTCCTTAAATAAATTTAGAGTATCCAATACTTTTTTTCCAATTAAGGGGCAATTTATCGTGGCAAATCCACCTACCCTGCACATCTTCGGGTTGTGGGGATGAGACTCACGCAGACACGGGGAGAATGTGCAAACTCCACAAGGACTGTGACCCGGAGCCGGGATCGAACCCAGGTCCTTAGTGCCATGAGCAGCAGTGCTAACCACTGCACCATCATGCCGCCCGACTTCTCCCAGTTCTAGGGGTGCTTCCTGTCTACCCCCATGACTGGCATGTCCAGTCCATCGAGGAACTATTTCATCCTCAGGTTCCCTGCTGGGGGCTCAGAGGTGCATAGCCCCCGATAGAAAGCTTTGAATGCCTTGTTGACCTTTTCCGGCTCCGCTACTAGTTTGCCTTTGCTAACTCTAATCTGAGCTATTTCCCTTGTGCCTGCCTGCTTTCTCAGCTGGTGAGCCAGCAGGCGACTGGCTTTGTCTCCGTGTTTATACTGGGTCCCCCGTGCCTGGCGGAGTTGGTGCACTGCTTTCCTCGTGGAGAGCAGATCAATTTGTAGCTTTTTCCTTTCTGCCAGGAGCTCTACAGTCAGGGCCATGGAATATCGCCAGTCCACCTCCAACATGAAGTCGACTAGCTGTTGCCCAGCCATCCTCTCTTCCCTATCTCTTCATCCTCTGTATGCAACAATTTCACATCTGATCACAGCCTTTAGCGCCTCCCAGAACGTGGAAGGTGAGACCTCCCCATTCTAGTTATTAGTAATATACTCGTCTATGGCCTGTGATATTTTTTTGCAGAGGCCTTATTGGCCAGGAGGGCCATGTCCAACCTTCTTGGATGTTGGGCTGGGCCCGTCTCCAACCTCACATCCATGTAGTGTGGAGCATGGTCGAAGATTATAATGGCGGAATATTTTCCTCTTACTAGCCCTGGAAGCACCGATTTCCCCACTGCAAAGAAATCAATCCGTGTGTGGGTGAACTGCCATGGGTCCACAGCCCCCCATCTATTCCATGAATATGCCAAGTTCTTCCGCCATGTTGGAGGTCTTTCCTGTTTTGGGATTCGACCTGTCTGTCCATGGGTCCTATACACATTGAAAACCCCCCCTGCAGTTTAAGTCGGTGTGTGTCGATGTCTGGGATTTTTGCCATGGTCTTCTTCATAAATTTTCATGTAGTTCCTGTTGGGCACGTACACGTTTACCAGGACTACCGATGCCCCGTCTAGGACACTGCTGACCATGACGAATCATCCCCCTGGGTCCATAACCGGACCCAGGTTATGGACCCAGGGGGACGGCATGCCATTATCAGCAGTGACCTAGACTGGGCACCGATGGTCCTGGTAAATCTGTACGCACCCAACTGGGACGACAGTGAACATTATCCTTTTATTTAACAGTATGGCTACCCCCCTGGCTCTTGTCCAGTAGCAGGAATGATAGATCTGTCTCACCCAGCCCTTCCTTACCCGCAGCTGGTCCTTCTCCCTCAGGTGTGTCTCTTGGAGGAAGACTATCTCGGCTTTCATACTTTTCAGGTGGGCAAAGACTCTGGATCTTTTCACTGGGTCGTTGAGTCCCCTGACGTCACAGGTGACAATCCTGATGGGGGGTTTGTTCCACCCCCCTCCTGCGGGATCAACCATACTTACCTGGTGGACATGCCCCAGCTCTCCAGGTTTTCCCTTTGTTAGGGGGCCGTCCAAGATGACCGCGGTCACCTTTCTCACCATAAGGCCGGGCCCCTGCACTCCGGACTCACCCTTTGTCCAGAGTGTTGTGTTGGGTGTTCTGCTGCACAAATGATCCAACATGGCTGTGGATGGAACAACTCTGTTTTATTATCTTAACACCGGTTACAACTAACTGCTGGCTTGGGTACGTGCTTCACCAGCTAACCTGTGGACCCAGCCCTATCACTCTCTTAGTGAGGCACTCAGCACATGGACTATGTCTGAGTGGCACACTGTGAGCTCTGTGCTCTGAGCTATCTCCTGGTAGAATGAGCGGGAACTGTGGTGTTCCCTGTTTTATAGTGCGTGTGCTCTCACTGGTGATTGGCTGCAACGTTATGGGTGTGCTGGTTGGTCCAACTGCCTGTCCATCAGTGTGTGAGTGATTGCACCATGATATGCTGATGTGGATATCATGACATCCCCCCCTTTCACAAAGGATATGTGCCTACATGCTAATAAATAGAAATGTGTACTGAGTGCATCTGAGTATGTGTGTGCAATATTTACAACATGTACATGAGGCTGAACTATATACAGAGGAAGGTGTCAGGTGCAACAGAACAACGAGGTTGTACCAATAACAGAACAAATGCAATCAGCAAACGACGAGAGAAAACTTCTGGAACAATGAACGACAAGAAAAGAAACTCGTTAACAGTACTGTAAAACAATTCAGTGAGTCCAATGTGCTAACAGGCTCATAAGTCAAGTCTCTCAGGTGGGCGACAAATTCAGGTTGACCGTTAGGGAGGCACACCACTCATCGCCCGGATCAATGCTGTGCACTGGCAGCGGCTGGTGGTTCCGACTTGGGGACATCCGGTTCTTGTGGATTACCGCAACGCGGAAGGGCTCCCTGTCTTCGGTATCGCTGGTCTGCATACTGTCTGGATATGACTCAGTGTAGGGGGGCTGAATCGCCCGCCTGTCCCTGCGAGGCTGGCGGAATTGTTGGGAATTGGCAGGTTGAGCTGCTCGACAGCAGGCAGCGTAGTGGCCCATCCTGCCACAGCGGAAGCACTGTTGCACTTTGGACGGACATTGCAGCTTTAAGTGGGCAGGGCCACAGTTGCCGCACGTCGTGACGTCATGGCATTTGTTGCGCCACCGCGCATGAGCGGTGCAGTCCTGCATAAAGCTCGCCTGCGCATCACATCCCTCTGCGTCAACGTCCCCTCTTTTGGAGCGTACAAGCGCGGGAGGCCTCGGAAAGCGTACAAAATGGCCGCCCTCGTCCGGGCCGGGTGCCGGGAGGAACTCGATCGACTGGACCCGCTCCGCCTCGTAGGACCTATGCCGTGCCGTTTCGGCTGCCTGGATTTGGGAGTACCGGCTGGTCGCGTTCTCATGGAGGACGCAGGACTCGATGGCAATCGCTAGGGGTGAGGCACTTTAATTTAAGGAGCTGCTGGCGAAGGGTGTCCGAGATGACCCCAAAAACTATCTGATCCCGTATCATGGAGTCGGAGGTGGCCTCATAGCCGCAGGACTGCGCGAGGATTCGGAGGTGTGTTAAGTAAGATTGGAAAGGCTCATCCTTACCCTGCAGGCGCTGCTGGAAGAGGTACCTCTCGAAGCTCTCATTGACTTCCACGCTGAAGTGTTCGTCGAACCTGAGAAGCACCATCTTATATTTTGTTTTGTCCTCACCTTCCGTGAATGCCAGGGAGTTATAGATGTGGATGGCGTGTTGCCCCGCCGTGGAGAGGAGGAGGGTGATCTTCCTGGTGTCCGATGCATTCTCCCTGTCTGTGGCTTCTAGGCAGAGCTGGAAGCGCTGTTTAAACAGCTTCCAGTTAACGCCAAGATTTCCAGCGATTCGTAGCGGCTGCGGCGGGCTGATGTTTTCCATGGAGCAGGATGGCGGATTTCTGAAAGGGTGCAGGTAGGTCTCACAGTCGCTGGTTAGCGTCCATTACTGGTATCATGTCGTGTTGGGTGTTCTGCTGCACAAATGATCCAACACGGCTGTAGATGGTACAACTCTGTTTTATTATCTTAACACCGGTTACAACTACCTGCTGGCTTGGGTACGTGCTTCACCAGCTAACCTGTGGCCCCAGCCCTATCACTATCTTAGTGAGGCACTCAGCACATGGACTATGTCTGAGTGGCACACTGTGAGCTCTGTGCTCTGAGCTATCTCCTGGTGCATTTTAGCTCTTCCCCGGCTTTGGGGTTTGGACAAAGCGACCGGTGGGCTCTGTCTATTTCTGGTGGGTTAGGGAAGCTATCCCTTCCCAACAGATTGTCCAGAATTTGGGCCACATAGTCTGTTGGGTTCCTACCTTCGGCCCCCTCTGTTGTGTTCTGTGGTTCCCCTGAGGATGAAGATACACACGGAACATGAAGGTGTTCAACCAGAACGATAATTTATTATTAACAACTAACAGGCCTATATACAAACAAAGTTGTTCAAATCTCCGGAGAGCTACTCAAAGTGCGACTGTCCTATCCATGTTACCACCAACTGCCAAGGTGAGCCAGCCACATGATACATGTCTGGCGCCACCCCTGGCAGGAGGTCCAGTTCGTGATCACATACATTGATGAATGGCTTTATACATTTGTACAGTTATACACAAGTATGCACATATCACCACACCCTCCAACAGACCCACAATCCACAAGGTTTGGTGCCTCGATCGGTTTTCCTGATCCTCAATCTTTACATTCAGACTCCCCTGCATTGCGACCAACCTTGATACTTACTTTTCCAGGGCAGTGATCTGGTTGGCCTGGTCTGTTGAGGCCTTCTCTAACTCCTTTATGGTGCTTTCTTGGGCCTCCAGTCGCCTCTCCGCCTTGTCTAGGGCCATCTGCGTGGTTGCCAGAGCTTCCGCGACCGCCCCCCTGACCGCAGCCTGGATGTCGGTTTTTGTCTCCTCTCCGTGTTCTCTCAGTTCTCTTGAGAGAAACACCCTCCAACCACCCACTGGTGGTTGGGCTCCTTATGCGGTGGATCGGTCCTTCTCGCTCTAGCGAGGCCTGGGTTTTGACGTCACGTGCATCTGCTGGCTCAGCCATTTGTTTCTCCTGGCTTTTTCCACGTCTTGTTTCTACACGGTCTCTTGAGTGCCAGTTGTTCGGTATCTCCCTTCGCACTGGTGAGGGATAAAGTGCGGGGATATTTTTTCCTTCGTCTTCGCGGGCTATTTCAGGTGAAAGAGTTTATTTTCGGGTTTGTAGGAGGAGAGCCACCTGATGTGCGACTTCTCAGCACAACCCCGTCACTGGAAGTGGGTTTTGTTATATCCTTAAGCACATCTTAATAAATAGGGATGATCGAATGGCAGAGTAGACTTGATGGGCTGAATGGCCTAATTCTGTTCCCATGTCTTATGGTCTTCATTTTACACATTAATTTAGAGATTTGCTGTCTGCTGAATCTTAAGCAAACACAATGGGAATTAAATACTTTATTTCCAGGCGATCAGTCACTCAATTAATCTAATTTCATTTTGTTTTTCAGACCTGGGGCGAAATTCTCCGGTATCGGCGCAATGTCCGGCGACCGGCGCCAAAAACGGCGCAAATCAGTCGGGCATCGCGCCGCCCCAAAGGTGCGGAATCCTCCGCATCTTGGGGGGCCGAGCCCTAACGTTGAGGGGCTAGGCCCGCGCCGGACTGATTTCCGCCCCGCCAGCTGGCGCGGAAATGACATTGCCGGATGGCGCATGCGCGGGAGCGTTAGCGGCCGCTCACGGCACCCCGCGCATGCGCAGTGGAGGGAGTCTCTTCCGCCTCTGCCATGGTGGAGACCGTGGCAAAGGCGGAAGGAAAAGAGTGCCCCCACGGCACAGGCCCGCCCGCGGATCGGTGGGCCCCGATCGCGGGCCAGGCCACCATGGGGGCACCCCTCGGGGCCAGATCACCCCGCGCGCCCCCCCCAGGACCCCGGAGCCCGCCCACGCCTCCTTGTCCCACTGGTAAGAGAGGTGGTTTAATCCACGCCTGTGGGACAGGCATCCTAGCAGCGGGACTTCGGCCCATTCGGGCCGGAGAATCGCTGGGGGGGGGGGGGCCCGCCAACCGGCGCGATTCCCACCCCCGCCGAATATCCGGTGCCGGAGAATTCGGCAACCGGCGGGGGCGGGATTGACGCCAGCCCCCGGCGATTCTCCGACCCGGCAGGGGGTCGGAGAATCTCGCCCCAGGAGTCAGAAGCAATCCCCAAGTGCTGCCAATTAAATCCGAAGAGCCTCTGCATCTCAGTTCTACTTGTGGTGAGGTATTTCTTATTTCTTGGTCTGTTCTGTTTGAATTTAGTGGGCCTGCAGGTTCGAAAATAGTTTTTTTTAGTGCAGTTGCCTCACTGGTGGATAAATCCTTAGACCACCAAGATCTGAAACTATCAACAACTTTTGATGTATGCAAAGTAATAGCAGCATGAACCTAAGCTTTATATGTGGCCCCTAAGGCTCCAAGGAGTTGCACCTATGTAGCTCAAAAAGACAGAACGCTTGGACACCCGTAGCTTCGGATCTCACTGGCAGTGATTTATCTTATGGATATGGGGATAACTATCTACTTTTTATGCGCATATTTGTGCAGAGTGTCTTTCTGGCCCCAAGCAAGCTACTTCTCCCCTTAGATTTTTAAAATAAAAACATACTTTATTTAGTTTAGGCAGCAGCTGTGACATATAAAACCACAGATGGAATTCATTAATCTTATCCTAGATTGCCTTTACCAGAACCACCACACATTTTGTGCAGCACAATTATTCTAGACTTCGATAGACTAGCTGGACGCATAGTTTCCTGTATTGGACAATCCCAGCAAAAAAGCCGTTGGTAATATAAAATGGTGCTCCTGCTGTAAATTAATCTTTTATTCAGCTCAAATTATAAAGCGAAGTAAAATATATCCCAATTACTGTCGTATGACCATCTCATTTCTTTCTCAAAAATATACGAATATTCATAAAATCTATAAAAGTACGTTCCGTGTCAGTTCAAAGATGACATCACATAAAGTGCAAAACAGATCAATTCTTAAAGTTTCAGGGGCTGGATTCCCTGTTTCACAGACAGGGGGCGGGATTCTCCCGCAACCGGCTGGATGGCCCGACGCCGGCACCAAAAGCGGCGTGAACCATTCCGGCGACGGGCCTGTCATGATATTCAAACACACACATCATGATAGACAGACCAACAGACAAATCAGCACACACAACACGACAACCAATCATAGACGAGGACAGAGACAGTATACGAGAAGAAACACGACACCTGGTGGCCAGTAGATCTGGAGACCAGGACAAGGACAGGACCTGATTAACATCACACACAGGGAGTCACCACGTGCAGAGTATCAAAACAGAACTGTAAATAACAAGTTGAAATAAAACAGCGTTGTACCAAATACAACCGTGTTGGTTCATCTGTACATCGGAACACCCAACGCTACATGGTACAGGAGTGGATCGATACCTGCCGGCAAACCTGCCATCCTGAGAAATGGACATCACCAACAAACCGCAGCCGTTGCAAGTCGCTGGGAACCTTGGCACCAATTGGAAGCTTTTCAAGCAGCGATTTGAACTGTACATGCGAGCCAACGAGAAACAGAGTGCCTCGGATGAAACAAAGATTGCGATGCTCCTCACTACCGCAGGTCAGCACACCATCGATGTATTCAACTCACTGGTGTTCGTGGAAGGCGAGAACCAATCCAAGTATAACACGGTCCTCCTCAAGCTAGACCAGCACTTTAACGTTGAAGTGAATGAAAGTTTTGAAAGGTATATCTTTCAGCAACGCCTGCAAGGTAAGGATGAGCTCTTTCAACCCTTTCTGACGCACCTCCGCATACTCGCGCAGTCCTGCGGTTACGGCAACACCTCAGAGTCCATGATCCGGGACCAGATTGTTTTTGGCGTTGCCTCCAGTGGCCTACGCCAGCAGCTTCTTAAAATTAAAGGCCTGACCTTAGCGTCTGCGGTGGAAGCCTGTGTCCTCCATGAAAATGCGACCAGCCGTTTTGCCCAATTTCAGGCGACCGAGTCGGCACGGAGGGTCCCTAGCGGTCGAATCGGCAAGCCAGGCCGCCCACGAGGCCGAACGCATCCAGGCAATTGATTATCTCCCGGCCCGCGGACCGGACGAGGGCGGCCGTTTCCCGTGCTTTTCGCGGTCTCCCGCGCTTGTGCGCGCCAAAACCAACGGCAACATCGAGGGACGCACTGCGCAGGCGCGCCCGATGCAAGACCGAACTGCGCATGCGCAGTGGCGTAACGAACGCCGTGACGTCATGACGTGCGGCAACTGTGGAGCTGTACATTTAAAAGGGCAATGTCCTGCTAAAAAACCGACAATGCCTATGATGTGGCAAGATGGGCCACTACGCTGCCTACTGTCGAGGGGTTCAACCGATGGATCCTACACATCTCCGACAACCTCGCAGAGACGTCAGGACCGTCCAGCCCGTACATCAGGACATCCAGCCAAATCACACAGATGACCAAGATGCCTTCCGGGTTTCAGTCATTGATGTGAACAGGGTCAACACCATCAATCCGGCCGATGAATGGAGTGCCACCCTGACGGTCAACCGATCGCAGATCACTTTCCGCCTGGACACTGGCGCATCCGCCAACCTCATAGCATATTCAGCATTCCATGCCATGAAGGTCAAACCACCTATCCAGCCATCCCAGTGCAAGATGGTTGACTATAACGGGAACGTCATCCCGGCCATGGGATCTTGCCAGCTCCAGGTGACACACAAAACGCACACGGCCACACTCCCCTTTGAAATTGTTGGCTCATCGAAAGATTCCTTGCTGGGCGCACAGGCATGTAAGGCTCTTCACCTTGTACAGCGAATTATGTCTCTCTCTCCAGACGACACATCCGACTTCCTGGATGCTGACTTCAACGCAAATCTCCAATCCCTCCTTGCTCACAACCAGGAGGTATTTGAAGGCATGGGGACACTGCCATACACATACAAAATTCGCCTCAAACCGGATGCCATCCCGGTCGTTCACGCACCTCGCAGGGTTCCTGCGCCATTTAAAGACCGCCTCAAGTTGCAGCTGCAGGATCTCCAGGACCAAGGGGTCCTATCCAGGGTCACGGAGCCCACGCCATGGGTCAGCTCCATGGTGTGTGTCAAGAAGCCCTCTGGCGAGCTCCGCATCTGTATAGACCCTAAAGTCCTAAATAATAACATTATGCGGGAACACTATCCCATACCTAAACGAGAGGAAATCACCAGTGAGATGGCCCAAGCCAAAATATTCACCAAACTGGATGCTTCCAAAGGATTTTGGCAGATCCAACTGGACCCGTCCAGCCGAAAGCTATGTACTTTTAACACCCCTTTCGGCAGATTCTGCTACAACCGGATGCCATTTGGCATCATCTCGGCATCTGAGGTCTTCCACAGAATAATGGAGCAGATGATGGAAGGCATCGAAGGGGTACGCGTGTATGTGGACGATATCATCATCTGGTCCACCACTCCGCAGGAGCACATACATCGTCTCCAACGCGTTTTCGCCCGCATACGAAACAATGGCCTGCGCCTCAACCGCGCCAAGTGTGCCTTTGGCCAGACCGAATTGAAGTTCCTGGGGGACCACATCTCCCGATCAGGGGTCCGTCCCGATGCGGACAAGGTAAGCTGTACTACGATTCCTGGGCATGGTCAACTTCCTCGGGAAATTCATTCCCAACCTTGCTTCCCACACAACGGCTCTGCGCCATCTCGTAAAGAAATCTACAGAGTTCCAGTGGCAACATACACACCAGCTGGAATGGGAGAAGCTCAAACACAAACTGGCCACGGCACCAGTGTTGGCGTTCTTCGACACGTCTCGTCCCACCAAAATCTCAACTGATGCCAGCCAATCTGGTATTGGAGCAGTGCTCCTGCAGAAAGATAACGTGTCGTCATGGGCCCCGGTTGCCTATGCATCACGGGCCATGACCCCTACGGAACAGCGCTACGCGCAAATTGAAAAAGAATGCCTGGGCTTGCTAACTGGTTTGGACAAGTTCCACGATTATGTAATGGTCTTCCACGATTCACGGTCGAAACTGACCACCGCCCCCTCGTCAACATAATAAACAAGGACCTGAACGACATGACCCCTCGCCTCCAGCGCATCTTACTTAAACTCAGGAGGTATGATTTCCAACTGATCTACACTCCAGGGAAGGACCTCATCGTGGCGGATACCCTATCCCGAGCAGTGAGTACACCACCAGATGCGGAGGGGTTCGTATGTCAAGTTGAGGCACACGTGGCTTTGACAGCGGCAAATATGCCGGCTAACGACCCCAGTCTGGCCCGCATACGCACAGAGACAGCGGCCGACCCCCTTCTACAGCAAGTGATGCGCCACATGACGGAAGGTTGGCTCAAAGGGCAGTGCCCGCAGTTTTATAATGTGCGAGATGACCTAACCACCATTGATGGGATCCTTCTGAAGCTAGAAAGGATCGTCATTCCGCACAGTATGCGCCAGATGATTCTCAATCAAATACACGAAGGCCACTTGGGAGTCGAGAAGTGCAGACGGAGGGCCCGAGAGGCGGTATATTGGCCGGGCATTAATGACGATATTGCCAACATGGTACTCAATTGCACAACCTGCCAGAGGTTTCAGCCGGCGCAACCTCCTGGGACACTTCTGCCCCATGAGCTGGTGACGTCCCCCTGGGCGAAGGTGGGTGTCGACCTATTTCACGCACTTGGCATGGACTATATTATCATCATAGACTACTTCTCCAATTACCCAGAAGTCATACCCCTACACGATCAGACGTCGTCTGCAGTCATCAGGGCCTGCAAGGACACCTTTGCTCGCCACGGCATTCCGATGACTGTCATGGCGGACAATGGGCCCTGTTTCGCCAGCCGTGAATGGTCGTCCTTTGCCGCATCATATGGTTTCACACACGTAACATCCAGCCCTCTACATCCACAGTCAAATGGAAAGGCGGAAAAGGGCGTTCACATTGCCAAGCGGCTCCTCTGCAAGGCTGCTGCTGCCGGATCGGACTTTCACCTCGCCCTGCTCGCCTATCGATCGGCCCTGCTAGCCACGGGTCTCTCGCCAGCACAGCTACTGATGGGTCGCACCCTCAGGACAACTGTGCCTTCCATCCTGACACCAACAACGGACCATGCTAAGGTACTGCACAAGATGCAACTGCAGCGTGATCGCCAGAAGAGTCTGTACGATACAAGGGCGACTGATCTTCCCCCCTGTCCTCCGGGGATAAAGTCCGCATTCATCTGCCAAATGATGGCTGGTCAGCACCTGCCGAAGTTCTCCGACGTGTGGCTCCCCGCTCGTTCCTGGTACGCATGCCGGATGGATCAGTGCGTCGCCGCAATCGGCGAGCCCTTCGCCGCCTTCCACACTCGCAACCGAACAGTGCACACACGCTGGGTCCTCCACTGGTTCCCGAGGATGACTTTGTGGAGCTGCCACAGATCATGCCCCTTCCATCGCCACCCGTGGCCAGGCTTGCACCTCAGCCGGTGGTTCTCGACCCACCCTTGAGACGGTCAACCCAAATTCGTCGCACACCTACTAGATTGGACTTATGAGACTGTTCACACGTTAAAGTTGAAACACTATTGTATTGTAACATGTTACTGTTTTATCATTCCAGATATCGTTTGACCGGACCACACTTCAAAGTTTTTCGTCTTCCTGTTTTGTTATGGTACAACCTCGTTAGCATGACACACCCGACATCGCCCCATGTATATAGTTACGCCACATGCACCTGCTGTAAATATCACGCACACACACTTTTAGATGCACTCACGACACATTCGTATTTATAACCACGTAGCACATAATTTTGTAAAAAAGGGGGGGATGTCATGATATTCAAACACACATATCATGATAGACACACCAACAGACAAATCAGCACACACAACATGACAGCCAATCATAGACAAGGACAGAGACAGTATAAGAGAAGAAACACAACACCTGGTGGCCAGTAGATCTGGAGGCCAGGACAAGGACAGGACCTGATTGACATCACACACAGGGAGTCACCACGTGCAGAGTATCAAGACAGAACTGTAAATAACAAGTTGAAATAAAAGAGCATTGTACCAAATACAACCGTGTTGGTTCATCTGTACATCAGAACACCCAACACTGCAGGGCCGACCGGAAGGTGTGGAATCCTCTGCACGTCCGGGTGCTAGGCCAGCGCCGCATGCGCAGACTGGCCGGCGTGTTCCTGCGCATGCGCAGGGGGGTTCTCCTCCGCGCCGGCCATGGCGAAGCCCTACAGAGGCCGACGTGGAAGGAAAGAGTGCCCCCACGGCACAGACCCGCCCGCAGATCGCTGGGCCCCGATCGTGCGCCAGGCCACCGTGGGGGCCTCACGGGGGCCAGATCCCTCCGCGCCCGCCCGAGGCCTCACCTAGTTGGCCTACGAGCCAGGTCCCACCGTGATGGACCATGTCCATTTCACACTGGCGGGACTGGCCAGGAAACATCGGCTGCTCTGCCAATCGGGGCCCGGAGAATTGCCTGGGGGGCTGCTGCCAACGGCCCCTGACCGGCGCCGGAGAATACGGCAGCCGGCATCGGAGCGCGGGGCGGTATTCACGCCGCCCCCGGGGATTCTCCAACCTATCGGGGGGTCAGAGAAACCCGCCCAAAGTGCTGACGCTGGATGTTCTACGACCAAGAAAGGCACTGGTCCTGGCGCAATTCAGGTTCTGTTAATGAGCTAGCACTGGCCCCATGTGGAACTTGGGCAATTCCAATGAAAAGTGGTGTCTGATTCGCTGGGGTAGGGATTAGCACTCGAGAGGCTGACAAGCTACAGCCGCTCCCCACACACACTCATTCCAGCCAACAAGATGGCAGCCCAAACAGCGGCAGCAGATGCAGAGCTCGAGACCATGCTGGATGCCATGGAGGAGAGGAAGGTCACGCTGTTCCCAGGGGTGGGAAGGAGCTTGCCACCCACTGCCGTACACCGGACCTGGGTGCAGGTGTGCAGATGGCAGAGGCCATGAGCGCCGTGGGCCCCACTACCAGGACCAGCCAGCAATGCCATAAAAAGCTGAACAACCTTCTCAGGGCGGCCAGTGTGAGTAGGCAGCTTTGTGTCCCTGGCATCAACCCCGTCCCACACACCCGTAACTCCCCCCACAACCCAGAGAGCGACTGCACCCCACCCGTCAGCCGTCAGCTCGCACGCCACTGTTATAAACCGACAGGAGGCCCAGGTTTCTGCAACCTCAGAGTCCCTGTGGCTTCCCCTGAGTATGATCTACCCAGATGACGGGGGTGGAGCCACCCCCTTAAACCACAGACTGTTGGGATATAAATAACCTGGCCCAAGGCGCGGGAGATCCATCAGGGGGGCAGGAATTGTAAACATGTAAGGAAATAAATCTAACTTTTTCTTCAATCGTCGCTTCCAAGTGGTTGCTTGCCTGAGACTTTACACCCACCTGCACCAAATTGCAGCACCCATACCACCCCCATGTCCAGGTGCCCTGTTCACAAACGCGCCCCCCCGCCCCCCAAGAGAAGGCAGCACACAACCGCAGTGAGAGAGAGAAAACTGGAGGGGGCCCGGCGGACCTGCAGCCCCTCAATGTCACGGTGCGGACAGGATCTAGACTTTGGAATGTGCCAGTCTGCAACATCAGATCGGCAGAAGCTCTTTACATGGGCAAAGCAAGTTTTGGGCATACCAAAGAGCATCCTTCACCAAGCTGATCCTCCTCCAGCAGCAGTTGTTATTTATCTCAGTGTGCCTCCCTATGTGGAGCACAAAGTACTTCATTACAGAGTAGCTCAGGTTGAATGTCGTTAAAAACCATTCCATCTCTTTTCAGAAAAGAACATTCCAGAAGGAAATGGGCGATGTTCTTTTCCGCACTGCAGCCCCCTCAAGGACAGCGTGCGGTCACAGTGGTACATCAGGCATGCAGGAAGGATCCGACGGGGAGGGCCCTTCTCACCACCAGCCAAGCTATATCTTGTGCTTATATAATGTTCTGGTACTGAGGCATTCTGCCAAGTGATTTTGATAGTCTGCCCGGAGAGCCACCTGATAGGATTCACCACGGGACCTCAAGGAACTTACATTTAGACCACCGCCTGGTGGACTTGTGATCAAAGGTGTCTTTTTGAATAAACATTTCCAAGATGGACAAATGGATGGACACAGTTCAATGACTGTGCGTTCCGTGGCTAAGTGACCAGCCCCATCTTTCGCAACACTGGGGGTTAGATACAACCTCAGCACATAGTAACAGTTGGTGTTTGCATGCTGATGAGTCTACGCACAGTTTGATGCAGCTACATAAATAGTTGGTTATCAGAATAAGAGGTGATGCTGGGTATGCATTTTAACCCTTTGTTTAGCGATTAGTACATCATATCCCTCGGGACAAGGTCCATTTTTGTTGTTCTTCAGGCAAAGTGGAAGACAGCTCTGGTGAACACCATGGAAAAAGCACCAGTCCTTCATCTCGCATGTGATGGCCAGATTCTTGCCCGAAAGAGAGGGAGCGTCACTCTCACATGCCCAGTTTCTGTTTCACCATGACTGCACACTCCTTCCAGTTTTTAACCTACTCCCCCACAGCACCTCCAGGTGGATAGGGCAATTGATCAGTCGTCTCAGTTCCCAAAGAATATGGCTTCACTCTATCCACCATTTCCTTTTGCTCCCGTGTCAGTTCAAACTGGCAGTAGATGCTGACCAGTTTAAAAACCAATAGCAGATCAGACAGCCATCTGAACACTTCATGACAACTGCCAAAGGAGCTCACAGTCATGTGGACCATCTTATAATGGTACTCACATTCCCCTGCACATTTAGGAAAGAGTAGCGCATTCTGCCATTGTAACTCACTGCATCTTTTATTAATAAGCAGATAAGAACATAAGAACTAGGAGCAGGAGTAGGCCATCTGGCCCCTCGAGCCTGCTCCACCATTCAATGAGATCATGGCTGATCTTTTGTGGACTCAGCTCCACATTCCGGCCCGGACACCATAACCCTTAATCCCTTTATTCTTCAAAAAACTATCTATCGTTATCTTAAAAACATTTAATGAAGGAGCCTCTACTGCTTCACTGGGCAAGGAATTCCATAGATTCACAACCCTTTGGGTGAAGAAGTTCATCCTAAACTCAGTCCTAAATCTACTTCCCCTTATTTTGAGGCTATGCCCCTTAGTTCTGCTTTCACCCGCCAGTGGAAACAACCTGCCCACATCTATCCTATCTATTCCCTTCATAATCTTATATGTTTCTATAAGACCCCCCCTCATCTTTCTAAATTCCAACGAGTACAGTCCCAGTCTACTCAACCTCTCCTCGTAATCCAACCCCTTCAGCTCTGGGATTAACCTAGTGAATCTCCTCTGCACACCCTCCAGTGCCAGTACGTCCTTTCTCAAGTAAGGAGACCAAAACTGATCACAATACTCCAGGTGTGGCCTCACTAACACCTTTTTAAGGGGCTGTTTAGCACAGGGCTAAATCGCTGGCTTTGAAAGCAGACCAAGGCAGGCCAGCAGCACGGTTCGATTCCCGTAACAGCCTCCCCGAACAGGCGCCGGAATGTGGCGACTAGGGGCTTTTCACAGTAACTTCATTTGAAGCCTACTTGTGACAATAAGCGATTTTCATTTCATTTCATTATACAATTGCAGCATAACCTCCCTAGTCTTAAACTCCACCCCTCTAGCAATGAAGGACAAAATTCCATTTGCCTTCTTATAACTATGAGCTAACATTCTTGGGAAGTCTGCCACTCTGGATAAGACCCCTCAGAAGTTGCGAAAATTAGTTCTAATCAAAACTCTAATCAAAAGTGCACAAGATGCCCCTTTGACACACCAATGGACTGTGAAATGTTAGACAGATACTTGGCTGAAAGGGTCCGGGGTGTAAAATGTCAGTTCAATGGAACCTTCCCCTCCATTGAAAAAGCAGTAAAATTCCTTCTGGATAACCTTGGGTCAGGTTCCAGAATTCTGCATAAGCTCATAAAGTGTATCTGTTGCAACTTCTCATTCACTTATTTTCAGACATCTTCAGGCAGGTGTTTCACGCTCTGTATATTTGATAGCTGGGTAACTCTTTATCCCCTTGAGCTTTCTTTGAAGCGCTTGGAGCCTTCACAGGCCCTATCCCTTCTCATCCTCCTTCTCCTCATCACCATCATGTAATATCAAATGCAGAGCAACAGCCAGAGGTACTGACAAGTTCTGCAGCCGCCCCTTGAGGTAATTGCTCTTTAAAACACAGAGGGCAACAAATCAGTTTGCTTTCATTTTTGGGCGCAGTGTTTGTGAGTCAGGATCAGCCCATGCCCAGTCCTATTGAGGAAGGCAGCATGCAAACTTTGTGCTGCTTCCTCATATCCATGATTGGAGCATTCAGCTGTGTGCTACCTGCACTGCTGTCTGGCTGAACACTCAACAGGGAGCCGAACACATGTTCCACCTAACATCCAGCTCTTAAAGGCAGCCTGCCCCTCTCAAAGTGGAGCTGCACTGATTGTAAAGAGGCTGCTGCTGACTGACTGTCTCGGGAGGAATTGGCTGTAAGGAGAAGGAAACCAAATGGAGAGAGGGTTCCCACGTTCTCAAATGTGGCGCTGACAACTTTGGTCCAGAAAATCAGTGGGGGAAAGAAACCTTCAGAAGTGAATGTGAACAGGTGCACAGGGAGGTCAGTTCCTGGAGTTTGGAGTCAAGGACCTAGCAACAGTGCCACAAGTAGGTCAATGACATCACGTGGGCGGTCAAGGGGTCAGTGATTGCATGTTCAAATGACCTACTCACCACAACCAGTCTCGCAGACATTTCTCGCTGCTCCAACTATTCAGCTGTGACAGGCACCTCACTAAATCATGGTGCAACACACTCACTGACATCCAACTATCTCTAGTGGCACAAGGTGGCTCATATTTGCAGGGAGCAGCGCAGAACCAAAGGAGGACAGACACAGCTGCACTGACTGAACCCGCTGGAGAAGACAGTACTCAGCATCATGGGGCTGGCTGTTACAGAGACTGTTTTCATAGATTATCATAGAATTTACAGTGCAGAAGTCAGATGTCACTGAGAATATTCAGTATGACGTCATGTTCCTGCCTCATACCCTTCCAAACCTCCACCTCACCCTCATCCTGTTACATGGCCTGAGGTACTAGCTGCAGTCATGGACCATGGATCACTTATTTTCCAACTTACACTCCCTTCCCTCATACATACTCTCCCTTTCATATTTCCTGCTTTCAAGTATCTCAGGAATTGCAAATGACCAGTTAGTTCAGTCTCATGAGGAAGTACAAAAGCTGCTACAGACTTCCAGGGAATAAACGCCACCTCTTGATCTGACAATCACAGCTACCAGCTCAGATACTGGCACTGCATATCGAGGCTAGTGCACAGTTGAGATCTGTCTGTGGTGAGTTGCTAGGCATGAGTGGGCTGCAGTCAGGCCAGGGGAAAGGGCCAACTCACTGGAGGTCACACACGGGTTCTGCTACAATGGACTCAGCAGCATACAGAGCCATGCATGCCAGGATACTTAGTGCATTGGCAGCTCTGTCACTCAGCTTCCTGACACTGTCAATGAGCGTGGAGGAAGCTGGGTCCAATGTGGCAGAAGGCATCATGTAGAACTTGGAGCCATTCCTTTCAGCGTGAAAATGGTGGCCTGTTCCATGACAGCATTTGTGGACCCAACCATAATTCAGTTTCTGGTCGCTGCTGTCTCAGCTTCCACTGGAGACCAGACGACCGCCCGCCAACATCTCAGTGCTGCAGTGGAAGTTCAGCCTGAGGGCAAGGGATCCATGCTTGCTGTCATTCAAGCTCAGATTACTGCCATCATTGCTGTGCATGTCAGTGTTTGAAGGGGTTTGCAGGCTCTCACAGTAGTCCAGCAAACTGCCTGTAATAGACAATTAGGATTGGTGAAGTGCCATCCTATGGGAGTGGCTTTGACTCCATGCAGAATGAACCTGCCCTTGGAATCACAGAATCATAGAATTTACAGTGCAAAGGAGGCCATTCGGCCCATCGAGTCTGTACCGGCTCTTGGAAAGAGCACCCCACTGAAGCACACACCTCATCCACCCCATCCCCTTGACCCAGTAACCCCATTTAACCTTTTGTTTGGACACTAATGGCAATTTAGCATGGTCAATCCGCCTAACTCACACATCTTTGGGCTGTGGGAGGAAACCGGAGCACTCGGAGGAAACCTACGCTGACACAGGGAGAACGTGCAGACTCCACACAGACAGTGACCCAAGCCGGGAATCGAACCTGGGACCCTGGAGCTGTGAAGCAACCGTGCTAACCACTGTGCTATCGTGCTGCCACCATCCATACTCCCACCACTGCCACTTAGCCAGGGTCCTTGCTGAGACCTGTAAGCCAGCCAGCCCAGACTGCTGCCACACATGCTGAGGCGGTGCAATCCTGTGCGTGGTTGAGGACATCCTGTAATGCATTCCCCCAATGAAAGCCAGCAACCTTTCACCAACCATGGTGCAACTACTGGCAGTATTGTGCAGGAGCACCAGGCCAGGCAAAAGCACAAGGAAGAGAGGAACAACTATAAATAGTTCATATTTGTTTTTACATTATTGCATGTGTTGTGGATAAAGATGTTATGGAAGGTGGGCCGATGAGGGGGAGAGTGGCTCTGTGGTGGAAGGGAGTGGTCCTTCGCTTACTGAACGCATGTTCAGCTGTGAGTGGTTGGCACAAGGTGTTCACTGGACTTGATTGTGAACATGCATCAAATCATCCTTACATATATAGAAACATACATGGAAAATAAAAGGAGGAGGCCATTCGGCCCTTCGAAGCTGCTCTGCCATTCATTATGATCATGGATGATCTTCAAATTCAGTATCCTGATCGCGCCTTCCTCCATATCTCTAGATCTCTTTAGCCCCAACAGCTATGTCTAATTCCTTCTTGAAATCACACAACGTTTTGGCTTCAGCTACTTTCTGTGGTAGCAAATTCCACAGATTCACCATTCTCTGGGTGAAGAAAGTTCTCCTCGCAACAGTCCTAAAAGATTTACCCCGTATCCTCAAACTATGACCCCCTTGTTTTGGACTCCCCCACCATCGGGAACATTCTATTTCAATGTAGCCTGTCTATTCCTGTTAGAATTGTATAAGTTTCTATGAACTCTCCTCTCCCTCTTCTAAATTCCAATGAATATAATCCTAACCAATTTAGTCTCTCCTCATATGACAGGTCCGTCATCCCAGAATGAGCCTGGTAAACCTTTGCTGCACTTCCTCCATAGCACAAACATCCTTCCTCAGATAAGGACACCAAAACTGCACACAATACTCCAGGTGTGGCCTCACCAATGCCATGTGCAATTGCAGTAAAAACTCTATACTTGTACTCAAATCCTCTGGCTATGAAGGTCAACATACCATTTGCCTTTTTTACTGCCTGCTGTACCAGCTGGAAGCCAGCGCTAGTCATTCTGAGGGCCTCTGGATTCTACAGCCAAGAATCTCACCCTGAATTCACAGGTTCGGACTTCAGTATTAATGAAATGTGATAAGTATGTAAACTGACAATAAAATATCTCCTGAGCTAAACACTTTCCTTACTTTCGGTTAAACCTAACAAAACTATACTGGTGTTTTCCATCGTCCATGGAAATTTGTATCTGTTGCTGAATGTGTTGTATTCCAGTGGTCCTTGTGACTGATATAAAAGATTCAACTGATGGGAAATATGTACCCTCCCCTCATTCACATCATGATAAACATTGGACCTTGGTGGCACCATTCCCAAAATGGAGCAGTAAAGCCAGCAGAACAATGCAACGGAGAGGAACGTGATTGAGCACAATAAGCCACTTTCTATCATTTTGATTCTCATTATCAGACAGGTGACGGCTGGAATATTCAGACCGGTTTCTCTGATGGGTAAATAAGAGTGACTTTGTAGATGAGTCTATTTGCCTTTGGGCTACAGTTAAAGTATTTTCACAATGCTTTGTCTTGTATTCCCCACAAAGTGATGACTTCCTTGAATAGGCTGATGTATGTCATGTGAGCCTCTGCATGCTCAGGATCAACAATTAGCCCTGAATTTCTGTATTCAGACTGGAGATCATGCACAATGTTCACTCTGATTTCCTGGCTGCCTTGAATGGTGAAAAACATCACCCTATCAGACCAACACATGCCAACATATACTAACTATCTTATGATTTCAATAATGTATATAACTAGGTAAACATAGCAAAACACTAAGCACAATGTGTGAAAACAGCAATTGTGGAATTAGTTCACAAAGGGTTATAAAACCTTGGTGAGTGTGTATTTTTATGGAATTTGATAAATGCAAGACTTTCTGGTTGAAACAATGAGACCAATTGTTTGGTCGTATTGCAAGGCTGGTGAAGCAATACAAATAGTGTGTCCAACTGATGCGGCATGATTTTGCAAGAGATCAAAACTAACCCAAAAATCCAAAGTCAATTAGAGAAAAAGATTCTGAAAAATTCTTCACCAATCTCTCCGGTGCTGAAATTTATCCTGGGGGTGTCCACCACAACACATTTTCAGCTCATTTTCCCCACTTTTTCATGCTCCCTGGGTAGACTGCTGATTCACAGCGATTGCGCTGAGGCTGGAGGAAAGGAACTGCTCTTACCATTGTAAGTAACTTGCGTTCTTCAGGGGAAATCTTAGGTTCAGATGTTGAACTGAGACCCCATCTGGCTGACTGCATTGAAAAGGTTTGCATTATAACGTACTTTTCACGGCCGTCAGACAGCTGAAAGCAATTTATAGCTAATGAAGCACTTTTTGAAGTGTAGTCACTGTTTTAGTGTAGGAAACACGGCAGTCACTTTGCACTCAGCTAATTCCCATAATTTGCAATGCAATAATAACCAGATAATCTATATTTTGTAATATTGATTGGAAGGTAAATAATAGCCAGGACACCAGGAATAACTTCCCTGTTCTTTTGGGGATGCATAGTGGTATTATCACTGGACTTGTAATCCAGAGACCCATTGTAATGCTCTGGGGACCTGGGTTCGAATCCCGCCATGCCAGATGGTGAAATTTGAATTCAATAGAAATCTGGAATTAAAAGCCTAATGATGATCATGAAACCATTGCCGATTGTTGTAAAAGCTCATCTGGTTCACTAATGTCCTTCAGGGAAGGAAATCTGCCATCCTTACCCGGTCTGGCCTACATGTGACTCCAGACCCATACAGCGTTGCAGTTGACTCTTAACTGCCACCACAGAAATGGCCTAGTAAGCCACTCAGTTGAAAGGCAATTAGGGATGGGCAACAAATTCATTGGTCCAGCTAGCAATGCTCACATCCCAATGAATTTTTTAAAATATTCTTCTTCAAAATAGTGCTATAAAATCTTTTCTATTCACTTGAGCAGGCATTTAGGGCCTTGGTTTAATATCTTGGGCTGGATTCTCCGGTCCCACAACTGCATGTTTCCCAGCGGCACATCATTCGCTGGAAGGTTCTATCTTCCCACGGCCTGTCAGTGGCCTTCCCATTGAAGCCACCCCGTGCCGCCAGCGCGGGTCCACTCGGGGTGGGAACAGAGAATCCCAACGGCCGGGGAATTCTGGCCTTAATCTCAAAGACTGCAAGTCCAAAAACACAGTGCTCTCTCATACTTCACTGAGCCTTGTACTCAAGCACTCAAGTGGAACCTAATTGTAAAAGATCCCATGGTATTGTTTGAAGAAAAGTAAGCAATGTTCCAAATTCCTGGCCAACATTCTTGCTTCAATCAGAATCACCAAAAGACAGGTTACCTGATCGTTCATTCATTTGCTATTTGTAGGTCATGCTGCATTCAAGTTAACTGCTGCAGTTTTTACATATTAACGATGGCGGTACTTCAAAACGTCATCCATTGGTCATAAAGTACTGTTCTGAGAACATGAAAAGGTACTATATGAATGCAAGTTCTCGTTTTTCTGAACTTATTTTATTACATGCAGACTCCTAAATTTTATTCACCTTTTTTCTGTGATTCAGAAGACAAAGTAAATTTCCTTCATTCCCTACAAATTACCAACAAAAGAACATTAAAATGAAACGGCTCAAGCATCAAAGCTTGAGCCAAATACCATTTGGTTTACTATTCAAATAATGTGATTTGTGACAGTCCTACAGTTACAAACAAACTACATTCAAGAGTACACTTTTTACAAAGCTTTGAGACTGTCTACATACGTAAAGTCTAGTTTAAGGTGGAAAATGGCAATATTGAAAAGTGGGTTTTGATCATTTTTTCATGCACTCACTTGTGACAAACAGTCCTGAATGCACACAGTGTTATTATTCAGCTTGAACAAATGTAATACTTAGTAAATTTATTATCCTTCTCTGATGCCTGAATGACTTTGCAACTGTCGGTCCTCGCCTGTCACAGATGTAAACGTACTTGCACCAAATTGACCCCCACCCCACCTCAAGAGCCAGGTTTTAGGATGGAAACTGATACAACATCTTGATAGAGTTTCTGTATAAATTATTCACGCTTGGTGTGTTTTCTATATATGGTGTTCCAAAAGCTTTCCACTTATTCAGTAAATTTACTTTTTAGGGATAATTCTTAACTCCTTTCAATATGGAATTTAGTCAAATGTTTAGGTGGGCATTATCTATATCAGTGATTGTAGGTGGGGTACATTTAATGGCTGATAGCTAAATTGTGATTTTTGCCATATTTCATAGCCAATATGCAATTCGATTGCCCAGACACTGTGATGAAACTGATACATCTCAGAGACAGTAAAACAGATGGACTGAATTTGCATCTGCTCCCACTTTCTGATTTGAAATGCTACAGACCATTACACGCATAATGATTTATAGGTTAATTCCTTAAATATCTTAATTTTTGTTGCTGTAGACAGAATGGACCCTCACTAATGCCAACAACATCTGTTAGAATGAACATTTAATTGAAAAGAATTTTAAAGTTGATTTTAAAGAGTCATAAACCAGTGTCAAATGACCTCATGTTCTCTTGAGACAATAGCAATGAAAAAAAAAAATTTGGTTAGCTGAATATTTAACAATAATAGTTAAGTATTCAGCTTACTGAAATATTTTAATTAGTATGGTTAAAGATGAGCAATAAAGTTAAATAACAATATGCACACATGACTATGTAAAGGATCATCACACAAAATCAGTGATCTGCTCCCTCCTCACAGGGGCCTTAGAGGATTAAATTGGTTTGTGCCAGCAGCTTGAAACAGGCTCGAGCCAAATCGACAGCCAATTTTTCACAGGGCCAGTTTTAATTTTCCATTGTCAAGGTTTCTCATTTCAAATCCAGTAAAAGCGACAGTGAGACTCTCGCAAACGAATCTCCGAAAAGAGTTTGATCTACCATCCTGTGAACTTCAGTCGAAGGCAAATGTGACAGGGGGGGAATGTTTTGCTGTTGATTCTCTGCGTGTCCATTTCAAGCTGCCAGTGAAGACCGACTTCACACCCTTGATATTTTAAAACTAACGACTGCTGTGTAATGGGAATCACAAATAAAGTTTTATTTTTCCGAAGAATATTAAAAACATAAATTCAAAATTAGTGTGTTAAATCGCAATCCTACAAACAGGCTCAGAACTACACATAAGAAACTGAATAACCAGTTACCCTCCGGCGGGATTGGGATGGAATAAAGGTGGGGGGGGGGGGGGGGGTGGAAGATGTGAAACTAATTATTTAACTATTAATTTGTTCTGCAGTTTTTTTCTTTTCATTATTCTTCCTCTTGCACTACTGAAGATGGCAAATGTAAATTGAAAGAAAGTGAGTAGAAATTCTTTCATGTAGCATTGCCTCCCTCTGGACAGGCTAGTACCTGCATGGCCTGTGCAGGTTCCCCCATTTATAGAATCCATACAGTGCAGAAGGAAGCCATTCAGCCATCAAGTCTACACTGGCCCTTGGAAAGAGCAGCCTACTTAAGCTTAAACCCACACCTCCACCCCATCCCCGCAACCCAGTAACCCCACCCAAACATTTTGGGCACTGAGGGGCAATTAAGCGTGGCCAATCCACCTAACCTACACATCTTTGGAACGTGGGAGGAAACTGGAGCACCCAGAGGCAACCCACGCAGACATGGGGAGAAGGTGCAAACACCACATAGACAGTCACCCAAGGCCGGAACTGAACCCCGGTCCGTGGAGCTATGAGGCAGCAGTGCTAACCACTGTGCCACTGAAGAACATGGCATGGCCTGCGCAGGAGCAGCCTGTGTCCCAACAACTCCATCGAGTCATAAGAAGCAGCGCACAAACAGATTCTGCCCCCCTGCCCCCGCACTCTCCCCATCACCAAAGAATCTGATTGGGACTCGAGTATTATACAATGTATTATTTTTTCAGTAATGTTTACAGCTGTGTTTAATCCATTGAGTAACTTTCCCACAGTATAACAGTGACTACAATTCAAATAACACCTGGTTGTCTGTAAAACATTTTGGAACATCCTGAGCTGGTGATAGGCACAAAAGTGAGTTCTTTCTTTTCTTTCTTTAAAGCCACAAGGTCTAATTCCTGTAAATAGGTACAACCTGGGATCAGTTAGAGACTAGTTTCTCGATCTGGGAAAGGCTCTCTTTGGAGATGGGCTAGTGCAAATCTGGCTCCTTCTCGAGATCAGAAGAAGCCATGAAGAAATTATTGGTTTTCTTTCTTGTTTTAAGAAGTAAATTTGCATGTGTGAGAAAATGCGATGTCGGAAGTGTGGCAGTCACTTGTTGCTACTTCAATATATGAGTAATTGTGTGCGCAAACGTTTGAAAAACTGTAATGGACTATTTAAACATTCTAACTTTCTTTTAGTCAATTTTCTTTCTCTCCTTTACATGCCCACCAGTTAAAAGCCATTTGAGTCACAGCAAATACAAAATGGATTTAGAAAATCAACTCAAGAGTTGGAGCCATAGATGAAAAATGCAACCATATGGTTTTAATTAAAATATAGCCAAAATAATTTACCACAAGGGAAACTATGGACTAAGTTGCTAGTCAATAATAAGAAAAGAGGACATTGCTGCCTAGATCACTATGGAGAGAGTTACCATTGGCATATCTGGACCTCTATTTGAATTGTTGGAAGCTTTAATATTCTGCTAGCAGAAATGTGGAAAATTTACTCTGGTAAAAGTAATCAAATGCTCAAGATTCTGAGGCACTAGGGTTCCTTTTTGATCAAAAGTGGAAATAGAGATTAAACCAAGCCTGTGTCCTCTGGTTTGCCAAGAGTAATGTAACAGATAATTTCAAAATTACCATAAATATTATGGGCGGGATTCTCCGTCCTGCCAGACCCGTTTTCTGGTGCGGCGTGCCCCCGCCAGCAGCGGGATCCACCGTCCCAGCAGCCGGCCAATGGGGTTTCCCATTGTGGCCACCCCATGCTGTTGGGAAATCCACGGGCGTGAGTGCGCTGACGGCAAACCTGAGGATCCCATCGATGGAGAATCCTGCCCTATATCTTTAACTTTACAATCCTAAAAAAATCATTTGCATTAAACAAATAGTAGGCTACTGTTAAAGAGTTCTTGTGAACTATCATATCATCCTAAATAATGGACAAAGGATAGATAAGCTACTGATGTGTAGGATCAAGATATTTCAATCCAGTGATATCAGGAATGAGGTAATTCATTCTACGCATTATTCACAATATGATATGACAGTGAGTTCTACACAAAAAGATAAAACAGATTAACTTAGGGCAAATGAGATACTGTAACTGAGCAAATATCTATAGATTTTTAAGTAAAAATCTTTTTTGTACCATTTCGGATGATAGGTTAATTTTAACGGCTAAAACTCTGCCTTTTAACACTAATTCAAAATCAAGAAAAATGGTTTAAAAATATGAAAATTCTTGTACTTGTCCAGGAATGTGTTGATATTCATCTACTGGGGAATTTACTGCCACAGGACAGGTGAAAAAACATGTAACAGCAAGTTCTTTACATGCATTGAAATCAAGAAACAAAAGGCCCTTGATTATGAGAATATTGGTTATGACATGACTTCACATGTGCAGTGTTTTTGCCTTCGGACAGGAAGTTCTCATTTCCTAATTCCAGTGTCAAATCCGTTTATTTGACATGACAAGGGTATATGTTGCACTTGGAGTCTGTCAAACAATTACCAGAAATGCTACTGAATTTTCTGATGGATGGTAATAGTACCAGAACCAGGAAATGTGCCCATAAATTGAAATTAACTTTTACCCAAACTGCGAAAGATTTCAGTTTCTCATGTCCCAAACAAGAAAAGGAGCATCTTAATCTAATTAACTGAGCTATTTCATTTGTTTTAGGCCTTCATGTAATGTATCCATGTGAAAATTCAGAATTTAAGTTTTTTTAAATTGTTGAGCCACATTTCATCTGTAGGATGATGCAAATAAAATAATGAATGGATCTGGTCCTAAATGACTCATGCAGCGCGAGATGCGCACTTGCGATGTCAAGGCATACAATACTGTGGGCCAAGTGTTGAAAATGGGATTAGAATAGTTAGATAGGTGTTTTTCACCGGCATAGACACGATGGGCTGAAGGATCTTTTCTGTGCTGTAGACCTCTGTGACTCGATGACTCATAGAATCATAGAATTTACAGTGCAGAAGGAGGCCATTCGGCCCATCGAATCTTCATCAGCCCTTACAAAGAGCACCCTACTGAAGCTCACGTATCTACCCTATCCCCGTAACCCAGTAACACCCACTTAACATTTTTTGGACACTAAGGGCAATTTTAGCATGGCCAATCCACCTAACCCGCACATCTTTGGACTGTGGGAGGAAACCGGAGCACCCGGAGGAAACCCACTTTAGGTTGTCTTGTACCTTGATAACTTGCATGCTCACCAATGCAGAGAAACTGATAATGCCGATGGGGAAGTTTGCTCCTGCGCTGAAGTAACTGTCGTCTATTCGCTCTGCTTTTTGATGGCTATGGAGCCATACAGATAACATATGCTTCTTGTGCAATTGTCACCTATCTCTAGCTTAAGAAAGTATTACCTGTTCAGAAATTATTCACATTCCTTATTGCAGATATTACGCACATCACCAGCAGCACAAATTGTTTCCTGGTTTATCTATAAGGTTTTAAATTGATGAGAAGGTAGAAATTCCCAACAACTGTCCTGCAAGTACTGAATACACTAATGCTGCAATCCCATTCTCTCTTAATTCCTTTGTTATCAAGTTTGCAGACAAAGTTCCCCAGCAGCAATTTATACCTTCACTTGTCTTCCTGTTTATGTTTTGTTTATAAGTCATTTTAACATGTTTCCATTCATTTATAAATTGTCCTCTACTAGTCCGGCCACTGCTCCATTTTAAAATTCATTTTATGTCCTTCAATTCACTAATATTGAGAATGATCAGAAAGGCTTTATAAAGGAGAGCTTCTCTTTAACCACTCCCAGCAAATTATGCAGGAACATTGCATATGGATTACCAATTGAGGGCCTGTTCCCAGAGCCACTGACATTTTACCGGCAGCATGTAGGCCCTCTGCTCTGTGGTGAACAATGGCGGCCTCCCTGCAGGCTTGGGGAGGCGTCTTCTATTTGATCATCCTTTTACCCATGGAGGGGTGCCCCTGCAGAAAATGCTGCTCCTGTGGCATAAGCGTCACCTGCCCTCGCCAACACACCATCTCATCATTGCCTTCTTGTGCTCCCCAGACCTCACTTATCTGGTTGGGAGGGCGATGTCTTTCCATGGCATCCACTTCTTCCAGGTGCAGTTGCATCAGGGTCATTGTTCTCGGTGGCACTGCTGGGACTCCTGAGTTCCCAGCTCTTGGGCATTGGCAGCAGTCTTTTAAAGGGGTGGAAGAACTGAAGGGAGCTAATTAATGCTGGACCTCTATAAAATGGGGCCAGGCATCCTGCAAATGGCCATGGCAAGGTCACCCCCAGCTTTTGGTCTGTTATCAGGGCCCCCACAGCAACAATAAAGTTCTGGCCATAGAAGGGATCAGAACCAAAGGAGGATACGCAGACCTGCATTGAATGAATCCAATGGAGGAGATAGTTCTCCGCATTCTGAGACTCATGGTGACAGAGGCCCTGGCAGCCAACATCACTGAGAATAATGATGATGGCACGTTCCTGCTTTATGCCCTTCTCAACTCTCATCTCATCCTCATCCTGCCATCTAGAATGATGAACAAGCTGTTGATGGTGTTACCATGGAGTCCTTCCTTTCCAATCCAGCCCCCTACCTTTCCTCACCCCGACCTTCCCATCTCTGCTTTTTAGCTTTCAAATACCCAAGAATGTTCACCTGCTGCTACTACTTTTGGACTCTGGCTAGAGTAACCAAAGAATTAAGCGAGTGCAACAGCATGCAGGAAAATGCTGATGACGGTGCATTGGTTAGCAGAACAGACAAGCTTCTATCACAGTCAAGGAGCATAGAGGAGTCTGGCACTAACTTGGCAGAGGGCATCATGCCCTCTCTGCAGTCTCTGTTCCACTTCCCTGTGGTGTTGTGGACCCACAGGCAGTGCAGCTGAAAGTCCCAAATCCTACTGTGTGGTCAGGCCACCGAATTCTCTGCTCTCCCTGTGAGAGTGCAGCAACATCACCTGCCAATTCCAATAAGTCACCAAAAGCACACCACAGTACTACTCAACACTTTTCAATAACAGAAGACATCCTAAAGTACCTTAATTGCAAGTTGGGTGCCTGAACCTTTCAATAACGCCAGTGATGTGTTCCTCTTGGAGCTGTCCACATGCGCTTTAATGTGTGACAAGCAAATATGTTGAATGGAATGGTACACATTTATAGATTTTGCATCAAATAAGCCTGTGATACTACTTGATGACAGCATTTTGTTTATTGGGGAGCTTCTGGTGTACCCACAGCACACCTGCTCATGCACCCTTACCAGCATGGGCTCATGTGGACACCGCTTGAAGAAGCACATGACCCACTCAGATGTCCCCTGATTCTTTAAAGCCAGCTCACGTAATCCAAATTTACATCCCTTGACATTAACCACAGAGTAGAAACAGGTCCACAGGTATAACTTTATAATGCAATCGTGGGCAACTCGTAATGGCCGCATTATGCCTGAAAGGCAGCGCAGCGCAACTGGTAGATGCTGGGCGATCCCTCTTCTGGGATTAACCCAGCTCACCGTGCCTCGCGAGATCTAACGCGATCTCGCGAGACGTCGCAATGTGAATCCCGCCCATTATGGGCACGGTAGCACAGTGGTTAGCACAGTTGCTTCACAGCTCCAGAGTCCCTGGTTTCCCGGCTTGGGTCAGTGTCTGTGCGGAGTTTGCACTTTCTCCAAGTGTCTGCGTGAGTTTCCTCCGAGTGCTCCGGTTTCCTCCCACAGTCCAAAGATGTGCAGGTTAGGTGGATTGGCCATGATAAATTGCCCTGAGTGTCCAAAAAAAGGTGAGGTGGGATTACTGAGTCACGGGAATAGGGTGGAAGTGTGGGCTTAGGTAACATGCTTTTTCCAAGGGCTGGTGCAGACTCGATGGGCTGAACGCCCTCCTTCTGCACTGTAAATTCTATGATACTATGATCTCTTTTTAGCAAATCTACATATTACAGTGAGACAGCTACTCTCACTCTAATATGCTCCCCCACGATCTACCCAAGGCGTGAGATCTAACCTCCTTGCCTTGGAGATCTCGGGCGAGCGCCATTCAGGCTGATCTCCACAAAATGCGCGTTACAGACTCTGCTCCCATTATCGTGCCCAGTATCTCATCTTATGTTATGATTTTGGGTGTTTTTTTAAACTATTTTCCCTGTAACTCAAACGATGTACATTGGGACATTTTGCTGCATTAAAGGTGCTTTGTAACTGCAAGTTGTCGTTGTTCAGTGATGTCATAGCATTTCATTTGAGCAACCCTTGAGCTCTTTGATGAGAAAAATGAACCTTTCAGTAAATCTTTCCCTTCAGAATTGTACGACCCCAAGAATTAGCAACCATACTACTTGATACCACGGAGTAGATTTTAGTTGTACCACCTTGGTATTAAATGTTACCTGGGAAGAAGACAGATCAGAAAACCTGGTAAGAAGATTCGCTCCAAGAACTTAAATTCTTCCATTGAAATTAATGGGAAAAAAAATCCAGCAGGATGTGTCGGGCTGTGATCCTTTTGGCACATTTTCCTTCCTGTAAGCAGTCGATGCTTAAAACCCAAGCAATAATGGTGAAAGTTTATCCTAACATGAAACACAGATTGTACTGTGCACTTCAGTCTCAAGAAACAGACTAATGTATTTACAGTTAAAGCATTTACAATTCCATCAAAATCTGAAGTGTGCAATAATGAAAGTATAATCAAACATAAATATTAGTCATAAGTTTGATAAACAAAATCTAGTAAGGGCAAGGTATTGCTTTTGAGCATCGCCTTTGGATAATAGTTTGTGACTGACTTGTCATAATATACACACAGGTATGTGATGGTGCACAGACAGGCAGTGATTGACACACAGGATGACCAGTGAACACACATAACACAGCAGCCAATCACCAGACAGGACACGATCACTATAAAGCCAGTGGGCACTAGTTTTCCCGCTCTCTTGGGATCCAGCCTCTGAGACAGTCAGAGCCCATGAGCAGCAACTAGAACATACACCATGTGGTAGTAAGATAGTCTGGTCAGGTTAGCCTCAGGTCTCCAGTCAAGTCAGCATAGTGTCAACCCACAGTTAAAGTATGTATGATAGTTAAGAGTTCAATAAAATCAAGTTGCATTTCTTCAAGTGTTGGAAGCCTGTCTCTCTCACTGCTGCAGCAAACGCAGTCCTCGCAGACCCGGCATAACCAACACATCATGACTGATTCTGTCTTTGATCAAACACTTACTCCCTTTCTGTCTCACTTCCAGTAGGAACTAAATCACGATCAAGACCATTTTGCAGTTTTGGATGGAACAACAGATCATGATCCCGATACTCTGGTAAAAAATCCTATAATACCATGTAATAAAAGTGAAATTTGACTCAGCAGTTACTGATGACCCTAATTATAAAGGATGGAATCATGGAACGCAATTCCCAAAATGCTGGTTAAGAATAAGAAACAGAATTTTGCATACAAAAACAGAAATGGACCTATTAAGTTACCATAAATCAGTGTCTTGATCATGGTGCACGTAATGCAAGCCATAACTTGTGAAGTCTCTTGGCTACCTAAGTCTGAGCTCATGATGAACTACTGAATGAAAAAATATTCCATTTGTTAACCCTTTTTTGTATTGAAGCCATTTTTCCAAGAAGATTTTAAACATGCCTCATTGAGACAAATAATCACTTGTGTTATTTGATTAGCTTATCAGACTGCATCTGGAGGCTTGTGGCTGAATCTCTCAGCAAACAGACAAGATATACCAGAAGCCAAAGTACATTTTCATTTGCATACTTTACTCCATTGACTTCCTGTGAAAGAAACCCTTCAGAAAAGTGGCAATTTCACAATTTCCATTGAAGGAGGCATTAGCATTTCAAAAGTAATCAAATTCTGAAACTATGTTGTAAGGGGGAATTTCAGCATCCATCTGGTCCAGACACTCCAGAGTGGAAAGTACACCTAGTAGCATCCATTTCATCCATGCAAAATGAGTGCTATTAAGGTCAATTTCAGGGATCCACACTTTGCGCCCCAAGGATGTCTGAAAGATATTGGGCAATTTTTCTGGCATCTGGCTGCTAGGCCCCTTATATATGACAATAAGAGCCTCAACATCTGTTTTTGGATTGCTCTGTTAAATTAGATACCATAGAGCAGAGCAGGAAACAGGCCCACTCCACTCAGAATTCTCAAGCAATTGCTGCGGCCTCAGCAAGTAATGTAAATGAGGCCTGAGGCCCAATGGGGCACATGTTGTTTGTGTGATATTGGTTATGGACCCAAAAACTAAAGAAAATCGGAACTAAAATACCTCAAATGCAGGAATTCTGAAATAAAAACAGAAAATGCTGGAAATACATAACAAGGGGTGGGATTCTCCTTTCGCGGGACTAAGTCCCCATGCCGGTGGGAAAACCGGCACGAACCACTACTGCGTCAACAGCCCCCGAAAGTGCGGAATTGCCTAGGTGGACGCCGGAGGGATTGGCGCCGCACCAGCGCGTGCGCGGAACCGCCGCCGTGGTAGACCGGCCGGCATATTCTGATGCATGCGCAGAGGGTTGTCTTCTCCGCGGAGCCCTACAGGGGCAGGCGCGGAAGGAAGGAGTGCCCCCACAGTACTGGCCCGCCCGCAGATCGGTGGGCCCCGATCGCGGGCCAGGCCACTGTGGGGGCCCCACCCCGGGGTCGGATCTCCCCGCACCCTCCCCCCCCCCCGAGGACTACCCCAACCGACCTACCTGCCAGGTCCCGCTGTGTGAGACCATGTCTAACCCACGTCCACTGGCCAAAAACGGACGGCCGCTTGGCCCATCGGGGCCCAGAGAATTGCTGGGGGGGGGGGGGGGGCGCTGCCAACGACCCCCAACCGGCATGGCGTGAACCCTGCCCCCACCCAAAAACCGGCGCTGGAGAATACGGCAGCTGGCGTCGGGGTGGGATTCGCGCCGCCCCCCGGGGATTCTGCAACCCGGCGGGGGGGGGGGGGGGGGGGGGGGGGGGGGGGGGGGGGTTGAAGAATCCCACTGAAGTTGTTTCAATTATGAGCTATATAAGATTGAAAAAATTTGGGACTGTTTCTCTAATTTAAGGAAAAAGAACAGGGGCATGTGGCCTGCTCTGAAGTCTGCCTGATGCAAACCGGGGTGGTTTGATTGATAGAGATTAAAGGGAGCCTAGATAGTTTTATTGGGAAGAAGAGGCAGACTGTTTACATGGAAGAGAATAACAGGAGCCTATGTGCTAACAGTGGTCAGACTGTGAGTTTCCCAAATCCAGAAAAGTGTTGAGAATGTCAGGTTGCAAACAGTGTTCATTTAACTATCCATTAACTACCAAGATGAAAGAGAGTTGGGTTCTCAAGATTAACCAATCAGCATTTCTATCTGGATACAAGGTCCATATAATTCACATTGTGGGCTTTGAGAGGATATAGTTCTAGCATATCCCTGAAAACTCACAGATAAAGTTAATCTGCCAGAGTCAGAGAGAGAAAGAACAACTGAAAGTCTCTGTGGTTCATTACAGAAGAAATGGGAAGGAGATTATGCATTGATTGGAAATATCAAATTCATGAGGAGTTAAAGGGAGGCTGGAGGATTTACCTAGCTTTAGTCAGAGGGAGATATCGTTAGGAAAACCCACCACTGTGAAAGACAGCTCTGGGGTTAAAAACTTCCAGACTGGGAAAGGAAACTATTAGAAGTCAGGTGCTAAGGAACACTTTGGACTGATTCTGGGTGAATTGCATGTCTACTTAAAGGATAATACAAAATGTACCTGCGAAATATGTTTGTTCAATTGTATTAAGAGATCTGTATCTGAGATCATCATTGCAGATGTTAGAGCAGTCTTCTCGAAGGTCAACCCACAGAAAGCCACTGGCCTGGATGGGGTACCCTGACGGGCACTCAGGTCTTGCGCGGATCAGCTGGCAGGGGTATTCGCAGACATCCTCAGCCTCTCTTTACAAAAATCTGAGGTCCCTATCTGCTTCAAGAAAACGACCATTACCCCTGTACAAAAAAAAAGCCAAGAGCGTGCCTTAATGACTATCGTCCAGTGGCTCTGACATCCATCATCATGAAGTGCTTTGAAAGGTTAGTCATGGTACGAATTAACACCAGCCTCCCGGATTGCCTTGATCCACTACAGTTCGCCTACCGCTGCAACAGGTCCACAGCAGGCGCCATCTCCATAGCCCTGCACTCTACCCTGGAACACCTAGGTAACAAAGACACCCATGTCAGACTCCTATTTATCGACTACAGCTCAGCCTTCAACACAATCATTCCTACGAAACTCATCTCCAAACTCCGTGGCCTCGGCTCCTCCCTCTGCGACTGGATCCTGAACTTTCTAACCCACAGGCCACAATCAGTAAGGATAGGCAACAACACCTCCTCCACGATCATCCTCAACACCGGTGCCCCACAAGGCTGTGTCCTCAGCCCCCTACTATACTCCTTATACACCTATGACTCTGTGGCCAAATTCCCCTCCAACTCGATTTTCAAATTTGCTGACGGCACCACCATAGTGGGTCGGATTTCAAACAATGACGGGACAGAGTACAGGAATGAGATAGAGAATCTGGTGAACTGGTGCGACGACAATAATCTCTCCCTCAATGTCAACAAAATGAAGGAGATTGTCATCGACTTCAGGAAGCGTAGTGGAGAACATGCCCCTGTCTACATCAATGGGAACGAAGTAGAAAGGGTCGAGAGCTTCAACTTTTTAGGTGTACAGATTACCAACAACCTGTCCTGGTCCCCCCATGCCGACACTATAGCTAAGAAAGCCCACCAAAGATTCTACTTTCTCAGAAGACTAAGGAAATTTGGACTGTCAGCTACGACTCTCACCAACTCTTACAGATGCACCGTGGAAAGCATTCTTTCTGGTTGTATCACAGCTTGGTATGGAGCCTGCTCTGCCCAAGGCCGCAGGAAACTACAAAAGGTTGTGAATGTAGCCCAGTCCATCACGCAAACCAGCCTCCCATCCACTGACCCTATCTATAATTCCCGCTGCTTCGGAAAGGCAGCCAGCATCACCCCACGCACCCCGGACATAATCTTTTCTACCTTCTTCTATCAGGAAAAAGACACCAAAGTTTGAGGTCACGTACCAACCGACTCAATAACAGCTTCTTCCCTGCTGCCATCAGACTTTTGAATGGACCTACCTTGTATTAAGATGATCTTTTCTCTAGACCATAGCTATAACTGTAACATTATATTCTGCAGTCTCTCCTTCCTTCCCTATGTACGTATGCATTGTTTGTACAGCATGCAAGAAACAATACTTTTCACTGTATACTAATACATGTGACAATGATAAATCAAATCAAAACAACCTGGTTTTGTAGTATAAATATTAAATTGCCTACAAAAGTATTGTTCAGTCAAGTGTTTATAGTTAGTTCCAATAAACACCTTAAAACATGAAAACTTGGCATGTCACCTGTTCAGCTATCAACTGGAAGATTGATTTTTAAAAAAAAGTTATTGGTCTCTACATGGATCACAATGAGGTCTTCAATTATCTGTGGAGAGAGAAACAGAGTTAATGACCATATTTCTGTGGCTCTAAAATGGAACTAAATAAAGTAGGACTTTAAAAGGAAAATGGTTGCCAAGACAGAAAATAGAAGTCCCACCTCCATTTCCTTCTCTGGCAATTTTCAGAGGTGCTGGAAAGGGTGCAGGCCAGGAATCCAATGGACTCTTGGCTACAAGTTCCTGGAACCATTGTAGAAGCAGGCAATTAAGAACTTCTGGAATTTTTATGGAAGTAGCCAGGATTTGGAAGCCCATCTAAATCATAACTAAACTGTGGAATATGAAGCATGGATTGGAGAATAAAATGTGAGTAGGCGTAATGTTGTATCATTTCCTGTTCATCATGAATTACTGTAGCCTACATTATAGCTATTTACTAAACTGAGTGATGACAGTTCTATGATTGGAAAGTGTATGTGAGCATTAAATAATGTGTTTGCAAGGTTCTTACTTCTGACAATTAGCAAACTGTTAAGTGAAAAAGTAGACACATCTTCAGATGCATTAGAATAGATTATCCACTGGATAAAGGGCTATTCTGCATTGTACAATATTGAAAGATTAGCTAGTGTGAGATCTAGAGCTAATCGTTTAAACTCTTCTATTTTACAGCTATTTCCAGGCCAGATAAACCACCTGTTTGTTTGAAAATTTTGACAGATGCACGCGTTTCTGCTGCCTCCAAAACCACTAATAGATTCTGAAAGGAAGTGTTTGTTTATTTAGTTATACTGGGGAACGTGAGTTTAATAGGTTTGGCAGATTTACAAGCTTCTGAAGAGTTAATTGTTTTTCATTTGCTTATTCAAGTGATTATTTATTTCAATAGCTTCATGAGCTTTCAACAATTTTGAAATGTTGGGCACGGCCTATCGATGCTGGGAGATCACTCTTCCGGGATCTACCAGGCTCACCATGCCTCACGAGATCGCGTTCGGAACCATGATCTGAATGTTGCCGTTGTGAGCGGGGCCAGCATTTAGCAAATCTGGATGTTAGAGCAACACAGCTAGTCCCACTCTAGTATGCATGTGCCTGATCTGCCGAGGCCCTGGGATCTAACCCCTTTGCCTCGGAGATCGCGGGTGAGCGCTGTTCAGTGCTGGTCCCCACAAACAGGGATCAGATGGTACAGCACTTGGAAGGGTCTCCCAGGGGATAGGAGTGCCCCAAGTGGTTGTCCTCTAGGCAATGTGGCACCTTGGCAGTGCTGGTGCCACCTGGGCATGTTGGAAGTGTCCACCTGGCATCCTGCCACCCAGGAAGTGCCACATGGGTGCAAGGCTGACACTGCCAAGATGCCCACGTGGCCCTTCCAGCTGGCAGGGGCACTGCCAGGGTGCCAGGTGGGCAGTGCCAAGGTGCCATGTATTTACCCTGCGCTGGGGATCAGGCCTGGGAGTGTCCTGCCTGTATGAGGTGGAGTGCGGGGGACCCGAAGATTCCCTTATAGGTGAGTTGGGACATTGTGTGGGTTCAGAGGTCACAATGCGTCCTGAGATCTTCCTGCACTGAAGAGTTCCGGCGTGCGGAGCTCCTCAATTCAGGAAACGAACTAAGTGTGGCCTCGGGGGTGCATTCCCCACTGAGGCCTCGGATTGCAACAAAGTTCTGATCGATAGCGTGGTGTTTCTCGGCGCTCCGAGCCCTGGGAAACACCCAGCTAAACACGCTCGTCACGAGACTCTATTGCAATTTGGTTAGATCACGCCCTTTATATTGGGGTCCATAGAATTATAGAATCCCTCCAGTGCTAAAGGAGGCCATTTGACCCATCAAGTCTGCACCGACCCTCTGAAAGAGCACCGCACCTAGGATCAGGCCCCCACCCTATTCCCATAACCTAGTAACCTGACCTAACCTTTTGGACACTAAGGGGCAATTTAGCATGGCCAATCCACCTAACCTGCATATCTTTGGACTGTGGGAGGAAACCGGAGCACCCGGAGGAAACCCATGCAGACATGAGGAGAAAGTGCAAACTCCACACAGACAGTCATCCGGGCCTGGGCTTGAACCCGTGTCCTTGGTGATGTGAGGCAGCAGTGCTAACGACCTTGCCACCATGCTTGTTGTGAGTTCTATTTATAAAATGGATACTGGAATAAGGCATGAGGCAATAGTGTGGTGAGGGAGTGAACGCTTAATGGGCAAGGAGATGGGGGAATGAGGTGGTTAGAAAGTAGAGTGTAAATGTGGGGATAAGGGAATGAGGGGGGGAAGGGGTGACGTAGGTATGGGAGGTAAGGAAGGATGAGGTGGGTGAGGGAGCTAGGCGGTTGATAGGGGTGGAGGTGAGGGGGTGCTTTCCACTAATCTGGTTTGAGCTTATCTGGAAAAGATACTGATGGCAATGAGGAACATGGCCAATCTTTCTATGGCTCGAAGTGAGCGTTTTAACCTTGTTGCTCCGACATCGGCCACCCTCTACTTCCATATTTGTCTCCAGGTGGAATGCTTGGCTACAGGTTGTCCTGCCCTCCAAGAAATGAAAATCCTGCCTGAAGGCATATAATAATAATCGTTATTATTGTCACAAGTAAGCTCACATTAACACTGCAATGAGGTTACTGTGAAAATCTCTTAGTTGCCACATTCCGGCGTCTGTTCAGGTACACTGAGGGAGAATTCAGCATGTCCAAATTTCCTGACAGCACGTCTTTCGGGACTTGTGGGAGGAAACCGGAACACCTGGAGGAAATACATTCAGACAGGCGGAGAGCGTGCAGACTCCGCACAGACAGGGACCCAAGCCGGGAATCGAATCTAGTACCCTGGCGCTGTGAAGTGACAGTACTAACGACTGTGCTACCGTGCCACCCTGCACTGCAAGGATAGAGGCAGAATCATGAGATCCGGATTAATCCTGGCTCCTGCCTCCCACTTCCAACAAGAAAAGCCCACATCTCAAGTCAATGACTTTTCACTGGAACCCAATGAATGCTATTGTATAACCTAATTAATTCTGTATATATTACACCTGTGGAGAGAGAAGGGAGCTAATGACATAGAATTGACATAGAATTTACAGTGCAGAAGGAGGCCATTCGGCCCATCGAGTCTGCACCGGCTCTTGGAAAGAGGTCAACACCTCCACCCTATCCCCACAACCCAGCAACCCCACCCAACACTAAGGGCAATTTTGGACACTAAGGGCAATTTATCACGGCCAATCCACCTAACCTGCACATCTTTGGACTGTGGGAGGAAACCGGAGCACCCGGAGGAAACCCACGCACACACGGGGAGGATGTGCAGACTCCGCACAGACAGTGACCCAAGCCGGAATTGAACCTGGGACCCTGGAGCTGTGAAGCAATTGTGCTATCCACAAGGCTACCGTGCTGCCCTATTTCGAGTCTGGATGACTCTTTGTCAAAGAGTGGCAAAGAGAGAACTTGACAAAGAGTCATCCGGACTCGAAACGTTAAGTCCCTTTTCTCTCCACAGATGTTGTCAGACCTTCTGAGATTGTCCAGTATTTTCTGTTTTCCTTTCAAATTCCAGCATCCGCAGTAATGTGCTTTTATCTGTATATACTAGTTTTGTTGAATTTAATAGAAGTATTTCTTTTGCAACCTGTGTCAACTACACGCTAGTTTGTTATTATTACTTTACATTTTATTCATATGAACTAGCTGAGTTCCTGTTATGTTGTTCATGTGAATTGCAGAATAAGCTGTTTCACAATAACTGGAATGTGATTCTATGGAGTGTCCGTATTATCAAGCTCACTGATTTGTGTTGGCTGAATACTTCAAACTGGGTTTTTATTCCAAGGCATCTTGTGTTTTTAACTAACGTTCTGCAGATTAAATTCTCAATTGTCTCCCATTTCCTATCCACCAAGGGACAAGCCAGACATTAAAATCACCATTCACATCGGTGGGCCCAGAAAATCCTGCTGGCCGGAAGGGCTTGAAAATTTAGTCCTATATGTGCTTGACCTTAGCTGTTATGGGCTCCTGTACCTCAATACTCAAATGGTTTTACTTACCTTTTTACAAATACGGCATATAAATCAAGATGTTAGGAAATAATTATCACATTAAAAGACAATTGGCATTCAGTAGCATAGTTTAGAAGTGCTCTGGGGTTTAGTAGCACTGTTTACACACCTGACCATTGGTCATCATACAGGTGTTCCTGGGAGCTGGCGGGACAGGGGTGAGGATCTTGCATTGAGGTTCTTAGATGTTGCAGCATTAGGGGAATGGGATACTGCCATTCAACAGCAAATGAGGGAAGGCAGCATGAGAGAGATAGTCCTGGGGTTTGACACCATCGCAGTTGGAGTCTTGTTGTTTGTCTGCAAAGAGATGCGCCCTGGGATTTTGTATTATTGTTCGGGTAATTTTAGAATTTGACAATAATAGGATGAGACTCTTGAAGTTGGCAGTGCTGTAAGGCAATCCTGGAATTTTCAACGCTGACAGGTGTGTTTAGCAGCACTGGAGGAGCCCCTAAACACTTTGTGTGCACATCAGCTGCTGCTTTTCTTACGTTAGAACAGTGACTACACTTCAAAAGTACTTTGTTCGCTTACAAGTGCTTTTGGATGACCTCAGGCTGTGAAAGGTACTCTATATAAAGGCAGGTCTTTCGATCGAATTTCCCTTCTGCTGCGGCACATTGTAGATGAGGGATAGCTGTAAAATGTCTCAGATTGCCTGCCCACTGGGCTGTTGCCGGCCCCAACCTCTCTACAACTTTACACTTGGATGGCGGGGCCTAGGCTGCCTGTCCACCCTTCTCCTTATTGAGGACCTTAACTGGCCAATTGATCATCACTTAAGGGCCATTTTCAATCCATCCTTAATTTTCCAGGCTGGTAGAAGGAATTCAGGGATGGGGAAGTCTGTAAAATAACCCTTTTCAGGCCATGGGCTGGAAAGGGGTTGGGGGGGAGATGGGGGCCGCCATCAGCAACCTATTTTTAACATTGGGTACTGCACCCCCCCCCCCCCCCTCCCCCCCCCCCCCCCCCCCCCCCCCCCCACCACCCCCCATTCCATAATATCAGCCTCTGCAGGTGCTGCTTCTACCTCCCTGGCCTCTCCATTAACACACCCACCCCCAGGGTCTCACCTTCTCCCCACCCCTGGGCCTTACCTTCCCATCCTGCCCTGAGACCCCAATAGTAACCTGACCCTGGACTCCCGGGACGTACACAGTGGGGACTGCTTGCCGACCCAGTCCTGTTCACTGCAGCTTCTGGCACTGCAGAGACTAGAGAGCTGCCGCACTTCCTCTAGAGTAAGGGATGGACATTTGTTCGAGCATTAAGTGGCTGCAGGGCTGGCGGTTCCGGCAGGCAATCTGCTGCTCAGCTGCTCAGATGGTGGAAAGGAAAACCCCACCATCCTAAAAATCCTGGCCACTGTTTTTCTGAAGTTCAGCAGGAATGAGATGATGCTTCCAGGAGTTCCCTGAGCGATCTGATGTTTTTCTATACTAAGGGAGGTTTCACAAAATTGGTTTGGGTATCAAAGGGTTTCACAGGAGTTGGACCTGTTGTATTTAAATGTTATTTGGGAGTTAAAATGGCCACACGGCCCTACCTATATCACATCTCACATTGTCAAAAATATCGAAAAGAAGAAACAATTATTTTGTGCTGGTTTCCTCTGACCTGGAGCTGGCAATCCATAAATCTTCAAACAATTCGCAGCAGAATGTGACCCATCAATTAGGTGACTTAGATCACTGCAAAGCATGTATCATCTAACTTTCCATAAATATTCAATAGGAAATTTGACAGTTTAAATAATTACAAGAGCACATCACGTAATTATTAAGTGCTTGCTAAATCAAGAAGGATCCTTCAGCATTGAAATACTGCATTTGTTTCAAGTTCAATGGTCATTGGAACGATTGTACAAGGTTTTTTATAACATGCTTGTACCAGCCTGCATCACTTGGCAAACTCTGACACTAAACATTGCAGAGCTGCACATAGATTCAATGACATTTATATTTCTACAGAGTAACCTTGTATATGGGTTTGTTTGCTTTAAAAATCATCTTATTCACATATTGAGAAGGTTAAAGGCCTCGGTTTCTTCAGACTGTGCACACAGCAGCAGAGCAACAACATGTGTGTTCAGGATAACAATTCCTCATACAATGGTTTGTAATTCACTTCTGTTTTCAGGGTGAGGCACTGAGCTCTATGGAAATTACAATGTGGAACAGGCCTTTAGATAATAAGTTGGTGCTCATCTTTCATATGAGGAATAGTCCTAATCTCATGTGTCTGCTTCTTATATCTTTTTATTCTCCTTTTTTCAACTATCTATCTAACCTACTAAGTATTGAAACGGGGTTGGATTTTTCTCTCCAGCTCACAAAATGCAACTTAGAAAATTCACACCCAATTCAAGACTGACTTTGCCTGGGATTTTTGCATTTTCATGCAAGGTTCAGCTCCGCAGTGCAAGTTTGCGATGAAGTGCAAGAGAAGTGGATGTGGGCTGGTTAGAAGGCAAACTTTGGTTCTAGGAGACTGCAACCTAGCTCCCAATATCATCGAAAGGCCTCATGAATCTCACCTGCATCCACCCACGGGAGTACAGTGGTTAGCACGGTGACTTCACCATGCCAGAGACCCAAGTGCGATTCCCGGCTTGGATCACTGTGTGTGTGGAGTCTGCACGTTCTCCCTGTGTCTGCGTGTGTTTCCTCCGGGTGCTCCGGTTTCTCCTACAAGTCCCGAAAGACATGCTTGTTAGGTGAATTGGACATTCTGAATTCTCCCTCTGTGTACCTGAACAGGTGCCATGTGTGGCGGCTAAGGAAGTTTCACAATAACATCATTGCAATGTCAATGTATGCCTACTTGTGACACTAATAAAGATGATGATTATTATTATTAGATTCCCATGCCCCCTCCATGCCTGCATGTATCCTCCATAGCAATGCACCCAGTATTAATATGTACAATCCTCAGGAGCCATGCAATAGCAATGAGAATAATTTTAAATGCAGGTCTAAAAAATTAAGATGTGGCAATTGAATAAAACTCACATTTGGAAATATTGCAAAAAATCTGCACTCCCATTGGAAAACGTTTAAACCCTTAAATGACGATTAAGTTATGTAAACAAACAACCATGTACTCAGATGTTATTATAACGTCTTTAAGCAGTCAATCATTCACCAAGCAGCTGTTTTAGTTGACCACCTGCTGAGCTGAGTACTGGATAAGCTTTTGGAACTCAGTCAGGCATTCATGATAGCTAGAGCAATCAAAGAAAACCATTACCACACCAAAACCCTGAAATTGAAGAAAAGGCATTACATTTTTATTTCAAAGCAGATTGTCTGTCAATCAAAGTAGGTGAGCAGGTGCTTCAAGTTTTTTTAAAAATGTTCAACTGTGGAGATTTCTTTAAAAGCCAAATCTGGCAGTACATTTAAATCACAGAATCAATCATGATTGGCGGGTTAACAATACACCTTCCACATTTTTGATTGCATTATCACACTTTTTCAACTGGAAAAAGTACTGTAATACATGTCAAAATGTACACAATGCTGGCCAATGTAATCGTCAGCTTACCTTTTCAGGACAGTGCCCTAAGATGAATCACTTCATTAAAAAAACACTTACATTATAATACAGCATCTAACAATGGCATTTGAAGGCATCAAAACATTTTACACTTATCTGTCAAAATGTTCCCAATTCCTCAGCCAGCATCCCTCAGTGGTCACAAACCTTCCATAGCGAAGCCTTTATGGGGGCTTCCAAAACTGGCACCAGCATTTTAAAATAGTTTGCGAGAGGAAAGACAATTTTCCCGTGGTCCTCATAATGAGAAACCTGACCTCAGAAGAGGTGTTTTGCACCCGAGGCCTTCCTGACCCACGGAAAAGGCCACATGAAAAATTAGTCAGGAAGTTACTGGAACATTGTTTTCCCTCCAAAACATTGGCGTGATTCTCCGCTCCTGCGACTAAGTGCCCACGCCGTCGTGAACGCCGTCGAGTTTCACGGCGGTGCGAAGCGGCCTCGATCGCGATCGATTCAGGGCCCGAGAATGGGCTAGGACTCGGGGGCGTGGGGATCCGCCACCCGGGAGGTCGCGACATGCCAGGTCGGAAGCGCAGAAGCAAGTGAGACAAACCTGCATGTCCTCACCCACCCCCCCCAGCCCGTCATCGCCCCCTCACACTCTGGCCACTGCACCCTCGATCCCCTCCCCCTCACACTCATGTTACTGCACCCTCAATCCCCTCCCCCCTCACACTCATGCCACTGCACCCTTGGTCCCCTCCCCCCCTCAGACACTGCCCCCACCACCACCATACACCCGGCCCAGCGTGTCTAACGAACCCCGTATCGTTGTGTTCCCCAGGGCCAGCTGCCGAATGTCCAGGGTCGTCTCGGCCAAGACACAGCCGACCATCTCCAACATCAAGCGTACCCAGGGACACACGCCAGAGGGTGGCAGTCAGTCGGACAGGCAGGCCATCCTCTCAGTATGGGACGCTGGACGGGGACGCACATACAATGGACAGAGACAATACTGAGGGGCACAGGATGGACAGTGATGATGACGCACAGAGAACGGCCACACAGTCCATGGAGTCACCTGGAGGGCAACATGACATGGGCCGCATGCACCTTGCGCCGGGCCATGAGGGGGACCAGTACACACCTGACGTCCTAACGGACGATGACCTCGAGCTAGTGGCACTGCTGTCTCCGACACTCACCTCGGTTGGGCAGATAAGTGATGAGGCTCCCGGGTCACAGTCTGGTGCGCACCCCACAGCCGAGCTGGTACAGCAGGCGGAGTTTGGAGCAGTCGAGGGGCTGGACGGTCGGAGGGCAGCCCAGGCCCAGCAAACAGCTGCCGCCCAGACGGTTCCCGCGTTCCTGGATGTACTTGACCCACCCGGACAACCGATGCATGTGGACACCGAGGGACTGAATAACGGGATGAGGGCCATCTTCCAGGACCTGCACACGCAGTTGGAGAAGTCCATTTGCGTCCAGGAGCAGGGAGTGGTGCCGCTCATCGCAGCCACCCAGGCCGGCACCGCACGGGTGGCGTCCGCGGTGGAGGCAATGGGTGAAACGGTTTTGGCCATTGGTCAGGTTCTGCAAGATGTTGTCCATGGCCCAGGAGAGGGCTGCCCTCTCACAGGTAGCCATGCGCCAGAGCCAACACGACAATACCGCCGCTCTCCGGGCCCTGGCCGAGTCTCACCATGCCATGGCCTGGTCCCAGCAGGCGATGGCACAGTCCCAGCAGTCAGTCGCGGAGAGCATAGACCGCCTGGCGCATGTGATGGATGGCGTAGCGCACTCACAGGTTGAGATAGCACAGTCCCTGGCAGGAATGTCGCACTCCCTGGGCTCCGTCTCTGCCAACATTTAACCGTGGTCGATACCGCTGCAGGCCTCCAGGACTGGCAGCGCCAGGTGTCGGTGGTGCGACGGGGCATGTCTCCGATCGCACCTCTGTCCCACAGTGAGGCCCGGGGGCCACCGGGCTCCCCGAGGGAGGAGGAGGTTCTGGGACCCGTCCCAGTGCCTCCAGCAAGGGACGTCCTGGAACACTCGGCCTCCCCCTGTTCCGTCCCTGGCGCATCTGGTGGGCAGCGGACAGGACAGGGTGGCACCACGCCATCCAGCACGCCCACCGAGCAGCCTGGCGCATCAAGCTGGGCCGCCCCAGGAAACGTGTGCCGACGGGGAGCCATGTCGCAGGGCGTGATTCTCAGCAGTCCACCTCCACTCCTGCTGTACCATCTGGGGAGACACCTAGACGTAGTGGTAGGGCCCGTAAGGCAAAGAAGCTAGGCACATATTAAGTTGGCACGGGTGCAGGGCACAGTTTAGTTGTAGGGGGTAGGGCATCTGTATGTGAATGTCACAAATAAACTCACTGTTGCACTTAACTTGTAAGACTCTGTGCTATGTCCGGTGCCAGGGGGCTGGTGAGGGTGACCGAGTGGCGCTGTGGTTAACGAGTGGTTCAACGTCGGTGCCGGATGTGCTGTCCCTTTCCTCCCTGCCTCCCAAAATCGGACACCGTAGTCCTCGGCACTCGGACCCCAGCTACCCCACACGGGCACGTGATGAAATGCCCGTTACGAAGGCTGTGACCACCGGAGTGCATGGTTCAGCTATAGCCATGAGTCAGACCTTGGCTGGCGAATCTGAGCTCACAGCTCATCGCAGAGCGGGCTGTCATCATTCCACATGGCACCGATCACAACCGCTTACAGAATCATCAATGTTGTGCAATCCCGTAGTGCCGCAGTGGTAAGGTGATGTGGAATTGGTGCCGTGAACGGTGCGGGGTGCGGGGGTACGGGGGGGGGGGGGGGGGGTGTTGGGTGGGTGCTGTGTGGTGCCCGTGTACAGGAATGACGGTGCAAGTGGCAGTGTTCAGCGAATCCCACCCCCACAGTGCGTGAACCGTGCGGCCGCCAACGCGTTGCGTGCCCGCTGTCCCCGGCGGTGCCGTCGCTCAGCCTCCTGGGCGTAACGAGCAGCCGGGCAGTGTCTGTGTCCTGCGCCCCTCCCCCACCCTGATGCGCCCCATCATCCTCATCCCCCGCATCCTCCTCTTTCCCATCCCCCTCGTTTGCGTTGGCTCCGGTGCCGTCGGGTCCTCCCTCCGACTCCTCCACCAGGTCATCTCCCCTCTGCATGGCAATGTTGTGCAGCGCACAGCAGACCACAACTATGCGACCGACCCTGTCGGGCCGGTACTGCAGGGCCCCTCCAGATCGGTCCAGGCATCTGAATCTCATCTTCAGCAGGCCGAAGCATGGCTCCACCACACCCCTGGTTGCTGTATGGGCCTCGTTGTATAGGCTCTCCGCGTTGGTGCGAGACCTCCGAATTGGCGTTAGCAGCCATGACCTCAACGGATCGTCCCTGTCGCCCAGCAACCAGCCCCTCAGCCGAGGGGGGAGGCATCCATCGAACATTGCGGTGATGATCGACTGTGCCAGAATGTAGGCATCATGCACACTCCCGGGGTACCTTGCACATACGTGCATGATCTTCATGTGGGGGTCGCACACCACCTGAATGTTCATGGAGCATGCACCCTTTCTGTTCATGAATACTTCCCTGTTGTCTGCAGGTGGGCGCATGGGGACTTGCACACCATCGATGACACCCTGGACCATCGGTATCCCGGCTGTGCTCGGTCCTCAGGGAATTTAATGTACCTGTCCGTGATGGCGTACAAGGCGTCAGTCACGGCCCTGATGCACCTGATGCCTGTGAGATCCCAGAAAGTTCCACGCTCGGCGCCTGGAAGGAACCAGTAGCGTAAAAGTTTAGGGCTACCATCTCCTTGACAGAGACTGGTATAGCTTGTCCTCCACCCGTTCCAAGTGGTGCGAGGTGCGCCACGAGGTGGCATATATGTGTGACCGTCTCCCTGCTGAACCGTAGTCTCCTCCTGCATGTGATGTCCGGTAGGGCCTCGAGCGACATTGGGTCACGGTACACCCTAGGCCTTGCTGGACGCCTGGGGCACCCTGGCACCACCAACAGTGGCTCCTCCTCATCCTCCTCCTCCCCCCCCCCCCAAGCACTTCAATATCAGTGCCCGTCTCCTGTGCATTCCTCGCCGTCGGGGGGTCAATGTTCCCCTCGGCATCCCCCTGGACATTCCGGGCCTGAGCGCCTGTGTGGTGATCCACTGTAATATGAGATGTAAGGTAGGACCTGCACTACAGGTTCGCCGGTAGCTCCTGTATAAATATGCATGACCCCCAGTGCCCTGCCATTTCGCCAGCTGCAGCAGGAGGCCTCGCATCTGACCGTAATAAAGCCACAGTTGGACCCAACTTTAGTCTTTGTGCAATTGATCGTGCATCAATTTATTACAGTCAGATTTTCCACAGAATGGATATCCGAATTAAGCCCGATCGCCTGCAGCTGGATCCGCACTCGCCCAACGCCAGGAAAGACTTTACTCACTGACTGGCATGTTTCGAGGCTTATATCAACGTGGTGGACCCCGCGCTAACGGAGGCTCAGAAGATAAACGTCCTGTACTCCAGACTGAGCTCCAGGGTATTCCCGTTGATCCAAGACACCACGACTTACACAAAAGCAATGGAACTCCTTTAGGAACGCTACGCGTAGAAGGCGAACACGCTCTTCGCCAGGCATGTACTTGCCACCCGCTCGCAACTACCTGGTGAGTCCATCGAAGACTTCTGGCACGCCCTAATTCCACTTGTCCGGGACTGTGACTGTCAGGCCGTCATGGCCGCCGAACACTCAAATCTCCTCATGCACGATGCCTTCGTGACGGGGATTGCGTCGGACCGCATCCGAGAACGATAGCTGGAAGGGGCCATGCTCGAACTGGCGGAGATTAAAACCTTGGCGCTCTCCATGACGGTCGCATCCTGTAACGTACAATCGTACCTCTCCCACCATGCTGCCCTCCCTTCTACTCCTTCCTACCCCTCCTGGACCCGGCCGATTACCTCCTCAGCCGGGGCCCTGCCTTCGCAATACGCCTGTGCCGCACGCCGATCCGTGCACCCCGGGGTCCCCGCTGCTACTTCTGCGGTCAGCTGAAGCATCCCCGCCAACACTGCCCGGACCTCAGTGCAGTTTGTAAAGCCTGCAGTAAAAAGGGCCACTTCGCGGCTGTGTGCCAGGCCCGCGCAGTCGCTGCGATCGCGCCCGCTATCGCCCCCTCCCCCACGCCAGACGCACAATGGGAGCCGCCATCTTGTCCTGACCCCGCAATATGCGCACCATGGGCGCCGCCATCTTGTTCCCCACAGGGTCCCCGGACATCCCGACATCGGAACCGCACACGCTCGCCACCTGAAGCATCCGATGGCTACCCGCAGCTCGCTTCGGTGACGCTGGACCAATCTCGCCCGCACAACCTGGCCACCACGTCGACGAAGGATAAATCAACGGCCACGTGACCTCGTGCCTGCTGGACTCGGGGAGCACCGAAAGCTTCGTTCACCCAGATCTGGTAAGGCGCTGCTCCGTCGCGGTCCACCCTGCCAATCAAAGGATCTCCCTAGCCTCCGGATCCCACTCCGTCCCGATCCGAGACTTTTGTACAGTCACCCTCACGGTCCAAAGAGTAGAATTTAGTAACTTCCGCCTCTATGTCCTTCCTAATCTCTGCGCTGCACTCCCGTTGGGCCTAGACTTCCAGTGCAACCTCCAGAGCCTCACCCTCAAATTCGGCGGGCCCTTACCCCCCTTTACTGTTTGCGGTCGATCCCCCCCTCCCGTTTTGCTAATCTAACTGCGGATTGCAAGCCCGTTGCCACTGGGAGCAGACGGTACAGCACCCAGGACAAGACCTTCATCAGTTCCGAAGTCCAGCGGCTGCTTAAGGAGGGTATTATCGAGGCCAGCAACAGCCCCTGGAGAGCCCAAGTGGTAGTGGTTAAAACTGGGGAGAAACACAGGATGGTCGTGGACTACAGCCAGACCATCAATCGGTACACGCAGCTCGATGCGTACCCCCTCCCATGCATATCTGATATGGGCAATCAGATTGCGCAGTACCGGGTCTTCTCAACAATTGACCTGAAATCCGCCTACCACCAGCTCCCCATCCAGAAGTCGGACCGGCCATACACTGCCTTCGAGGCGGACGGTCTCTTCTACCACTTCCTTAGGGTCCCTTTCGGTGTCACAAATGGGGTCTCGGTCTTCCAAAGAGAGATGGACCGAATGGTCGACCAGTACAGTTTGCGGGCCACCTTTCCGTACTTAGATAATGTCACCATCTGCGGCCATGACCAGCAGGACCACGATGCCAACCTCGATAAATTCCTCCGCACTGCCACTCTTCTCAACCTGACCTATAACAAAGAGAAGTGTGTGTTCAGCACGACCCGGTTAGCCATTCTCACCTATATAGTCCAAAACGGACTTCTCGGGCCCGACCCCGACCGCATGCGCCCCCTCATGGAACTTCCCCTCCCCTACTGCCCCAAGGCCCTCAAACGCTGCCTGGGGTTCTTTTCCTACTACGCCCAGTGGGTCCTAAACTATGCGGACAAGGCCCGCCCACTCATTCAGTCCACCCAATTCCCCCTCGCGGCCGAGGCACAACACGCTTTCGCCCGCATCAGAGCAGACATCGCCAAGGCCGGGATGCGAGCAGCGGATGAGTCACTGCCTTTCCAAGTAGAAAGCGATGCTTCAGACGTCGCCCTTCCCGCCACTCTAAACCAGGCAGGCAGACCCGTGGCATTCTTTTCCCACACCCTTCATGCCTCTGAAATTCGACACTCATCCGTCGAAAAGGAGGCCCAAGCTATCGTTGAAGCTGTGCGGCATTGGAGGCATTACCTGGCCGGTAAGAGATTCACTCTCCTTACGGACCAACGGTCGGTCGCCTTCATGTTCAATAACACACAGCGGGGCAAGATCAAAAATGATAAAATCTTGCGGTGGAGAATCGAGCTCTCCACCTATAATTACGAGATCTTGTATCGCCCCGGTAAACTCAATGAGCCCCCAGACGCCCTCTCCCGAGGTACATGTGCCAGCGCACAACTGGACCAACTCCGGGCCCTACACGACAGCCTTTGTCACCCAGGGGTCACTCGATTGTACCATCTGGTCAAAGCTCGCAATCTGCCCTACTCCAACGAGGAAGTAAGGACAGTCACCAGGGACTGCCAGGTCTGTGCGGAGTGCAAGCCGCACTTCTACCGGCCGGACCGTGCACGCCTGGTGAAGGCTTCCCACCCCTTTGAACGCCTCAGCGTGGATTTCAAAGGGGCCCTCCCCTCCACCGACCGTAACATGTACATTCTCAGTGTGGTCGATGAGTACTCCAGATTCCCCTTCGCCATCCCATGCCCCAATATGACGTCTGCCACCGTCATCAAGGCCCTCAGCACCATCTTCGCCCTATTCGGTTTCCCCGCCTACATCCACAGTGACAGGAGATCCTCATTCATGAGCGATGAGCTGCGTCAGTTCCTGCTCAGCAGGGGTATAGCCTCCAGCAGGACGACAAGCTATAATCCCCGGGGAAATGGGCAAGTAGAACGGGAGAATGGGACGGTTTGGAGGGCCGTCCAGCTAGCCCTACGGTCCAGGAACCTCCCAGCCTCTTGCTGGCAGGAGGTCCTCCCTGACGCTCTACACTCCATCCAGTCACTATTGTGCACTGCCACTAATAATACACCCCATGAATGTGTTTTTACCTTCCCCAGGAAGTCCACATCCGGGGTGTCGCTCCCGACTTGGCTCGCTGCTCCAGGACCGGTCCTTCTCCGTAGGAACGTCCGGCTCCACAAGGCGGACCCCTTGGTGGACAGGGTTCACCTGCTCCACGCCAACCCTCAATATGCCTACGTTGTGTTCCCCGACGGCCGCCAAGATACTGTCTCACCCAGGGACCTGGCACAATCAGGTTCCAGCCTAACACACACACCCCCACGAATGCGACCCCCCCACCTCCCACTGCGCCGCCAATATTGACCCCACCAGACCACCCCACCCCCGCCCCTTTTCCGCACAAGAGGACGAAGAGGACTTCTGCACGCTCCCGGAGTTCCCCGATGACTGGCCAGCATCAGCACCGCCATCGCTGCCACCTCCACCACCTCCAGCACCGACTTCGCCGCCACCGTTACGCCGCTCCCAAAGAAGCACCAAAGTACCGGACCGGCTGAACCTTTGACAGACTCCGGACCGTCAACATGGACTTTTCTTTCCCTACCACTGAACATTATTGCACTAATTGTATATAGTTTCACGTCACCCACGCCGGACTCATTTTTAACAGGGGGTGAATGTGGTAATCCACTGTAATAGAAGATGTAAGGTAGGACCTGCACTACAGGTTCGCCGGTAGCTCTCGCCAGCTGGCTCCGCCCACGGAGAACTGTATAAATATGCATGACCTCCAGTGCCCTGCCATTTCGCCAACTGCAGCAGGAGGCAACGCATCTGACTGTAATAAAGCCACAGTTGTACCCAACTTTAGTCTTTGTGCAATTGATCGTGCATCAGCCTGCGGCCTTCGCGGCAACGACGGGCCACTCCGCGGCCATCCCCTCAGCTGCAGCAGGAACCGCAGCATCTGCAGCCATTGTGTGCCTTCGCAGTCTACGCTGCCGGATGGCCACTTGCAGTGCTGCGGCTCCAACCACGGTAGTGAACATCGCTGTCTGGTTGGCATACATGGTGACCTGCAGGAGGGTGGTGGGGGGCAGAGAAACGACATGTTACACAGAGGTTCTTCCACACCTCGCCAGCCGGGTTGCCTGGGATCCCCGTGTGCCCCGGTGGCCGGGTCGCGCTGCAGATACGCAGCCAGCCTAACACCTGGTCACTGTCTGCGTCCAACGGTCAGTTCACACCGTCCTCCTCACCAGTGTGCCAGTCGCCTGTGCCCATCAGCCACACGACAACCTGCGGCCGTGTCCTCGTCACCGTCCTGCCATATCAGGGTGGCTGACATGTGGCATCCGCGAATGGACGACACCCTCCACACTTTCCCTCACCCCCCTCCCACCTCCATTCCCTCCCTCACCCCCTCTCACCTCCACACCCTCCCTCACCCCCCTCCCATCTCCACTCCCTCCATCACCCCCCCTCGCACCTCCACACTCTCCCTCCCCCTCGCACCTCCACATTCTCCCTCACCTCCCTCCCACCTCCACTCCCTCCCACACCCCCCTCTCACCTCCATTCCCTCCCTCACCCCCCTCTCACCTCCACTCCCTCCCTCACCACCCTCCCACCTCCACACTCTCCCTCACCCCCCCTCCCACCCCCCGTTGGCCGCAGCGTTCTTGAGGAAGCTGACGTGGTCTGCAGGAGCTCCGGAACAGTCCGCTCACCTCCTCACTGCTCAGCGTCAGCCAGAGCACGACTGGCTGATGACTTTATTTACCAGGTGTGAACGGCGACGGCGTGAACTGGGGTCACGCCGTCGGGACTTCGGCCCATCCGGGCCGGAGAATAGCGGGGGTAGTGGAGAATCGCCATTTTGGGTGTCTCGGGCGGTTCTCCGGCCTGCGCCGTGCAAAACTCGACGGGGTCGATCTCGCCGCTTGGGTGAATTGTGGGAGGGTGTCGGACCAGCGTCGCGTGGAAAAATGGCGCGATCGGCGATTCTCCCAACCGGCGCGGCATCGGAGAATCGCGCCCCATGTGTTCTGTGTTTTGTGAGACAATTCCCATCCCCACAGGAGATGAAACTCCAGCCAATGGCCTCTGATGCAATCATTAACTCGAATGGTGCATTGCATAGCTGTACAGCTCTCTGTGCATAGCGGTTCCTATTCTCTGTCCAAACCTCTTACGTTTAATCTTTTGTGTACACCACATTATTCTAGACCTATAAACAACTAGAAACAGTCTATGTTTATAACCCTGTCTGATCCTTCAATAAATTTAAACATCCCTATCAAATCTCCATGCAGTCATGCAGTATCTCTATCAAATCCCCATGCAGTATCCTTCTGCAAATGAAAACACTGCGTATTTTTAAAACCTATGCTTATATTTGTGTTTCCTTTACAAGCAACATTCTAGTGAAACGATGCTTGCTAATCCTATTGCTCAACATCTTTTGTGTGTTATGGAACACACAGTGCTCCAATTTTTGGCATCCTATGGTTTTATATAGATTTACTGTTAAGTGAATTTTGATATGACCATAAAACCAAATCTTCCATTGAATAGATTTTGCTATAGAGATTCCTCTAATAACCATATGTTCCATTTTTTCTTGCACCCTTCAGCTCAAAAACATCTTTGCCCTAAAAATGCTGAATGTGCGACTACATGGAGAGAAACAGGGGGCGGGATTCTCCGATGGCGAGTCAGAGCGTCCGCACCGTTGTGAACGCCGTCGCGTTTCAAGATGGTGCGAACGGGCCACCGGCAGCATCGATTCTGGCCCTGAAAAGGGGCCAGCAGCGGGGCCGCGAGAAACGCGGTGGGCGTGGCGCCAGAGCAGCGCCGCATCATTTAATCTGCGCGACCTGCGCACAGGCCCCGACAGAGAGAGATGGCTGAGCTCCGCCGTGCCGCTCCCGGGTTCCGGCACAATGACCTGGGGGCATTGCTGGATGCAGTTGAAGAGCGCAGGGCGATCCTGTGCCCAAGCCGTGGCCGCCGGTACCCGGCCAGCACAGTTAAGCGCAGCTGGCGTGAAGTGGGCATTACCGTCAGCGCTGTGGGGCACCCCCACCCCCCCGCTCTGGAGACCAGTGCCGCAAGAAGCTCAACCACCTCACGATGGCTGCCAGGGTAAGTACCCCGAGACTTTCCCCGGGCCGCACCCCACCCCTCCTTCCCTCCCGCACCTCATGTCACGCCCACCCCCCCACCCACCCCCCCCCCCCCCCCCACCGCAGGGGGGGGCACCACGTTGCACCTGACCCACATGGTCACCACACCCCCCTTGCGAGCTGCCATGGCGTGGTGCCCAGTGCCCCCCCCAGTCATAATGTTGCCAACATCTACGCGTCTTGCTGCTGACCGCCTAACTCTGATGCTTTCCCCCCCCGCAGGACAAGACATCCCACAACCATCGTGAGCGGGCAAGAACCGGAGGGGGATCACCTGTGCTGCACCCCCTCACCGTCCATGAACAGAGGGCTCTGGACATCGCTGGGGGAGCCGCCAGGTCGCAGGCGCAGTACCAAGTGAAACTCCCCTGCCTGGCTACACTTCCTCAGCCCCTCAACTCCCCCCCACTCCTGACACTGCGCCCCCTCACACTGCCCCCTCCACCCCCTAAACCCCCCTCACCCTCAACCCCCTCACACTGTCCCCTCCACCACCTAACCCCCCTCACCCTCCACCCCCTCACACTGCCCCCTCCACCCACTAACCCCCCTCACCCTCCACCCCTACACACTACCCCCTCCACCCCCTAACCCCCCTCACTCCACCCCCTCATACTGCCTGCTCCACCCCCTAACCGCCCCTCACACTCCACCCCCTCCACCCCCTAACCCCTCCTCACACTCCAGCCCCTCACACTGCCCCCTCCACCCACTAACCTCCCCTCACACTCCACCCCCTCACACTGCCCCCTCCACCCCCTAACCCCCCTCACACTGTATCCCCCATCCCCTAAATCCCCCTCACACTGCGCCCCCTCACATTGTCCCCTCCATCCCCTAACCCCCCTCACACTCCACCCCCTCACATTGCCCCCTCCATCCCCTAACCCCCCCTCACACTGCGCCCCCACACATTGCCCCCTCCACCCCCTAACCCCCCTCACACTCCACCCCCTCACACTACACCCCACCCACTAACCACCCTCACACTGCGCCCCCTCACATTGCCCCCTCCACCCACTAACACCCCTCACACTCCACCCCCTCACACTGCCCCCTCCACCCCCTAACCCCTTCACACTCCACCCCCTCACACTGCCCCCCACCCCCTAACCCCCCCTCACACTGCACCCCTCCATCCCCTAACCCCCCTCACACTCCACCCCCTCACACTGCCCCCTCCACCCCCTAACCCCCCTCACACTGCACCCCTACACACTGCCCCCTCCACCCCCTAACCCCCCCTCACTCCACCCCCTCACACTGCCCGCTCCACCCCCTAACCGCCCCTCACAGTCCACCCCATCACACTGCCCCCTCCACCCCCTAACCCCTCCTAACACTTCAGCCCTCACACTGCCCGCTCCACCCCCTAACCCCCCTCACACTCCACCCCCTCACACTGCCACCTCCACCTCCTAACCCCTCCTCACACTCCAGCCCCTCACACTGCCCCCTCCACACACTAACCTCCCCTCACACTCCACCCCCTCATACTGCCCCCTCCACCCCCTAACCCCCCCCTCACACTGCACCCCTCCATCCTCTAACCCCCCTCACACTGTGCCCCCTCACATTGCCCCCTCCATCCCCTAACCCCCCTCACACTCCACCCCCTCACATTGCCCCCTCCATCCCCTAACCCCCCTCACACTGCGCCCCCTCACATTTCCCCCTCCACCCCCGAACTCCCCTCACACTCCACCCCCTCACACTACACCCCACCCACTAACCCACCTCACACTGCTACACCTCACATTGCCCCCTCCACCCCCCTCACACTCCACCCCCTCACACTACCCCCGCCGCCCCCTAACCCCCCTCACACTGCCCCCCCACCCCCTAACCCCCCTCACACTGCCCCCCACCCCCTAACCCCCCCTCACACTGCACCCCTCCATCCCCTAACCCCCCCTCACACTGCACCCCTCCATCCCCTAACCCTTCCTCACACTCCAGCCCCTCACACTGCCCCCTCCACCCCCTAACCTCCCCTCACACTCCACCCCCTCACACTGCCCCCTCCACCCCCTAACCTCCCCTCACACTCCACCCCCATACACTGCCCCCTCCACCCCCTAACCCCCCTCACACTCCACCCCCTCACACTGCCCCCTCCACCACCTAACCCCCTCACACACCACCCCCTCACATTGCCCCCTCCACCCTCTAACCCCCTCACACTTCACCCCCTAACCCCCCTCACACTCCACCCCCTCACACTGCCCCCTCCACCCCCAAACCCCCCTCACACTCCCCCCTCCACCCCCTAACCCCCCTCACACACCACCCCCTCACATTGCCCCCTCCACCCCCTCACACTCCACCCCTCTCACACTGCCCCTGCACCCCCTAACACCCCTCACACTCCACCCCCTCACATTGCCCCCTCCACCCCCTAACCCCCCTCACACTCCGCCCCCTCACACTGCCCCCTCCACCCCCTCACACTCCATCCCTTCACATTGCCCCCTCCACCCTCTAACCCCCCTCACACTCCACCCCCTCACATTGCCCCCTCCACCCCCTCACACTGCCCCCTCCACCGCCTCACCCCCTCACACTCCACCCCCTCACACTGCCCCCTCCGCCCCCTAACCCCCTACACTCCACCCCCTCACACTGCCCCCACCCCCTAACCCCCCCCTCACACTGCACCCCTCCATCCCCTAACCCCCCCTCACACTCCACCCCCTCGCACTGCCCCCTCCACCCCCTAATCCCCCCTCACACTCCACCCCTACACACTGCCCCCTCCACCCCCTAACCCCCCCTCACTCCACCCCCTCACACTGCCCGCTCCACCCCCTAACCGCCCCTCACACTCCACCCATTAACACTGCCCCCTCCACCCCCTAACCCCTCCTCACACTTCAGCCCTCACACTACCCGCTCCACCCCCTAACCCCCCTCACACTTCACCCCCTCACACTGCCCCCTCCACCCCCTAACCCCTCCTCACACTCCAGCCCCTCACACTGCCCCCTCCACCCCCTAACCCCCCCCACACTGCACGCCCTCCATCCCCTAACCCCCTCACACTGCACCCCCTCACATTGCCCCCTCCATCCCCTAACCCCCCTCACACTCCACCCCCTCACATTGCCCTCTCCATCCCCTAACCCCCCTCACACTGCGCCCCCTCACATTGCCCCCTCCACCCCCTAACCCCCCTCACACTCCACCCCCTCACACTACACCCCACCCACTAACCCCCCTCGCACTGCGCCCCCTCACATTGCCCCCTCCACCCCCCTCACACTCCACCCCCTCACACTGCCCCCGCCACCCCCTAACCCCCCTCACACTGCCCCCCCACGCCCTAACCCCCCCTCACACTGCACCCCTCCATCCCCTAACCCCCCTCACACTGCACCCCTCCATCCCCTAACACCCCTCACACTCCACCCCCTCACACTGCCTTCTCCACCCCTTAACCTCCCCTCACACTCCACCCCCTCACACTGCCCCCTCCACCCCCTAACCTCCCCTCACACTCCACCCCCATACACTGCCCCCTCCACCCCCTAACCCCCCTCACACTGCACCCCCTCCATCCCCTAACCCCCCTCACACTGCGTCCCCTCCACCCCCTAACCCCCCCTCACACTCCACCCCCCTCACACTGCCCCCTCCACCCCCTAACCCCCCTCACACTCCACCCCCTCACACTGCCCCCTCCACCACCTAACCCCCTCACACACCACCCCCTCCACCCCCTAACCCCCCTCACACTCCACCCCCTCACATTGCCCCCTCCACCCCCTAACCCCCCTCCACTCCACCCCCTCACACTGCCCCCTCCACCCCCAAACCCCCCTCACACTCCCCCCTCACCCCCCTGACACACCACCCCCTCACATTGCCCCCTCCAGCCCCTCACACTGCCCCCTGCACCCCCTCACACTCCACCCCCTCACATTGCCCCCTCCACCCCCTCACACTCCACCCCCTCACATTGCCCCCTCCACCCCCTAACCCCCCTCACACTCCACCCCCTCACACTGCCCCCTGCACCCCCTAACCCCCCTCACACTCCACCCCCTCACATTGCCCCCTGCACCCCACACCCAACGGCGCGATGTCCGCCGACTGGCGTCAAAGACGGCGCCAATCAGACGGGCATCGCGCCGGCCCAAAGGTGCGGAATGCTCCGCATCTTTGGCGGCCTAGCCCCAACATTGAGGGGCTAGGCCGACGCCGGAGGGACTTCCGCCCCGCCAGCTGGCGGAAATGGCGTTTGTTGCCCCGCCAGCCGGCGCGGAAATGCGGCGCATGCGCGGGAGCGTCAGCGACCGCTGACAGTTTCCCGGCGCATGCGCGGGAGCGTCAGCGGCCGCTGAAAGTTTCCCGCGCACGCGCAGTGGGGAGAGTCTCTTCCGCCTCCGCCATGGTGAGGCCGTGGCGGAGGCGGAAGGGAAAGAGTGCCCCCACGGCACAGGCCCGCCCGCGGATCGGTGGGCCCCGATCGCGGACCAGGCCACCGTGGGGGCACCTCCCGGGGTCAGATCGCCCCGCGCCCCCCCCAGGACCCCGGAGCCCGCCCACGCCGCCTGGTCCCGCCGGTAAGTACCAGCTTTGATTTACGCCGGCGGGACAGGCAATTTCTGGGCGGGACTTCGGCCCATCCGGGCCGGAGAATTGAACGGGGGGTCCCGCCAACCGGCGCGGCCCGATTCCCGCCCCCGCCCAATCTCCGGGAGCAGAGACTTCGGCGGGGGCGGAGGCGGGATTCACGGCGGTCAACGGCCATTCTCCGACCCGGCGGGGGGTCGGAGAATGACGCCCATGGTGTCTAACGATACATTTATTGTGTAATCCATGACCAGCAGCCGATCGTCCGTAACGTCTCGGAGACGCCCCCGCCGTCCAGGTTCAAGTTCATCCACCCACAGGGACGCTCGCCAGGGAGGGGAAGGAAGACGGACAGGGGGGCCCTCTTCCAAGGCTGCGGCACAGGAAACGGACGCACAGAGGACCGACAGAAACGACACTGACGAACACAGGACGGCCATGAGACGGACGAAGAGAGGATGGAGAGCCAGGACAGTGATGGACAGAGGACGGCCAGACAGATGATGGACAGACCGGACACGGCACCTCACATGGCCGGGGACAACGTCCATCGGTCCAAGGCTCGACCCAGGAGACCCCAGACCTGGGGTCCAATGAGGACATGGACCTTGCGTCACTGCTGTCCCCCACACCCTCCACCATCGCAGATACACTCACCTCAGTTGGGCACATTAGTGATGAGGCTTCTGGGACACTGATTGGTGCGCACCACACAGCCGAACCGGTACAGCAGGTGGAGGTAGGAGCAGCTGAGGGGCTGGACGGTCGGAGGGTAGGCCCAGCACCCAGCTGCCACCCAGACAGTTCCCAGGTTCCTGGACTTACCAGACCCACCCACAGACCTGAAGCATTTGGAAACCCAGGGAGTGGACAACAGGATGACGGCCGCCTTCCAGCATCTGCAGACGCAGTCCAGGACCAGGGAGTGGTGCCGGTCATGGCTGCCACCCAGGCCGACCCCGTATGGGTGGCGTCCGTGGTGGAGGCAATGGGCCAACGGTTTCGGCCATGGGTCAGGTTCTTCAAGGCGTGGGGCTTCATGTGCATGTGTCATTCATGTGGACATTGCCGCCGTGCTCTGGGGTCTGGCCGAGTCTCAGCAGGCCATGGCCCAGTCTCAGCAGGCCATGGCCCAGTCTCAGCAGGCCGTGGCCCAGTCTCAGCAGGCCATGGCTCAGTCCCAGCAGGCCATCGCTGAGAGCATCGGCGGCCTTGTGCACGTGTTGGATGGCGTCGCACAAGCCCAGCGGGAGGTTGCACAGTCCCTGATAGGGATGGTGCACTCCCTGAGCTCCATCGCTGCGAAGGTTCAGACCCTGGTCGATGCCACAGTGGGCCTCCAGGACTGGCAGTGCCAGGTGTTGGTGGTGCCACGGCGCTTGTCTCCGCTCGCACCACCGTCCCATAGTGAGGCCCGGGGGCCACCGGGCTCCCCGAGGGAGGAGGAGGTTCTGGGGCCCGTCCCGGTGACACCAGCAAGGGAGGTCCGGGAACACTCAGACTCCCCCTGTTCCGTCCCTGGTGCATCTGGTGGGCAGCGGGCAGAACAGGGTGGCACCACGCCATCCAGCAAGCCCGCTGAGCAGCCTGGCCCATCCAAGCTGGGCCGCCCCACGAAACGCATGCTGACGGGGAGCCACCTCGCAGGGCAGGAGTCTCAGCAGTCCCTCTCCACTCCTGCTGTACCGTCTGGGGAAACACCAAGGTGTAATGGTAGGGCCCGTAAGGCAAAAAAGTTAGACACACAGTAAGTTGGCACGGGTGCAGGGCACAGCTTAGTTATAGGGGCTAGGGCACTGGTATGGGAATGTCACGATTAAAGTCACTGTTACACCAAACCTAGATGCCTCGTGTGCTATGTCTAGTGTCTGAGAGGTCGTGAAGGGGGCCGAGTGGTGCTGGGGTCGAAGTTCGGTACAACGGTGAGGGCAGGTGTGTGTTCCCCCCCCCCCCCCCCCCCCCAACCCCCCGTCGTCCTTGGAACACCGCCGCCAGCTACCCCACATGGCCATGTGACGGAGTGTCCGTGACGCATACAGGGACCACCCAGGTGGAGGGTGTAGCTGTGGCCATGAGTCAGACATTGTCTTACGATCCGGAGCTCACAGCTCATCGCAAAGCGGGTTGTCATCATTCAACATGGCACTGATCACACCCGCTTACACAAGCAATTGTGTGAGACCATCCCGTTGTGCAGCAGGTGTAAGGTGCTGTGAAAGTGGTGATGTGGGAGCTAGAGTTCTCGGATGGTGCGGGAGGTGGGGGGTGCTGGGTGGTGCGTTTGGGCGGAACGGTGGTGCAAGTGCCTTGCTCAGCGATGCCCTCCCCCTAGTTGGTGAAACGTGCGGCGATCAACGCCTCGCATGCTCGCTCGCCAAACGGTGGCGTCGTGCAGCATCCCGGCCATATCCAGCCCCCATGTCGCATCTGTGCCCCCGGCTCCCCATCCTCCTCCTCCCCCTCCTCATGTACAGATGCGTCACCCTCATCGGGCTCCCCCTGTGCCTCCTCCTCCAGGACATCATCCCTCTGCTGGGCTATGCTGTGCAGCACGCAGCAGACAACAACTATGCGCCGACCCTCTCTGAATGGTACTGGAGGGCCCCTCCAGAGCAGTCAAGGCACCTGAAGCGCATCTTCAAGAGGCCAAAGCATCTCTCAACAACACCCCTGGTTGCTGCATGGGCCTCATTGTAGTGGGTCTCCGCGTTGGTCTGTGGCCTCCGTATAGGCGTCATCAGCCACGACCGCAACGGGTAACCCCTGTCGCCCAGCAACCAGCCCCTCAGCCGGGTGATGTGTCCCTCAAACACGTCCCTGTTCTCCGATGGTGGACGCATGGCGACATGCATCCCATCAATCACCCCCTGGACCATCAGTATCCTGGCCACAGAGGCGAATCCCGCTGCCCGGGCATCCTGGTGTGCGCGGTCCTCTGAAAACTGGATGTACCGGTCAGCAATGGCATACAGGGCGTCGGTTACTGCTCGGATGCCCCGGTGCACCGTTGCCTGTGGGATACCGGACAGGTCCCCGCTCAGCTCCCAGAAGGATCTCGTCGCATAGAAATTGAGGGCTACCGTCACCTTGACATTCACCAGGATAGCATGTCCTCCCCCCGTTCCACGTGGTGACAGGTGTGCCATGAGGTGGCATATATGTGCGATGGTCTCCCTACTCATTCGGAGTCTCCTCCTGCATGCCCTGTCCGGCAGGACCTCGAATGACATGCGGTGATGGTACACTCGAGGCCTCATGGGGCGCCTCCGGCGCCTTGGCACCACCACCTGCTTCTCCTCCCCCTGCGATGTGGTGGTCATCGTCCGCCTCCCCCTCCTCCTGCACCTGTCAGGCGGGCGGGCCTGCAGCCTGGTCGGGTGGCACGGGGCCCTCTGCAGCCAGTCCCTCTGCTGCAGCCGCCGCTGCCGCAGCTGCTCTGAGCCGCCTGCGTCGACGCTGCCAAAGGGCCACCTGCAGGGCAGCGGCTCCGCCACGGCGGCAAACATCGCTGGCTGGTGCCCAAACATGACGATCTGCAGGAGGTGGGGGGGATACAACATGTTTAACGATGGCGCTTGGACACCTCGACAGCCAGGTGCCATTGGATAAGTGTGTTCCCCGGTTGCCTGGTCTCGCGACAGACACGCAGGCACCCTGATCCCTGCCCACAGTCTCCGTCCACCGCCCAGTTTACCCCGTCCCTCCCCATGGGCTGGCCATGCCCTCACAGGGGCAGGGTGTTGCAGCTCCTGTGTGGGAGGGGGAGGGCTGGGCGCACCCAAGGTCAAGGCGTGTGGCCGCGCGGGGTGGCGGTGCCAGTGTCATGACTTGCAAGCGCGTCCTCGCCACCATCCTGCCATGGCAGGTGGCTGGCATGTCGCTCCTGCGGAAAACCCTCCCCACCCCCCACCCCCTCCCCGGAACATGGAGGCCCTCTGCCCTGACACCCCCCCCCCCCCCCCCCCGGACATGACTGCACTCTTCCCCCCCTCCTTTCCCCCTCCTCCTCCCCCCTACCTCCTCCTTCCCCCTCCACCCCTCCTCTCCCCCCCCCGAGCATGGCGGCACCCTTCCCCCACTCCCTCCTCCTTCCCCAACCCCCTCCTCCTTCCCCAACCCCTCCTCCTTCCCTAACGCCCTCCTCCTTCCCCCAACCCCCTCCTCCTTCCCCAACCCCCTCCTCCTTCCTCCACCCCCTCCTCCTTCCCCCACCCCCTCCTCCTTCCCCCACCCCTCCTCCTTCCCCCAACCCCCTCCTCCTTCCCCCACCCCCTCCTCCTTCCCCAACCCCCTCTTCCTTCCCCACCCCCTTGCCCCACCCCCTCCTCCTCCCCCCCGAGCATGGCGGCACCCTTCCCCCAAACCCCTCCCCCTGCCAGCACCGGCCGTGGACGCCACGACATGCTGCCTCCGAGAACGCTGGCCATCACCTCCTCACTCCGCATCGTCAGCCAGCACAGGACGTCGGCCCATCCGGGCCGCTGAATAGCGGGGGGCCCGGAGAATCGTCATACTTAGCACCTCGGGCGATTCTCCGGCAGGGCGGCGCCGACCTCGATGACGCCATTCTCGCCGGTTGGGAGAATGGCGGGACGGCGTCGGACCGGCATCGCGCAAAACATCGACGCGAATGGCGATCCAAACGGCGCGGCATGGGAGAATCCCGCATCTGAGTGAACAGAGCAAATAACAGGATATCTCCTGACCCAGCAGGTTTTAAGGATTTGGAAATGAACACAAAAAGGACTGAGAGGAAGAACGGAATGAAAGCGAACAGACTTCATCTCAAATCAGGAACAGAGTGTCGAAGAAAGAGGGGAAAGAAAGATTGGGTTAAAAGGGGAAAGTGACGGGAAAAAAAGAAAAATACATGTTTTATATCTGCTAATTTTAATTCCCCCTGAATATGTCAAAACTTGGAATAATGAGACTTATACACTTGTAATAGATCATTTTCAGTGGCAGAGATGCCAATTGGAGGTCATGAACAATTTCACACCATTGAAGAGGTACTCGTAACAGCGGGTTTAATTTTAATCTCCCTGGGTCCATTCAATCAGGTGGGAAGGTGTGGATTGAAGACCCTGTCACGTTCCCAACTCTCCACAATAGAACCAGATGTTGGAAGGTTACAGGACAGCCTACATGCCAGAAAGCCAATTAAGACCCCTGAAGACACCAAGAGCCTCAACCCTCCACCGATGATATTCAGGTGGGCATGACATTGGCCCTTCTACCTGCACCGCCTATGCCCATTGGAGAGACTCACCAGAGGCATGGGTCATCCATGGGTGAATATCCGCTACTCCCCTAAATACTAACACCCCTCTGCTCACTCCCCTCACTGGTTCTTCTGAACTGGCCCGACAAACCTACTTATCTTCTTTCACTCCAGCCTGGGCCTCTGAAGTAAGAACAGTCCAACCGCTACCATCAGCATTGCAGATTGACTGGCAGCTCTCAGAGGCAGGATAGATATCAGGAACTCCAACTCCAATGTGTTATGTGCCGGATTAGCACTAAATTGTGTCCAGGAGTGCGGAATGACCACCGTGAAATCAGCACTGGATCTCAAGCCAGTGGCTGGGCCCACCACTTGACTCATTAAATTCTGCCCACCAATAATTGCCCACAAATATGGCGAGATCATAACATTCAGTGCATGCCAATCGCACAGCTTTTGGATATTGGCTTTAAATCTGTTCCTCGCCTGAAGTTGTGGTATTATTTACACATAAATAAGTGACTGTGATTAGCCTTCTCTTATTTCAAATTCTAGCAATGAGGTTTTTTATGGCCTTATCCACTTGAATGTCCTTGGAGTGCTACATTTAATGTCTTGTGAATATAAACGCCCAAATCCCTCTGTTCCTCCCCTTCACCCAGGTTTTCTCCCATTATTCCCATCATTAACAGAAATGCATCAATTAACCAAAAAGCAGTTTGCGGACAGAACTATGTGAGACTCCACTACCCACTTCCAATTACGTGAGGAATTGCCATCACTCCTATTCCCCATTTCCTTCTTTCTAATCAGTCTTTAATCCAATTTGCTACCCTCCACCTAATACCACATCACTTTTTGTTTCCCAGTAGTCTTGCTTGATCTTCTAGCAACTGAGTTAATAGTATTTCAGAGACCTGAGAATAGATTATTTAGACTTGTTCATGAACACAGATAAAGCTGTAAGACTGTGGTAACTTGAAAGAGAAGGCAAAAACTAAGAAAGAGATTAAAATTGTAGCTGAAACCTTTTTATACGATTACAAGATCTTGACAGATGAAGAAGGTCATTCACCTCATTTTCATTCATCCACATAGAATGATGCTAAGAGCCTGCCAATGTGCTACAACGGGATTCTTCAATGATTCAGGGACAATTAGCTTCCATTATTCTATTCATAAATCCTTTCCATGTATTAAACACATTTTGTGGAAGGAAACCATCCTGGAATCAACCCTAATTTGCTTTTAACTAATTTAAACCTGTCACCACTTCTCCTGTTCTCACAGTTAAAAGCAACTTTCCAGATTTTTTGTTTCTTTGCCACATAAAACACGATCTAATCCTGTAAAATCCCCCCTCAATCATGTTTCTTCAAGGCTGAAGAATCGAGGTTTCCCCTGGTCTTTCCTCGTAAGAGAAAGATACTGGGAATCATGCTTATTGCACAGACCTCAAGAAGGATCTTTTATCATCACACAATACAAATACACTAAAGCTTGTAATCTATCCAATCGCTTTTCCACAACCTGAGGGGTTTTAGTTGTGCAATGAAATTACTAACTGTGATGATAAAAGTCAGGTTTGAAAATAAAATGGCAGGAGGTAGTAGCAGCTGATGAACCTGTTTCTGACAGCAACTGTTTAACAATTCATTTAAATATCACCATTTGGAATTGCATAATTGCACACATTCTGGGTTGTAGATTGTCCATCGCAACTGCAGTGCAACACAGTAAATTGGCAAAAGTTATCGAAAGGACTTTATTTGTTGTAATCCAGGAATGTTATAATTGGCCTTCATTCTATTACTTTTCGCAAGAAATTGTAACTAAATGGTAGCCAGCACTCAAATGGCACTCCCTACCCTGGATGACAATAAAACATTGATCCAAACCCAGCCTGCCTGGATCCTGAACAAGAATCCACGGTGGTAAGCAATCCCATAGGGAGGAAAGCAGAGGAAATAAAATAAAATAAATTGTTTGCATTTTGCATGTCTTTGAAAGAAGAAATAGAATGCCATAAGAGGAAGGAATGTTTTTGCTGGAGCAGTTGGCAATAGTATAAATAAATCAGGAGTGTGATTAAAGTCTAATCTAGAATTCTGAATCCAGACATTTTACACATGAAAGCTGCAACTAACCACTTCAAATAGAATTGGAAATAAACTAAGTAAACAAGGGGATCAAAACAGGAAGAATTAAGCGGAATACCAACAAAATCTGAAATTAAGTAGGTTATTTTGCAAACTGCTTTATTTCCTCATTGATATTTTATCCCTTCAGACATGTATATATTAAATGCAACAATAATTAGTTCTGCATGAGTTCTCATGCCTGTCACGCAAGGGAGATATTAGGAAATTGGGTCCAGAAATGAGACCCCAATGTAGCCGGCAATTTAAGGGTTAAACACACTGAGGGAAAAAAAACCCTGCACTGAGGGAAAAAAAACCCTGCTAGCACAGAATCAGAGGGATACGCCCACACCTGGCCGAGTTACATTGTCCCAGTCAGACTTAAACTCGTTAATGGGAATACACAGATGGCCTGGTTCAGCCATGGAGATTCACTTGAGATCCATTGTCCTTTTGGATTTGGACAATAGCCTGACCAGCTATTAGCCTGTTACAGAGTCTGGTGGCCTCTTTGTCCGTCAATGGGAGGATAGTTGCATATTAATAGCATGGCTATGTTATTTTGTATAAACAGGAGTGGGAAATCAAGCAGCCAAGATAAAACTGATGGGTTGAAGTCTGGGCACCCCAGAAGAGAGGGAATTTGTTTGAGAGGCTGGGCGGAGCTGAGAGAGAGCGAGAAGGAATGCTGTTTTGAACAGTTACAGGAGAGGGCTTTAGAAATCGACTAAGTAGGTCATGAAATCGACCGAGGCAGTCTTTGGAAAAAGAGTTCAGAACGAATGTCCCTACCAGAAGAAAAATTGCTTCATAAATGCAAGTATTGCCTTTGTGTGCCTGTGAAAGTGGCATGAGAGCTGCATGTTCTGGTACAGTGTTGTTTAATGGGAACTAGTGTATTAAGGTTAAGAAACTGCATTCAATCTGTTATTCTTAGGGTTGAAGTTCAAAGCTTTAAATATTGTTTTATTTTCTTTTGTTTCAATAAAGATTGTTTATAAAAATAATCAAGCCCTATTTTTCAAATTATCAGTCCTGGAACAAATCGATCTTCCCGCACCTTCTTAAAACTTTAACAAGTTTGTGTCTGGTCCAGTCTCTTAGCCACTATTGGGAACTGACCAGGCATCAGTAACATGCCATATTCCATTTACATTACATCCAAATGGGAATAGACCATGCACAGAAATTTTTGGTCATGCCAGTGGTAGGCATCATGGTGGGCAGGATGGTAAATGTTGGTGGGCATCCAAAAATTAGTCTTCCACCAGGGTAAAAATAGATTGCAATTGCCCACTCCTGACTTTCATGCTGGGTCAGGTAGGCTACCGCATCATGTCGGGAACTGTATTTACATGCATTTAAATGTCATGGATACTCATTAAAAAGACAGCATTCCAGAATCAGTCCACCACCCCCACTCCAGAAAAAATGGCCACACCAACGCCTAATTTAGCCCGTGTGATTCATGACCAGAGATTAGTGGTGTGCACCTGCTGACCTGCACTTCACTTGGGACCTTGAGGTATGTCCACCCCCCTTTCTATAGAGTGCACTCGCGTCTGCTCCAACTCCATGCCAGGCTGCGGGAGCTCAAGAGGGGGAAGTTCTCTATTCTAGACCAGCGTGAAGGCGGTGGGGAGAGGGGGCTGGAGGACAAGGCTTCACTGGCGGAGAGGTGGGGATGAGACAAGTCAGAGGCAAGGGAAGGAGCTGGAGGGAAAAGGATTGATTGTGGTGAGGGAGCGGGGACGACAGTGATGCGTGCCCACAGATTGGGGAGAGGAATGTGGTGGGGGAGGGATAGTGGGATTCCTTATTCTGGGCTCAAAAGCACAGACAGTCCTGAGCAAAAGCATAAGCGATAGACGGGGCCAGAATGGACAGGTAGTCCTGTGGCTCTGTGCAATTCAGTCTAGGAGGCCATGCTTGGAATGACTATCCATGTCCCAGTCCAGTCCTGCAGAGGGGAAAGAGGTCATGTCAGGCCAGCATTCGATGGTCTCATGGGGGTGTCGCTGTCAGTCACAGTACCAAAGGCCTCAAGGTGAGGAGGGGTCTGATCTACAGTGGGCATTGGAATATCACCACAACAGTTCAAAGGGTAGGACAGGGATATGGGAGGTCACTGATGTCCTATTTAACAAAGCATAAAACTGTGTATAGTTTTCTCCAGATGATACCATCCAGGTTGCCAGTGCAGTGGGCCTTGCTGTTATCTTAAGATTCCCACAGATGCAGGATGCTTTTGACTGCACACATGTGGCTTTAAAAGCTCCCTAGCAGCAGGCACTACAATTCGTCAACAGGAAAGGGTTCTACTCTCTCAATGTGCAGCCAGTCTGTAACCACTAGAAGCAGATTAGGCAGGTATGTGTGAGATACCCTGGAAACTCCCATGATCTTAAGTCATGTGTAGGTACCACAGATCTTCGAGGGTCCGCAGCACTCCAGGGTTAGCTCCTCGGTGACAAAGGCAAAAGAGGTGGCTGGTGACCTGTTTGGCAGTCACAAAGTGCCCCTGAGGAAAGGTATAATACTGTTCATGCCACAACGTGCTCATTGGCACACTCCCCAGGAGGTCTCACACATCATTGTGGCTTGGGCTCCAAAGTGGGGATGATTTGACAGATGTTGAGATAGAGGAGCTGCACGTGTAACCCAATGACGATGACATTGAGGACTGAGTGCAATGAGAGTGAAGAAACTGAGGGCCCAGAGGATGAGGCCACAGCACAGGCCAGGCGAGGCAGGTGTGCACATGATATGCTAATAGTCACCAGGTTCAAAGAGGATGGTAACAACAAGCTATGATGATCTTCTTTCGCCAGTGCCCTCCAAGCTGGGTCCACTTTGCCACCTTTGTTGCTATCCTCCTCATCGCAATAAACCACTTCAATCTCTGACTGAGTGGTTACACTTTCATGTCACAATGACCTCATCCCGGCAGATACAGTCGGCTCAGGAGCATGTGGCCTTTCTGTTCATAAAATCATAAGACATAGGAGTAGAATTAAGCCATTCGGCCCATCGAGTCTGCTCCACCATTCTATCATGGCTGATATGTTCCTCATCTGTTACCTACAATGCTACAGACCAAGAGCTGGATTGTGAAATCAGCCAGAGCATCTCCCCCCACAGAACACATGGCCTAGGAGCAGGAGTACGCAAATTAGCCTCCCGAGCCTAAACGCCTTCAATGTGATCATGGCTGATCCCATCCTGGCTTCAACTCCACTATCCTGTTACGGGACAATAACTGCAACAGGGCATTGTGCCTGCAGAGTTAAGATGGTGCAGCCACTTCAAGCTGCTCACCAACATTCCACTGCCTCTAGCAGCCTTCAAGGGGCAGCAGCAGCACTGCAACCTCAGTGCTCTCAAGGCAGTTTGCCTGCAGTCTGACAAGGCATCTCACGGAGGTCAATCTTCACTAAGTGTCATCTGTAACTCTCAATGAAGGATGTGAAGCTGCGGTACAGCTCACTTTTCAATGTAGTTTGAAAACGTCACAAGCAGCATATTCCGATATCTGCCTGCCACTCATGAACAAGCCTCTGTTTGGAGTCTCCCAATTTCCCTTGATGCCTAGCTTTGGCATTTGTGCTTCTGAAAATTCGGACATTCTATCCATGGGACAGGAGTACCATCCTCAGCCTGTGGAGCTGCAGATGATGGGGTCACAGGCAGAGGGGATTGTGACCAGCTGGACACTCTTTGAGTCACCTCGTTGGATGTCCCCACGATGTCCAGCTACTGATCCTCCTCCCTATGTTTGCCCGAGGGCCCCTGGCTGACTCCTTGAGGAGAAGGTGCAGCTGGAGTGAGATCGAGGTGCCCTGTCCCCCTCTTGCTTAGCTACTGATGGAGCCACCTATGGATAAGGTGATGGAGTGGAATCCCTGGCGAATATCAGGCGCAATGTCCTGGAGCAAGATCTCTTTGGCAATTGCCATCTTACCAGTATTGATGCTGAGTGCTAGCATGTTGGCACAATGACCTCAGACTGAACACAGACAAACTCCTCCATCAATGCAATCTATTGACCGCATCTGACAAATCTGTTTGATATTCCAGTCTCTGTCATTGCAGCTCCAACATCTGGGTTAGGGCCGAGTCCACAGGCTCGTAATTTGACTCGGGCTCAGCAGTCTTTATGCAGGAGAAGCTTGCCCACAATGATGAGGGGAGATCCAACTGGACGGTGGCTGGCTGAATTCAGGCCCCTCACTCACTTTGAAGAACATGCCACAGAGCTGGCTGATGAGGACCAGGAACGTACCTGCTCTGAGGGTGAACTGGCATCTCTCAAGAAGATGACAACACCGCACCAGCTCATCATGCACTCAAGGAGACTGTGAGTGCTTTGTAATGTTGGTTACTATTGCACCAGATCATTAATCATCTCTTTTCTCTTTAACAGGAACCAGCAGGAAATGGAAAATGCCCACTGGCAGCCAGCCCCTCAGGCCCAGCACCCACACTACCTTGGATGAGAATTCTGAGGACCCACTGGATGTAGATCCATCACAGCATTCCCAACATTTGTTAGGATGCTGGATTGCAAAACTACAGACAGACCTGGTTCCTCCCATTAATTACATCATCTGTATCCCACTAAGCTCCATGACCTGCTTAGCTAGGACTAAATACTATCCTTCATAAATTATCTACTCTCAATGAATCTCCAGCAATCATAACTATCCCATTAGCCCTTTATCTGTAACCGAATAAGTGATTAGAAGCAATGGTGACCACACTTTTCCGACACCTTATTTATAGCTTTAGTAGATACACTGCCCGTATGTATTTTAAACCAAGGTTTTTAATAACATTACTGCAACAAAATATAAAAATAACAGTTTCTACATTCATCACAAGGATGGATGCCAAGACAGATGACAAGGATGCCTACCTTCTGTGGGTGCTGAGTGGACCTGTGTAAGAGCTGAGGATGTCTAAGTGTGTGTGAGAGCGAATTTGAGAAGATGTCCTTGTGCTGGTAATGTGTGAGATCCCTGTGGAATTACAAGAGTCGAGCATGAGGAGAAGGTTGACTTACCCTGACATAGTGGATCAGATCATTCATCCTTTTTTTGCACTGGATGGTGCACCTCTTCTGTGTTGAGTTGGCACTGACCGTGCTGGAGTGAAAAGTTGGCAGTTGTCCTTCTCTCATCACTGGGGTAACGCGCAGCGCCGGTGGTGCTTTCAGCGCATGTCAGTGCACTGTTGCTGAACTTGGGGGCTGTCGGCCTCTTGCCTTTGGGGTCTAGCATGCTCTTTGACCAGTCCCAGGCTGTCGACAGTGTGCAGGTGCGGTTTAAATATGATGGCAGGACAGGTAATCCAATTAGGTCACAATGGGGTGGGCGAATCACAGCCCTGCCATGAGATCCGACATTCTTCCTGTTCATGCATATTTAATGAGCTGAAAAGTAGGAGACCTGGGGCGAAATTCTCCGTTATCGGTGGAAAGTCCGCCGATCGGCGCAAAAAACGGCGCAAATCCGACTTGCGTCACGTCGGAAAAATGGGTCGATAGTCTCCGGACCGAATTGGGCTAGCAGCGACGTAACGGGATCCGCGCTTGCGCAGTGGTTCACGCCGTGCAGCGTCATACCCGCTGCACAGCATGACGGCTCATAAGGCCGCGCTGCTCCCCCCCACCCGACCGGAACACCCGACCGGAACACCCGACTGGATGGCTGGCCGTCGCTCAGCCCCGAGGTTCGAGTCACGCGATGTGGAGGCGCTCCTGGATGCGGTGGAGCAGAGGAGGGACGCCCTGTATCCCGGGCACGGCCGCAGAGTTGCCCCACGCCACAGCCGGCGTCTGTGGAGGGAAGTGGCAGAGGCCGTCACCGCTGTGGCCCTGACACCACGGACAGGCACCCAGTGCCACAAGAAGGTGAACGACCTCGTCAGAGCAGGCAGGGTGAGCCTCCCCCATATCCCCCCCTCCCCCATATCCCCCCCTCCCCCATATCCCCCATATCCCCCCTCCCCCATATCCCCCCTCCCCCATATCCCCCACTCCCCCATATCCCCCATATCCCCCTCCCCCATATCCCCCCCTCCCCCATAACCCCCCCTCCCCCATATCTCCCCCTCCCCCATATCCCCCTCCCCATATCCCCCCCTCCCCATCCTCCATATCCCCCATATCCCCCCCATATCCCCCCTCCCCATATCCCCCCTCCCCATATCCCCCATATCCCCCATATCACCCCTCCCCCATATCCCCCCTCCCCCATATCCCCCCTCCCCCATATCCCCCTCCCCCATATCCCCATATCCCCCCTCCCCCATATCCCCCTCCCCCATATCCCCCATATCCCCCCTCCCCCATATCCCCCTCCCCCATATCCACCCCTGCCCCATGTCCCCCTCCCCATATCCCCCATATCCCCCCTCCCCCATATCCCCCCTATCCCCCCTCCCCCATATCCCCCCTCCCCATATCCCCCCTCCCCCATATCCCCCCTCCCCATATCCCCCCTCCCCCATATCCCCCTTCCCCCATATCCCCCCTCCCCCATATCCCCCATCTCCCCCATATCCCCCCTCCCCCATATCCCCCCTCCCCCATATCCCCCATATCCCCCCTCCCCCATATCCCCCCTCCCCCATATCCCCCTCCCCATATCCCCCATATCCCCCCTCCCCCATATCCCCCATATACCCCCCTCCCCCATATCCCCCCTCCCCCATATCCACCCCTCCCCATATCCCCCCTCCCCCATATCCCCCATATCCCCCTCCCCCATATCCCCCCTCCCCCATATCCCCCCTCTCCCATATCCCCCATATCCCCAAGTGAATCCAGCCCTAACCTTAACCTCTGCAATGCACGCACAACCGATGGCGTGCATTCATATACCTGCCTAACACTGTTGCCTTTTACCCCTGCCCCCCCCCCCCACAGGAGAAGCGCGCACACAACAATAGGGAGCATGTGAGGACTGGAGGAGGGCCCGCTGATGAGAGGCCACTGACCGTACATGAGGAAAGGGCCCTGGAACTGGCTGGCGGACCTGAGGACCGGGAGGTTGCTGATGCAGATGTCGGGGGCGTACTAGCGAGTGAGCCACCGACAGCCCGTCCCCATATCCCCCCTCCCCTATATCCCCCTCCCCCGTATCACCTGATCACTGCCTGATGTCTAACCATGCATGCTTCATTGTGTATCGCAGGACCAAACGTCCAGGCACCCATCCCCGCAGATGCAGACCGCCCGCAGGATGCCCATCGGAGACCACAGGAGACGGAGAGACCCACACCCTCCAGCATGCGACGCCCGCAGGATGCCCCTCGGAGACCACAGGAGACGGAGAGACCCGCACCCTCCAGCATGCGACGCCCGCAGGATGCCCCTCGGAGACCACAGGAGACGGAGAGACCAGCACCCTCCAGCATGCGACGCCCGCAGGATGCCCCTCGGAGACCACAGGAGACGGAGAGACCCGCACCCTCCAGCATGCGACGCCCGCAGGATGCCCCTCGGAGACCACGGGAGATGGAGAGACCCGCACCCTCCAGCATGCGACTCCCGCAGGATGCCCCTCGGAGACCACGGGAGACGGAGAGACCCGGACCCTCCAGCATGCGACGCCCGCAGGATGCCCCTCGGAGACCACGGGAGACGGAGAGACCCGGACCCTCCAGCATGCGACGCCCGCAGGATGACCCTCGCACACCACGGGAAACGGAGAGACCTGGAGAAACAGGGAGACGACACCCCCGTCACGTGCGGGAGCGACCACCCAGCGACGAGGGGGGCAGCCACAGGCCCCCGTCACATCCGAGCCAGGACACCACTACCCAGGACACCACTACCCAGGACACCACTACCCAGGACACCACTACCCAGGACACCCCTACCCAGGACAGCACTACCCAGGACACCCCTACCCGGGACAGCACTACCCAGGAAGACGAAATACCGGACAGTGACTCAGAGTGGATGGGTGGAGACGAACCCCCACCCCAAAGTGCCATGGACTCAGAGTGGGACGAAGAGCACGACACAACGCCACTGCTGTCACCAACACCCTCCACCATCGCAGAAACACTCACCACGGTTGGGCACTTTAGTGATGAGGCGTCTGGTACACTCACTGGTGCGCACAACACAGCCGTCCCGGTACAGCAGGTGGAGGTAGGAGCAGCAGAGGGACCGGCAGTCGGAGGGCAGCCCAGCCCAAGCAAACATCTGCCGCCCAGATGGATCCCGAGTTCCTGCAGTTACCACACCCACACATAGATCCGATGCAACCACCGACCCGGAGACGAGCGAAGAGGGTGACGGGCGGCTTGCGGCGGCTGCGGTCGCAGGTGGAGGAGTTCACCCGCGTCCAGGAGCTAGGAGTGGTGCCGGTCATGCGTGCCACCCAGGCTGACACCGCACGGGGGGCGTCCGCGGTGGAGGCAATGGGTGCGACGGTGTCAGACATGGGGAACGGTTTGCGAGGCCTGGGGCCTTCCGTGCAGGCGGTGTCTGTGGCCCAGGAAATGGCTGCCCTCTCACAGGAGGCCATGAGCCAGTGCCAGCACCAGATGGCAGAGGCGTTCAACGCCATAGCCCAGTCTCTGCAGGCCATGGCCCAGTCTCAGCAGGCCATGGCCCAGTCTCTGCAGGCCATCGCTGAGGGCATCGGCGCCAGTGGCCATGTGCGAGCCGGCGTCACACTGTCACAGACAGGGTTTGCCAACCCCCTGGGCTCCATGGCTGCAAACTTGCAGACCCCTGTCGATACCAGCACGGGCCTCCAGGACTGGCAGCGCCAGATGTCGGGGGGGCGTCGGATGGCCAGTCCGTTCGCATCCCCCACCCATGTAGAGGCCTGGGGGCCATCGGGCACCCCGAGGGAGGAGGAGGTGGTGTGGTCCGTCCCGGCTCCCTCTGTAGGGGAGGTCCCGGTACACCGCGACACCTCGGACTCCCCCCCTTCCGTCCCAGGTGCATCGGGTGGGCAACGGGCAGGACAGGCTGGCAGCTCGCCATCCCAGTCGCCCGGGCCGCAGCCTGGCCCATCTCGGCCAGGACGCCCCAGGAAACGGCCGCCAAAGGGATCCAGTGTCAGAGGGCAGGAATCACAGGAGTCCACCTCCAGTTCTGCTGTACCGTCTGGGGAACCACGTAGACGTAGTCAAAAGGCCCGTAAGGCCAAACAATTAGACACTGAGTAAGTTGGCACGGGTGCAGGGCACAGATGAGTTTTAGGGGCTAGGGCACGTGCATGAACTCCTTTGGTTATTAAAGTCAATGTTACACCTACCGAAGCTGCCTTTGTGCTCTGTCCAAAGTGTGCGGGGGTGTCATGTACATTGAGCGCAAGTGTGTGTGTGAGGGGTGGTCTTACCTCAGCCCCAGGTGAGTCTGCCCCCTTCCCCCTGGGCCGCCATCAACATCCCCCTGGGCAGAGGACGGGACCGTGCGCTGCAGTGTCACAGCCGCATGCAGGGATGGTCCGGGTGGATGGTGGTACTGTGGCCATGGGTCAGACATAGTCCAATGATGTAGAGCCAGGAGCTCATCGCTGGGCGGGTTGTCATCATCCTCCATGGCCTGCGATAGACACGCGTCCACCCGCAACTGTGTGAGCCCGGCCCGTTGTGCCGCAGGTGGATCGGCAATGGGGGGGTGGGTGGTGTGCATGCGGGTGGGGTGGGTGGGGTTGGGGAGGGGGGTGAGGGTGCTGGGTGGGTGGATGGGTGGGGGGTGGGGGTGGTCGGCTGTTGCCATGGTGTGCGGTCTGTGGCCATACTACCCGATTCCCACGCCCATCTAGTCAGTGAAGCGGGCGTCTATCAGCCTGTCCCGTGCCCGCTGGGCCAGCCGGTAACGGTGGACAGCCACCCGACTGTGTCTACCCCGTCTGCCCTGACCATTGCCCCCATCCCCCTCATCTGGGGAGGACTGGGCCTCTTCCTGCTGCTCCTCCACTCCGCCCTCCTCTGCCTGCGGCACATCGCCCCTCTGCTGGGCTATGTTGTGCAGGACGCAGCACACCACAATGATGCGGCCGACCCTATCTGACCGATACTGGAGGGCGCCCCCAGAGAGGTCCAGGCACCTGAAACGCATCTTCAGCACACCAAAGCACCTCTCGATCACTCCCCTTGTCGCTACATGGGCATCATTGTAGCGGTTCTCCGCCTCATTGCGTGGCCTCCGTATAGGCGTCATCAGCCACGATCGCAATGGGTAGCCCCTGTCGCCCAGCAACCAGCCCCTCAGCCGGGGATGGCGTCCCTCGTACATGCCGGGGATGGATGACCGCGACAACACGAATGAGTCGTGTACACTGCCTGGGTGACGGGCGCAGACGTGTAGGATCATCATGCGGTGGTCGCAGACCACCTGTACGTTCATCGAATAGGTCCCCTTCCTATTAGTGAACACGGCCCTGTTATCTGCAGGTGGCCGCACGGCGACGTGCATCCCATCGATCGCGTCCTGGACCATGGGGAACCCGGCAATGGCAGAGAAGCCCACGGCCCGGGCATCTTGGCTGGCCCGGTCCACGGGGAAGCGGATGTAGCGGTGCGCCATGGCATATAGGGCATCTGTCACTGCCCGGATGCACTGGTGCACCGATGTCTGCGATATGCCGGACAGGGCACCCCTCGGTGCCTGGAATGACCCCGTTGCATAAAGGTTCAGGGCCACCGTAACCTTGATGGACACGGGGAGAGGGTGTCCCCCGCCAGTGCCACGCGGTGACAGGTGTGCCAGCAGGTGGCAGATGTGTGCCACGGTTTCCCGGCTCATCCGGAGTCTCCTCCTGCATTCCCGGTCCGTGAGGTCCTGGTATGACTGCCGGGGCCGGTACACACGGGGCGCCCTAGGGTGCCTCCATTGCCGTGGGGCTGCGACGTCCTCCTCCCCCTCCTCGTCCTGTCGGTCAGGTGTCCCTCCAGCCTGGGCGGCTTCCGCCTGCCCCTCTGCGGCAGCCTGCGCCGCCTCTCTGGCACGCTCCTCCTCCTCCTCCTCATCCAGGGCAACATAGACATGAGCGGCTGCCACCACGGCGGCCAACATCGCTGGATGATCTGAAAATATGACGGCCAGGTGGGGGGGAGGGGAACGACGACATGTCATCATTGCCCATATCCCCTCCTCCCCCCCAGCCAGGTGGTATGGACCGCATGGGTCCAACTGTTGGAGGCTGGCACCTGGCCAGGTGGACCAACTCACTTGCCCTCCCATCCACCTCCTCGGCACGGACCCCCCCCCCAACCTCCACCCCAGCACGGACCCCCCCCCCAACCTCCACCCCAGCACAGACCCCCCCCCCAACCCCCAACCTCCACCCCGGCATGGCACGGACCCCCCCCCCAACCTCCACCCCAGCACGGACACCCCCCAACCTCCACCCAGGCACGGACCCCCCCCCAACCTCCACCCCAGCACGGACCCCCCCGCAACCACCACCCCAGCACGGACCCCCCCCCAACCTCCACCCCAGCACGGACCCCCCCCCCAACCTCCACCCCGGCACGGACCCCCCCAACCTCCACCCCAGCACGGACCCCCCCCAACCTCCACCCCGGCACGGCACGGACCCCCCCCCAACCTCCACCCCAGCACGGACCCCCCCCCCCAACCCCCAACCTCCACCCCGGCACGAACCCCCCCCCCAACCTCCACCCCGGCACGGACCCCCTCCCGGCACTCCCCCGGAGCCCAGCCTACTCTAACCCCCCACACCCCCCCCCCCCCCCCCCCCCGCCGCACACACACACACACAACCCGAGACACACCTCTCCTCACGCAATCAGACTGCGGCCACGCCATCGCCTGCCCAGAGCCAACCCCCCAGGCCGTCACTCACCTCCACGCTGGTCGGCGTGAGCCTGGAGCACCGGGTCACGCCGATGAAAAGGAGGTTTGATTCACGTCGACGTGAACGGTCATCACGTCGACGGGACTTCGGCCCATCCGGAAGGGAGAATATCGGCAGGCCGAAAATTGGCTGCCTTGCGCAGACCCGTGACATTCTCCGCGGCAGCAGCGCCATTAACGCCCCGCCGACTTTTCTCCCTTCGGAGACTTCGGCAACCGGCGGGGGCGGGATTCACGGCGGCCAACGGCCATTCTCCAACCCGCTGGGGGGTCGGAGAATGACGCCCCTGGTGCGGAATCGCACCATTTCATCCGTCGGGAAATGCACCACTTTTCCCGCACGCCAACCCACTTAGTCTCCGAAGCAGAAAATCCCGCCCAAGGTGAGGGAAATGATTTTGCTTGATAAATAATAGCAGAGGTTATGTGAATGGAACTGTACATGAACATTTGTAATGTTAGGTGTCTCACCGTGAAGGATAACATATTATAAACCATTCATCCAGTATTGAATATTGTATGCCATATGATTGAAGTTGAAATTAAATCCAAGAAATATAACCCAGAACACGATGCATGACTTACAAAGGGTGATGTTCTAAATTAATGGCAGTTGATTCATTCTATTATTTTGCCCCACCTATTTAAAATGAAAGGACACTGGGAAATGTGCCAATCTCCCAACGTTTGCAAATGTGATCTGCGAACTCCAAAAGCACAACAAAGTAATTGAAAGGGAAGAAAAACTGGTTAGTCCAGAAGGGAACCAGTGTGATTAAAAGATCATGGTGAAAAGGTGCCCTGCAAATACTGCACACCTCACAATTTGGGTTACCCGCAGAATAGTTTCATAAATATACCATGGACGCGATTCTCCATCGGAAGGAAAATTGCATGTGAGGCAAAAATCGTGGCCAGCGCCAGGCACCCGACATAATGCCATGCTCCGGGGCCTCGACAGCGGCGTTAAAGCGTTCTACTCTGCACGTGCAGTAAACATCGTTGGCATATCATTAGCGGGCCTGACCAAGTATTCTCCGAGTCTCCACGATGCTCCGCCTCCGCCAGGAGGAATTACCAACAACAAGTTTCACTTGTGGCTTTAAATATAGGCTGACAGGCGCCGTGGCTGATGAGGGAGAGAGTGGAGGTAGGACATGTATGCCCGTGGATGCTGGTCCTGCCATTGGCAGGGTTGGCTGGGGGGGGGGGGCTGCCAGGCCCAGGGGGGGTGGAAGCGGGGGGGTGACCAGGGTGGGAATCACATCAGGCCACCTCCACTTCTGATGTACCATCTGGGGATCCACCTAGATGTAGTGTTAGGACCTGTAAGGCCAGAAAGGTAGACCCCAGTTAACTTGCCTTGTGTGCAGCACATAGGATAGCGATAGGGGCTAGGGCACAAACCTGTATGTAATTCAAAGTTGCACAATAACTCATGTTCGCAGTGTTTCAACCTGCTTTGGTGCTCTGTAAGAAGGGTGTGAGGGCTGGCCTGGGCTGGGCTGGCTGCAGAGGGGGCACTGGGGATGGGGTTGGCTATGGTGGGGTGGGCAGGCGTTAAGTGGTGGGCAATAGCCAGGGTCCCCAGTTCAGCCAGCGCTCACCGTTCCAGTCTTGCACTCTCATCCATCCCTCTCCAACCCATCCCTCCACTGCCTCCCCCCCCCCCACACTGTCCCCACTTCCGCCACCCTAGGGGTCGATGGGACTGTTTGATGGAATGGTCAGATCGCATGTAGGGATAACTCAGGTGGACGGTAGGAAGTGCTACCTGTCATAATATACACCAGTATATCATGGTGCAGACACACACTGATGGAAAGACAGTGGGACCAATCAACACACACAACACCGCAGCCAATCACCAGTGAGACCACACGCACTATAAAGACAGGGGACATCAGAGTTCCCGCTCATTCGAGTCGCAGCTCGCTGGGAGCACAGAGCTCACAGCCTGCATCACAGACATTCACCATGTGCTGAGTGCATCAACTGGTTAGGACAAGGCAAAGGTCTTTAGTTAAAGCTGGTATCATATTTACCCACGTTCAAATAGTTAACCTTTTCATAAAATTGTGTTGCACTACTTCAAGTGTTTGTGACCTGTATGTGATCCAGAACACCCAACACATCACTACCGGGGCAGGACTCAAACATTATCAAATGGTGCAGAGCACCAGAGCTCAGCACAGAGCGGATCGCCATCATCCTCCATCCCATGGACCAGACCTGCTATTAGTGCCATCCAAAGGCCCACCGGACCCCATAGTGATGCACATAAGGATCACAGAGGGGGCTGCAAGGAGGGGTTTGAGGTGGCAGAGGGCAGGAGTTCATTAGACGGGGTGGTCAACCCCGGGGTGGAGGGTGGGCAGGGTGTAACCTCTTGTCGGCGAACCTGGATGCGTGCCCCGTTCACACATTGCGCAGCTTCCTGGGCCCCAGGTCCTGCCCAACCTCACCCTCTCCCGCATCCACCTCATCGGGTGAGGCCGGATGTTCATCCTCCTCCTGCACCACATCACCCGCCTGCTCCGCGATGTCGTGGAGGAATGCAGCAGGGCACCACGATGTCTTCCCCCATATCCCCGCGGTATCAGATGCAGCATGCTCTGGAAAATATGTTGCACTGTCTCCCTGCTCAGCTGGAGTCTTCGACGACATGCCCAGTCTGGCAGGTCCTCAAATGACAGGTGCTGCTGGTGCACACAAGGCCTCATGCAGTGCGTACTTTGCACCTCCTCCTCCTCGGCCCTTTCGGCGCCGGTTCTCCATCCTCACCGGCTGCCTCCTGTTTCTCTGCGGCAGGTTTTGCAGGGTCCCCCTCGAGCACCTCCAGTTCATACAGCCTCAGTGCATCCCCCAGGTCTGCGGTGACTAGGAGGAAGGCCACAATTCCTGGTTGAATTCCGAAGTCCATTGTCTGTAGGGGGTGAAAGACAGACATGTTAGCATAGTGCGTATCCCCATACCCAAAACGTTCCACCAGGCTACACAGTGACACTGGTCTGCACTGCAGACCCTGCTCCCTCTCCACACTCACCCACCCCCCCCCCTTCCCCACCCCAGACCCACACCGGGCCATTCCCCCGGCACTCTACCCTCCTCACCCCTGGCCCTGTCTGCCAGGGTACTGTTGATTGGCACTACCCATGCCAGCAGTATGCTCCGCGACCACCATCCGTCGCCCTCCTGCAGGGGATATTGTGGATGTTGCCCTTCGGTTTAATGCATGCTGTCCCGCTGGTGAGTGGAGGGAACATGGGGGTAGTGGGATGGGGGCACCCATATGGCCGGTGTCACTCTGCACAACCAAGTTGGCTGTGCAGCAAGATGGCTGCCATGCAGGCCGAGGCACTGGCTGTCCCATGGGGGATCACCCCAACCCCATGGTCCATCCCCTGGTCACTCGTGGTCACCTCCCCCCCCCCACCCCCCACTGCACCCCGCCCACCCAGGCCTGGTAAAGGCCCCCCCCCGCCCAACCAGACCTGCAAACTGGACTGGCAAACCATGGTCGTGCCTCTGCATGCCTAACCTCTTCTCTCTGCCTCATCGGCCACGATGCCTGTTTCCCATTTCTAGAAGCCACAAGTGAAATGCGCCGTCGGTTATCCCCCCTGGCAGAGGCCAGCCATCATAGAGGCCCCAGAGAATACCGTGTTAGGCCCGCCAGTGATATGTGATGTGGAACACATTGATGCTGCTGTCGAGGGACCACAGCATGGCATTCTGGCGTGCGCCCAGTGCCCGCCACGATTTTGGCTTCATGGCCGATTCTCCACCCAATCCCTTTCCTGATTTTAGCATCGGTCCACAGAGAATCCCGCCCAAAGTATATATAGTGCTTTGTTAAGGAAATGTCATGCTGGAAATACCACCCTTTCCTGGGTAGACTACAGTCCTGCAGTGCATTCAAGTTATTGGCAGCCTCTTAGTGACTGCCATACTTTGGGACGTTCTTTGCACATGCTCAAATCACTTGATCACTGGCAAACCAGCCTATTTGACAGATCCCAGAGGCACGCATTTTAGGGTTCGCTATCTGTGACTTGCCTCTTCTTTCCACTCTCCTGAATTAAAATGCTTTCAGGGATAGCAGCATGCCATCTACCAGAAAGGAAGTGTATCATGCGAACCTGCTTTAGTTCCACTTTGTACATGCATACATCTCTGCAGCTCTGAAGCACCTTCAAGCATTCTGTCCACGTATATCTGTTCACATGTGCCTTGAATTAATAAATTAACCCATCACCTTTTTACCCGATCCCTTATGAATGATTGGTGCTTTTGGTGAGCAACAGTTTATCCTCCGAAACAACATGTTGCTCAGCCTGGCAGCAAGATTCAGCACAGGTTCGACGTGCGGAACAGTTTTAGATTGTCTTACCTGGCATGAGACAACGCTCGACATTCTGATCACACCACAGCGGAGTCGCAGCATCGGAGATTTTTGAAACCGAAGCGTGCTGACTGCACAGGAAAGCTTTGAAGATACAGTGCTCCAGTCAAAAGCTGGTAAGCAGATGGTTCTCTTATGGTGAGATTACAATGAATAGCTGCTCGTGCTTTCTAAAAAAACAATGGACCTTGTTCTCTCAACCTCAAGCTCCTGGATCATCTCAGCATATTACTCCGCAGAAGATGCAGAATTTGACAGTTTGCTGTCAAGAGACAACACAATTGTAACTTTAAAGAGCTGAATGCTCAAATCCAAGAAACACTGCCTCAAGCCCAGCTCCCCAATTACCAATCTCTGATACATATCATGCTAAAGGGACATCAGCTGTGTATGTCAGCAAAGGGCTTTGGAATACCCATGAAGATCCCATATGCCATAGAATCATAGAATCCCTACAGTGCAGAACGAGGCCATTCTGCCCATCGAGTCTGCACTGACCCTCTGAAAGAGCACTCTAACCTCGGCCCAATCCCCCACCCTATCCCTGTAACCCCACCCAGCGACAATTTAGCATGGCCATTCCACATAACCTGCACAGCTGTAGAAAATGCAGAATGCACAGGGCAAAATACACAAACACTGTTGAATTGCCGATAAGATGTCAATAGCTAAATGCATTCATCACTTTAAATGTAAGCTTTGTTTGTATTTTGTACAACCCTTGCTGTGAGCGCAGAACCAAAAGATGGGAGTTTGTGCCAAGTTTTCAATTGAGTAGAGATCACAAAACCGACCTGAAGCCATTTTTTCCAATTACTACTGGTATCATAGACCAGCACTGATGTTCGAACCCACTCTGTCATATAATCCTAATTCTGAAGGAAAGCTTATCAGCTCAAAGATCATAAGAACATTAATTACTCACAGTATTATAAAATTCTAATTGTCAATAAAATTGAATATACCTCTCAAGAGAATTTATTCACCACAAGAGAACTGAATAATATATGAGACGAATTCTCCATTTTTTTGTCTAAGTCCGGTGGTGAGTGGTTCTGGTGGTGCCGTTCGCACTGATTAGAATGGTGTGAATTTGCACCTGATACCGCACTTGGAGCCTAATTATTCACACATGAGTATGTGTCCCAAGGAGCCCTAGAGCCCAGCTTAGTGGTCCTCCCACATTGTCTCCTACCACTCCCAGACATACATAGAAATATATATAGGAAATAAAAGCTGGAGGAAACCATTTGGCCCTTCAAGCCTGCTCCGCCATTCATTATGATCACGCCTGTTCATCAAGTTCAATACCCCGATCCCGTCTTTCCCCCATACCCCCTGATCCCTTTAGCCCCAAGAGCAGACAGAACCGATCTTATCTTCGTTTTTGCACAATGCCATTGTTCTGGGATGTCAAGGTGCTGCTGCTGCACCTGCACTTCAGGATCGAGTTCCACCCTCCCTCCCTCACTTTCCACGTGTCTCTGAATTATCTGGATCCTCACAATGCACAGGTAGACCTACTTTCTCCAGCCTTCCCCACTAAAACTGGATACCATCATTGTCGTGGTAGACATTCTGACCCTCCTCCCCCCATCCCACACTGAGTACATTATCTGCAAAGTGCCCATGCTTCATGTGGATCTCTATCCATCCCACCTGGAGGTTGTGTGCACTGTTACATACAGAGTTCACCACCCCCCACAAGAGAACTTCACATTCCCTCCCTGTATTATGTCTTCCCAATCTATCGGCTGTAGATGCCCCCAGTCACTATCAGCATTCCCTCTGTAGCCCTGTATAGAGCCCACTAAGCCCAGGGACAGTGACTGTATGACAGCCCTGCACACCAAGCAGTGCTATTCCCCTGTGGAGAACACAGCCCTTATCCCTCCCTGCAGCTAGGATACACCGTGCTTCCAGTCATTGGGCCTGCTGCATGCATAAAACGTATTTGATTGAATTATTTCTCAAGCAAAAAGCCTTCCTTCTGATGGCAAGAGTTAACAATTAAGGGTGTAAATACATAAAAAGAATAAGGGGCTTGATTTTGATATGAAAATGGAGTCAGACTTATTCAAGTTCACACAGTGCTTGTAAGTGATATTTTATTGTTTATTTGCCTTTACTTTCAAAATAAAAGAGCAGATGTGAAAATCCCCAGATTGACAAATTATCTGAAATGTGTACAACATTCCAAAGTGCTGCAAAGATTAGGCTCAAAAATACATTATTTCAGCTCCACCCCCTTTCAGTTTCTGATCCCAATCTCTTCTGAAACATGTATTCTACATGTGTCAATTGACTTGATTATTAAATTTCCTTGTTATTAAACCACTGCGAATATTAACGTTTAGCAAATTGGAAAAGAACAGGGGACTAGCACACACTCCCAATGGGAACTAATGATATTTTGGAAATAAGAAGGAATTTAATTGCCTTTCCTCCTCCTTGATCGGTTTCCAGATGATGTTATACACGTTCCTGACTACTATTAATTCCACCGACGGCATCAAGGACAGAGATTTACAGCCAGGAATGACAGAAAGGAATCCATGGCCAAATATATTACAAAAACGAACCAATGCAACATTCAGTTTCATTGGAGATTCATCTCAATACCCACATCTGAAAAGTAGCTAACGGCACCATGTTTTTTTTGCATTTTCGCATTACCTACATTTTCTCAACTAATGGCAATTTTTGTGCCAAATTCTTGGAGTAATTTAATTACTGTGGATTCATTTCCATCGTGATTATGCTGAAACTGCTCAGACTAATTTAATTTGGGATCCTTAATAGCCATTAGAGAGAAGGAGGGAGAATGTCTTCATCCATCTGCTTGAACTAGATTGGAAGTCCCAAAGGACGAACAGTATTCTAATTCACCGCACTCCATAATCATCATATGCACATCATAGTCTGCTAGACCACTTATACATATAGACACAATCAGCAGTCCAACTCCAATTCCTGCACAAACATTGTCTGATGGTGGTTATCAAGGAAAATGCTGATGGGTTCAGTTAAGGTTGTGCTCTAATTTCATTTGCCTAACAGATAATAGAGAAAACCCAGTTCTTTGCATTTATTTCTTAGCAAAGTACAAAAGCTAGATAGCACTAATGCTTTTTGATGTGAAGCAGACTTATTATTGAATAGAAGTCTTTCCACTGGGATTAGGGGCGAAATTCTCCGGTATCGGCGCGATGTCCGCCGACTGGCGCCCAAAACGGCGCAAATCAATCGGGCATCGCGCCGCCCCAAAGGTGCGGAATGCTCCGCATCTTGGGGGGCCGAGCCCCAACCTTAAGGGGCTAGGCCCGCGCCGGACGAATTTCCGCCCCGCCAGCTGGCGGAAAAGGCCTTTGGTGCCCCGCCAGCTGGCGCGGAAATGACATCTCCGGGCGGCGCATGCGTGGGAGCGTTAGCGGCCGCTCACGGCATCCCCGCGCATGCGCAGTGGAGGGAGTCTCTTCCGCCTCCGCCATGGTGGAGACCATGGCGAAGACGGACGGAAAAGAGTGCCCCCACGGCACAGGCTCGCCCGTGGATCGGTGGGCCCCGATCGCGGGCCAGGCCACCGTGGGGGTACAACCCGGGGCCAGATCGCCCCGCGCCCCCCCCAGGACCCCGGAGCCCGCCCACGCCGCCTTGTCCTGCCGGAAAGAGAGGTGGTTTAATCTACGCCGGCGGGACAGGCATTTTAGCGGCGGGACTTCGGCCCATCCGGGCCGGAGAATCGCAAGGGGGGGGGCCGCCAACTGGCGCGGCGCGATTCCCGCCCCCGCCGAATAGCCGGTGGCGGTGAATTCGGCAGGGGGTCGGAGAATCTCGCCCAAGTTTCCTTTCCTCATAAATTGGCTTACTACATTCAGGAAATAGTTTCACAACCCTCTATGTAACTTTCTCCAAAACACTCACCAAGAAATTGGATCTCTTTCAAATAATAAAAATAGTCACAATAGAATGATTCCATTTCTCTACTATCATCAGACACCTAAATGTCACTCTTAAATTATTCAAAATGTGGGATTTTACGGGGCATTGTAGTCCCTGCCCTGGCTAAGAAGTCAACAAGAGGATAGCCCATCCACGATCCCGATGGCTGCACCATAGCAAGTTAACACTGGGAACAATGTTAATTGTTTTAAGGTGAGAATTCTGCCCTATCTCAGGAGAAAGTCCCACTTTAAAGAGCCGTTGGCCAATTTGATGGCTGGCTACTCTGTAGTCCCAACAGCTCCAGCCAGGATTGTGGTTATTGGTGTTTCTAAGGGACATCCTACCACATTGAGGAGCCTAGATAAGTCCAGGATCGGGGGTCTCAGTGAGGAGAGTAAGGGAGCTGGGTTTAAGAGGCCAGTGGGAGGGTTATAGGGGGAATGACCTTGAGGAGGAATTGCCATCAATGTGGCCTGGAGATCCACAAAATTGGTCACTTTCCCCCACCCCTTTCCCTATACCAGCCTGCACAGTTAAAACTACTAATTTTTCCACAAAGTATGGGCCACCCCTGCCAAGGAACAAATACCAGTGGTGGTGGTATGAGGCCCTTAAGTAGCCATTAATCGATAGGCCTGAGGGTTCACTGACCAATGACTCCCATGTCCCCTGTAAAATTTCAGACAGGTCAGGGTTGGGTGGTGGAAAGGCTAGCCCCTGGAGTTCACAAACTCCCCTGTCTTCAAACCTGTCGGGGTGAAGAGTTTAAAATCCATCCCAATTTCTGGTTTGGTTGTCATATGTATAAGAAAGTTTTCTTATTGTCCTATATGCTTTCTTTTATATTCCTCTCAAGTTCTACAATTGCATTTTTAAAATAAATTCTTTATGTTCTCCAATACATTTTAGAATTCTGCTCGTGGTGTTCTTGACCTGTATCTTATTTTAAGTATCCTGGGCGAAATTCTCCCACAACGGCGGGATGCCCGCCGACTGGCGCCAAAGCCGGCGCAAATCAGACGGGCATCGCGCCGGCAAAAAGGTGCGGATGTCTCCGCATCTTTGGCGGCCTAGCCCCAACATTGAGGGGCTAGGCCGACGCCGGAGGGATTTCCGCCCCGCCAGCTGGCGGAAATGGCGTTTGTTGCCCCGCCAGCTGCCGCGGAAATGCGGCGCATGCGCGGGAGCATCAGCGGCCGCTGTCAGTTTCCCAGCGCATGCGCGGGAGCGTCAGCGGCCGCTGTCAGTTTTCCGCGCATGCGCAGTGGGGAGAGTCACTTCCGCCTCCGCCATGGTGGAGACCGTGGCGGAGGCGGAAGGGAAAGAGTGCCCCCACGGCACAGGCCCGCCCGCGGATCGGTGGGCCCCGATCGCGGGCCAGACTACCGTGGGGGCACCCCCCGGGGTCAGATCGCCCCGCGCCCCCCCCCCAGGACCCCGGAGCCCGCCCACGCTGCCTGGTCCCGCCGGTAAATACCAGGTTTGATTTACGTCGGCGGCACAGGCAATTCCTGGGCGGGACTTCGGCCCATCCGGGCCGGAGAATCCAGCGGGGGGTCCCGCCAACCGGCGCGGCCGGATTCCCGCCCCCGCCCAATCTCCGGGAGCGGAGACTTCGGCGGGGGCGGGGACGGGATTCACGGCGGCCAACGGCCATTCTCCGACCCGGCGGGGGGTCGGAGAATGACGCCCCCTATCTTTCTCTCTAATCTGTTGGATGTGGTACTAGGGAATGAGGTGGGCCAAGGAAATCAAGGTTAGAATTTTAAGGATGGCGAGTGATCCTGCCATCCTGAGAGGCGGCACATAACGCGCTACTACTGACTCCTGGAAGCCCACGGCCATTTAACGCTCACTAGAGTGTTGATTGGCAGCAGGTGGGGCTTCTGCCCACCTTTGGAAGGAAGTCTTACCCGTGTGAGCTCTCCAACCCAGCCAGGCACCGTGCTACCCATAGCCAGAGCGATAAGGCAGCTCTCTGCCTGGAACTAAGGCCCAGAACCGTTGGAAAGGTAAGTCCCAGGGGCCCTGGGGCGGGAGTACAGGGACACCCTGGTGGGTCAGTACGTGGCCGATCATGGATTCAGGATGCAGGCCGGGGTGAGGGGGAGGCATACCCAGACATCCCAACTCAGAAGGGGCCTTCAAATTGAGGTGCTCACCCCTCATTTCCCGCCTGAGATGGAAAAATTGTTTTTTCTCTGTTTCGCAGCCCACCCTCACCCATCAGCCTATGGCCACTTCAGGGCTTTAATAGGTGAAAGGGTGGGATTCCCACTTGAGGCCCTGCCCTACCAAGCATGAACTTGGGAAATTCTGACCATTCAATTTTAAACTTCTCCCTGCTTCAGGACACCCCTTGGTGGAGCGTAAAATTCTGTCCCAAGTGTGGTAGCAAGGCTCCTTTAAGGGGAAATACTTTGTGGGCTGCGAGATGGGCCCTGAGGCTATGGTACAGAGCACATGGACGTTAATCTGTGCACATTAACCTATCAGGCATTTAGGCATGGATCTGGCTATTGGGGGTTTCGTCAGAGCTAGCCCGGGAGTCATGGAGCAAGACCTGTGTAGTAGTTGTGCTGGTCTGTGTATGTAGGTAGCTCTTCTTAGTTCACTGTTGAGATTTCAGACTGCCTTGAGGATTGCCTTGCAATATAACACCAAGTGTCTGTGGGACAAAATAAATAAAATAAAATGTATCCTAAAGTTCTTCCACCCGCATGTCAACAGTAAACTGGTATGAAGAGGCAGTATGGGTCCAAATGGGAACAAAAAGGGTGATATATGCCGAGAGGCACTGAAAACTTAACAAGTACTTTCTATTGGTATTTACTAAGGAAGAAAATGCTGGCAAAATATAAATAGGAGTGGAGATGGGAGAGACAATGGATGGAATTAAGATTAGGAAGTACTGGATAGGCAGATTGGTAAATTGGTTTGTCTGGTAAATCACCTGGTCTTGTTGGCTTGGATTGCTAAAGGAAATGGGATGGAGATAGTGAAAGGACTTGCCATAATTGTCCGAGAGGATTGGAGAGTGACACCCGTATTCAAGAAAGGATGTAGGAACAGTGCGAGCGGTTAGTTCAACATCAGCGCTGGATAAAAGTTTAAAGCAATAATTAGGGGAAAACAATCAGCAGGCATTTGGAAAGGTTTGAGTTAATTAAAGAGAGCCAGCATGGATTTCTAAAAAGCCAATTATGCTTGACTAATCTAATTGAATTTTTTGATGAAGGTTGATGAAAGCAATTCAATTGATATTGTCGAGAAAGATTTTAAGAAAATGTTTGACAAAGTGCCACATAAAAGGGTGGTTAACAAAATTGAGGCTGGTGGAATAGGAAGGTCAATGTTAACTTGGATAAAACATTGGCTTCAGGTTTGAAAAAAAATGAGTCACAGTAAATGGTTATTTTGCACACTGGATGATGGTAGACAGTGGTCCATCTCCGAGATTCAGTGCTGGAAACACATTTTTAAGACATAAATGTCTTGGATTTTGGAATATGGCATGAAATTTAAACATTTCTGATAAAACCCAACATTTGGTGTGGCATACAATGACTGTAATAGGGCATAGATAGGCTACCGGAACGGGCAGACAATTGGCACATGGAATTTAATACAGAGAAGGGTAAAGTGATGTATTTATGGCAGGAGGGCTGGGGAGAGGCAATACATATTTAATGGCACAATTCTAAAGATTGTGCACAGACAGGGGGACCTGGAGGTTCATGTCTTGTAACCATCTTTGATCGTTACAGGATATATTGAAAGAATGCATAGCAAAGCATATATGATCTTGGGCTTCATTGAGCTTCATTCAACAACATTTATAAAGGTCTGGTCAGACCTCCACTAAAACTTTAGGCTGGATTCTTCGTCCCGCCGTGCCACATTTCTGTTTCAGCACGCCGGCGGGATGCTCTATTTCGCCGGACGGTCAATGGAGTTCCCCATTTTGGGGCAGCCCCACGCCGTCGCGAAACCCCCGGGCTGCCAGCAAAATGGAGCATCCCGATGGCAGAGAATCTAGCCCATTGTGTCTCAGTTCTTGTCACCGCACGTTGGGAAGGATGTGAGGATTCTTGAGAGGGTGCAGGGAAGAATTACCAGAATGGTTCCAGGAATGAGAGATTTTGGCGACTAGATTAGATTGGAAAAGCTGGCCTTGTCCTTGGAGGAAAGACATCGAGCAATGATTTGATAAGAGGTGTATAAGATTCTGGCACAGTCACAATGAAAAAATAAAAGCCACCATAAAATATAGATTCCACACCAGACTTACAAATCAAATCATACCATATTGAAAACATACCTAAACTAATCGCACGTGTGCATTCCGTTAGTGCCTGTTTTCCATGGGCCTTTGCCAGTCCAAAGTGCTCATACATAATCAAGGACGGCACGGTGGCAGAGTGGTTAGCATTGCTACCTCACAGCACCAGGGACCCAGGTTCAATTCCAGCTGTGAGTTACTGTCTGTGTGCAGTTTGTACGTCCTCCCCGTGTCTGCGTGAGTTTCCTCTGCATATTCCGGTTTCCTCCCACAGTACAAAAATGTGCGGATTAGGTGTATTGTCCAAACTAAAATTGCCCCGTACTGTCAAGGATTGTGCAGGTTAGGTTACGGGGTTATGGGGGTAAGATGAAGGAGTCGACACGGGTAGGGTGCTCATTTGAAGGGGCGGTACAGACTCGATTGGCCAAATGGTCTCCTTCTGCGCTGTAAATTCTATGATTATTTAATTGTACTGTAGTGGCTGTAGCACGGGTGGCAGAAAACTGCTGAACTCCAGTGGAGAAAATTTCAGATGGTCTTGGAGAACACTCTTAAGCAGCTTTAGGCCTGGAAGCCTTCAGACTGCATCACCTCAGCATGAGTGGCAGCAGTGTAGGCTGGCTCACTTAGAGGCAATGGCAAAGGCATTGACAAAGTGGCAGTGGTGGGATTGTCATCCTGAGAGGGAACAGCAGGTTCATACTCCTTGGAGCCACTGTCACTCCTCCTGGACTTTGCCTCAGGACTCCTAGATTGTTGAATTGCTGTGAGGACCTGCAAGTCATTTTGAACACCGGTATCCACAACAGTCTGAGCCTGACTGGCAAAAGCAAAGACTTCATGACCTCACGGTATTCCAACATATTCTACATGGGACGTATGGGGTGGGCATGCTTGTCTACCCCGTGCTCCTTGGGAAGTATGAGCTCCCCCGCTAGGGGTGGGATAGCTCAATTATCCAGGGTATATAAGGTCAGCCGTAAGGCACTTACCAGAGGGAAACCCAGTAGGGGTTTACCGGGAAGTGTGCATATCTCATTGTTAATAAAACTTTGTTCTTATTCTTCCTCAGTGTGGACTCTCCGTGTCCTTATTAAACTGGCGACGAGGAGTCGACACTGCGACCTACTCAGCTGAGCCACCTCCCTGATTCTCTGGACCCAGTTTTGGATTTCTGTGATTCCCCATGCATCTGCCTGGGCGGTTAGATGCATTTGGCACCGGTATTGAAGACTGGAATCAATATGCTGCACAAATGCATTATTTCTTCCAGGTCAACAATATCACGGAGAACGAGCGCCGGACAGTCACACTGTTGATGGCCTGTGGACCACGTATGTTCAGGGTGATCTGGAGTCTCACGTACTGGCGGTGCCGGATATGTGTACATTCAACCAGCTTGTGACACTTGTGCCGCAACATTTTAACCCAATCCCATCGTCAATCATTCAATGATATCGGTTTAATATGATAATCAGCTTTATTAGTGTCACAAGTAGGCTTATATTAACACTGCAATGAAATTACTGTGAAAAGCCCCGAGTCGCCATATTCCGACACCTGTTCGGGTACACAGAGGGAGAATTTAGAATGTCCAATTCACCTAACAAACACGCCTTTCAAGGGACTTGTGGGAGGAAACCGGAGCACCCAGAGGAAATCCACGCAGACACGGGGAAAACGTGCAGACTTCGTACAGAGAGTGACCCAAGCGGGAATTGAATCCGGGTCCCTGGCACTGTGAAGCAGCAGTGCTAACCACTGTGCCACCACACCGTCCTCGGCAAGAGGTCCACCAGTGAGTCCGTCACCGAGTTTATGTTTCGGCTACGGAAGAAAGTCGAATTTTGTGAATGTGGAACTGTTTTGCCTGATAGGCTCTGCAACCGCTTGGACTGCGGTGTTAATAACATTGAAACTCAGAAAGGATTCTGGGTGAATTCTCCCTAATGTTTCAGCAGGTGCTGCAGCTCTCCCTGTCCCAAGAAAGTGCGGAACGCGGCATCCAGGAGATACAGGGAATGGAAGTAAACATTCTGGGGTATTACCCCTCACATGATTTCCCCCCAGCCCGGACCGACTACCGCGGCAACTGTGGCTTCTGATTGAAGAGACTGCCTCCGAGTCGTGCACAGTCCCTGGATTTGGCTGAAGGTGATTCCTGCCCGTGCGCTATGTATGGACTCTAGTCTGGGCGTTCCCGCAGGCAGCAGGGCAGCCAGCACTCCAGGCACCCTGGTCGGGGTAGGCATCAGCCCCGTGGCCGGGCCTTGCACCTGGTTGACCTGGAAGAGACCAAGGATGAGGCTGAGATGTAGCTGAACTATCTGGCAGCGTCTCATGTGGCCCCTATTAGTATTCCCATACAGATGAATGGTCATATGCTCCAAATGGAGCTGGATGCAGGAGTGGCTGTGTGTGTAGTGCCGCAGAGCACTTTCAATCTTGACAAAGCAGGGTTGCATTCTTTGTCTTTGGCTCACTTGCCCACTTATACCGGGGAACGATTGAGTATAGTGGGGTCACTCTGGTGGTTTATGGGTGCAGATCAGTGCGTCTTCCCCTCATTGTCATGCAAGGAGACAGCCCTAACCTGTTGGGCCGTGATTGGCTGCACCAGCTGCAGTTGGATTGGCAGCACATCCTCCAAGTGGGGTCTGCCGGTCTGTGTACAGTGCTGAGAAAATTCCCGGGGGTTTTCCAGCCTGGTTTAGGTACCATAAAAGGGTTTGTGGCTAAAATCATGTTGAACCCTGAGGCCCTCTCGACACCGACATGCCCGACATCCTGTCGTCCGACTCTAAGCTGGAGACGCTGACCTCGGAGGTCTCGGGTACGACTCCGTAGTGCAGCCGCTTCCTGATGATTGTCTGCCACGTCATTCCTGCTGCTGACGGAGTTCTCTGGCACGGTATACACTGCCTGATCCACGTATCAGCTTCACAAAAACGTATTGGAGCCGAATCAAGAGGGAAATTAGGATCAGGGTTGAAGAAGGAATGGAAGTAATTAGGACAAAGAGTAAACTAGATTGGTTAAAATGGGGGGCAACAATTTTAATGGGCGTTACAGTAATTAATTTGGGAATATTAGTATGGTTAATTGCATTAGGAAAATCAGGTGAAGTAATGGGATATGGAAATAGATAACAGATTGAACCGCATAGAACACAGAATAAAAATAAGAATAAACAAATGATAAATATAACGGAAGAATTTTCAGGACATTCAGGAGATAGGACTTAACAACAGAATGTTAGATTCAAGAGAGAGAGCCAGTAACAACATGTTCAGTAAAATGTGGGGAGCACTCACAAACAGCCTGGGATACATACTGAATCTATCAGACAGACTGAAGATTTTTAAACAGTATGCGGGGAAAACTAATGATACTCGATGGGACCCTGAGAAAAGCAAGTTAAGATAGCAAGGTTTAGAGGAGATGTACGAGACAAGTTTTTTACACAAACGGTAGTGGGTGCCTGGAACTCGCTGCCGGAGGAGGTGGTGGAAGCAGGGACGATAGTGATGTTTAAGGGGCATCTTGACAAATACATGAATAAGATGGGAATAGAGGGATATGGACCCCGGAAGTGCAGAAGATTTTAGTTTAGACGGGCAGCATGGTCGGCACAGGCTTTGAGGGCCGAAGGGCCTGTTCCTGTGCTGTACTTTTCTTTGTTCTTTGTTCTTTATAGGAAATGCATTATAGAATAAAACCACAAATAGGAAAATGATACAATTGGCTACATATTTGAGGAGAGTAAATGACAAAGCCAGAAAGAAAACTTCTTGGTTTAAGAATAAACCCAAGTATCAAATTATTACTGAAGAGTGAAACCTCCGGTCACCCATCTCTGACTGGACATGTGTCCAGAACATCAGCTGATGGATGATCTGCGGTCTCCACGGGATGTGTAATATGTGATGGATTATTGAAGGGTCTCAGCAGGCAGCAGTCACTGACGAGGAACCCCCGAAGTTAAAAAGACAATAGTATTGAAGATTTTTTTTTTTTGTTGTTGTTTAAGCTTCATGTTGCAGTGGGAAATTTACAACCAATGTATTAAACGGAGTTGCCTTGAGGCATTATGATAGTTGTTAAGAAAACATTGTGTATCTTATTAAGAATTGTTATGTATATATGAAAAATAACTTAACATGGCTTGCCATAAGAGATGGCATTTGATTGATGATTTTAATACCGTGTGTGGTTTATACATTTGGACCATGGAATGATGTGTAAATATTGTATTTTATATTTTGTTGTTGAAGTTGTGAGGATTGCTAGAAATATGTAAAGCTGTAACACACAAGCTGTTTGTGTGATTAATTACTATGATTTGATGTGACGAACGTGGGCCCAATTGGGTTGAAACCCAAACAGCTGGATGTATTAAATGTTTTAGGGCTAGTAGTAGGAACGGGTGTAGGTGGTTGATACATGACGTAGTCATCTAGGAGACCAATGAGGCAAAAGGAATGAGACTATAATATACCAGCAATAAGTAAACAACCTTTTTGATCACTGTTGGATTGCATGGCTTACTAATCTGAAGGGACACGAGGAGGCTTCTCCGGTGCTGCTATCCTGAGGAGATAATATGCCTTGGAGATAGTGGAACACACGGCAAATAGTTATTGTGTTACCTTTCTGGACAGCTGCCACTATAATTCAAGGTGATTTGCGAGGAAGAACCGGTCTATCAACACTGGTATGAGCGATGGATGAATTTATGTCATGTTTCAAATGCCAAGAGGGGGTGTAATAGAAAAATGGAAAAGTGGCATTTGGGCCGTGGGTGTTGACCTGGGAGGACTTGGGGTTTTTGTTTAGGGAGCCGATGTTGGGCAAGCGGGAGGCCGTTGCTTTTCGGAGAGAAGCAGCAGTTGGGAGCACGAGCAGGAGGCACGCGCTGGCACTTGCGACTGCCGTTATTAAAAAAAAATAATGGCAGTTAAGGCAGTTGGAAGGCAGTAAGAGGGTAGTTGGAGAAAGGCAGCCGGAGATGAAGGCAGCCGACGACCGGAACAGAATAAAAAATAGCCAACGCCTTGCGGAGGCTGGGCGAACGACTCCGCAAAGCGAACAAGGGGCCAGCGGCGACAAAGGACAAGGTCATAAATAAATAAATAAAGAGCTGGAGGAAGGAAGAAGAAAAGGCTGTGAGGCTCGCTTTTAATAACCAAGCAGCCCAGAAAATCCAAAATTAAAAGAATAATGATTGACAAGGAAGACCTGAAGGTCTTACAACTGGTTCAAAGCATCGAAAGAAAAAGATCTGTTATATCCTTTTTGAAAATAGTTTTAATCTTTTAATTTAAAAATAAAGTTAAGTTAAGTGGATAACCTGAAAGAGTGGATATCAGAAAGTTTACTTATTCTACTTATAAAAGCCTGACCTGTGAGTAGAGCTATTTTAGTGTTAAGTAAACAAAATCTTCTAGGAAGATATGGGTTATACCGGTACTAAATTTGCAACATTAGTTTGATCCGAATAGCACCCAACGAAGTCTTCCGAGGAGTCAGGGACTCAAGGGAATCCCTGTTCACCACTTGGAATTTTTTGACCCCTTTTTTTGGTTTCGGGAGAGATTTCTTGGTGATTACAACTTCAATATTTAAATCTCAGCGACAAGACAACAGGTTTTGTAAAACAAAATTCAGCGAGAGGATCTCACCGGGTGTGCATAGGCAAGTATCGCCCCCTGGGGAAGGGGGTGGAGGCGGGGAGTGGGGGGCACATGCCCAGGAAATGCCCTGGCACTTCAACTTGGCAGAGTTGGCACTGCAGGTTAGCACAGTGCCAACCTGGAAGTGCCAACTTGGCAGTGCAGGGTGGGCCCTGTGGGCAGCCCCAAGGGAGGGGTTCCCCTTATGTGTGATGGCGAGGGCTATTTCCTGTGAGGGGGAGATTCTCCCGGGGCTAATGTGGTGGCGGTTGGGGGGGGGGGGGGGGGGAGGGAACGTTAACCAATGCCTGCAAGGTGGGTGGGGGTGAGAGGGGGTCATCTGATGCCTACAAAAGGGGGTGTCCCCCAATGTTGGCATTGTGGGAGGGGGGAGGGGAGAGCCCGTCACTTCTGCTGTGGTGGGAGGGTGGTGGGAGGCTTGTGGCGGGATTCTAACATTTACATGGGGGAGGGGGATTCTGGGGGCTGTTTAAAGATGGCACCCTGATCTCAGTGACTCTATCAGACCCCACCCCACCAGAGCGATGGTGCAAACCATGCCCACTCATTCACTCTAAGAGGCTCAAGATCTGGAATGAAAACTGGTCGGTGTAGCTGGAGAGCTAACTGCCAGTTTTCAGTCTGAGCCTGACACTTTGAAAAAATATGGTAAGGTTCCGCCCAGTGAGTTTACAGATTTCTGCTGTCAGGTTGACATTAAAGTATTACTTGTTATACAGGAAGGTATGAAAGAATGTGAGCCAAGAACAAGCCCACATCATGTATTCAGGGCAGGTGTTGATTCACTATATGCTGATGAAAAAATTGTTGAGGGGTCAGGTAAAGTGCACCTGGAGTTAGTGCAATATAAGGCAATAAAATCTGACTGTTATTGCTTTTAACGTTGCCCAATCTAATGCTGAGCCTAATATCACCATTAGACATTTTAAAAAGCTAGATCAATTATATACATTAATTTTGGTCAAAAGTTCCACTTGAATAAATAAACAGCATTAAATAATTAATAGGATCTCAGATTGATTCCTGACTTTAGTCAATGTCACTTTAAAAATACAAATTGCTAGTTCATTTAGTCAGGAATATATGAAATAATAAACTGTTTCAACAGTCATCAAGTGCAAAGATGATAAAACATTTTGATTTTCTGAATGAAAATGTTGTATAATTAACATTCCTCCCACCATACTTGCCATTGGAAGTTGAACATTGCATTATTGAGAAACCATTCCTCACAAAAATATGAACTCAAAGTCTTCTTGTAATAGAATGACTTCCACCCCTTCCATTCTTTGAGCGATTGCCAAGGCACGTAAGAATTTATCTAATGCCTTGCAGGCACTAGTGCAGACAAGGAGGTATTGGGACTTTCTTCTTGCTACGCTGATGGAATAGATGATCCAGTTCACTGACATGCATTTTTAACTTAGGTCAAGTCTATTCAAAAAGAACAAAGTGGAGAAAGCTCTCTCAGGCATGCCTGTAGGACTGTTCCTCAATAAATCATTGCAGACAGCCACCTCTGGATTTTTGGAATTCTTATTAAGGCTATATCAATCTGAATTCATATCTTCCCATTTCTGCAACACAACCTATCTGTTACACGCCTATATTAGAGGATGTGGAGATGCCGGCGTTGGACTGGGGTGAGCACAGTACGAAGTCTTACAACACCAGGTTAAAGTCCAACAGGTTTGTTTCGATGTCACTAGCTTTCGGAGCGCTGCTCCTTCCTCAGGTGAATGAAGAGGTATGTTCCAGAAACACATGTATAGACAAATTCAAAGATGCCAAACAATGCTTGGAATGCGACCATTAGCAGGTGATTAAATCTTTACAGATCCAGAGATGGGGTAACCCCAGGTTAAAGAGGTGTGAATTGTATCAAGCCAGGACAGTTGGTAGGATTTCGCAGGCCAGATGGTGGGGGATGAATGTAATGCGACATGAATCCCAGGTCCCGGTTGAGGCCGCACTCATGTGTGCGGAACTTGACTATAAGCTTCTGCTCGGCGATTCTGCGTTGTCGCGCGTCCTGAAGGCGCCTTGGAGAACGCTTACCCGGAGATCAGAGGCTGAATGCCCTTGACTGCTGAAGTGTTCCCCGACTGGAAGGGAACATTCCTGCCTGGTGATTGTTACGCGATGTCCGTTCATTCGTTGTCGCAGCGTCTGCATGGTCTCGCCAATGTACCACGCTTCGGGACATCCTTTCCTTCAGCGTATGAGGTAGACAACGTTGGCCGAGTCGCACGAGTATGTACCACGTACCTGGTGGGTGGTGTTCTCACGTGTAATAGTGGTATCCATGTCGATGATCTGGCACGTCTTGCAGAGATTGCCATGGCAGGGTTGTGTGGTGTCGTGGTCACTGTTCTGAAGACTGGATAGTTTGCTGCAAACAATGGTTTGTTTGAGGTTGCGCGGTTGTTTGAAGGCAAGTAGTGAGGGTGTGGGGATGACCTTGGCAAGATGTTCATCGTCATCAATGACGTGTTGAAGGCTGTGAAGAAGATGACGTAGTTTCTCCGCTCCGGGGAAGTACTGGACGACGAAGGGTATTCTGTCGGTTGTGTCCCATGTTTGTCTTCTGAGGAGGTCGGTCCGGATTTTCGCTGTGGTGCGTTGGAACTGTCGATCGATGAGTCGAGTGCCATATCCCGTTCGTACGAGGGCATCTTTCAACGTCTGTGGATGTCTGTTACGCTCCTCCACGTCTGAGCAGATCCTATGTATACGGAGCGCTTGTCCATAGGGGATGGCTTCTTTAATGTGTTTAGGGACGAAGCGGGAGAAGTGGAGCATCGTGAGGTTATCCGTGGGTTTGAGGTAAAGCGAAGTGCTGAGGTGACCGTCCTTGATGGAGACGAGTGTGTCCAAGAATGCAACTGATTTTGGAGAGTAGTCCAGCTCAAAGTGGAGAGGATCTCCAGGAAGATCGCGCATATAGACACTGACATTAAGTTTCTACAAAGATGCAAGAAAGCAGACAAGATCCCGAAAGGGCTACAGATCACAAACCCACTCAAGTCGACCTACAACACAGACTACGCTGAGAGACTCTGCCGTCGCACCTCTCTCACACTCCTCAACCACCTCGTCCGCCAGCTCTACAGCAGACGACGCAACCTGGAAACCAAGGTAGAGGCCATATTCTCAACTTGCGCTCAGGATGCAGCAGACCAGCTGCGGAACACCACCAAACAGATGAGACAACAATACTATGCCACCTATATGCACACCAAGAACAGAAAGCTTGAGAAATTTGGCATCACCACCGGCAGCAACCAAGCCACCCCCGCTGCCACAGTAGAAAACAATACAGGGAAATCTATTGTCAACTTGTCAGACTACACCCTTCAACCAGACAAAATCGAAGTCCTCAGCAGAGGGCTCAATTTCTGCACCACCACCAAAATGGACCCCATCAGTCTCGCGGCAGACACGGAGGAATTCATCAGGCGAATGAGGCTCCGGGAATTCTTCCACAGACCCCAAGAGGCCAACAGCGAACCCAAGCAGACTATCAATGAACCGGAACAGCAGACCGAGAGATCTGCGGTGCGGCAACCGAAGAGGAAAGAGTCAAATTGGACCCCTCCGGAAGGCCGCTGCCTTAGACTCGACATGTATGCTCAAGCCGTCAGGAGTCGCGTCAATGCCAGATTCATCAGTCGCATTCACAAGACAGGCCCGAACGTCACCCAAGCACAACGCAATGCCATCCGCGCTCTCAAGACCAACCGCAGCATCGTCATCAAACCAGCAGACAAAGGAGGGGCCACTGTCGTACTGAACAGAACGGACTACTGCAAAGAAGTATACCGACAACGGAACAATCAAGAACACTACAGACAGTTACCCGCAGATCCGACCAAGGAACACATCCGCCAACTTAACAGACTGATCAAGACCTTGGATCCAGATCTTCAGAGCACCCTACGTGCTCTCATCTCTACTGCCTCCCGAAAATACATAAGGTCAACACACCAGGCCGCCCTATCGTTTCAGGCAATGGGACCTTGTGTGAGAACCTCTCTGGCTACATCGAGGGCATCTTGAAACCCATCGTACAAGGTACGCCCAGCTTCTGTCGCGACATGACAGACTTTCTACAGAAACTCAGCACCCATGGACCAGTTGAACCAGGAACATTCCTCGTCACAATGGACGTCTCGGCACTCCACACCAGCATCCCCCATGACGACGGCATTGCTGCAACAGCCTCAGTACTCAACACCGACAACTGCCAATCTCCAGACGCAATTCTGCAACTCATCCGCTTCATTCTGGATCACAACGTCTTCACCTTCGACAACAAGTTCTTCATCCAGACGCACGGAACAGCCATGGGGACCAGATTCGCACCCCAATACGTCAACATCTTCATGCACAAGTTTGAACAGGACCTACTCACCGCACAGGACCTTCAACCGACGTTATACACCAGATACATCGATGACATTTTTTTCCTTTGGACCCACGGCGAAGAATCACTGAAACGACTACACGATGACATTAATAAGTTCCATCCAACCATCAGACTCACCATGGACTACTCTCCAAAATCAGTTGCATTCTTGGACACACTCGTCTCCATCAAGGACGGTCACCTCAGCACTTCGCTTTACCGCAAACCCATGGATAACCTCATGATGCTCCACTTCTCCAGCTTCCACCCTAAACACATTAAAGAAGCCATCCCCTATGGACAAGCGCTCCGTATACACAGGATCTGCTCAGACGAGGAGGAGCATAACAGACATCTACAGACGTTGAAAGATGCCCTCGTATGAACGGGATATGGCACTCGACACATCGATCGACAGTTCCAACGCGCCACAGCGAAAAACCGCACCGACCTCCTCAGAAGACAAACATGGGACACAACCGACAGAATACCCTTCGTCGTCCAGTACTTCCCCGGAGCGGAGAAACTACGTCATCTTCTTCACAGCCTTCAACAAGTCATTGATGACGATGAACATCTTGCCAAGGTCATCCCCACACCCCCACTACTTGCCTTCGAACAACCGCGCAACCTCAAAAAAACCATTGTTTGCAGCAAACTACCCAGTCTTCAGAACAGTGACCACGACACCACACAACCCTGCCATGGCAATCTCTGCAAGACGTGCCAGATCATCGACATGGATACCACTATTACACGTGAGAACACCACCCACCAGGTACGTGGTACATACTCGTGCGACTCGGCCAACGTTGTCTACCTCATACGCTGCAGGAAAGGATGTCCCGAAGCGTGGTACATTGGCGAGACCATGCAGACGCTGCGACAATGAATGAACGGACATCGCGCAACAATCACCAGGCAGGAATGTTCCCCTCCAGTCGGGGAACACTTCAGCAGTCAAGGGCATTCAGCCTCTGATCTCCAGGTAAGCGTTCTCCAAGGCGGCCTTCAGGACGCGCGACAACGCAGAATCGTCGAGCAGAAACTTATAGCCAAGTTCCGCACACATGAGTGCGGCCTCAACCGGGACCTGGGATTCATGTCGCATTACATTCATCCCCCACCATCTGGCCTGCGAAATCCTACCAACTGTCCTGGCTTGATACAATTCACACCTCTTTAACCTGGGGTTACCCCATCTCTGGATCTGTAAAGATTTAATCACCTGCTAATGGTCGCATTCCAAGCATTGTTTGGCATCTTTGAATTTGTCTATACATGTGTTCCTGGGACATACCTCTTCATTCACCTGAGGTAGGAGCAGCGCTCCGAAAGCTAGTGACATCGAAACAAACCTGTTGGACTTTAACCTGGTCTTGTAAGACTTCGTACTATATGAGAGGAGGCACACATGAGTTGTTGATCTCTTCCACCTCCTTGGAGGATACTCTGGCACCAATAAAAATCTACTATCTTGTAAGATATGTGACCTTATGCCGATCTAATGAAAAAATACTGTTGCTAACTTTTGGTTGGTTCTTAATTTGGTTCTATTTAATCACGTTTGCTCAAGAGTCGCCAGGTATCTTTCAACACCGCCACAAGGTTCAGAACCGAATACTGATCAATGATTCGATAAACCAGTTAGTAAGTTCAAAAGCAATGTTCATTTATTTACACACAATCAAATCTACTCATGCATAAACTCGACAAACTAAACTACCACTATTACTAAGGCCTATACTTAGTTTCGGGCGCCCACTCAGTCAGAGGAACAATGGCTGTTGCTCGGTTCTGAAGCTGCTGGGTTGAGCTGTTTACAGGGTAGCAACTAGGAGCGTCTATCTCGTAGCGTGCGTTGACTTGGAACTTACTTGGTCTGCTGTAGCTGCTAGGCTGGCCTCTCTCTTCGCTGAGAGCCAAAGCCAAAGGAGGAAGTTCTCCCTTGAGGGATACCTTTTATACTCAAAAGGCTTCGCGCTCTTTTGGGCAGGCCTTGAACTTGGCCTCAACTAATTGGGTCTTTCCCAATCATCGGTATCGATTTTCCTCCAATAGAGGGGTGGTTCCCTGATCGCTGGGCGTGTCCTGGTGACTGTCAGTCAGCTTTGTCTTCGCTTCTTCTGACGCCTGGGAGTCTGTCCTAACATTGTGTATCTAAATGTTTCCCTTTTGTCCCCGGAGATGGCTCATTAGTATGTAAATCGTTTGGTAGTTTCTGTCCTGTCTGAGCGTTTAAGATTCTAATCAACAGACAGAGCTTGCACCTGCTTGTTTCTTTGCATTGTCCAATTTTCCCTGCATTCTTTGCAAGTGTCCATTTTGTAATCGGGACGTGGCCATCCCAGATGGCTACAATACTTGCTCCTAAGCTCGGACTATTCTTTTCGGCTATCAGTAGTTTTCAAGGATGACATACTGAATATTTGGAAGGTGAAAGTCAACTCGGCCATTTTAGCAAAAAAGTAAGATACCCTGTAATGTATTTCCCATGTAGTTATTCCAATTTTTAATATTTTCATCAAAGTGTTGGAAATTTGTCTCAATGATGTGAAGTTATATGTTCTTGTGTTTACTCATTTTAGCATTACACACAAAAGTAAACGTAAAAATATACCCTATGTCTCTTAATTAGTTCACAAAGACTAGACTTTAATTAGTACTCATATTATGCAGAAGCTTTTGAATATTAAAACAGCTCTAATGTACTAGCTTCTTCCTTCATGGACATGAAGAAGATCTTTGATCGCATTGAAGGAAGTATCCACAGGGAATTATGCCAACTGTGAGATTGATGTCGATTTCTATGGATCTTTCCGTTGACCTCCATTCTGCATGCTGACAGTTGATTCCCATTTTGATTTCCATGGATTTCTGTAGAGTACAAAAGAAAAGAAGATATGCTGAACTTTTAGAAACCAGTGTGAGTTCACACTCATAGAATCATAGAACTGACAGTGCAGAAGGAGGCCATTCGGACCATCAAGTCTGCACCGGCCCTTGGAAAGAGCACCCTACCTAATCCCATACCTCCACCCTATTCCCATAATCCCACCTAATCTTTTTTGGACACTAAGGGCAATTTAGCATAGCCAATACACCTAACCTGCACATCTTTGGACTGTGGGAGAAAACCGGAGCACCGGGAGGAAACCCACGCAAACATGGGGAGAATGTGCAGACTCCGCACAGACAGTGACCCAAGCCGGGAATCGAGCCTGGGACCCGGGAACTGTGAGACAACTGTGCTAACCACTATGCTACCGTGCTGCCCACTCTATGAAAGATGTTAAGGTCTTGGAGAGGATGTCGAGAGGGTTTACCAGAATGATTTGAGGGACTTCCCAGTTGTGTGAAGAGACGAGAGAAGTTGTGTTTGTTCTCCTTGGGGAAGAGAAAATTAAGGGAAGATTTAAAAGATATATTTATAATTATGTGTGCGTCTTCATCGAGTATATCCCTTGGCCAGAGGACACCGATTTAAGATGATGAGCAAAAAAAGTCAGATAGGTGATGAGGGGACTTTTCTTGACATCATGAGTCATTATGATTCAGAAAGCATTACCTAAAAGGGTGGGGAAATTGTAACTTCTGAGGGAATTAAAACAAACTTGAAAATAAACCATTTTTGGGACTAAGGAAAAAGAATCAAGTTGGAAGAAAAATTGAAGAGCTCTTTTAACGAGCTGGCACAGGCATTTCTGGCCAAGTGGCCTACTTCAGCACTATATGATTCTATGAGTTATTTTGCAGTACACCACATGATGATCTCAGCTATATTATTTTTCATGGGCATTGAAGATTTACAATAAGGATGAGAGCTAAATTAGAAGAAAAGTATCAAAGAAAACTGTTCATGAGTGAGGCATTGTTCATTCTGAATATAATTGTTTACATCAAATAGGTTGAAGCCAAGTCAGTCATACCAAGGCTAAGTTTGGAGATATGAGCTCTTCTCATGATCAGACTATGTTCCCATTTCAGTGGATCTCAAGGAGTCTCAAATATTCAGGACCAGAAGTCCAATGTGGGCTAAAGCTCTTTATTGGACTGATAAAGTAACTCTTAATGAAGGCTATGCCCAGTGGTCAATCCTTCCTATATATCTGTTAAGAAAAGATTGTGGGCTGGGTTCTCCGTTTCAGTGGCTAAGTGCCGGCTGAAATGGAGAATTCACGGGTGTTTTACGAAGACAAAATCGTGCCGACCCCTCAGCGATTCCTGGACCGGTGAGAGGCTAGCAGCGGCGCTGGGTGAAACTCACGGCTCCCGCGCCGAAAATGGCCGGGTCCATGGCCGCGAATGCGCACGGCGATGACCTGCCATGGCCGTGCGCAGACCCACCAAATGCGACCCAACAGGCCACCCTCTGGCCACCCCCCACGAGTCCTCCCAGACCTCGCGGAAGCCAGGGGCATGGATCCAGCCGAGTGTGGCGGCACTGGACATTGTCTGCAGCCGCGACGCCGGGTTCCCAACCGCTCAGACCACACGTCAACCGCACGGTCAGGAACTAGGCCCATTGGGGCAGAGCATCGGGGCTGGGCCTTTTGAAAACTGGTGTCAAACCGGTGACACTCCTGATTTGGGCGTCGGAAGGGATTCTCCGCTCAATCGCCAATTACGATATCAGCGTCGGGCAACGGAGAAACCCACACAATATTGTTAAATAGAGGTGACAATTCTTTCTACGTATTAACTTTTTTAAATTTGTGATTGCGTCATTCCACTTCCAAATCCACAGGCAGATCCTATCTGATAGTTTGAGATGATTCTATATTTAGTGACATGAGCCGATACTGCAGTTCTTTGTTCCTGAGTCTGCCTTTTGAATCAACTCAACTCTGTTCGCCCATCCATGGAGAGCACAAGAATCCCATTTTGGAAATTATAGATGGGAAAATCTACTTCAAGTTAGTTGTTCATTGATTTCTATTAGCTATTTCTACAATTAGGTAAGTGTTGGGTGGTTTCTAAAATGATGTAAAGTTGCTGAAATCTATAAGGAGTGGTGTGGCAGGTGCTGATGGAAAATTTCCTCACTTCAAGATTTCTAAACAAACCAGTTGCTCCCAGAAATTGGTGCAGTGGGAGACCTTCCCCTTAGAGTACAGCATAACTTGGAGAATGAATAGAGGGAAAGCAGAGCAGGGCAAATTGCTTGAAGAAAATAGAGGCAGAGAAGGGGAGAAGAGCGGTGATGTAGTGATATTGTTACTGGACTAGTAATCCAGAGTCCCAGGGTAAAATTTGAATTCAATAAAAATCTGGAATTTAAAGTCTAATGATGACCATGAAACCATTGCTGATTGTTAGAAACATCCATCTGGTTCACTAATGTTCTTCAGGGAAGAAAGTCTGCCGTCCTTACCCAGCATGGCCTACATATGACTCCAGGCACACAGAGCGATGTTGTTGACTCTTAACTGTCCTTCTGAAATCATATCTGCTAGAGAATTGAGGGAACAATTCTTCCACTTGAATCTGATTGATGGACAGGTGTCTACACTTCGTTAAGGATGTCCTCACTAAAATCTGCCACCTGCTGAAGCCACAACTGTGACTTCAGACAAGGACAGCATTGCCAGTAGCTGTGAAAGTGCATAGCCATGTATGGGCTACTTCTAGCGGGAACTGGGGAGATATTTGTAGGGCGGGATTCTCCATCCCGCCAGACTCGTTTTTGGCGCGCCCCCGATGGCAGCGGGATCCTCCGTCCCGGAAGCCGGCCGATGAGTTTTCCCATTGTGGCCACCCCCAAGCCGTCGAGAAATCCGCAGATGTGAGTGCGCTGTCGCAAAGCGGAGGATACTGCCGACGGAGAATCCCACCGTAATATCTCAGTTTGTCATCCCCTTTTGGATAAGGGAGACCACTGATGTTCTCTGTGATGTGTTGGGTGCTCTGGATTCGTGGAACACATGCAGGCCACCAACACTTAAAATGGAACAACACTATTTTATTAAGTTAGAAACTGTTGAACATACTTTCACTGTGGGTTAACACGATGTTGGATTAAGCTAAAGATCGATGCCTGTCCTAGCCAGTCTATGCGCTCAGCACATGGTGAAGATCTGTGCTGTAAGATGTGATCTCTGTCCTTCTGAGAGGCTGCATCCCGAATGAGCGTGAAGTCTGATGCCCTGTGTCTTTATAGTGAGTGTGCTCTAACTGGTGATTGGCTGCGGTGTTGTGTGTGTTGATTGGTCTTGCTGTGTGTCCACCAGTGTGTGTGTCTGCACCATGATATACTGGTGTATATTATGACATCCCCCCTTTTATAAAAAATGTATGTGTGTGGCAATAAATAATGTATGGTGAGAATGTTCCTAACTACGGGTGGGGTGCGAAGACATATTTACAGGACTACATACATGAGAACTAAGCTATTTACATGGGAAGGTGCCTGGTGCAGAGAAGCAGTATGCAACAAGAGTAACGAGATCAACACTATATACAAACCAGGGAAACGATCAAACAAAGCAACGAAACAATTCAGAGAGTCCATAAATTCGAAAAGTTCATAAATTTAGTCTCTGAGGTGGGCGAGGAATTCTGGTTGACCGCCTCAAGGGTGGGTCGAGAGCCGCCGGTTCAGGAGCGAGCTGGACTGCGTCAAAGTCAGGGGGAGGCAGAGTGACAGGGAGCTCTGCATAGTCCGTGGCAGGGTCAGCAGGAGGGCGAGGCGACACTGGAGGTTCACGTGGCGAGCGTGGAACGAGATGAAGGGTGCGTCAATTGAGGCGCATAATAGAGCCATCCAGTAGACGAACCAGGAACGAGCGGGGAGCCACCTGCCGAAGGCCAACAGCGGTTGCAGACCAGCCACCATCTGGAAGATGGATGCGGACGTTGTCACCTGGAGCCAGAGCAGGGAGATCAGCTGCACGGGAGTCATGAGCCGCCTTGTGCTGTGCACGAGACAGCTGCATCCGGCGAAGGACCGGAATGTGGTCGAGGTCTGGGACATGGATGGACGGCACATCGTCCTCAAGATGTGATTCATGAGTAATTGGGCTGGCGACAGGCCAGTGGACAGTGGGGCGGAGCGATAGGCCAGCAAGGCAAGGTAGAAATCAGACCCAGCGTCGGCAGCCTTGCAGAGGAGCCATTTGACTATATGTGCTCCTTTCTCTGCTTTGCCATTGGATTGGGGGTACAGGGAACTGGATGTCTCATGGGCAAAATTGTACCGCCTGGCAAAGTTGGACCATTCTTGGCTGGCGAAGCAGGGGCCATTGTCCGACATAACTGTGAGCGGGATGCCGTGTGGAGCAAAAGTTTATTTACATGCACGAATGACTGCAGACGAGGTGAGGTCGTGCAACCGTATCACCTCCGGGTAATTCGAAAAGTAGTCCACAATCAGGACATAGTCTCTACCCAGCGCGTGGAACAGGTCGATGCCCACCTTGGTCCATGGTGACATGACCAACTCATGGGGCTGCAGGGTCTCACGTGGTTGGGCCGGCTGGAAGCGCAGACAAGTGGGGCAGTTGAGCACTGTATTGGCTATGTCCTCATTAATGCCGGGCCAGTACACTGCCTCTTGGGCCTGTCGGCGGCACTTTTCCACGCCAAGGTGGCCCTCATGTAGTTGTCCAGGACAAGCTGGCACATGCTATGCGGGATGGCAATGCGGTCCAGTTTTAGAAGAACCCCGTCTACTACCGCCAGATCATCTCTGACATTATAGAATTGGGGACATTGGCCCTTGAGCCACCTGTCCGTTAGGTGGCGCATGACACGTTGTAGCAAGGGGTCAGCCGCCGTCTCGCGGCGACTTTGGACAAGGCGTTCATCTGAGGCAGGAAGATTCGAGGCTGCGAATGCCACATGGGCGTCAATCTGGCAGGCAAATCCCGCTGGGTCACATGGAGTGTTGACTGCCCTGGAGAGAGCGTCAGCAATGATGAGGTCCTTGCCTGAGGTGTATACCACTGGAAGTCGTATCGCCGGAGCTTGAGAAGAATACGCTGGAGGCGAGGCGTCATGTCGTTCAACGCTTTCTGTATTATATTGACCAGCAGGCGATGGTCGGTCTCGACGGTGAATTGAGGAAGTCCGTAGACATAATCGTGCAACTTAACAACATCGGTCAGAAGGCCCAGGCACTCCTTTTCTATCTGCGCGTAGCGCTGCTCTGTGGGGGTCATCGTACGTGACGCATATGCAATGGGGGCCCATGATGAGGCCTCATCACGTTGAAGGAGCACTGCCCCAATGTCGGATTGACTGGCATCGGTCAAAATTTTGGTCTCCTTTGCTGGATCAAAGAAGGCTAAGACCGGGGCCGTGGTCAGTTTTGCCTTGAGTTCCCTCCATTCGCGCTCGTGTGCAGGGATCCATTGGAAGTCTGTCGTCTTCCTGACCAGGTTCCTGAGAGCCGTGGTATGAGAGGCGAGGTTAGGGATGAATTTCCCTAAAAAATTGACCATGCCCAGAAATTGGAGGACCGCCTTCTTGTCCTCTGGTGTTTTCATAGCTGTGATGGCAGCTACCTTGTCCGCATCCGGCTGCACACCCAATTGGGAGATGTGGTCCCCGAGGAACTTAAGTTCTGTCTGACCAAAAGAGCATTTGGCCCTGTTGAGGCAGAGGCCATGCTCATGTATACGTCTGAATACGTGCTGGAGGCGACTAACATGCTCCTGCGGGATGGTGGACCAAATGATTATGTCATCGACATAGACGCGAACACCTTCAATACCTTCCATCATTTGTTCCATAATCCTATGGAACACTTCTGATGCAGGGATGATGCCAAACGGCATCCTGTTGTAACAATATCTTCCAAAGGGGGTGTTAAATGTGCAGAGTTTCCTGCTGGATTTATCGAGCTGGATTTGCCAAAATCCTTTAGAGGCGGTGAGTTTGATAAAGAGCTTGGCGTGAGCCATCTCACATGTGAGCTCTTCGCGCTTGGGAATTGGATAATGCTCCCTCATGATATTGCGATTTAGATCCTTGGGATCAATGCAAATTCTCAATTCGCTGGAAGGCTTTTTTACACATTCCATGGAACTGACCCAGTCGGTCGGTTCCGTGACTTTGGAAATCACTCCTTGGTTCAGGAGGTCCTGCAGCTGCTGCTTGAGGCGGTCCTTAAGGGGTGCTGGGACCCTGCAAGGTGCGTGCACCACAGACGTGGCATTCGGTTTTAATAAAATCTTGTAGGTGTACGGGAGCGTGCCCATGCCCTCAAAGACGTTGTGGTACTGGTTGATAATGGCGTCGAGCTGCGCCCTGAAGTCAGTGTCCTGAAAGGCAGACACGTCAGCAGGAGAGAGAGAGTGAACTCTCTGAACTAGGTTCAACAGCTTGCATGCCTGCGCGCCAAGCAGGGAGGCTTTCGAGGAGCCCACGATTTCAAAGGGAAGGATGGCTTTGCGTGACCTGTGCGTCACTTCAAGTTGGCATGAGCCGCTGGCAGCAATGGCATTGCCATTATAATCTAATAGCTGGCAGGCTGATGGCTGGATGGCTGGTTTGACACAAAGGCTTTGGAGGTCAGACCGCGCAATGAGATTGGCGGAGGCACCGGTGTCCAGGCGGAATCGTATTTGGGACCGGTTGACCGTAAGGGTGGCACACCACTCATCGTCCGGATCGATGCTGTATACCAATAGAGGCTGGATTCTTTGCTTCGGGGACACACTGTTTTTTGTAATGATACCGACTCGAAAAGGCGCCTTCGGGTCCTCGGTGTCAATATCGGGTAGCAGGTCTGAATCGGGCTCGGTGACCGTGGGTTGAATGGCCCGGACATTCCTGCGAGGCTTGCTGGAGCGACGAGAGTTGGCAGGCTGAGCTGATCTGCATAAAGCAGCATAGTGGCCAAGTTTGCCACATTGCAGGCATCGTCGGGATTTGGCAGGACATTGCTGCTTTAAGTGGGCGGAGCCACAGTTGCCGCACATTGTAGCGTCAATACGTTCGCTGCACCACCACGCATGCGCGGTGCGGTCATACGTGGTGCGCGCCTGCGCAGTACGTTCGTCGACGTCGCCGTCCCCTCGTTCGGTGCGCACAAGCGCGGGAGTCCGCGAAAAGCGCGCAAAATGGCTGCCCTCATCCAGGCTGATGCCCTGGAGTTGTTCTATTGCTTGGACCCATTCTGCTTCGTGGGGACCTTGCCGCGCCGTTCCAGCCGCTTGGATGTGGGAATACCGACTAGTGGTGTGTTCATGTAGCACGCAGGTCTCAATGGCAATCGCTAGGGTGAGCTGCTTTGCCTTGAGGAGCTGCTGGCGTAGGGGGTCCGACTGAACTTCGAAAACGATCTGGTCGCGTATCATGGAGTCGGAGGTGTAGCCGTAATTACAGGACTGCGCAAGGATGCGGAGGTGGGTGAGAAAGGACTGGAAAGGTTCATCCTTACCCTGCAAACGCTGTTGGAATACATAGTGCTCGAAACTTTCATTCACCTCGATGTCGCAGTGACTTTCAAACTTAAGACGGACCGTCTTGAATTTTGATTTATCTTCACCATCAGCAAAGGTGAGAGAATTGAAAATGTGGATGGCATGTTCCCCGGCCGTGGATAGGAAGAGAGCGATCTACCCGGTGTCTGTGGCTTCAAGGTAGAGCTGGAAGCTTTGTTTGAATACCTTCCAGTTGGCCCCTAGGTTACCGGTGATGCGGAGCGGCGGCGGCGGGCGGACGCTGTCCAGTTTGCAGGATGGCTGTATGCTGGTGGAAGGCAGATCACTTGCAGGTAGGTCTAAGAAGTTCTAACATCCCTCAACTATTGGTATCATGATGTGTTGGGTGCTCTGGATCCGTGGAACACATGCAGGCCACCAACACTTAAAATAGTACAACACTATTTTATTAAGTTAGAAACTGTTGAACATACTTTCACTGTGGGTTAACACGATGTTAGATTAAACTAAAGACCTATGCCTGTCCTAGCCAGTCGATGCACTCAGCACATGGTGAAGATCTGTGCTGTAAGCTGTAAGCTCTGTCCTTCTGAGAGGCTGCATCCCGAATGAGCGGGAACTCTGATGCCCCCTGTCTTTATAGTGCGTGTGCTCTAACTGGTGATTGGCTGCGGTGTTGTGTGTGTTGATTGGTCCCGCTGTGTGTCCATCAGTGTGTGTGTATCTGCACCATGACATACTGGTGTATATTATGACACTCTGTACATAGGAAGTTGGCTTCATTTCATACTGCCTTGCCAGAGCGCAGCCAGCTAACTGATACTGCAGCTTCCTGGGGAGTTCAAATTTCATCACGGTGCAGGGTGTCATTGACTGTGGGCACGTTTACTTACAGGTGCTTCATGTCGGCTCTGGGATGTACCACATGGATCCTGGGAAGGCAGTGGCATCGTGGCATTGTCCCTGGGCTAGTAATCCCACCATGGCAGATGGTTGAATTTGAATTCAATAGAAATTTGGAATTTAAATTCTAATGGTGACCATGAAACCATTGTCGATTGTCGTAAAAACCCATCTGTTGCACTAATGCCCTTTAGGAAAGGAAATCTGTAATCCTTACCTGGTCTGGCCTACATGTGACTCCAGGCCTGTCGCAATGTGGTTGATTCTTTACTGCAGTCTGAATGACCTGGCAAGCCACTCAAAGACAGTTAGGGATGGTCAACAAATGCTGGCTTTGCCAGCAAAGCCTACATCCCAGGAAAGAATAAAAACTGAATGTGATTCCACTCCTTTAATGTCTAGCTGCTACGTGACCATAAGCAGCAAATCATGTGAGTTCACGCCAAGTAACCTGGCAGCTGTCATGATTCCTTCATTCTACAGCAGTCCACTGTTTCATTTGCTTGCATCTTGTGCCACAATAACAGACCAAAGAGTGACTACTGGACAACAAGGTGCATCCAAAGACAACATGGTTGATGATCCATGTGCGCAACATGCAGACAGCACACACACACACATGGCATGTGGGGCACGATCGAACAGCCACGCTGTACCTGAAAAGCAGCGCGCCGCACCGCAGCGTGGCCGTTTGATATCGGGAGACCCCGCTCCCGGCATCTATGTGGCTCGCAGCGCCTCGTGAGATCTAACGCATTTGCACGATACGCTGTGATGTAAATTCCACCGTTGTGGGTGGGATCACTTTTAGAAAAATCTGCATATTAAAGCGAGACAGCTAGTCTCAGTTTAATGAGCAGTTTCCCAAGTTACTGAGACGTTGGTATCTATCCCTTTTGCCTTGTATACCTCGGGCGAATACCGTTCATACTGGTCTCCACAAAAAGGAATCAGATGAAACGGTACCCTTGGGGGTTGCCCAGAGGATTGGAGGCCCCCAGGTTCTTGCCTTCTGGGCAGTGTGGTACCCTGGCACTGCTGGTACCACCTAGACACCCTGGCAGTGCCAACCTGCCACCCTGACAGTGCCACCTGAGTGCCAGCTGGCAGGGGCACTGCTAGGGTGGCACTACTAGGGTGCCAATTGGCATTTTCTGTGTGGTGGAGATTGGGCCAGGAGTGCCCTGCACAGGTGTTGGGGGTGTGGGAGGGCAGGGTCCTGAGACCTTTCCATAGTGCTAGGGGGGTTTGGGGAGGGAGGAGGCTGGGATTAACAGATGAGGATGTTGCTCAGGAGCTGATGATGCTGGTGCCTGCCCCATTTCATTTATGCTGGAGGCGTTTTGGCGGGTCTGGAGGGGGTGAGGGGTTCTTCAGACCAAAAATGATGTCAAAGGAAGACAAAACACGTAAAATAACATCACCCACCAGCATTCCTGTTGTAGCTCCTTCTGAAGCAATGCCTGTGAATGGTGAAGTTACGCTATAATATCATTTTCAGAGCTGTAACCCTCCTAATTCTAGTCACAAAGGTGCATGTGAGCAAATGAAGTGTAGAAAATAGATAACATTTTTTTCCACCAGTTCTTTAAGCCAGCAGCATTATGCTTCAGCCAAGTTTGGTAGCAGGATTTTGTGGTGTTGCCCTCTAAATTGCATGGCCCCCTCCAAATTTATGCAAATGCACTTGACCTTAGAAAGTGAGGCAAGATCAGGGGTCACCCAATATCTGTACCCTAACGGCCTCTCAAAAAGAATTGCCCTGTATCTCTATGTTACCTATGTGTCACACAGCCCCTATTGGTCTGCTGTTAAATGTCTCTCCTCTTTCTGTGTTCCATCGCTTCTCTGTTCATTTCTCAATCTTCTCAGCCTCTTTGGTTGTCAACATATTATTTTTCTCTGCAGCTTCCTGGGAAATTCAAATGCGTTCTAATTTAAATTCCATGCCCTTAACACTATCCAAATTTGAATCCGTTACATACTGTTAGCAATTTAATGACTTGTTTGAAGGAAATGTTTTTCCGAAGACAAGTAGAAAATACGACAATTAGGAAATTTGCTTTCCATTTTTCCTTGTCTTATGTTGTTTTCAGCAATGTTTGGAAAAAAGCGATGTAACTAATGAAAGTGATACAGTGAGCAGCTTGGTAAATGTTTTTGCTGTATATTCCATAAGTCAAATTCGGCAACAGCCTGACCTCCTCCCACAGATTCTTACCAAGAAAATATAAGCTGTTTTCAAAGATTGATTTGTACCAACATTTTTGCCTCTTCTAAAAATAAAACGTAACATAGACAAATCCATATTCCGCATGTTGGCTTTTAAATCAAGTAGCTGCATCTGAGCTGTATCCCAAAAGCTCCTTTCTCATTGAATTCCAATCTGCTAACACAACACTGTGCCCAGTATCCATTATATGGGATAAATGGCAAGACCAGCCATGACTTATGATAAATATGTGAGGCCGACAGGATAACTTGTAAATGATGACCTACGGTCCCCTTGCCAGAAAAATACTGTAAATCGTAATGTGTAAGTCAACCCAGCATACAAGGTGATCCCATTTTTACAGCTCGACAAATCATGGCGGGATTCTCCGTTTCAGAGACTAAGGGCTCAATTAAACTAAATGGGAACAAAGTCCCATAGCAAGCACATTTAGCCGCGTGTTTCCCGGCGCTTGTTTCAGCGGGGAATGCATGGTCGAGGCTGCACAGAGCCTCATTTTATATACTGGGGAGCTCTGCTCGCTGGACTCCCCAGCGTAGCGATCTCCAAGGCACCTAAAGCGATCCCTGATGCTACCCCAGCCCAAACGCACTATGGCAGGGTCCCAGGCCCCCTCCGCCCACAGCCCCCACAAACACCTATGCAGGGCACCCACGGCCTGATCATACATGCGTACAAAATGCTAGCTTGGAACCTTAGCAGTGGCAACCTGGTACCCTGGCAGTGCCCCTGACAGCTGGCTGTGCCTCCTTGGGCACCTTGGCTGTGCCAGGCTGGCACCCAGGTGGAACTGCCAGGGTGCCAGCCTGGCACTGCCAGGGTTCCCAGGTGGCAGCAGCACTGCCAGGGCATCACCCTTCCCAAACGTCATGCAGCTGGGAGCCTCTGATTGCCTGGGAGACCCCCACAAGTGGTGTTCCATCTGGTCCCCGTTTGTGGGGACCAGTGCTGAACGGCGCTCGCCCGAGGTCTCTGAGGTGAAGGGGATGAATCCCAAAGCCTCAGGTATCTCGGGGAGGCAGTGGCATAGTGGTATTATCACTAGACTAGTAATCTAGATACTCAGGGTAACGGCCTGGGGACCTGGTTTTGAATTCCATCAGGGCAGATGGTGAAATTTGAATTCAGTAAAAAGCTAGGAATGGAATGCCTAATGATGACCATGAAACCATTGCTGATTGTCGTAAAAACCCATCTGGTTCACTAATGTCCTTTCGGGAACAAAGTCTGTCATCCTTACCTTGTCTGGCCCACATGTGACTCCAGGCCCACAGCAATGTGGTTGACTCTTAAAAACACCCTCAATGATGGGCAATAAATGCTGACCAAGCCAGCGACGCCCACATCTCATAAACAAATAAAAAAGAAATCTGCACACTAGAGTGAGACTAACTGTCTCGCTCGAATATGCAGATTTGCTGAAAAATAGTCGCCCACAATGGCAGGATTTAGATCATAACGTGTCGCAAGATTGCGTTGGATCTCGCAAAGCGTTGTGAATCGGGTAGACCTCAGGAACAAGGTCTCCTGGCTTTTATTGGCCACGGTGCTCTGCGGCGAGCTGCATTTCAGGCCATTAGATCGCTTATAAAGTGTTGACGCCGGAAATTAAGCATTGGGCTTCCATGACAACAAAACTGGCGCCATCCCAGACCAATTCATCAACCGTTAATGGGCTAGCACCAACGCTAGGTGGAACACAAACGATTCCAATGATAAACGGTGTCGGATTCGCCGTGGTGGGGATTGATACTCGAGAGGTTGACAAGCTGCAGCCGCGTATTAGCACTCCACTCCCCACACACATCACAGCCAACAAGATGACAGCACATAGAGCGGCACCCATTTTGCACATGCGGAGCTCAAAACCCTGTTGGATGCCGTGGAGGAGAGGCAGGTCACCCTGTACCCTGGGTGGGAATGAGGTTGCCACCTGCCACCGTACATCGGGCCTGGGCGCAGGTGACAGAGGTCGTGGGCGCCGTGGGCCCCACTGCCAGGACCGGTCAGCAGTGCCGCAAAAAGTTGCACGATCTCTTCAGGCTGCCAGCGTGAGTAGTCAGCATTGTGCCCCTGGCACCAACCCCCGTCCCACATTCCCAAAATCCCCCCATTCGGAGGCTGACCGCCCCCCCCCCCCCCTCCCCCCGCCGGCGGTGTGTGCCCTCACCAACCTGCACCACATGCCAGCACACGTACCAGCCGGCATGGCTGGCCATGGAGGCCACCAGCTGCCCACCCCCTGTGTTGTATGCATCCGACTGCCTAATACTTTTCCCTTTCTGTCTCCCCCGGCTCTAGGAGAGGCAGCGCACAACCACTGGGAGAGAGAGAAGACCGGATGGGGACGGCCAGACCTGCGACAACTCACCGCAGTGCACTTGCAGGCATGTGTGGGGGAAGTGGGGTGGAGTGCGTGAGTGTGGGATGGAAGGTGATGGTGGAGTGCGGGGTTCGTAGGGTGGGGCACCCATTCAGCTGGTGTCACTCTGCGCAATCACAGGCCACGGTCAGTGGGGTGTGCAGCAGGATGGCTGCCTTGCGGGCCGTGCCTGGACGCCCCAGTCCCGGGAGAGATCACTCCGACTTCACGGTCCAGCCCCTGGTCGCCCCTCCCAATGTCTCCCCCCGCTGCTACCCCCTGGGCTTGGCAGATGTCCTCCCCCTCCCCCCCGCCCCAGCGGTCACACCTCTGGGAATATGTCCTACCTCCTCTCTTTCCCTCAGCAGCCACGTGCGTATTTTCCGATTTTTAAAACCAAAAGTGAAACTCACCATCGGTAATTCCTCCTGGCGGAGGCAGAGCATTGAGGAGGCCGTGGAGAATAGTGAGTCAGGCCCACTAATGATATGCCAACGGTGTTTACTACACATGCAGAGTTAGAATGCATTGAGGCACCAGAGCATGGCATTCTGTCGTGCGCCCGGCACCGACCGCGGATTTCGCCTCACACGCGATTCTCCGCCCAATCGCATTTCTCGATTCCGGCGTCAGCCGACGGGAATTCCACCCAATGTTTTTCCATATGTGTGGTAATACCAGGTATTGCGGTACCTGAGAGGTGGCTGACCATTGGCTAGACCCAGGAGTCTACCATTGGCTGATGTACATAGCTCCGCCCTGAGAGGCGGAGTATAAGAACCGATGCCGTCCCAGCAGCCTTCACTTTCTGTATCAAAGCTGCTGGGGAACAGTTCTAGCAGATTAAAGCCTATTAGCTATGTCTCACCTTGTCTCGAGAGTAATTGATTGCACATCAATATGCTCGGCATATAGGTCAACCTCCCCTTTTGAGCCACAACATGCTGCACTCGCTTTAGCAATCAGCCTCCATTTTTCACCCACAAATGCATGTTTTACTTCACAGCACCGTATAACTGGGCCGCGAAGGATCGAAAAGGCGAGAAGGACTGTGTTGTGAAGATGCATAGAAGTTTAAGATGCGCCCACGCTTCATGTTGGAGGTCAATGCCAGTTCAAAATGGGGACCACCCACGCTGGTGTTTCATTTTAATACTCAGCATATAAGATGAGCCCCATATTTGGAGAGATGATATGACGATTCAAAGATTGTCTTATATGTCGACATCTATGGTATTTATCATGTTTCATGGCTAATTTACAAATAGCCTTCATTTTTAAATTTGCAGTGTGCAGTCAATGGGAAAAAAAGATTTCTCGTGGTTATTTGCATTCTTTTTGTAGTATAAGAAAATCAGTTGAAGTATTTTCTGAATTCACTTCCGCAATCGAAATTACTTGACCCGATCATCAGTATATTATTCGACCACACCTATTGTGGTCTGTTATCACTGGCAGTAAATTAACAGGTACCTTCATTCTCAAAATTCCACTTCATACCCATACAATCATTAGATGCAGCATAATAGGTAAAATGTGCCAATTAATCCTAATTATTGGCACAAATCTCAATAAGGTATTGTGGCATTCCATTTATAAAATGGTTAATTGCAATGTTTCTCATTTTAAAATAAATATGAAAGCGATGGAATAACTTTCCAATTCTGTTGTGTGTCATGGCATGGGATTTTATATTGATTGGGTGCTGCAAGTTTTTTGTGGCTTTTATGCTATGATACCATTGACTGCACTGGGGATGGGCCTGAAGCATCTGCGTGAATTTTTAGCATGTTGGCATTTGGGAAACAGCAGAAATTACTAGAAAAGTAGAAGCCTGGTGCAATGTCTCATGGCTCACCTCATGAAAGGAAACCTTTTTGTGAAAAAGTGATATGATACCACTTTTCAGTATTAATCATACATTATATTAATTTGGCATCATCAGCAGGTTGACGGATGTTTTCTGTTCGTTATTCTCCACTGCAGACAGCCTGGAGGAAGGCAAGGCACTTGATCAGAAGTATTTGAGGATGAGTCCTACAAGTCTCCTAGCAACTGACAGAGGTGCTGAGCATACCCTTTGCCTGCAGTAACGGAACAGGTTCTAAAGAGGGGACAAATAACTTAAAATTGAGAAGATATTTATGAGAATTAAAATGTGTGGCTGAAAATATTACCTATTAGCACAAAATGATTGTTCAACTTCAGTATAAGAAGTTAAGAACTCATTGTACTTTAGATCAACACAATGAATGTACCTGTCACTAATATTATGTACCATTCTCTTTAGGCATGTTATTCTCAATATCCCAGATTTGGCATCAGACTGTTTGTGTTATTTCCAACATTGGTGGAAGATTTGCCAATATACATCTTTCTGTTGTTCTACCAGGTGCAGTTGCTTGGAATTTGAGACATGTCATTACTAAGCCCTTGTTCCATATTTCTTCACTGTTTTGCATGTGGAGACATTTTTCTGCAGGCATATGATGCAACATCAAATAGCGGCACCGCAACAAAGAGACCAACAACAAAGATGTCTGTTGTGCACCTGTGGTATGAGCCTGTGATCTTGTTCTTAGTATTTAACTACTCTAATAAAATAGCAGTTATGATACTAGACTAGTAATCTGGAGTTCTTCCGTTCAAAATCCTGATACGAAACTATATTCAGTAAATATAGAAAATATGTGGGCTATGACTATAAAAGCTGCTGCAATACCATTGAAATCTGGTTCACTATTATCACAGAGACCATAAGAGCATAAGACATAGGAGCAGAATTAGGCCACTCAGCCCAATGAGTCTGCTCCACCATTCAGTCATGGCTGATATTTTTCTCATCCCCATTCTCCTGCCTAGGTTATTCTCTAATTCTGAATAACAACTGTAGACTTACAGTTGACACAAACACTTTATTCAAAGGGTTTGTTCTGCTTCCAGAGCTCAACTCGATGTAAAACAGTCAAGTGGTATCACCAGTGAAACTAAGGTAAACTGCCTATGCTAAGCTATCCCTGTGTGCTGCTGCTCCCTAGCTCTGTGCTTCTAAAAGAGGCGGATCCTGCCTTGGGCTCGACCCTTTATACCCGCCTCTGATGCTCCCTCTAGTGATGCTGTGGCTGTCATATCTGTGCTGCAGTCCCTGGTGTATGTGCAGATGTATGTACAGATCACTACATCCCCCCCTTTTGACTTGATATGTTTCCGAGACTGACCTCAAGAAAACAGTACATAACAAGTGGTGAGAATAAGCAAAGCTGCACACTGCGAAAATGATAAAGTAATGCAGAAACAATTAACAGTGTTATGAGTCCATCGTGAGAAATTTGTCTTGTGGGTGTGTTGAAGTGTCGTTACAAATCTAGCCGGTCGGGTGCCTTACGCCTTCTGCTGGAGCGTCTTAACAGTGGTGGTGGGGATGACGGTTTGATGTCATTAAGAGCACGGTCTGGCGTTGTGTGGCGAGGAATGTCCTGTGGACTAATGGACTCGGTCAAGTCCAGTGTGGGAAACACCGGCGTTGTCGGCCGAAGCATTAACAGATCCCGGCGGTTATGGTGAAAGAATACTCCTACCGACGACTTGACAATGTAGGACCGCGGTGCCTCCTGCCTGATCACCGTGGCTGGCTCAGACCATCCGCCTTCTGGGTCCCTGATCCTGACGATGTCACCCATGTTCAGTGTCTTGAGTGGGATCACATGTTGGTCGTAGTATTGTTTTTGTTTGGACCGTGCTACCCGCATTTTGTCGAGTACCAGAGGGGTCTCGGAATTGAATCGCCGGGAGGATTGTCCGGATGTCCCTGCCGAAGAGCATCTGCGCTGGCGACAGTCCTGAGCACAATGGGGTTGCTCGGTAGGACAACAGTGCTAGGTTGATGTCCGAGTGTGAATCAGTTGCCTTGCTAATAAGTTGTTTGACAATGTGGACACCCTTTTCCATTTTCCCATTTGACTGTGGGTAGCGCGGACTGGATGTTACATGCCGAAAGCTGTAGCGGTCTGAGAACTCTTTGCAATCCCAGCTCGCGAAGCAGGGACCATTATCTGACATCAACACACGCGGGATTCCATGTCGCGCGAATGTCTCCTGGCACGCCTTGATGACAGATTAAGACGTGAGATCATGGAGTTTCAGTACCTCTGGATAGTTTGAGTAATAGTCCATGATCAAGACGTAATCACGCCCTGTGGCATGAAATAGGTCAATGTCCCCTTTTGTCCATGGCGCCATTGTGAGTTTGTGTTGCTGCAGTGGTTCTTTACACTGTGCGGGTTGATGTCTTTGACAGGTGTTACATGTCATGACCATGTCCGTTATGTCTTGATTCATGCCGGGCCAGTACACAGCCTGTCGTGCTCGCCTTTTGCATTTCTCAATTCCTAGGTGGCCTTCATGAATCCTCCGTAGCATCTCGGCGCGGAGTGTGGCCGGAATCACAATCTGCACATTGCGTAGCAGCAGGCCGTCAACTTCAATCAGTTCTGACTTGACATTCTGAAATTGTGGACATTGTCCCCTTGTCCAACCGTGCTGGAGTAGGTGCAGCACCCTCCGTAAGGGTGCGTCTTTCTGCGTCTCCTGTCGGATTAGGCAAAGCTTCTCATCCGGAGCAGGCAAATGCTCCATGCATAACTGTGTTAGGGCCTCGATTTCTCTGATAGGGGCTGATGGTGCTGTTTAGCACAGGGCTAAATCGCTGGCTTTGAAGGCAGGCCAGCAGCACGGTTCGATTCCCGTAACAGCCTCCCCGAACAGGCGCCGGAATGTGACGACTAGGGGCTTTTCACAGTAACTTCATTTTGAAGCCTACTTGTGACAATAAGCGATTTTCATTTTCATTTAATTTCATGGTGCGTTGTCAGTGCCAATTGATCGGGACAGTGCGTCGGCAATGGCACGGTCTCGTCCCGGGGTGTATACTAGGTGAAATCATACCTTTGCAGCTTCATCATGATGCGCTGCAGACGAGGTGTCATGTCATTTAGATCCTTGTCTATGATATGGACCAACGGTCTGTGGTCGGTTTCCACTATGAACATGAGCAGGCCGGACACATAGTCCTGGAACTTCAGAATCCCAGTGAGGAGTCCGAGACATTCTTTTTCGATTTGTGCATATCTGCACTCAGTTGGGGTCATGGCCCTGGACGCGTATGCCACTGGGTCCCAGTCAGACTGGTCGGCCTGTTGGAGGAGAACGGTGCCAACCCCGTCCTGGCTGGCGTCAGTGGAGATCTTGGTGGGTCTGGTTGCGTCAAAGAAAGCAAGGGTCGGTGCCCTCGTTAGTTGTTGTTTGAGATCTACCCACTCATTTTGGTGACGTTGTGTCCACTCAAACGCAGTGGTCTTTCGTAGGAGATTGCGTAAAGCTACCGCCCATGCGGACAGGTTTGGAATGAACCTGCAGAGGAAGTTGACGAAACCCAGAAATCGTAGCACCGCCTTCTTGTCGTGTGGCGTCTTCATGGTCCATATTGCAGCGATTTTCGCCTCATCAGGACTGACACCCTGAGTGAATATGGTATCACCCAAAAAGGTTACAAACTCCTTCGCAAATGTGCATTTTGCCTGGTTCAGTTTCAAACCGTATTCATGAATCCTCGGAAACACCTTCTTCAGACGACAGAGGTGTTCTTCTTCAGTGGTGGACCATATGATGATGTCATCCACATAGACTCTGACACCCTCGATGCCCTCGACCATTTGCTCCATTATCCTGTGGAAGATCTCTGACGCAGAGATAATGCCAAAGGGCATGCAATTGAAGCAGAAACGTCCAAATAGTGTGTTGAACGTACACAGTAATCTGCTCGTGTCATCGAGCTGTGTCTGCCAAAATCCCTGCGAGGTGTCGAGTTTAGTGAAGATATGAGCATTCACCATCTCAGATGTGATCTCTTCACGCTTGGGGATGGGGTAGTGTTCCCGGCGAATGTTCTGGTTCAGGTCCTTCGGGTCTATGCAAATACAAATGTCTCCAGAAGGTTTCTTAACACAGACAATGGAGCTAACCCAGTCAGTCGGCTGTGTGACTCGCGATATTACGCCTTGTGACTGCAGTCTGTTGAGTTCCGTTTTCAACTTCTCCCGCAGTGGAGTTGGAACCCTCCTGGGCGGCTGAATGATGGGTTTGGCGTCTGTCTTCAGGATGATTTTGTATTGGCAGGGTAGGGTGTCCATGCCTTTGAATACGTCGGGGTATTCTTGTAGCATGCTGTGGATTTTAGCTTACAGGCTTGATGGATTCTGGGCGTGCATGTAAATGCGTTGCACCAGCCACAAGTCTTTGCAGGCCTGAGCGCGTAACAGTGATGATTTATTGCTGTCTACAATCTCGAATCGTGGCTGCTTGCGTATCATCTAGCTGTCCATCAAAATGGTGGCCCAGGACCCGGACATGGCACGATCCCTTTGAGGCGATCTGATTGCCGTTGTAGTCCTTCAGCCGACATGCAGCGGGTATTATTTCATGGTCTCCTGGAATCGAATGGAGATCCTTACTAGTGAGGAGGTTAGCTGAGGCCCCAGTGTCAAGCTTGAAGACTAATGGAAAGTCATTCACTTGCACAGTCGCAGTCCACTCACTGCTGGAATCAATGCTGTTGACCGGGTGAGGTGTGGCGATTGTTGCGTCATGTTCCTCAAATGTCTTGATCGTGTGAACGACAAATGAGTTGTCGTAAGCGAGGTTTTCCTCATTCGAGGAACACTCATCATTGGTTTTTTGTGCTCCGTTGAGTCTATGCTTTTTACGTTGAAGTTCATGTGTTTCTGTCTTGTTGTCTTCATTTGCAGTGCAGCTCTGCATTGTGATGCAAAGTGGTTGCATTGGCCACACTTTAAACATTGTTTTCCAGAAACTGGACATTGCCCTTTTAAGTGGGCGTGTCCGCAGCAGGGACATGTCATGACGCTGTCCCTCCACGCTCGCGCATGCGCAGTAGGCCTTTCTTCCGTGTCAAATCTTCAGGAGAACTGCGCATGCGTGTGGCCTGCATTCTGAATAACAACTGTAGACTTACAGTTAACACAAACACTTTAGTCAAAGGGTTTGTTCTGCTTCCAGAGCTCAACTAGATGTCAAACAGTCAAGAGGTATCACCAGTGAAACTAGGATAAACTGCCTATGCTAAGCTCTCTCTGTGTGCTGCTGCTCCCTAGCTCTGTGCTTCTAAAAGAGGCGGATCCTGCCTTGGGCTGGACCCTTTATACCCATCTCTGATGCTCCCTCTAGTGATGCTGTGGCTGTCACATCTGTGCTGCAGTCCCTGGCGTATGTGCAGATGTATGTACAGATGTACAGATCACTACACTGCCTTCTCCCCATAACCCCTGATCCCCATATTAATCAAGAACCTATCTATCTCTGTCTTAAAGACGCTTGGTGTCCTTATCTGGTCCAATCATTACTTTCAAATTGCACAGAATCTGAAATGGTCTCACAAGTCTGTCCATTGTAAATAAACCTCGAGTACGACAGTGGTTCAAGAAGACACCAACCCTCAATGCAACAAGGGGAGGGCAATAAATGCAGTTGTTGCCGTTATTGTACCTTCACACCCATGTGCTGTTCCTTTACCCTTTGGGGAAATAATGGGGGAAGTGGTGGAAGGATTTCCGAGGTGATTGCCAGCACAGTGAACAAGTGTTGACCACTCCTTCTGTAGCTTGACGTTGAACTTGAACCCAGAGGTTCGGAGTGCTACTGCGCCACAGGGCCTCCTCCAATAAATGCAATGTTGTCAACATTCTAATTTAAAAAAGGACTGCCTTCAGCAGCCAGTTTCTGAATGATGATGGTCATTTTGCATACACTTAACACAGATATTAAAAGCAACAAAAATATATGTTATATATTGACATTAAAATGTTTGGTATTATGGCATTGTCTAGAAATCACTGAATAATCATTTCAACCAATGTTAAAAACCAGAGATTACATGTGGCATAATTCCAGAATTGTAGTTCTATTTTTGAATCGGAATATTGCTGTTTGAAATTTTCGGATTTCTTCACTGTAATCAAAGTTTTGGATTGCACAGAACTTGCAAATATTCTGAAACCATGGGCCACCAATGATTTCTGCTGCAGATTGGTTTGCAAACATTCAATGAAGTTTTATTAATCTGTACCATATAAGTTTCCATGTAACGAGAGATAAATTAATGTTGCAGCAAGTGAGATCTCAGTATTTTTGAAAGAAAATAGAGAATCACAATGATGGTTCACAGCCAGGTGAAGTTTGCTTAATTGTACAGCATGTTTCACTGCAAATGTATAGAACTTGGTGCAGGATTGAGAAATCTTCTGGAATTTCATTTCTGCCTGTTTTACAATGGGGAATAATTTATCTTATGGTGGATATGATTTTCTGTGTGTATGAAAGATCATTAACTGCAAAGTCACAGTGATTTATTTGAACAAAATAGCCTTCATCTTATCCCTCGCCTGGTGCATCTGAGAATTTTAAATTTATGAATATGCTGTATTTATATGAATTTTATATTGTGCATGCCGTGTCATAATACATAATCCTTTTTATTTTATCAACAATATGATATCACTCTAATGTACAGGTGAGACTACACAATGCAACAGGCATCCGTTGTTAACCACATGCACTAAAGCATCTTAGATGCTGCCATTTTTAACGTTCATTTACCAGCTTTTCTGGCATTTCTCATGTCAGGAGACAAATTTTATGAAGCAAAATTAACTGCAAAAATGATAAAAGAGAAAAATTATGACACGAAAATGATCTAGCTCCGCGTGCTAATGAAGCTAAAGGAAAACCAAGGCCATTTGTTCAAATTAATCCAAATCTGTCAGAATGAACAATTACTTAGGTGCATAAATAACCTTACAGTAACATTCCTGAAGGAATGGGAAAAGGAACCATTGACCTTTGTGTTGAGTAACACGAGGCATTTCTTCACAATACCTTTGCATTGGAGACTTTGGAGATAATGCACAAAAAGGTTTTATTGTACAGTCTTAATGACATGACATATTGCATAGCTTAATGACATGACATGTACTTGCTGAAGTACTGACAGATTCTCTAATACTTTGTAAATTCTCATAGTCTGGGTGGTCAGTTGCCACGGGCAGCTAACAGTGGTTCTTTTTATACTAAAGTGATCATCCAGAGTTGCTTTAAATTAATTTTAACTGAATATTATATCTTTATTTAAAAGTATTTTGGCATCTCTGATTTTCATGCAAAGCCCTATTTGAGAGCCCTTTCTACAGGGACACATGGGATACATACCAGAGAATTCCAAAATGGTGGAGGCATACATTTTTTTCATGATAATCATCTTGCAAAAGAGTGATAAATTGCTCTCTGTCCACAAAGGAAACAACATAGGGCTGATACTACTGCCCCTGGCACCCCGTGAACACTTTTGGGAAATATATAAGTGAATTGGAAATGTAGCAGGTGATGTGTTGGGTGTTCTGGATCACAAACAGGTCACCAACACTTGAAGTGGTGCAACTCTATTTTATTATAAGGTTAACTATATTAACATACTTGAACTGTGGGTAAATGCAATACCAGCTTTAACTGTTGACCCTTGCCTAGTCCTAACCAGGTGATGCACTCAGCACATGGTGAATGTCTGTGTTGCAGGCGGCGAGCTATGTGCTCCGAGCTGGCTGCTACTAGAAAGAGCGGGAGCTCTCCCATCCCCTGTCTTTATAGTGCTTGTGCTCTCACTGGTGATTGGCTGCGGTGTTGTGTATGCTGATTGGTCCCACTGCATGTCCATCAGAGTGTGTGTGTGTGTCTGCACCATGATATACTGGTGTATATTATGACAGCAGGAGAGTTGCATGCCATGGCCTCTGCACCAACCCGACAGACCTCCTGCTGAAGTTCCTCATTGCACTTCATGGAATTAGAAGTTCTTTTGCATTTACAGGAATCGATGGGTGGGATTTACCAGCTGTTCTCGGCGGCGGGAAATTCCAATCCCACGCCGGCGCACAGGTTTACAGGTGACGAGGGATGCGGTCAACGGGAACCCGGTTGACCATGGCGGGGCCCGTAGAGCCTGCCGGTGGGCTGCCTCCACCACTGAAAAACACGCGGCGGAGCGGTCGGTAAATCCCGCCCAATACCTCATTTCCAATTGCAATTGTGGCAATTGGAGGTTGTGAACAAGCTGACAGCATGGAACGGAGGGCTGGGGAAAGTTTTTTTAAATAACTGTTAGCTGCTTGAGGCCTGTGTTACAGACATGGTGGCGGGGAGTGGGGATGGGGGGAAGACAAACTGGGTGGGATTCTCCATAGCCTGACGTCGAAATTGGGATCTGCGATTGGGTGGGGAATGGACTACGGTGCTGGATCTGGGGTCGGCGGCGAATTAACGGCGGTTTGCAATGCTCCACCCCCTGCAAACCAGCGTCATCGGAATGCGCGCAGTTGCAAGGTCGTTGGCGCGTCATCAGCCATCCCACCCACAATGCTCCGCGGGCCGCGGGTGGTCTCAGCGGTCGCGAACCCGGCGTGCCGGCTGCAGACGGTGTCCAGCACAGAACACTCATCCAGGATCCGTGCCGCTGGCCGGCGGTTTTCTGCTGGGGCTGGGGAATTGGTGAGGTGTGGCCATGAATGGCCTGTGGGGTTGGGGTGCGCGGGTTAGGGTTCGAGCACTGCCGGTGCCATGTTTTCTGGCGCGGTGAGTGCAGGCCGTCAGCCTGCTCATCGGCCTGGGTCCCGGCCATTGTCCGGTACCATGGTTCATGCTAATCTTCCTGTCGTCAACCACCCGCGGATTCTTCGTTGGCGCTGGCACTTAGCCGCTGGAACGGAGAATTCCGCCCACTGTACTTTATTTTTATCACCATTTGATCATGAGCAAAGATGTTATAATTTTTTGAAATCGACTTTGCACTAGAGCTCATTGCAGAGCGGGCTGTCATCATCCTCCATCCCATGGACCATACTCGCCGTTACTGCCAACCCAGGGCCCACATCCCGCAGTGCGGCAGGTATGTATCATGGGGAGGGTAGCAGGCGGGGAACGTGGCCAAGGGGTGGAGGGGAGGTGGGATGCGGTGTCTGTGCCCCTGACCAGGACCGCCCTCACCCAACCAGTGAACCTAGAGTGGATCAGTGCGCCCCGTGCGCGTTTACCCAGTGTGCAGCCCCCCGGGCCTGCCCGGGCCCCAAGTCCTGACGATCCACGCCGTCCCCCGCATCCTCCTCATTGGACGGGGCCTGGCGTTCATCCTCCTTCTCAAGCACATTGCCCCTCTGCTGCGCGATGTTGTGGAGGATGCAGCAGGACACCACAATGCGGGCGACCCTCCCAGCGCTATTATGGAGGGTCCCTCCAGAGCGGTCCAGGTAACTGAACCAGATCTTTGGGAGACTGAAGCACTGCTTGATTGCACTCGTGGTTGCGGCATGTGATTCATTGCAATGGATCTCCGCATTGGTCTGTCACCTCCAGTTGGGCGTCACCAATCATGGCCGCAGTGGATAACCCCTGTCGTACAGGAGCCAACACCCCAGCTAGGGGGGCACCTCGAAGAGGCCAGGAAGCATTGAGTGTGCCAGGATGAAGGCGTTGTGCACATTTTCCAGGGGGTGCAGCTACGCATGATCCACACCTCATTGTCACAAGCCAGCTACACGACCATCGAGTGGGACCCCTATCAGTTTGTGAAAAGTGGCCTGTCACTTGGATGACATGCATCCCATAAAATACCCCCTGGACACAGGGCATCTCGAGGATGGCGGCAAACCCCACTGCATGGGCATCCGAGTGGGCTTGGTCCACGTTGAAATGAATGCTTTGTGCTGACTGGGCATATAGGGCCTCCATGATGGCATGCATGCGCCTGTGCACCGAGCTCTGTGCGTTCCAGGACAGGTCCCCACTCGGCACCTGGAAGGTGCCCGTGGCATAAAATTTCAGGGCAACCGTCACCTTGATAGCCACCAGGAGCGGGTATCCTCTCCCATTCTCCTGCGGTGCCAGGTCCGCCATGATCCACACTGTCCCCCTGCTCAGCCAGAGTCTTCGATGGCATGCCCAGTCCTGCAGGTCCTTAAATGGCAGGCACTGCCGGTACACACAAGGCCTCATGTGGCGCCTCCTTCCCAAATCCTCCTCGTCCCGTTGGGCGGCCGGCTCTCCATCCTCAGTGGCTGCCTCCTGTTCCTGTGGGGCACACTCCACTGCGGCAGCTTCCTCCTCCTCGAGCAGCTCCAGCTCATACAGCCGCAGGGCATCCCCCAGGACTGTGACGACTGGAAGGAAGGACACCATTGCTGGTTGTATTCCAATCCCTATTGTCTGTAGGGGGTGAAGGCCAACATGTTAGCATGGTACGTACCCCCGTGCCCAACCAGGTCCAATAGGCTACATGGTGGACCTCGTTGGCACTGCGGACTCTGTCCCCGCATGTCACTCGTCCTCCTCCCGCTTGCACCCCTGGCCCCGTCGGTGGCCCCCTGTATGGGCTACTTTGGCCGTTGTCCTTGGGCAGGCCGCATGATGGCCCATGCACAGGTGGTGGCCGGTTGGAGGGTTGTTATGACGGAGAGTGGGGCTGGTGTGCAGGGGTGATGGGGTGGAGCATGGGGGCTGGGGTGGAGCATGGGGGCTGGGGTGCGGGAGTGGTAGGGTGGCAGCACCCTGTGGCCGATGGCACTTTGCAGAACCAGGGACAAGGTGGGTGGTTATTGGGGTGTGCAGCAAGATGGCTGCCTTGCAGGCGTGGCAATGACGGTCCATGCCTGGACACCACCCCAGTCCCGTGGGGTGACACCCCATCCCACGAGCCATCTCTCCCGTCACCGCCCCCCTCAGCCCTGGCAGTGCCCCTCAGCAAGCCCGGCCAGTGTCAGGACCGACAGCCCATGGTCACGCCTCTCTCTCTCTCTTTTTTAAAAAAAAATGTTTATTCAAAGTTTTTCCAACTGTGGTGGTATGTATTAGGGGTAATACGGTACACCATGAATGCAACAAAAATTTTCAACCAATTCCACGAGATAGTCTAGGAACGGTTGCCACCGCCTGAAGGACCCCTGCACAGACCCTTGTAAGGCAAACTTTATCCTCTCCAGCTTATGAACCCAGCCATGTCATTTATCCAGGCTTCCACACTGGGGGGCTTCGCGTCCTTCCATAATAGCAAGATCCTCCGCCGGCCTCTTTCGCCTCTTGCACTCCCGGCTCGTCCGCCACCCCAAACAATGCCAGCCCCCAACTTGGTTTGACCTGGACTTTCACCACCTTGGACATAGTCCTCGCGAAACCCCTCCGGAGCCCATCCAGTGCCAGGCACGACCAAAACATGTGGACGTGATTTGCCGGGCTTCCCGAGCACCTCCCACATCTGTCCTCCACCCCAAAGAACCTACTCAGCCTCGCCCCTGTCATATGCGCTCTGTGAATAACCTTAAACTGTATCAGGCTAAGCCTGGCACATGAGGAAGAGGAATTAATCCTACTCAGGGCATCCGCCCACAGACCCTCTTCAATCTCCACCCCCAACTCCTCCTCCCACTTGCCCTTCAGCTCCTCTACCAAAGCCTCCCCCTCTTCTTTCATCTCCTGATATATCGCCGAAACCTTGCCTTCTCCGACCCATACACCCGAAATCATCCTGTCCTGAATCCTGTGTGCCGGGAGCGACGGGAATTCCCTCACCTGCCGCCTCACAACGCCTTCACTTGCATATACCTGAACTTATTTCCCGGGGGTAACCTGAACTTCTCCTCCAGCGTCCCGAGGCTCACAAACATCCCGTCGAAAAACAGGTCCCCCATCCTTCTGATCCCTGCCCGATGCCAGCTCCGAAACCCCCCCATCCATCATCCCTGGGACGAACCGATGGTTCTCCCGGATCGGGGACCACACCGAGGCTCCCATCTCCCCCTATGTCATCTCCACTGCCCCTAGATCTTTAGCGGATCTCTGAGGCGCTCATACCTGCTACAAAGGCATCCCGGATTAGGAGTTCCATGTGCTCGCTCCCCGAAACTTGCGGGCAGCCACAGTTTTTGCCCAGCACCAGTAGCGCACGGTAGAACTCCTCCAACGATTCCCCGGGGCTGTGCCGTCTAGTTGCAAGCAGGTGACATGCATAGACCTGGTTTACAGGGCGGATTTAATGTCCTTTTCACAGTTCGATCGCAGCATCGAAGTCCTCCGCCTCCTCGATGAGGGTGTAGATCCCAGGGCTTACCCTTGAGTGCAGGAGATGCAGTTTCTGTTCTCCTGAGGGGGTGCCTCCGGCCATCTCGAGGTAGCCTTTAAAGCACGCCAGCCAGTGCTTAAAAATCGCAGCCGAGTTCTCCGCGTGGGGGCTGAGTTGTAGACACTCCGGTTTGAATCGGAGATCCATCCTTTCAGCTTAAGTGTAGTCTATTAAATTGATGCACGATCAATTACAATTAAAGACGAGGTAGTAACATAACTGAAGGCTTTAATAGACTAGAACTGTTCCCCAGCAGCTTCGGTACAGAATGAGGGCTGCTGGGACGGCACCTGTTCTTATACCCCGCCTGTCAGGGCGGAGCTACATACCAAACAGCCAATGGTAAACTCCTAGGTTTAACCAATTGTCTTCAGCCTCTCGGGTACTGCAATACCTGATAATACCACACCCCCTTATTTCCTTCTCCCTCATATGCTTGTCTACGCTCCCCTTAAAATGCACCTGTACTATTCGCTTCAACCACTCCCTGTGGTAGCAAGCTCTACATTCTTAACCATCTTTGGGTGAAGAGGGTATTGTTCAATGCTTTGATTGATCTGTGTTCCATTATGTTAGTCTCTTCTCTGATCTCAGACAAACAGAGGAAATATAATGAGAAACATTCCTATACAACGACTCTTGTTGAGATATGAAAGGGAGTGGATAAAATGTCAAGACATAAAGGAGATGGCATTTATTTCATTAATCTTTAAACACATATGGCACATGAGGAAGATCTACTGGAGGCTGAGCATGGTTGGTTCAATGAGAAAATGATGACCTTTGACATAATGCCTTCCAAACAATGTATATATTGTGTAAATAGTTTGCGCTTTTCGTGTAAATACTTTGTCTTCACTAAATGCAGCAGCCTATTGAGGTCCTTCCTGCAACTGAACTGCCTGTATCTCTGCAGGGCCAGCCATCCTCACTTACTCCTGGCTTATAGATGAGGCCTCTGACTGAGGAGCTGAGTACGCCAAAAATGCCAAGATTCCCTCATAGTGTAGGGATGCCTCACCCTCCTCTTCATATTCTTCAGCCCTTGGTGTGGTATCCCGTTGGCTGGATGAGGTGGGCTACTGGAGGGCAGTCTGTGGGATAGTGTTTCCAAGGATCCTTAGCTCCCCTCTCAGTCCTGCCACAGAGCCATGACAATTGTGCAGAAGATCCTGCTGCTCTTGCATGAACTCCAGGTGATGCCGCATGTGGCTCCCAATGAGTTTAGCCACTCTCTCATGGATTGAACTCAAATATTTGCCAACCTGAGACTTGGGTGAGGTCATAACCACCGAGGACTCCTCTATTCACAGTATATGAGCTCTCAATGCTTCAGCGAACTTAGACAGATGGGCATCTATCTGCATCTGCAGGTCCAACTACTGAGTCTCGATCTGAGACTCCTGAAGTTCTGCCTTACTGCCCCCCGGAGTAAACATGTAATGACACTCCCCATTCTGGGTGTGTGTGTGTTGGGGGGGGAGGGGGTATTGTGAACAGATACCGTTGCCTCTGACATCTCCTCCTGCAAACTAGTGCTGTGCTTCTCACCATTGACCACCTTATTGTAACCACCACAGTGCAAGTCTCTGGACTGGTGCCTGCTGCGTCAATCAGCTGTGACAGTGCATCCTCAGACAAGTCTCCTTTGGCCTGGTGTCTGAGGCCTGACTCCTCTCCAGGGTGGGTGCAACTGCAGTGCCGGGATCTGTGAATGAGGCACAGAATGGTCATGAAATGACATCATGCAGAGCATCCTCATTCTTAATTGCCTTCCTCCAAAGCCAACCCAGCACTCAGTCTGCAGACAGTTGACGACTCCCTGGCAGCACAGAATCAGACCTTTTAAGTAACCAAAAACCAGTGTGCCCAAGATGCTTTGCATTTGGCCCACCCCTCCCCCACCCTTCAGCAACCTTCTCCAGCATCTGCACAATCACATCAACACCCCAGCTGGCGCACCTGAGAGGAGGCACACACTGCCGCCCACACGTTCTGATAACACTCTTGTAATCTTCACTACACTCTCCTCCACAGGTCTCATGTTGCTGAGTAGTGGGGTCCCAACCGCAGCCTTCTTGTGCTCTCCTGAAAGAACAATAGGGAAAGGGTGATGTGATAGCTTTGTGAGGCACGGAGATGGGAGAATCCCCCAAGATATCTCCAGAGGCTTCTCGTCATTGACATCCTTTATATCCACAATGTTTGCTTCACCGCTGACCTAGGCACATGCTCCAGTAACAGCATGCACCCGGTGCCTGTCCGAGGTCTCGCAGGTTGCATGCAGCGATGCCAGGTGTTCAGAGGTGTGGGTAGATTAGCATCATTAGAGTTCGACAGTAATGGTTAGTGAGTATACTCAGGGGTGCTCGTAACGGGGTAACAATGTTTCAGCTGTTAGTGGTATCAAAAGAGAATATTTAGAGTTCAAAGATTCTTTTCCAAGTGGTCACTCTAGGGTCGTTGCCAGGCGGATCAGTCAGGAGAGTGCTGTTTGTGACCCTTGTATTGGGCCCAGGATGGGCAGCACCCGCATCTGCAACCCCCACTGCAATGCCCAAACCCAACCCCTCATCAATCTAAAGATGCCAAATCCCACCCATGCCTCTTGGAGGCCAATCAAGATGTGAATGGGAGAACATGATGAGTGCGAGTTGGCAATGTCAGGAGCTGCCCCGACTCACATTTTCCGAACCCGAAGGCAAACTCCGGCTTGATATGTGCACTACTGCAAAGAGGTTTTCTCATAAAGACCATTTCAAATATATGGGGCGGGATTCCCTGATCCTAGGCTAAGTGTTGACGCCGTTGTAAACGCGTCCCGTTTCCCGACGGCGTCAACATGGCCTCAGGAGCAGCAATTCTGACTCCTCCAGGGGACCAGCACGGCACTGGAGAGCCCTTCCAGCTGCTGATCCTGGCGTCAGATGGGCGCCGCAGGTCTGCGCATGCGCAGTGGGACCGGCGCAATTGCCGCGCATGCACAGTGACTCCCTTCTCCGCGCCGGCCACAACGCAACATGGCTTAGGGCTACAAGGGCCTGCGCGGAACAAAGGAGGCCCCCAGCCCGAGAGGCCGGCCCACCGATCGATCGGCCGTGATCGTGCAGAGGCCCCCCCTTGGGGTCGGACCCCCCTCTCCTCCCACCAGGCCGCCCCCGGATCCATTCTCGGCGAGGTCCCGCCGGAGAAGACCAGGTTAGAACGGCACCGGTGGGACTCGGGTTTTTTTGTACGGCCGCTCGTCCCATCCCGGGCCAAGAATCGGCGGGTGGGGGGGGCGCTCTACCGGCGCCGCGCCGACCGTGCCGGCGCCGATTCTCCGCTCTCCGCAGAATCGCGTCCCGACGCCGGAGCGACGTGGCGGAATTCGCGCGGCCCCCAGGGATTCTCCAACCCGGCGCGGGCTCGGAGAATCCCGCCCATTATACTTTACATCTAGCCTTGGTGAAAATGACTAATACGTGAAGCTCATTTTCAGAAAATCTTCACTGTCTATTTCTGGACCATATTAGGTGGTTCACGTTCACAAGAATTCCTTCACCAATTAAAACCTTTCGACTGCCCCATTTTCTATTTTTCCCATTGAAAGCAAATCCAGAAAAATGCTTTTGAATGTAAAGCTTAACTTGGGCCCTTTTATGTGAACAGCCAAAACAGTGACGCCTTTTAATATAGTCCGAAGTCTTACAACACCAGGTTAAAGTCCAACAGGTTTGTTTCGATGTCACTAGCTTTCGGAGCGCTGCTCCTTCCTCAGGTGAATGCAGAGGTCTGTTCCAGAAACACATATATAGACAAATTCAAAGCTGCCAAACAATGCTTCGAATGCGAGCATTAGCAGGTGATTAAATCTTTACAGATCCAGAGATGCGGTAACCCCAGGTTAATGAGGTGTGAATTGTATCAAGCCAGGCCAGTTGGTAGGATTTCGCAGGCCAGATAGTGGGGGATGAATGTAATGCGACATGAATCCCAGGTCCCGGTTGAGGCCGCACTCATGTGTGCGGAACTTGGCCATAAGTTTCTGCTCGGCGATTCTGCGTTGTCGCGGGTCCTGAAGGCCGCCTTGGAGAACGCTTACCCGGAGATCAGAGGCTGAATGCCCGTGACTGCTGAAGTGTTCCCCGACTGGAAGGGAACATTCCTGCCTGGTGATTGTTACGCGATGTCCGTTCATTCGTTGTCGCAGCGTCTGCATGGTCTCGCCAATGTACCACACTTCGGGACATCCTTTCCTGCAGCGTATGAGGTAGACAACGTTGGCCGAGTCGCACGAGTATGTACCGCGTACCTGGTGGGTGGTGTTCTCACGTGTAATAGTGGTATCCATGTCGATGATCTGGCACGTCTTGCAGAGATTGCCATGACAGGGTTGTGTGGTGTCGTGGTCACTGTTCTGAAGACTAGGTAGTTTGCTGCAAACAATGGTTCGTTTGAGGTTGCGCGGTTGTTTGAAGGCAAGTAGTGGGGGTGTGGGGATGACCTTGGCAAGATGTTCATCGTCATCAATGATGTGTTGAAGGCTGTGAAGAAGATGACGTAGTTTCTCCGGGGAAGTACTGGACGACGAAGGGTATTCTGTCGGTTGTGTCCCATGTTTGTCTTCTGAGGAGGGCGGTCCGGTTTTTCGCTGTGGCGCGTTGGAACTGTCGATCGATGAGTCGAGTGCCATATCCCGTTCGTACGAGGGCATCTTTCAACGTCTGTAGATGTCTGTTACGCTCCTCCTCGTCTGAGCAGATCCTGTGTATACGGAGCGCTTGTCCATAGGGGATGGCTTCTTTAATGTGTTTAGGGTGGAAGCTGGAGAAGTGGAGCATCATGAGGTTATCCGTGGGTTTGCGGTAAAGCGAAGTGCTGAGGTGACCGTCCTTGATGGAGACGAGTGTGTCCAAGAATGCAACTGATTTTGGAGAGTAGTCCATGGTGAGTCTGATGGTTGGATGGAACTTATTAATGTCATCGTGTAGTCGTTTCAGTGATTCTTCGCTGTGGGTCCAAAGGAAAAAAATGTCATCGATGTATCTGGTGTATAACGTCGGTTGAAAGTCCTGTGCGGTGAGTAGGTCCTGTTCAAAGTTGTGCATGAAGATGCTGGCGTATTGGGGTGCGAATTTGGTCCCCATGGCTGTTCCGTGCGTCTGGATGAAGAACTTGTTGTCAAAGGTGAAGACGTTGTGATCCAGAATGAAGCGGATGAGTTGCAGAATTGCGTCTGGAGATTGGCAGTTGTCGGTGTTGAGTACTGAGGCTGTTGCAGCAATGCCGTCGTCATGGGGGATGCTGGTGTAGAGTGCTGAGACGTCCATTGTGACGAGGAATGTTCCTGGTTCAACTGGTCCATGGGTGCTGAGTTTCTGTAGGAAGTCCGTCGTGTCGCGACAGAAGCTGGGTGTACCTTGTACGATGGGTTTCAAGATGCCCTCGATGTAGCCAGAGAGGTTCTCACACAGGGTCCCATTGCCTGAAACGATAGGGCGGCCTGGTGTGTTGGCCTTATGTATTTTCGGGAGGCAGTAGAGATCTCCAATGCGGGGAGTACGTGGGATGAGAGCACGTAGGGTGCTCTGAAGATCTGGATCCAAGGTCTTGATCAGTCTGTTAAGTTGGCGGATGTGTTCCTTGGTCGGATCTGCGGGTAACTGTCTGTAGTGTTCTTGGTTGTTCAGTTGTCGGTATACTTCTTTGCAGTAGTCCGTTCTGTTCAGTACGACAGTGGCCCCCACTTTGTCTGCTGGTTTGATGACGATGCTGCGGTTGGTCTTGAGAGCACGGATGGCATTGCGTTGTGCTTGGGTGACGTTCGGGGCTGTCTTGTGAATGCGACTGATGAATCTGGCATTGACGCGACTCCTGACGGCTTGAGCATACATGTCGAGTCTCAGGCAGCGGCCTTCCGGAGGGGTCCAATTCGACTCTTTCCTCTTCGGTTGCCGCACCGCAGATCTCTCGGTCTGCTGTTCCGGTTCATTGTTAGTCTGCTTGGGTTCGCTGTTGGCCTCTTGGGGTCTGTGGAAGAATTCCCGGAGCCTCATTCGCCTGATGAATTCCTCCGTGTCTGCCGCGAGACTGATGGGGTCCAATTTGGTGGTGGTGCAGAAATTGAGCCCTCTGCTGAGGACTTCGATTTCGTCTGGTTGAAGGTATGCTCAAGCCGTCAGGAGTCGCGTCAATGCCAGATTCATCAGTCGCATTCACAAGACAGCCCCGAACGTCACCCAAGCACAACGCAATGCCATCCGTGCTCGACAACCTTCGACAACAAGTTCTTCATCCAGACGCACGGAACAGCCATGGGGACCAAATTCGCACCCCAATACGCCAACATCTTCATGCACAAGTTTGAACAGGACCTACTCACCGCACAGGACTTTCAACCGACCGGACCGACCTCCTCAGAAGACAAACATGGGACACAACCGACAGAATACCCTTCGCCGTCCAGTACTTCCCCGGAGCGGAGAAACTACGTCATCTTCTTCACAGCCTTCAACACGTCATTGATGACGATGAACATCTTGCCAAGGTCATCCCCACACCCCCACTACTTGCCTTCAAACAACCGCGCAATCTCAAACGAACCATTGTTTGCAGCAAACTACCTAGTCTTCAGAACAGTGACCACGACACCACACAACCCTGTCATGGCAATCTCTGCAAGACGTGCCAGATCATCGCCATGGATACCACTATTACACGTGAGAACACCACCCACCAGGTACGCGGTACATACTCGTGCGACTCGGCCAACGTTGTCTACCTCATACGCTGCAGGAAAGGATGTCCCGAAGCGTGGTACATTGGCGAGACCATGCAGACGCTGCGACAACGAATGAACGGACATCGCGCAACAATCACCAGGCAGGAATGTTCCCTTCCAGTCGGGGAACACTTCAGCAGTCACGGGCATTCAGCCTCTGATCTCCGGGTAAGCGTTCTCCAAGGCGGCCTTCAGGACCCGCGACAACGCAGAATCGCCGAGCAGAAACTTATAGCCAAGTTCCGCACACATGAGTGCGGCCTCAACCGGGACCTGGGATTCATGTCGCATTACATTCATCCCCCACCATCTGGCCTGCGAAATCCGACCAACTGTCCTGGCTTGATACAATTCACACCTCTTTAACCTGGGGTTACCGCATCTCTGGATCTGTAAAGATTTAATCACCTGCTAATGCTCGCATTCCTAGCATTGTTTGGCATCTTTGAATTTGTCTATATATGTGTTTCTGGAACAGACCTCTGCATTCACCTGAGGAAGGAGCAGCGCTCCGAAAGCTAGTGACATCGAAACAAACCTGTTGGACTTTAACCTGGTGTTGTAAGACTTCGTACTGTGCTCACCCCAGTCCAACGCCGGCATCTCCACATCATGGCCTTTTAATATGCCGAATGTGCTTCAAACCTTTCCGTCAGTACATTTTTAGGTTAACCTTTTTTGGATATATGTCAAAAGAAGTCCATAAGACCATAAGTCCATAAGACATAGGAGTGGAAGTAAGGCCATTCGGCCCATCGGGTCCACTCCACCATCCAATCGTGGCTGATTTCAACTCCATTTCCCCGCTCTCTCTCCATAGCCCTTAATTCCTCGAGAAATCAAGAATTTATCAACTTCTGTCTTAAAGACACTCAACGTCCCGGCCTCCACCGCCCGCTGTGGCAATGAATTCCACAGACCCACCACTCTCTGGCTGAAGAAATTTCTCCTCATCTCTGTTCTAAAGTGACTCCCTTTTATTCTAAGGCTGTGCCCCCGGGTCCTAGTCTCCCCTGCTAATGGAAACAACTTCCCTACGTCCACCCTATCTAAGCCATTCATTATCTTGTAAGTTTCTATTAGATCTCCCCTCAACCTCCTAAACTCCAATGAATATAATCCCAGGATTCTCAGACGTTCATCGTATGTTAGGCCTAGCATTCCTGGGATCATCCGTGTGAATCTCCGCTGGACCCGCTCCAGTGCCAGTATGTCCTTCCTGAGGTGTGGGGCCCAAAATTGCTCACAGTATTCTAAATGGGGCCTAACTAATGCTTTATAAAGCTTCAGAAGTACATCCCTGCTTTTATATTCCAAGCCTCTTGAGATGAATGACAACATTGCATTTGCTTTCTTAATTACGGACTCAACCTGCAAGTTTACCTTTAGTCCAGGAAAGGGTCCTTGTAGTTTGAGAACAGTACTAATATTACAACTAAACGTGATGAAGCTGGCCCTGGAGCCTGTATTCCTCCTCATTTCCTTGGCAGTAGATGCCAAGCCAGTACTTCTCAACAGCCCTCCTTCTTCTGGGCATACTTTTATAATTGCTAATCATCAGATACAAAGTGCTTACAGGAAGTCATTTATCTCTCATGAAAGAAATCTGACATTTCTTAGACAAAGCACTCATACTTATTCCATTGCAAGCTTTCAGGGTAAGAGATTATTAGTGACAAGGATAAAGTTGATCGAGTATAAAGAGAGATAATGACATAGGTGTGTTAAAGGCAAAGGGGGAAAGGACAACTCTGCTCATCGAAAACGCATGATAGAATCATAGGCAATTATGAAATATTACAGCAAGGAGAGTATGGTTGAACCAATGCCTTTGTACTGACATATTGCTGGAAGAAAGACTTTTGTTTGCAGTTTAGAGCAGGTGTGACTTGTCTGAATGGGGCATTAATGACCAGCTGGATAGTCCTATTAACCAGCTGCCCAACGCAATCTACTCGGTAAATAGCACCTGCTCACTGACAGGATACAGCCACAATTTCCTGACTACCTGTAAACAACAAATTTATTTTTCACTGTGTTTACCCTGTAAACTTGCTCGACATTACATCAATGCACACTTCTGTGCTGCTTAAATTAGCATAAATAAAAGCACGTTAGAGATAGTTAATATTCAAATTTTAAAACAGCAATACTAATTATAGATTAGAATGATATTTCTCAGTTAAAACAAATACAAACCACCTTGATTAAAAGAAGGCAGACTGAGATTTAAAACTGCTGCAATTTTAAAGTGGTCTTGAGCTCGAACTTCCATTCACTTTTTGACACAAATCAATTGTCAGGGTTAGGTAGTCTGGATTATGGGATGGGGGCTCTCTCTGTAATTTTTAGGAGCTGTCTCCCAATCTGTTACACCTCCTACAGAGCTGGAGGTAGATGCTGTTGTGTTATTCACCCTGGGGTAACACGGACTGCAACAGGATGCAGATGAACGGTAAAGCATACACCAAACGTAGGCGTTGGTTCAATACGATTTATTGAACTTCTGTAACAATGCACACAGCTGGCTGTGGGTTGACACTCTGCTCCTCTAAGTGTACTAACTCTAACTTACTAGACCAGGCTAGCTCTGATCCACGTGTAGAAAGAGCTGACTGATATATACACCCTGACTGTCACGACAGATGTCACCAGTGGAAAGAGGCGGAGTGCTGATGCTTTGTGTGTTTTATAGTTGGAAGCCCCACTCTGGTGTTCTGTCTGGTGATTGGTTGTGTTCTGTCCTGTATGTTGATTGGCTAACCTGGGTGCCTGTCACTGCCTGTTTTTACCACATGATGTGCATGGGTGCATTTTATGACATCCCCCCTTTAAAAAAAAAAAATTATCGGTTGCTTAGAGCATATACGACATATTTACAGATATAACAATTTACAACAAATGGCGAGTGAATGCATTTGTACATGCAAGGTGCCTAGCGTGCAGAAACAGAACAATATGCACAAAGGAAATATCTACAAGTCCAATCTCTGGGGCTGGTGTCGGATCCTTGTCGACCGCCTGAGAGGTGGAGGTGGGGATGACGGCGCCTTGACAGGTGGCATTGCAGCCAGATTGTTGGCTTCGTGGAGCGAGGTGTCAGGAAAAGGCATAATGACAGCTGGGAACATGAGATTCGGTGGTGGGCAGGCAAGTTTGCGTAGTGCCCTTCTGTTGCGCCTGACAATGGATCCATCAGCCATGCGAACCACGAACGACCTGGGAGCAGCCTGTGGAACAACAACAGCTGGAGCTGACCAGCATCCACCAGGCAACGTGATGTGAACAGCATCTTCCGGAGAGAGCACTGGCAAATCAGCAGCATGAGCATCGTATGTCAGCTTTTGCCAGTTTCTGAGTTGCTGCACCTTTTGCAGCACTGGGAGGTGATCCAGGTCAGGTACATGAATGGCCATAACAGTCGTCCACAGGTCACGATTTATAAGGAGTTGTGCCAGAGACATACCGGTGGACAGAGGGGTTGCCCTGTACGCCAGGAGCACAAGTTTAAAGTCAGAAGCTGAGTCCGCAGCCTTGCAAAGCAGTTGCTTCACGATATGGATCCCTTTCTCGACCTTCCTGTTAGATTGCGGGTAATGCGGGCTCGAGATAATGTGCTTGAACTGGTATAGCTTCACGAAGTTGGACCACTCTTGGCTGTAGAAGCAGGGACCATTGTCGCTCATGACCGTGAGCGGAATACCATGCCTGGCAAATGTTTCCTTGCAGGCCTTGATGACAGTCCATGATGTGAGGTCGGACAGTTTCACCACTTCCAGGTAACCCGAGAAGTAGTCAATTATAAGCACGTGGTCACGCTCATTGGCGTGAAAAAGGTTGATTCTCACCTTAGACCACGGAGAGGTCACGATCTTGTGTTGCTGGAATGATTCTTTGGGTTGAGCAGGCTGGAAACACTGGTAAGTCGCACAATTGAGGACCATGTTTGTCCTCGGTGATGCCAGGCCAATAGACAGCCTGCTGGGCCCTGCGCCTGCATTTCTCAATACCGAGGTATCCGTCATGGATCTGTTTGAGCACTAATCTCTGGAGGCTGCGAGGAATAACGATACGATCCAGCTTGAGGAGGATCCCCTCGACAACTGTTAGGTCATCCTTGACATTAAAAACTGGGGGCATTGCCCTTTCTGCCAACCATTTGCAAGGTGCTGTATGACCCGCTGCAGAAGAGGGTCCTTGGCAGTCTCTTCTCGAATGTTGATGACTCGTTCGTCTGAGGCCGGAAGGTTGTTGGCACACAGTTGCATCAATTTGGCGGATGAAGTCGACCTGTTCACAGGGCGAGGTGATGGCACGAGACAGGGTATCAGCAATGATTAGCTCCTTGCCCAGTGTGTAAACCAATTTGAAATCATACCTGCTGAGTCGAAGGAGAATGCGCTGAAGCCTGGGCGTCAAGTCCTTGTGAATGATATGGGCTAGGGGGCTGTGGTCAGTCTCTACTGTGAAGGTTGGTAGACAGTAAACGTAATCATGGAACTCAACAATACCGGTGAGGAGGCCCAAGCACTCTTTCTCTATCTGAGCACACCTCTGCTCAGTGGGAGTCATGGCCTTGGATGCATAGGCCACTGGAGCCCAGGATGAAGAGTCATCCTTCTGGAGGACCACCGCACCAATGCCGTCCTAGCTGGTGTCCGTGGAGATTTTTGTCTCACGCTCTGGGTCACAAAACGCTAGTACCGGAACAGTAGTGAGCTTTGCCTTTAACTTGAGCCACTCTGCTTGATATGGGGGTAGCCACTGATAGGCAGTGGACTTCTCCACCAGATGCCTGAGAGCCTTGGTGTGTGATGCGACGTTGGGAATGAACTTTCCCAAGAAGTTAACCATACCCAGGAAGCGGAGTACCGCCTTTTTGTCTTCCGGGGTCTTCATGGTGTTGATGGCCTTGACTTTGTCCGAGTCTGGTTGCACGCCCTGCTGGGATATTTGATCACCCAAAAACTTGATTGATGACATGCCAAAGGAGCATTTGGCCTTGTTCAACTTGAGGCATTGGCATGTATGCGTCTAAAGACTTGTTGGAGACGATATATGTGTTCCTCTGGGGTCGTTGACCATATAATGATGTCATAACATAAACCTGCACATCCTCAATGCCCTCCAGCATCTGTTCCATGATCCTGTGAAAGATTTCAGAAGCTGAAACAATACCAAATGGCATGTGGTTGTAACAGTACCTTCCGAAAGGTGTATTAAACGTGCAGAGCTTCCTGCTGGACTCGTCCAGTTGTATCTGGCAGAAGCCACGCGATGCATCTAGCTTCGTGAAGAATTTGACATGTGCCATCTCACTGGTTAGCTCCTCCCACTTCGGGATCGGGTAGTGTTCCCACATTATGTTTCGGTTAAGATCCTTGGGATCTATACATATGCGCAGTTCTCCAGAGGGCTTCTTCACACAGACCATCGAGCTGACCCAGTCAGTCAGTTCCATCACTTTAGAGATTATACTCTGGTCTTGAGCTCCTGTAGCTGCGCCTTTAAACATTCGTTCAGAGGAGCCGGCACCCAGCGTGGTGCATGGATCACAGGCGTGGCCTGAGTAAGATTTTGTAGCAGTACGGCAGCGTACCCATCCCACTGAACACATCCGGGTATTGTGACAGAATTTCGTCAGTGTCAGCCTGAAGATTCACATTGGCAGAGGACATGGCATGTACGCACTGGATGAGATTGGGTAGCTTGCATGCATGGGCACCAAGCAGGGAAGCCTTGCCAGGCTTGACAATTTCGAATCGCAGTGTGGCTTTGATGGCCTTGTTGGAGACATGCAGGTGACAAGACCCTAACGCAGTAATGGCATTGCCGATATAATCAAGCAGCTGGCAGGCCGGCGGAAGAATTTTTGACTGCCTTTGGATGCGAGCAAGATCGGCTTGAGATATGAGATTGGCTGAAGCACCAGTGTCCAGCTTGAACCGGATGCTGCATTGGTTGACTTGTACGACAGCACGCCATTCGTCCGCAGAATCCACGTTGAGGATGGGTAGGCGTGTTGCTGCATTTGAGGAGGCCTTGTCATACATGGTAATGATGCCCACATGATATTGGGACTCCAGGCGGTCGTCCTCTGGATCCGTGGTGTTACCAGGTTCCGAATCCAGCAGCTCTTGCTGCACACTTCGAACTCGTTTGCGTTGGAACTGGGATCGCTGGCCCACGATCGGAGATGCAGAGGCTGCATAATGGCCAGGCTTCCCACAATTTAAACATCGCTTGCCTCTTGCAGGACATTGCTACTTTAAGGGGGTGGTGCCGCAGTTCGGGCATGTCACGATGTTGACGTCGTAACGCTACGTGCGTCATCGCACGTGCGCAGTGCGGTCAGCCGCCGCTCGCACCTGCGCAGTGTGGTCTTCAGCCGCTTTGTTCTTCCGTCCGTGGTGCACATGCGTGGGACTCTGGGAAAAGCGCGCAAAATGGCCACCTTCATCGATGCTAAGGCGCCGCATTCGGGCGATGGCCTGTACACTCTCAGCCTCGTGGGAGGCAAGTTAGTCCTGTTCTGCTGATTTAAGGCGGGAGGTGTCATAATATACACCAGTATATCATGGTGCAGGCACACACTGATGGACACGCAGTGGGACCAATCACACACACAACACCGCAGCCAATCACCAGTGAGAGCACACGCACTATAAAGACAGGGGGCATCAGAGTTCCCACACATTCGCGCTGCAGCTAGCTAGGAGGACAGAGCTCACAGCCTGCAGCACAGACATTGACCATGTGCTGCGTACATCGACTGGTTAGGTTAAGGCAAAGGTCTTTAGTTTAAGCTAGTATCGTATTAACGCACAGTCTGAGTATGTTTAAACAGTTAATGATTCAATAAAATAGTGTTGCACTATTTCAAGTGTTGGTGACCTGTATGTGATCCAGAACACCCAACACATCATGATGCCAGGACAGGTGGGATATTAGCACTTCTTAGACCTACCTGCAAGTGATCTGCCTTCCGCCAGCATTCCGTCATCCTGCAACATGGACAACGTCAGCCCGCCGCCGCCACTCCGCATCGCCGGCAACCTCGGGGCCAACTGGAAGATTTTCAAACAGCGCTTCCAGCTCTACCACAAAACCACGGACAGGGAGGGTGCCTCGGACACCAGGAAGATTGCTCTTCGCCTCTCCATGGCCGGGGACCATGCCATCCACATTTTCAACTCTCTCACCTTTGCAGATGACGAAGATAAGACAAGTTCAAGACGGTTCTCCTCAAATTTGACACTCACTGCTGCGTAGAGGTGAATGAAAGTTTGGAACGCTACGTGTTCCAGCAGCGTTTGAATGGTAAGGCCGAAACTTTCCAATCCTTTCTAACGCACCTCCGCATCCTTGCACAATCTTGCAGCTACGGGCCCACCTCCGACTACGCGACCAGATCATTTTCGGTGTTCAGTCGGACCCCCTACGCCAGCAGCTCCTCAAAGTAAAGCAACTCACCCTAGCGACCGCCATTGAGACCTGTGTCTTACATGAAAACGCCACGAGTCGGTATTCCCATACACAAGCGGCTGAAACGTCGCGGCAAGGTCCCCACGAGGCGGAACGGGTCCAAGTGATTGAGCACCTCCAGGGCCTCAGCCTGGATGAGGGCGGCCATTTTGCGCGCTTTTCGCGGAGTCCCGTTCTTGTACGCACCAAACGAGGGGACAGCGACGTTGAGGAACGTAATGCGCAGGCGCGCACCACGCACGACCGCACCGCGCATGTGCAGTGGCGCAACGAACATGCTGACGTCACGACGTGCGGCAACTGTGGCTCCTCCCACTTAAAGCGGCAATATCTCAACAATGCCTATGATGTGGAAGACTTGGCCACTATGCTGCCTTCTGTCGAGCAGTTCAGCCTTCCAATTCATATCGCTTCAGCCAGCCTCGCAGCAATGTTCGGGCCATTCAACCCGGGGTAACCGTGTCCGATGCGGTGACACCGAGGACCCAAAGGCACCTTTACGAGTCGGTGTCGGAACAAAAAACAGGCTGTCCCCGAAGCAAAGACACCAGCCGCTGTGGGTATACAGCATCGATCCAGACGATGAGTGGTGTGCCACCCTGACGGTCAACCGGTCCCAAATACGATTCCACCTGGACACTGGTGCCTCCACCAATCTCATGGCGGGGTCTGCTTTCCAAAGCCTTCATATCAAACCAACCATGCTGCCATCGGCCTGCCAGCTATTGGACTACAATGCCAACATCATTCCTGCTACCGGCTCTCGCCAACTTGAAGTGACGCACAAGTCACGGAAAGCCATCCTTCCTTTCGAGATCGTGGGCTCCTCGAAGGACTCCCTGCTTGGCGCACAGGCGTGCAAGCTGCTGAACCTCGTTCAAAGAGTTCACTCTCTCTCTCTTGATGACACGTCTGCCTTCCAGGACGCTGACTTCAGGGCGCAACTCGACGCCATCATCGACCAGCACCGCAACGTCTTCGAAGGCATGGGCACGCTCCCATATACTTACCAGATCCGACTCAAACAGAATGCCACTTCTGTGGTGCATGCACCTCGCAGAGTCCCAGCACCCCTCAAGGACCGCCTCAAGCAGCAGCTGCAGGACCTCCAAGACCAAGGAGTGATCTCCAGAGTTACGGAACCAACCGACTGGGCCAGTTCCATGGTGTGCTAAAAAAAGCCTTCTGGCGAACTGAGAATTTGCATTGATCCCAAGGATCTGAATCGCAATATCATGAAGGAGCATTATCCGATTCCCAAGCGCGAAGAGGTCACATGCGAGATGGCTCGCGCCAAGCTCTTCACCAAACTTGACGCCTCGAAAGGTTTCTGGCAAATCCAGCTCGACAAATCCAGCAGAAAACTGTGTACCTTTAACACCCCCTTTGGCAGATATTGTTACAACAGGATGCCGTTTGGGATCATATCGGCTTCAGAAGTGTTCCACAGGATCATGGAACAAATGATGGAAGGCATTGAAGGTGTTCGCGTTTATGTCGATGACATAATCATTTGGTCCACCACCCCGTAGGAGCATGTCAGTCGCCTCCAGGGCGTGTTCAAACGCATACGGGAGCCAAGGCCTCAACAGAGCCAAATGCTCCTGTGGTCAGACAGAACTCAAGTTCCTAGGGGACCACATCTCCCAGTTGGGTGTGCGGCTGGATGCGGACAAGGTGGCTGCTATCACAGCCATGAAAACGCCAGAGGACAAGAAGGCGGTCCTCCGATTTCTGGGCATTGTCAACTTCCTGGGGAAGTTCATCCCTAACCTCGCCTCTCATACCATGGCTCTCAGGAACCTGATCAGGAAGACGGCAGACTTCCAATGGCTTCCTGCCCACGAGCGCGAATGGAGAGACCTCAAAACCAAACTCACCAAGGCCCCGGTCGTAGCTTTTTTTTGATCCAGCGAAAGAGGCAAACATTTTGACTGATGCCAGCCAGTCTGGCATTGGGGCAGTGCTCCTGCAACGCGATGAGGCCACATCATGGGCCCCCATTGCATATGCGTCACATGCCGTGACCCCCACGGAGCAACGCTACGCGCAGATAGAAAAGGAGTGCCTGGGCCTTTTGACCGGTGTCGGCAAGTTTCATGATTATGTGTACGGCCATCCCCGATTCACCGTCGAGACCGACCATCGCCAGCTGGTCAATATACTACAAAAAGACTTGAACGACATGGCGCCTCGCCGCCAGCGCATTCTGCTCAAGCTCCGGCGATATGACTTCCAGCTGGTATACACCCCGGGCAAAGACCTAACCATTGCCGACGCTCTCTCCAAGGCAGTCAACACTCCGTATGACCCAGCGGAATTCGTCTGTCAGGTTGACGCCCATGTGGCCTTCGTGGCCTCCAATCTACCTGCCATGGATGACGCCTCATCCAAATTCGCCGCAAGACAGCAGCTGAGCCTTTGTTACAGCATGTTATGCGCCACCTAACAGACGGGTGGCTCAAGGGCCAATGTCTGCAGTTCTGCAACATCAGAGACGATCTGGCTGTAGTCGATGGTGTTCTCCTGAAGCTGGACCGCATTGTCAACCTGCACAGCATACGCCAGCTCGTCTTGGAACAGCTACACGAGGGCCATCTTGGCATGGAAAAGTGCTGCCGACGGGCCCGAGAGGCTGTGTGCTGGCCCGGCATCAATGACGACATCGCCAACACAGTGCTCAACTGCCCCACTTGTCAGCGCTTCCAGCCGGCCCAACCACGTGAGACCCTACAGTCCCATGAGTTGGTCACGTCCCCTTGGTCCAAGGTGGGCATCGACCTGTTCCACGCGCTGGGCAGGGACTATGTCTTGATTGTAGACTACTTTTCAAATTACCCGGAGGTGATACGTTTACACGACATCACATCATCTGCAGTCATCCGTGCCTGTAGGACACCTTTGCTCGCGACGGCATCCCACTCACTGTGATGTCGGACAATGGCCCCTGCTTCGCAAGCCAGGAATGGTCCAACTTTGCCAGGCGGTACAATTTTGTGCATGTGACACCCAGTCTCCTGAACCCCCAATCCAACGGCAAAGCGGAGAAGGGCGTCCACATAGTCAAACGGCTCCACTGCAAGGCTGCCGATGCTGGGTCCGATTTCTACCTCGTCCTGCTGGCCTATCGCTCGGCCCCACTGTGCACTGGCCTGTCGCCAGCCCAGCTGCTCATGGGTCGCACCCGGAGGACGACGGTGCCGTCCATTCATGTCCCAGACCTCGACCACGTTCCGGTACTTCAACAAATGCAACTGTCTCATGCACAGCACAAGACGGCTCATGACGCCCATGCAGCTGATCTCCCTGCTCTGGCTCCAGATGACAATGCCCGTATCCATCTTCCGGATGGTGGCTGGTCTGGAACCGCTGTGGTTCTTCGGCAGGTAGCTCCCCGCTCGTTCCTGGTTCGTCTACCGGATGGTTCCATTCTGCGCCATAATCGAAGTGCCCTTCGTCTCGTTCCGCGCTCGCTACGTGATCCTCCACCATTGCCACGCCCCCCTGTTGACCCTGACCTGGACTATGCGGAGATTCTGGTTACTCTGCATCCTCCTCACTCTGACGCAGTCCAGCCCGCTCCTCAGCCGGTGGCTCCCGACCCATCTTTGAGGCGGTCAACCAGAATTCGTCACCCACCTCAGATACTTAATTTGTGAACTTTCTGGATTTATGGACTTTCTGATTTGTTCTGTTCTTCCGTTTAATCGTTCAAGTGGTTTGTATATAGTGTTCATCTCGTTATTTCTGCACCAGGCACATTCCCATGTAAATAGCTTAATTTTTATGTACATAGTCCTGTAAATATTTTGCACACACGTAGTCAGGAACATTCACCATACACTATTTATTGCCATGCAGGTAAATTTTTTATAAAAGGTGGTATGTCATAATATACACCAGTATATCATGGTGCAGCCACACACTGATGGACACACAGTGGGACCAATCAACACACACAACACCGCAGCCAATCACCAGTGAGAGCACACGCACTATAAAGATAGGGGGCATCAGAGTTCCCGCTCATTCGAGTAGCAGCTAGCTAGGAGGACAGAGCTCACAGCCTGCAACACAGACATTCACCATGTGCTGAGTGCATCAACTGGTTAGGACAAGGCAAAGGTCTTTAGTTAAAGCTAGTATCGTGTTAACCCACAGTCTGAGTATGTTTAAACAGTTAATGATTCAATAAAATAGTGTTGCACCATTTCAAATGTTGGTGACCTGTATGTGATCCAGAACACCCAACACATCAGGAGTAGTGACTTTTCGCCTGTTCATGCACTTTACACGTCTTGATGGCTACTGGCAGGGTCATGTGTTTTATTTTTAGGAGCTGCTCCCTTAGGGCACCGGAGTGGAACTCAAACACGATCTCATCCCTGATGAGGGAATCAGCGGTGTCACTATAGTTGCAGGATTGCGTTAATATGCGGAGATGAGTTAGAAAGGATTGGACAGGCTCATCCTTACCCTGAAGGCGTTGCTGGAAGACATAGCGCTCAAAGCTCTTGTTCGTTTCAACTTCACAGTGAGTGTCAAATTTGGCTAACACGCTCTGGAACTTGGTCTTGTCCTCGCCGTCGGCAAAAGTGAGCGAATTGAAGATTTGGATGGCCTGGCCCCCCGCAGTCGATAGGAGCAGCGCGATTTTTCTGGCATCGGACGCATCCTTGAGGCCCGAGGCCTCAATGCATAGACTGAATTTCTGCTTGACGACCCGCCAGTTGGTGCCGAGATTTCCGGAGATCCGGAGCTGTGGAGGGGCCTGGATCTTCTCCATGCCGCTGGAAGGCACGTGCTGGTCGTCACGGAATTATTCAAGATAAATTACTTAGATGAAGTAGACTCCTGGTATCTTGTCGTGTTATTCACCCTGGGTAACACGGACTGCAACAGGATGCAGATGAACGGTAAAGCATACAACAAATGTAGGCGTTGATTCAATACGATTTATTGAACTTCTGTTACAATGCACACAGCTGGCTGTGGGTTGACACTCCACTATTCTAAGTGTACTAACTCTAACTTACTAGACCAGACTAGCTCTGAGCCACGTGTAGAAGGTGCTGACTGATATATACACTCTGACTGTCACTACAGTTGTCGCCAGTGGAAAGAGGCGGAGTGATGATGCCTCGTGTATTTTATAGTTGGAAGCCCTCTTCTGGTGTTCTGTCTGGTGATTGGTTGTGTTCTGTCCTGCATGTTGATTAGCTCACCTGGGTGTCTGTCACTGCCTGTTTTTACCTCATGGTGTGCATAGGTGCATATTATGACAGATACTCCTGCATGAAGCAGCTGTACTTGCCATTTACAGTCATATGTTGGGCTCCAACGCATTATATTCAAGCACCAGTCCATCTAAGAGATCAGTTGACCAATGAGGAAGAGGCTTTCTTTGTGGTTTTGGGTCTCCAGTAAATTCAGCCAGACCAGCCTATGCCACCTCCCACTAAGTGGCAAGGACTGCTTTGACATCCTGTCAGGTTTGTGAAGTGAGTGCCTCAATATTGTCTGTGCTGGCACAAGCTCCCATCTATAGAATTTCTGGGGACAAGCTGTTCACCAGAGGTTCCAGTCCATCAGGGCCACAACTAAGAGGGTGTAATTCTCCCAAAAGATTTCCATTCCAAATGTGGGGCTGGATTTGCCACAGCCCTGCGCCGAATTCATGTATGGCGCGGGGGCAGAGAATCGACGTCCCTGACCGGATCGTGCCCGGCGCCGCTCCTGCGATTCTCCGGACCCCGGAGAATTGCTCATCCGTGAATCACGGCACGCGGCTGGGGGCCATTGCCAGAGGCCCTCCCAGCGATTCCCTGCTCATGATCGGCCGATTTCCCGACGGCGTGGTTTTAACCATGAATGGCCGGTTGAGACTCTCACGTGGCGGCTGCGGACTCCGTCCTGGTGAGGGGGGCGGGGGATCCAGCACCGGGGGGGGCCTTATGGGTGGTCGGGGCAGCGATCAGGCTGGTCCGATGCAGGGGTGCGGCCCTATCGGGGGGACCTTGTTTCTTCATGATGGTCCGCAGTCCGAGTCCGCTATGGCGCTCAGCGCAGCCGCTGGAGACAGTGCGGGGCCCGTATCCGCAGCCAAAGCTGCGTGAAGCTCCCCAGGTCGCTGCTAGGCCCCTGCAGGTAAGTGAATCGCTCTTTATTTTTTGCAGGGAACTGGGGAGTGAAACACCAGCATTTTTACGCCAGCGTGGAGACATTGCCCCATTTTGGGAGAATCCAGCCCGTGGTCTCTGGCGGGAAATGAGGCGCGATTCCCGTTGGGTAGTTCAGCATGATCCAGATTGCAATCCACACGCACTTAGAAATTCTTTTGGAGGTGGGGATGAACTGCACCCTGAATGAGGGGTGCGGGACCTGACGACTCCACTGTGTCTTGCTCCTCGGAGATCGCCCTTTAAAAAGGGCGCCCTTATCTCAGACTAGTGCTCCCACCAGCCCCCCCAACCCCCCACCACCACCACCACCACCACCACCTTCTCACGGGCAAAATACCCTCCCAGTCGCCGGCATCAGCCATCCCCTACCCAATCGCTGGTACCAGCAACCCCTGATGTGAGCGTGTGAACCAGATCACACCAGCTGGAGCAGTCCGGGGGCATCAGAAAAAGGGGCAAATCCTGTTTCGGCCCTCCTCCAGAATTCTCCCGACATCGGGGGATTTGTGCCGGGCCAGAGAATTCCATCAAAATATCTAAGGTTTTGTCATTTTTGAAAATTATTTTGCCATAACCAAAGAGAAAATATTGTAAAATTGTCATGTGCTCAGAACAGGTTGTAAAGCAATCAAAGTCAAAATAATGGCGCCGAATTTGCAGGACATCTCCGTGGTGTGTTCCATTTGTTAATTTTCTTTCTCACCTTTCAGCTGAAAAAAGTTTTGTACCACAAATTGCTGGAAATGGAAGCTGATACTGGTACAGTGATGTCAACAGGGCATCAGGGACCCTGGTGAATGACAGAGTCTGCAGTCTATCTCCATAGCCAAAGCAATTTAAAAACAAAGGAAGAAGCAAATGGAAGACAGAGGAGATAGGATGAATTAGAATCAAATTAGGTACAGAAAGAAAAATTAAGGATTGAGAAAGAGAGAAGAAAAATGACAAATTAATATTAAGATATTTTTTCCAAATTTAGTTTTTAAATTGAAAACAAACTTTGAGAAACAACTTACTACCTGTAGACTTGAAACTCCACATTTCAATTGCTCACTCTCTGGGTTTCCGAGGTTGACTGGCTTTGCAGGGATGTAAATCTGATCATTAAAAGGGTCCTTACACCATTAACTACCAGTCCTAACTTTCTGTGGTGAGTTTAATTCATTTTAACAGGTTAAATATTGCAATTTCTTGAAGTTCACTTTGAGATTTACTCTGAGGTCTCATTTTCACGAGGCTACTGGCAGCAGTGTGAATCCTTTTGGAATTTTTGGCAATTCACACGTCATGGCTTATCAATTCCTCTCCACAAATTGCTGGGCATTTTATAATTTAATAATATGGGCATTAACTATTTTTGTTCCAGCAAACTATGGACCGATATATTTTGACTTATTGGGCGGGATTCTCCGCCGGTGGGATGCTCCATTTTGCCGGCTCCCAGGGGTTCCTGACGGCCTGGGGCTGCCCCATAATGGGAAACACCATTGACCGGCCGGTGTAACGGAGAATCCTGCCAGCGGATCGAGGCCGAAATGTAGCGCAGCAGGGCAGGGAATCCAACGCATAATGTTGTCTTATGTCACCTCGAGTAACATAAGCTGCTACTTGATGTAGGCTCTGCTGAAAGATGCTCCAGACTCGGAGATAAGTTTACCGTATTTATTGAATGATTAACAGTGCTCTTAAATGAGTTCAACACTCTACTAATCTGCCTCTAGTAATTCCGTCTACTCTGCTAACTATACAAGCTTGCTCTCGACCATGTGCTCGGGTATGATGTTGCTGATAATCAATCCTGTCCTGCTCTCTTGGTTTCTGCCAGTGGAAGAGGCAGAGCCTGTGTGCCTTGTCCTTTTTATATGGGCCATGTAGTGCCCCATTGTGGTAATGCCACCTCTGGGTATCCTGCTTACCCATTGGTTGTGTCCTGTTCTAATGACCCATTGGTTGCGTATCTGCATAACATGACATCTCTGGTGCTCCCTCTAGTGGTTACTTAGTGGTAGTGTGTTTACATTAATCCCTTGTGTATATACAGTGATGCATATCACTACATCCCCCCTTTTTTCTTGTTACATATTTTCTGTACTTTGTTCAAGAAAATTGTACAAAGCATGTAGATAAATGATGACATGTACAAGTTGTGATGATATTGATGATTATACAAAGCCAATTAATATTTCTGAGTCCAATCTTAATAAAAAATTTGTGAGTCCAAACTTTATGAATTTCTTCAGTTGAGTTCCTTTCTTCTTTAGTTGGTGAAGTGGTGATGGCGATGTCGTCATTTCTTTATGAACATCGTCAGTGTTCTTGTGTTTAAGTAACCAAGAAGTCATCATGAGGTGTTCGAATGGTCGAATCACTTTGTTGTCTGATTTAGACTTTTTTTTCTATGCTTGTGGTAGCGATTCCGTATGTTATCTGCCTTGAAAGCTGGTTTGCATGTTTGTAGTGGAGCAAATGTGAATTTGTGAGATTTGTTGCCATGCCATGGTATGTTTGTACTCTTGCCTTTGTTTGGAGCTGTGCAGTTACATTGTCTTCCTGTGCAGAGTTGTACCATGTCGTACAAGTTGTTGTTTCATTGTTGTTTTAATTGTTGTTCTTGTAGTTTTTGTTTAGATCCTTGGGATCGATGCAGATGCGTAGGTCCCCCGAAGGCTTTTTTACGCGCACCATCGAGCTGGCCCAGCTGGTTGGTTCAGTGACCTTAGAGATTATGCCTTTCTTTTGTCGGCTGGTGAGCTCTGCTTTCAGTCGCTCCCTCAGTGGAACTGGTACTGTTCGTGGTGCGTGGACCACTGGTTTGGCGTCAGGCCACAGTAGAATCTTGTATTCGTACGGAAGCGTGCTCATCCCGCTGAAGACATCTGGGTACTGGGTCAGGATGTCGTCGATACTGGCCTGAAGATCTGGATGAGACAACGTCATGGTGTAGACCCGTTGGATGAGGTTCAGTTGCTGGCAGGCGTGCGCACCTAGCAGGGACGCCCTGTCTGGTTTAACAATCTCGAAGCGTAGGCTTGTCTGTATGTGTCGGTTGGACACTGTCAGGTGACAGGATCCCAGAGCCTTAATTGCGTTGTCATTGTAATCCTGGCATTTGCAGGCAGCTGGAAGGAGCTTGGGAGCCTTCTTGATTCTCTTGAAGTCCAACTGCGAGATCAGGTTGGCAGAGGCACCTGTGTCCAGTTTGAACTGGATGGGGCATTGGTTGACATCCATCACTGCATTCCATTCATCCTCGAAATCCTCAGCAAGGATTGACTGGACTTGCGATGTGCCCGGTGTGGCGTATTCGCACTTCGTGATGATGCCTACTCGGTATGTGTTATCCAGGTCATCGTCTGGATCTGGAGTACTACCTTGATCAGAGTAATGCGTTTGGTGTTGCACATCTTGTATGGGAATTTTGATTTCTTCGTCACTTGTCTCACAAACAGTGGGTAGACATTCAGTGTCTTCTTGTTGGTTAAATGAGTTGGGTAGACTTTCATAGTCTTCTTCTGGTGGCTCAGATAAGGTTGATAGACCTTCATGGGCTTGTTCATGCATGGACTTCGCTACGGAGTCTTGAGTTGCTTCCATTTTGGAGTCTGTGAACGAGCTCTCTGTGGAGGCTTGTATTGCTCTCTCTGTGGAGTCTTTCATCGCTCTCTGTGTGTAGTCATGCAGTGGTCTCTCTGTGGAGTCGATCTGTGCTCTCTCAACGGAGTCGTTCAGTACTCGCTGTGTGGCATCGTTTTCTTCTTGGGTATTTGACAGGTCGTTGTCATCCAATGTATCGACGATCTCCCATTGCATCATGGTATTGGATTGATCTACCATGAGTAGAGTCGTGTTGAGCTTTTCAACTGTGGTGCTGATGCTTTTATGATCATCATATCTGAATAACTCAGCCATGTCTGAGTAGCATTCTTCGATAAACAAATCACCTTCTTTTGTTTCGGATTTGTCATTCTGCTCTTCACTTTGGGTGGGGCAAACTGCTTGTTCCAGGGTGCTGCGGAGGTTATTTTCAACTGCTGGTCGAAGTTCAGGCATTGTTCTGTCTTTCGAGGTGAAAGAATTGTGTTTTGTAGCGCTAAATCTCTTTTTTTCAATTTTTGGACATTTCCCCTTTAAGTGGGCGTGGGCCGGGGCCTCTGACATCATGACACTCGTGACGTAAAGCGGAGGAATGGATTGTGCATGCGCAATCCGAGTTTCTTTTACAATGCGCTCTTTTCGCAACTGCGCAAGCGTGGTGCGCTTCTCGGCTGTTTCGTGTTCCCAGTCGTATTACGCATGCGCCGGGCCCCAGGATGAGTGCGCAAAATGGCTGCCATCGGCAATGTGGAGGTGCTGCAACCGGGAGATGGCCTGAACGCTCTCCACCTCGTGGGAGACTTGTTTTTCACTCTCAGCACTTTTGTATTGTGAGTAGCGATTTTGTGAATGCTCATTCACTGTGCACGTTTCAAGAGCGTTTTAAGGTCACATGCTTGATTTTCAGCAATTGCTCTCGCAGAGGATCAGAGTGGACACCAAAAACGATTTGGTCTCTGATCATGGAGTCAGTTATGTCACTGAAGTTGCAGGATTACACTAGCAGCCTAAGGTTAGTTCGATAACTATTGAAGGATTCGTCTTTACCTTGCACCCTTTGCTTGAAGATGTAGCGCTCAAATATTTTGTTCTGTCCACCTCGCAGTGGCAGTCGAATTTGTCCAGGATGGTCTGGTATTTTGTTTTGTCCTGCCCTTCTGAGTATTGAAACGAGTTGAAGACCCCTATCGCATGGTCACCTGCGGTGGTGAGTAGAAGAGCTATCTTCCGAGCATCGGTCGCACCATTCAGGTCGGATGCTTCCATGTATAGTTGGAATTTTTGTTTGAACGAACGCCAGTTGGCACTAAGATTACTGGGGCCCTGAGTTGATGAGGAGCCTGAATCTTGTCCATTGTGCCTGGATTCGGTAGCTGGTTGTCTCTAACCTTGCTGAGTTGAAGTAGGGAGATTGAGCAGTCACTCCTGTACCATGTTGTGTTATAAGCTGCTACTTGATGTAGGCTCTGCTGAAAGATGCTCCAGATTCGGAGATAAGTTTAACGTATTTATTGAACGATTAACAGTGCTCTTAAATGTGTTCGACACTACTAATCGGCCTCTAGTAACTCAGTCTACTCCGCTAACTATACAAGCTTGCTCTCGACCATGTGCTGGGGTGCGATGTTGCTGATAATCAAACCTGTCCTGCTATCTTGGTTTCTGCTGGTGGAAGAGGCAGAGCCTGTGTGCCTTGTCCTTTTTATATGGGTCGTGTAGTGCCCCCTTGTAGTAATGCCACCTCTGGTTGCCTTGATTACCCATTGGTTGTGTTCTAATGACCCATTGGTTGCGTGTCTGCATATCATGACATCTCTGGTGCTCCCTCTAGTGGTTACTTAGTGGTAGTGTACTTACATTAACCCCTTGTGCATATCACTGCACATAATTTCCCACTCCATTTTAATTTGAGCTCTTTTAAAATGCTATGCTAGAGTTCTGCATAAATTTCTAAAATTGAATAATGGTAGTGTTTTTTTACTGTGGCCCATTTCTTTCTGAAGGTGAAGTATGCTCAGAACAGGCCAATGTAATCCATTCCAGGCATGTGTAATGCAAGGAAAACAGATGAAACTCATTCAGCTGGCTGTCAGCAAGATCCAGTGATCTCTTTTGATATCTTCATCATCAGTTGATCCAAATTAAACATTAGCAACATTGCAGAGATTCCAGGTTCCTTGCTGCACATCTGCAAGCCTTTCAATGCCTCTGATCTTCCTTGGTTTCACTGAGATTGAGATGGCGCAAAGAAAAAACCACAATTGCTTCCAATAGCTAAATATTGTTGGTTTGATAAAGTATGCAACAGTTCATCGCTGCATTTGCCTCGGCAACCCTCCAATACCTTGTCCAAATGGTCACTCTAGTCATACGAGTTCTTTTTGTGAAGCCTAGGTTTTCTGCCATCCACCTGCTGAACGTGTAACAGAGATGGGAAGGTGAAGCCTGACGGCAACTCAAGGATGTGTCCTGCTGCATCCGCCCTCCCCTCAGCTTTTGTTTAAGTGGTTGGTCACACAAGGGGTAGTTATATTTGCTCATTTTTGAGTGGGCATGTGGATCTGTATGAAAACAATGGAACCATAGCTCTTTCAATTGTCTCAACATTTGCCATATTCAAACTCTGGATGCGGGACCAATCTACTAGATTGGCAGTGGAGACTCTGGGGAAATAGGGTGGCACGGGAGCACAGTGATCAGCACTGTTGCTTCACAGCGCCAGGGATCCAGGTTCGATTCCCAGTTTGGGTCACTGCCTGTGCAGAGTCTGCATGTTCTTCCCGTGTCTGCGTGGGTTTCCTCCGGGTGCTCTGGTTTCCAGCCACAAGTCTCAAAAGACGTGCTTGTTAGGTGAATTGGACATTTTGAATTCTCCCTCTGTGTACCAGAACAGGCGCCGGAGTGTGGCGACTAGGGGATTTTCACAGTAACTTCATTGCAGTGTGAATGTAAGCCTACTTGTGACACGAAAAAATGTTTATTATTATTATAGCTGAAGCAGGCTCTCTCAGTGCACAGCCATGCATAGGTTGCAACATCATGCATAGGTTTCAAAGCCACGTCAATGAAAAGAATGTTTAATTACTGCTTTTGTCTTCCTTCTTTCCCTGCTGTGGAAAACCCCAAGCCTGTGCCACAAGTCTCTGTCCTCAGACAGGTGCAACAATCTTCCTTGCATAAATACCGCAAATATGGCCAAGATCATTGGGCCAACCTAGGACTCACTTATGGAGCTTCATGGTTAAATTACTGACTTAAGCTTTACACCCCAGAACTGTACTCCAAAAAGGGGTGTGGTTGTAAAGTTTAAGTCAGCTATTTAACCATGGAGAGCTTCACAATGAGTTCAAAGTGTACTTGCCAAATTTAGATCTAAACACAAAGGATGTTGATTGGGAGCAGTGACTATTGCCCTACTTTCTTTGTATGGAAGATAGTATTGAATGGCGGAGCAGGCGCGATGGGCCATGTGATCTATACCTGTCTCTATTTCTTATGCCCAATTGTGGCACTGCAATTGCAGAACAGCTGTGGGCGACACAGTGGCACAGTGGTTAGCACTGCTGCCTCACAGCGTAAGGGACCCGGGTACAATTCCGGCCTTGGGTAACTGTCTGTGCGGAGTCTGCATGTTCTCACCGTGTCTGTGGGTTTCGTCCAGGTGCTCCGGTTTCCTCCCAGTCCAAAGCTGGGCAGGTTAGTTGGATTGGCTATGCTAAATTGTCCCTTAGTCTCCAGGAATGTGTTGATTAGGTTAAGGGGTTATGGGATAGGACAGGGAAGTGGGCTTGGGTGGTGCTCTTTCAAGGGCTTGGTGCAGGCTCGATGGACCGAATGGCCTCCTGCTGCACTGTAAGGATTCTATGATTCTATGAACACACTTCAGATTAGGAATCAAGTTTCACATCTTGCTAGTCTAATGCTCAGCAGCTTGTCACTAATTTTAATTATCTAGTTAATCATCCTCGCAGCCTCTTTATTTCTCTTCTCCCTTCTCTCCTAACACCCTACATGAAGAATTCTAATGCTTTGGGCCTTCAGAGTGGCGCACCATATGATCGGAAGAGGTAACCTGATCAAATCAGTTCGACCTTCTGATATAATGTGGAGACATCCCATGCCTGTCTAACCCTTTGCGGTTGGACTTTCAGCTGTAGGCACCCAGATGTAATTATAGTGCCAACCAATGACATTCCGAACAGGCGCCGGCGACTAGGGGCTTTTCACAATAACTTAATTGAAGCCTACTCGTGACAATAAGCGATTTTCATTTCATTTCATTTCAAAGTAAGGAATCTTCCCCTGTCTTACCTGTCATGATCAAAGGAGGAAGCTTCCAATGGGTTTTGGGATCACTGGTCCATGGGCTTTGGGTGAGATCTTCCAGCTGTTCACACTGATGGGATCTTCCGGTCCTGCCGATGGCACACCCCGATGTGGGTTTCCCGGTGGCATGGGGTAGATTCAATGGGAATCCCATTGACAACAAAGGGACCAGATGATCCCACCGCTGCCCAACAGTGGGTCACCTCCTGCTGCCGAGAAATATGCTGCAGAGAGGCCAGAGAATCTTGCCCATTGACTTCAAACCAACAACCAGGACATTCTCCATTTGATATTAAAGTAACACCGTTCTACATGCAAGTCAATGGACAAGATAATCATGTTCAAATTTTACTCACACATTCAACAATGTTAAGGACTTAATAAGTGGAATAGTGAATGCATCATTTTTAAAATCATATGGCTTTAAGAGTATTTTATTTGACTTTACCATCCTTTTGTTTTTTAATCTAATTTTGGCTTTCACATTGAGAAGCCTGAGTGTTGCTCATGTCATCAGAAAACCTGGCCTGGGGAAGTTCCCGGGCAGCAGCGCAAAGCGTCTAAGGTAAAATCAGCGCATAAAGAAAATTGCCCAAGGTGCTTTAGCCATTTTTAGCATTTCAGCTTTGCACATTAATCATAATTATTTTAGCTTTGTAAAGGGGGTACTAATGGGGAGATTCCTTTTAAGTACACATGAAAGGACATGAAAAGATCCTTCGCTTCTTTTGTTGCTTTTGTGGTTGAACTATTCATTTTGGTTCACAGACCGGGTTAGTCACATTTTATTGATTGGGTCTTGCAACCTACACGTACTAAGAGGAAACAAAATAAATGGCAGTGACCTGGGAATCTTGCAATTGATACACCTCAGCTATGTTTTTTTAAAGTGCTATCTATTAAACCCACTTTTTTGTGTTGTGCTCTCTAAAGTGCAAATTGGCAATTAAGTTAGTTGTTTTTCAACTCTCTTTGTCTTTCACCAGTCTAATGGCTCAGTGAATCCTCTAATTAAACAATCTAACCAAAATCCACAAAGATTTAATAGCTCTGTCTGCAAATAGCCTTTGAATCCACCAGTTGTTGGTGGTAATCTGAAGAAATTCCAGCTTCTGCCAAAAGCAGACTCCATCAAGCCACCCATGCTCACAGCTCGAATAGCATCTATTTTCCTGTGTGCTGAATCCAAGAGACTTTTAACTGTAATGTAATGGCAATATGGCACTGGTATTGCAAAGATATAGACGCAACAATTTACTGCAGGCATTCCACACTCCACACTGATCCAATCATGAAGTAATTCTGTTGAGTATGTCTTTCACTTTCAGATTGGAGAGGGGTTTGGGAAATGGAGGACGTTGATTGAATACTGGGATCTTTACATGACATTGATGTATCGAGATTTTCCCTGTTAATCCTTCTGTCTTAAGAATCATTTATGTTGCAAACCCCTTGACGGAGTACAGACAACAAACCTCAACGAATACTTGACAACCGTTTTGACAGAGGAGAGCCTTCATTTGTTTTCCTGCAACATGCCTGCCCCTTGTTGAATTATTGCCGAAGTGGATTGTCTTAACGTTTCTGCAAAATAGTGCTTTTTTGATGACTTTGCCAGTCTCTACCCGCACCATAGCAAAGTTTTTCGACAAAGGAACTCAACATGTTTGCCAACCCTCATGTAAACATGTGTTGAGAATTTGGGAAATGTGGAAAAACCTCAATATTTTCATCAAATCTTTTAACACCAATGAAGGGGATGGATAAATCTAAAATGTCAGATTTTAAAATACATCAGCATCAAATCATGCCCTGTAAATTAGCCTGGACGAGGCTCTGTGTTTGCTTACTGAATAGACTATTTTGTGAGCAACTGTGATATGATGCAGGCATAATGCCACCTGGTGTTAATAAAATTAGTAGCAGTTTTGAGACAGTACACAGCTTGCTCTCCTCTTCACTTTCACAAACATATGCATATATTTTCTTCTTCCACTTTGGTAATATCAAGAATTTACTTTCCTGATATGAGAAACAGCTTAGTTTGATTGCACAACACTTACACATATATACTGATGTACAACATTTTTTAAAGTGTCATATTTGTGTTTGTATTAATAGCAATGTGGGCGATTGAACTTGTTTATTCTTGACTTCTCAGGTTGAAGTCGATCAAGGAATGAGTTAGGCCTTGCCATAATTGGTTGCTTTCACTGGGAGTACTTTCCTCGTATGCCTACAGTTTCTGGTCTACTGGTTTGGGTAGTGGCATGCTTGGAAGAGAGATCCAGCCAGAAGGCTCTGAATGCACTAAGAGCCGGTCAAAGTAGTATAACAGACTGCTAGGCGGTATACCAGTGATTACAACTTTGCCAGAACGTCCTTTGGCAGCGGAAATGCTCAGAGCATGTGTAAAGGGATCAAAAAGGCAACAAGCCCCACCAGCAAAGAAAACAGCTCCATCGAAAACAAAGGTGGGGCAGGCCATCATCAACTGCAATAAACAATTGGAGAGATGGGTGGAAAAACACTGTCACTGAGGAGGATCTGATAGAGTACGAAGTCTTACAACACCAGGTTAAAGTCCAACAGGTTTGTTTCGATGTCACTAGCTTTCGGAGCGCTGCTCCTTCCTCAGGTGAATTAAGAGGTATGTTCCAGAAACACACATATAGACAAATTCAAAGATGCCAGACAATGTTTGGAATGCGAGCATTAGCAGGTGATTAAATCTTTACAGATCCAGAGATGGGGTAACCCTAGGTTAAAGAGGTGTGAATTGTGTCAAGCCAGGACAGTTGGTAGGATTTCGCAGGCCAGATGGTGGGGGATAAATGTAATGTTACATGAATCCCAGGTCCCGGTTGAGGCCGTATTCAGCCTCTGATCTCCGGTAAGCGTTCTCCAAGGCGGCCTTCAGGACCCGCGACAACGCAGAATCGCCGAGCAGAAACTTATAGCCAAGTTCCGCACACATGAGTGCGGCCTCAACCGGGACCTGGGATTCATGTCGCATTACATTCATCCCCCACCATCTGGCCTGCGAAATCCTACCAACTGTCCTGGCTTGAGACAATTCACACCTCTTTAACCTAGGGTTACCCCATCTCTGGATCTGTAAAGATTTAATCACCTGCTAATGCTCGCATTCCAAACATTGTCTGGCATCTTTGAATTTGTCTATTATATGTGTTTCTGGAACAGACCTCTTCATTCACCTGAGGAAGGAGCAGCGCTCCGAAAGCTAGTGACATCGAAACAAACCTGTTGGACTTTAACCTGGTGTTGTAAGACTTCGTTCTGTGCTCACCCCAGTCCAACGCCGGCATCTCCACATCACGATCTGATAGAGAGTTAGGGGTTGTCATAGCAGAGTTGGATATTGATACCACAGTGCAGAAGCTCACCAAATCTATTTTTGGTTGTCATGGGCAAAGCTCCAGGTGGGTCTGGCGCTATACCGCCTGAATTCATCAAACACGGGAAACTGGCACTCCTGAGACATCTGCAGTAACTACTCTGCTTCTGCAGGTGGGAGGAGGATATGTTTGATACGAAAGGCGAGATTCTCTGGCCTCCCGGCAGTGTGTTTCTTGGCGGCGGGAGGCAGCCCGCTATTGATAGATGACGGGATCCTCTTGTCCCGCCACTGTCAATGGGATTTCCCATTGAATCCACCCCACGCTGCCGGGAAACCTGTATGTGCACCGTTGGCGGGACTGGAAGATGCCGCCGCATGAACAGCCAGAAGATCTCAGCCAAAGATTCTGCTCCTGTAAAAGAACAGGGGCAACCACAGTAATTGAAGCAGATATCGAGGCATCACACTGCTGAGCATCATGGGAATATGTAGGCAGGAGAAAAGCAAATACATTTTCCACCTTCACTGTCTGTCTCAATCCTATCCTCAGCATCTCTTGGCAGGACAAGGTCATCAACTCAAGAGGTATTACATTGAGTTAATTCCATTGGAATACACTCATTGTTAAGCCAATTATATCTGGGGCGGGCTCGTTCATCGGCTGAGTTACAGCTGTGTACAATGGACTGGTCGTTGGATTATGACCACATGGGAGTCCATACCTTGGCTACAAGGGCAACTGCATGTGGGATATGAAGATGACAGGCATTGACACTGACAACTGGGAGACAGTCACTGATGGACATGACACTTGGAGGCTGACTGGAAGGGCAGTAGAAAAGATGAGTAGAAATGAAAAGCTCAGCTGGCCGAGGAGAGAGGCCAGAGAAAATAGAGACCAGTGAACCATGCCCTTTCTCAGCCAGGTGTCTTCAGCTGCATTAAATGCAGCACAGATTGCATATACCCGAGTGGGGCTCCTGAGTCACACCAGGCAGTGCTTAACAAATTGTTGACCACCATTGCACAAACCATCACCTTGTGAGATGGAAGACTGCCTAACAAAGATAGAAGAGACAGTTCTCTTGTTATCCTGGAATAGAGATTTTAAAAATATGTGAACATTAATTAAAGCTTTTGAATAAATTTAGCATGCAAGTGGCTATGTCAATCAGGGAGTATATTTTGTTAAAAGTATTGAGGACACTAAACTATAGCCCTGACTTTCCTGGACTATTTACACTGCCACAGCTTTATCAAAAGTGTGGGAGCAATGCTGATTATAGAGGGCGGAATTTACCAGCTCTTCATGCCGGCAGGATATTCCAGTCCCACCGGCGCAGCCCCGCCTCGGGATTCCCAGGCGACAAGGGGTGCATTCCATTGGAAATCACATTGACAACGGCGAGATCAATAGATCCCGCTGACGGGCTGCCTCCACTGCTGAAAAGCAGCGGGTTGCTCAAAAATCCCGCCCAATATAATTATACTTGCGCTTTCAAATCTGCAAAATACACCCTTTAATCACTACAGCAAAATGTTTTTTGTTGCAATGCTGCAGAGATTAGACAAACAGGGCAAATGCCATCTGTGTTACCCACGAAGAGGCCTCTTTCTTTTAAATCAAAATTGAAGTCTGAGTTCCTTTTTAGTCCGATTTTATTTAACTGAAAGGGAGGATTTCATTTTCTTAAAACCCAGATCATAACTCATAAAGTAGAAAAACCAAATGTGCTCACTGTCACAATTGCGCTAATGTGTTGCTGTTTGCTTTGCATCTTCACAGACATTTAAAATCTGATTGTGAAAAGCACTATTATTCTGCTCCTTTAATAACTGATACCTTTCAGAATAAAATGGTAGTTTGTACAGCTGGCATAAAAAATAACCAGTGCTTTAAGGGTTGCATAAAACATACTGCTGAATAGGTCTTCCATTGTGCTGAGAATTTTTTCTACAAGACCAATTATTGATATGAATAATCTATAATAAGCCAATTTTCTCAATCACTATGCTGTTATTGCTGGAGATTTGACAGGACTGCAATCCAACTATTTTTCAATTTGTCACCTGGTGGCAATAATTAGCAATCAGAACTCAGCCACAATTCAGATAGTCAACAAAAAAAGGATAATAATAATCGCTTATTGTCATTGATTTGTTATGTTGTAGGTGTAACATAAGCAGCTTCCTTGTGGTGCACTTGACAAAGGAAGGTTCAGACGTGGAGATAACTTCAACACGTTTATTAAACTATTTACACTTCTATTACTCGGGTTCGACACTACTGCTAATCCTACTATAGCTACCCAGACTGTCTAACCAGTTGCTGCAATCCACGTGGTGGGTGTAATATTGAATCAACCCTGTGTCTGTACTCACCGACTGTCTCCACTGGAAAGAGGCAGATCATGTGTGTGGTGTCTTTATATATGGGTTGGTGTAATGCTCCCTTGTGGTCATGTCACCTCCGTGTGCATCGTGAATGTCCATTGGTCGCGTCCTATCTAACTGATCTATTGGTTGAGTGTGTGTGTGTAATGTTTCTGGTGCTCCCTCTAGTGTCTAGCTAGCCTACATGTATTTACATTGGTGCACATCCCCCCTTTTTTTATATGTTCATATTTTCTGTACACTTTAAGAAAATTGAACAAAAAACAGGTAGATAAGTCATGGGAACCGTGATTAAACAATAAGTCCAAATCATTTGTGTGAGTCCATAAACCATCAATCATCATGGTCAAATGTCTCTCTTGGTTATGAATGCCATCAACGTCCCTGTGCCACAGGAACCAAGAAGTGGTCAAATCACTTCGCTGTCTGATTTGGAATCCCTTTCTTTTTTCGATGTTTGTGATGGTGCTGTCGGATGGCATCTTGTAACTGATAAGGTGTTGACGTTGAAGAGGTATCATCAACAGCATCATTCGAGGTCATGGATGTGTGAAATGTTGAAGTTGAAAAAGACTGTACACACTGGTTCTGGCCACGTGCTGTGCAGGAAGGGTAATCCTGCTGAGAACCGTTGAAGCTTGTAGAATTGGAAACAGAATTGCTGCTCGCATAAATACTTGGTGATGGTGTGAAACTAGAACCTTGCATCTGATAGGAATATGCTGTCTGGCCAGGCTGTGGTGCAGCAAATCCTGGGCAGTAACTAAGGCATCCAGTCTGTAGTGCAGATTGCGCTGGCGGTAGTCCTCCTTCGGTCTTGATTCCATTAGTGGGCAATCCGTAGTGCTGGCCTGTTTGAGAATATGCTGCATAGACTGCTGGCTGCTGCATGCCTGAATACTGGGTTTGTCCAGCATGAGCTGTCATTGGCTGCACTGCTGGTGTACAAAAAATGTGTGGATATAGCTGTGGTGAATATTGGTGTATTCCTCTTGGACTGTAGCCGCTGCTTGTTATTACTGACGCAGTGTGATTGTTAAGTGATCCATTTCCTGTCGTTGTGGCATCTGTTGTCACCCTGAGCGTGCCATCACTGAGGTTGCGGATGTCATATCTGCTGGGCTGAAGATCCTCAAATCTGAAGAACGAATCCGCATCTGCGTCGGATTCAGTACGGGGGTCGCCAATGTGCAACACGTCTAGTTGCAGTTTGGATTTGGTACTGGGGTAGCCTCTCAAGGTGAAAGGTGCGACCGAGTCGTGGTCTTCTAGGACCATATCATCACTGTTTGCGTCGGAGCTGGCATTGGGCTCGCGAGGTCCAGAGAAAATGTAAAGGTCGGTATCGAAGTATTCAAGGTCGGAATCATCGGTTTGGGCGTAGGTAACTGGTTGTTGCAGGGTTCTTCAGAGGTTAATTTCATGTCCTGGTTCAATTTGAGGCATTGTGCTGTCATTCCAGGTGAAGGAAAGTTGTTTTACGGCTTTAAAATATTTTTTTCTTTGATTTGGGATGTTTCCCCTTTAAATGGGCGTGGTCAGGGGCCTCTGACGTCATGTCACATGAGACGTAGCGCGTAGGAAGCGATTGCGCATGCGCAGATCGCTGTTCCTTTACCGATGGCTGTTTTCGTGATTGCGCATGCGCGGCGTCTTGCGCATACGCAAATGAACCTTCCTGTTCTGTGCGCTTCTCGCACAACTGTGCAAGTGCAGTCCCTTTAGAAAGATGGCCGCCGATCAAAATTGTTCTCTGCTCCGAGATCTCGGCCTCGTGGTGAGTACTGGCGCTTCTCTTACTTTTTCTTGCTGGTTGGAGTGTGTTTTCCTCACAGTATTTGCCGAATTTGTCCAGGACTGCCTAGAAGTCGCTCCTGTTTTGGCCTTTGGAGAATTTGAATTTTTAAAAGATTTCTTCTGCTCTGGCACCGGCGATGGTGAGCAGACGCTCTGTCTTTTCAGCATCGGCCACGTCTTCTAGTTCGGCTGCTACCAGGAAGATTTCAAACTTTTGCCGGAGTGCCCGCCAGTTTACGCAGAGATCGCCATTGCACTGGAGCCGCTGCGGAACCTGGATCTCGAACATCTTGCCTGGGTATTGTTGCTGGTCGTCACTGTATGCTGAGGTATGGCTATCTGAATTGAAACAGTTCAGTCCTGGTACCATGATTTGTTATGTTCTAGGTGTAACATAAGCGGCTTCCTTGTGGTGCACTTGACAAAGGAAAGTTCAGACGTGGAGATAACTTCAACACGTTTATTAAACTATTTACACTTCTATTACTCGGGTCCGACACTACTGCTAATCCTACTATAGCTACCCAGACTGACTAACCTGTCAGTTGCTGCAATCCACGTGGTGGGTGTAATATTGAATCAACCCTGTGTCTGTACTCACTGACTGTCTCCACTGGAAAGAGGCAGATCATGTGTGTGGTGTCCTTTATATATGGGTTGGTGTAATGCCCCCCCCTGTGGTCGTGTTACCTCCGTGTGCATCGTGAATGTCCATTGGTCGCATCCTATCTAACTGATCTATTGGTTGAGTCTGTGTGTGATGTTTCTGGTGCTCCCTCTAGTGTCTAGCTAGCCTACATGTATTCACATTGATGCACATCACCACAGTCACAAGTAGGCTTCAATGAAGTTACTGTGAAAAGTCCCTAGTCGCCACATTCCGGCGCCTGTTCAGGGAGGCCGGTACAGGAATTGAATTCGCTCTGCTGGTTTGTCGTGCATTACAAGCCAGCTGTTTAGCCCACTGTGCTAAACCAGGGATGTAGTCTGAATATCAGGTCACCGGTTAGGACTGCCTCACCAAATCACATAACAAGTTGTGAATGGCTGACCTACCTCCGAATGTTGTTACTGAGCTGCTCGTATCAAAACTTGTACCGGAGTGCGCATCCAACATCTTTCAGTGGCAGCAGTGGCAACTAAAGCAATGCTTTTCAAACTTTTTTTCCAGGGACCCACTTTTTACCAACCGGCAGACGTTCGGGACCCATGCCGGCCGACGTTCGCCAGACATGCCGGCTGCGTTAGCGACCCACGCCAGCCGACCTTCGCGCCACACCATTATTGTTTACTGATAATGTGACAGGGGAGCCTGCTTGGTCCTCACGATCTCTCTTGCTTCGTCATTCAATGTTAGATTTCTGCTCAGGACTTCAGCTGAGGATTTAAGTTCTTGCTGCATGCTTTGCAAAAAATCAAGAGGTTTGTTCTCGAACTCGTCATGCTTAGTCTTCAAATGCCTTTGAAGATTTGAGGGTTGTAAACCTCATTTGTCAGTACTTCCCTGCATAAAACACACAAGGGCTTTGCATCCTGATTTGCATTGGCACAATTAAAGGCATACTTCAAGAAGTCATCTTTATACTGCTTTATTCCCAATTTCAATTTCTTCTTAATTGTTTGTTCACCAGAGGCCCTGGAGCTCTGGATACAGCTCACACTAGCACTGCCTTGTCCTATCGTGGACTCTCTTGAGAAGCTCTTTCCAGCAGATTTAGTTGTGAGATCCTGGCCTGTTTGTATCTCTGGCCCTCTCTACCTTATCACAAAATGACCCATCTTCAGTTCTTCACACAGTCCTGTTGCTTGCTTGCTGGCAGCTACAAAATGGAGGAATCTCACCTCTATGATTTTGCACCCAAAGCATTGACGTACCAGACGCGTGACCTTCTCTCTGCCGCTGTCTCTGGCGGAAAGATTCATTGCTCATATTTAAAGGCCGGTCGTGGCCGGCATTCTTTGTTTTTACTTTGAAACTTTATTTCTAATACCTGCAGTGTTAATGTAAGCCTACTTGTGACAATAAAGGTTAATTATTAACGTATTATTTATTGAATTTTTCCAAATTTATGACCTTTTTACTGCTAAAAATTAAAACAACTTCAGTTGAACATGTGCATCCTGGGCCGCACGGTGGTGCAGTGTGTTAGCCGTGCTGCCTCACAGCGCCGAGGTCCCAGGTTCGATTCCGGGTCACTGTCCGTGTGGAGTTTGCACATTCTCCCCGTGTTTGCGTGGGTTTCGTCCCCACAACCCAAAGTTGTGCAGTCTAGGTGGATTGGCCACGCTAAATTGCCCCTTAATTGGACAAAAAGTGAATTGGGTACACTACATTTATTTAAAAAAGAACATGTGCATCCTTACATTTACATACAAACTTTGTTTTAAATATATTCCCAATTCTTTAGAAATGTAACCAATTATAGACAAAAGTACAATCTTATTTTTACTTCACAATCCACAACTTTAGAGGAGATGAAGTAACTTGCCAAACACACACAGTGTCACACTATTTCATACTGGTTCCACTGCATTGCACCATCCAAACATCTAACTCACCTCCTGCTCCATTCTCACCAAAAGCACTTACTTCCTGCTTTCCAGAGAGTGTCGACACAAAGTGATGACTGTAGGTTTCTTCCAGTGTTCACATATGTCAGCCCTATTGACTGGCCTCGTTTAATCAGTATTCCGACAAACCCGGCCTGGCTTCCTCTCTCTGTGTCCACCCCAGTCACAGACCACATCCCGACCAGTACTTACTTGTGGGAGTGCAAACGGACGCTGGCTGTTGAGTGGATTGACCAAGTAGCCGCAGGTTGCATACTGCCGATCGGTGACGGGGGACGAGCCAAGCAGCGCGCAGAGGACGAGCAATAGAGCGGAGCTCCAAGCTGGGGCCACCACTGTTAGCATCACGTCCACGTGGACGCACGTCAGCCCATTCCCCCCAGCCCCCACCACCGCTCCGTGCGTGGTGAGCAGCACACAGCCCATCCTCTTGCCGCCCGCCCCCTCAAACGCCGCAACCAATCGGGGACTGCCCGAGACTGGCATTCTTAAAAGCCGGTCGCACAGTTGGGAACTTCTTCACGCGATCGGGAACGCCATAACCGATCGCTCTACAACCCTCCCGACACCAACCCGCGACCCGCCTGCGGGTCACGAACCTGAGTTTGAAAAACGCTGCTCTAAAGGAATGCTGACGTTATTACTTTGAAAACAAGAGACCTCCCACTTTAACTGCGATTTGTGTTTTGCTGAGAAGAACAAAGAAAGGATTTTGCTGGAAGACGAATGTACCTGAGTATCAAGCAGGTAGGGATAGAGTCGGATTCAGTTATGAATTCCCTCAGGTTGAATATCTTGCACAAGGAACTATTTCAGCCAACCATTCAATAGGAAACTCCTGGGATACGTCAGTTTATTCTCCGTAGATGTCAATAAAGAGGAATATTGTCCGGAGTGTAAAACTGTTCTCTACCCAATCCTGTAGTTTCTTATGCAGCAAGTTATGCTAAAATGACATTTCCTCCTCTCTCACAATCCCCCCCCCCCCCCCACACACACAACCCCCCCCCCCCCCCACCCCCCAAAAATTCTCTGTATTCATGAATGGAAAGGTACTTTGAACTAATCTGAAATATAATGGAGTATCAATCACCTCCTTAAACTGTTGGTAAACTCTTTGATCAATTAATGGATATGACCATTATGTTGCAACCATTATGTTGGGTACTGTGCGCAGTATTGATCATCTCATTTAAGGAAGAATGTAAATGAGTTGGAAGCAGATCAGAGAAGGCTTACTCGACTAATACCTAGAATGGACGGGTTGTCTTATGAGGGAAGAATGGACAGGTAAGGCTTATATCCACAGGAGTTTGGAAAAGTAAGACAACTTGATTGAAACAGATAAGGGGCGCGATTCTCTGACCCCCCCACCGGGTCGGAGCATCGGCGGGGGCTGGCGTGAATCCTGCCCCCGCCGTGTCCCAAATTCTCCGCCACCAGAGATTCGTCGGGGGCGGGAATCGCGCCGCGCCGGTCAGCGGGGGCGGGAATCGCGCCGCGCCGGTCGGCGAGCCTACCCCCGGCGACTCTCCGGCCTTAGATGGGCCGAAGTCCCGCCACTGTCAACCCTCTCCCTCCGGCGTGGATTAAATCACTTTTTGAACGGCGGGACAAGGCGGCGCGGGCGGTCTCCGGGGTCCTGGGGTGGCGCAGGGCGATCTGGACCCGGGGGGGTGCCCCCACGGTGGCCTGGCCCGCGATCGGGGCCCACCGATCCGCGGGCAGGCCTGTGCCGTGATGGCACTCTTTTTCTTCCGCCATCGCCATGGTCTTCACCAAGGCGGAGGCGGAAGAGACCCCCTCCCCTGCGCATGCGCGGGGATGACGTCAGCAGCCACTGACACTCCCGCACATGCGTCGCCTGGCGAAGTCCTTTTGGCGTCGGCTGGCGTGGGACCAAAGGCCTTTCCCGCCAGCCGGCGGAGCGGAAACCACTCCGGCGCGGGCCTAGCCCCTCAAGGTGAGGGCTTGGCCCCTAAAGGTGCGGAAACTTTCGCACATTTGGGGTGGCCCGACGCCGGAGTGGTTCCCGCTACTCCATTACGCCGGAACCCCCCGCCCCGCCGGGTAGGGGAGAATCCCGCCCCTGATCCTGAAGGACAGAGGCGGACTTAAACTTTAAGGGGCCCTATACTATCCCTCTTTGTGGGGGCCCCACATCACAACCCACCCCTGGTGGTGTGGTGACCCACCCCCAATGACATCGAGCCCCGCCCCAATGACATTGAGCCCCGTCCCAGTGGCATTGAGCCCTGCCCACAATGACATCGAGCCCTGCCCCAATGGCATTGAGCCCCGTCCCAGTGGCATTGAGCCCTTCCCACAATGATGTCGAGCCCCACCCCGAATGACATATATGCCCTCCGTGCATTGTCAACTCACACAATGCAAGGCACAGAAACCCCAAATCTCACCCTCACCGCCCAGCCCAGTTGCTGCCCAACCCTGCCCTCTCACTCTCAACCCTGCTGCCTGGCTGGCCTCTGGCTCTGGTTGTGTCACCCCATTCCCATTGGCCACTGATCGTTGATTCCCTGAGACATGACACTGGTGCTTGCCTGGCCTTCTTCACACCTTCCAGCCTGCTGCTCTGCTCACCTCTCGGCTCTCGCTCGGGTAGTTGGGCCTCAAGCCTCAACCCTTGATGCCCGTTTGTGCTCCTGGCTGGCTACCTGGCTGCTGCTGCTGGCTATCTGCTGCCTGGCTTTGTGGTTGGTTCCCCACCCAGCCTCTTCAGCACTGGCCTGGAGGTTGAGAGACGCCCTGCTGCTCCTGTTGACAGCCATTAGCCAGTGCCTCCTCCTCGCCTCGCTGAAGGCAGAGGCGGACTTACACTTTAGGGGGCACACAGTCGCCACCAGTGTGCCCCCCACCCCCCCACACACACAATTGGCTGGGGCCCCAAGCTGCAGCACTGTGTGTTTCACTGTAAGCTCACCTCTGCTGAGGTGTCTTAATAGCGTGGATGTGAAGAGGATGTTTCCTCTTGTAGGAGAATCTAGAAACGGGGTCACTGTTTAAAAATAAGGAGCCACCCATGTAAATCGGAGATGAGGCAAAGATTTTCACTCAACGGGTCAGGAGTCTTTGGAATTCTCTTCCTGAAGTGGAAGCAGAGTCTCTGAATATTTTTCAGGCAGAAGTGGATAGATTCCTGGTAAGCAAGTGGGTGATAGATTATTGGACATTGGCGATTTGAGGTTACTATCAGATCGAGCTGCTGATTGGCCTACCCCTGCTTCTTGTCCATACGTTACATAGATACATAGAAGATAGGAGCAGGAGAAGGTCTTTTGGCCCTTCGAGCCTGCTCCGTCATTCATCATGATCATGGCTGATCATCCAACTCAATAGCCTAATCCTGCTTTCTCCCCATAGCCTTTGATCCCATTCTCCCCAAGTGCTATATCTAGCCGCCTCCTGAATATAGTCAAAGTTTTAGCATCAACTACTTCCTGTGGTAATGAATTCCAGAGGCTCACCACTCTTTGTGTGAAGAAAGTGATCCTTATATCTGTCCAAAATGGTTTACCCTGAATCCTCAGACTGTGACCCCTAGTTCTGGAAACACCCACCTTTGGGAACATCTCCCCTGCATCTACCCTGTCTAGTCCTGTTAGAATTTTATAACTTTCTATGAGATCCCCCCTCATTCTTCTGAACTCCAGCGAGAACAATCCCAACCGAGTCAATCTCTCCTCATATGACAGTCCCGCCATCCCTGGAATCAGTCTGGTAAACCTTCGCTGCAAGAACATCGGGCAGGATTCTCTCAGGCCGGGACCGGGCCGGAGAATCACCGCGACCGGCACAAATGGCGCAACACCGCCCTGACGCCAGGACGCGATTCCCTGCAGAGCGGAGAATCGGCGTCATTGGCGCTGGTGCGGTCAGCACGGCGCCGGCCGGGGGCCGCTCTACGGGGCCCCCCCGGCGACTCACTGCCCAGCATGGGCCGAACGGCCATGTCAAAAAACCCGAGTCCTGCCGGCATCGTTCACACCTGCTCTCAGCCGGCGGGAACTCGGCATGGAAGGGTCGGGGGGCGGCCTGTGGGGAGGGGGAGGGAGCCGGCCCCGGTGGGGGGGGGGGGGGGGGGGGGGGGGTCACGACCGATCAGCTTGCCGGCCTCTCTGGCCTTTCTTCCGTGCCGGCCCCTGTAGCCCGCGCCATGTTGCGTCAAGGCCGGCGCGGAGAAGGGAGACACCACACATGCGCGGGTTGGTGCCCATGCGCGGACCCCATGGCACCCAGTTGCCATGCTGGCCCCCTGTAGGGGCCAGAATTGCTGAACCTGAGGCCTTGTTGATGCCGTTGAGAAACGCGACGGCGTTTCCGACGGCGTCAACACTTAGCCTCAGGATCAGAGAATCCCATCCGTCCAGACCAAAACTGCACACAATAGTCCAGGTGTGACCTCACCAAGACCCTGTATAATTGCAGCACCCTGTTACCCTTCTTTACCGCCTGCTGCACCTGCATGTTTACCTTCAGCGACTGGTGCACAAGGACACACAGGTCCCACTGCACACTCCCCTCTCCCAATTTACATCAATTCAGGTAGTAATCTGCCTTCCTGTTTTTGCTTCCAAAGTGAATAACCTCACACTTATCCACATTATACTGCATCTGCCATTGATTTGCCCACTTGCCCAACCTGTCCAGATCATGCTGTAGGATCCCTGCATCCTCGTCACAATTCACCCTCCCACCTAACTTGGTATCATCTGCAAACTTTGAGATGTTACATTTTGTTCCCGCACCCAAATCATTAATATATATTGTGAATAGCTGGGGTCCCAGCACCGATCCCTGTGGTACCCCACTAGTTACTGCCTGCCAATTTGAAAAGGACCCATTAATTCATTTTTAACGTTCATTTTTAAATTCATATAAGTTAATATTTGCAATGTTCTCATGGGATTTATCCATCATGTGAGGAGTGAGAATTATTAATCACTCCCCCTTCAGAATATGTTTGCATGTAATCTGGGGATGTGTTAAACCAATCCTGACCTATCAGCTATTAAGCAATATTGCTTAACATGCACTTGGAAATTATCAATCTTTTTAAAGTATGAAGTTAAATAGAACAATAGAATCATCTATTCTGTCTACTTTTTCTAACGGTATTAGGGACCAATTCCATTTTTCTTAATGTAATGAGGTAACATTTGTTAGCCTGCTTCCAGAAGAGAATGTAACAGTGATAGAAGGTTCATGCATAAGCTTCAGCTGTAACTCTATATGCCCACTCTGTCCTGGTAATGGTCTTTTTGGCAGCACATAGATTTTCAAAGGAACCACAGAGATAGTGTGCTCTACTAATACAAGCTGAAGCATGTAATTCTTCTGTAGCTCGAAGAGGCATGGGCTAGGGCGGCTTTAAAAAAAAACCAGTATTACATTTTATGCCTTCCTTAGATTAATAGACAGATCCTTATCAAATCAAAACTAAATGTCGCTTGTCAGGTCTGCCACATAAGGAAACACTAATACAATAGATGCACTGTGATTTTTCTGAGTTGGGCCAAATATATAGTTATATTATCCATCAATGACCTGCACTATAGTTTGACAAGGCAGACTAGCTACCAAAATCGGTCTTTTTAAACCCATTCTTAGACATTATGAGTCTATTCTTTCCGTTTAAAAGCAAACAGACGTCCTTGGCCACTGTAGTATGATACCAGCAATTAATGTAATTCAGATACCATCGCCTCCTAATGAGAAACTGTGCTTATTCAGAGACTTCACCCTGAAATAGAAATTAAGAATCATGACATTGTTTACTTTTAAAACCGTGCCACATTTTCTGACTGCCTTTATTATACTCATTCATGCTTTTAATAAGTCTGTGTTTTGGGGAGATAGTGGACAGAAGAGTAAAACTGCCTAACATATTCCAGTTTGGATTTGCTTAGATGGGGTTGGAATTAACTCTGTTCACTATTTTTCATGCAATGGTTAAACATTTGAGACGATCCTGTTAATTAATTTGACAAAGACATTAATTTGTTTGAAACTTTTTTTCCTCGTTCATGGGTTGTGAGCATCCCTGGCAAGGCCAACACTTATTGCCTTCCCTCTTTGCCCTCGATAACACACAAAGGAGATGTAACCCCAATAAAGTTTGTTAGATGGGTAAGACTTTGTTAAAATTGTGCAGTCAAGAATTTTATGTCAACACATGAACATCCACAGTAAACGTTTACCCCGAAGCATACCTTGCATCATGATATTTATCCTCACAGAAATACATCAAAATTCTAATACATTCAATTGACCAATTCATGGGCAGAATTTTAACTATATATTTGAGTGCAGGTGAGGGTAAAAGCCCCCAAAAATGACATTGGATCTGGGGCGAAATTCTCCGGTATCGGCGCGATGTCCGCCGACTGGCCCCCAAAATGGCACAAATCAGTCAGGCATCGCGCCGCCCCAAAGGTGCGGAATGCTCCGCATCTTGGGGGGCTGAGCCCCAACCTTAAGGGGCTAGGCCCGCGCCGGACGAATTTCCGCCCCACCAGCTGGCGGAAAAGGCCTTTGGTGCCCCGCCAGCTGGCGCGGAAATGACATCTCCGGGCGGCACATGCGCGGGAGCGTTAGCGGCCGCTGACGGCATTCCCGCTCATGCGCAGTGGAGGGAGTCTCTTCCGCCTCCGCCATGGTGGAGACCGTGGCGAAGGCGGAAGGGAAAGAGTGCCCCCACGGCACAGGCCCGCCCGCGGATGGGTGGGCCCTGATCGTGTGCCAGGCCACCGTGGGGGCACCCCCCGGGGCCAGATCGCCCCGTGCCCCCCCTCCCCAGGACCCCGGAGTTCGCCCGCGCTGCCTTGTCCCGCCGGTAAGGTAGGTGGTTTAATCTACGCTGGCGGGACAGGCATTTTAGCGGTGGGACTTCGGCCCATACGGGCCGGAGAATCGGAGGGGGGGCCCGCCAACCGGTGCGGCGCGATTCCCGCCCGCGGCGAATATCCGGTGCCGGAGAATTCGGCAACCGGCGGGGGCGGGATTCACGCCAGCCCCCAGCGATTCTCCGACCCGGCGGGGGGTCGGAGAATCTCGCCCCAGGAGTCCAACATGATTCTGCCCACTTCCAGGTTTAACCTAGGCGGGTTTTCATCTCAGCATGAAACGCCCATGCAGATGTCTGGTGACTAATGACAATATGTAGCAAATGTGAATTTAACGCAGCATTCTAACTTTAACAGACAGTGCATGAGTTTTCTAAACTTTGTGGAACTTGCCAGGGTCAGTGAGGTGATGGCGCACCATTGATTCAATGACAAATGAAACTGACAGGCTAGGAAACCTTTAAAAAGTGAAGTTACAAAGCTTGTGACCAGTTTCATTGAAAGACTTGTGCTTGCACCATTTGTTCTGAGAGACTGAAGTCATGACTTAGAGGGTCGCCTACAACTTTTTGGAATTACTTATAACTGCGTTGGAGTTTACCCACCTTTATTCTGACTTCCTCGCTGTCAGTCTTCACTGTAGTATTAAAGCAACAAATGCAGCAGTACCTGGAACTCTGATATCGAGCCACAGGAACAGCCACAGCAGCAGCGGCAGAATCAGGAGCCACAAGGTCAGCTGCAGCACCAACAGCACCAAAAACGCCAACAGCGGCTTCTTTCTCTGCAGCCATAGGTTCTCCACATGACTGAGGGGATATACGCCGACCTCCAACTCAAAGGAAGCAATACCCGCAGCACAAGGTGCACGAGAGGCTGTCACACTGTCATTTGCAGCATCCTGGAAGAAGGTCTCTATCCAAAAGAACCCGCACACATTGCCAGCAGTGATTAAAGTCACCGGAGCACTGAACATCTTCATCTCTGTGTTCTTCCAGGGATTTGCTGGTGACACCTCAAATATCTCTCAATCTACAGCCCCTAAGTGCATCTCCCAATTCACCGATGCCTTTTTTCCTCAGCCACCACTTATGTGAACTTTGACACTGACCAGATCAGTCAAACACCGAGAGCTGTCCGCTTCACCACAGTGACTGGGTTCCTACAGGTATAGGGAGTCAATGACAGCGCACGTGTGGCAATAACTGCATTCTCAGATCATGCTGAAGTCTTCATTGACCACAAGCAATCAACTCCCTCAATGTTCAGATATTTTGTGACCACCAGAAGGTTATCAACATGTCTGTGTCAGATATCCAGGGAGCTGCCATGATTCCTTCATTCTGCCGGAGTCACGTTTCCCTCAGATTTTCGCACCTCCACACAGCCTTGAGTGACTAACTGCTCACTTGATTATGCAAATCTGGATTCTGACCTCAATGGGCAGGATCGTGACGCCGGCGGAGAATGACGCCCCATAAATCTGGGGCGGGATTCTCCCTTCTGGGGACTAAGTCCCCACGCCCGCCGGAAAAAGGGCAAGAATCACTCCGGACTTTTTCCTCGAAAGTCTGGAATTATTCTCCGTTTTCAAGGAAGCTAGCAGGGCCCCGCCGTGCGTCCCGCAGCTCTGGCTGCTGGCGGGGCCCTACAGTTACGCCCGTGTGGCCGCGCATGTGCACGCAACCACCAGGTGGGACCACATGTGAACCATGCCGGCGGGACTTGGCGGAACGTGACAGGCACTCGACCCGTCGAGTGCGGAGAATCGCTGCAGGGGCCGCTTTCAACAGCCCCCGACTGGCGCCGTGTCGCCCGCAAGCGTGCGCCTGGCGGTTTGCGAATAATGGCGGAAACGGCGTCACCCCAGATTTCCGGCGTGAATGGCTATTCTCCGCCCCCACGCCAGGCGCGATTCCGGCGCGGAGGTTCAGAGAATCCCGCCCATGATTTCCAACCACTTCTATTACTCTGGATACTTCATCTTTTGGGAGTGAGTGTCATATGAGGAGTCGCGAGAACTGGCAAGCAGTCTCAAGCACAGCATGAAATCCAGGGGATTTTAACCACAAAATATGGTTCCATAGTGCCACTGGCTACAGCACTATGGGAACCTGGAGGAGCTGAAAATGGCAGCCACTTTGCTTCCAGCCACCTTTGACATAGCCCACGTAGTGTGTCATGCTTGGAAGAGTGTTAGCGCAGGCATGCCGCACATTCAACAGAAACCCGCAAAGTGGGCAGGTTGTGACATCAGTCAACATCTAAAGCTGATCTGATAGCCTGTGTGCTACTTTTTGGGCTGTGACCCACTCGTTCTATTTCACAAGATCAGTATTGTACTTCCAGGTGAGATATTTTTGACTTTTCTTTTACTGTTCGTCAAAGTGTTTACTGTTGTTGGAGGAGTTTCCCCAGATTATAGGGAATTGAAAGTACCGGGGATGGGCATTTCCAAGGTGTTTGGTAGAGTTTGAAGGCAGGAAGTTCGCCATCAATCTGGGGGCTACAGTTGCAGTCCCTCCTGGGCTGCAGCATGATATGGAAATGAAGATAGGCAGCAGAGAGGGAACAGGAGCAGAACTCGCAATAGAAGGTCATACATGCAGTATCTATGCTGTACCTGGGGTTCTCAGAGAGCACCTCGCCTATCATCGCTTCAGTCAGGTGGAGCGTTTGAGGTGGCTACGATTCACTAAGGAGATAATGACTGAAAGTGTCACCTGCTCCAATCACCATGTAGCACCAGTATTGGGCAAGGACCGCATTCAGACCGCCTTCCATTTCCTCGTCTCAGGATACTTCCAAATTGGAGCCATCAGCATATTTCTAGCATCTCGTAGTTTGTGACGTATCATTGCATCAGGAAGTTCACAGAAGGACAGTTAACAAGGAGAGGGGACATCATTGTGTTCTGGCTAAGCAGAAAGGAACAGGAATGGGCAAGTGGTTTAGCCGGGGTGAAGTGATTCTCAATGATACAGAGATATTGCCAGTGTACATGTTGCTTTGTGTGTACCATATGTTAACAGGGAGATGTACCCTAACAACAAGGGCTGTCACCCTTAATTTGCAGTTGGTATGCAACCATGCACCCTGCACCATTCTAAGAGGTGCAGTAGCCCCTTCTAAGATGCACTGGCGGATGTAGGCCGACCCTATAAGACCATAAGATCATAAGACATAGGAGCGGAATTAAGGCCATTCGGCCCATCGAGTCCACTCCACCATTCAATCATGGCTGATTTCAACTCCATTTACCCGCTCTCTCGCCATAGCCCTTAATTCCTCGAGAAATCAAGAATTTATCAACTTCTGTCTTAAAGACACTCAACGTCCCGGCCTCCACCGCCCTCTGTGGCAATGAATTCCACAGACCCACCACTCTCTGGCTGAAGAAATTTCTCCTCATCTCTGTTCTAAAGTGACTCCCTTTTATTCTAAGGCTGTGCCCCCGGGTCCTAGTCTCCCCTGCTAATGGAAACAACTTCCCTACGTCCACCCTATCTAAGCCATTCATTATCTTGTAAGTTTCTATTAGATCTCCCCTCAACCTCCTAAACTCCAATGAATATAATCCCAGGATCCTCAGACGTTCATCGTATGTACGGCCTACCATTCCTGGGATCATCCGTGTGAATCTCCGCTGGACCCGCTCCAGTGCCAGTATGTCCTTCCTGAGGTGTGGGGCCCAAAATTGCTCACAGTATTCTAAATGGGGCCTAACTAATGCTTTATAAAGCTTCAGAAGTACATCCCTGCTTTTATATTCCAAGCCTCTTGAGATGAATGACAACATTGCATTTGCTTTCTTAATTACGGACTCAACCTGCAAGTTTACCTTTAGAGAATCCTGGACGAGGACTCCCAAGTCCCTTTGCACTTCAGCATTATGAATTTTGTCACCGTTTAGAATATAGTCCACGCCTCTATTCTTTTTTCCAAAGTGCAAGACCTCGCACTTGCCCACGTTGAATTTCATCAGCCATTTCTTGGACCACTCTCCTAAACTGTCTAAATCTTTCTGCAGCCTCCCCACCTCCTCCATACTACCTGCCCCTCCACCTATCTTTGGATCATCGGCAAACTTAGCCAGAATGCCCCCAGTCCCGTCATCTAGATCGGTAATGTATAAAGAGAACAGCTGTGGCCCCAACACTGAACCCTGCGGGACACCACTCGTCACCGGTTGCCATTCCGAAAAAGTACCTTTTATCCCAATTCTCTGCCTTCTGCCTGACAGCCAATCGTCAATCCATGTGAGTACCTTGCCTCGAATACCATGGGCCCTTATTTTACTCAGCAGTCTCCCGTGAGGCACCTTATCAAAGGTCTTTTGGAAGTCAAGATAGGTAGCATCCATTGGCTCTCCTTGGTCTAACCTATTTGTTATCTCTTCAAAGAACTCTAACAGGTTTGTCAGGAATGACCTTCCCTTGCTAAATCCATGCTGACTTGTCCTAATCCGACCCTGCACTTCCAAGAATTTAGAAATCTCATCCTTAACAATGGATTCTATAATCTTGCCAACAACCGAGGTTAGGCTAATTGGCCTATAATTTTCCATCTTTTTCCTTGTTCCCTTCTTGAACAGGGGGGTTACAACAGCGATTTTCCAATCCTCTGGGACTTTCCCTGACTCCAGTGACTTTTGAAAGATCATAACTAATGCCCCCGCTATTTCTTCAGCTATCTCCTTTAGAACTCTAGGATGTAGCCCATCTGGGCCTGGAGATTTATCAATTTTTAGACCTCTTAGTTTCTCTAGCACTTTCTCCTTTGTGATGGCTACCATATTCAACTCTGCCCCCTGACTCTCCTGAATTGTTGAAATATTACTCATGTCTTCTACTGTGAAGACTGACGCAAAGTACTTATTTAGTTCCTCAGCTATTTCCTTGTCTCCCATCACTAGATTACCAGTGTCATTTTGGAGCGGCCCAATGTCTACTTTTGCCTCCCGTTTGTTTTTAATGTATTTAAAGAAACTTTTACTATCATTCCTTATGTTACTGGCTAGCCTACCTTCATATTTGATCCTCTCTTTCCTTATTTCTCTCTTTGTTATCCTCTGTTTGTTTTTGTAGCCTTCCCAATCTTCTGACTTCCCACTACTCTTTGCCACATTATAGGCTTTCTCTTTTGCTTTGATGCATTCCCTAACTTCCTTTGTCAGCCATGGCTGCCTAATCCCCCCTCTGATAACCTTTCTTTTCTTTGGGATGAACCTCTGTACTGTGTCCTCAATTACTCCCAGAAACTCCTGCCATTGCTGTTCTACTGTCTTTCCCACTAGGCTCTGCTCCCAGTCGATTTTCATCAGTTCCTCCCTCATGCCCCTGTAGTTACCTTTATTTAACTGTAACACCTTTACATCTGATTCTACCTTCTTTCTTTCAAATTGGAGATTGAATTCTACCATATTATGATCACTGCCTCCTAAGTGTTCCCTTACTTTAAGATCTTTAATCAAGTCTGGCTCATTACATAAGACTAAGTTAATTCCTCAGAGTCACATGCAACGCCCAGGAAAAAAAGCATGGGGCGGCACGGTGGCACAGCGGTTGGCGCTGTCGCTCACATCTCCGGGGTCCCGAGTTCGATTCCCGGCTTGCGTCGCTGTCTGTGCGGAGTCTGCGCGTTCTCCCCGTGTGTGCGTGGGTTTCCTCCGGGTGCTCCGGTTTCCTCCCACAGTCCAAGGATGTGCGGGTTGGGTGGATTGGCCATGCTAAATTGCCCTTAGTGTCCAAAAAAATGGGGTGAGGTTGCTGGGTTGCGGGATAGGGTGGAGGTGCGTGCTGGGGTAGGGTGCTCTTTACAGGGTCTGGTGCGGACTTGATGGGCCGAGTGGCCTCCTTCTGCACTCTATATTGTATGAAATTTCTGCTATTTAAATTCTATGATTCATAGGGATACTAAAAATTGTGGGATTTTGTTTGAATTTTGAACATTTGAACCTTGAACATTTATTAGTTGTAAAAATATTGGGGATGGGATTTAAAATGTTGACATTCAACCATCATGTGAATTGATAAGGAAGGAAAGCTGCTGTGAGGATGGACATGTCAGATGACTGTGGTGGAGGTGCAGGGACAGCGTGCAGGGGCCATGTGATGAAGTCACCATGGCTACGTCCAACCGGATGCAGCAATCCTATGGAGCGTATACCTGTCAATTAATGCTGGGCCTGGCTCAAATGGTCAGTAAGCAGCAGGGACCAATCAGATCACTGTAGCTCTGAGAAGTACATCTCTGTCCTCCAACCTCGGCCCTCCGACGATCAGAAGAACCTTCTCCAGAACCCCACCCAAGGTGTCTATGGTAGAATATGTGACTGCCATTATACCCAATGTTTGGAGCAGGTCATTCTGAGAGCAGTCAGCAAGAACTATATGCCGAACATCCCTTCACCTTCATCCCTTCTATGTTCTATAGGGAGTGGGATAGTTTGATCTTGGTTTCCGTCAAGGCTTGGCACAACATCGAGGGCCGAAGGGCCTGTTCTGTGCTGTACTGTTCTATGTTCTATGTTTGTAAGGAGCATCCAGGAGGGCTTCTTAAAACAATATGTAGACAGTCCAACTAGGGAAGGGGCGGTACTGGACCTGGTATTGGGGAATGAGCCCGGCCAGGTGGTAGATGTTTCAGTAGGGGAGCATTTTGGTAACAGTGACCACAATTCAGTAAGTTTTAAAGTACTGGTGGACAAGGATAAGAGTGGTCCTAGGATGAATGTGCTAAATTGGGGGAAGGCTAATTATAACAATATTAGGCGGGAACTGAAGAACATAGATTGGGGGCGGATGTTTGAGGGCAAATCAACATCTGACATGTGTGAGGCTTTCAAGTGTCAGTTGAAAGGAATTCAGGACCGGCATGTTCCTGTGAGGAAGAAGGATAAATACGGCAATTTTCGGGAACCTTGGATAATGAGAGATATTGTAGGCCTCGTCAAAAAGAAAAAGGAGGCATTTGTCAGGGCTAAAAGGCTGGGAACAGACAAAACCTGTGTGGAATATAAGCAAAGTAGGGAGGAACGTAAGCAAGGAGTCAGGAGGGCTAGAAGGGGTCACGAAAAGTCATTGGCAAATAGGGTTAAGGAAAATCCCAAGGCTTTTTACACGTACATAAAAAGCAAGAGGGTAGCCAGGGAAAGGGTTGGCCCACTGAAGGATAGGCAAGGGAATCTATGTGTGGAGCCAGAGGAAATGGGCGAGGTACTAAATGAATACTTTGCATCAGTATTCACCAAAGAGAAGAAATTGGTAGATGTTGAGTCTGGAGAAGGGTGTGTAGATAGCCTGGGTCACATTGAGATCCAAAAAGACGAGGTGTTGGGTGTCTTAAAAAATATTACGGTAGATAAATCCCCAGGGCCTGATGGGATCTACCACAGAATACTGAAGGAGGCTGGAGAGGAAATTGCTGAGGCCTTGACAGAAATCTTTAGATCCTCACTGTCTTCAGGGGATGTCCCGGAGTACTGGAGAATAGCCATTGTTGTTCCTCTGTTTAAGAAGGGTAGCAAGGATAATCCAGGGAACTACAGGCCGGTGAGCCTTACTTCAGTGGTAGGGAAATTACTGGAGAGAATTCTTCGAGACAGGATCTACTCCCATTTGGAAGCAAATGGACGTATTAGTGAGAGGCAGCATGGTTTTGTGAAGGGGAGGTCGTGTCTCACTAACTTGATAGAGTTTTTCGAGGAGGTCACTAAGATGATTGATGCAGGTAGGGCAGTGGATGTTGTCTATATGGACTTCAGTAAGGCCTTTGACAAGGTCACTCATGGTAGACTAGTACAAAAGGTGAAGTCACACGGGATCAGGGGTGAGCTGGCAAGGTGGATACAGAACTGGCTAGGTCATAGAAGGCAGAGAGTAGCAATGGAAGGATGCTTTTCTAATTGGAGGGCTGTGACCAGTGGTGTTCCACAGGGATCAGTGCTGGGACCTTTGCTCTTTGTAGTATATATAAATGATGTGGAGGAAAATGTAACTGGTCTGATTAGTAAGTTTGCAGACGACACAAAGGTTGGTGGAATTGCGGATAGCGATGAGGACTGTCAGAGGATACAGCAGGATTTAGATTGTTTGGAGACTTGGGCGGAGAGATGGCAGATGGTGTTTAATCCGGACAAATGTGAGGTAATGCATTTTGGAAGGTCTAATGCAGGTAGGGAATATACAGTGAATGGTAGAACCCTCAAGAGTATTGAAAGTCAAAGAGATCTAGGAGTACAGGTCCACAGGTCATTGAAAGGGGCAACACAGGTGGAGAAGGTAGTCAAGAAGGCATACGGCATGCTTGCCTTCATTGGCCGGGGCATTGAGTATAAGAATTGGCAAGTCATGTTGCAGCTGTATAGAACCTTAGTTAGGCCACACTTGGAGTATAGTGTTCAATTCTGGACGCCACACTACCAGAAGGATGTGGAGGCTTTAGAGAGGGTGCAGAAGAGATTTACCAGAATGTTGCCTGGTATGGAGGGCATTAGCTATGAGGAGCGGTTGAATAAACTCGGTTTGTTCTCACTGGAACGAAGGAGGTTGAGGGGAGACCTGATAGAGGTCTACAAAATTATGAGGGGCATAGACAGAGTGGATAGTCAGAGGCTTTTCCCCAGGGTAGAGGGGTCAATTACTAGGGGGCATAGGTTTAAGGTGAGGGGGCAAGGTTTAGAGTAGATGTACGAGGCAAGTTTTTTACGCAGAGGGTAGTGGGTGCCTGGAACTCGCTACCGGAGGAGGTGGTGGAAGCAGGGACGATAGTGACATTTAAGGGGCATCTTGACAAATACATGAATAGGATGGGAATAGAGGGATACGGACCCAGGAAGTGTAGAAGATTGTAGTTTAGTCGGGCAGCATGGTCGGCACGGGCTTGGAGGGCCGAAGGGCCTGTTCCTGTGCTGTACATTTCTTTGTTCTTTGTTCTTTGTTCTAAGTCCAGAATGGCCTGTTCCCTCGTGGGCTCCATCACAAGCTGTTCCAAAAAGCCCTCCTGTAAACATTCAATGAATTCCCTTTCCTTGGGTCCACTGGCAGCATTATTTACCCAGTCCACCTGCATATTGAAGTCCCCCATGATCACTGTGACCTTGCCTTTCTGACATGCACTTTCTATTTCGTGGTGCATTTTGTGCCCCCGGTCCTGACCACTGTTAGGAGGCCTGTACATAACTCCCATTATGGTTTTTTTGCCTTTGTGGTTCCTCAACTCTACCCACACAGATTCCACATCATCTGACCTTATGTCGTTTAGTGCTATTGGTTTAATTTCATTCCTAAGTAACAAGGCAACCCCGCCCCCTCTGCCCACCTCTCTGTCTTTTCGATAGGTTGTGAATCCCTGGATGTTTAAATGCCAGTCCTGAACCCCCTGCAACCACGTCTCTGTGATGCCTACCACATCAGACCTGCCAGTCACAATCAGGGCCACAAGCTCATCTACCTTGTTCCGTACACTGCGCGCATTTAAATATAGCACCTTTAATTCTCTATTGACCGTCCCTTTTTGTTTTCTTAGTGTGGTGGACCTTGGTTTACTGAGCCTTTCCATACACTGTGTCATATTTTGTGGGATTGGGACTATCGTAACCTCTCCTGAGTTTTGTCTTTTCGTGCTTTTTTGTATTCCTAAGCAGCTACGCTTCCCACTGATTACTTCACCTCTTGGTTCCCTGACTTTCCCTTTCCCCCCAATCTCTAGTTTAAAGTCCTATTGACCACCTATTTACTCTTTTCGCCAGAACACTGGTCCCAGCTCGGTTCAGGTTGAGACCATCCCAACGGTATAGGTCCCCCCTGTCCCAAAACTGATGCCAGTGTCCCATGAAAAGGAACCCCTCTTTCCCACACCACTCTTTCAGCCACGTGTTAACTTCCCTTCTTCTTGCCTCCCTATGCCAATTTGCACGTGGCTCGGACAGTAATCCGGAGATTATGACCCTTGTTAGTCTGCTGAGTGTAGTTCTCCTTCAGTAGCGCCATGGCCTCAGCGTAGGTCAGCGCATCCCGGATGAGGGGAAAAATATCGGAGCTCAGCCACGTGTAGAGGATCTGGAGTCTCTGTGCCACTGAGGGCGGTTCAGTCGCAGATTCAATGTATGCTTCAAAGCAATCTAGCCAATGTGCGAAGGCCGACTTGGCATTGTTTGCTTGAGGGTGCAGCTGCAGGCGATCAGGCTTGATGCGGAGAGCCATCATTGTAAAATCTCTGCGTAATAAATTGATGCACTATAAATTACGACGAGACGAGAGTAGAGAGTAATCGCGGCTTTATTACGCAGAGACATGGAGCCTCCCGCAGCTGCTGCCGAAATGGCTGTGGCTCGGAGAGCCCACACATTTATACTCCGCCTATTAGGCGGAGCCAGCAGGCAGGGATCTACCCCCGTACCTGTAGTACAGGGGCCTGTCGCCATCTGTGATGGCCACATCCCGATTACAAAATGGACACTTGCAAAGAATGCAGGGAAAATTGGACAATACTGAAAAAAACAAACAAGGTCTGTCTGTTGATTAGAGTCTTAGCTCTCAGACAGGACCGGTACTGTTTAGCCATCTACATACTAATGAGCCATCCCCGGGAACAAAAGGCAACATTTAAGTAAACAATGCTAAGACAGACATCCTGACACCAGAGGAGACTAAAATAAAGCAAACCAACGGCCACCTAGGACACGCCCAGCAACCAGGGAACCCACCCCTCTATTGGAGGAAAATTGATGAGGACGATTGGGAAATTTGCCCAATTAATTGGGGCCAAGTTCAAGGCCCGCCCAAAAGCGCTTTTATACGCTTTTGGGGTATAAAAAGGTCTCCCCAAGAGAGAATCTCGCTCTTGGCTTTGGCTCTCAGCGAGGAGAGACCTGCCTAGCAGCTACACCAGACCAAGTAAGATCCAAGTCAATGCACGCTACGAGATAGAACAAAGAACAAAGAAAATTACAGCACAGGAACAGGCCCTTCGGCCTTCCCAGCCTGCGCCGAACCAGATCCTTTATCTAAACCTCTCACCTATTTGCCAAGGATCTACTTCCCTCTGTTCGCCGCCCATTCATATATCTGTCTAGATGCATCTTAAATGCACCACCCTCTGTGTAAAAAACTTCCCACGCACATCTCCCTTAAACTTTCCCCCTCTCACCTTGAAATCGTGACCCCTTGTAATTGACACCCCCACTCTTGGAAAAAGCTTGATGCTATCCACCCTGTCCATACCTCTCATAATTTTGTAGACCTCAATCAGGTCCCCCCCTCAACCTCCGTCTTTCCAACGAAAGCAATCCTAATCTACTCAACCTTTCTTCATAGCTAGCACCCTCCATACCAGGCAACATCCTGGTGAACCTCTTCTGCACCCTCTCTAAAGCATCCACATCCTTCTGGTAATGTGGGGACCAGAACTGCATGCAGTATTCTAACAAAGTCCTATACAACTGTAACATGACCTGCCGATTCTTGTATTCAATACCCCGTCCGATGAAGGCAAGCATGCTGTATGCCTTCTTGACCACTCTATCGACCTGCATTGCCACCTTCAGGGTACAATGGACCTGAACTCCCAGATCTCTCTGGACATCAATTTTCCCCAGGACTCTTCCATTGACTGTATAATCCGCTCTTGAATTAGATCTTCCAAAATGCATCATCTCGCATTTGCCTGGATTGAACTCCATCTGCCATTTCTCTGCCCAACTCTCCAATCTATTTATATTTTGCTGTATTCTCTGACAGTCCTCCTCGCTATCTGCAACTCCACCAATCTTAGTATCATCTGCAAACTTGCTAATCAGACCACCTATACCTTCGTCCAGATCATTTATGTATATTACAAACAACAGTGGTCTGAGCACGGATCCCTGTGGAACACCACTAGTCACCTTTCTCCATTTTGAGACACTCTCTTCTACCACGACTCTCTGTCTCCTATTGCCCAGCCAGTTCTTTATCCATCTAGCTAGTACACCCTGAACCCCATGCAACTTCACTTTTTCCATCAACCTGCCATGGGAAACTTTAATCAAACGCCTTACTGAAGTCCATGTATATGACATCTACAGCCCTTCCCTCATCAATTAACGTTGTCACTTCCTCAAAGAATTCTATTAGGTTTGTAAGGCATGATCTTCCCTGCTCAAAACCATGCTGCCTATCACTGATAAGTTTATTTTCTTCCAAATGTGAATAGATCCTATCCCTCAGCATTTTCCCCAACAGTTTGCCTACCACTGACGTCAAGCTCACAGGTCTATAATTCCCTGGATTATCCCTGCTACCCTTCTTAAACAAAGGGACAACATTAGCAATTCTCCAGTCCTCCGGAACCTCACCCGTGCTCAAGGATACTGTCAAGATATCTGTTAAGGCCCCAACTATTTCTTCCCTCGCTTCCCTCAGTAACCTGGGATAGATGCCATCCGGACCTGGGGACTTGTCCACCGTAATGCCTTTTAGAATACCCCAAACTTCCCCCTTCCTTTTGCCGACTTGACCTAGAGTATTTAAACATCCATCCTTAGCCTCAACATCCGTCATGTCCCTCTCCTTGGTGAATACCGATGCAAAGTACTCATTAAGAATCTCACCCATTTCCTCTGACTCCACGCATAAATTCCCTCTTTTGTCTTTCTCTAGTTACCCTCTTGCTCCTTATATATGAATAAAAGGCTTTGGGGTTTTCCTTAACCCTGTTAGCCAAAGATATTTCATGACCCCTTTTAGCCCTCTTTATTGCGCGTTTGAGATTTGTCCTATTTTCCCGATATTCCTCCAAAGCTTCATCAGATTTAAGTCGCCTAGATCTATGTATGCTTCCTTTTTCATTTTAGCTAGTCTCACAATTCCACCCGTCATCCATGGTTCCCCAATCTTGCCATTTCTATCCCTCATTTTCACAGGGACATGTCTGTCCTGCACTCTAATCAACCTTTCCTTAAAAGACTCCCACATTTCAAATGTGGATTTACTCTTAAAGAGCTGCTCCCAATCCACATTCCCTAGCTCCTGACGAATTTTGTTATACTTGGCCTTTCCTCAATTTAGCACTCTTTCTTTAGGACCACTCTCGTCTTTGTCCGTGAGTATTCTAAAACTTACGGAATTGTGATCGCTATTCACAAAGTAATCACCGACTGAAACTTCAACCACCTGGCTGGGATCATTCCCCAATACCAGGTCCAGTATGGCCCCTTCCCGAGTTGGACTATTTGCATACTGCTCTAAAAAACTCTCCTGGATGCTCTTTACAAATTCTGCTCTATCTACGCCTCCAACACTACATGAGTCCCATTCAATGTTGGGGAAGTTAAAATCTCCCATCACGACCACCCTATTGCTCCTACATTTTTCTATAATCTGTCTACATATTTGTACCTCTACTTCACACTTGCTTTTGGGAGGCCTGTAGTAAAGTCCCAACAATGTTAGTGCACCCTTCCTATTTCTTAGCTCTACCCATATTGCCTCAGTGCTCGAATCCTCCATCGTGCCCTCCTTAATCATAGCTGTGATATCATCTTTGACCAGTAATGCAACTCCTCCACTCCTTTTACCTCCCTCTCTGTCCCTCCTGAAGCATCTGTACCCTGGGATATTTAGTTGCCAGTCTTGCCCTTCCCTCAACCAAGTCTCCGTAACACCAATAACATCATATTCCCAGGTACTAATCCAAGCCCTAAGTTCATCTGCCTTACCTGCTACACTTCTCGCATTGAAACAAATGCACCACAGACCACCTGTCCCTTTGCGTTCATCATCTCTTCCCTGTCTACTCTTCCCCTTAGTCACATTGAGTTTATTATCTAGTACCTTACTGGCTTTAGTTGTTGCCTCTTTACTGACCTCTAACTTCCTAATCTGGTTCCCATCCCCCTGCCACATTAGTTTAAAACCTCCCCAACAGTGATAGCAAAAGCACCCCCTAGGACATTGGTTCCAGTCCTGCCCAGGTGCCAGGTGTAGACCATCTGATTTGTAATGGTCCCACCGCCCCCAGAACTGGTTCCAATGTCCCAAAAATCTGAACTCCTCCCTTCTGCACCATCTTGCAAGCCACGTATTCATTCTGACTATTCTTGAATTTCTACTCTGACTATCTCGTGGCACTGGTAGCAATCCTGAGATTACTACCTTTGAGGTCCTACTTTTTAACTTATCTCCTAACTCCCTAAATTCTGATTGTTGGACCTCATCCCGTTTTCTACCTATATCGTTGGTGCCTATATGCACCACGACAACTGGCTGTTCACACTCCCCCTTCAGTATGTCCTGCAGCCGATCTGAGACATCCCTGACCCCTGCACCTGGGAGGCAACATACCATTCGGGAGTCTCATTTTCGACCACAGAAATGCCTGTCTACTCCCCTTATGATTGAATCCCCTATGACTATAGCCCTGCCAGTCTTTTTCCAACCCTTTTGTGCAGCAGAGCCAGCCACCGTGCCATGAGCCTGGCTACTGCTGCCTTCCCCTGGTGAGTCATCTCCCCCAACAGTATCCAAAACGGTATACCTGTTTTGGAGGGAGATGACCGCAGGGCACACCTGCACTGTCTTCCTGCTCTTTCTCTGCCTTTTGGTCACCCATTCCCTGTCTCCCTCACCAATCCTTATCTGCGGTGTGACCAACTCACTGATCGTGCTATCCATGACCTCCTCAGCATCGCGGCTGCTCCAAAGTGAGTCCATCCGCAGCTCCAGAGCCGTCATGCGGTCTAACAGGAGCTGCAGCTGGACACACTTCCCGCACATGAAGGAGTCAGGGGCATCGGCCGCGTCCCTGAACTCCCACATTGAGCACGAGGAGCATAACACGGGTCTGGGATCTCCGGCCATTTTTACACTTTACTTTAACTGATTACAAATATAATATCAAATAATTAACAAGTGAAAGGAATAAGGATTTTACTTACCAGTCACAATACTGACCAACCCACGAAGAGTTAAATTTCTCCCAGCTACTACCTTCCCGACAGACCCCTGGCCACTGCTCCTGCCGAAGATCTGAAGGCCGCTTCTCCTGCAAGTTAAGTTTTTAAAGGGTAAACTTATCTTCCCGACAGACCCCTGGCCGCTGCTCCCACCGAAAATATGAAGCTATAACTTGCGGATAAAAGAAAAAGAAAAGAGAGAGCTTACCTGATATTCATTCACCCCCTTAGGTTAGAGGAGATGGAAGGGTGGGAGACACAACAAGTGTAGTGTCTCGGGTTTAGCAACCGCCCAACTTAAATAGAGGTAAAAATCAAACACTTAAGCACCTACCTGAATCCCAAGCTGCACTCGCTGCACTCTGGCTCCCTCTCTCTCTCCCGCTCCCAGAAATGAAGGCCGCTGGAACCTGGGGGCAAGTTTAAACACCTACCTGAATCCCAAGGTGCACTCGCTGCACTCCAACTCCCTCTCTCTCTCCCGCTCCCGGAAATGAGATAGACTCTCCTGGTTGCTATCCTCTAAACAGCTCAACCCAGCAGCCTCAGAACTGAGCAACGGCCATCGTTCCTCTGACTGAGTGGGCCCCCGAAGCTAAGTATAGGCTTATAGTAATAGTGATAGTTTAGGTTGTAGAGTTTTATGCATGAGTAGATTTGACTGTGTGTAAATAAATGAGCATTGCTTTAGAACTTACTAACTGGTGTATCGAGTCTTTGATTAGTATTCGGTTTTGAACCTTGTGGCGGTGTCGAAGATACCTGGCGACTCTTGAGCAAACGTAATTAAACAGAGCCAATTTAAGAGACAACAGTAAGTTAGCAACAGGCCTTACCATAATACCCTCGTATGCAGTATATACAATACAACAGTGGTGACTACCACATTTACTGGCGACTCTGCCGGGACACAGTTTAGAAATGGCCTAACCACTCCAAGAGAACCCAAATTTGAATTGAGAATCCAATTGGAAACAGAAAAACGACAAGTGTAAAGAACAGTACTGATCAAGCCTCCGAGATTCGGAAGTGTGTTAATGCATGCGCACTAACAGGGATATAAGGTAAACCTGCGAGATTTTGTTGCGTAAAACAGTCAGGAGTTTTGTAGGCCGGAAATTAGCATAAGCCATACCCGTGTTTACATCACCACTTTATCACCCCCTGTTCCAAATTCAGTAGAGAACCCAGATGGAGAAAATGGCAATGAAGGCAATGGAATGCCTTATGAACCCCCAGGAATTCGAGGTTGCAGCAACCAGTAGAGTAGGACAGTGTCCCGTTTGGGAAGATGAGATCAGAAAATATCTCAAAGGGAAAGGATGGCCCCTTTGGAGTGAATTCTGCGCCAATGACGAAGCAGGTCCCAGGAGTATAGGACATACTTGGTGGGAGAACCTGTCAGAGATACACAAGAAGAGCTTGGGGAAAGATCGCAAGCCGATGGCAATCATGTCCTGTTTGGCACAATTGCGAGGCACAGAGGAGGTCATTAGGACGCTCCGTAGAGAGATAGAGGAGAGAGACAGAAGTAGTGACGTAGATGTGAGCGAAGTAGAGAAGGAGAATAGAGATTTAAAAGAGCAGTGAGCAGCAAGGGACAGAGAGGTGGATGATGCCAAGAGGGCACACCAGTCTTGTCTCGCGCATTTGAGTCGTCGTCAAACGCAATATGATAAGGCCTACCAGGACACGCAACGTGCGGTCTTGGCAAGACAAGAGACGAAGCAACAAGTTGAGAAATTGTAGAAACAGTGCAATGATTTGAAAGCAGCCCTACGAGCATTCCATACTTCCACAACGGAACAAAGGCAGAGCTCCGTAGACCACGCAAAGTGCCGGAAGCAAATTGCAGAATTACAATCTCTGTTTTCCGTTCAAAATGGGTTTCAAAGCACATTTGGACCACAATTAGATCAAGAAAATGGCCCGACTGGCAGTAATTGAATGAGACTGCCCATAGATACGTACATGGGACATGTACGCAGGAAAAATCCCAGAAAAGGAAAGCGCCCCAACCCCCAACCTAACAGGCAAAACACCCCCCCCAAGAACCCTGTAACCACACACAGCAGCAGAAGGAGAAGCAGATTTCCTTTACACAACCCCGTTAACCGTGACCCAATTACGGGACACATGTGGAAAAGTTACACCGTTCCCTCCCACATCAGACCCCTATCAGTTTTTCGCAAAAGTCAAACAGCAGGCCACCATGTACGGCCTGGACGAGAAGGAGCAAGTGAAGCTCACAGTTTTAAGCCTTGACCCTTCAGTCGTGGCAGCCCTTCCCGACCCACAGAATGTAGGAGGAGGCACACTCCAAGAGATGCACACAGCGATCCTTGATGCGATCGGCTATAACAGAGGTGACCCCGTAGAAGACCTAAATAAGTGTAGGCAAAAGAAGACAGAGCACCGCACAGCGTTTGCTGGACGCTTGTTGATACACTTCACAGCAGTTTTCGGAGAGTTAGCCCGCGCCCATTTGTCCCCAGATAATATGACCAAATGGACTCGAATCCTAGTCTCTCACGCGGCAGACACAGGACAGAAATCTTGCGCAAGTTATGACCCCTAAGACGAGGCTCCCAATGAAAAATGGATTTTGAAGAGATTGTCCCGCATTTATAACACCCGATGAAGAGAAGGTAGAAAAGGTTGTCCCGCACTTGGGAGCAATCAGTCCAAAGCAAAACCGTATTTATAAAACCAGATGAAGAGCAAGCAGATATGAATCCAGTTAAAGTGCACCAGAACCCCGCATGGGTAAATGAGGGCAGGAACTGCCCACCCCAGCCCAAAGCTCAAGAATGTTACAACTGTGGACAGTTAGGACACTTTGCACGAGAGTGCAACGCGCCCTAAAAGCAGCAGAGAAGCCAACAGACAGGCACCCTAAACAGGAATAGGGCAAAGCCGATCCATAGCGTTAGCGCCCGTTCAGAGAATGCAGACATGAACGGCACCGACTGACGGTGTTCGGGCTCCCCAACTTGGGTCTGCGACACCCTTTCGGACAAGTCCAGTAGACCGGTAGTGGCATGCAAAGTTCGGGGACACCCCTTGGAATTTCTTTGGGACACAGGAGGGTCCCGCACCACACTCAATTCCTCCAAGATGTTTCAGTGTGACACGTGGCCCACAACAGGCGCCATCACACTCAGCGGTTTTACAGGCCATTTACAACAGGGACACATCACAGCCCCTGTAGCGATACAAATAGGAAACATCACAACTAAGCACCCCATAGTTTTGGTTGATCTGCCCCAGACAGCAGAATATATCCTTGGAATATATCCTTGGGATCGATTTCATGAGCTCTCATAACCTTTCTTTCGACCCAGTGAACAAGTGTGTATGGAAAATGGGAAAGGCAGCACGAGCCCCCGCCACGCTCACAGTAGGAGAATACGTAAATAGGATTAGCTCAGTAGGAGACTTCTGGTTCGACCCTCGAGCCATTAGTGCAGACAAACAGGTTAGGGCAGTCCTGCAGGAAACAAAGCAGCATTTGCACAGACTGGCTTTGTGAACATTACAGGTCCTGACCCCAAACCCCAGAAGCAGTATGGATTTCCCCAGGAAGCAGAGGGAGAAATCTTCAAAGTAATAGAGAGCTTGTTGGATCAAGGCGTATTCAGATCAGTAGCCTTCACAAACAACGCACCGATTTGGCCCGTCAGGAAACCGGATGGATCATGGCGACTGACTGTTGATTACCGGGAACTGAACAAAGTAACCCCAGCAGCAGTCCCCACTGTAGCCACGAGTCCCGAGACCATGCTCAAACAGGGACTCCAGTCAAAATTTTTTTCGGTTTTGGACATTCGTAACGGCTTTTGGTCCATTACATTGGCTAAAGCGTGCCAGTACAAATTCGACTTTACATTCCAAGGGCAACAGTACACGTGGACGTGCCTTCCACAAGGCTTCCACAATTCCCCCTCCATTTCCACCGACAGCTGGCAAATGGATTAGCAACATTTTCCCGACCCGATTGACTGGTCCAGTACATAGACGACTTGTTACTACAGACAGACACAAAGGGAGAGCACATTTCGCTTCTCGCCGAACTCCTAGGACTCCTAAAAGAAATTGGTTGTAAAGTCAACCGCAAGAAGGCCCAGATTTTGAAAGAGAAAGTGATTTACTTGGGAACAGTGATCACTCATGGTAAACACGAGATCGAGCACAAGAGAATTGACTCGATCGTCAAATTGCCCTTCCCCACAATGTCTCAGCCCTCCGGTCATTTTTAGGACTGGTTGGCTACTGCCAAAACGATATTGACGGTTTTGCCACTAAAGCAGCGCCCCTTTCCGAACTTCCCAAGAAGCAGGCACCTTGGGAATGGCTTCCACAGCATACAGATGCCGTGGATGCTTTAAAACAAGCACTCAGCAAAGCCCCCGCACTACAGGTCCCAGGTCCACTTTCCCCGTACGCTATCGCATTAGCAAGCACCGACCGAGCCCTTTCGTGCTCCTGCAGGAACTCCATGACCAATTACGCCCCGTAGCATACGCCTCACACGTGTTAGCCCCCGTAGAGCAAGGATCTTCTGCCTGTGAAAGGCACCTGCTCGCAGTTTTTTGAGCAGTGCAATACTTCGCCTACATTACGGGACTCAACCTCATCACCATCCTCACAGAACACACCCCAACACAGCTATTGTTAGACGGCCGACTTAAAGATGGCAGTCAGCCAAATCCACGCAGCCCGTTGGATCCTTTTACAGGGACGGGACATCACAGTAAAACGAACCAAGACCCACACATTCCTTGCCGATAATTAGCACTTTCCAGGCACCCCTCATGAGTGTGAGATCATCACCACGAAACAGAACACAGGCCCATTTATTCCCCAAACACCTCCCAGGAAAACAGGTAGTACACCCCAGAGACCCCAGCCCACAGACACATGCGCACCCCTGAAGATTTATGTGGATGGCTCCTCCACAGTGTTAAATGGAAAGAGAATCACCGGTTGCGGTATTTATGTAGAGGACGTGCAGGGACGCGCCCGAGATGAGATTTCACTAAAGTTGCCAGGACATTTAGGCTTCCAGGCAGCAGAGCTGGCAGCAATCGCTTATATTGTAGACCACCCCGACTCGTTCCCGACCCCAGCAGACATCTATTCATACAGCTTGTATGTATGCAATAGTTTGACGGAATTCCTACCCCTGTGGGAAACAAGTGGGTTTGTTTCCGCAGACGGTAAACCCTTACACTCAGCCCTATTAGTCAGCCATATCTTACAGATAGCGAAGGATAGAAAATATGAAATAATTAAGGTTCGCGGTCATCACCGTTCTTCCCCCCTGGTAACGTTAAAGCAGACGCCCTAGTGAAGGCAGGCTCCAGGCATGGTTATTTTTGGAACCCCCCCGAAAGTACCCCAGTACACGCAGTTCAGGTCTCACAGACCAATATTCAGGATCTAGCGAAGGCACAGAAAGAGGACGAGAAACTCAGGGAAGTTTTAAAGGGTACCTTTCCAGCCCCGTATGATAAATACAAGAATGCAATAACCACACATGATGGTGTGATTTTAAAGGATGGCATTTATATAGTTCCCAGCCAGGACAGGAACCAGATCATTTGTCAGTTCCATGACAATCATGGACACCAAGGTATTGAACCCACCCTAGCCCACCACAGACCGCTCTGCTGGTGGCCTGATTTAAAAGCCGATGTTACGCACTACATAGAGAATTGCTTGATCTGTGCCCAGAACAATCCAGACAGATAGGCGAAAAAAGCTCAACTTAGTCATACCTGCCCCGTTAATGGACCCTGGACAAATCTACAGATAGACTACATAGGACCCCCTACCCCCTTGCAGAAATGGTTATAAGTATGTGTTGGTGGTCATAGACACCTTCACAAAATGGGTGGAAGCATTTCCATCGCGAACTAATACGGCCAAGTCGACGGCTAAAATATTAACACATCACATCTTTACAAGATGGGGACTCCCCCGCAGTATAGAATCCGATCAAGGCTCCCATTTCACAGGACGTGTAATGAAAAACGTCCTCACGATTTTCGGCATTCGACAAAAGTTTCATATCGCATAACACCCCCAGTCGAGTGGTATTGTACAGTGGATAAGTAGGACATTAAAAGCCACCCTCAGGAAAATGGTACAGCAGAATAACAACACCTGGGATTCAGTTCTCCCATTTGCTTTAATGTTTATAAGGAACATGGTATCCACAGGATACACCCCCCACACCCTCATGATCGGACGCCCCATGAAAGGCACTGAGTATTTATTTGGACTGGATTTGGCCAGCCCCGCAGTTACAGCCCTCACACATGAAAATGCGGTTCAACAATTGTTAGAGAACATAAAGGCGGCCCAACTCGCAGCAGCTGTGAGACTTAGAACCAGGAAGAAACAGAGCAAGGCTTCTTTCAACAAAACAGTACATGCCACTGAGTTTGCAGTAGGGCAGCAAGTGAAGCTTTCCTTATACAACCCCAGTTCATTCCTTTCCCCTACATTCTCCGGACCGTACTCCATTTCAGGCAAAGTCAGCCCCTCGGTATACAAAATTACATATCCTAATGGTAAGTCTGCGTGGTTTCACATAAACCAGCTCAAGGCTTATGGCTCGCAGAATAGCCACGCACACCACATCCTGCTTGCAACAGCAGATGAGCATGCCCCGCCCACAGATAACATTTTCCTACCCTCCCCCAACCAGTCCAGCCCGTCCTCTGCCACAACTTCAACTCCACCCCCAGAGGCACAACTCCGCCTCTCCCTTCCTTCAACCAGCAGCAACAGCGACAGTGATAGCGATCACGATGACGATAGACACAGCACACCACGTTATGACTATACCCCTGTACCGGGCCCCACTCCCAGCGATTCCGAGCATGATTCCACTGACCCCTTCGAGATTACATATATCAAAGCCCCTGACCCAGACCCACCGCCCGACTATTACGGATTGAAACCTAGTAGCTCCAACCTCGACACACGATTCTGGCACCGAGACAATTCGTTCAGGCTCATCCGGAATGATGAGATGGACCCCAATTCGCCCCAAGCAGCTTTAGCGCAGTTACTACAGACAAGAGTTTGGCAGCCGGGAGAAGATGATGACTTAGAGTCTCACTCCCACCAAACAAATCCCTTTGCGACCCTGTTCGCTATTGAGCAGTGAGGTGTCCAGATGATGGAAAAAAGGAACCGATGGAGAGATACGGCGTCCTTTCTGATAGAGCCTGCACCATTTTTGTTGTATGTTTGTTCGTTAGTGTTAATGTTAAGTGTTGTTCATAAACTCAAAAGTTTTCATGGCCCCACGTCACCACTCCTTTGACGCCCAATGCATGTTAGAGGAACAAATTTGTCTCCAGACAACAGTTCAGAGGAACTAGTTTGTCAACAGAAACCAGTTTAATGGAACAAGTTTGTCCCCACACAACAGTTCAGAGGAACTAGTTTGTCAACAGAAACCAGTTTAGAGGTACAAGTTTGTCCCCAGACAACCGTTCAGAGGAACTAGTTTGTCGACAGACACTACTCATAGCTACTCTCCTGATTCGATCACGAGAGGCAGCCCCCACGACGACCACATTCTTACCTGTTCTTGCCGGTTGCTCAGGCAGTGGAGAAACGGCTCTGGTCCCCGCCCTGCCTGAGGATCCCCCCTCTGGTCAGCTACGCTCGGGTACAGCACAAACGGCATTGATCACCATCCTACCCAGGGATTCCACCCATTTCTTACCTGCCGCGGCCCATACACACCCCATTGTGGCACTTTCAGTTCGAGATTCTTTTGTTTGGTTTTGGCAACCCTTAGGTTGCTTCTGTATGCTATTTACATCCTAAAACACCGGGATGGTAGATCGCACAGGCTGCGAGACAGCCCGCACTATGTCAGTATTTTCTCGGATGACTTGTCCCAAATATTTGGTTTAAAAAAGAAAAATGCGGGAGTCACAGATGGTGACCAATTATAAAGGGAAATTGGCAACAAAGGACAGACAGACAGGCACACGAGATCTAAAGCAAGATAATAACAGATATTATGCTTGTGTTCACAGAACTCCGGAACCTCAGGAACTCCAGAGGAAGACAAAGAAAAAGACCGCGAAAAATGAAGACAGCCTTCATGTTCACATGGATCTTAGCGGGATCCCTTCAGTTGCACGCGGACGCTACCCCCCTGACCCCTATCACACAAGCTGTGAATGATTCCCACCCCTGCAATACACAGAACACCGCGACAGCTAACAATACCCCGACCTGGTGTGATACGTTTATCACCTGGTACTCACTATCGTATGTAGTAGAAGCCCTCTTAGTACTGGCGACACTTTGCAGTGTCGTGCAGACACTTAGAGTCAGGAAATGGTGAAAAAGAGCCTACCGCTCTCGCACCCCAGTATACAGGATTAGGTCCCCTATTTTCGGATTCCACCAAACCCCCGAACCCCTTGACATGAATTAAAGTGCATCCGTTTTTCTTTATGTATTCGGTTAAATAAAGAAATGTAAACCTCTGTGTCTGACTGCCAGGCCAGAGAAATTTGTGTGCTGCTATTTTGTACAGTTTAAGATGTTGTAGATTTTTGGAATTGTTTGAGTGAGGATAGTTTATTGAGGATAGTTAGCTGTTCCAGGTTTTTTTATCTTTCTGTAATGCATGCATTAATGTCAGAGCGCCCCGTAGAGTTTTATAATAATTTATGTATTTAAAATGATTTAGGTAAAATTATGTTTCATAGGATAGGGCAGAGTAGAGCCTGATTATGGGTGCCCCGTTTGGTCAGAGGATGAAGACGATGCAGTTATGTGATCCTTCACGCTTCGCGTTGAGGATCACAAGGAGGCTGTGTAGCCATCTGGGATGGCCACGTCCCGATTACAAAATGGACACTCGCAAAGTATACAGGAAGAATTGGACAATACCGAAAAAAGCAAGCAGGTGCAAGGTCTGTCTGTTGATTAGAGCCTTAGCTCTCAGACAGGACCGGTTCTGCTAAGTCATCTACATACTAATGAGCCATCCCCGGGAACAAAAGGCAACATTTAAGTAAACAATGCTCAGACATAGAACATAGAACATTACAGCGCAGTACAGGCCCTTCAGCCCTCGCTGTAGCGCCGACCTTTGAAACCACTCTAAAGCCCATCTATACTATTCCCTTATCGTCTGTATGTCTATCCAATGACCATTTGAATGCCCTTAGTATTGGCGAGTCAACTACTGTTGCAGGCAGGGCATTCCACGCCCTTACTACTCTCCGAGTAAAGAACCTACCTCTGACATCTGTCTTATATCTATCTCCCCTCAATTTAAAGTTATGTCCCATCGTGCTAGACATCGCCATCCGAGGAAAAAGGCTCTCACTGTCCACCCTATCTAATCCTCTGATCATCTTGTATGCCTCAATTAAGTCACCTCTTAACCTTCTTCTCTCTAACGAAAACAGCCTCAAATCCCTCAGCCTTCCCTCATAAGATCTTCCCTCCATACCAGGCAACATTCTGGTAAATCTCCTCTGCACCCTTTCCAATGCTTCCACATCCTTCCTATAATGCGGCTACCAGAATTGCACGCAACACTCCAAATGCAGCCGCACCAGAGTTTTGTACAGCTGCAACATGACCTCATGGCTCTGAAACTCAATCCCTCTACCAATAAAAGCTAACACACCGTACGCCTTCTTAACGACCCTCTCAACCTGGGTGGCAACTTTCAGGAATCTACGTACATGGACACCGAGATCTCTCTGCTCATCCACACTACCAAGAATCTTACCATTAGCCCAGTACTTTGTCTTCCTGTTATTCCTTCCAAAATGAATCACATCACACTTTTCTGCATTAAACTCCATTTGCCACCTTTCAGCCCAGCGCTGCAGCTTATCTATGCCCCTCGGTAACTTGTAACATCCTTCCGCACTGTCCACAACTCCACCGACTTTAGTGTCATCTGCAAATTTACTCACCAATCCTTCTACGCACTCCTCCAGGTCATTTATGAAAATGACAAACAGCAGTGGCCCCAAAACAGATCCTTGTGGTACACCACTAGTAACTGGACTCCAGACTGAACATTTCCCATCAACCAGCACCCTTTGTCTTCTTCCAGCTAGCCAATTTCTGATCCAAACTGCTAAATCACCCTGAATCCCATGCCTCCGTATTTTCTGCAGTAGCCTACTGTGGGGAACCTTATCAAACACTTTACTGAAATCCATATACACCACATCAACTGCTTTACCCTCATCCACCTGTTTGGTCACCTTCTCAAAGAACTCAATAAGGTTTGTGAGGCACGACCTACCCTTCACAAAACCGTGTTGACTATCTCTGATCAAATTATTCCTTTCCAGATGATTATACATCCTAAACCAGGGGCTGGTTTAGCACACTGGGCTAAATCGCTGGCTTTTAAAGCAGACCAAGCAGGCCAGCAGCATGGTTCAATTCCCGTACCAGCCTCCCCGAACAGGCGTCGGAATGTGGCGACTAGGGGCTTTTCACAGTAACTTCATTGAAGCCTACTTGTGACAATAAGCAATTTTCATTTCATTTTCATTTCTCTTATAAACCTTTCCAAGACTTTGCCCACAACAGAAGTAAGGCTCACTGGTCTATAGTTACCGGGGTTGTCTCTCCACCCCTTCTTGAACAAGGGGACATAATTTGCTATCCTCCGGTCTTCTGGCACTATTCCTGTGGACAAAGATGACTTAAAGATCAAAGCCAAAGGCTCAGCAATCTCCTCCCTAGCTTCCCAGAGAATCCTAGGATAAATCCCATTCGGCCCAGGGGACTTATCTATTTTCACACTTTCCAGAATTGTTAACACCTCCTTCTTATGAACCTCAAGCCCTTCTAGTCTAGTAGCCTGAATCTCAGTATTCTCCTCGACAACATTGTCTTTTTCCTGTGTGAATACTGACGAAAAATATTCATTTAGCACCTCTCCTATCTCCTCGGACTCCACACACAACTTCCCACTACTGTCCTTGACTGGCCCTACTCTTACCCCAGTCATTCTTTTATTCCTGACATATCTATAGAAAGCTTTAGGGTTATTCTTGATCCTACCTGCCAAAGACTTCTCATGTCCCCTCCTGGCTTTTCTTAGCTCTCTCTTTAGGTTCTTCCTAGCTAACTTGTAACTCTCGAGCACCCTAACTGAACCTTCATGTCGCATCTTTGCATAAGCCTCCTTCTTCCTCTTGACAAGTGTTTCGACTGCTTTAGTAAACCACAGTTCCCTTGCTCGACCACTTCCTCCCTGCCTGACAGGTATATACTTATCAAGGACATGCAGTAGCTGTCCTTGAACAAGCTCCACATTTCCATTGTGCCCATCCCCTGCAGTTTTCCTCTCCATCCGATGCATCCTAAGTCTTGCCTCATCGCATCATATTGCCTTTCCCCCAGATATAACTCTTGCCCTGCGGTATATACCTATCCCTTTCCATCACTAAAGTAAACGTAATCAAATTGTGGTCACTATCACCAAAGTGCTCACCTACCTCCAAATCTAACACCTGTCCTGGTTCATTATCCAGTACCAAATCCAATATGGCCTCGCCTCTTGTTGGCCTATCTACATACTGTGCCAGGAAACCTTCCTGCACACATTGGACAAAAACGGACCCATCTAAAGTACTCGAGCTATAGCGTTTCCAGTCAATATTTGGAAAGTTAAAGTCCCCCATAACAACTACCCTGTTGCTTTCACTCCTATCCCGAATCATCTTTGCAATCCTTTCCTCTACATCGCTGGAACTTTTCGGAGGCCCATAGAAAACCCCTAACAGGGTGACCTCTCCTTTCCTGTTTCTAACCTCAGCCCATACTACCTCAGTAGACGAGTCCTCATCAAACGTCCTTTCTGCCACCGTAATACTGTCCTTGACTAGATCATAGATCATAGAATTTACAGTGCAGAAGGAGGCCATTCGGCCCATCGAGCCTGCACCGGCTCTTAGAAAGAGCACCCTACCCAAGGTCCACACCTCCACCCTATCCCCATAACCCAGTAACCCCACCCAACACTAAGGCCAATGTTGGACATTAAGGGCAATTTATCATGGCCAATCCACCTAACCCGCACATCTTTGGATTGTGGGAGGAAACCGGAGCACCCGGAGGAAACCCACGCACACACGGGGAGGATGTGCAGACTCCGCACAGACAGTGACCCAAGCCGGAATCGAACCTGGGACCCTGGAGCTGTGAAGCAATTGTGCTATCCACAATGCTACCGTGCTGACTAACAATGCCACCCCTCCCCCTCTTTTACCACCTTCCCTGAGCTTACTCAAATATCTAAACCCCGGCACCTGCAACAACCATTCCTGTCCCTGCTCTATCCATGTCTCCGAAATGGCCACCCACCTTATTCCGGATGCTCCTGGCATTGAAGAAGACACACTTTAAACCACCTTCCTGCCTGCCGGTACACTCCTGCAACTTTGAAACCTTACTTATGACCTCACTACTCTCAGCCTCCTGTATACTGGAGCTACAATTCAGGTTCCCAAGCCCCTGCTGAACTAGTTTGAAGACAGACATCCCGGTGCCAGAGTAGACTAAAACAAAGAAAACCAACGGCCACCTAGGACCCGCCCAGCAACCAGAGTACCCACCCCTCTATTGGAGGAAAATCGATAAGGACGATTGGGAAACGGCCCAATTAATTGGGGCCAAGTTCAAGGCCCGCCAAAAAGCGCACAAAGCCCTTTTGGGGTATAAAAAGGTCTCCCCAAGAGAGGATCTCTCTCTTGGCCTTGGCTCTCAGCGAGGAGAGACCTGCCTAGCAGCTACAACAGAACAAGTAAGTCAACGCACGCTACGAGATAGACGCACCTAGCTGCTATCCTGTAAACAGCTCAACCCAGCAGCCTCAGAACCGAGAAACAGCCATTGCTCCTCTGACTGAGTGGGCCCCCGAAGCTAAGTATAGGCGTTTAGTAATAGTGATAGTTTAGGTTGTAGAGTTTTATGGATGAGTATATTTGACTGTGTGTAAATAAATGAGCATTGCTTTTGAACTTACTAACTGGTGTATCGAATCTTTGATCAGTATTCAGATTTGAATCTTGTGGCGGTGTCGAAAGATACCTGGCGACTCTTGAGCAAACGTAATTAAACAGAGCCAAATTAAGCGACAACAGCAAGTTAGCAACAGGCCTTACCGTAATACCCTCGTATGCAGTATATACAATACAACAGTGGTGACTACCACAGACCATTCAGGCAATAATGGCATTTCCGTACTCCAAATATAATACTCAATACCTCCTTCTCCAACTGAGTGTAGTTACAGTCTGCATTTGTTAATGTACAAGATGCAAAACCTATTAGCCTTTCTTCCCCTAAAGGTAATATATGTGACACCACCAGTCCAACACTGTATGGCGAAGCATCACTGGTAAATTGTAATGTTAACTTTGAATTGAAATGTACCAACACTCCTGAATTTTCAGTGTTTTTATTGCTGATTGATTTGCTTTATCGTATTCTGGTGTCCGTTGCCATGCCTGTTTTGCGCATCAAAACGTATGTAATGATTTCAATAGGGTTGTCAGATTCTGGATAAATTTTCCATTGTAGTTGATGAACCCTAAGAATGACCTAAGTTGAGTGATATTTGTTGGTCATGGAGTCTCATAATAGTTTCCATTTTTTTAGATGCTTTATGCAGACCCTTACTGTCAATTACATGCCCAAGATAATGTATGGATGTTTGAAATAAATCTTTCCTGACATGCAGCCCATGCAATTGAAATTGTTTCAGTGTAGCTTCTAAGTGTTGCATGTGTTCTTAATCACTTGTGCCGGTGATCAATATAACTAGGTAACACTGTACCCCTGTAAGCCACCAAGGATTTGGTTCATTGAGCATTGAAATAAAGCAGGTGCTGACGTTATTCCAAAAGGCAACCTCTTGTAGCGGAATAGGCCATTGTGAGTGATGGTAGTGAGCAGGTCAGATTCGGCTGCCACATTAATTTGCAGGTAGGGCTGCGACAGGTCAATCTTCCTGAACTTCAGTCCTCCTGCGAGGCCTGTGAACACATTTTCAGTCAATGGTAGCGGGTATTGATCTGCTCATAGTACCAGATTGATTATTGCCTTAAATCTCTTCGCAGATACGAATTGTACCATCCTGTTTCATGGCAGGTATAATAGGGATTGCGCAGTCACTAGTACTCACAGATTCTAAGACTCCTGCTTGCACATGTCTCAGTAGTTCTGCTTCGACCTTTGGATGTATAGTAGGGTATGGCACTAAACTTGCTGCGCTTAGCTGGCTATTTGCATGAATCTTCAGGGACACTTGTACTCCATTCATGGACCCCAGCATGTTTTCAAAAACACTGCAGTATTTTTTTATGATGGTCTGGCAGTCCAACTTTGAATAAACTAAGTTGTTGACAGCACTCAAATTCAGTTTAATCTTTCCAGCCAAGAGCAGCCATAGAGAGCTGGGAAACTACCTCTCTCCAACATGGAATTTGTCTGCTGTTTGTCCACTTAGCTCAACCTTGGCTGTGATGTAACCTCTCACTGGCACTGTTTTCTCAGGATAGGTCCTCAAGATCACATCTGGTGGTTTCAAAGGCAGGTGATTAAGTTTCCATTCATAGACAGTCTCAGGAATTAGGGAGACAGCAGCCACTGTGTCATCCTCCATTTTAATAGGTTGTTCATTCAGTTTTCTTTAAATAAATTTAGAGTACCCAATTCATTTTTTCCAATGAAGAGGCAATTTAGCGTGGCCAATCCACCTGCCCTGCATATCTTTTGGCTTGTGGGGGCGAAACTCACGCAAACATGGTGGAGAATGTGCAAACTCCACACAGACAGTGACCCAGAGCCGGGATCGAACCTGGGGCCTCGGGGCTGTGAGACAGCAGTGCTAACCACTGTGCCACCGTGCTGCCATTCATTCAGTTTTGGCACTACTTAAAATCGATGTGACCCACCCTGGACAGAGGACACATTCAACTTTAATTCTTCATCAGAATGAATTGCTTTAGTTTCATTGTGGTTGTTGTTATTCTCTTCCACGATATGAATTTTCTTAATTGAATTTGGTTTGTTTCTTCCTTTGAATGAGTTCTGTATCTTCCTTTGGGCGTTCTTCTCTGGAGAAGTTATTTTACTTCAGCAAGCTCTTGCTGTGTGGTTAGTTCTGCTACAAATTTTACATTGGCTGTCTTTGCTCCAGCAAGACCTGTTTTTGCACAGCAATGACATGCTTGTTGCTGGGTAGACTTTCTTTGCCCAGCAGCCAGTTGATGTATCCTCATGTTTGCTCCGAGCTGAGAAGCCTCATGTTTGCTCCATTGAAACAACAATATTTAATGCAGTCTTCAGACTTAGATTTCATACCGTTAATAATCTTCTTTGAATGGCCTCATTTATCAAACCCCATACTAAACAATCTCTAATTGTATTGCCTAACAAGTTGCCAAATTCATAAAACTCTGCAAGTCACTTGAGGGTTGCAACGAACTATGCAATAATTTCCCCTTCTAATTAATTCCATTGTTGAAATTGAAACCACTCCGCCATAATCAATGGTTTGGTGAATAATGATCTTCTAATATTTTAACCAATTCTTGATATATATTATCTCCAGGGATATTGATTGGGCTGAGCTAAGTTTCTTAGCAAATTAAAAGTTTTCCTTCCAATTGTACTTAGGAATACCTTAATCTGTTTGAAAATTTTATTGGGTAAAATACAATAATGGAATCTCTCTGAATATGGGGCGTCATTCTCCGCCGGCGGGAGTCTCCGTTTTGCCGGCGCCCGGGGGTTTCCCGACGGCGTGGGGCTGCCCCACAATGGGAAACCCCATTGACCGGCCGGTGTAACGGAGCATCCCGCCGGCGGGTCGGGGCAGAAATGTGGCGGGGCGGGATGGAGAATTTCGCTCATGATTTCCACTTCTCAGAATCCTCATCAAAAGAACCCATCGCACCAAACTTTGCCGCCATTTTACATGGTATCGAAATGCACTCCCCCTTCGCTTAATCCAGTGATCTAGTTCAGTCAAGGTGAATTACCAATCTGTAACCGCTTTAACTTTCATGCAAGTTATGATAATCTTTTGTTCTCTGTCCTGCTCTACCTCCGTGCTGCCCCATGGTGAGTACTGCAGCCTGACCCCTCGGATTGCTGTGTCAAAATCAGCACAAGCCCTTCCTTTGAATTTTTGTCCCAAAACTTTACCAATTCCAATGCCAGCAATTTCTGACTTTCTGTAAATCTGCTGATCAATTGATCTGTTGAAGCTATCGATCTGTTCAAGCTGCTCCACTCCGACAGTTTTTTTCTTCTTGAAGAAGAAATTATTTTCTTTCTTCTGATCCGCTCCTTGTTACTTAAGTTTCCTTTTTTGTAAACTGTGGTATCTTTAGTCTAGCTGTACAAAAGAAATAGATTGCCAAAGCATGTGGATTTAATGCAAGATCAACAGAGGTTTATTCAATAGGTCTTCACTGTACAAGGTTTGGCAAGTGACCACCCAAAAGCCTGTGAAGTGGTCGGTGACATCACACATCTTATGTGACTCAGTTCTTGCAGAGACATTGTGCAGAACTATAATAACCCACATGTACAGCAGCAACTGAATCCCCAAAACAGACCCAGGAAGAATCACAATTATAAAGTAAGGAAAGGAAGAGGGGACCAGCAACAATAACAACACGTTCAGATTATGGTTAAGTCCGCAAGGCCTCCCAAAGTAGGAAAGAGGGAAAAGAGGAGTGAAAAAAACCAGACCGACCCGGACTATTCCACTAGATGACAACACCCACCACTGAAGAGGAGAACAGGCCACTCAATCAACAAGAGGGTGACACCCCCCCTCCCCCCACCCAGGATAAATAACAGAATATCCACAAAGACACATAACTCGCCTCCATGTGAAGAAACACAAGGAAACAAAATCCAGTCTCCCAGGAAGCCCCTCCCAACACCTTTGGTGAGGGACATCCCAAGCCACTCAGGGCAACAGGATATCAGCCACAACACCGGGCTTGACCTAGCCCAGCGCCATCCGACACGCAGGAAACTATGCCCCAGGGCCTCCAGCACACCCAGATGGAGAGAAGAAAAGGAGAAAAGAACCCCCAAAGAGGGGACACACAGCCTAACATATGTGAACACATAGCAACCTCCTTCCTCAACAACCCAACCACCACAACAGCCCGGGAGAGGAATTCAAAGAGAAACACAAACAGAGGAAAGGAATAACTCAACCTCAAGGAGGAGACAGAATGAACCCAGTTCTCCCCATAATAAAAACTTTGCGTAGGCCAAAGAAGGATGAAGACACAGATTTATTTTGAAAGAATATAAAAATCCAAAAGAAATACCCGAAACGGATTAACTCTAACTAGGAGTGGATAGCCTCAATTTCAGTGAGGACTGAACTAACCCTATCAACCATACCCACCCACTCTTCAACCTGCTCCAGTTCCTCTTCATAAACAATTCAGGGTGATTAAAAAGCACTCCCTTTCCCCAACCACAAGAATTATAAGACACAATCACCAAAATGAGTAAAACTGGGCACAAATCACATTTCCCATAACTGACACAAAATGATCTTGATAATACAGGTTAAGGATAATCATTGGCACAGACCATCACGCTCACATTTCACACTCCCTGCAGGAAAAAAGACAGGAGTAAAAAGTCAACAACATGATCAACAGGAGTAACAATCAGGATTATCGAAGAACCGCAGGGTAAAGACATCTTCCATGTCGCATGACAAGGCAAAGAATAAGATAGGATCAACAAGCACTCTCCAGGACCTCTCAAGGATTCTATCGATCAATGCACAAGACACCATCACTTCTACCATGCCATCTCTCCAATACCCTGTCAGTTCACAACCTAGGCCCCTGCCACTGGGAATGAGCCGACCTGCTCGGCCATCTCGAACCCCTCACAACGAGCATCAAGAATAGGATGAAATAGGCCCAGTGATCCGTTGGCCTTACTGACCCCTGGCCTCGAACATAGGCAAGACCCAATGATCCGTTGGCCTTTCTGACCCCTGGCCTCGAACACAGGCAATGTTGTGCTCCATCAAATCTAATGCACCAAGCCTCCAAATCAAGATTAGCAAAGCATGGCAGGCAATTCTCAAACTCAGTCAGGAACTCATGTCCCATCTCTCGCCAGGGATCGGGCTCTGGGGGACAGCCCACCCGGCCCCCATCTCCTGTACCTGTCAGGATGACCAACACATTACACAACAGGAATTCGCTGTCATGAGTTGGCCCCTCAACAGGGACAGTGCTCTTTCAAGTGCAAGAATCCTCTTGTGAGTCTCCACCACTCTTTTATAATAATCTTCATTGGTGTCATAAGTAGGCTTATATTAACACTGCAATGAAGCTACTGTGAAAATCCCCTAGCCGCCACACTACGCCTGTTCGGGTACAGAGAGGGAGAATCCAGAATATCCAATTCACCCAACAAGCACGTCTTTCGGGACTTTGTGGGAGGAAACCGGAGCACCCGGAGGAAACCCACGCAGACACAGGGAGAATGTGCAGATTTCGCACAGTCAGTGACCCAAGCCAGGAATCGAACCTAGGTTCCTGGCGCTGTAAAGCAACAGTGCTAACCACTGTGCTACCGTTTTAAAGGTATCTGCAGTCCCTCAAAGTAAACGCTAACAACCTGCACCACAGAGCAGAAATTCTTAATTAAGGCAACATATTTGATGGCACCTTTCATCCGTTAGACACCGTACCGCCAAGGTGAGAACCCGCTCAGCACCAACTGTGCCACTATCATCTGAGTCCCGCCATAGCCCACTCCAATTGCCATGAACAAATGAAGATTTTAGTATTTGATCTCAGCTCTTTGCTGCAAAATGACCAATCAGGAATTTCCACGGGCATGGCGCAAGCGTTGTAGGCCAAGAAAAAACAAGTATGAAATGTGCACCAGGATGAAATGAAGGATTAAATGACGAGTAAAGCCAGAACAAGCGAAAACACAACCTCTCCCGTGTTCACGACACATGACCCCTATAAATGAAAAGTCTCCTGCTCCCCTCCCTTGTGCTGCAGATTTCCACAAGAACAACCGCTCACCACAGGTCCAAGTGGACAAGATCATCTGGTACAAACCACCTTTAAACGACTGTGAAACTGGTGCCATGAGTTCCCCATGAACCACTGACTTAACCTTGAAGGTTGGTCTTAATTAGAAAAAGTTTTAATGTAACGAATATTCATGGTTGCAAATCTACTGAAAATAGGAACTTTCCACCAGTTGGCGTGAGGCCCGACACACCATTGTAAAAGCACTGGCTTAATTTCAACATCTCAACCCACTGACGGGAAGCCAAGCTTTTAACTCCCACCTAATTGAGCCCCCTGCCCACCACCTTTCTGGCTCTTGCAGGCCTCATTAAATTTCAATCTGTGATACCAGTGGAGAATTGAACATTTTAAGCTGATGTCCCATTTAATCAATTTGGTTCCCAAAGAAAATCCATTGTTATTCACTCGGGAGACAGTAACGTAGTGGTAAATTCACTAGGCTATCCAGGCACTATTGCTCTGGAGGATATGGGTTCAAATCCCACCATGGGCAACTGGTGAAATTTAAATTCAATTCATCTATCTGGAATTGAAAGTCTCAGTAATGGTGACAATGATAATTATTATGGATAGTTGTAAAAGCCCATCTGCTTTGCTAATGCCCTCTAGGGAAGGAAATCTACATTTCCTACCTGATCGGACCTACATGTGACTCCATAACCACCGATATGTGATTGACTGTCAACTGCCCTCTGGAATTGCTGAGTAAACCACTCCATTCAAGGTCATGGTGATAGGCCATAAACGCTAGCCTCGCCAGTGATGCCCCCATTGCATGAAGGATAAGTAAGGAAGCGATATGCCACTTCTGATCCCTTGTGCAGTATTTAATCTTGCAAAACTGGCAACCAATGCATTTTGTAACCTATTCTAAGAAAATAGTGACACGGCAAATGCATCATCAAATACCATATTGTGTGGGAATAAGCAGAGGAATTCTAACTCTCCAAATTGCGTTTTTGTCCTTATTGTTCTCTGCTCAATGTCAGTAAGAAAATAACATCCTTGGTTTGTGACATTCTCTGCCTTGACCTAATCAACAGTTCTAACTAAAAACAGTTATGCTCATTTATGCCACCATTCGTGGAGATATTTTAGTTCCACAAGGCACTGCTGTAAGAGTCTTTCCTCCAGTTGTCAAATGTAAAGGCACTATTTAGCTAACCAATTCCTTGACTCCTTTGCAATAAGATACAACATGACAAATCAATGAACCAGTACAAATTTTTTCTTGCCTTTATGCATCTTTTTTATTGGCCTCTGATGCAGTCTAACATAACAAAATAAAATTATCCCCAGTTCAAATGTCTATGCTTTTTCCTGACTTTTTTTCTTTCAATGTTTTATTGCAGTCACTCAGTAACTGATTATCTTGTTCCTCCATCAACTGAACAAAGAACACGGTTTGGATTTTGATTTTGTGAAATAGATCTTGACACTTGACCAAATTTTCTATTAGAATATTGGGGGAGGCCAGTGAAAAGGTGAGAGAGCATCTGTTCATCAAAAGCCCCAAAGTATCAAATTCTAAAGATGTCAGTCGGATCGACCTTTTTAACTTGGATGACCTTCATTACTCCAAAGATGAAGAGTAAGAAATATTCTACAAGTGGTTTCATTTCAGGGGGGAGAGGGGCGGGGGGTGGAGGGGAGGGTGTGTGGAAACAGTATTGTCTGACTTTTCTCACTTTAACTCACAAGGCTTCAAGACAGACTATAGCTAAACCCAGGAACTTCATCAGCTCGTTGCTTGCACTCGAGGGGAATATAAGGAATGAAGAAAAATAATTTGCATTGATATAGTGCCTTTTGTGACCTCAGGACATCCTAAAGGACATCACAACCAATGACATTCTCCAGGAGACAAGTTGCTGCTGCAAGAAAATGTATTGTGTCATTTCCAAACAGCAAGGTCCCACACACAGCAATGAGGCAAATAACCATTATTCTGTTTTAATGATATTGGTTGAGGGATAAATTGCACCAAAATTGTGACCTAACCCCCTCATCGCCAACACTCCCCCACCCCATTTACCCTGCAAAGGAAGTTGTGGGGTCAGTGGAAAGACACCGTATTTGCATGGGGTTGATCCACATCTGGTACTGGAAACTCCAGCACCTGGACATCTTGGGTGAACAGAACTTTGGCCTCCCTCCTCCAGAAACCCAATGGGCAAGTGGCAGCTCCATCTCCTAAAGGCGAACAAATATTTCTCAACTAAAGTCTTTGCTTTGTGTATGCAGCCAGCATTTTCTAAAAGTTTGGTAAAACGATCAAATAAATTCAGCCCCATGAGCTTTCAGCACCGAAAGAGATTTGGTCTGATGCTCCAAGTGAAATGCTGCCTTTGAAATTGGTGAAGTAAGGAAAAATTGTAGTAAATTTTAAAGCAGGGAGTAAAGGAAAAGCAACACTCCAGTCTTAGCTTCAGCACAATCAGTTTAAATGTATTTGTGGTTCTAAAATGCAACCTTTGAAAATACATGTTGCAAACTACATCTTCAACACAGAATATATTCTAGCATTGCTTATTCTTATAAAACAGCTGGACAATAAAACAACATCAAAGAGCCTTTCAAGTTAGCTGTACAAACAGTTCTCACGTAGCAGTACAGTATCAAGTTTAAAAGTGTTGCATGGCACATTTTTACAGTAGATTTACTGTATCACAGTTCATAATCAGATTAGCACTGGATTAATACGAAATAAGTTTAAAAAGAACTGGACATCAAAGATCACTTAATATAACTGTCAACAATATTTTTAATTGTGCAATGAGAATACCATATGTCCATTTCTCGCAATACCAGTGTCTTCCGGAAGGAAGAAATAAGCATTATTTAATGTTGCATATTACATATAAAAATACCTCAAATAAGGTACATTTCTCCAGGTTCCTAATTGGGAACAGAGGACCACAAAGTAAAGCAGACATAACTTATAGAGATGATGTGGAGAGGAAGGAGCAGCGCTCCAAAAGCGAGTGACATCGAAACAAACCTGTTGGACTTTAACCTGGTGTTGTAAGACTTCTTACTATAACTTATAGAGAGATAGAGAAAAAGAAAGATAACACACACACACATACAGAGTTATTCTTTCAGTATTGCTGCCTATTGTCCACTGTTTTACCTACGGTTACCTGGGTTGAGAACAAAATATGTTAAGGAGCCGATTTGTGGTGGTGGAATGTCATGATTAATTTGGCTTCAGTAGTAACTTGTCCTGAAGGATGGCACAGTGGTTTGCACTACTGCCTCACAGAGCCAGGGATTCGGGCTCCATTCCAGCCTTGAGTGACTGTCTGTGTGGAGTTTGTACGTTCTCCCCGAATCTGCAAGAGTTTCCACTGGATGCTCTAGCTTCCTCCCACAGTCCAAAGACGTGCAAGTTAGGTGGATTGGCCATGCTAAATTGCTCCTTAGTGTCCAGGGATGTGCAGGTCCGGATACGCGGATAGGGTGGGGGAGTGGACATAGGTAGAGTACTCTTTAAGAGGGTCGGTGCAGACTAATGGGCCGAATGGCCTCCTTCTGTTCTATAGGGATTGTATAACCTTTTACTTCATAGAGCTGGCAGAATCTGAAATTTGATGTTTGCATATTTCCATTTTCTATATTTTGCTTTTAATATTCATATTTTCATTGGTGCTCGTTGTATTTTCATAGAATTATACAATTCCTACAATGCAGAAACAGGCCATTTAGCCCATCAAGTCTACACCGATGCTCAAACGAGCACCCTACCCAGGCCCATTCCCTGCCCTACGCCTGTAAAGCCACCTAACCGTTGGTCACTAAGGGACCATAAGACATAGGAGCAAAATTAGGCCACTCGGCCTATCAAAACTGCTCTGCCATTCAATCATGGTTGTATTTTTATCATCCCTATTCTCTTGCCTTCTCCCATAACCCCGATCCCCTTATTAATCAAGAACCTATCTATCTCTGTCTGAAAGACACTCAGTGATTTGGCCTCCACAGCCTTCTGCGACAAAGAGTTCCACAGATTCACCACCCTCAGGCTGATGAAATTGCTCTTCATCTCTGTTTTAAAGGATTGTCCCTTTAGTCTGAGATGGTGTCCTCTGGTTCCAGTTTTTCCTACAGGTGGAAACATCCTCTCCACATCCACTCTATCCACGCCTCGCAGTATCCTGTATTTTTCAATAAGACCCCCTCATCCTTCTAAATTCCAACGATTACGGACCCAGAGTCCTCAACTGTTCCTCATATGACAAGCTCTTCATTTCAAGGATTATTCTTGTGAACCTCCTCTGGACCCTTTCCAAGGCCAGCACTTTCTTCCTTAGATACGGGACCCAAAACTGCTCACAATACTCCAAATGGGGTCTGACCAGAGCGTTATACAACCTCAGACGTACAAAGCTGGTCTTGTATTCTAGCCCTCTTGACATGAATGCTAATATTGCATTTGCCTTCTTAACTGCCAACTGAACCTGCACATTAACCTTAAGAGAATCATGAACAAGGACTCCCAAGTCCCTTTGTGCTTCTGATTTCCTAAGCTTTTCCCCATTTAGAAAATAATCTATGCCTAAATTCCTTCTTCCAAAGTGCATAACCTCACACTTTTCCACATTGTATTTCATTGCCCACTCTCCTAACCTGCCCAAATACTTAGAACATAGAACAGTACAGCACAGAACAGGCCCTTCGGCCCTCGATGTTGTGCCGAGCCTTGTCCGAAACCAAGATCAAGCTATCGCACTCCCTGTCATTCTGGTGAGCTCTATGTGCCTATCCAATAACCGCTTGAAAATTCCTGAAGTGTCCGACTCCACTATCACAGCAGGCAGTCCATTCCACACCCTAACCACTCTCTAAATAAAGAACCTACCTCGGACATCCCTCCTATATCTCCCACCCTGAACCTTATAGTTCTGCCCCCTTGTAACAGCTACATCCACCCGAGGAAATAGTCTCTGAACGTCCACTCTATCTATCCCCTCGTCATCTCATAAACCTCTATTAAGTCGGCTCTCATCCTCCTCCGCTCCAAAGAGAGAAGCCCTAGCTCCCTCAACCTTTCCTCATAAGACCTACCCTCCAAACCAGGCAGCATCCTGGTAAATCTCCTTTGCACCCTTTCCAATGCTTCCTCATCCTTCTTATAGTGAGGTGACCAGAACTGCATGCAATACTCCAAGTGTGGTCTCACCAGGGTCATGTACAGTTGCAGCATAATCCCATGGCTCTTAAACTCAAGCCCCCTGTTAATAAACGCTAACACACTATAGGCCTTCTTCACGGCTCTATCCACTTGAGTGGCAGCCTTCAGAGATCTGTGGACATGAACCCCAAGATCTCTCTGTTCCTCCACATTCCTCAGAACCCTGCCATTGACCCTGTAATCCGCATTCAAATTTTTCCTACCAAAATGAATCACCTCGCACTTATCAGGGTTAAACTCCATCTGCCATTTTTCGGCCCAGCTCTGCATCCTATCAATGTCTCTTTGCAGCCTACACCAGCCCTCCACCTCATCCGCTACTCCACCAATCTTGGTGTCAACAGCAAATTTACTGACCCACCCTTCAGCCCCCTCCTCCAAGTCACTGATAAAAATCACAAATAGCAGAGGACCCAGCACTGATCCCTGTGGTACACCACTGGTAACTGGTCGCCAATCTGAACATTTTCCTTCTACCACCACCCTCTGTCTTCTATGTGATAGCCAGTTACTTATCCAATTGTCCAAATTTCCCTCTATCCCACACCTCCTTACTTTCTTCATGAGCCAACCATGAGGAACCTTATCAAACGCCTTACTAAAATCCATGTATACAACATCAACTGCTCTACCTTCATCTACACACTTAGTTACCCCTCAAAGAATTCAATCAAATTTGTGAGGCAAGACTTACCCTTCACGAATCCGTGTTGACTATCCCGGATTAAGCTGCATCTTTCCAAATGGTCATAAATCCTATCCTTCAGGACCTTTTCCATTAACTTATCTACCACCGAAGTAAGACTAACCGGCCTATAATTACCAGGGTCATTCCTATTCCCTTTCTTGAACAGAGGAACAACATTCCCCACTCTCCAGTCCTCTGGCACTATCCCCGTGGACAGTGAGGACCCAAAGATCAAAGCCAAAGGCTCTGCAATCTCATCCCTTGCCTCCCAAAGAATCCTAGGATATACCCCATCTGGCCCAGGGGACTTGTCGACCCTAAAGTTTTTCAAAATTGCTAATACATCCTCCCTCAGAACATCTACCTCCTCCAGCCTACCTGCCTGTATCATACTCTCATCCTCAAAAACATGGCCCCTCTCCTTGGTGAATACTGAAGAAAAGTATTCATTCAGCGCCTTGCCTATCTCTTCTGACTCCATGCACAAGTTCCCACTACTGTCCTTGACCGGCCCTAACCTCACCCTGGTCATTCTTTTATTTCTCACATAAGAGTAAAAAGCCTTGGGGTTTTCCTTGATCCGACCCGCCTAGGACTTCTCATGCCCCCTCCTAGCTCTCCTAAGCCCTTTTTTTAGCTCATTCCTTGCTACCTTGTAACCCTCAAGCGACCCAACTGAACCTTGTTTTCTCATCCTTACATACGCTTCCTTTTTCCTCTTGACAAGACATTCAACCTCTTTTGCGAACCATGGTTCCCTCACACGGCCATTTCCTCCCTGCCTGACAGGGACATGCCTATCAAGGACACGCAGTATTTGTTCCTTGAACAAGCTCCACTTTTCATTTGTGCTTTTCCCCGACAGTTTCTGTTCCCATCTTATGCTCGCTAATTCTTGCCTAATCGCATCATAATTACCCCTCCCCCAATTATAAACCTTGCCCTGCCATATGGCCCTATCCCTCTCCATTGCAATAGTGAAAGACACCGAATTGTGGTCACTATCTCCAAAGTGCTCTCCCACAAACAAATCTAACACTTGGCCCGGTTCATTACCCAGTACCAAATCCAATGTGGCCCCACCTCTTGTCGGCCTATCCACATATTGTGTCAGGAAACCCTCCTGCACACACTGTACAAAAACTGCCCCATCCGAACTGTTCGACCTATAGAGGTTCCAATCAATATTTGGAAAGTTAAACAAGAAAAACAGCAAACACTTCTGCAGCCCCCTTGCTGCCTCAATACTTACCTGGCCCTCTACAGATCTTTGTACCATCTGTAAACTTAGCATTCGGGCCTTAGGGGCTGGTTTAGCACAGTGGGCTAAACAGCTGGCTTGTAAAGCAGAACAAGGCCAGCCTCCCTGAACAGGCACCAGAATGTGGCAACTAGGGACTTTTCATTTGAAGCCTACTTGTGACAATAAACGATTTTCATTTCATTTCAGTTCCTTCTTCCAGATCATGAATGTATATTGTGAAAAGTTGTGGTCCCAGCACAGACCCCTGAGGCACACCACTAGTCACTGGCTGCCATCCTGAAAAAGACCCCTTTATCCCCACTCTCTGTCTTCTGCCAGTCAGCCAATCCTCTATCCATGCCAGGATCTTACCCTTAACACCATGGGCTCTTAACTTATTTAACAGTCTCCTTTGCAGCACCTTGTCAAAGGCCTTCTGGAAATCTAAATAAATCACGTCCACTGGTTCTCCTCTGTCTAGCTTCCTTGTTACTTCCTCAAAGAACTCTAACAGATTTGTCAGACATGACCTCCCTTTGAGAAAGCCGTGCTGACTCAGTCCTATTTTACCATGCACATCCAAGTACTTTGCGATCTCATCTTTAATAACGGTCTCTAAAATCTAACCAATGACTGAAGTCAGCCTAACCGGCCTATAATTTCCCGCCTTTTGCCTCCCTCCCTTCTTAAACAGCGGTATTACATTAGCCACTTTCCAGTCCTCTAGGGCCGTTCCTGCCTGCAGTGATTCCTGAAAGATCACCACCAGTGCATCCACAATCTCCTCAGCTATTTCTTTTGGACCCCTGGGGTGCAGTCCATCAGGTCCAGGTGACTTATCCACCTTCAGACCTTTCAGTTTCCCCAGAACCTTCTCCTCAGTGATGGCCACTGAACTCACCTCTGCCCCCTGATTTTCCTGGAGCTCTGGCATCCCATTGGTGTTTTCCACCGTGAAGACTGATGCAAAGTAACTATTCAGTTCCTCTACCATTTCTTTGTTTCCTATTATTACTTCTCCAGCCACGTTTTCCAGTGGTCTAATGCCTATTGTTGCCTCTCTCTTAGCTAACCACTGTGCCACCATGCCGCCCATTTTAATTTTACCTTTAAGGAATTGCTGGTTTATCTTTATTTTCCCTCACTACTTTAGTTTCACTGCATCTTCATTTGCTGAAACAATCACCTATCTATTTTAACTCTGGCAGTGCAAGCTCGTAATATAGGCAACTTGCTTTACCATCAGCCTGATAATAGGTCGGCAATGACTTGTTCCAACATATATTAACTGAGCAAGAACATTCCTGAACATTTTACCTTTTAATCTTTCTCTTCCTTCTTTTCTTTATATTTTTAAAAGCCATTGGAAAGTGAACAAGGCTAAAAAGATGCTTCTTTGATTTATTTTTAATATGCTATTTTAAGTATGAGGGACATAAAGCTCTCGCTCCTTCTGAGATGGCATTTTATTCTAATTGCCATTTGTTTATTATGTTGGACGAAGATGAGACATTTACCAATTCTAAAACAACCATGTGCTGATTAGATTTGTGACCCTGTAGGAATAAATTCAAAAGGCAATCATCAGAACATATGCACTTAAAAAAATAATCTGTCTGCACTTCTGAACAATTAATGATTACAAAAGCAGACATATAGAAGGCAGGTCCAAACCCAAACGAAAGCACATCACCTGAAGGAAAAATACCCAACTTGCGCATTACATCACTGCTGAGCCAGGAAGGGGTCCTGCAACTGACAAAAGGTAGGCAAGAAATATCCTTAAAATGAATACAGGGCAGAGTGCTTGAAGGAAAACCTGTCCAAGGATTTTATGGGGGCTGCAGGGTCAACCTTCCTTACTCGCAGCACCCCCCACCCCCATTGCTTTCTAAAACAAATGCCCCTGGGCTGCATATAGTTGGAAACCCCATCACAGTGCCCGCTATCGGCAAAATGCCGACAGGACCATAAAATGACCCTCTGCTTTGGAGAGGGTTCTCTGCAATGGGGAAGAGCTTCTTTGCCATGTGGGTCTTCTCTGCTATGGGGGCGTCCTCTACTATGGAAGGCTTCTTTGCTCTGGTGGTTTCTCTGCTATGGGAGTTCTCTGATATGGGGAGGGTTTCTGGTACAGGGGATTCTGATAGTGGTCTCTAGTGGGGATCTCTGCTGGGGGTGGCTGATGGGGGTCTCTGATAGGAATCTTTGGTAAGGGTCACTGGTGGGGGACTGATGGGGGTCTCTGATGAGAGTCGCTGATGGAGGTCTCTGATGGGGGTCACTGACTGGGGTCTCTGATGGGAGTCTCTGATGGGTGTCTCTGATGGGAGTCTCTGATGGGGATCTCTGATGGGTGTCCCTGAAGGGGGTCTCTGATGGGGGTCACTGACTGGGGTCTCTGATGGGAGTCTCTGATGGGAGTCTCTGATGGGGGTCTCTGATGGGAGTCTCTGATGGGAGTCTCTGATAGGAGTCTTTGGTAGGGGTCTCTGGTGGGTGACTGATGGGGGTCTCTGATGGGGGTCTCTGATGGAGGTCGCTGATGGAGGTCTCTGATGGGGGTCTCCGATGGGAGTCTCTGATGGGGGTCTCTGATGGGGGTCTCTGATAGAAGTCTTTGGTAGGGGTCTCTGATGGGGGTCTCTGACGGGGGTCTCTGATGGGGGTCACTGACTGGGGTCTCTGATGGGAGTCTCTGATGGGAGTCTCTGATGGGGGTCTCTGATGGGAGTCTCTGATGGGAGTCTCTGATAGGAGTCTTTGGTAGGGGTCTCTGGTGGGTGACTGATGGGGGTCTCTGATGGGGGTCTCTGATGGAGGTCGCTGATGGGGGTCTCTGATGGGGGTCTCCGATGGGAGTCTCTGATGGGGGTCTCTGATGGGGGTCTCTGATAGAAGTCTTTGGTAGGGGTCTCTGATGGGGGTCTCTGACGGGGGTCTCTGATGGGGGTCTCTGATCGGGGTCTCTGATCAGGGCATCTGATGGGAGTCTCTGATGGGGGTCTCTGATGGGAATCTCTGATGGGGGTCTCTGATGGATGTCTCTGATGGGGGTCTCTGACGGGGATCTCTGATGGGGTCTCTGATGGGGGTCTCTGATAGAAGTCTTTGGTAGGGGTCTCTGATGGGGGTCTCTGACGGGGGTCTCTGATGGGGGTCTCTGATGGGGGTCTCTGATCGGGGTCTCTGATGGGAGTCTCTGATGGGTGTCTCTGATGGGTGTCTCTGATGGATGTCTCTGACAGGGGTCTCTGATGGCGGTCTCTGACGGGGGTCGCTGATAGGGGTATATGATGGGAGTCTCTGATGGGGGTCTCTGATGGGGGTCTCTGATGGGAATCTCTGATGGGGGTCTCTGATGGATGTCTCTGATGGGGGTCTCTGACGGGGACCTCTGATGGGGTCTCTGACGGGGATCTCTGATGGGATCTCTGATGGGGGTCTCTGATGGGAGTCTCTGATGGGGATCTCTGATGGGAGTCTCTGACGGGGGTCTCTGATGGGAGTCTCTGATGGGAGTCTCTGATGGGGGTCTCTGATGGGAGTCTCTGATGGGGTCTCTGATGGGGGTCTCTGATGGGAATCTCTGATGGGAGTCTCTGATGGGGGCCTCTGATGGGGGTCTCTGATGGGAGTCTCTAATGGGAGTCTCTGATAGGAGTCTTTGGTAGGGGTCTCTGGTGGGTGACTGATGGGGGTCTCTGATGGGAGTCTCTGATGGGGGTCTCTAATGGGGGTCTCTGATGGAGGTAGGTCTCTTATCGGGGTCTCTGATGGGGGTTCCTGATGTGAGTCTCTGATGGGGGTCTCTGATGGAGGTCTCTGATGGGGGTCGCTGATGGGGCCTCTGATGGGGGTCTCTGACGGGGATCTCTGATGGGATCTCTGATGGGGGTCTCTGATGGGAGTCTCTGATGGGGATCTCTGATGGGAGTCTCTGACGGGGGTCTCTGATGGGGGTCTCTGATCGGGGTCTCTGATGGGAGTCTCTGATGGGAGTCTCTGATGGGTGTCTCTGATGGATGTCTCTGACAGGGGTCTCTGATGGCGGTCTCTGACGGGGGTCGCTGATAGGGGTATATGATGGGAGTCTCTGATGGGGGTCTCTGATGGGGGTCTCTGATGGGAATCTCTGATGGGGGTCTCTGATGGATGTCTCTGATGGGGGTCTCTGACGGGGACCTCTGATGGGGTCTCTGACGGGGATCTCTGATGGGATCTCTGATGGGGGTCTCTGATGGGAGTCTCTGATGGGGATCTCTGATGGGAGTCTCTGACGGGGGTCTCTGATGGGAGTCTCTGATGGGAGTCTCTGATGGGGGTCTCTGATGGGAGTCTCTGATGGGGTCTCTGATGGGGGTCTCTGATGGGAATCTCTGATGGGAGTCTCTGATGGGGGCCTCTGATGGGGGTCTCTGATGGGAGTCTCTAATGGGAGTCTCTGATAGGAGTCTTTGGTAGGGGTCTCTGGTGGGTGACTGATGGGGGTCTCTGATGGGAGTCTCTGATGGGGGTCTCTAATGGGGGTCTCTGATGGAGGTAGGTCTCTTATCGGGGTCTCTGATGGGGGTTCCTGATGTGAGTCTCTGATGGGGGTCTCTGATGGAGGTCTCTGATGGGGGTCGCTGATGGGGTCTCTGATGGGGGTCTCCGATGGGAGTCTTTGGTAGGGGTCTCTGATGGGGGTCTCTGATAGAAGTCTTTGGTAGGGGTCTCTGATGGGGGTCTCTGACGGGGGTCTCTGATGGGGGTCTCTGATCGGGGTCTCTGATCAGGGCAACTGATGGGAGTCTCTGATGGGAATCTCTGATGGGGGTCTCTGATGGATGTCTCTGATGGGGGTCTCTGACGGGGATCTCTGATGGGGTCTCTGATGGGGGTCTCTGATAGAAGTCTTTGGTAGGGGTCTCTGATGGGGGTCTCTGACGGGGATCTCTGAAGGGGGTCTCTGATGGGGGTCTCTGATCGGGGTCTCTGATGGGAGTCTCTGATGGGAGTCTCTGATGGGTGTCTCTGATGGGTGTCTCTGATGGATGTCTCTGACAGGGGTCTCTGATGGCGGTCTCTGACGGGGTCTCTGATAGAGGTATCTGATGGGAGTCTCTGATGGGGGTCTCTGACGGGGATCTCTGATGGGATCTCTGATGGGGGTCTCTGATGGGAGTCTCTGATGGGGATCTCTGATGGGAGTCTCTGACGGGGGTCTCTGATGGGGGTCTCTGATGGGGGTCTCTGATGGGAGTCTCTGATGGGGGTCTCTAATGGGGGTCTCTGATGGAGGTCTCTTATCGGGGTCTCTGATGGGGGTTCCTGATGTGAGTCTCTGATGGGGGTCTCTGATGGGGGTCGCTGATGGGGGTCTCTGCTGGGGGTCTCCGATGGGAGTCTTTGGTAGGGGTCTCTGATGGGGGTCTCTGACGGGGGTCTCTGATGGGGGTCCCTGATCGGGGTCTCTGATCAGGGCCTCTGATGGGAGTCTCTGATGGGGGTCTCTGACAGGGGTCTCTGATGGGGGTCCCTGATCGGGGTCTCTGATCAGGGCCTCTGATGGGAGTCTCTGATGGGGGTCTCTGACGGGGATCTCTGATGGGGTCTCTGATGGGGGTCTCTGATAGAAGTCTTTGGTAGGGGTCTCTGATGGGGGTCTCTGATGGGGGTCTCTGATGGGGGTCTCTGACGGGGGTCTCTGATCGGGGTCTCTGATAGGAGTCTCTGATGGGAGTCTCTGATGGGTGTCTCTGATGGATGTCTCTGACAGGGGTCTCTGATGGCAGTCTCTGGCGGGGGTCTCTGATGGGAGTCTCTGATGGGAGTCTCTGATGGGGGTCTCTGATGGGGGTCTCTGATGGGAGTCTCTGATGGGAGTCTCTGATGGGGGTCTCTGATGGGAGTCTCTGATGGGAGTCTCTGATGGGGTTCTCTGATGTTGACGGGGGTCTCTGATGGCGGTCTCTGGCGGGGGTCTCTGATGGGAGTCTCTGATGGGAGTCTCTGATGGGGGTCTCTGATGGGAGTCTCTGATGGGGGTCTCTGATGGGAGTCTCTGATGGGGGTCTCTGATGGGAATCTCTGATGGGGGTCTCTGATGGAGGTCTCTGATGGGGAGTCTAATGGAGATCTCTGTTGGGGGGTCAGTGGAGAGAGTCACGTCACCCTCATGTGTGTGCTCTGTGCCGGGGGTGACCAAGCAATTACCGTGATGACCTACTTGTCAGCAGGAGGGGGCGGGGGCGGTGGTGCAGGATTTGCATTGGTTACAAGGTTACAAGTGAGTATAGAGGTGAAGTCATAAAATCTGACAAATAGAGTACAATGTGGGAAAGTGTGAATCTGTCCCATTTTATCAGGAAGAATAAAAAAGAAGCTTATTATCTATATGGTGAGAGATTGGAGAGCTCTGAGGTGCAGAGAGATCTGGGTATCCGAGTGCATGACTCACAAAAGGCTAGTATGCATGTACAGAAAATAATTAGGAAAGCTATTAGAAAGTCTTGTGATGGGAATTGATTACAAAGGTGGGAGGTTATGCTTCAGTTGTACAGGGTATCGGTGTGACCACATCTAGAGCATTGTGTACAGTTGTGGTTTCCTTTTTTAAAGAAAGATGAAAATGCGTAAGAAGCAGTTCAGAGAAAGTTTACTCAATTAACCCAGGTATGGGAGGGTTGTCCTCTGAAGAAAGGTTGGAGCGATTTGATTTGTATTCACTAGAGTTTAGAAGAGTAAGAGTCGACTTTAAGATTTTGAGTGGTGTTGACAGGGTGGATGGTGGTGCGGATGTTTCTTCCTGTGGGAGAATCTAGAACTAGAGCAACTCTTTAAAAATAAGGGGTTGATCATTTAAAACAGATGAAGAGAATATTTTTCTCTCAGAAGATCATGAGTCTCTGAAACTCTTCCTCAAAAGGCAATGGGAGCAGTCTTTGAATATTTTAAGGCAGAATTAGATAGATTCTTAATTAACAATGGGGTGAAAGTTTATTGGGGGTAGGCAAGAATGTGGGCATGAGATTACAATGAGATGAGCCATAATATTGCATGGCAGAGCAGGCTCGAGGGGCCGAATGGCCTACTCCAGCTCCTAATTTATATGTTCATATGTACCTTGTAAAAAGTAAGCATAATGTTTAATAAAAGATAGAGTTTGCTAACAGCATCGCCTCCAGTCTTATCTGTAAGTCCAGATCCATTACTACCACATTCAAGATCAAATCCATCAATTAAAAAAAAAATTTAGACTACCCAATCATTTTTCTTTCCAATTAATTTTTTCCAATTTAGCGGGGCCAATCCACCTACCCTGCACATCTTTTGGGTTGTGGGGGCGAAACCCACGCAAACACAGGGAGAATGTGCAAACTCCACACGGACAGTGACCCAGAATCGACCCTGGGACCTCGGCGCCATGAGGCAGCAATGCTAACCACTGCACCACCGAGCTGCCCTATCAAACCCATCAATAACCGAATACCAGGAAGACACTCCTCACATTAAGAATAATCACCAGTAGTGGTATACGTGGCAGGGAAGTGTGGCTGTACATTCTGTTTTCTGCACAGATGATCTAGAGTAGGTCAAATGGCTCATGATTTTATTATAATGAACTTGGAAATTAGCAGGGAAATCTTAGGCAACGTCAAAAAACGCAAAAGTGTTCAGAAAAATTAATCTTGGAACAGAAAACTGATATAACAGTCTTCTACCCCACTTTAACAATAAAAATGACATAAATTGCCCTAATTACTTCCTGAAGTTACACTGTAGAATTCCTGGGCCACTTATTTTGTCAATTTTAAGGTGCTGAATGTTTGTATGGCATACTTGTACATTTTTGTTGGTAAAAATAATTAGTATAATTTTCATTTTTAACTGACATGGCACTAACCAAACTCAAATGTAACACAAATTCAAGGTCAGGTTGGAAGGAGCAAAAATCAGGAAGCATTTGCTCATCTTTACTGCCTGAAGCACAGATTCTTCCACCTCCAAGGCAGTGAAATGGAGGCCGATGGTTATTTCATTCTAATCTGATTCATTAATGAACTAATCCAACAATGCAAAATATATCTTGATTTGTTCATTTATTTTTAACTTCCAACATCATTGAGACACCTTTTAAAAATACAATCTGACAGAAATTTAGGGGGTGAATATCCATGGGGGCTCTCCCACTCACCCGCAGTAACCTCAGCTGAACAACAACAACTTGCAATGATATAACACCTTTAACACAATAAATTATCTGCAGGTACTTCACAAGAGTGTTATCAGATAGAATTTATCACCAAGCCACATAAGGAGATATTAAGACAGGTGATTTAAAGTTTGGTTAAAACAGGGGCACGCAAAAATGAACATGTGAAAGGGGAAGAGAGAGCTGGAGAGATTGAGGGAAGGAATTCCAGAGCTTCGGGCCAAGGTTGCAGAAACCCCCTAAAATCAATAACCCTTTATGCTATTTGTCAGCGATCCCCACAACATTTCCGCTGCCAGAAAGAACAGGGGCTGGTTTAGCTCACTGGGCTAAATCACTGGCTTTTAAAGCAGACCAAGGCAGGCCAGCAGCATGGTTCAATTCCTGTACCAGCCTCCCTGAACATGCGCCGCAATGTGGCAACTAGGGGCTTTTCACAGTAACTTCATTGAAGCCTACTCGTGACAATAAGTGAATTTAATTTCATTTCATTTCAACAGGAGAACTTTCATGGAAAAGCATCTCTCAAGGTTTTTGATAAACTTTAATGTTGGCCGAAACATTCCGGCCATTCTCGCTGGCAGGATCTTCCAGCCCTGAGGGTGATGTCACCCCACCATGAGTTCCCTGCCAACGGAGGGTGCAAACAATGGGCAAACCCGTTGACAGTGATAGGAACGTTAAATTCCGCTGAAGGCCAATGGCAAGCCATCTCCACTGCTGCAAAACATGTATCGGAGGGGGAAGAACATCCTGTACGTTTAACATCTATTTTGGTTGCCCATTTCAATTGATTTTTAAAAATTATTTATGTAAACATTGAGTACTGATGGTCTCATTACAATTGACTAAACTAGTAAGCTGGTAATCCTGAACCGCTGAGGACCACTCATTTATTAAAATATTATTTGTTCTTAGGGACATGATAATTAAAGCTATATTTCATCAAAAGTTTATTTATCAAAAGATCAACTTCTGCCATGGCCAAGGGTCAAATTGAGGTAAGGTTTACAATCAAACATTCCAAGTAAAATATGAAACAAACAATGATAGAAAGAACTGAGTTGAATTATTTACTGATCATCAGATAAGGGTCTTTACATTATCAAGTTTACATTAGAGTTTATTCATTGTGTGCATGAGATTTGGCACTATTCTTAACTCTTGTTGTTTCACATCTTAATTCAGTTAGGTCTAGATCTTCCTGTAAGCTAACTCTGACCCGACGATACTACCCAACTTCAGCTGTATCTTCCGACCCCGGCTGCAACAGAAATGGGCAGCACAGCCTCTCCAAGCTAAGCTCAACAAGTGGAGGAGAATTGGGAAAGTAACAGTAACTGCTGTATTCAGGTAACTTTCCAAAGGGCTCAAATTGTTTAATAAAACCATGAGAAATAGGATCAGAAGGCTGTTTGGCCCCTCGAGCCTGCTCCGCCATTCAATAGAATCATGGTTGATCCAACATCCCTCACGTCCACTTTCCTGCCCTTTCCTCATAACCCTTGATTCCTTTACTAATCAAGAATCTGTCCATCTCAGCCTTAAATATACACAAAGACTCTGCCCCCACAGCTCTCTGTGGCAAGGAGTTCCAAAGACGCACAACTTTCTGAGAAGAAATTTCTCCTCATCTCAGTCTGAAATTGACACCCCTTTATTCTGAGACAATACCTCCTGGTCCCAGATTCTCCCATGAGGGAAAATATCCTCTCAGCATTTACCCAGCCAAGCCCCTTAAGAATATATGTTTCAATGGGATCACCTCTCATTCTTCTAATTTCCAATAAGTAGGGTCCCAGCCCGTTTAAACTTTGCTCATTAGACAATCGCTCCATACCAGGGATCACCCTAGTGAACCTTCTCCAATATCTTTCCTTAAATAAGAGGACCAAAACTTCTCACAGTACTCCAGATATGAGGCGGGATTCTCCGACCCCCCGCCGGGTCAGAGAATCGCCAGGGGCTGGCGTGAATCCCACCCCCGCCAGTTGCCGAATTCTCCAGCACCGGATATTTGGCGGGGGCGGGAATCATGTTGTTTAATGGTTAGTGTGATATGTGGAATGTCATGTAGTTGATTTTCAAATCTTTGTTACTGTTGACTATTTAATAAACAAAATATTCTCAATTTCTCAAGTGCCTCCTAGAAGGCACAGGTGCCATGTCTCAGGGGATGATTAGTGCACTGCAAGTGCAGCAAACTTTGATGCCTGGATAGTGTGCCTGTACACCACAGAGGCAGCTGCCAACAATCAAACACTAAAGCGCAGGGCTTTTCCACGGAGGATCCTCTTGCGGCCAAAGAGTAAGTGTGTGAATGAGCGGAGGGCATCTGAGCACAACCTCGTTAATATTCCTGGCAGAAGTCTGGGTTCTAGGATCTAAAGGCTCCTGATGTAGCCAGGAGTGAGTATGCAGAGCAAGGTTTGCCAACACAACTGGCTCGCTGGATGGCACTCTGAAAGAGGTGGGACAGTCATGGTAAGGGTGGGGAAGAGTTGGGGGATTTGAGGGTCCGAGGATGGAAGCCCTAACAGATTGTCAGTCTCTCTCCTTCTCCAATTCCTTCCAGATAAAACTATGTTTGCTGGTGTGGATCCTGCGGAGGCTGCCCTCGCATTGCTTGTAGCAGCCGAGGCAGACAGGCGCCATAAAAGGCAGCAATGACAACACAGGCTGGAGGCAGCACTACATGGGCAGAGGGCTGCCGCATACCCTGAAGACCCCGCCACCCATTAAGCTGAGGGAGCCCAAAGGGGAGGCCATAGACAGCCCAAGGAGTAGCGACGTCGTTGGTCATTCCATGAGCTGACAGATACTATATGGCGCAGAAGATTGTTCTTCAGCAGAGAGACAGTGCGGCACCTCTGCTATGTCCTTGCAGATGTGGCACCCCATGGAGGAGGACACCCACTCTCAGTGGCTATGAATGTTACTGCAGCCCTCAACTTCTATGTCACCGGCCATTCCAGGGCTTGAACGGGAATGCAGAGCACAGGTATGCACAAATCGAGAAAGAATGCCTGGGATTTGTCACAGGGCTTGAAAAGTTTCACAATTACATATGTGGGCTTCACACATTTTTGTTTGAGACGGACCATGGGCCGCAGGTTGCGATAGTTGCACAAGAACCTATGCCAGATGTCCCCGCAAATACATCGGCTCATGATGCAGCTTCAGCGGTATGACTTCAACTTGATCTACACACCAGGCAAATTTCTGGCTGTAGCTGACACACTCTCAAGAGCTGCATCTGTAAATGAAGTCTGTCCATGGGGGACGAAGTTCAAGTAAATGTCAACATGGTAACTGCGTCACTACTGACATTGGATGTGAAATCGAAGTTCATCAAGGCAGAAACGGCCAAGGATCCGGTGCTTCAAAAGGTGATCAGGTGTCTAAAGGAAGGTTGGTCAAATGGCTCCTGCCCCGCCTATTACAACATTGGCGCCGAACTCAGTGAGCTGGATGGTTTGCTTTTAAGGCAGCACAGGATCGCCATCCCCACTCGCTACGGCTGCTTTTGCTAAAAAAGCTGCATGAAGGACATCTGGATAAGGAGCCAATCAAATCAGAATTTCTTGAGTCGAAGAAAAAATAAGTTTACTAGTTACTAAACATGAGAAAAATTAATAAAAGATGCACTGACACACACACACTCAGATCTCAGGAGTAAGAAAAGTTAGCGTCCAAATAAAAATTAATAAAAGATGACACGATTAAGCTCTTTGTTGGACTGCAGTACCATGAATAGATGGATTTCTTAACCAAAGCTGACTACTAACCATGTTCCAATCTTCCTGATCACGGTAAATCCATCCACACAGAATAGTCCGAGTCGGTGAGATATTGAATCTTTTCTGTCTCAATGCAGAAGCTTTCATATCGGATCACTATTAACTGTTGGTGTCAGCGTATGAAAGATTGATTTGGATTTATTTCTGGAATTAATTACTTTCTGGTGTAAATGTTCTTCGGTTGCCAGATGTAAAATAACTCAAATAAGAGCAGTTACTGTGAACATAATGCAAAATTGATAAGAATTTGCTACTTAATTTAATTTTGTTCAGTTGAGGCTTAGCATGGCATCACTCGTACTTTTTTCATGAAAATGTAATTTACTGGCATCATAGCCTTGACAACAATATTATTATAAATGGGATTAGCAGCAGCGCAAAATAATTGAATCTTAATCCCCCATGTCCAGTAGCAACATAACAAATGCATATAACCCCTTCAACGTAGTGCGAGATGGATGACTAGTAGCAAACACTGTTCTGATCCTTCAGTAGTAATTAATGATTGATGATGCAGTTACTCAGCATGATGATACAATTATCTCTCAGGAATTGTTGAAAAAACAAGTTCCGAGGATGTGGTCATTTTGTACGAGCTCACAATTATTTTGCCAGTGATATAAAAGTCTCGCAGAAGCCAAAATGTAGACTCTCACTCAATGTAGTAAGCCTAATCTAACTGCAATTCTTTTTCCACTTACTAATCTGAGTAAACTACAACTCTCTTCATTCAAGACACTTTTTCAAATATTCAACCAAATTAACTGTCTAAAAATTCAAGAAGCGTCTCTCAAAATCTGAACCATAGAAGCAACGTATAATGTAAAAATCCTTCACAGTATAAATTATTGACATTGAAACCAGCACTTTGGGTCAAAATTAGTACTCCAGCGAATGTTGAGAACTGCAGACCATTCCTCTGCAATGGTCTAGACTATCCAATTAAATACTGGATGAACATATCAAAATATTATCAGTTTAATACAACTGTATTTCAATTACTTCCTTCTCGAGATAGATTTATTTCTGCAAATCCTGGACCTTTTGCCATTATTTGCTGATAATTTTCTAGTCCTGGATATTATAAATGCAGAATCTTAGCAACAACAACAACACCAAATGGAATTCTCCCAAGCCCCTGCTTAGCAGAAACTCATTGGAGGCCAGTGTGAAACTGATCTGCACCCCACTAATGGGATGCTCACCTGAACAATGTCTGGCCTGTCTCCAGAATGGAGGTCATTCGGCAACACTGGACCTCAGGACACCACAGCAGTGGGTGATGGGAGTATCTACAGGTGGATCTTCCAGCTTCAGTGTCCTGGAGGGTGTCCATCTTCCAACCTCATAATGCTCTTGGAGATCCAACTTCTTTCTCAGGAGGTCCATCTTCTTTCTTTAATAGTGGATCATTGATGGGCGCCTTTTCAATATGGCACCTGGATAGGAGGGCAGATGACATGTCATCAGGCCTGTCCTGCCATGGAATATGGTGCAAAACACCCAATTGTACAATTAATGAAGTCAGGGCAGGAAGATATGGAGTGTTTCCCCACCCGTCCCACCACAGGACTTAGCCTCTAGATGGGAGACTTCTGGCCAATAGTCTTTAACACAGTGAAAAATCCCAAGGAGCTACATAGGAGCATTATCAAACAGAATTTGACACCAATTCCCATAGGAGATATTAGGGCAGATGACTGAAAGCATGGCCAAAAAAAAGCCTCTTAGAGGAGGAAAGAAAATTGTAGATTCAAAGGCATCAGACAGGAATTCCAGACTTTAAGGGGTTGCAGGGCAGCACAGTGGTTAGCATTGCTACCTCACAGTGCCAGGGACCTGGGTTTGATTCCAAACTTTGTTGACTGTGTTGAGTTTGCACTTTCTCTCCATGTCTGCGTGGGTTTCCTCCTGGTGCTCCGATTCCCTCCCACTGTCCAGGTTAGGTGGATTTGCCATGATCAATTGCCCCTTAATCTCCAAAAAGTAAGGTGGGCTTACTGGGTTACAGGGATAGGCTGGGAGCATGGGCATAGGTAGGGTGCTCTTTCGGTGGGTCAGTGCAGACTTGATGGGCCGATTGGCCTCTTTCTGCACTGTAGTGATTCTATGATTCTAAGGTCTAGGCAGTTGAAGGTACTGCAATCAACGGTGGAGTGATTAAAATCAGGATGTTCAAGAGGTCAGAATTGAAGGAGAACTGATACCTGGAAAGTTCTGGGCTGGAAGAGGTTACAGAGATAGGGAGAGATTTGAAAATGAGGTGAGGGTTTCAAAAACAAGGCATTGTTCAGCCAGAAGCTAGTGTGGGGCAGTGAGCACAGGAGTGATGAATGAACAGGATCTGCTACAAGTTAGTATACTGGCTGCAGAGATTTGGATGACCTTAAGTTTATGGGGAGTGAAAGATGAGAGACCAGCAGGGAACCTGTTGGAACTAAACTCTTGGGGTAACAAAGATATGGGTGAAGACTTCAACAGGAGATGAGCTGAAATAGGGTGATGTTGGTGGATGGACAAAGAAAAGAAATTAACTTGGTCCCATTCACATCATTACCAGGTTAAATCAAATATTATTTCTAATTATTAATGAAAGTTAATCTGTGCGGTGCAGCTACTCAATTTGTTCATAAGAAGGTTACAACTAGCCAAGCAAATGAATTCAGTAAAACATTTGAACATACCACCGCCATAAGAATATTAAACAAGTTGTTGAATTAGAACGAAAAACCCTGTCAATGTACAGAACCAGTTAAAGGGTCTACTACTCTGACAGTCCCAGTTGTTCAATAATTATTGATTCCAATCTCGCCTTGAGCCTTGTCACTGTCGGGGGTTAAAAGGGGAAAGAGATTTTGCTTCCCCGTCTCTCTAATCCTTTACAATGTGTGCAGTTCAGGCAGTCTTCAAATGTCATGGAGGTCATCCAATATTCCATGTACTTGATTATCCTTAACATTAACTCTGAGGAAAACCAGTACTTTTAAAAAGTGGCACACTGCTCTGATCATCAAGAAAACAGATTGCACATAATTAACCCATTTCATTGCGTAATCTGTCTTTGACAGGAGCAATTTGTTAGCATGCGTTCTGTGATTTAACAACTGAGCATTAAAGACAGATCCCCGAATCAGAATACAGCTCTTAATACCGCAGAAGCCGCAGGTGAACCAATTTAGGTCATATTCTTTACATCAGGCAATCAAATGTCAAAAGGGTCCAAAAGACAGTTAAAAATTCCTTTTATACCAACCACATCTATGGCTCGCCCGCAGTCTTGATAATCAAAGCCACATTTTTGCCTGGGAGCTCATTAGGTTAAAACTTGCCTTTAATTATGCTGTGTGCTTTATAAATACAGGAGGCTTAGCATATAAATTAAGAATGTTAAATCTTTGAAGTCGAACTTTTTTGGAGGTTTTTAAAAAGTTAAAGAACATTTTCTTTAAAATGCAATCTTTTTTGTCTCTGTCCAAAGGTATTAACCTCCCACTAAAGTAAAGCTTTAGATAAATGGCAGTTTACCACCAGTTAATCCCTTACAACTGGCTGTTTTTATAGAGTGCTTCTGACAATAGGCATATTAGTGGCGGCAGTTAAGAGGCTTTCATGTACATAAGAAAACTGAATTTGATCTGAACGAAGAAGCGATTACTGCACGGAATGTTTATTTTCAAACCAACTACTGTTTCAAAGAGCAAGGACAGTTTTTGTGTAATCTGCATTCTTTTCAGGTGAGCTCATTGGTGCCACCATACGCCAGACTAGATACAAATAATATAACTTAAACAATTCCTAGGAATCCCATCTAGCTTACATAGTTGTCTCAGGAAATCAAAAACAAGATTGATTTGTTCAATTATTATAAAATGAGCTCATATTTTTCTTATTTATTTTAAGAAAAAGCTGTTATTACAGTTAAAATCTTCCACTTGTTCCTAATTTGCAAATGCAGTTTCTATCAGGATGACATATTGCTTGTGGCACTATAAAATAGTGTCTGATTCTTGTCAGAGAAGTATAGTCACTAAATAAATTCCTTACAGAGCATGAAGAGGATTACTTTCCCTCTTTATAATTGCATTTACTAGACATTTGCTTATGCCATAATTATTTCACTATGTTTCTGATTTTAAAAATTAAATACGTTCCAGCAGTAGATACATCGAATGTTGATTTTCCATTATGGATGTGGGTTAACACTATGAGAGGAGGTGAGGGTAGATTTAACTGCACCCCCTTAACTACTATCAACCATCATTCATCAGAAAACTATTAATAATGTCAAGGCAATGTATGAAACAATAAAAAGTAGCATTTGGGAACCCTATGGGAATTAATTAACTTTGGTGCTTGTCTACTATACTAAATAAATGTGCTAAATCTGGTTTGGCCTCGTGACTTCTCTTCTCCATACTCTGTGTTCCTTTGTCTGCCAAGGTTATCTTATCATTACAGTCTTGGTCTTTGCACCTTTTATCTCCTCAGACTGCTAGACAATATGACCTTCACTCTTCACCATATTTTCCAGGTGTTTGAGCTGACTTTCTTATTTTAGCTTTTCACATTTCACCTCCACAAACAGTAAAGTGCCTGGGGAATGAATAATGTGAGCGTAGTTAGCATGAAGGTGTCTGATGATTTGTCACCAGAGAAGGGAATGCCAATGGAATGTGTCACCATCCTGTCGCTGTGTATTGGAACATTTCACCCGGCGGTTGATCAAACAAGAACATGAGGTGAGATTCTCTGGCCTCCCTGCGATGGGTTTCTCGGCGGTGGGCCGGAGGCGGTGGGACCTTCTGGTCCCACTGCTGTCAATGGGGTTTCCCATTGAATCCACCTCATGCTGCTGGGAAACCCGCAGCGGGAGTGCACTCTCAGCAGGATTGGAAGAACCGACCTACATGAACAGCTGGAGGGTCTCACCCCCGGATTTTGAAAATTCTCAAGGGGTTAGGATTATATTTTTCTAAATAGGTACCAAAATAAAACTCCATGAAGCTTGTTTGTTTTATAAGGAAACAATTCCATGCTACTTCTGTCCATCTGTCCAATCTATCCCAATTACCCACATTCAATCCTTATAACTAAATTGTGCTAGGAAATGCATTGGTAGTTATGTCTCCACCACACAAGCTGATTGACCTGTTGAGTGTTTCCAACATCTTCTGTTTCTTTTTACACTTTTCCAGTTTCTCCAATGTTTTGATTTCATCTTTCTTTATTGAACAGGATTCTCAGATTTGTACTGGTATTAAGGGATCTAATTATTCAATTCCATGAAAAACATAAATCAGTGGCTTTGTTCATGGTTATTAATTTTCTGCCGCTGATTCACTATGACTTCTTACTTTACAATTCCTGTGTGTAGTTCACAGTTTTGCAACTATTTTTCTTGCCTGTAAATTTTATAGAGGCTGTAAGGAAAAGAATAACTCTCGTGTGTATCAGGTTCCACTCTGTGTGGTGATAGACAACAACACAAGGAAAGTATTTTAAAAATAGGAAATGAATACAGACACAAATATGTTGCTTTTCATGAAATCAAAGTTTTTTTTTTCGTTCTACATGTCCCGTTGTCATGTCTACTGACATTTTGCCTCTCTGCTGATTATGTGTGCGATGATTTTGTTGCTGATCTGATTGTAAGGTAAGGTAAAGTCGCCATAGTCCCAAATAACCATAGGCTGCTTTCCCCTTTGAGGGGAGAGCTGGCTGGTGGTGATTTAACCTGAGGATTACCACACCTCAGGCGAGGGGCACGGTTGAGAAGATGGGGCCTTCATGAATAATATAATCACAACCCCACATCACAGACTACCCCGATAACCTTTCACCCCCTTGTAAATCAAGAATCTATCTAGCTCTGCCGTAAAAACAATGACACTGATTCCATTGCCTTTTGAGGAAGAGATTTCCAGAACCCATGACCTCTGAGAGATCATGGGCAGGATTCTCCACTATCCGGCGAGGCGGGCCGTACCGGTGCCGAGGAGTGCCGTGAACCACTCCGGCGCCGGGCCGCCCGGAAGGTTCGGAATCCTCCACACCTTCAGGGGCCAGGCCGGTGCCGGTGGGCTTGGTGCCATGCCAACTGGGGCCAAAGGGCCTCCGCCGGCTGGCGTGAGTTGGCGCATGCGCGGGAGGGCCAGCGTCTTCTGGTGTCATCCCAGCGCATGCACAGGGGGGTTCTTCACCGCGCCAGCTATGACGGACTGTTACACCGGCCGGCGCGGAAGGAAAGAGTGCCCCCGCGGCACAGGCCCGCCCGCGGATCGGTGGGTCCCGTTCGCGGGCCGGGCCACCATGGGGGCTGCCCCCGGGACCAGATCCCCCCGCACCCCCCCCCCCCCCCGAGGACTCCGCAGGCCGTCCGCAGAGCCAGGTCCCGCCGGTACGGACCTGGTGTAATATACGCCGGCGGGACTGGCCGAAAACGGGCGGCCACTCGACCCATCGCAGGGTGGAGAATCGCCTGGGGGGGCCTCTGCCAACGACCCCCGACCGGCGCGACAAGATTCCCGTCCCCGCCGAAAAACCGGCGGCGGAGAATCCAGCAGCCGGCGGCGGGGCGGGATTCACGCAGCCCCCCGCCGATTCTCCGGCCCAGCGGGGGGTCGGAGAATCCCGCCCAATATTCCTAATCTCTGGCCCTTATTATTAATCATTGACCCCAAGCTCTAGGTTCTCCCACAAGAGGAAACATCCTCTCCACATCCACCCTGTCAATACCCTTCAGGATCTTAAAGGTTCCATTCACATTGCCTCTTACTCTTCTAAACTCCATGAGTACACGTCTAAACTCTCCAACCTTTCCCCAGAAGACAACCACCCATTTCAGGTATTAATCTGGTAAATCTTGTCTGCACTGCTTCTAATGCAGTTGCACCCTTCCTTAAATAAGGAGACCAATACCATACACACAGATGTGATCTCACCAAGGCCCTGTACAACTGAAACATAACAGGAGGGAATTCTCTGCCTCCTGCCCGCTAGTGGGGTTCCCGATGCGGTGGAGAATCTCGGGCGAAATTCTCCCCCAACGGCGCGATGTCCGCCGACTGGCGCCAAAAACGGCGCCAATCAGACGGGCATCGCGCCGGCCCAAAGGTGCGGAATGCTCCGCATCTTTGAGGGCCGAACCCCAACATTGAGGGGCTAGGCCGGCGCCGGAGGGATTTCCGCCCCGCCAGCTGGCGGAAATGGCGTTTGTTGCCCCGCCAGCTGGCGGAAATGGCGTTTGTTGCCCCGCCAGCTGGCGCGGAAATGTGGCGCATGCGCGGGAGCGTCAGCGGCCGCCGACAGTTTCCCGCGCATGCGCAGTGGGGAGAGTCTCTTCCGCCTCCGCCATGGTGGAGGCCGTGGCGGAGGCGGAAGGGAAAGAGTGCCCCCACGGCACTGGCCCGCCCGTGGATCGGTGGGCCCCGATCGCAGGCCAGGCCACCGTGGGGGCACCCCCCGGGGTCAGATCGCCCCGCGCCCCCCCCAGGACCCCGGAGCCCGCCCACGCCGCCTGGTCCCGCCGGTAAATACCCAGCTTTGATTTACGCCGGCGGGACAGGCAATTTCTGGGCGGGACTTCGGCCCATCCGGGCCGGAGAATTGAGCGGGGGGTCCCGCCAACCGGCGCGGTTCGATTCCCGCCCCCACCCAATCTCCGGTACCGGAGACTTCGGCGGGGGCGGGGGCGGGATTCACGGCGGCCAACGGCCATTCTCCGTCCCGGCGGGGGGTCGGAGAATGACGCCCCTGATGTCGGGGAAAAAAAGGGATTGGCGCTGATGCTCCGGTCCCCCGCTGCCAACGGCATCAAGGTTCACACCCCGTGACAGTGGGAGTCTGCAAATATATCATTTGAACCCATTTTCATCCGATTAACAGGCTGGACACAACGGGCAAAATTCTCCCGAAACGGCGCGATGTCCGCCGACTGGCGCCCAAAACGGCGCCAATCAGACGGGCATCGCGCCGCCCCAAAGGTGCGGAATGCTCCGCATCTTTGGGGGCCGAGCCCCAACATTGAGGGGCTAAGCCAACGCCGGAGGAATTTCCGACCCCCCAGCTGGCGGAAACGGCCTTTGTTGCCCCGCCAGCAGGCGCGGAAATGACATCTCGGGGCGGCGCATGCGCGTGGAGACCGTGGCGGAGGCGGAAGGGAGAGAGTGACCCACGGCACAGGCCCGCCCGCGGATCGGTGGGCCCCGATCACGGGCCAGGCCACCGTGGGGGCACCCCCCGGGGCCAGATTGCCCCGCGCCCCCCCCCCCAGGACCCCGGAGCCCGCCCACGCCGCCTTGTCCCGCCGTTCAAAAGGTGGTTTAATCCACGCCGGCAGGAAATGCAATTTATCGGCGGGACTTCGGCCCATCCGGGCCGGACAATCGAGCGGGGGGGGCCCGCCAACCGGCACGGCCCGATTCCCGCCCCCGCCGAATATCCGGTACCGGAGACTTCGGCAACCGGCAGGGGTGGGATTCACAGCAGCCCCCGGCGATTCTCCAACCCGGCGGGGGGTCGGAGAATGACGCCCCATATCAGTGACCATCCTGTATCAGAGAACCCCCAGATCAGAGTCTTCCCCCAGAACAAAGAATATCCCCATATCAGGGACCCCCTATGTCAGAGAACCCCCCATATCAGTGACCCGCCTTTATCAGAGACCCTGATATCAGAGACCCGGGGCGTCATTCTCCAAGCCGCTGGGCCGTTGGCCGTCGTAAATCCCGCCCCCGCCGGTTGCCGAAGTCTCCGAAGGGAGAAAAGTCAGCGGGGCGTTAATGGCGCTGCTGACGTCGGAGAATGGCACGGGTGGGCGCAAGGCAGCCAATTTTGGGCCTGCCGATATTCTCCCTTCCGGGTGGGCCGAAGTCCCGTCGACGTGATGACGGGTCACGTCGACGTAAATCAAACCTCCTTTTAATCGGCGTCAACCTTTGCTCCAGACATCGGTGCACCGGTGCATCCGGGCAGTGACAGCCGCCCTATATGCCATGGCGCACCGCTACATCCGCTTCCCCGTGGACCGGGCCAGCCAAGATGCCCGGGCCGTGGGCCTCTCTGCCGTGGCCGGGTTCCCCATGGTCCAGGGCGCGATCGATGGGATGCACGTCGCCGTGCGGCCGCCTGCAGATAACAGGGCCGTGTTCACCAATAGGAAGGGGACCTATTCGATGAACATACAGGTGGTCTGCGACCACCGCATGATGATCCTGCACGTCTGCGCCCGTTACCCAGGCAGTGTACACGACTCATACGTGTTGTCGTGGTCATCCATCCCCGGCATGTACGAGGGGCGCCATCCCCGGCTGAGGGGCTGGTTGCTGTGCAACAGGGGCTACCCATTGCGATCGTGGCTGATGACGCCTATACGGAGGCCACGCAATGAGGCGGAGAACCGCTACAATGATGCCCATGTAGTGACAAGGGGAGTGATAGAGAGGTGCTTTGGCGTGCTGAAGATGCGTTTCAGGTGCCTGGACCTCTCTGGGGGTGCCCTCCAGATAGGGTCGGCCGCATCATTGTGGTGTGCTGCGTCCTGCACAACATAGCCCAGCAGAGGGGCGATGTGCCGCAGGCAGAGGAGGGCGGAGTGGAGGAGCAGCATGAAGAGGGGCAGTCCTCCCCAGATGAGGGGGATGGGGGTAATGGTCAGGGCAGACGGGCTAGACACAGGCGGGTGGCTGTCCACCGTTACCAGCGGGCACGGGACAGGCTGATAGCCGCCCGCTTCACTGACTAGATGGGCGTGGGAATCGGGTAGTACGGCCACAGACCGCACACCATGGCAACAGCCGACCACCCACACCCCCCTCCCCAACCCCACCCACCCCACCCGCATGCACACCACCCCCCCCCATTGCCGATCCACCTGCGGCACAACGGCTGGGCTCACACAGTTGCGGGTGGACGCGTGTCTATTGCAGTCCATGGAGGATGATGACAACCCGCTCTGCGATCAGCTCCTGGCACCACATCGTTGGACTATGTCTGACCCATGGCCACAGCACCACCATCCACCCGGACCATCCCTGCATGCGGCTGTGACACTGCAGCGCACGGTCCCGTCCTCTGCCCAGGGGGATGTTGATGGTGGCCCAGGGGGAAGGGGCAGACTCACCTGGGGCTGAGGTAAGACCACCCCTCACACACACAAACTTGCGCTCAACGTACATGACACCCCCGCACGCTTTTGTCAGAGCACAAAGGCAGCTTCTGTAGGTGTAACATTGACTTTAATAACCAAAGGAGTTCATGCACGTGCCCTAGCCCCTAAAACTCATCTGTGCCCTGCACCCGTGCCAACTTACTCAGTGTCTAATTGTTTGGCCTTACGGGTCCTTTGACTACGTCTACGTGGTTCCCCAGGCGGTACAGCAGAACTGGAGGTGGATTCCTGTGATTCCTGCCCTCTGACACGGGATCCCTTTGGCGGCCGTTTCCTGGGGCGTCCTGGCCTAGATGGGCCAGGCTGCGGCTCGGGCGACTGGGATGACGAGCTGCCAGCCTGTCCTGCCCGTTGCCCACCTGATGCACCTGGGACGGAAGGGGGGGAGTCCGAGGTGTTGCGGTGTACCGGGACCTCCCCTACAGGGGGAGCCGGGACGGACCACACCACCTCCTCCTCCCTCGGGGTGCCCGATGGCCCCCAGGCCTCTACATGGGTGGGGGATGCGAACGGACTGGCCATCCGACGCCCCGCCCCGACATCTGGCGCTGCCAGTCCTGGAGGCCCATGCTGGTATCGACAGGGGTCTGCAGGTTTGCAGCCATGGAGCCCAGGGGATTGGAAAACCCTGTCTGTTACTGTGCAACGCCGGCTCGCACATGGCCAATGGCGCCGATGCCCTCAGCGATGGCCTGCAGAGACTGGGCTATGGCCTGCTGAGACTGGGCCATGGCCTGCTGAGACTGGGCTATGGCCTGCTGAGACTGGGCCATGGCCTGCTGAGACTGGGCCATGGCCTGCTGAGACTGGGCTGTGGCGTTGAGCGCCTCTGCCATCTGGTGCTGGCACTGGCTCATGGCCTCCTGTGAGAGGGCAACCATGTCCTGGGCCACAGACGCCGCCTGCACGGAAAGCCCCAGGCCTCGCAAACCGTTCACCATGTCTGACACCGTCGCACCCATTGCCTCCACCGCGGACGCCACCCGTGCGGTGTCAGCCTGGGTGGCACGCATGACCGGGACCACTCCCAGCTCCTGGACGCGGGTGGACTCCTCCACCTGCGACTGCAACCGCCGCAAGCCAGCCTCCACCCTCTTCGCTCGTCTCCGGGTCGGTGGTTGCATCGGATCTATGGGTGGGTGTGGGAACTCCAGGAACCCGGGATCCATCTGGGCGACAGATGTTCGCATGCGCCAGGCTGCACTCCGACCGCCCGGCCCCTCTGCTGCTCCTACCTCCACCTGCTGTACCGGGACGGCTGTGTTGTGCGCACCAGTGAGTGTACCAGACGCCTCATCACTAAAGTGCCCAACCGAGGTGAGTGTTTCTGCGATGGTGGAGGGTGTTGGTGACAGCAGTGGCGTTGTGTCGTGCTCTTCGTCCCACTCTGAGTCCATGGCACTTTGGGGTGGGGGTTCGTCTCCACCCATCCACTCTGTGTCACTGTCCGGTATTTTGTCTTCCTGGGTAGTGCTGTCCCGGGTAGGGGTGTCCCGGGTAGGGGTGTCCTGGGTAGGGGTGTCCTGGGTAGTGGTGTCCTGGCTCGGCTGTGACGGGGGCCTGTGGCTGCCCCTCTCGTCGCTGGGTGGCACACGCCTGCGTCGTCGCACCCGCACGTGACGGGGGCGTCGTCTCCTTGTTGCTCCAGGTCTCTCCGTCTCCCGTGGTCTCCAAGGGACATCCTGCGGGCGTCGCATGCCGGAGGGTCCGGGTCTCTCCGTCTCCCGTGGTGTGCGAGGAGCATCCTACGGGCGTCGCATGCCGGAGCGTCCGGGTCTCTCCGTCTCCCGTGGCCTGCGAGGGGCATCCTGCGGGCGTCGCATGCCGGAGGGTCCGGGTCTCTCCGTCTCCCGTGGCCTCCGAGGGGCATCCTGCAGGTGGTCTGCATCTGCGGGGATGGGTGCCTCGACGTTTTCTCCTGCGATACACAATGAAGCATGCATGGTTAGACACGCAGGCAGTGATCAGGTGATATGGGGGAGGGGGATATAGGGGAGGGGGGATATGGGGACGGGCTGTCGGTGGCTCACTTGCTAGTACGCCCCCGACCTCTGCATCAGCAACCTCCCGGTCCTCAGGTCCGCCAGCCAGTTCCAGGGCCCTTTCTCGTGTTCCGTCAGTGGCCTCTCATCAGCGGGGCCTCCTCCAGTCCTCACATGCTCGCTGGTGCTGTGTGCGAGTTTCTCCTGTGGTGGGGGAGTGGGGGGGGGCGGTGGGGGGGTGGTGGCAGGGGTAAGAGGCAACAGTGTTAGACAGGTATATGAATGCATGCCATTGGTTGCGCCTGTATTGCAGAGGTTAAGGTTAGGGCTGGATTCACTTGGGGATATGAGGGAGGGCAGATATGAGGGAGGGGGGATATGGGGGAGGGGGATATGGGGAGGGGGGATATGGGGGAGGGGGGATATAGGGGAGGGGGGATATGGGGGATATGGGGGAGGGGGACATGGGGGCTATGGGGGAGGGGGGTCATGGGGATATGGGGGAGGTGGATATGGGGGGGTATGGGGGAGGGGGATATGGGGGATGGGGGATATGGGGGAGGAGGGATATGGGGGATATGGGGAGGGGGGATATGGGGGATAAGGGGAGGGGGATATGGGGCATATGGGGAGGGGGGATATGGGGGAGGGGGGTATGGGGGAGGGGGGATATGGGGGAGGGGGATTTGGGGCATATGGGGGAGAGGGGATATGGGGAGGGGGATATTGGGGATATGGGGAGGGGGGTATGGGAGAGGGGGATATGGGGGAGGGGGGATATGGACGATATGGGGAGGGGGTATGGGGGATATGGGGAGGGGGGATATGGGGATATGGGGAGGCAGATATGGGGGAGGGGGATATGGGGGATATGGGAGAGGGGGGATATGGGGGAGGGGGGATATGGGGGATATGGGGAGGGGGAAATGGGGGATGGGGGATTTGGGGTATATGGGGGAGGGGGGATATGGGGAAGGGGGATATGGTGGAGGGGGGATATGGGGGAGGGGGGATATGGGGGATATGGGGAGGGGGATATGGGGGATATGGGGAGGGGGGATATGGGGATATGGGGGAAGGGGATATGGGGAGGGGGATATGGGGGATATGGGGAGGGGGGATATTGGGGGGAGGGGATATGGGGTGGGGGGATATGGGGGATATGGGGAGAGGGGGATATGGGGAGGGGGGATATGGGGGATATGGGGAGGGGGGATATGGGGAGGGGGATATGGGGAAGGGGGATATGGGGAAGGGGGATATGGGGAGGGGGAGGGGATATGGGGGATATGGGAGGGGGATATGGGGAGGGGGGATATGGGGGAGGGGGATATGGTGGAGGAGGGATATGGAGGAGGGGGGATATGGGTGATATGGGGTGGGGGATATGGGGGATATGGGGAGGGGGATATGGGGAGGGGGGATATGAGGGAGGGGAATATACGGGAGAGGGGGATATGGGGAAGGGGATATGGGGAGGGGGATATGGGGGATATGGGGGAGGGGGATATGGGGAGGGGGGATATGGGGGATATGGGGAGGGGGGATATGGGGAGGGAGGATAGGGGGGTTTGGGGAGGATGGATATGGGGAGGGGGCTATGTGGAGGGGGATATGGGGAATATGGGGGAGAGTGAAAATGGGGGATATGGGGAGGGGGCTATGGGGGATGTGGGGAAGGGCGGATATGGGGGAGGGGGATATGGGGGATGGGGAGATGGGGGATATGGGGAGGGGGAATATGGGGAGGGGGGAATGTGGGGAGGGGTGTTTTGGGGGAGGGGGATATGGGGGACATGGGGAGGGGGGATATGGGGAGGGGGGATATGGGGGAGGGGTCATATGGGGAGGGGGATATGGGGGATATTGGGAGGGGGCATATGGGGAGGGGGATATGGGGAGGGGGGATATGGGGAGGGGGATATGGGGAGGGGGGATATGGGAGAGGGGGATATGGGGAGGGGGGATATGGGGGATATGAGGGAGGGGGATATGGGAGAGGGGGGGTAATGGGGGAGGGGGATATGGGGGATATGGGGGAGGGGGGATATGGGGAAGGGGGATATGGGGAGGGGGATATGGGGGATATGGGGGAGGGGGGATATGGGGAAAGGGGATATGGGGGAGGGGGGATATGGGGGAGGGGGGATATGGGGAGGGGGGATATGGGGGATATGGGGAGGGGATATGGGGGATATGGGGGAGGGGATATGGGGGATATGGGGGAGGGGGTTATGGGGGAGGGGGGATATGGGGGAGGGGGATATGGGGGATTTGGGGGAGGGGGATATGGGGGACATGGGGAGGGGGATATGGGGATATGGGGGAGGGGGGATATGGGGAATATGGGGGAGGGGGGATATGGGGAGGGGGATATGGGGAGGAGGATATGGGGAGGGGGGATATGGGGAGGGGCGATATGGTGAGGGGTATATGGGGAGGGGGATATGGGGATATGGGTGAGGGGGATATGAGCAGGGGGGATATAGGGAGGGGGGATATGGGGGATATGGGGGGATATGGGGAGGGGGATATGGGGAGGGGGATATGGGGATATGGGGAGGGGGGATATGGGGGAGGGGGGATATGGTGAGGGGGGTATGGGGAGGGGGATATGGGGGATATGGGGAGGGGGATATGGGGAGGGAGTATATGGGGGAGGGGGGATATGGGGGATATGCGGGAGGGGGTATATGGGGGAGGGTGGATATGGGGGATATGGGGAGGGGAGATATGGGGGATTGGGGATAAGGGGAGGGGGATATGGGGAGGGGGATATGGGGAGGGGGATATGGGGAGGGGGATATAGGCGCTATGGGGAGGGGGGATATGGGGGATATGGGGGCGGGGATATGGGGGATCTGGAGGAGGGGGATATGGGGAGGGGGATATGGGGGATATGAGGGAGGGGGATATGGGGATATGGGGGCGGGGGATATGGGGAGGGGGATATGGGGGATATGGGGAGCGGGGATATGGGGGATTTGGGGAGGGGGATATGGGGAGGGGGATATGGGGGATTTCGGGGAGGGGGGATATGGTGAGGGGGATATGGGGAGGGGTGATATGGGGGATATGGGGGAGGGGGATATGGGGGATATGGGGGCGGGGGATATGGGGGATATGGGGGAGGGGGAATATGGGGGATATGGGGAGCGGGGATATGGGGGATATGGGGAGGGGGGATATTGGGGATATGGGGAGGGGGGATATGGGGGGATATGGGGAGGGGGATTTGGGGGAAGGGGGATATGAGGGTATGGGGAGGGGGATATGTGGAGGGGGGATATGGGGGAGGGGGGATATGGGGATATGGGGAGGGGATATGGGGGAGCGGAGATATTGGGTATATTGGGAGGGGGGATATTGGGGATATTGGGGAGAGGGGATATGGGGGATATGGGGAGGGGGGATGTGGGGAAGGGGGATATGGGAGACATGGGGAGGGGGGATTCGGGGGAGGGGGATATGGGGGAGGGGGATATGGGGGATATGGGGGGATATGGTGGATATGGGGATGGGGATATGGGGAGGGGGGATTTGGGGGATATGGGGAGGGGGGATATGGGGGATATGGGGGAGGGTGGATATGGGGGTATATGGGGAGGGGGATGTGGGGGATATGGGGTGGGGGGATATGGGGAGGGGGATATGTGGGATATGGGGAGGGGTGATATGGGGAGAGGGGGGAGAGGGGGTTATGGGGGATATGGGGGAGGGGGGATATGGGGGATATGGGGGCGTGGGGATATGGGGAGGGGGATATGGGGGATATGGGGAGGGGGATATGGGGGAGGGGTGATATGCGGAGGGGTGTTATGGGGGATATATGGGGAGGGGGATTATGGGGATATTGGGAGGGGATATGGGGGAGCGGGGATATTGGGGATATGGGGGAGGGGGTATATGGCGGATATGGGGACGGGGGATATGGGGGATATGGGGAGGGGAATTATGGGGGATATGGGGGAGAGGGGATATGGGGGATATGGGGAGGGGGGATATGGGGGAGGGGGGATATGGGGACATGGGGAGGGGGGATATGGGGAGGGGGAATATGGGGGATCTGGGGGAGGGGGCTATGGGGAGGGGGGTCATGGGGATATGGGAGGGGGATATGGGGGGGGTATGGGGAGGGGGATATGGGGGATGGGGGATATGGGGGAGGAGGGATATGGGGGATAAGGGGAGGGGGGATATGGGGCATATGGGGAGGGGGGATATGGGGGAGGGGGGTATGGGGGAGGGGGGATATGGGGGAGGGGGATATGGGGCATATGGGGGAGAGGGGATATGGGGAGGGGGATATTGGGGATATGGGGAGGGGGGTATGGGAGAGGGGGGATATGGGGGAGGGGGGATATGGACGATATGGGGAGGGGGTATGGGGGATATGGGGAGGGGGGATATGGGGGATATGGGGAGGCAGATATGGGGGAGGGGGATATGGGGGATATGGGAGAGGGGGGATATGGGGGAGGGGGGATATGGGGGATATGGGGAGGGGGAAATGGGGGATGGGGAATTTGGGGTATATGGGGGAGGGGAGATATGGGGAGGGGGGATATTGGGAAGGGGGATATGGGGGATATGGGGAGGGGGGATATGGGGGATATGGGGGAGGGGGGATATGGGGAAGGGGGATATGGTGGAGGGGGGATATGGGGAGGGGGGATATGGGGGATATGGGGAGGGGGATATGGGGGATATGGGGAGGGGGGATATGGGGATATGGGGGAAGGGGATATGGGGAGGGGGATATGGGGGATATGGGGAGGGGGGATATTGGGGGGAGGGGATATGGGGTGGGGGGATATGGGGGATATGGGGAGAGGGGGATATGGGGAGGGGGGATATGGGGGATATGGGGAGGGGGGATATGGGGAGGGGGATATGGGGAAGGGGGATATGGGGAAGGGGGATATGGGGAGGGGGAGGGGATATGGGGGATATGGGAGGGGGATATGGGGAGGGGGGATATGGGGGAGGGGGGATATGGTGGAGGAGGGATATGGAGGAGGGGGGATATGGGTGATATTGGGTGGGGGATATGGGGGATATGGGGAGGGGGATATGGGGAGGGGGGATATGAGGGAGGGGAATATACGGGAGAGGGGGATATGGGGAAGGGGATATGGGGCGGGGGATATGGGGATCTGGGGAGGGGGATATGGGGGATATGGGGGAGGGGGATATGGGGGAGGGGGGATATGGGGGATATGGGGAGGGGGGATATGGGGAGGGAGGATAGGGGGGTTTGGGGAGGATGGATATGGGGAGGGGGGCTATGTGGAGGGGGGATATGGGGAATATGGGGGAGATTGAAAATGGGGGATATGGGGAGGGGGCTACGGGGGATGTGGGGAAGGGCGGATATGGGGGAGGGGGATATGGGGGATGGGGAGATGGGGGATATGGGGAGGGGGAATATGGGGAGGGGGAATGTGGGGAGGGGTGTTTTGGGGGAGGGGGATATGGGGACATGGGGAGGGGGGATATGGGGAGGGGGGATATGGGGGAGGGGTCATATGGGGAGGGGGAGATGGGGGATATTGGGAGGGGGCATATGGGGAGGGGGATATGGGGAGGGGGGATATGGGGAGGGGGATATGGGGATGGGGGATATGGGAGAGGGGGATATGGGGAGGGGGGATATGGGGGATATGAGGGAGGGGGGATATGGGAGAGGGGGAAATGGGGGAGGGGGATATGGGGGATATGGGGGAGGGGGGATATGGGGAAGGGGGATATGGGGGAGGGGGATATGGGGGATATGGGGGAGGGGGGATATGGGGAAAGGGGATATGGGGAGGGGGGATATGGGGGAGGGGGGATATGGGGAGGGTGGATATGGGGGATATGGGGATGGGATATGGGGGATATGGGGGAGGGGATATGGGGGATATGGGGGAGGGGGTTATGGGGGAGGGGGGATATGGGGGATATGGGGAGGGGGATATGGGGAGTGGGGATATGGGGGATATGTGGGAGGGGGATATGGGGGATTTGGGGGAGGGGGGATATGGGGGACATGGGGAGGGGGATATGGGGATATGGGGGAGGGGGGATATGGGGGATATGGGAGAGGGGGATATGGGGAGGGGGATATGGGGAGGGGGATATGGGGAGGGGGGATATGGGGAGGGGCGATATGGTGAGGGGTATATGGGGAGGGGGATATGGGGATATGGGTGAAGGGGATATGAGCAGGGGGGATATAGGGAGGGGGGATATGGGGGATATGGGGGGGATATGGGGAGGGGGATATGGGGAGGGGGATATGGGGGTATGGGGAGGGGGGATATGGGAGAGGGGGGATATGGTGAGGGGGGTATGGGGAGGGGGATATGGGGGATATGGGGAGGGGGATATGGGGGAGGGAGTATATGGGGAAGGGGGGATATGGTGGATATGCGGGAGGGGGTATATGGGGGAGGGTGGATATGGGGGATATGGGGAGGGCAGATATGGGGGATTGGGGATAAGGGGAGGGGGATATGGGGGAGGGGGATATGGGGAGGGGGATATGGGGAGGGGGATATAGGCGCTATGGGGGAGGGGGGATATGGGGGATATGGGGGCGGGGATATGGGGGATCTGGAGGAGGTGGGATATGGGGGAGGGGGGATATGGGGGAGGGGGATATGGGGGAGAGGGGGCTATTGGTGATATGGGGAGGGGGATATGGGGAGGGGGATATGGGGGATATGGGGAGGGGGATATGGGGGAGGGGGGATTTGGGGGAGGGGGTATACGGTGAGAGGGGAGATGGGGGATAAGGGGGAGGGGGAAATGGGGATATGGGGGAGCGTGGATATGGGGGACATGTGGAGGGTGGATATGGGTGAGGGGGATATGGGGATATGGGGAGGGGGATATGGGGAGGGGAGATATGGGGGATATGGGGAGGGGTGATATGGGGAGTGCGATATGGGGGATATGGGAGGGGGATATGGGAGAGGGGGATAGGGGTATATGAGGGAGGGGTGATATGGGGAGGGAGATATGGGGTTGGGGGCATATGGTGAGGGGGATATGGGGAGGGGGGAAATGGGGGAGGGGGGATATGGGGGATATGGGGAGGGGGATATAGAGAGGGGATATGGGGAGGGGGGATATGGGGAGGGGGATATGGGGAGGCAGGATATGGGGAGGGGTATATGGGGATATAGGGGAGGGGGATATGGTGAGGGGGGATATGGGGAGGGGGAATATGGGGGTTCTGGGGCGGAGGGATATGGGGAGGGAGGTTATTGGGGATATGGGGAGGCGGTATATGGGGGAGGGGGGATATTTGGGATATGGGGGGATATGGGGGAGGGGGGATATGGGGACATAGAGGCGGGGGATATGGGGAAATGGGGGAGGGGGGATATGGGGGATATGGGGAGGGGGATATGGCGGATATGGGGGAGGGAGGGTATGGGGGATATGGGGGAGGGGGATATGGGGGATATGGGGAGGGGATAATGGGGATATGGTGGAGGGGGGATATGGGGAGGGGGGATATGGGGGATATGGGGAGGGGTGATATGGGGAAATGGGGGAGAGGGGATATGGGGGATATGGGGAGGGAGGATATGGGGGATATGGGGGAGTGGGGATATGGGGAGGGGGATATGGGGAGGGGGATATGGGGGATATGAGGGAGTGGATATGGGGATATGGGGGCGGGGGATATGGGGGATATGGGGAGGGGGGATATGGGGGATATGGGGAACGGGGATATGGGGGATTTGGGGAGGGGGATATGGGGGATGGGGATATGGGGGATTTGGGGGAGGGGGGATATGGTGAGGGGGATATGGGGAGGGGTGATATGGGGAAATGGGGGAGGGGGATATGGGGGATATGGGGGCGGGGGATATGGGGGATATGGGGGAGGGGGAATATGGGGGATATGGGGAGCGGGGATATGGGGAGGGGGATATTGGGGATATGGGGAGGGGGGATATGGGGGGATATGGAGAGGGGGATTTGGGGGAAGGGGGATATGAGGGTATGGGGAGGGGGATGTGGGGGATTTGGGGTGGGGGGATATGGGGAGGGGGATATGTGGGATATGGGGAGGGGTGATATGGGGGAGAGGGGGTTATGGGGGATATGGGGGAGGGGGGATATGGGGGATATGGGGGAGTGGGGATATGGGGAGGGGGATATGGGGGATATGGGGAGGGGGATATGGGGAGGGGTGATATGCGGAGGGGGTTTATGGGGGATATATGGGGAGGGGGAATATGGGGATATTGGGAGGGGATATGGGGGAGCGGGGATATTGGGGATATGGGGGAGGGGGTATATGGCGGATATGGGGACGGGGGATATGGGGGATATGGGGAGGGGGGATATGGGGGATATGGGGGAGAGGGTATATGGGGAGGGGGGATATGGGGGAGGGGGCATATGGGGAGGGGGATATGGGGACATGGGGAGGGGGATATGGGGAGGGGGAATATGGGGGATCTGGGGGAGGGGGATCTGGGGAGGGGGAATATGGGGGATCTGAGGAGGGGGATAGGGGGAGGGGGATATGGGGGATATGGGGGAGGGAGGATATGGGGGATATGGGGAGGGGGATATGGGGGAGGGGGGATATGGGGAGGGGGATATGGGGGAGGGGGGATATGGGGAGGGGGGATATGGGGGACATGGGGAGGGGGGATATGGGGAAGGGGGGATATGGGGATCTGGGGGAGGGGGATATGGGGGAGAGTGGATATGGGGGATATGGGGAGGGGGATATGGATGAGGGGGATATGGGGATATGGGGGAGGGGGGATATGGGGAGGGGCGATATGGGGGATATGGGGAGTGTGATATGGGGAGGGGCGTATGGAGGATATGGGGAGGGGGATATGGGGAGGGGGTATGGGGTATATGGGGAGGGGGGAAATGGGGGAGGGGGATATGGGGATCTGGGGGATGGGGGATATGGGAGGGGGATATGGGGAGGGGGTATATGGGGAGAGGGATATGGGGGAGGTGGATATGGGGGTTATGGAGGAGGTGGGATATGGGGGATATAGGGGGGATATGGGGTGGAGGGGGATACGGGGAGGGGGATATGGGAGATATGGTGGAGGGGGATATGGTGAGGGGGATACGGGGAGGGGGATATGGAGGTTATGGGGAGGAGGGATATGGGGAGGGAGGTTATGTGGGATATGGGGAGGGGGATATGGTGGAGGGGGGATATGGGGATATGCGGGGATATGGGGGATATGGGGGATATGGGGGCGGGGGATATGGGGGATATGGGGGAGGGGGGATATGGGGGATATGGGGAGCGGGGATATGGGGATATGGGGAGGGGGATATGGGGAGGGGATATGGGGGTTATGGGGGAGGGGGGATATGGTGAGGGGGATATGGGGACGGGGATATGGGGTAATGGGAGGAGGGATATGGTGGAGGGAGGTTATGGGGGATATGGGGAGCGGGGATATGGGGAGGGGGGATATGGGGGTTATGGGGGATATGGGGGATATGGGGGAGGGGGGATATGGGGGATATGGGGAGCGGGGATATGGGGGATGTGGGGAGGGGGGATATTGGGGATATGGGGAGGAGGGATATGGGGGATATGGGGAGGGGGATATGGGGGAGGGGGGATATGGGGGATATGGGGAGGGGTGATGTGGGGGATATGGGGGAGAGGGGGATATGGGGATATGGGGAGGGGGATATGGGGGTGGGGGGATATGGGGAAGGGGGATATGGGGGTCATGGGGAGGGGGGATTTGGGGAGGGGGATATGGGGAGGGGGATATGGGGGAAATGGGGGAGGGGGGATATGGGGAGCGGGGATATGGGGGAGGGGGATATGGGGGAGGGGGGATATGGGGGAGCGGGGATATTGGATATATGGGGAGGGGGGATATGGGGGATATGGGGAGAGGGGATATGGGGGAAATGGGTAGGGGGATATGGGGGTGGGGGGATATGGGGAAGGGGGATATGGGGGTCATGGGGAGGGGGGATTTGGGGAGGGGGATATGGGGAGGGGGATATCGGGGATATGGGGGAGGGGGGATATGGTGGATTTGGGGATGGGGGATATGGGGGATATGGGGAGGGGGTTATGGGGGATATGTGGAGGCGGGATATGTGGGATATGGGGGAGGGGGATATGGGGAGGGGATATGGGGGATATGGGGGAGGGGGGATATGGGGAGGGGGGATATGGGGGATATAGGGAGGGGAGATATGGGGGATATGGGGGAGGGGGATATGGGGGATATGGGGAGGGGGGATATGGGGGATATGGGGAGGGGGATATGGGGGATATGGGGGAGAGGGGATATGGGGATATGGGGAGGGGGGATATGGGGGAGGGGGATATGATGAAGGGGGGATATGGGGGACATGGGGAGGGGGGATTTGGGGGAGGGGGATATGGGGGATATGGGAGAGGGCGATATGGGGGATATGGGGGAGGGGGGATATGGTGAATATGGGGGAGGGGGATATGGGGGATATGGGGGAGGGGGGATATGGAGGAGTGGGGATAAGCGGGAAGGGGGATATCGGGGATATGGGGAGGGGGATATGGGAGAGGGGGGATATGGGGATATGGGGGAGGGGGGATATGGGGATATGGGGGATATGGGGGAAGGGGGATATGGGGAGGGGGATATGGGGAGGGAGGATATGGAGAGGGAGGATATGGAGAGGGGGGATATGGGGAGGGGGATATGGGGGATGGGTTTATGGGGATATGTAGGATATGGGGGAGGGGGGATATGGGGAGGGGGATATGGGGAGGGGGATATCGGGGAGGGGAGATATGGGGGATATGGGGAGGGGTGATATGGGGGAGGGGGGATATGGGGGATAAGGGGAAGGGGGGATATGGGGAGGGGGATATGGGAAGTGGGATATGGGGATATGGGGAGGGGGGATATGGGGGATTATGGGGGAGGGGGAATATGGGGGAGGGGGGATATGGGAGAGGGGAGATATGAGGGAGGGGGGATATGGGGGAGGGGGGATATGGGGGATATGGGGAGGAAGGATATTGGGAGGGGGATATGGGGAGGGGTGATATGGGGGAGGTGGGATATTGGGGATATGTGGAGGGGAGATCTGGGGAGGGGGTATATGGGGAGGAGGATATTGGGGTTTTGGGGAGGGGATATGGGCGATATGGGGGAGGGGCGATATGGGGAGGGGGGATATGATGGAGGGAATATGGGGGAGGGGATATGGGCGATATGGGGCTGGGGGACATGTGGGAGGGGTGATATGGGAGATATGGGGTAGGGGAGATATGGGGGAGGGGGGATCTGGGGTATTTGGCGGAGGGGGATATGGGAGAGAGGGGGATATGGGGGATATGGGTGATATGGGGAGGGGGATATGGGTGAGGGGGATATAGGGATATGGGGAGGGGGAAATGGGGGATATGGGGAGGGGGGATATGGGGGAGGGGGGATATGGGGGATATGGGGGTGGGGGATATGGGGACGGGGAATATGGGGATATGGGGGAGAGTGGATATGGGGGATATGGGGAGGGGGGATATGGGGGAGGGGGATATGGGGGTTATGGGGGGAGGGGGGATATGGGAAGGGGGATATGGGGGATATGGGGGAGGGGGGATATGGGGTGGGGGGATATGGGGGATATAGGGAGGGGCGATATGGGGAGGGGGATATGGGGAGGGGGTATGGGGGAGGGGGGATATGGGGGGGGGATATGGCGGATATGGGGAGGGGGGATATGGGGGATATGGGGAGGGGGGATATGGTGGATATGGGGGAGAGGGTATATGGGGATATGGGGAGGGGGGATATGGGGGAGGGGGATATGGGGAAGGGGGATATGGGGGACATGGGGAGGGGGGATTTGGGGAGGTGGATATGGGGGATATGGGGAGGGCGATATGGGGGATATGGGGGAGGGGGATATGGTGAATATGGGGGAGGGGGGATATGGGGGATATGGGGGAGGGGGGATATGGAGGAGTGGGGAAAAGGGGAGGGGGGATATAGGGGATATGGGGAGGGGGATATGGGAGAGGGGGATATGGGGATATGGGGAGGGGGATATGGGGGGAGGATATGGGGGAAGGGGGGATATGGGGAGGGGGATATGGGGAGGGAGGATATGGAGAGGGGGGATATGGGGATATGGGGAGGGGGGATATGGGGAGGGGAGATATGGGGGAGGGGTGATATGGGGGAGGGGGGATATGGGGGATAAGGGGAAGGGGGGATATGGGGAGGGGGATATGGGAAGTGGGATATGGGGATATGGAGAGGGGGATATGGGGATGATGGGGGAGGGGGAATATGGGGGAGGGGGATATGGGAGAGGGGGATATGAGGGAGGGAGGATATGGGGGAGGGGGGATATGGGGGATATGGGGAGGGAGGATATGGGGAGGGGGATATGGGGGATATGGGGAGAGGGGATATGGGGGAGGGGGGTTATTGGGGATATGTGGAGGGGAGATATGGGGGAGGGGGTATATGGGGAGGAGGATATTGGGGTTTTGGGGAGGGGGATATGGGCGATATGGGGGAGGGGGGATATGGGGAGGGGGATATGATGGAGGGAATATGGGGGAGGGGGGATATGGGCGATATGGGGGTGGGGGATATGGGGGAGGGGTGATATGGGAGATATGGGGTAGGGGGGATATGGGGGAGGGGGGATCTGGGGGATTTGGGGGAGGGGGATATGGGAGAGAGGAGGATATGGGGATATGGGTGATATGGGGAGGGGGGATATGGGTGAGGGGGGATATAGGGATATGGGGAGGGGGATATGGGGGATATGGGGAGGGAGGATATGGGGAGGGGGGATATTGGGGATATGTGGAGGGGAGATATGGGGGAGGGGGTATATGGGGAGGAGTATATTGGGGTTTTGGGGAGGGGGATATGGGCGATATGAGGGAGGGGGGATATGGGGAGGGGGGATATGATGGAGGGATATGGGGAGGGGGATATGGGCGATATGGGGGTGGGGGATATGGGGGAGGGGTGATATGGGAGATATGGGGGAGGGGGGATATGGGGGAGGGGGGATATGGGGGATTTGGGGGAGGGGGATATGGGAGAGAGGGGGATATGGGGGATATGGGTGATATGGGGAGGGGGATATGGGTGAGGGGGGATATAGGGATATGGGGAGGGGGATATGGGGGATATGGGGAGGGGGGATATGGGGGAGGGGGGATATGGGGGATATGGGGGTGGGGGATATGGGGAGGGGGAATATGGGGATATGGGGGAGAGTGGATATGGGGGATATGGGGGAGGGGAGATATGGGGGAGGGGGATATGGGGGTGGGGGGATATGGGGGATATGGGGGAGGGGGGATATGGGGAGGGGGATATGGGGGAGAGGTGATTTTGGGAGCGAGATATGGGGAGGGGGATATGGGGAGGGGGGTATGGGGAGGGGATATGGGGGAGGGGGATATGGGGAGGGGGATATGGGGAGGGGGATATGGGGGAGGGGGCTATGGGGAGGGGGATATGGGAGAGGGGGTATATGGGGAGGGGGATATGGGGAGGGGTGATTTTGGGAGGGAGATATGGGGGAGGGGGTTATGGGGAGGGGGGATATGGGGAGGGGGATATGGGGGAGGGGGATATGGGGAGGGGATGTGGGAGATATGTTGGAGGGGGGATATGTGGAGGGGGGTTAAGGGGAGGGGGGATATGGGGGTTATGGGGGGATATGGGGGAGGGGATTATGGGGGATATGGGGAGGGGGATATGGGGGGATATGGGGATATGGGGGAGGGGGGATATGGGGGATATGTGGGCGGGGGATATGGGGGAGGGGGGATATGGGGGAGGGGGGATACGGGGGTTATGGAGAGGGTGATATGGGGGAGGGGGGATATGGGGGATATGGGGAGGGGGGATATGGGGGATATGGGGGAGGGGGGATATGGGGGGATATGGGGGGATATGGGGAGGGGGGATATGGGGAGGGGGGATATGGGGGATATGGGGAGAGGGGGATATGGGGGATATGGGGGAGGGGGTATATGGGGAGGGGGATATGGGGAGGGGGGATATGGGGGATATGGGGGAGGGGGCATATGGGGGAGGGGGGACATGGGGAGGGGGGATATGGGGGATATGGGGAGGGGGGATATGGGGGATATGGGGAGGGGTATATGGGGGAGCGGGGATATTGGGGATATGGGGAGGGGGGATATGGCGGATATGGGGAGGGGGGTATGGGGGATATGGGGAGGGGGGATATGGGGGATATGGGGGATATGGGGGAGGGGGGATATGGGGGATATGGGGAGGTGGATATGGGGGAGGGGGGATATGGGGAGGGGGTTATGGGGATATGGGGAGGGGGATTTGGGGGAGGGGGGATATGGGGGATGGGATACGGGGAGGGGGATATGGGGAGGGGGGATATAGGGGATATGGGAAGGGGGGAAATGGGGATATGGGGGAGTGGGGATAAGGGGAGGGGGCTATGCGGGATATGGGGTGGGGGGATATGGGAGAGGGGGGATATGGGGGATATGGGGAGGGGAGATATGGGGGAGGGGGTATATGGGGAGGAGGATATTGGGGTTTTGGGGGAGGGGGATATGGGCGATATGGGGAGGGGGATATGTGGAGGGGGGATATGGGGGATTTGGGGGGGAGGATATGGGAGAGAGGGGGATATGGGGGATATGGGGAGGGGGATATGGGGAGGGGGGAAATAGGGATATGGGGAGGGGGATGTGGGGGATATGGGGGACGGTGATATGGGGAGGGGGATATGGGGGATATGGGGTGGGGGGATATAGGGAGGGGGAATATGGGCATATGGGGGAGAGTGGATATGGGGGATATGGGAGGGGGATATGGGGGAGGGGTGATATGGGTGAGGGGGATATGGGGGATATGGGGAGGGGAGATATGGGGAGGGGGATATGGGGAGGGGTGATTTTGGGATGGAGATATGGGGAGGGGGATATGGGGAGGGGGGATATGGGGAGGGGGATATGGGGAGGGGGATATGGGGGATATGGGGGAGGGGGATATGGGGAGAGGGATATGGGGGAGGGGAGCTATGGGGAGGGGGGATATGGGGGAGGGGGGTTATGGGGGATATGGGATATGGGGGATATAGGGGCTATGGGGAGAGGGGGATATGGGGAGGGGGATGTGGGAGATATGGGGGAGGGGGGATATGTGGAGGGGGGATAAGGGGAGGGGGATATGGGGGTTATGGGGGGATATGGGGGAGGGGATTATGGGGGATATGGGGAGGGGTATATGGGGGCTATGGGGGATATGGGGGATATGGGGGAGGGGGATATGGGGGATATGGGGGCGGGGGGATATGGGTGAGGCGGGTTTTGGGGAGGGGGGATATGGGGGATATGGGGAGGGGCGGTTTGGGGAGGGGGGATATGGGGGATATGGGGAGGGGGATATGGGGAGGGGGGATATGGGGGATATGGGGGAGGGGGGATATGGGGGATATGGGGGGATATGGGGGATATGGGGGGTATATGGGGATATGGGGAGGGGGATATGGGGGATATGGGGAGAGGGGGATATGGGGGATATGGGGGAGGGGGTATATGGGGGAGGGGGATATGGGGAGGGGGATATGGGGGATATGGGGAGGGGGAATATGGGGAGGGGGGATATGGGGAGGGGGGATATGGTGGATATGGGGGAGGGGGGATATGGGGAGGGGTATATGGGGGAGCGGGGATATTGGGGATATGGGGTAGGGGGATATGGCGGATATGGGGAGGGGGATATGGGGAGGGGGATATGGGGAGGGGGATATGGGGGATATGGGGAGGGGGATATGGGAGAGGGCGGATATGGGGAGGGGGATATGGGGGCTATGGGGAGGGGGATTTGGGGGAGGGGGAATATGGGGGATGGGTTATGGGGAGGGGGATATGGGGAGGGGGGATATGGGGGAGGGGGATATGGGGATATGGGGGATATGGGGGAGTGGGGATAAGGGGAGGGGGATATGGGGGATATGGGGAGGGGGGATCAGGGAGAGGGGGTTTATGGGGCATATGGGGGTGGGGGATATGGGGGATATGGGGAGGGGGGATTATGGGGATATGGGGGAGGGGGGATATGGGGGAGGGGGGATATGGGAGAGGGGGGATATGGGGGATATGGGGGATATGGGGAGGGGGGATTTGGGGGATATGGGGAGGGGGATATAGGGAGGGTGGATATGGAGAGGGGGCATATGGGTATATGGGGAGGGGGATATGGGGGGTATGGGGGTGGGGGGATATGGGGGATATGGGGAGGTGTTTATGGGGATATGGAGGATATGGGGAGGGGGGATATGCGGGATATGGGGGAGGGGGAATATTTGGGATATGGGGAGGGGGATATGGGGGAGGGGGGATATGGGGGAGGGGGGTTATGGGGGATGTAGGGCATATGGAGAGGGGGGATATGGGGAGGGGGGTATATGGGGAGGGGGATATGGGGGATATGGGGAGGGGGATATGGGGAGGGGGGATATGGGGAGGGGGGATATGGGGATATGGGGAGGGGGATATGGGAGAGGGGGATATGGGGAGGGGGATATGTGGGATATGGGGAGGGGGATTTGGGGAGGGGGAATATGGGGGATGGGATATGGGGGAGGGGGATATGGGGAGGGGGGATATGGGGGATATGGGGAGGGGGATATGGGGATATGGGGGATATGGGGGAGTGGGGATAAGGGGGAGGGGGATATGGGGGATATGGGGAGGGGGGCTCTGGGAGAGGGGTTTATGGGGGATATGGGGGCGGGGATATGGGGATATGGGGAGGGGGGATTATGGGGATATGGGGGAGGGGGGATATGGGGGAGGGGGAATATGGGAGAGGGGGGATATGGGGATATGGAGGCGGGGGATATGGGGGATATGGGGAGGGGGGATATGGGGAAGGGGGATATAGGGAGCGTGGATATGGAGAGGGGGGATATGGGTATATGGGGCGGGGGGATATGGGGGATATGGGGAGGGGGATATGGGGGATATGGGTAAGTGTTTATGGGGATATGGGGAGGGGGGATATGCGGGATATGGGGGAGGGGGATATGGGGGATATGGGGGAGTGGGGATAGGGGGGATGTAGGGCATATGGAGAGCGGGGTTATGGGGAAGGGGGATATATGGGGAGGGGGATATGGGGGATGTGGGGTAGGGGGGATATTGGGGTATGGGGAGGGGGGATATGGGGAGGGGGGTTATGGGGGATATGGGGAGTGGGGATATGGGGAGGGGTGTTATGGGGATATGGGGGAGGGGAGATATGGGGGAGGGGGATATGGGGTTATGGGGAGGGGTATATGGGGAGGGGGGATATGGGGGAGGGGGATATGGGGGGATATGGGGGAGGGGGGATATGGGGATATGGGGGATGGGGGATATGGGGAATATGGGGGAGGGGGATATGGTGGAGGGGGGATATGTGGGATATGGGGAGGGGGATATGGGGGATATGGGGGAGGGGGGATATGGGGAGGGGGGATATGGGGGAAATGGGGGAAGTGGGATATGGGGGAGGGGGGATATGTGGGATGGGATATGGGGGAGGGGGATATGGGGAGGGGGGATATGGGGAGGGGGATATGGGGATATGGGGGATATGGGGGAGTGGGGATAAGGGGGAGGGGGATATGGGGAGGGGGGATTTGGGAGAGGGGGGATATGGGGGATATGGGGGCGGGGGATATGGGGGATATGGGGAGGGGGGATTATGGGGATATGGGGGAGGGGGGATATGGGGAGGGGGGATATGGGAGAGGGGGGATATGAGGGATATGGGCAGGGGGGATTTGGGGTATATGGGGAGGGGGATATGGGGGATATGGGGGAGGGGGATATGCGGGATATGGGGGAGGGCGATATTTGGGATATGGGGAGGGGGATATGGGGGAGGGGGATATGGGGGATATGGGGGAGTGGGGATAGGGGGGATGTAGGGCATATGGAGAGCGGGGTTATGGGGAAGGGGGATATATGGGGAGGGGGATATGGGGGATGTGGGGTAGGGGGGATATTGGGGTATGGGGAGGGGGGATATGGGGAGGGGGGTTATGGGGGATATGGGGAGTGGGGATATGGGGAGGGGTGTTATGGGGATATGGGGGAGGGGAGATATGGGGGAGGGGGATATGGGGTTATGGGGAGGGGTATATGGGGAGGGGGGATATGGGGGAGGGGGATATGGGGGGATATGGGGGAGGGGGGATATGGGGATATGGGGGATGGGGGATATGGGGAATATGGGGGAGGGGGATATGGTGGAGGGGGATATGTGGGATATGGGGAGGGGGATATGGGGGATATGGGGGAGGGGGGATATGGGGAGGGGGGATATGGGGGAAATGGGGGAAGTGGGATATGGGGGAGGGGGGATATGTGGGATGGGATATGGGGGAGGGGGATATGGGGAGGGGGGATATGGGGAGGGGGATATGGGGATATGGGGGATATGGGGGAGTGGGGATAAGGGGGAGGGGGATATGGGGAGGGGGGATTTGGGAGAGGGGGGATATGGGGGATATGGGGGCGGGGGATATGGGGGATATGGGGAGGGGGGATTATGGGGATATGGGGGAGGGGGGATATGGGGAGGGGGGATATGGGAGAGGGGGGATATGAGGGATATGGGCAGGGGGGATTTGGGGTATATGGGGAGGGGGATATGGGGGATATGGGGGAGGGGGGATATGGGGAGGTGTTTATGGGGATATGGAGGATATGGGGAGGGGGGATATGCGGGATATGGGGAGGGGGAATATTTGGGATATGGGGAGGGGGATATGGGGGAGGTGGGTTATGGGGGATGTAGGGCATATGGAGAGGGGGGATATGGGGAGGGGGGATATATGGGGAGGGGGATATGGGGGATATGGGGAGGGGGATATGGGGGATATGGGGAGGGGGGATATGGGAGAGGGGGGATATTGGGGATATGGGGAGGGGGATATGGGAGAGGGGGGATATGGGGAGGGGGATATGGGGGATATGGGGAGGGGGATTTGGGGAGGGGGAATATGGGGGATGGGATATGGGGGAGGGGGGATATGGGGAGGGCGGATATGGGGGATATGGGGAGGGGGATATGGGGATATGGGGGATATGGGGGAGTGGGGATAAGGGGGAGGGGGATATGGGGGATATGGGGAGGGGGGCTCTGGGAGAGGAGGTTTATGGGGGATATGGGGGCGGGGATATGGGGGATATGGGGAGGGGGGATTATGGGGATATGGGGGAGGGGGGATATGGGGAGGGGGGATATGGGAGAGGGGGATATGGGGGATATGGAGGCGGGGATATGGGGGATATGGGGAGGGGGGATATGGGGAGGGGGGATATAGGGAGGGTGGATATGGAGAGGGGGGTTATGGGTATATGGGGCGGGGGGATATGGGGGATATGGGGAGGGGGATATGGGGGATATGGGGAGGTGTTTATGCGGATATGGGGGATATGGGGAGGGGGGATATGCGGGATATGGTGGAGGGGGGATATTTGGGATATCGGGAGGGGGATATGGGTGAGGGGGGATATGGGGAGGGGGGATATGGGGGATGTAGGGCATATGGAGAGGGGGATATGGGGAAGGGGGATATATGGGGAGGGGGATATGGGGGATATGGGGTAGGGGGGATATTGGGGTATGGGGAGGGGGGATATGGGGAGGGGGGTTATGGGGGATATGGGGAGGGGGATATGGGGAGGGGTGTTATGGGGATATGGGGGAGGGGGGATATGGGGAGGGGGGATATGGGGTTATGGGGAGGGGGATATGGGGAGGGGGGATATGGGGAGGGGGATATGGGGGATATGGGGAGGGGGATATGGGGATATGGGGGATGGGGGATATGGGGAATATGGGGGAGGGGGGATATGGTGGAGGGGGGATATGTGGGATATGGGGAGGGGGATATGGGGGATATGGGGGAGGGGGGATATGGGGAGGGGGGATATGGGGGAAATGGGGGAGGTGGGATATGGGGGAGGGGGGATATGTGGGATGGGATATGGGGGAGGGGATATGGGGAGGGGGGATATGGGGAGGGGATATGGGGATATGGGGGATATGGGGGAGTGGGGATAAGGGGGAGGGGGATATGGGGAGGGGGGATATGGGAGAGGGGGGATATGGGGGATATGGGGGCGGGGGATATGGGGGATATGGGGAGGTGGGATTATGGGGGATATGGGGGAGGGGGGATATGGGGAGGAGGGATATGGGAGAGGGGGATATGGGGGATATGTGGGCGGGGATATGGGGGATATGGGGAGGGGGGATATGGGGAGGGGGGATATAGGGAGGGTGGATATGGAGAGGGGGATATGGGTATATGGGGGAGGGGGATATGGGGGAGGGGGGATGTGTGGGATATGGGGAGGAGTTTATGGGGATATGGGGAGGGGGATATGGGGGAGGGGGTATATTTGGGATATGGGGAGGGGGATATGGGGAGGGGGGATATGGGGGAGGGGGGATATGGGGGATGTAGGGCATATGGAGAGGGGGGATATGGGGGGATATATTGGGAGGGGGATATGGGGGATATGGGGTCGCGGGGATATGGGGATATGGGGAGGGGGATATGGGGTGGCGGTTATGGGGGATATGGGGAGGGGGGATATGGGGAGGGGTGTTATGGGGGATATGGGGCGGGGGATATGGGGGAGGGGGGATATGGGGTTATGGGGAGGGGGGATATGGGGGAGGGGGGATATGGGGGAGGGAGGATATGTGGGATATGGGGAGGGGGATATGGGGGATATGGTGGAGGGGGATATGGGGAGGGGGGATATGGGGGAGGGGGATATAGGGGAGGGGGATATGTGGGATATGGGAGGGGGGATATGTGGGAGAGGGCATATGGGGATATGGGGAGGGGGGATATGGGGGAGGGGCGATATGGGCGATGTGGGGGAGGGGGGATATGGTGGATATGGGGGAGGGGGTTATGCGGGATATGGGGGAGGGGGATATGGGGAGGGGGATATGGGGAGGTGGGATATGGGGGATATGGGGAGGGGGAAATGGGGGATATGGGGCAGGGGGCATATGGGGTGGGGGGATATGGGGGAGGGGTGATATGGGGGATATGGATATCGGGCGGGGGGGAGGCTCACCCTGCCTGCTCTGACGAGTTCATTCACCTTTTTGTGGCACTGCGTGCCTGTCCGTGGTCTCAGGGCCGCAGCGGTGACGGCCTCTGCCACCTCCCTCCACAGACGCCGGCTGTGGCGTGGGGCAACTCTGTGGCCGTGCCCGGGATACAGGGCCTCCCTCCTCTGCTCCACTGCGTCCAGGAACGCCTCCACATCCCGTGACTGGAACCTCGGGGCTGAGCGGCGGCCGGCCATCCAGTCGGGTGTTCCGGTCGGGTGTTCCGGTCGGGTGGGGGGGAGCAGCGCGTCCTTATGAGCCGTCACGCCGTGCGGCGTGTATGACGCTGCACGGCGTGAACCACATGAGCAAGCGCGGATCCCGTCACGTCGCTGCTAGCCCATTTCGGGCCGGAGATTTCACGACGATTTTTTCGGTGTGACGCAAGTCGGATTTGCGCCGTTTTTTGCACCAATCGGCGGACTTTGCGCCGATAATGGAGAATTTCGCCCCCGATATCAGAGACCCCCATATCAGAGCCCCCCCCCCATCAGAGACACTCCCCATATCAGAGATTTCCCCCCCACCCCCCCTATCAGTCACCTCTGCCTGGAAGCTAAAGAACAGTTCAGGCAGAAACAGTGGAAAATCACTGCTTTTCACTTACCTGTGTGGCAAGATTTAACTCCAACTCAATCTATAAGTTTGCGGATGATACGACTGTGATGGACCATATCTCGAACCACGACAAATCAGACTACAGGAGGGAGATAAATCACTTGGTTGCATGGTGTACCGAAAACAACCTCTCTCTAAATGTCGAAAAGACCAAGGAACTGTTCATCGACTTCAGGAAGCGCAGCACGACACACCCCCCCGTCTGCATCAATGGCTCCGAAGTGGAGATGGTCGATAGCTTTAAGTTCCTGGGGGTCACCATCACCAACAGCCTGTCCTGGTCCACTCACATTGATGCAACAGTCGAGAAAGCCCAACAACGTCTCTACTTCCTACGGAAGCTAAAGAAATTTGGCATGTCTGCATCGACTGTCACAAACTTCTACAGATGTGCGATAGAGAGCATCCTATCCGGCTGCATCACTGCCTGGTATGGCAACTGTTCGGTCCAAGATCGCAAGAAGCTGCAGAGTGTGGTGAACTCAGCCCATCATATCACACAAGTTTGCCACCCCCACATTGATTCTGTCTACACCTCCCGCTGCCTCAGGAAGGCAGACAGCATTATCAGAGACCCCTCCCACCCAGGCATTGCCTTCTTACAGACCCTTCCATCAGGCAGAAGGTACAGAAGTCTGAAAACCCGCACATCCAGACATAGGGACAGCTTCTACCCCACAGCTACAAGACTCCTCAACGACTCCCCCTCGGACTGATCTGTTCCCTGTAAGAACACTACTCACAACGCCCTATGCTGCTCTTGCTCATGTATTTGCTTTGTTTGGCCCCTTGTTCAGCACTGTAGCCAATCACTGTTTGTCGATGTACCATTAGTCAATGTTCCCTGTTGATTATTCTTTTTGTCTACGATGTACGTACAGTGTACGTTCATTTGGCCGCAGAAAAATACTTTCACTGTACTTCGGTACATGTGACAATAAATCAAATAGCAGGTCCACAATGCTCAAACTGTATACCTCGTTAATGTTTGATAATGAGGAGGATCACAAAAAATTGGATGAAGTGATGAAACACTTGTTCCTCTAAGAAGAATGAAACGTTTGAGCACTATATGTTCTGTATGCGTACCCAAAGATCTTGCAAATCATTTGGCAGTTCTTTCATGGACTTGAGGCTGAAGGCCCAGTCATGAAATACCGCCCTATTTCATTCGTCAATGTGGACGACAAGTTATTGGCGAAGGTGCTAACATGAGGTTGGAACTTCCTAAGGTGACTGGGGAGGATCAGACTGGATTCGCTAAGGGCCAGCAATTGTCATCCAATGTGCGGCGATTGCTAAATGTGGTGCTTTCCCCGTCTGACGGACCAGAGGCAATCGCCTCATTAGACTCCGAAAAGACATTCAACAGGGTAAAATGGGGGTTTCATTTTGCGGCTTTGGAGAGGTTCGGGTTAGAGCCTAAGTATGTGTCATGGATACACCTATTGTATAATACTCCCTCAGCCGGTGTTCTCACTAACACCACGAGCTCAGGGTACTGTCAATTAAATAGGGGAACGAGACAAGGGTGTCCTATGTCCCCTTCTTGTGTTTGCATTGGCGATAGAGCCCTTGGCCATCGCTTTGAGGGCTTTGGGTAAGTGGAGAGGGATAATGAGGGGAAGGGTGGAGCATAGGGTATCCCTGTATGCTAATGACCATATACATTGCGTGACAGACCTGGTCCCCACTATGGGTGACATAATGGAGTCATTGAGGTGCTTTGACTCCTTTTCAGGATATAAGTTAAATCTGGAAAAGAATGAGTGTTTTCTGGTGAATTCCTTGTGGAGGGGAGCCAACCTGGGGATGCTACAGTTTCGTATGGTGGGTTCCAGCTTTAGGTATTTGGGGGTTCAAGTAGCTCGGGATTGGGCGCTGGAGAGAGCAGGCAATCTTTTCTGTTGTGAATTCTTTCCTATACTCTTTTCTCTGTCCTTTCTGTGGCTCTGTTCCAATTATGGCAATCAGTGAATTTGCCCTTCTTTCTATGTTATCTATGTCCTAATGCTTAGAGTCACCAGGTATTGAATGATACCACCACAAGTTTCAACCGGCTATCGATCAAAGAGCCAAACACCAGTTAGTTAGTTCAAGGTCAAGGGTACTTTATTTACACATAATTAGTCATGCAACACAAATACTACTCGTTAACTACACCTATCGACTAAGCCAACCTGTACTTAACTTTGGGCACCCGGCTTGGGTCAGAGAAACAGTGGCCGCTGTTCGATTCTGGATCTATCGAGTCCGAAGGAGTAACTGCTCCTCAGCTAGGTTGTCCGTCTGGTAGCGAGCGTTGAACTTGTACTTGCTTCTGGTGTTGCTGCACTTGGAGATGGCCGTGACTGGGGTACCAGGCCCAAGAGAGGACGAACATCTGGCGGACTCTTCTTCTTATACTTGGGGGATTTCGCGCTCTTTTGGGCGGTCCTCCGGTTTGGGCCCCACTAATTGGGTGATCCCTGATCACTCTGTTCGATTCCTAACCAATAAATGGGCAGGTGCCTGGATGGGTGGGCATGTCCCAAGCGGTCACTGACCCCGTTGTTTGCGTTTCCCTTGAACAGGGAGCGGCGCCGAAATGTCTGGGACTGTCCCGGTTGCTCGAATACCAGTCCTTTGTTTTGGTGAAGATGGGCCATCAAATGCTAATCGTCCCCATTAAAATGCTAATTGGTCGGAGTTTTGATACCGTCTGGACTTCTTGCTTACAAATATGCATTTCCGGCTCTGAGCCTGCCTGAGTCTTGGCTTGTCCATTTTACCCGCTAGGCTTTGCCAGTTTCTCTGTACCTAGTTGTAAGTGGCCATCCCAGATGGCAACGCTCCGTCCTCTTGATCCTCAACGCGAAGCGTGGAGAATCATAATACTGGGTCTTCTTTGTTCTCTGAAATGCCGGGTACCCTTAACCAAGGACAGGTTCTACTCTACTCTGTCCTCTGGGTCAAAAACATTTACTTAAATTTCCCTAAAACAACACATACCTAAAAATTCCTAAGGGGCCATTTAACATTCCCGCCCTTCAAAAGGTGGTTTAATCCACGCCGGCGGGACAGGCAATTTATCGGCGGGACTTCAGCCGGAGAATCGAGCGGGGGGGCCCGCCAACCGGCACGTCCCGATCTCCGGGACCAGATATTCGGCGGGGGCGGGATTCACGGCAGCCCCCGGCGATTCTCCAACCCGGCGGGGGGTCGGAGAATGACGCCCCATATCAGTGACCATCCTGTATCAGAGAACCCCCAGATCAGAGACTTCCCCCAGAACAAAGAATATCCCCATACCAGGGACCCCCTATCAGGGACCCCCTATGTCAGAGAACCCCCCATATCAGTGACCCGCCTTTATCAGAGACCCTGATATCAGAGACCCGGGGCGTCATTCTCCGACCCCCCAGTGGGTCGGAGAATCGCCGTTGGCCGCCGTGAATCCCGCCCCCACCCGTTGTCGAAGTCTCCGAAGGGAGAAAAGTCGGCGGGGCGTTAATGGCACGGGTGGGCGCAAGGCAGACGATTTTGGGCCTGCCGATATTCTCCCATCCGGATGGGCCGAAGTCCCGTCGACGTGATGACGGGTCACGTCGACGTAAATCAAACCTCCTTTTAATCGGCGTCAACCTGTGCTCCAGGTTTACGACGACCAGCGTGGAGGTGGGTGACGGCCTGGGGGGTGGTTAGAGTGGGCTGGGCTCCGGGGGAGTGCCGGGAGGGGGGGTCCGTGCCTGGGAGGAGGATGGGGGGGGGTCCATGCCGGGGAGGGCCGGGGAGGGGCATGGGGGGGGCCCGTGCCGGGGAGGAGGATGGGGGGGGTCTGTGCCGGGGAGGGGGATGGGGGGGGGTCCCGTGCCGGGGAGGAGGTTGGGGGGGACCATGCCGGGGGAGGAGGATGGGGTCCGTGCCGGGGAGGAGGATGGGGTCCGTGCCGGGGAGGAGGATGGGGGGCCCGTGCCCGGGAGGAGGATGGGGGGCCCGTGCCGGGGAGGAGGATGGGGTCTGTGCCGGGGAGGAGGATGGGGGGCCCGTGCCGGGGAGGATGATGGGGGGGGGGGTCCGTGCAGGGGAGGAGGATGGGGGGGTCCGTGCCGGGGAGGAGGATGGGGGGTTCCGTGCCAGGGAGGGGGATGGGGTCCGTGCCGGGGAGGAGGATGGGGGGGTTCGTGCCGGGGAGGGGGATGGGGGGGATTCCGTGCCGGGGAGGAGGATGGGGGGGGTCCGTGGCGGGGAGGAGGATGGGGGGGGCCCATGCCGGGGAGGAGGATGGGGGGCCCGTGCCGGGGAGGAGGATGGGGGGGTCCGTGCAATGGAGGACGATGGGGGGGTCCATGCTGGGGAGGGCAGGGGAGGAGGATGGGGGGGTCCGTGCCGGGGAGGAGGATGGGGGGGGTCCGTGCCGGAGAGGAGGATGGGGACCGTGCCGGGGGGGAGGATGGGGGGCTAGTGCCGTGGAGGAGGATGGGGGGGGGGGGGGGTCCGTGCCCAGGAGGAGGATGGGGGGTCCGTGCCGGGGAGGAGGATGGGGACCGTGCCGGGGAGGAGGATGGGGGGTCCGTGCCGGGGAGGAGGATGGGGGGGGTCCGTGCCCAGAAGGGGGATGGGGGGGGTCCGTGCCGGGGAGGAGGATGGGGGGGTCCGTGCCGGGGAGGAGAATGGTGTCCGTGCCGGGGAGGAGGATGGGGGGGGGGGGTCCGTGCCGGGGAGGAGGATAGGGGGGTCCGTGCCGGGGAGGAGGATGGGGGGGTCCGTGCAGGGGAGGGGGATGGGGCGGGATCCATGCCGGGGAGGAGGAGGGGGTCCGTGCAGGGGAAGGCCGGGGAGGAGGATTGGGGGGGCCCGTGCCGGGGAGGAGGATGCGGGGCCCGTGCCGGGGAGGAGGATGGCGTCCGTGCCGGGGAGGAGGATGGGGGGCCCGTGCCGGGGAGGAGGATTGGGGGGTCCGTGCAAGGGAGGGGGATGGGGGGGGTCCGTGCCGGTGAGGAGGATGGGGGGGTCCGTGCCGGGGAGGAGGATGGGGGGTCCGTGCCGGGGAGGAGGATGGGGGGTCCATGCCGGGGAGGAGGATGGGGTCCGTGCCGGGGAGGGGGGGAGCGAGGGCAAGTGAGTTGGTACACCTGGCCAGGTGCCAGCCTCCAACAGTTGGACCCATGCGGTCCATGCCACCTGGCTGGGGGGAGGAGGGGGTATGGGCAATGATGACATGTCGTCGTTTCCCCCCACCCCCCCACCCCCCCCCCCCCCCCCCAACCAGGCCGTCATGTTTTCCGATCATCCAGCGATGTTGGCCGCTGTGGCGGCAGCCGCTAATGTCTATGTTGCCCTGGATGAGAAGGAGGAGGAGGAGGAGGAGCGTGCCAGAGAGGCGGCGCAGGCTGCCGCAGAGGGGCAGGCGGCAGCCGCCCAGGCTGGAGGGACACCTGACCGACAGGACGAGGAGGGGGAGGAGGACGTCGCGGCCCCACGGCAACGGAGGCACCCGAGGGCGCCCCGTGTGTACCGGCCCCGGCAGTCATACCAGGACCTCACGGACCGGGAATGCAGGAGGAGACTCCGGATGAGGCGGCAAACAGTGGCACACATCTGCCACCTGCTGGCACACCTGTCACCGCGTGGCACTGGTGGGGGACACCCTCTCCCCGTGTCCGTCAAGGTTACGATGGCCCTGAACTTTTATGCAACGGGGTCATTCCAGGCACCGAGTGGGGACCTGTCCGGCATATCGCAGACATCGGTGCACCGGTGCATCCGGGCTGTGACAGACGCCCTATATGCCATGGCGCACCGCTACATCCGCTTCCCTGTGTACCGGGCCAGCCAAGATGCCCGGGCCGCGGGCTTCTCTGCCGTGGCCGGGTTCCCCATGGTCCAGGGCGCGATTGATGGGATGCACGTCGCCGTGCGGCCACCTGCAGATAACAGGGCCGTGTTCACCAATAGGAAGGGGACCTATTCGATGAACATACAGGTGGTCTGCGACCACCACATGATGATCCTGCACGTCTGCGCCCATTGCCCGGGCAGTGTACACGACTCATACATGTTGTCGCGGTCATCCATCACCGCCATGTACGAGGGACGCCATCCCCGGCTGAGGGGCTGGTTGCTGGGCGACAGGATCTACCCATTGCGATCGTGGCTGATGACGCCTATACGGAGGCCACGCAATGAGGCGGAGACCCGCTACAATGATGCCCATGTAGCGACAAGGGGAGTGATAGAGAGGTGCTTTGGCGTGCTGAAGATGCGTTTCAGTTGCCTGGACCTCTCTGGGGGCGCCCTCCAGTATCGGTCAGATAGGGTCGGCCGCATCATTGTGGTGTGCTGCGTACTGCACAACATAGCCCAGCAGAGGGGCGATGTGCCGCAGGCAGAGGAGGGCAGAGTGGAGGAGCAGCAGGAAGAGGCGCAGTCCTCCCCAGATGAGGGGGATGGGGGCAATGTTCAGGGCAGACGGGCTAGACACGGGCGGGTGGCTGTCCACCGTTACCGGCTGGCCCAGCGGGCACGGGACAGGCTGATAGCCGCCCGCTTCACTGACTAGATGGGCGTGGGAATCGGGTAGTACGGCCACAGACCGCCCACCATGGCAACAGCCGACCACCCACGCCCCCCACCCATCCACGCACCCAGCACCCTCACCCCCCTCCCCAACCCGACCCACCCCACCCGCATGCACACCACCCCCCCCATTGCCGATCCACCTGCGGCACAACGGCTGGGCTCACACAGTTGCGGGTGGACGCGTGTCTATTGCAGGCCATGGAGGATGATGACAACCCGCCCTGCGATGAGCTCCTGGCTCCACATCGTTGGACTATATCTGACCCATGGCCACAGTACCACCATCCACCCGGACCATCCCTCCATGCGGCTGTGACACTGCAGCGCACGGTCCCGTCCTCTGCCCGGGGGGATGTTGATGGCGGCCCAGGGGGAAGGGGCAGACTCACCTGGGGCTGAGGTAAGACCACCCCTCACACACACACACTTGCGCTCAACGTACATGCCGCCCCCGCACGCTTTGGACAGAGCACAAAGGCAGCTTCTGTAGGTGTAATATTGACTTTAATAACCAAAGGAGTTCATGCACGTGCCCTAGCCCCGAAAACTCATCTGTGCCCTGCACCCGTGCCAACTTACTCAGTGTCTAATTGTTTGGCCTTACGGGCCCTTTGACTACAACTACGTGGTTCCCCAGACGGTACAGCAGAACTGGAGGTAGACCCCTGTGATTCCTGCCCTCTGACACGGGATCCCTTTGGCGGCCGTTTCCTGGGGCGCCCTGGCCTCGATGGGCCAGGCTGCGGCCCGGGCGACTGGGATGGTGAGCTGCCAGCCTGTCCTGCCCGTTGCCCACCCGATGCACCTGGAACGGAAGGGGGGGAGTCCGAGGTGTCGCGGTGTACCGGAACCTCCCCTACAGGGGGAGCCGGGACGGACCACACCACCTCCTCCTCCCTCGGGGTGCCCGATGGCCCCCAGGCCTCTACATGGGTGGGGGATGCGAACGGACTGGCCATCCGACGCCGCCCCGACATCTGGCGCTGCCAGTCCTGGAGGCCCGTGCTGGTATCGACAGGGGTCTGCAGGTTTGCAGCCATGGAGCCCAGGGGATTGGCAAACCCTGTCTGTGACTGTGCGACGCCGGCTCGCACATGGGCAATGGCGCCGATGCCCTCAGCGATGGCCTGCAGAGACTGGGCTATGGCCTGCTGAGACTGGGCCATGGCCTGCTGAGACTGGGCCATGGCCTGCAGAGACTGGGTCATGGCGTTGAGCGCCTCTGCCATCTGGCGCTGGCACTGGCTCATGGCCTCCTGCGAGAGGGCAGCCATGTCCTGGGCCACAGACGCCGCCTGCACGGAAAGCCCCAGGCCTCGCAAACCGTTCCCCATGTCTGACACCGTCGCACCCATTGCCTCCACCGCGGACGCCACCCGTGCGGTGTCGGCCTGGGTGGCACGTATGACCGGCACCACTCCCAGCTCCTGGACGCGGGTGGACCCCTCCACCTGTGACTGCAACCGCCGCAAGCCAGCCGCCACCCTCTTCGCTCGTCTCCGGGTCGGTGGTTGCTTTGGGGTGGGGGTTCGTCTCCACCCATCCACTCTGTGTCACTGTCCGGTATTTCATCTTCCTGGGTAGCGCTGTCCCGGGTAGGGGTGTCCCGGGTAGGGGTGTCCTGGGCAGGGATGTCCTGGGTAGTGGTGTCCTGGCTCGGCTGTGACGGGGGCCTGTGGCTGCCCCTCTCATCGCTGGGTGGCACACGCCTGCGCCGTCGCACCCGCACGTGACGGGGGCGTCGTCTCCCTGTTGCTCCAGGTCTCTCCGTCTCCCGTGGTCTCCAAGGGACATCCTTTGGGCGCCGCATGCCGGAGGGTCCGGGTCTCTCCGTCTCCCGTGGTGTGCGAGGGGCATCCTGTGGGCGTCGCATGCCGGAGGGTCCGGGTCTCTCCGTCTCCCGTGGTGTGCGAGGGGCATCCTGCGGGCGTCGCATGCCAGAGGGTTCAGGTCTCTCCGTCTCCCGTGGTGTGCGAGGGGCATCCTGCGGGCGTCGCATGCCGGAGGGTCCGGGTCTCTCCGTCTCCCGTGGACTCCGAGGGGCATCCTGCGGGGATGGGTGCCTCGACGTTTGCTCCTGCGAGACACAATGACACGCAGGCAGTGATCAGGTGATATGGGGGAGGGGGATATAGGGGAGGGGGGATATGGGGACGGGCTGTCGGTGGCTCACTTGCTAGTACGGCCCCGACCTCTGCATCAGCAACCTCCCGGTCGTCAGGTCCGCCAGCCAGTTCCAGGGCCCTTTCCTCGTGTTCGGTCAGTGGCCTCTCATCAGCGGGGCCTCCTCCAGTCCTCACACGCTCCCTGGTGTTGTGTGCGCGTTTCTCCTGTGGCGGGGGGGGGGGCGGGGGGGGGGTGGTGGCAGGGGTAAAAGGCAACAGTGTTAGACAGTTATATGAATGTACGCCATCGGTTGCGCGTGTATTGCAGAGGTTAAGGTTAGGGCTGGATTCACTTGGGGATATGGGGGATAGGGGGGGGATATGAGGAGGGTGATATGGGGGAGGGGGAAATGGGGGATATGGGGGAGGGGGGTTATGGGGGAGGGGGGATATGGGGGATATGGGGAGGGGGATATGGGGGATATGCGGAGGGGGATATGGGGAGGTGGGATATGGGGGATATGGGGAGGGGGCTATGGGGAGGGGGGATATGGGGAATATGGTGAGGGGGATATGGGGGACATGGGGAGGGGGATATGGGGGAGGGGGATATGGGGACGGGGATATGGGGGATATGGGATGGGGATATGGGGGAGATGGGGGAGATGGGGAGGGGGATATGGGGAGGGGGGATATGGGGGAGGGGGGATATGGGGGATATGGGGGAAGGGGGATATGGTGGATATGGGGAGGGGGATATGGGGGAGGGGGGATATGGGGAGGGGGATATGGGGGATATGGTGGAGGGGGGATATGGGGGAGGGGGATATGATGGATATGGGGAGGGGGATTTGGGGGATTTGGGGGAGGGGGAAATGGGGGTGGGGGATATGGGGGATAGGGGGAGGGGAGATATGGGGAGGGGGATATGGGGGATTTGGGGGAGGGGGGAAATGGGGGATATCGGGGAGGGGGGATATGGGGGATATGGGGAGGGGGATATGGGGGAGGGGGGATATGGGGAGGGGGGATTTGGGGGAGGGGGATATGGGAGATATGGGGAGGGGGTATATGGGGGATATGGGGGAGGGGGGATATGGGGGATATGGGGGAGGGGGGATATGGGGGATATGGGGAGGGGGATATGGGGAGGGGGATATGGGGGATATGGGGGAGGGGGCTATGGGGAGGGGGAATATGGGGAGGGGGATATGGGGAGGAGGGGATATGGGGAGGGGGATATGGGGAGGGGGATATGGGGGAGGGGGGATATGGGGAGGGGGATATGGGGGGTATGGGGAGGGGGAATATGGGGGAGGGTGGATATGGGGAGGGAGTGGATATGGGGAAGTGGGATATGGGGATATGGGGGAGGGGGGATATGGAGGATATGGGGAGGGGGATATGGGGATATGGGGAGGGGGGCTATGGGGGAGGGGGATATGGGGGAGGGGGCATATGGGGAGGGGGTATATGGAGGAGGGGGGATACGGGGGATATGGGGGAGGAGGAATATGGGGGATATGGGGAAGGGGATATGGGAGAGGGGGGATATGGGGAGGGGGATATGGGGATATGGGGAGGGGGAATATGGGGGAGGGTGGATAGGGGGGAGAGTGGATATGGGGAAGTGGGATATGGGGGATATGGGGGAGGGGGGTATGGAGGATATGGGGAGGGGGATATGGGGATATGGGGAGGGGGGCTATGGGGAGGGGGATATGGGGGAGGGGGGATATGGGGGAGGGGGTATATGGGGAGGGGGCATACGGGATATGGGGAGAGGGAATATGGGGGATATGGGGAGGGGGATATGGGAGAGGGGGGATATGGGGGAGGGGGATATGGGGTATATGGGGAGGGGATATGTGGGAGGGGGATATGGGGGATATGGGGGAGGGGGATCTGGGGAGGGGGATATGGGGGATATGGGGAGGGGGATTATGGGGGAGGAGGGGATATGGGGAGGGGGATATTGGGAGGGGGAAATGGGGGATATGGGGGAGGGGGATCTGGGGAGGGGGGATATGGGGAGGGGGATATGGGGGAGGAGGGGATATGGGGAAGGGGATATGGGGAGGGGGATATGGGGAGGAGGGATATGGGGGAGGGGGATATGGGGGATATGGGGAGGGGGAATATGGGGTAGTGTGGCTATGGGGGGAGGGTGGATATGGGGAAGTGGGATATGGGGGATTATGGGGGAGGGGGGATATGGAGGATATGGGGGAGGGGGATATGGGGGATATGGGGAGGGGGCTATGGGGAGGGGGATATGGGGAGGGGGGATATGGGGAGGGGGGATATGGGGAGGGGGCATACGGGGGATATTGGGGAGGGGGAATATGGGGGATATGGGGAGGGGGGATATGGGTGAGGGGGGATATGGGGAGGGGGATATGGGGGCTATGGGGAGGGGATATGGGGATATGGGGGAGGGGGGATATGGTGGAGGGGGATATGGGAGGGGGGATATAGGGGCTATGGGAGGATATGGGGGAGGGGGGATATGGGGGAGGGGGATATGGGGAGGGGGATATGGGGGATATGGGGAGGGGGGATATGGGGAGGCGGATATGGGGGATATGGGGAGGGGGGATATGGGGGATATGGGGAGGGGTATATGGGCTGGGGTATATTGGGGAGGGGATATGGGGAGGGGGATATGGGGGATATGGGGGAGGGGGGATATGGGGAGGGGGTATATGGGGGATATGGGGAGGGGGATATGGGGGATATGGGGAGGGGGGTTATGGGGGAGGGGGATATGGGGGAGGGGGATATGGGGGAGGGGGGATATGGGGGATATGGGGAGGGGGATATGGGGGATATGGGGAGGGGGATATGGGGGAGGTGGGATATGGGGTATATGGGGAGGGGGATATGGGGAGGGGGGTAATGGGGAATATGGGGAGGGGGGATATGGGGGACATGGGGAGGGGGATATGGGGGAGTGGGGATATGGGGAGGGGGGATATGGGGGATATGGGATGGGGATATGGGGGAGATGGGGGAGATGGGGAGGTGGGATATGGGGAGGGGGATATTGGGAGGGGGAAATGGGGGATATGGGGGAGGGGGATCTGGGGAGGGGGGATATGGGGAGGGGGATATGGGGGAGGAGGGGATATGGGGAAGGGGATATGGGGAGGGGGATATGGGGAGGAGGGATATGGGGGAGGGGGATATGGGGGATATGGGGAGGGGGAATATGGGGTAGTGTGGCTATGGGGGGAGGGTGGATATGGGGAAGTGGGATATGGGGGATTATGGGGGAGGGGGGATATGGAGGATATGGGGGAGGGGGATATGGGGGATATGGGGAGGGGGCTATGGGGAGGGGGATATGGGGAGGGGGGATATGGGGAGGGGGGATATGGGGAGGGGGCATACGGGGGATATTGGGGAGGGGGAATATGGGGGATATGGGGAGGGGGGATATGGGTGAGGGGGATATGGGGAGGGGGATATGGGGGCTATGGGGAGGGGATATGGGGATATGGGGGAGGGGGGATATGGTGGAGGGGGATATGGGAGGGGGGATATAGGGGCTATGGGAGGATATGGGGGAGGGGGGATATGGGGGAGGGGGATATGGGGAGGGGGATATGGGGGATATGGGGAGGGGGGATATGGGGAGGCGGATATGGGGGATATGGGGAGGGGGGATATGGGGGATATGGGGAGGGGGATATGGGCTGGGGTATATTGGGGAGGGGATATGGGGAGGGGGATATGGGGGATATGGGGGAGGGGGGATATGGGGAGGGGGTATATGGGGGATATGGGGAGGGGGATATGGGGGATATAGGGAGGGGGGTTATGGGGGAGGGGGATATGGGGGAGGGGGATATGGGGGAGGGGGGATATGGGGGATATGGGGAGGGGGATATGGGGGATATGGGGAGGGGGATATGGGGGAGGTGGGATATGGGGTATATGGGGAGGGGGATATGGGGAGGGGGGTAATGGGGAATATGGGGAGGGGGGATATGGGGGACATGGGGAGGGGGATATGGGGGAGTGGGGATATGGGGAGGGGGGATATGGGGGATATGGGATGGGGATATGGGGGAGGGGGGATATGGGGAGGGGGATATGGGGGATATGGTGGAGGGGGGATATGGGGAGGGGGATATGGGGGATATGGGGAGGGGGATATGGGGGATTTTGGGGAGGGGGAGATGGGGGTGGGGGATATGGGGGATAGGGGAGGGGAGATATGGGGAGGGGGATATGGGGGAGGGGGGATATGGAGAGGGGGATATGGGGGGTATGGGGAGGGGGAATATGGGGGAGGGTGGATATGGGGGGGGAGTGGATATGGGGAAGTGGGATATGGGGGATATGGGGGAGGGGGGATATGGAGGATATGGGGGAGGGGGATATGGTGATATGGGGAGGGGGTCTATGGGGGAGCGGGATATGGGGGAGGGGGCATATGGGGAGGGGGTATATGGAGGAGGGGGATACGGGGGATATGGGGGAGGAGGAATATGGGGGATATGGGGAAGGGGATATGGGAGAGGGGAGATATGGGGAGGGGGATATGGGGGATATGGGGAGGGGGAATATGGGGGAGGGTGGATAGGGGGGAGAGTGGATATGGGGAAGTAGGATATGGGGGATATGGGGGAGGGGGGTATGGAGGATATGGGGAGGGGGATATGGGGATATGGGGAGGGGGGCTATGGGGAGGGGGATATGGGGGAGGGGGGATATGGGGGAGGGGGTATATGGGGAGGGGGGATACGGGATATGGGGAGGAGGAATATGGGTGATATGGGGAGGGGGATATGGGAGAGGGGGGATATGGGGGAGGGGGATATGGGGTATATGGGGAGGGGATATGTGGGAGGGGGATATGGGGGATATGGGGGAGGGGGATCTGGGGAGGGGGGATATGGGGGATATGGGGAGGGGGATATGGGGGAGGAGGGGATATGGGGAGGGGGATATTGGGAGGGGATATGGGGAGGGGGATCTGGGGAGGGGGGATATGGGGGATATGGGGAGGGGGATATGGGGGAGGAGGGGATATGGGGAGGGGGATATTGGGAGGGGGATATGGGGGAGGGGGATCTGGGGAGGGGGGATATGGGGGATATGGGGAGGGGGATATGGGGGAGGAGGGGATATGGGGAAGGGGATATGGGGAGGGGGATATGGGGGAGGAGGGATATGGGGGAGGGGGGATATGGGGGATATGGGGAGGGGGAATATGGGGGAGTGTGGCTCTGGGGGGAGGGTGGATATGGGGAAGTGGGATATGGGGGATTATGGGGGAGGGGGGATATGGAGGATATGGGGGAGGGGGATATGGGGGATATGGGGAGGGAGGCTATGGGGAGGGGGATATGGGGAGGGGGGATATGGGGAGGGGGATATGGGGAGGGGGCATACGGGGGATATGGGGGAGGGGGAATATGGGGGATATGGGGAGGGGGGATATGGGTGAGGGGGATATGGGGAGGGGGATATGGGGGCTATGGGAGGGCATATGGGGATATGGGGGAGGGGATATGGTGGAGGGGATATGGGGAGGGGGATATGGGGAGGGGATATGGGGGAGGGGGATATGGGAGGGGGATATAGGGGCTATGGGAGGATATGGGGGAGGGGGGATATGGGGGAGGGGGATATGGGGAGGGGGATATGGGGGATATGGGGAGGGGGGATATGGGGGAGGGGGATGTGGGGGATATGGGGAGGGGGGATATGGGGGATATGGGGAGGGGGATATGGGCTGGGGTATATTGGGGAGGGGATATGGGGAGGGGGATATGGGGGATATGGGGGATATGGGGAGGGGGATATGGGGAGGGGGTATATGGGGGATATGGGGAGGGGGATATGGGGGATATGGGGGAGGGGGGTTATGGGGGAGGGGGATATGGGGAGGGGGGATATGGGGAGGGGGGATATGGGGGATATGGGGAGGGGGATATGGGGGATAAGGGGAGGGGGATATGGGGGAGGTGGATATGGGGTATATGGGGAGGGGGATATGGGGAGGAGGGATATGGGGAATATGGGGAGGGGGATATGGGGGACATGGGATGGGGGAGTGGGGATATGGGGAGGGGGGATATGGGGGATATGGGATGGGGATATGGGGGAGATGGGGGAGATGGGAGGTGGATATGGGGGAGGGGGGATATGGGGGAGGGGGGATATGGGGGATATGGGGGAAGGGGGATACGGGGGATATGCGGAGGGGGATATGGGGGAGGGGGATATGGGGAGGGGGATATGGGGGATATGGTGGAGGGGGCTATGGGGAGGGGGATATGGGGGATATGGGGAGGGGGATATGGGGGATTTGGGGAAGGGGGAGATGGGGGTGGGGGATATGGGGGATAGGGGAGGGGAGATATGGGGAGGAGGTATATGGGGAATTTGGGGGAGGGTGGAAATGGGTGAGGGGGGATATGGGGGATATTGGGAGGGGGATATGGGGGAGGGGGATATGGGGAGGGGGATTTGGGGAGGGGGGATATGGGAGATATGGGAGGGGGTATATGGGGGATATGGGGGAGGGGGGATATGGGGGATATGGGGAGGGGATATGGGGGAGGGGGGATATTGGGGATATGGGGGAGGGGGCTATGGGGAGGGGGGATATGGGGAGGGGATATGGGGGAGGAGGGGATATCGGGAGGGGGATATGGGGAGGGGGGATATGGGAGAGGGGGGATATGGGGAGGGGGATATGGGGAATATGGGGAGGGGGAATATGGTGAGGGTGGATATGGGGGGGAGAGTGGATATGGGGAAGTGGGATATAGGGGATATGGGGGAGGGGGATATGGAGGATATGGGGGAGGGGGATATGGGGAGGGGGGCTATGGGGGAGGGGGATATGGGGGAGGGGGATATGGGGGAGGGGGTATATGGGGAGGGGGGATATGGGGGGGATATGGGAGGGGGAATATGGGGGATAAGGGGAGGGGGATATGGGAGAGGGGGGATATGGGGAGGGGGATATGGGGTATATGGGGAGGGGATATGTGGGAGGGGGATATGGGGTATATGGGGGAGGGGGATCTGGGGAGGGGGGATATGGGGGATATGGGGAGGGTGATATGGGGAGGAGGGATATGGGGTGAGGGATATGGGGAGGGGGGATATGGGGAGGGGGATACGGGGATATGGGGAGGGGGAATATGGGGGATATGGGGAGGGGGGATATGAGTGAGGGGGATATGGGGAGGGGGATATGGGAGGGGGGATATAGGGGCTATGGGGGGATATGGGGGAGGGGGTATATGGGGGAGGGGGATATGGGGAGGGGGGATATGGAGGATATGGGGGAGGAGGGATATGGGCGATATGGGGGAGGGGGATATGGGGGAGGGGGGATATGGGGAGGGGGATATGGGGTGGGGGATATGGGGGAGGGGATATGGGGAGGGGGGATATGGGGGATATAGGGGAGGGGGATATGGGGAGGGTGTTATATGGGGGATATGGGGAGGGGGATATGGGGGATATGGGGAGGGGGATATGGGGAGGGGGGATATGGGGGATATGGGGGAGGGGGATATGGGGGATATGGGGGGTATGGGGGATATGGGGAGGGGGGATATGGGGGATATGGCTGATATGGGGGAGGGGGATATGGGGGATATGGGGGAGGGGGTATGGGGTGGGGGATATGGGGGAGGGGATATGGGGGAGGGGATATGGGGAGGGGGTATATGGGGGATATGGGGAGGGGATATGGGGGATATGGGGAGGGGAATATGGGGGATATGGGGAGGGGGGATATGTGGGAGGGGGATATGGGGGAGGGGGGATATGGGGAGGGGGGATATGGGGGATATGGGGGAGGGTGAATATGGGGGATATGGGGGAGGGGGATATGGGGAGGGGGTATATGGGGGATTATGGGGAGGGGGGATATGGGGGGTATGGGGGGTATGGGGGAGCGGGGATATGGGGGATATGGGGAGGGGGGATATGGGGATATGGGGAGGGGGGATATGGGGGATATGGGGAGGGGGATATGGGGAGGGGGTTATGGGGAGGGGGATATGTGGAGGGGGATATGGGGGATATGGGAGATATGGGTGAGATGGGGGAGGGGGATATGGGGGAGGGGGGATATGGGGAGGGGGATATGGGGTATATGGGGAGGGGGGGCTATGGGGGATATGGGGAGGGGGATATGGGGGATATGGGGAGGGGGATATGTGGAGGGGGATATGGGGGATATGTGGAGGGGGATATGGGGGATATGGGAGATATGGGTGAGATGGGGGAGGGGGATATGGGGGAGGGGGGATATGGGGGAGGAGGGATATGGGGAGGGGGGGATATGGGGGATATGGGGAGGGGGAATATGGGGGAGTGTGGCTATGGGGGAGGGTGGATATGGGGAAGTGGGATATGGGGGATTATGGGGAGGGGGGGCTATGGGGAGGGGGATATGGGGAGGGGGGATATGGGGAGGGGGGATATGGGGAGGGGGCATACGGGGGATATGGGGGAGGGGGAATATGGGGGATATGGGGAGGGGGGCTATGGGGAGGGGGATATGGGGAGGGGGGGATATGGGGAGGGGGATATGGGGAGGGGGCATACGGGGGATATGGGGGAGGGGGAATATGGGGGATATGGGGAGGGGGGATATGGGTGAGGGGGGATATGGGGAGGGGGATATGGGGGCTATGGGGAGGGGATATGTGGTTATGGGGAGGGGGGATATGGTGGAGGGGGATATGGGGAGGGGGATATGGGGGTGGGGGATATGGGAGGGGGGATATATGGGCTATGGGAGGATATGGGGGAGGGGGATATGGGGGAGGGGGATATGGGGAGGGGGATATGGGGGATATGAGGAGGGGGGATATGGGGGAGGGGGATATGGGGATATGGGGAGGGGGGATATGGGGGATATGGGGAGGGGGATATGGGCTGGGGTATATTGGGGAGGGGATATGGGGAGGGGGATATGGGGGATATGGGGGAGGGGGGATATGGGGAGGGGATATATGGGGGATATGGGGAGGGGGATATGGGGGATATGGGAGGGGGTTATGGGGAAGGGGGATATGGGGGAGGGGGGATATGGGGGAGGGGGGATATGGGGGATATGGGGAGGGGGATATGGGGGATATGGGGAGGGGGATATGGAGGAGGTGGGATATGGGGTATATGGGGAGGGGGATATGGGGAGGGGGGATATGGGGAATATGGGGAGGGGGGATATGGGGGACATGGGGAGGGGGATATGGGGGAGTGGGGATATGGGGAGGGGGATATGGGGGATATGGGATGGGGATATGGGGGAGATGGGGGAGATGGGGAGGAGGGATATGGGGGAGGGGGGATATGGGGGAGGGGGTATATGGGGGATATGGGGGAAGGGGGATACGGGGGATATGCGGAGGGGGATATGGGGGAGGGGGGATATGGGGAGGGGGATATGGGGGATATGGTGGAGGGGGGATATGGGGAGGGGGATATGGGGGATATGGGGAGGGGGATATGGGGGATTTGGGGGAGGGGAGATGGGGGTGGGGGATATGGGGGATAGGGGAGGGGAGATATGGGGAGGGGGATATGGGGGAGGGGGGATATGGGGAGGGGGATATGGGGGGTATGGGGAGGGGGAATATGGGGGAGGGTGGATATGGGAGGGGGAGTGGATATGGGGAAGTGGGATATGGGGGATATGGGGAGGGGGGATATGGAGGATATGGGGGAGGGGGATATGGGGATATGGGGAGGGGGGCTATGGGGGAGCGGGATATGGGGGAGGGGGCATATGGGGAGGGGGTATATGGAGGAGGGGGGATACGGGGGATATGGGGAGGAGGAATATGGGGGATATGGGGAAGGGGATATGGGAGAGGGGGGATATGGGGAGGGGGGATATGGGGGATATGGGGAGGGAGAATATGGGGGAGGGTGGATAGGGGGGAGAGTGGATATGGGGAAGTGGGATATGGGGGATATGGGGGAGGGGTGTATGGAGGATATGGGGAGGGGGATATGGGGATATGGGGAGGGGGGCTATGGGGAGGGGGATATGGGGAGGGGGGATATGGGGGAGGGGGTATATGGGGAGGGGGGATACGGGATATGGGGAGGGGGAATATGGGTGATATGGGGAGGGGGATATGGGAGAGGGGGGATATGGGGGAGGGGGATGTGGGGTATATGGGGAGGGGATATGTGGGAGGGGGATATGGGGGATATGGGGGAGGGGGGATCTGGGGAGGGGGGATATGGGGGATATGGGGAGGGGGGATATGGGGGAGGAGGGGATATGGGGAGGGGGATATTGGGAGGGGGATATGGGGGAGGGGGATCTGGGGAGGGGATATGGGGGATATGGGGAGGGGGATATGGGGAGGAGGGGATATGGGGAAGGGGATATGGGGAGGGGGATATGGGGGAGGAGGGATATGGGGAGGGGGGATATGGGGGATATGGGGAGGGGGAATATGGGGGAGTGTGGCTATGGGGGAGGGTGGATATGGGGAAGTGGGATATGGGGGATTATGGGGGAGGGGGGATATGGAGGATATGGGGGAGGGGGATATGGGGGATATGGGGAGGGGGGCTATGGGGAGGGGGATATGGGGAGGGGGGATATGGGGAGGGGGATATGGGGAGGGGGCATACGGGGGATATGGGGGAGGGGGAATATGGGGGATATGGGGAGGGGGGATATGGGTGAGGGGGATATGGGGAGGGGGATATGGGGGCTATGGGGAGGGGATATGGGGATATGGGGGAGGGGGGATATGGTGGAGGGGGATATGGGGAGGGGGATATGGGGGAGGGGGATATGGGAGGGGGGCTATAGGGGCTATGGGAGGATATGGGGGAGGGGGGATATGGGGGAGGGGGATATGGGGAGGGGGATACGGGGGATATGGGGAGGGGGGATATGGGGAGGGGGATATGGGGGATATGGGGAGGGGGGATATGGGGGATATGGGGAGGGGGATATGGGCTGGGTATATTGGGGAGGGGATATGGGGAGGGGGATATGGGGGATTATGGGGAAGGGGGATATGGGGAGGGGGTATATGGGGGATATGGGGAGGGGGATATGGGGGATATGGGGGAGGGGGCTTATGGGGAGGGGGATATGGGGGAGGGGGATATGGGGAGGGGGGATATGGGTGATATGGGGAGGGGGATATGGGGGATAAGGGGAGGGGGATATGGGGAGGTGGGATATGGGGTATATGGGGAGGGGGATATGGGGAGGGGGATATGGGGAATATGGGGAGGGGGGATATGGGGGACATGGGGAGGGGGGGATATGGGGGAGTGGGATATGGGGAGGGGGGATATGGGGGATATGGGATGGGGATATGGGGGAGATGGGGGAGATGGGGAGGTGGGATATGGGGGAGGGGGGCGTTGGGGGGGAGGGGGGGGATATGGGGGAAGGGGGATACGGGGGATATGCGGAGGGGGATATGGGGGAGGGGGGATATGGGAGGGGGATATGGGGATATGGTGGAGGGGGATATGGGGAGGGGGATATGGGGGATATGGGGAGGGGGATATGGGGGATTTGGGGGAGGGGGAGATGGGGTGGGGGATATGGGGGATAGGGGAGGGGAGATATGGGGAGGAGGTATATGGGGGATTTGGGGGAGGGTGGAAATGGGTGAGGGGGGATATGGGGGATATTGGGAGTGGGATATGGGGGAGGGGGATATGGGGAGGGGGATTTGGGGAGGGGGGATATGGGAGATATCGGGAGGGGGTATATGGGGATATGGGGGAGGGGGGATATGGGGGATATGGGGAGGGGATATGGGGGAGGGGGGATATGGGGGATATGGGGGAGGGGGCTATGGGGAGGGGGGATATGGGGAGGGGATATGGGGGAGGAGGGGATATCGGGAGGGGGATATGGGGAGGGGGATATGGGGAGGGGGATATGGGGGAGGGGGGATATGGGGGAGGGGGATATGGGGGATATGGGGAGGGGGAATATGGGGCAGGGTGGATATGGGGGGAGTGGATATGGGGAAGTGGGATATGGGGGATATGGGGGAGGGGGGATATGGAGGCTATGGGGAGAGGGATTTGGGGATATGGGGAGGGAGCTATGGGGGAGGGGGATATGGGGAGGGGGGATATGGGGAGGGGGTATATGGGGGAGGGGGGATACGGGGGATATGGGGGAGGGGGAATATGGGGGATATGGGGAGGGGGATATGGGAGAGGGGGGATATGGGGGAGGGGGATATGGGGAATATGGGGAGGGGGAATATGGTGGAGGGTGGATATGGGGGGGAGAGTGGATATGGGGAAGTGGGATATAGGGGATATGGGGGAGGGGGATATGGAGGATATGGGGGAGGGGGATATGGGGATATGGGGAGGGGGGCTATGGGGGAGGGGGATATGGGGGAGGGGGATATGGGGGAGGGGGTATATGGGGGAGGTGGGATATGGGGGATATGGGAGGGGGAATATGGGGGATAAGGGGAGGGGGATATGGGAGAGGGGGGATATGGGGGAGGGGGATATGGGGTATATGGGGAGGGGATATGTGGGAGGGGGTATGGGGTATATGGGGGAGGGGGATCTGGGGAGGGGGGATATGGGGATATGGGGAGGGTGATATGGGGGAGGAGGGGATATGGGGTGAGGGATATGGGGAGGGGGATATGGGGATGGGGGGATATGTGGGAGGGGGATATGGGGGATATGGGGAGGGGGAATATGGGGGAGTGTGGATATGGGGGGAGGGTGGATATGGGGAAGTGGGATATGGGGATATGGGGGAGGGGGGATATGGAAGATATGGGGAGGGGGATATGGGGATATGGGGAGGGGGCTATGGGGGAGGGGGATATGGGGAGGGGGGATATGGGGAGGGGGGATATGGGGAGGGGGGATACGGGGATATGGGGAGGGGGAATATGGGGGATATGGGGAGGGGGGATATGGGTGAGGGGGGATATGGGGGAGGGGGATATGGGAGGGGGGATATGGGGGCTATGGGGGGATATGGGGAGGGGGGATATGGGGGAGGGGGATATGGGGAGGGGGGATATGGAGGATATGGGGGAGGGGGGATATGGGGGATATGGGGAGGGGGATATGGGGGATATGGGGGAGTGGGGATATGGGGAGGGGGATATGGGGTGGGGGATATGGGGGAGGGGATATGGGGAGGGGGGATATGGGGAGGGGGATATGGGGAGGGGGTTATATGGGGGATATGGGGAGGGGGATATGGGGGATATGGGGAGGGGGATATGGGGATATGGGGAGGGGGGATATGGGGGATATGGGGGAGGGGGATATGTGGGATATGGGGGGATATGGGGGATATGGGGAGGGGGGATAAGGGGGATATGGCTGATATGGGGGAGGGGGGATATGGGGTGGGGGATATGGGGGAGGGGATATGGGGAGGGGGATATGGGGAGGGGGTATATGGGGGATATGGGGAGGGGATATGGGGGATATGGGGAGGGGAATATGGGGGATATGGGGAGGGAGGATATGTGGGAGGGGGATATGGGGGAGGGGGGATATGGGGAGGGGGGATATGGGGGATATGGGGGAGGGTGGATATGGGGGATATGGGGAGGGGGATATGGGGAGGGGGTATATGGGGGATATGGGGAGTGGGGATATGGGGGATATGGGGGGTATGGGGGAGCGGGGATATGGGGGATATGGGGAGGGGGGATATGGGGATATGGGGAGGGGGGATATGGGGGATATGGGGAGGGGGATATGGGGGAGGGGCATATGGGGAGGGGGATATGTGGGATATGTGGAGGGGGATATGGGGGATATGGGAGATATGGGTGAGATGGGGGAGGGGGATATGGGGGAGGGGGGATATGGGGGAGGGGGATATGGGGTATATGGGGAGGGGGGCTATGGGCGATATGGGGAGGGGGATATGGGGGATATGGGGAGGGGGATATGTGGAGGGGGATATGGGGGATATGTGGAGGGGGATACGGGGGATATGGGAGATATGGGTGAGATGGGGGAGGGGGATATGGGGGATGGGGATATGGGGGAGGGGGATATGGGGTATATGGGGGAGGGGGGCTATGGGGGATATGGGGAGGGGGATATGGGGGATATGGGGAGGGGGATATGTGGAGGGGGATATGGGGATATGGGGGAGGGGGATATGGGGAGGGGGATATGGGGGATATGGGGAGGGGGGTATGGGTGTTATGGAGGAGGGGGTTATGGGGAGGGTGGATATAGGATAGGGGATATGGGGAGGGGGGATATGGTGGCGGGGATATGGGGAGGGGTATATGGGGAGGGGGGGATATGGGGGGAGGGGGGATATGGGGGACATGGGAGAGGGGAGATATCGGGGAGGGGGATAAGGGGGATATCGGGGAGGTGGATATGGGGGATATGGGGATATGGGGAGGGGGATATGGGGAGGGGGGATATGGGGAGGGGGGATATGGGGGATGGGGGATATGGGGAGGGGGATATGGGGGAGGGGGGATATGGGGAGGGGGGATATGAGGGATATGGGGAGAGGGGATCTGGGGGATATGGGGGAGGGGGGATATGTGGGATATGGGGGAGGGGGGATATGCGGGATATGGGGAGGGGGATATGGGGGAGGGGGGATATGGGTGATATGGGGGATGGGGATATGGGGGAGGGGGGATATTGGGGATATGGTGAGGGGGATATGGGGGAGGAGGGGATATGGAGGAGGGGGATATGGGGGAGGGGGGATATGGAGGATATGGGGAGGGGGTTATGGGAGGGGGAATATGGGATGGGGGGATATGGGAGAGGGGGATATGGGGAGGAGGGGTATGGGGGATTTGGGGAGGGGGATATGGGGGATATGGGGAGGGTGGATATGGCGGAGGGGGGATATGGGGAGGGGATATGGGGAGGGGGATATGAGGGAGGGGGGATATGGGGGATATGGGGAGGGGGGATATGTGGGCTATGGGGGTGGGGGGATAAGGGGAGGGGGGATATGGGGAGCGGGATATGGGGGGTATGGGGAGGGGGGATATGGGGAGGGGGATATGGGGGTTATGGGGAGGGTGGATATGGGGAGGGGGATATGGGGATATGGGGGAGGGGGGTTATGGGGGATATGGCAGAGGGGAGATATGGGGGATATGGGGGAGGGGGGTTATGTGGGATATGGGGAGGGGATATGGGGAGGGGGGATATGGGGGATATGGGGATATCTCCTTCTGGTACATGGTGGAGGAATTTAACGTGGTTCGTGTCCCTCCTTTTTTCCCAAAGGAACTCTACGAGGTGTCCCCGGACTGTGACTGCAACGACCGGTCTTCTGGACTTATCCCAAAGGGTATCGCAGACCCAAGTTGGGGAGCCTGAACACCGTCAATCGGTGCCATTCATGGCCGAATTGTCTGGTCGGGTGCTAATACTGTGGATGGGTCTGGTATTGTTTCTAGGTGGGCGTTTGGGTGGTGATTCTTTTTCTGATTCGGGGGGGGCTTGACATTCTTGGGGATAATGACCTTTGTGTCCACAATTATAACATTCCTGTGCCTTGGGGTGCGGCGCGGTACCTCTGCCTTCATTTACCCATGTGTGCCCTTACTGGATTCATTGTGGCGTCTACTCTCTCCTGCTCTGTCTTTTTCTGTACAGACTGGTCCCAAGCTCTGGACAAGCGTTTTAGAACACACACTTCATTGTGTGCTGGGTCTGAGGGGTCGTAACTGGCACATGCCTTCTGTCCTGCCTCTGTGGCATGGAATACTAGCGTACGGGTCCATTTGGACGTATTGTCTACTGATAAATAGGCACGGGATAACTCACCAAATACAGCAGTAAAATGGATCCAGAGGCGTCCAGCAAACGCTGTTGTGCTCTCCCTTTTTCTGCCTGCACCAATTGAGTCCTTCTACCGGATCTCCTCTATTATATCCTATGGCGTCTAAAATGGCCCTTTTCATTTCTTGGAGGCTACCTCCTCCTACATTTTGTTGGTCTGGAAAGGCTGAACTAACTGACGGGTCTCGGCTCATCACTATGAGCTTTACCTCTTCCGGCTCGTCTAAACTATACACGAGGGTCTGTTGTTTCACTAACTCGAAAAAGTGATGTGGGTCTGATGTGGGGTGGAAAGTCTCTATCTTCTTGCGGGCATCTCTTAACTGGGTGATAGTTAATGAGGTGGTGTACACGAAATCGGGTTGGCCTTCCATGGTAACCCTTTGCTGCGTGGTAATGGGGTTCATTGGGTTGGGTGCTGCCTGTGCAGTCGGTGGTGTGGGTGCTTTTCTTTTCGGGGCCTGGCGGGCTCTATTTTGATTCTCGGCCTCACTTACGTACTGTTGGGCCATTTCACTGAGTTCCTGCCAATCGGGACTGTCTTCCTGATCTAGCTGTGGGCCAAAGGTGTCTCTAAACTCATTTTGAACAAATAGCAGGGATTGCAGCTTTGCAATTTGCTGCCTGCATTTGGCATAATCCACCGAACCCTGCCTCTGTTCCGTGGTGGAATTGTGGAGTGCTCGGAGGGCAGCCTTCAAATCATCGCACTGTTTCCTTAACTGTTGTACCTCGTTCTCTGTCTCTTCTCTTACCATTACAGCACGTTGTTGGCCCTGGTAGGCCTTATCGTACTGGATTTGGAAGCTGCTCAGGTGGGCGAGACAGGATATGGGACAGGGCGGGCACAGAACAAATGTGGCTGCGCTGATGGGTCCACGCTGATCTTGGTTGAGGTCCCCAGATGGTGCCCAGACCCTTCTGGAAAACCTTGGGAAATTTTGCCAGCACAGCGTCCAGTCCATCTGGGCACATTTGGCAAACCCGCTGCCAGTCAAAACAGAGGAGCTTCAACCAGTTGCGTCCCAGCAAAATAGAGCCACCCCCTTGTACCATGACCAACAGCAAACAGGTGGATTGCTGCCTTCATTCGATGAGAACCACCGAGGTACCGGTAATTGCCAAAGTCTCATAAGACCAGATGCTTCCTCCGCACATAGTCGCAAAATCGGAGAGTACAGCCCCGAGTCTCTGAAACAGACAATCCCGCCCCAGATGTCTGTTGCCTTCGGAAAATTCCAGGGAAACAATTATTTCCTTCCTCTTTCGTGGAACAAATAGACATTCAGCTGTGGCACAAAAAATAGAAAACTCAATAATTGCGATAATGCAGCAAATCAGAGAAAGGCTGGATGAAGATAAAAGCAAGTTTATCAGATGTGGAGCACCCATTATAAAACAAAACTTGACATTCAGGCCCCATAAGAAGATATGACGGAAATGAGGGAAAATAGTCAAAACCTTGGTCAAAGAGGTAGGTTTTAAGGGCTGCCTTCAAGGAGTGAAGCAAGGTGGAGCCATACAGCAGTTTAAGGGGGAAATTACAGAGATTAGAGTCCAGGCAGCTGAGGCATGGCCACCAATGGTGGTGCCATGAAAATTGAGGATGCTCAAGAGGCTAAAATGTGAGGAACCAAGATCTTTTGGAGAGCTGTCGGACTGAAAGACATTATACAGAAAGGCATCATACGGAAGGCTTTGATAACATGAGTGAGAATTTTTAAATTGAGGCGTTGCTACATTGGCTTAACCGGATCCAATGTACTTCAGTGTAATAAGCCCCACAAAACTGACGGGGATGACCCAATTGATCTCCCAGTGGGGTTCATGGAATACAAGCTCCCCTGCTGAGGGGCAGAGGCCTAACAGTGGGGTTTGTTGAATTGTACAGATAACAGACGGCCAGTATTGGAACCGACGTCTTCAGATGGTCTCGGCTGCGACTGGATGTACAGCCTCCCACATTGCGATCTTGCAATTCTTTAACCAAATAAACCTTTGAATTCATGCCTTCTCGGGATTCCTGAGAATATTGGGCAGGATTCTCCGAGCCTCCACGCTGAAATCACGATCGGCATGGGGGCGGAGAATGCCCACGATCGGGTCCAGCGACCGGAGAATCGGCGGTCGACACGGCGCCTGTCGGGGGATGTTGAAAGAGTCCCGACAAAATGGCGTCCTGATCTGCGAGGAGCCTTTCCTGCTGGCGAAAGAGTCAGACTCCGGGGGGGGGGCCTCGACGATGGCCAGTCCCGCGATCGGGGGCAACCGGTCTGCGGGCATGCGCATTGCGGGGGGTCCCATCTTCTTCTGCGCCGGGCCACTGTAAGGCTCTGCTATGATGTGCGGGAGCCGCCGCAAAAGCAGCCACTGTGCGCATGCATGGACCCTTGGCCGGAGGTGCTGGGGCCATATTGGCAGCCGGAGCTACGTGAAGCACTCCAGCGCCATGCTGACCCCCTGTGGGTCGCAGAATCACTAGGCCAAGAGGCCCGCTGACGCCGGCGTGAAACACTCCAGTGTTTACGCCGGCGTTACCAGTTTGCCGTAATTTTGGAGAATCCCTGCCAATATATTCAGGAAACACAGAGGTGGAGGGAACTTGGGTGGAGTTAGGACACGGGCAGCGAGAGATTTGGAAGACCTCGAGGTTTACGGAGGTTTGAATGTGAGAAGAGGAGCACGTGTGTCTTGGAATAGTCAAGTCTGGAGGTAACTTAAGTATGGATGAGGATTTCAGCAGCTGATGAACTGAGGCAGGCCATGGAGGGCCAATGTTACAGAGTTGAAATTAGGCAGTCTTGATGATGGCATGATATGTTGTTGGATGCTTGTTTCAGGGTCAAATATATACTTTTTAAATTTTGAGTACCCAATTCATTTTTTCCAATTAAGGGGCAATTTAGCGTGTTCAACCCACCTACCCTGCACATCCTTGGGTTGTGGGGGCGAAACCCACGCAAATACGGGGAGAATGTGCAAACTCCACACGGACAGTGACCCAGAGCCGGGATCGAACCTGGGCCCTCGGCGCCCTGAGACTGCCGTGCTACCACTGCGTCACCGTGCGTTCCAGAGTCAAATATGGCATCAAGGTTGCAAACAGTCTGGTTCAGCCTCAGATTCAGATCCCATTAATGAATAAAACAGACTTTTGCTAGAGCAAGAGAGAGAGATAGAGGGCGCATTTCATAGAAAAAATCTATGTCGGTTTTTGGTCGCGTTTAGCGGCGTGTTTCTCAGTGGCTGCAGCATCGAAAACATCCGCTATTTATTAAACAGCACTTTGCCTTTTTTTTTACCTCAAGGGATTTCTCTGTGCCGAAGCCGCACAAGTCATTTCCAGCTGCTCGCCAGCAGGAAAGGCTCCTCGCAGATCAGGATGCCATTTTGTCAGGCAGCCCTAATCTCCTCCCCCCCTCATGTTTTCGACTTCCCCCCCCCAACCTTTGAGAGGTTTCTGGGAACACAACCTCACCCCCCCCTCCACCTGGTAAGGCGCCCCGGGTCTGATCCCTGGCAGTGCCAACCTGGCACATTGGCACCTTGGCACTGCAACCTGGCACCATAGAAGTCCCAGGGTGCTAGGCTGGCCGTTCCAGTGTGCCAGGCTGGCAGCGTCACAGTGCCCAGGTGCCAGGAATGCCAGGGAGCCTTGTCCCCGACCACACAGGTCTCTAATAGCCTTGGAAGACACCCCATTCTGGGAGACCACCCCCTCACCCCAGGTGCCATTAAGGCTGGTCCACATTTGTGGAAAGCAGTACTAAACGACGCCCTGGTGAACTCTCCCAGGTGTGGCTGTTAGACCCGGGAGCCGGCAGGAGACCGCAAATGCATATTTAAATAAGCAGGTTTGGATCACTCGGTGCGGCAAGATTCAGATCGCGGCGTCTCGTGAGACTCCATTAAATCTCACGAGACGTTTTGATTATCGCAAATCGAGAGAGAGCCTCGACACAACACCACGTCGGGCGTGATGAGGCCGCTAAATCATGCCCAGAGTTGGTGCGAGAGAACGGAGTTTGTGGCAGGGACCAAAGACAATAGCTTCACAATGTTTCATTGTGGGAAATTTCGATTCATCCAGCACTGGATACTGGCAACAATCCAATAGCAATCTAGAGAAACTGCAGGGTGTCGAAAGAGGTGAGGGTGAGGTAAAGTTGAGTGTTGTGTATGTGTGAAAACTACACTGTGTTTCTAGACGTTGTCACAGAGAACCAGTATCTAGATGAGAAATAGGAAGAGGCCAGGTATAAGTCTGTGGGGCACACCAGAGAAACCGGAACGTGAGTGAGAAGCCATTCCATTTCAGGTGGTCCTCTTCAATGCTTCTATTTTGTTTAAATGCAAATTACTGCGGGTGCTGGAATCTGAAACATAAACAGAAAATGCTGGGCAATCTCAGCAGGTCTGACAGCATCTGTGGAGAGAGAAGGGAGCTAACGTTTCGAGTCTGGATGACTCTTTGTCAAAAGATTGATATTTTATTGCATTTTATCTGGTCACAGTTTGTAAAAATAAGGATGCCACACCCCCTCCAAACAAACATCCAAAGCAAAACAAGCTAATTCAAATCAAACAGTAATTCCTGCCCAAGCAGGGGCAGCACGGTGGCGCAGTGGTTAGCACTGCTGCCTCACGGCGCCGAGGTCCCAGGTACGATCCTGGCTCTGGGTCACTGTCCGTGTGGAGTTTGCACATTCTCCCCGTGTCTGCGTGGGTTTCGCCTCCACAACCCAAAGATGCGCAGGATTGGTGGATTGGCCACGCTAAATTGTCCCTTAATTGGAAAAAATGAATTGGGTACTCTAAATTTAGTTTTTTTAAATCCCTCCCAAGAACAGCAATCATAATATGCAGTTCAGACTTTCACCACAGGATGTCATATGATGTCTTCTGTATTATCAACTTATTTGTTTCACTGGATCCTTCCACTGAGAAATGCAGGTATTCAAAATAAAAATCCTAAGCATCCTATTCCCTCTATCACGCTCGTCAACAATTGAGTGATGTAGAAATTTCATTCTGCTTTATGTTTATTCCATTTTGAAAAGTTTAAGTACCATGGGCGAGATTCTCCCATTCAGCGGCAGAATGTCCACGCCGTCGGAAACGTTGCCGCGTTTCATGGCGGCGTGAACGGGCTGCTGGGAGTACCAATTCTGGCCCCTACAGGGGGCCAGCACGGCGCTCGAGCGGTTCACGCCGCTCCAGCCTCCCATTCCGGCGCGAACTGTGCGCCATGCCAACCCGCGCATGCACGGTGGCCTCCCTCAACGTGCCGGCCCCGATGCAACATTGCACGGGTGTTCAGGGGCCGGCGCGTAAAAAAATAGGCCCGGGGAGCGAGAGGCCAGCCCGCTGATCGGTGTGCCCCGATCGTGGGCCAGGCCCCATCGGAAGCAGCCCCCGGGCCGGAGCCCCCCGCCCCGACCCTGCGTGCAGAGTTCCCGCCGGCTGTGACCAGGTGTGGACGGCATCGGCGGGACTCTGTATTTTTAGAGTGGCCGCTCGGCCCATCCGGGCCGGAGAATCAGCGGCCCGGCCACGTAGAGCGGCCTGCGACTGGCGCCGCGCGGAGAATCGCATGCCGGCGTCAGGGCGGCATGGCGCGGTTGCGAGGAGTCTCCAGCCCGGCGCGGGGCTGGGAGAATCCCGCCCCATAGAACCATGGAATAGTATAAGTTTAATGCAGTTGGATTTTAACACGGCAGATTATCAGACTTTTGACACATGCACCGTGGCAAGATTTGTGGTTTTAAATGTATAGTTTGTTACTTTCATAGTTATATGAGATTTTAACTCACTCAAATCCATTCATTTGCACAGAACTGTCGTAACCTGGCAGAGCCTGGTTTTAGGCCCGGTTAAATTGGGTATTTTAAATTAAAGAATTGGTCATTTTAAATCAAGCCACAGTCATTACAGCACACAGCCCCATGTGAATTTGAACTGGCCAAGTTTGAATGCATTGAAACCACACAGGCTGCCAGGACATGTCCAGACCAGCCCTGTCAATCGGACATCAAGAGATAATCGACCCAATTGATATGCACCGATCTATTGTTGAAAGCCCAGATCGAGCAAGACTCTCGGGCGCCTAGAGTTCATCGAATCGCAGAATCCCTACAGTGCAGAAGGAGGTCATTCCGCCCATCGAGTCTGCACTGACCCTTCGAACGACCACGCTACCTGGGTCTAACCCCCCACCCTATTCCTGCAACTTCACCCTCAGGAGCAATATAGCATGGCCAATCCGCCTAACCTGCGCATCTTTGGACTGTGGGAGGAAACCGGAGCACCCAGAGGAAACCCACGCAGACGTGGGGCGAATGTATAAACTCCACACAGACGGTTACCCAAGGTCGAAATCGAACCTGCCATCACATTATTTGATCAGGGTGTACGTGCAAGTAACCCCACCAGAGATGGACATCTGGGTTGGGCCCAGGTGCCCTGTCAATCGGGTATCAATCGAATCATTGGACACTAGGACCCCCTCCCAATACCCCATTGGAATAAGCCAAGGGAAGTAGCAAAAGGGCGCAAAGCCAAGGGGGATACAAATAGGTACTCCAGACACCTCGGCAGCGAAGACTTGACCGGGGAGGTGACCTTGACTGACCAGAGCAGGAAGGAAGGAAGAAGCTGCCAGTGAGAACCACCTTCATTACGACGGACCAGAGGGACTCAAGGATCGGACCCACAGCCCTACCAAGCCATCTTTGCAGGTAGTATAAACTAATCTTGGGTACCTCTAGAATATATTTTGTGGGTAATATACAGGTAATTGTGTTGCATGAAGAGTGTTTAAATTTATGCCTGTGTTTGTACTTGGCATTAAAGGACAGCTAGGTAAAACATTTAAGTAAATAAACTGCATGAAAGTATCTGAATTGGACAGATACAACAGAATTCAAATTGGACGCAAGAGTAGAAAAGTAAGGAAATTATATCCAGCAATTATAAAATATTGACAGCCCACAGCTAGGGTACTGGGTTCAATTCTGGGCATCACACTTTGGGAAGGATGTCAAAGTCTTGGAGCATGTACAGGAGAGACGTACGCGAGTGGTGCTAAAGATGAAACACGTCAGTCATGATGAGAGACTAGAGAAACTGGGATTGTGCTCCTTCAAGAAGAACGAGTGAAGGTGAGATTGATAGTGGTGTTGAAAGTTTTGAAGGTATTATGATTAAGTGAATGAGAGAAACAGTCGTAAAAGGGTTGAAAACCAAGGGCACAGATTTAAGGTGGATTGGCAAGAGAATCAGAAATGGGATAAATAAATTATTATTTTATGCAGAAAGTTGTTGGGCGGGATTCTCCGTTTCTGAGACTATAGGCAGGATTCTCCGTTTGCCGACGACGAAATCGCGAAACGCGATTGGGCAGAGAACAGTCTCCGACGCCGAAATCGGGGTAGGCGCCAGTTTGACGCCAAATCGGGATGCTCTGGCACCACAAAAATGCGTGAATGCGTCGTTCGCCGCGCAGGCTAAAGTGCATATCATTAGCGGGCCTGACACCATATTCTCCGGGGCCTCCGAGATTCACCGCCTCAGATGGGCCAAGTTCCCAACGGCGTGGTTCACTTGTGTTGTTAAGAGTCATGAACCTGGCGTCGTGGCTGTTGAGCAAGAGAGAGACCATGGAACCTGGCTGGGCACGGGAGAATGCACCTTGCTAACACCAGGCCTTCCACCCCCTGCAGACAATGGCATTTGGCGTTCAACCAGCAATGCTGGCTGCCGTGGCAATGGTCGCAGCTCTGCGAGATGCCCTGCGGCCATGTGAACGGGGGCCTCATGGAGAGGAAGGGGCAGCTGCAGCAGCAGAGCGGCCAGCAGAGGATCGGGCTGCAGAGGACCGGGCTGCAGAGGAACAGGCTGCAGAGGAACGGGCTGCAGAGGACCGGGCTGCAGAGGAACAGGCTGCAGAGGAACAGGCTGGAGAGGAACAGGCTGCAGAGGACCGGGCTGCAGAGGAACAGGCTGGAGAGGAACGGGCTGCAGAGGATCGGGCTGCAGAGGACCGGGCTGCAGAGGAACAGGCTGCAGAGGAACAGGCTGCAGAGGAACAGGCTGCAGAGGATCGGGCTGCAGAGGAACAGGCTGCAGAGGAACGGGCTGCAGAAGAACAGGCTGGAGAGGAACAGGCTGCAGAGGACCGGGCTGCAGAGGAACAGGCTGGAGAGGAACGGGCTGCAGAGGATCGGGCTGCAGAGGACTGGGCTGCAGAGGAACAGGCTGCAGAGGAACAGGCTGCAGAGGACCGGGCTGCAGAGGACCGGGCTGCAGAGGAACAGGCTGCAGAGGAACGGGCTGCAGAGGAACGGGCTGCAGAGGAACGGGCTGCAGAGGAACGGGCTGTAGAGGAACAGGCTGCAGAGGACCGGGCTGCAGAGGACCGGGCTGCAGAGGAACAGGCTGCAGAGGACCGGGCTGCAGAGGACCGGGCTGCAGAGGAACAGGCTGCAGAGGACCGGGCTGCAGAGGACCGGGCTGCAGAGGAACAGGCTGCAGAGGACCGGGCTGCAGAGGAACAGGCTGCAGAGGAACGGGCTGCAGAGGAACGGGCTGCAGAGGAACGGGCTGCAGAGGAACGAGCTGCAGAGGACCGGGCTGCAGAGGAACGAGCTGCAGAGGAACGGGCTGCAGAGGAACGAGCTGCAGAGGAACGGGCTGCAGAGGAACGAGCTGCAGAGGACCGGGCTGCAGAGGACCGGGCTGCAGAGGAACAGGCTGCAGAGGAACGGGCTGCAGAGGAACGAGCTGCAGAGGACCGGGCTGCAGAGGACCGGGCTGCAGAGGAACAGGCTGCAGAGGAACTGGCTGCAGAGGAACGGGCTGCAGAGGACCGGGCTGCAGAGGAACAGGCTGCAGAGGAACAGGCTGCAGAGGATCGGCCTGCAGAGGAACAAGCTGTAGAGGAACAGGCTGCAGAGGAACAGGCTGCAGAGGACCGGGCTGCAGAGGACCGGGCTGCAGAGGAACGGGCTGCAGACGACAGGGCTGCAGAGGACCGGGCTGCAGAGGAACGGGCTGCAGAGGATTGGGCTGCAGAGGAACAGGCTGCAGAGGAACAGGCAGCAGAGGACCGGGCTGCAGAGGACCGGGCTGCAGAGGAACGGGCTGCAGAGGAACAGGCTGCAGAGGAACAGGCTGCAGAGGAACAAGCTGCAGAGGAACAAGCTGCAGAGGACCGGGCTGCAGAGGAACGGGCTGCAGAGGAACGAGCTGCAGAGGACCGGGCTGCAGAGGATCGGGCTGCAGAGGATCGGGCTGCAGAGGACCAGGCTGCAGAGGAACGGGCTGCAGACGACAGGGCTGCAGAGGAACGGGCTGCAGAGGAACAGGCTGCAGAGGATCGGGCTGCAGAGGAACGGGCTGCAGAGGAACGAGCTGCAGAGGACCGGGCTGCAGAGGACCAGACTGCAGAGGAACGGGCTACAGACGACAGGGCTGCAGAGGAACGGGCTGCAGAGGAACAGGCTGCAGAGGATCGGGCTGCAGAGGAACAGGCTGCAGAGGAACGGGCTGCAGAGGAGGATCAGGCTGCAGAGGACCGGGCTGCAGAGGAACAGGCTGAAGAGGATCGGGCTGCAGAGGAACAGGCTGCAGAGGAACGGGCTGCAGAGGATCGGGCTGCAGAGGAACAGGCTGCAGAGGAACTGGCTGCAGAGGAACGGGCTGCATAGGAGGATCGGGCTGCAGAGGAACAGGCTGAAGAGGATCGGGCTGCAGAGGAACAGGCTGCAGAGGAACGGGCTGCAGAGGAACGGGCTGCAGAGGAAAAAGCTGCAGAGGAACGGGCTGCAGAGGAACAGGCTGCAGAGGAACGAACTGCAGAGGAACAGGCTGCTGAGGAACAGGCTGCAGAGGAGGATCGGGCTGCAGAGGAACGGGCTGAAGAGGATCGGGCTGCAGAGGAACAGGCTGTAGAGGATCGGGCTGCAGAGGAACGGGCTGCAGAGGAACAGGCTGAAGAGGATCGGGCTGCAGAGGAACAGGCTGCAGAGGACCGGGCTGCAGAGGAAAAGGCTGCAGAGGAACAAGCTGTAGAGGAACAGGCTGCAGAGGAACGGGCTGCAGAGGAACAGGCTGCAGAGGAACGGGCTGCAGAGGACCGGGCTGCAGAGGAACAGGCTGCAGAGGACCGGGCTGCAGAGGAACAAGCTGTAGAGGAACAGGCTGCAGAGGACCGGGCTGCAGAGGATCGGGCTGCAGAGGAACGGGCTGCAGAGGAACGAGCTGCAGAGGACCGGGCTGCAGAGGACCAGGCTGCAGAGGAACGGGCTACAGACGACAGGGCTGCAGAGGAACGGGCTGCAGAGGAACAGGCTGCAGAGGATCGGGCTGCAGAGGAACAGGCTGCAGAGGAACAGGCTGCAGAGGATCGGGCTGCAGAGGAACAGGCTGCAGAGGAACGAACTGCAGAGGAACAGGCTGCTGAGGAACAGGCTGCAGAGGAGGATCGGGCTGCAGAGGAACGGGCTGCAGAGGAACAGGCTGAAGAGGATCGGGCTGCAGAGGAACAGGCTGTAGAGGATCGGGCTGCAGAGGAACAGGCTGCAGAGGAACGGGCTGCAGAGGAACAGGCTGAAGAGGATCGGGCTGCAGAGGAACAGGCTGCAGAGGAACGGGCTGCAGAGGAACAGGCTGCAAAGGAACTGGCTGCAGAGGAACGGGCTGCAGAGGAGGATCGGGCTGCAGAGGAACAGGCTGCAGAGGAACAGGCTGCAGAGGATCGGGCTGCAGAGGAACAGGCTGCAGAGGAACGGGCTGCAGAGGAGGATCGGGCTGCAGAGGACCGGGCTGCAGAGGAACAGGCTGAAGAGGATCGGGCTGCAGAGGAACAGGCTGCAGAGGAACGGGCTGCAGAGGAACAGGCTGCAGAGGAACGGGCTGCAGAGGAACGGGCTGCAGAGGAAAAAGCTGCAGAGGAACGGGCTGCAGAGGAACAGGCTGCAGAGGAACGAACTGCAGAGGAACAGGCTGCTGAGGAACAGGCTGCAGAGGAGGATCGGGCTGCAGAGGAACGGGCTGCAGAGGAACAGGCTGAAGAGGATCGGGCTGCAGAGGAACAGGCTGTAGAGGATCGGGCTGCAGAGGAACAGGCTGCAGAGGAACGGGCTGCAGAGGAACAGGCTGAAGAGGATCGGGCTGCAGAGGAACAGGCTGTAGAGGAACGGGCTGTAGAGGAACGGGCTGCAGAGGACCGGGCTGCAGAGGAACAGGCTGCAGAGGACCGGGCTGCAGAGGAACAGGCTGCAGAGGAACAGGCTGCAGAGGAACAAGCTGCAGAGGAACAGGCTGCAGAGGAACGGGCTGCAGAGGACCGGGCTGCAGAGGAACAGGCTGCAGAGGAACAGGCTGCAGAGGAACAAGCTGCAGAGGACCGGGCTGCAGAGGAACAAGCTGCAGAGGCCCAGGCTGCAGAGGAACAAGCTGTAGAGGAACAGGCTGCAGAGGAACAAGCTGCAGAGGAACAGGCTGCAGAGGATCGGGCTGCAGAGGAACAAGCTGTAGAGGAACAGGCTGCAGAGGAACTGGCTGCAGAGGAACGGGCTGCAGAGGAACAGGCTGCAGAGGAACGGGCTGCAGAGGACCGGGCTGCAGAGGAACAGGCTGCAGAGGACCGGGCTGCAGAGGAACAAGCTGTAGAGGAACAGGCTGCAGAGGACCGGGCTGCAGAGGATCGGGCTGCAGAGGAACAGGCTGCAGAGGATCAGGCTGCAGAGGAACAGGCTGCAGAGGAACGAGCTGCAGAGGACCGGGCTGCAGAGGAACGGGCTGCAGAGGAACGGGCTGCAGAGGAACAGGCTGCAGAGGAACGGGCTGCAGAGGAACAGGCTGCAGAGGACCGGGCTGCAGAGGAACGGGCTGCAGAGGAACGGGCTGCAGACGAACGGGCTGCAGAGGAACAGGCTGTAGAGGAACGGGCTGCAGAGGAACGGGCTGCAGAGGAACGGGCTGCAGAGGAACGGGCTGCAGAGGAACGGGCTGCAGAGGACCGGGCTGCAGAGGATCGGGCTGCAGAGGAACGGGCTGCAGAGGAACGGGCTGCAGAGGAACGGGCTGCAGAGGAACGGGCTGCAGAGGAACGGGCTGCAGAGGAACAGGCTGCAGAGGAACGGGCTGCAGAGGAACGGGCTGCAGAGGAACAGGCTGCAGAGGAACGGGCTGCAGAGGAACGGGCTGCAGAGGAACGGGCTGCAGAGGACCGGGCTGCAGAGGAACGGGCTGCAGAGGATCGGGCTGCAGAGGAACGGGCTGCAGAGGAACGGGCTGCAGAGGAACAGGCTGCAGAGGAACGAGCTGCAGAGGATCGGGCTGCAGAGGAACGGGCTGCAGAGGAACGGGCTGCAGAGGACCGGGCTGCAGAGGAACGAGCTGCAGAGGATCGGGCTGCAGAGGAACAGTGTGATGAACGGTTACTGCCTTATCATCATGTAAGCTGATGTCCCCTTTAAGACCGGGCTTGGAACCCTGGGGACTCCGCCTCTGGCTCCGCCCATCTGGGAGCAATACATAAAGGCCTGCCTTATGGTCTGTATAGCAGTCAGCTCTCGTCCATAGCTGTAGCATAGTTATTAGTCTAATAAAGCCTTCTTTACAGTTTAATCTCTAAGCATCATTATTGAGGGTACCTCAATTTATTAGACTAAACTAGATTCAGGATGGACGCAGGCCTAAAACCAGAGAAGCTCAATCTGGAAGCAAGAACGCCGGAGGCAAAGGAAATTTTTAAATACTGGCTGCGGTGCTTCGAGGCCTACCTGGACTCCGCAGAGACTCCCATCCTGGGGCCACGCACGCTGCGTCTACTCCACGCCCGGGTGAGTCAAAGAATCTCTGCCACGCTCGAAAAGGCGACGAGTTATGATGCGGCGATTGAGTTGCTCCGCAAGCGGTTTGTCAAACCCATCAACGAGGTGCACGCCCGGCATCTGCTCTCTACCTGCCGGCAGCGCTCGGGGGAATCGCTCAACGAGTTTGTTGAGAAACTCACCGCGCTTGCCAGGGACTGTGACCTTCAGGATGTGACAGGGGAAGTCCATATGAACCTGCACACCAAGGATGCTTTCGTGTCCGGAATCCGCTCGACCTACATCCGGCAGCGGCTGCTCGAAAACGGGGCAAAAGACCTCCAGGAGACGCTACCGCTCGCCTCCTCGCTGGAGGTGGCCCAACATAACTTGGGTACGTACCCCGCGGACTCTGCCAGCCCCCCCCGGACTTCCTCAGACTCACCCGTATTACAGGCCTGCGCCACGCGGCGACCCGCTCACTATGAGGGCACACCATGCTACTTCTGCGGGCAGGGCCAGCACCCACGCCCACGCTGCCCAGCCCGCTCCGCGATCTGCAGCGACTGCGGGAAGAAAGGGCACTTTGCGAGGGTCTGCCTGGCCAGACCCAGGGGCCAGAAAAACAAAGAACAGCCGGCCCGAAAATCAGGCTCTCAGGCCCGCAGGCCTCGCAATGCTGCTGCGCACCGACCCGACATGCCCTCTTCTGACGCGTCATCAGCCTCGTGCGAATCATGGGAGCGGCCATCTGGTCGGCGGCCATCTTCTCGACCCGACACGTGCGAACGACGGCAGCGGCCATTTTACGAGTCCGATTCGGCTGACGACTCCGACTACCCGCGACTGAGTGCGATCACCCTCGATCTACTCGGCCAAAACACCTGCAGAACTCCATGATGCAGGTCCAGGTCAACGGGCACGACACTGCATGCCTCTTCGACTCCGGGAGCACGGAGAGCTTTATCCACCCTGAAACGGTAAGGCGCTGCTCCCTACGCACCCATCCCGCATCCCAAACCATAGCCCTCGCATCTTGGTCCCACTCGGTACAAATCACGGGGTACTGTATTGCGGATCTCTCGATCCAGGGTGCCAAATACACCTGTTTCAAATTTTATATCCTCCCTCACCTCTGTGCCCCCCTGCTGCTCGGACTGGATTTCCAGTGCAGCCACCGAAGCCTGACACTGAAGTTCGGCGGACCCTTGCCCCCCCTCACGGTGTGCTGCCTTGCGACACTGAAAGTCGCACCCCCCTCGCTATTCGCTAACCTCATTCCTGACTGTAAGCCCGTCGCCACCAGGAGCCGGCGCTACAGTGCCCAAGATATGGCTTTTATCAAGTCAGAGGTCCAGCGTTTACTGGGAGAGGGGGTCATCGAGGCTAGCAACAGCCCTTGGAGAGCGCAAGTGTTGGTAGTCCAGTCCGGGGAGAAGAAACGGATGGTCGTGGATTATAGCCAGACCATAAGCCGATTCACGCAGCTTGATGCGTACCCCCTTCCTCGCATCGCGGAAATGGTAAATCGGATCGCCCAATACCGAGTCTTTTCGACGGTCGACCTCAAATCTGCCTACCACCAGCTCCCCATCCGACCAAAAGACCGCCCCTATACTGCCTTCGAAGCAGCCGGCCGGCTCTTCCACTTCCTCAGGGTCCCCTTTGGTGTCACAAATGGGGTCTCCGTCTTTCAAAGGGCGATGGACCAAATGGTGGACCAGTACGGTTTGCGGGCTACATACCCGTACTTGGACAATGTCACCATCTGCGGCCATGATCAGCAGGACCATGACGCTAACCTCAAAAAGTTCCTCCAGACCGCCCGAGCCATTAACCTGACCTATAACGAGGGCAAATGCGTTTTCCACACCACTCGGCTGGCCATCCTCGGCTATGTCGTGGAAGACGGGGTCCTAGGTCCCGACCCCGACCGCATGCGCCCCCTTAAGGAACTCCCTCTCACCCGCAGCCTCAAGGCCCTCAAACGGTGCTTGGGGCTTTTCTCCTATTACGCCCAGTGGGTCCCCAAGTATGCGGACAAAGCCCGCCCACTCCTAAAGACCACCACTTTTCCCCTCTCGGCTGAGGCACAATTGGCCTTCAACCGCATCAAGGCCGACATCATCAAGGCCGCCATGCACGTGGTGGACGAAACCATCCCCTTCCAGGTAGAGAGCGATGCATCAGACATCGCCCTGGCTGCTACCCTCAATCAAGGAGGCAGACCAGTAGCGTTCTTCTCCCGAACCCTCACCGCCTCAGAGATTCGACACTCTGCAGTCGAAAAGGAGGCACAAGCCATTCTGGAGGCTGTGCGGTGCTGGAGACACTACCTCGCCGGTAGGAGGTTTACCCTCGTCACCGACCAACGGTCGGTCGCCTATATGTTCGATAACACGCAACAGGGCAAAATAAAAAACGCTAAAATATTGAGGTGGAGGATCGAACTCTCCACCTACTCGTACGATATCAAGTATCGTCCAGGGGAGCTCAACGAGCCCCCAGATGCCCTGTCCCGCGGCACATGCGCCAACGCGCAGGAGGACCGCCTGCAAGCCATTCACAATGACCTCTGCCACCCGGGGGTTACCCGGCTCGTCCATTTCATCAAGTCCCGCAACCTACCTTACTCAACCAAGGAGGTCAAGGCCATGGTCAGGGCCTGCCAGGTCTGTGCGGAGTGCAAACCGCACTTCTATCGGCCAGACAAGGTTCGGCTCGTGAAGGCTTCGGGCCCCTTTGAGCGACTGAGCGTGGACTTCAAGGGGCCCCTCCCGTCCACCAACCGTTATGCCTATTTCCTCACCGTGATCGATGAGTTCTCCCGTTTCCCATTCGCCATTCCCTGCACCGACATGACCTCAGCCACGGTGATTAAGGCACTGCACAGCATCTTCACCCTGTTCGGTTTCCCTGCTTATATCCACAGCGACCGGGGTACATCGTTCATGAGCGATGAACTGCGCCAGTATCTGCTCAGCAAAGGCATCGCCTCGAGCAGAACGACCAGTTATAACCCACGGGGAAACAGGCAGGTGGAGAGGGAGAACGCGACCATGTGGAAGGCTGTCCTTCTGGCCCTGCGGTCGAGAAATCTCCCAACCACCCGCTGGCAGGAGGTCCTACCCGATGCCCTACACTCCATTAGGTCACTCCTCTGCACGGCCACGAATGAGGCCCCTCACGACCGATTGTTTCTCTTCCCCAGAAAGTCTACCTCCGGGGTCTCGCTTCCACCTTGGCTGATGGCTCCAGGAACTGTTCTTCTCCGGAGGCACGCGAGGAACCATAAAACGGACCCCCTAGTTGAAAAGGTCCGACTGCTCCACGCCAACCCCAGTTACGCCTACGTGGAGTACTCCGACGGCAGGCAAGATACGGTTTCCCTCCGGGATCTGGCGCCCGCTGGATCCTCCACCACAGACGCCCCTTCCCGCGCCGCTCCCCTGCAGGACCCGTCGCCCCCTACAACACCCCCCCTTTCCGGCCCTACCACCCGTTGGTGAGCTCCTACCATGCGCCGTCTCCGCTACCCCTGCTCTGCCTAGTTTTTCTGCCCCGACCCGGACCGAAGCTCCGACCGCTGTGCTTCCGGATGTGCCCTCAACCGGGACGTCCGTGCCCGCCGCACCACCGCCCGAATTGAGGAGGTCAAGGAGGACGATCCGGCCACCGAGACGGATGGACCTATGATGGCACTTCACCCCCGCCGGACTCCTTTTTAAACAGGGGGTGAATGTGACGAACGGTTACTGCCTTATCATCATGTAAGGTGATGTCCCCTTTAAGACCGGGCTTGGAACCCTGGGGACTCCGCCTCTGGCTCCGCCCATCTGGGAGCCATACATAAAGGCCTGCCTCATGGTCTGTATAGCAGTCAGCTCTCGTCCATAGCTGTAGCATAGTTATTAGTCTAATAAAGCCTTCTTTACAGTTTAATCTCGAAGCATCATTATTGAGGGTACCTCAAACAGGCTGCAGAGGATCAGGCTACAGAGGAACAGGCTGCAGAGGAACGGGCTGCAGAGGAACAGGCTGCAGAGGAACAGGCTGCAGAGGATCGGGCTGCAGAGGAACAGGCTGCAGAGGGACAAGCTGTAGAGGAACAGGCTGCAGAGAACCGGGCTGCAGAGGAGCAGGCTGTAGAGGAACAGGCTGCGGAGGAACAGGCTGCAGAGGAACAAGCTGTAGAGGAACAGGCTGCAAAGGAACGGGCTGCAGAGGAACAGGCTGCAGAGGACCGGGCTGCAGAGGAACAGGCTGCAGAGGAACAAGCTGTAGAGGAACAGGCTGCAGAGGACCGGGCTGCAGACGAACAGGCTGCAGAGGAACAGGCTGCAGAGGACCGGGCTGCAGACGAACAGGCTGCAGAGGAACAAGCTGTAGAGGAACGGGCTGCAGAGGAACAAGCTGTAGAGGAACAGGCTGCAGAGGAAAAGGCTGCAGAGGAACAGGCTGCAGAGGAACAAGCTGTAGAGGAACAGGCTGCAGAGGAACAAGCTGTAGAGGAACAGGCTGCAGAGGACCGGGCTGCAGAGGAACAGGCTGCAGAGGAACAGGCTGCAGAGGAACAAGCTGTAGAGGAACAGGCTGCAGAGGACCGGGCTGCAGACGAACAATCTGCAGAGGAACAGGCTGCAGAGGACCGAGCTACAGAGGACCGGGCTGCAGAGGAACAGGCTGCAGAGGACCGGGCTACAGAGGAACAGGCTGCAGAGGACCGGGCTACAGAGGAACAGGCTGCAGAGGACCGGGCTGCAGAGGAACAGGCTGCAGAGGAACAGGCTGCAGAGGAACAGGCTGCAGAGGACCGAGCTACAGAGGACCGGGCTGCAGAGGAACAGGCTGCAGAGGAACGGGCTGCAGAGGACCGAGCTACAGAGGACCGGGCTGCAGAGGACCGGGCTACAGAGGAACAGGCTGCAGAGGAACAGGCTGCAGAGGACCGAGCTACAGAGGACCGGGCTGCAGAGGAACAAGCTGCAGAGGACCGGGCTACAGAGGAACAGGCTGCAGAGGACCGGGTTGCAGAGGAACAGGCTGCAGAGGACCGGGCCGCAGACGAACAGGCTGCAGAGGAACGGGCTGCAGAGGAACAGGCTGCAGAGGATCGGGCTGCAGAGGAACAGGCTGCAGAGGACCGGGCTGCAGGCGAACAGACTGCAGAGGAACAGGCTGCAGAGAAACAAGCACATGGATAGAGTACGGGCCACGGAAGAACTGGTTCGTTTTTGGCGAAGATACAGAGCCACGTCCAGATCCTGGAATTTTTTAAGATCTTCCTTTATAAGAACAAAGAACAAAGAGAACATAGAACAAAGAACAGGCAGCACAGGAACAGGCCCTTCGGCTCTCCAAGCCTGAGCCGATCATGATGCATGTCTGAACTAAAACCTTCTGCACTTCCAAGGTCTGTATCCTCTATTCCCATCCTATTCATGTATTTGTCAAGATGCCTCTTAAACATCACTATCTTACCTGCTTCCACCACCTCCCCCGGCAGCGAGTTCCAGGCACTCACTACCCGCTGCCGAAAAAACTTGCCTCACGCATCCTCTCTAAACTTTGCTCCTCGCACCTTAAACCTATGTCCCCATAGTAATTGACTTTTCCACACTGGGAAAAAGCTTCTGACTATCCACTCTGACCATGCCACTCATAATTTTCTAAACTTCTATCAGGTCGCCCCTCACTCTCCGTCATTCCAGTGAAAACAATCCGAGTTTATCCAACCTCTCCTCATAGCTGATACTCTCCAGGCCTGGGGCATCCTGGTAAACCACTTCTGTATCCTCTCCAAAGCCTCCACATCCTTCTGGTAGTGTGGCGACCAGAATTGTACGCAATTTTCCAAGTGTGGCTGATGGATCTCTGTGTCCATTCGGAACCTTGGATATGCATTATCCCTTCTTAGTTCCTGTCGAAGAAATTATAAGTCAGCACTTCGAGTTTTCGCCAAAGGTCCTTTATTTAACATGAAGTTCATGGGGGGATTGGAGAGACCACAGTCATTCCAAATGTCCCCGCTTTACATAGTAAAGGCAGGCAATTTATATGATACAGTAAGCAATATCTAGGACAGAAGGCATTCTTTAGTTTAGCAAAAAGACAGAAAACCGAGCAGGCCGGAGTGAGAGTTTAATAACAGGCCTTGGGTTCCTTGCCTAAGAAAAATAATAATTGTATGTCAGCAAAACAATGTGCAGCTATACGCTTGTTTACATTGTATGACCTTCTGACTGTTTCACACAGAACGTCGACTGAAATAAGGCTAAATATCCATCATGCTTTGCCAAGTGCCTATTTCCATGAAATATAGTCAAGCAGCTGGTTAAAATGAATACAGGGTATTAAGGCAACTAATCCGGCAACTAAAGTCCCTTCTACAGTTCCCAAATAACAGAGATTTAGGCTGTGCTTTTTGGCAACGTTTCGTTGAACTTTATTTGTCACCTGTAGTGTCTGGTAAACTTTGGTTACAATACAAACTTAGGTCAGATTGATTGTCTTTAGCGAATACAGTAGTTGAGTTTAAAATACAATTACCAATCTTGATAATTCTTCAAATCATGATACACAGCACAAAATTACTGGCTGATTTAAACAAAAGGAAGATGGCGATTTAGCAGAAGCAAGCAAAGAAAATAGGTTTCAGAAATAGATAGATTGATTCCGGAATGGATTTTTCCATCCCGACAAGTGATTTTTAAGGAGATTATTATCTTAAAGGCTTGCCTTCTTTACAGCTGTGATTGGCTTTAACTAATTTATAATTCACTCAATTCGACCAAAGTGTCTGTCTATCAATTTTGAGAGAGATATGTATTTAAATATATTGGTGTGATTTGCTCATACTATCACTTGCTAATTTTCCGATTTATCGACACCTGCATCGCCTTCAGAGCATTATGACCTTAGACTGTGTATTACTATGGAAACAGGACTGTCCAGGCTTGGGAAAGCAGCTGCATTTTTATAATACAATGAAGCTTTTTGGCTAGTTAACGTCACTGGCCTTGGATTCTCTAGCAAGTTTCAAGTAACTTGCAAAATATGAAAATTGAGAGTCTTATCTGATTAATTCCCAGCTATAGTTGCACTGAATAATGCTTAATATCATTACCAGTAATTATTCTTAATGAATTCTTAATTAAACCTTTTATCTATATCATCTATAGCTAACTACAAAAGCAAATTTCTCTCAGTGGCCTAACTAAGGTTCTGTACAGTGTTCTGGGCCAGGGTTTAGAAAATTCCAAAGTATATCATGGAGTTCATCTGACCTATAACTGTTTATTGATTTTGGTTACAATGAACACAAGAGCCTGCCTTTCAGGTGTTATTCAACAGAGTTCTTAGGTGCTTTTAATCAAAATAACAAGCTTTATTCTACGAATTCAGTTAACATTTGTGTAAACACACAGTAAGAATTTTTATCAACTACAAACATAAAGACCCCACACAGCTACAGTAATCTATGTACAACCCTTAATGAATTCCCCCTTAATTGTTCCAATTCAATAACAAAATCCAAGTAAAACCAGACACCCATTTTCAAAGGTGTGGCCCAGCACACAGTATTCTTACTGGTATAAGACTTGTTATTGATACTCTTGTTCCCCTTTCCAAACAGCAGGTTTGAATTCCTTCAAGAAAGCAATTGTCTCTGCTAAGTTACCAAGTATTCTGGAAACAGCTTTTAAAATGAAGATAGCGAAACACTTCTTTCAACCTGTGCAGTACAAACCAGGCCAAAACCTCAAAGTGAAAGTAAAAACTCACAGAGCCACAGCCCAGCTCCACCCACACAATGACATCACTGAAGCCATGTGATAAGACAAAAACATTTCTTAAAGAGACACTCCCATAACAACAAGTGCAGAATGACTTGTCATTTTTTATACTCAATGCCCCGATCAATGAAGGCAAGAATGCTGTATGCCTTCTTGATTACCTTATCCACCTGCGTTACATTTCAGTGATCTATGGACTTGTGTGCCCAGACCTCTCTGTCAATACTCCTAAGGGTTCTGCCATTTACTGCATGAGACCTTCCAAAATGCATTACCTCACATTTGCCTGGGTTAAACTCCACTCCTCATTCCAAGTCTACAACTGATCGATATCCTGCTGAATCCTCTGACAATCATCATCACTATCCGCAACTCGTGTCGTTCATAAACTTACTAGACCAGTTACATTTTCCACCAAATTATTTATATATACTACAAACAACAAAGCAGCACTGATCCCTATGGAAAACCACTAGTCACAGCGCCCCATTCAGAAAAGCACCCTTCCACTGCTACCCTTTGTCTTCTGTGATCGAGCCTATTCTGTACCCATCTTGCCAGTTCATCTCTGATCCTATGTGACCTCACCTTTTGTATGAGTCTGCCATGAGGGACTTTGTCAAAGGCTATATTGAAATCCATGTAGACAACATCCACTGCCCTACCCTCATCAATCATCTTCGTCACTTCCTCAAAAAAAATCAAGTTAGTGACACACAAAACCTTTCACAAACCCCATCCATGCTGCCTCTCGCTAATAAGTCCATTTGCTTCCAAATTGGAGTAAATCCTTTCCCGAAGAATCCTCTCGAATAATTTCCCTACCACTGACATAAGACTCACCAGCCTGTAATTTCCTGGATTATCCTTGCTACTCTTCTTAAACAAAGGGACAACATTGGCTATTCTCCAGTCCTTTGGGACCTCACCTACAGCCAATGAGGATACAAAGATTACTGTCAAGGCCCCAGAAATTTCCTCCCTTGCCTCCCTCAGTATTCTGGGGTAGATCCCATCAGGCCCTGGGTACTTATCTACATTAATGTTCTTCAAGATACCCAATACCTCCTCCTTTTTGATATTGACATGACCCAGACTATCTGCACACCCTTCCCTAGACTCATCATCTACCAAATCCTTCTCTTTCGTGAATTCTGATCCAAAGTACTCATTTAGTCCTCGCCCATTTCCTCTGGCTCCATGCATAGATTCCCTCCCCAGTCCTTGAGTTAGCCTTTCCCTGGCTATTCTCTTGCTCTTTATAAATGGATAAAAAGCCTTGGGATTCTCCTTAAACCTGTTTATCAATTACTTTTCATGACCCCTTTTAGCACTCCTGACTCCTTGTTTAAGTTCCTTCCTACTTTCTTTATATTCCTCAAGGGCTTGTCTGTTCCCAGCCTTCTCGACCTGACAAATGCCTCTTTTTTCTTTTACTCAGCTCACTCTATCTCTCATTATCCAATATTCCCGAAACTTGCCATACTTATCCTTCATCCTCACAGGAACATGTCGGTCCTGAATTCTTATCAACTGACATTTGGAAGACTCCCACATGTCAGTTGTCGATTTACCCTCAAACAGCCGTCCCCAATCCAAATTCTCAGTTCCCTCCTAATATTGTTCGAATTAGCCTTCCCCCAATTTAGCACCTTCACCCGAGGACTATTCTTATCCATGTCCACAAGTACCATAAAACTTACTGAATTATGGTCACTGTTCACTTAATGTTCCCCTACTGAAACTTCAGCCATCTGGCCTGGCTCATTCTCCAATACCAGGTCCAGTATGGCCCCTTTTCTGGTTGGACTGTCCACATATTGTTTCAAGAAGCCCTTCTGGATGCTTCTTACAAATTCTGCCCCAACCAAGCCTCTTGCACTAAGTGAGTCCCAGCCAATATAGGGGAAGTTAAAGTACCTCCCACAACTACCCTATTGCTTTTACATCGTTCCAAAATCTGCTTACATATCTGCTCCACTCTCTCCCACTGGCTGTTTGGAGGCCTGTAGTAAACCCCCAACGTTGTGACTACACCCTTATTATTCCTGAGTTCTACCCACAGTGCCTCACTCCCTGAGCCTTCCGAGGTGTCCTCCTGCAGTACAGCTGTGATATTCTCCTTAACCAGTCCTGCAACTCCCCCACTCCTTTGACATCCCCCACTATCCCTCCTGAAGCATCTAAATCCTGGAACGTTTAGCCGTTCATCCTGTCCTTCCCTCAACCAAGTCTCTGTAATAGTAACATCATAGTTCCAAGTACTCTTCCAAGCTTAAAGTTTTTCTGTCTTACCTGTTATACTTCTCACATTGAAACAAATGCACTTCAGACTACCAGTCCCGCTGTGTTCAGCAACATCTCCTTGCCTGCTCTTCCTCTCAGTCTGACTAGCCCTGTTCTCTAGTTACCCCCCAGTTATTTCACCTGCTGACCTATTGCTCCGCTTCCCACCCCCTGCCACATTAGTTTAAACATTTCCGAGTGACGCTAGCAAACTTTGCGGCCAGGATATTTGTGCCCCTCCAGTTTAGATGCAACCTGTCCTTCTTGTATAGATCCCACCTGCCAAGGAACAGATCCCAATGATCCAGATGTCTGAAATCTTCCCTCCTACACCAGCTCAGGTTTAGCTGCACTACCCTTCTATTTCCAGCCTCACTGGCACATGGCACAGGGAGTAATCCCGAGATTACAACCCTAGAGGTCCTGTTTTTTAACTTACTACTTAACTCCCTGAATTTCTCATACAGTACCTCATCACTCTTCCTGCCTATGTCATTCAAACATGCCTTTTGACTTATCAAAATGATGCCCACCTACACTAACACCAGTGGTTCACATCTTGTACTTGCATTTTAGTCCACCCCTACTTTTTGGAAGGATCTTTCGAGACTTCAAATGTTGATTTGTGTGCCATTGTGAGCCTTTCATTGTGTACTCTAGTTAACAAGGAAACAAGTCATGAATATAGTGTAAGGTTACCCATATCCCCTAACATGAATTACTTAAATGCACAACCCTTTTGCCCATTGTTAAAAACATAGCAGAGTACAAAATCACTTAAAAATTACATGCACTAATAATTATATCAACATTTATCAGTCTGGTTTTCAAAAATTGAACAACACTTGACTGAGATCTAGGGTGCGGTTCAACAGCCCCATCGTGTCCAGCTTGGTGTCATGACGAGGTCGCTGAATCTCACGAGAGGCCTCTCATGAGATTGCGAAACTCGAAATATCTCGAACAATTTATCAAAATTTGTGAAGATGTTGCAATCTGGATCTCGCCCTCACTGGGCGTCATCCAGATCTGCATATTTAAATTCGCCATTTTTATTCCGTCACTTCAGTTTAAAAAAAATATTTTTATTCTCCTCCTTTTTCACATTTTCTCCCAAATTTACATCAACAATAAACAATATCAGTAACGAATGCAATGTCAATCCCCATATCAATAACAATGATCCCATTCTCCCACCGAACCCCCAAACATTAGCCTGCATGTTAACATAAACAAATGACAAAAAGGAATCAGGAATCACCCATAGTCACCACTAACAATTCCGTCACTTCTGTTAAGAAATTCCAGTTTGTGCGGGGTTGTTTGAAGTCACCATTACTGCAATATTATTGGTTCCATATCTGAGGCGAGATTCTCCGACCCCCCCGCCGGGTCGGAGAATCGCCGGGGGCTGGCGTGAATCCCGTCCCCGCCGGTTGCCGAAGACTCCGGCACCGAAGATTCAGCGGGGGCGGGTATCGCGCCGCACCGGTTGGCGGGCCCCCCCGGGCGATTCTCCGGCCCGGATGGGCCGAAGTCCCGCCGCTAAAATGCCTGTCCCGCCGGCGTAGATTAAACCACCTCTCTTACCGGCGGGACAAGGCGGCGCGGGCGGGCTCCGGGGTCCTGGGGGGGCGCGGGACGATCTGGCCCTGGGGGGTGCCCCCACGGTGGCCTGGCCCGCGATCGGGGTCCACCGATCCGTGGGCGGGCCTGTGCCGTGGGGGCACTCTTTCCCTTCCGCCTCCGCCACGGTCTCCACCATGGCAGAGGCGGAAGAGACTCCCTCCACTGCGCATGCGCGGGAATGCCGTCAGCGGCCGCTGACGCTCCCGCGCATGCGCCGCCCGGAGATGTAATTTCCGTGCCAGCTGGCGGGGCACCAAAGGCCTTTTCCGCCAGCTGGCGGGGCGGAAATACGTCCGGCGCCGACCTAGCCCCTTAAGGTTGGGGCTCGGCCCCCAAAGATGCAGAGCATTCCACACCTTTGGGGCGGCGCGATGCCCGACTGATTTGCGCCGTTTTGGGCGCCAGTTGGCAGACATCGCGCCGTTTCCGGAGAATTTCGCCCCTGAAGTCTCAGATCGATCAAGCCTATCACTTCCCCACGACAAGGTCTGCTTCTGTTTGTACAAAGAGAAGACACTGGAGGTTACAAAATTGGTGTGATTCTGAGAACGGAAATTATTGTTTCGTCCAATGTACACATATAGAAAGAACAGTCTGTGGATTAATTGTGAAACATTCACTAGCCATGGCACAGGCCTGGCTTACAAGACAGGTAATCCAAAAGGCAGACATGGGAAACAAAGCACTAGCCAAGGATAGCCCACTTCCTCTGCCATAGATTGTAAGGAACTACCACAAGAATAAAGTGCAGGATGGGATGGTTCCAATATCTGCCAGGAGTGCTGTGGGCCAAGAGGAGCAATCCTATCCTTCCTGGTTGTACGTCAAATTTGTTTTTAAATCAATTACACTGATCTTTAGGGTTGCAGCCACCAGTTAGGCCACATTCACATCCAGGAAATGTGAGTGGCGTAAGTATTATACTTCCTCTGTTCATGACAGCCTAATTTAGTTATGCAATGAAAAATAGTTTCACCTAATTTTGCATTGTATGTTTTACAAGGATCCTTGGAGTACCAGACGTTTGACACTGAAATTGGACTATTTAGCAGTCATTTTGCACCTAGCACACTTACCTGCCGATATCTGTGAGGTCTTTCCTTCTCAACACCTAAACAGAGTTCAAAGTGCATGGGGGCGGCTGGCGGATTTGCTCTCAAAAGTCTCCAAAAAGCTCAGGAAAATAACCACAGGGGCACTCACTGAGAGAGAGAAGTTAACCCTGTACAAGGGGTGTGGAGGGAGTTGATTGGAGGATCATATATGATTACTCAGACTAGATTTTAATCTGTTTAATATTTCCTGGGTAATCACCCAGGTAAATACCCCAGAACTGTCTGAATCTTCGACTCTAGCTCAGAGGGTCCCAGGGAGCAGGGGAATTACAAATCGAAGGTGGAAAACTTCCCAGGCAATTCACACAGAGGCTTGCATGTGAGGATTTCGACACGCACCTTCAGACCTACATCTGCGGCAGAATTTTCCTTTCCTGAAACTAAGTGTTCAAGCTGGGGCAGGATTTGTGGACTTCCACGACAGCAAAACTGGCGCCACACCTGGACTGATTCAGTAACTGTTAAGGGCGCCACGTGGAACACAATCAATTCCAATCAGAAATGGTGCCGAATTCGTCGGATTCGCGATTGACACTCATGAGGCCGACAAGCTGCAGCCGCATGTACACAGTTCACTCCCAACACACACCATCCCAGCCAACAAGATGGCAGCAAGGAGAACAGGCTCAAGATTCACCGAGCTTGAGACCCTCCTGGACGCAGTGGAGGAGGGGCAGGCCACTCTGCAGCCCGGTCTGAGGTGGAGGCTGCCAGTTGCCACCATTCACCTTGCCAGAGCCACGAGTAACACCATCAGGGCCGGTGCTGCAGTGCCATACAAAACTGCACAACCTCTTAAGGGTTGCCAGGGTGAGCAGGCAGCACTGTGCTCCTGGCACCAACCCCCACCCACACACCTGTTACCCACCTCCCCCAACCCAGAGGGCGTCCAAACCTCCGTCTGTACCACATACCAACGCCCATACCAGCCGCCATGGCCAGTTGCCGTGGCCTCCGAAGCCAGCAGCTATCCACCCTCTGGGCTGCATGCGTCAGACAGACTAACACTGTGTATTTTCTGTTTCCATCCCTTCAGAAGAAGACTGCCCATAACTGCAAGGAGCGGAAGAAGATTGGAGGGGGACCGCCAGACCTGTGACCCCTTACCGCGGCAGGGCAGCGGGCCCTGGATGTGGTTAGCGGGCCCGACGAAAGGCCATTTGGCAGGGTGGAGATCAGCCTCGGGTGAGGAAGTGAGATCCCGCTGAGTTGCGGTACCCCATGACACGTGTGTCAACACCCCCCCCCAACACCACCCTCACCACCACACCACCTCAAACACACACCATCCTCACACCACCCCCTCACCACCCTCAACCCCACATGACACACACACCCACTACCCCCCGGTCCGTGGTCTAATCACGCATCTTGTCTTGTGTCTTGCAGGAGCTGCTGGTAATGGGGCGGGTCCTTCTGGTGTTCCGCACCCCCAGCCAGAGCCAGAGCCAGAACCCTGGCTGCTGAGCAGCAACGAGGATACCGACGCGGAGGATACCGACATGGAGGGAACCCATATACCCGAGACCCAGGACACCACGGAGCTCAAGTCTGAGCTTGACAAGGATTTCCCGACACAGCTGTCTCCAACACCCTTTGACATCCCAGAGACACTCACCTCGGTTGGGCACTTTAGTGAAGAAGCTCCTAGGAGACTATCTAGTGCTCACCACACAGCTGCTCCGGTATATCAGGTGGAGGTAGGAACTCCCAAGGGGAGTTATCCCAAGGATAGTCGGAGGGCAGGCCGACCTCAGGGACTAGCTGCTGTCCAGATAGGTTTTGGGCTTCTGGAACAGACAGTCCCATCGATCATGGAGATGTAGTCGCAGAGCCAGGGACTACATGAGGAGTTGTCGGCGAACATCCAGTACCTGGCTTTTTAAAAATTTGTTTATGGGATGTGGGCGAAGCAGGTTGAGCCAGCATTTATTGCCCATCCTTAATTGCCCTTGAGGTGCATTTAAGAGTCAACCACATTGATGTGGCACGGACCCAGATGGTGGTGACACAGTTGCAGCGTGATATGGTGCAATCCCAAATGGAGGAGGTCCACTCCCTGTCCGCCATGGCCGTGGGAATGCAAACCCTGGTTGAGATGGCAGCGGGACTCCAGGACTGGCAGCACCAGGTGGCAGAGGGCGCCTCAAGAGATATCCCCTGTGGTAGTAGAGGTATTACGGTACCTGGTATTCTGGAGCACCATTGGTGGAAACTGTATGCTTTCTATTGGTTAAGATGTATGGTAGCTCCGCCCTGCGAGGCAGGGTATAAGAGCCCGTGCCGCCCCAGCAGCCTTCATTCTGTACCTGAGCTGCTGGGGGGAACATCTAGCTTATTAAAGCCTTCAGTTGGACTACAACCTCGCTTTAGTGGTCATTGATCGTGCATCAATTTAATAAGCTAGTTTTTAAAAAAAAGGATGGAGCTCCGAATCAAGCCGGAGAGTCTGCAACTCAGCCCCCACGTGGTGAACTCAGCGGCAATCTTCAAGCACTGGCTGGCGTGCTTTAAAGAGTATCTCGGGACGGCCGTAAACACACCCACGGGAGAACAGAAAATGCAAGTCCTGCACTCAAGAGTGAGCCCGGAGATTTACACCCTCATCGAGGAAGCGGAAGACTTCGATGCAGCAATAGAGCTGCTAAAAGGACATTATATTTGCCCGGTAAACCAGGTCTACGCCCAGTACCTGCTAGCAACGAGGCGACAAACCCCAGGGAATCGCTGGAAGAATTCTACCGTGCACTCCTGATGTTGGGGAGAAACTGCAGCTGCCCGCAAGTTTCGGCGAGCGAACACACTGAACTCTTGGTCCGGGACGCTTTCGTGGCAGGTATGCTATCCTCACAAATCCGCCAACGACTGCTAGAAAAAGACACTCTAGGTCATAAGGAGGCAAGGGCCCTTGAAGGCTCCCTGGATGTGGCCTCCAGAAACTCCCGCGCTTATGTTCCCGACCGCACGGCAGCCCCCTGGGCAGCGTGGAACCCCTCCGCAGCCGACCCCGAGACATCCCCCATCCCCCCCACAAGCCTGTGCTGCAAGGCGGCCTGGCAACCCCGGGGGGCCCCGCTGCTACTTTTGCGGGCAGGCCAAGCACCCCCGCCAGTTCTGCCCGGCCCGCGCATCCACCTGCAAGGGATGCGGTAAAAAGGGCCATTTTGTGGGGGTATGCCAGGCCCGTGTGGTTGCCGCGTTCTCCGGCGGCGAATATGGACCGCCAACACAAACTTTTGTGGGGGTACGCATCCAGCTGCGTAAACCTGTTGATGGTCTGACTGTAGTCAATGACCATCCTATGTTTCTCCCCGGTCTTCACCACCAGTATTTGAGCTCTCCAGGGACTGTTGGTAGCTTCAATGACCCCTTCCCTCAGTAGCCTTTGGACCTCCAACCTGATGGAGGTCCGGTCCTGGGCACTGTACCGTCTGCTCCTGGTGGCGACGGGTTTGCAATCCGGGGTGAGGTTCGCAAACAGGGAAGTCGGGTTGACCTTAAGGGTCAGTAGTAAGGGGGGCTATAGGGCCGCCGAATTTAAAGGTGAAGCTTTGCAAGTTACATTGGAAGTCCAACCCCAGGAGTGTAGCCGCGCAGAGGTGCGGCAGGACATAGAGGCAGAAATTGTTGAATTTCCTGCCTTAGACAGTGAGGTCTGCTAGGCAAAACCCCTTTATCTCCACTGAGTGTGATCCGGAGGCCAGGGAGATTCTTTGGTTTACAGGGTGGGTAACAAGTGAACAGCGCCTTACCGTGTCGGGGTGTATAAAGCTCTCCGTGCTCCCAGAGTCGATCAGGTAAAACGTCTCGTGGCCGTTGATGACCACCGCCGTCGTTGCAGTTGCGAGTGTCCGAGGTCGACTTTGGTCCAGCGTCACCGAGGCCAGATGGAGCAGGTGTGGGTTGTGATCGGGCAGCGCGTAGCCGGCCGTGCTGGGGCCTGGGGCCCCATCCAAGATGGCGTCTCCCATGGATCGCACATGGTGGTCGGGGATAGACAAAATGGCGGCAGGGATGAACAAAATGTCGGCGCCCATCCGTCCAGCGTGGCGTCCGAGGGGCAAAATGGCCGTGCCCATTAGTCGGACGTGGCCCTAGGATAGGGGGGTGGCGGTGAGTGCTGGCCGCCTGGGGCCCGAAGGGAAGGTTGGCGTGGTGGTCCGGAGTCATTGGAAACCGCGGCCACGGCTCGTGCTTGGCAGGCCCCCACAAAATGGCTCTTCTTGCCGCAGCCTTTGCAGGTGGAGGTGCGGGCCGGGCAGCGCGTGTGGGGATGCTTCGCCTGCCCGCAGAAGAAACAGCGGAGCCCAACGGAGTTAGCGGGCCGTCTTACGCCGCAGGCCTGCGGGGACACGGGGAAGGTCAGTGGGCTGCCGCTGCGGGATGCCACGCAGCCCAGGGGGCCGCCGCGCGGTCGGGCGCATAGGACTGCGCGTTTCTGGAGGCAACATCCATGGACCCTGCCAGGGCCCGTGCCTCTCTCAGTCCCAGGATGTCCTTTTCTAAAAGTCTTTGGCGAATCTCTGAAGAGCTCATACCTGCTACAAAGGCATCCCGGATTAGACGTTCCGTGTGCTCGCTGCCCGAAACTTGCAGGCAGCCACAGTTTCTGCCCAACACCAGTAGCGTACGGTAGAAGTCCTCCAGCGATTCCCCGGGGCTTTGCCGTCTAGTTGCAAGCAGGTGAAGTGCGTAGACCTGGTTTACAGGGCGTATATAATGTCCCTTTAACAGTTCGATCGCAGCATCGTAGTCCTCCGCCTCCTCGATGAGGGAGAAGATTCCAGGGCTTACTCTCGAGTGCAGGAGATGCAGTTTCTGTTCTCCTGAGGGGGTGCCTCCGGCCATCTCGAGGTAGCCTTTAAAACACGCCAGCCAGTGCTTAAAAATCGCAGCCGTGTTCTCCGCTTGGGGGCTGAGTTGTAGAGTCTCCGGCTTGATTCGGAGATCCATTCTTTCAGCTTAAGAGTAGTCTATTAAATTGATGCACGATCAATTAAACTCAAAGACAAGGTTGTATCATAACTGAAGGCTTTAATAGACTAGATCTGTTCCCCAGCAGCTTCGGTACAGAATGAGGGCTGCTGGGACGGCACCTGTTCTTATACCCCGCCTGTCAGGGCGGAGACATATACCAAACAGCCAATGGTAAACTCCTAGGCTTACCCAATAGTCTACAGCCTCTTGGGTACTGCAATACCTGATACTACCACACACAGCTTTTCCCCTGTCGATAGAGGCCCGCCAGGCCTGCAGCCGCATCAAAGCAGACAATGCAAAGGGCACGATGCACGCCATCGACGGGTCCCTCCCCTTCCAGGTCGAGAGCGATGCGTCTGACGTAGCTCTGGCAGCCACCCTCAACCAAGCGGGCAGACCCGTGGCCTTCTTCTCACGTACCCTCCATTCTTCCGAAATCCGCCACTCCTCAGTCGAAAAGGAGGCCCAGGCCATAGTAGAAGCTGTGTGACATTGGAGGCATTACCTGGCCGGCAGGAGATTCACTCTCCTCACTGACCAATGGTCGGTTGCTTTCATGTTCGATAATGCACAGCGGGGCAAGATAAAAAAACGATAAGATCTTGCGGTGGAGGATCAAACTCTCCACCTACAACTATGAGATCTTGTATCGTCCCGGGAAGATAAATGAGCCTCCTGACGCCCTGTCCCGCGGCACATGTGCCACCACACAAGTGGACTGCCTCCGAGCCCTCCACGAGGACCTCTGCCACCCGGGGGTCACTTGCTTTTTCCATTTTATCAAGACCCGCAACCTGCCCTACTCCATCGAGGAGGTCAGGACAGCCACCAGAGACTGCCAAATCTGCGCGGAGTGCAAACCGCACTTCTACCGGCCAGAGAAAGTGCATCTGATAAAGGCTTCCCGTCCCTCTGAACGCCTCAGCATGGACTTCAAAGGCCCCCTCCCCTCCACCGACCGCAACACGTACTTCCTGAAAGTGATTGACGAATACTCCCGGTTCCCATTCGCCATCCCCTGCCCCGACATGAAATGAAAATGAAATGAAAATTGCTTATTGTCACAAGTAGCCTTCAAATGAAGTTACTGTGAAAAGACCCTAGTCGCCACATTCCGGCGCCTGTTCGGGGAGGCTGTTACGGGAACCGCAACCACTGTCATCAAGGCCCTCCATAACATCTTTGCACTGTTCGGGTTCCCCGCTTACATACATAGTGATAGGGGGTCCTCCTTTATGAGCGATGAACTGCGTCAATTCCTGCTCAGCAAGGGCATCGCCTCGGGCAGGACGAGCAGTTACAACCCCCGGGGTAACGGACAGGTACAGTGGGAGAAGTAAACGGTCTGGGAGACCGTCCTACTGGCCCTACGGTCCAGGAATCTCCCAGTCTCCCGCTGGCAGGAAGTCCTCCCGGATGCCCTCCACTCCATCCGGTCACTGCTTTGTACCACAACCAACCAAACACCTCACGAACGTCTCCTTGTCTTCACCAGGAAGTCCTCCTCTGGGACCTCGCTCCCGACCTGGCTGGCAGCACCCAGACCCATCCTGCTCCGGAAACACGTGCGGGCGCACAAGTCGGACCCGTTGGTCGAGAGGGTCCATCTTCTCCACGCTAACCCCCAGTAAGCCTACGTGGCGTACCCCGACGGCCGGCAAGATACGGTCTCCTACAAGACCTGCCACCCGCCGGAGCCCCACGCACACCCCATCCACGAGTCCCACCCTCCCCTCCACCAGGGCACCTTACAGGAGGATCGGTCCTTCCGCCGGCCCCGTCTAGGCCCCCCCACCCACCGACGCAGCCCTCAGGCGCTCCCTTCCCAGCTCAACCGTTTTCCCCACCAGCGACGTCTAGGGGTGACGAAGCTGCCATGGAGATCGAAGCCACGCTCCCGGAGTCACAGACGCCCGAGCCTCCACCGGAGTCACCACCGCAGCTCCGACGATCACAGAGGACCACCAGGACACCCGATTGACTGATTGCTTCATTTTAAACTGTAAACTGTAAATTTAAATCACCAATTGTAAATAGCTATCAGAATTGTAAATAGTTACAAAACGCTGTACGGAGGTATTACGGTACCTCCATAACTAATTCTACCACGTTGCCATGTTTGTAGTATCAGGCCACCACCCCCACCAGACACTTTCTTAACAGGCGGTGAATGTGGTAGTAGAGGTATTACGGTACCTGGTATGCTGGAGCACCATTGGTGGAAACTGTATGCTTTCTATTGGTTCAGATGTATGGTAGCTCCGCCCTGCTAGGAGGGGTATAAGAGTCCGTGCCGCCCCAGCAGCCTTCATTCTGTACCTGAGCTGCTGGGGGAAACATCTAGCTTATTAAAGTCTTCAGTTGGACTACAACCTCGCTTTAGTGGTCATTGATCGTGCATCAGCTCCGCTCGCACCTCCGTCCCGTGGAGTAGCCCGCAGGCCATCGGGCACCCCGAGGGAGGAGGAAGTGATGGGGCCCGTTGTTGCTCTTTTTAGCCTTAGTTTTATTAGCTCTGATTATGTCACCTTTGCTCACGAGTCGCCAGGTATCTTTCTGATACCGCCACGTGGTTCAAGCTCTAATTATGATTAATAAGTCAGCACACCGCTTAGTAAGATTGAAATCAACGGTCATTTATTATATACAACAAGTAATGCTTACACAATAATCCTACTATCTTTATAGAAACCTACCACGACTGGCCAATACTTAACTTTAGGAAGGGCCCACCAGGTCAGGGAAACGAATGGCTTATCGAATCGGATCTGGCCCGTGGGATTCAAAAAGGCTGATACAGGTCGATGGCTAGGAGTCTTTATCGGGTAGCGATCGCTGGAGTCAAACTTACAGTTTCTAGTCGATGTTCTTGCGAAGGTCTCGAGCAGGAGAAGAAGGGAGAGAGAGAGAGATCTGAACTTGGCCCCTCACTTTATAGGGCTCAGGGGCTTCCCGCCTCTCGGGGCGGCCCTTGACCCTGAGTCCCAAGTGATTGGACTTGTTCCCAATCGCTGGGTTTGATACGTCCAATAACGGGGCGATTCCTCGATTGGGGGGTGGTCGTTCACCTGTCTTTGTTTCGGCCACTGCAGGCGCCGACAGGTCTGGCCCGGCATTCAATTGCTAATATGTTGCAATTGTTCCCGGGGATAGCCGATTAAACTGCAGATGTCTGGGTTGATGTGCTGCTAATAGTCTTGAGTATCGATCTGTGCCGACTTCCCCAGAGCCGAATACGCTATTCTGTCTGCAGCTGTCCGTTTGTGTCCTGTTGGCTGCTTTTCCCATCAGCCTTTTCGGTTAGCCATTTTAAATCGGGCTTTGGCCAAATTAATAGGGATCAGCCATTTTAGGTGGCTACACCGTGCCAGTGACTCCTGCAGGGGAGGTGCCGGAACACCGCAGCACCTTGGACTCCCCCCGCCCCACCCCCCCCGCCCCCCCTCCTGTCCCTGGTCCATCCAGGCCCAGTCACCCCAGAGGACGACAGCCAATGGGGACCCAGGTCGCAGGGCAGGAATCACAGCAAGCCACCTCCACTCCTGTTGTACCATCTGTGGGTCCACCTAGACATAGGATTAAGACCCCGTAAGGCCAGAAATGTAGACACCAGTTAGGTTGGCATGGGTGCAGGGCACAATTTAATGATAGGGGCGAGGTCACGTATCTATTTATATGTTTTCACATTAAACACCCATTCACAATGTTGCAACCTGCCTCGGTGCTCTGTCAGAAGGGTGTCAGGGGTGGACTGGTCTGGACTGGCCGCAGCGGGTGGGGGGAGGGGGGGGAATTGGCAGACGTTGGGAGTGGGCTTGGCTCAGGGACCGCAGTTCAGACAGTGCTCACTGCTCCGGTGTCCCACCCCCAATCCATCACAACCACGGTGTCCGTGCCCCTGGCCAGTCCCCCCCCCCCCCCCCCAGTCTGTGAACCTGGAGGTGATCAGAGTGTACACTGGCCTTGGCGCACATGTTGTGCGGCCTCCCGTGCCTGCCTAGGCTCCATGTCCTGTCCATCCTCGTCCTCCCTGCATCATCCTCGTCAGAGGAGGTCTGGTGTTCATCCTGCTCCTCCAGCACATCGCCCCTCTCCTGTGTGATGTTGTGCAGGACACAGCAGTCTGCCACGATGTGGGCGACTAACCCAGCGTTATACTGGAGGGCCCCTCCAGAGTGGTCCAGGCACCAGAACCACATCTTCAGGATACCAAAGCACTTCTTTGGGTGCCTCCTTTGCACCTCCTCCTCGGCCTGTTGGGCGGTTGGCTCTCCATCTTCAGCGGCTGCCTCCTGTCCCTCTGGGGTCTGGTCTGCTGTTGCAGCCTCCTCCTCATCGAGCAACTCCAGCTCGTACAGTCTCAGTGCATCCCCCAGGGCTGCAGCGACTCAGAGGAAGACCACCATTGCTAGTTGAATTCCAATATCCATTGTCTGCGGGGGGTGAATGGCCGACATGTTAGCATGGTGTGTGCCCTGTGCCAAACCAGGTCCACTGGGCTAAATGGGGGCCACGGTTGGACTCTTCCCCAGCATGACTCCTCCCCCATGGTCTTGTTGGTGCCTGGCACCGTGAGGGCCTCTGGCCCTGGTGCTTGTTCCTGCTGCCAGGGAGACCGTTGGCTGACGCTGTACTGGCCAGCGGTATGCTCCACGTGCCCCCGCTCAGCGCCCACCTGTAGGGTCTACTGTGAGCATTGCCCTTAGGCGGGCCACCTAATGCCCCGCCGGCGGGTGGCTGCCGGTGGGAGGATACGTTGGAGGGTGGTGTGCAGCGGTGGGGCTGAGTTGCGGGGGTAGTGGGGTGTATGAGTGGGGGATGGGATGTGGGGGTGTTGGAGTGTGTGAGTGGGGGCTGCAGTACGGGGATGGGGGTATCAATAGGCTGCTGCCACTCTGCAGAATCAGAGGCCAAGGTGGGTGGTCAGTGCATGCAGGCCGCGGCAATGGCAGTCCATGCCTGGACACCACCCCAGTTCCGTGGGGGTGTCACCCTAATGCCATGGCCCTTCCACGTCACACCCTCCTGGCCCTGGCAGGGCCGCCCCACTCCAGCCAGCCTGGCCAGTGTCAGGACCGGTAGCACACAGTCGTGCCTCTCCATGTCCTACCCCCTCTCTCCCTCATGAGCCACGGCGCCTGTTTCTCGATTTTTAAAAGCACACAAGAACGTCACCGTCGGGAATTCACCCTGGTGGAGGCGGAGAACCCAGAGAATACTGGGTCAGGCCAGCTCATGAAATACCAACAGTGTCTACTGTATGTGCAGAGTGGAACGCATTGTCGCTGTTGTCGAGACACCGGAGAATTGCGATTTGGCGTGAAACCGGCTCCCGCCATGATTTCCGCATCAAAATGATTCTCCGCCCAATCGCCTTTTCCAATTCCACCGTCAGCCGACGGAGAATCCTGCCCCTGGTGTCCGATGATCCGGAGGGCAGAAGATTTGGGCCAATGTTACCACATGACTGTGTAAGCTAATAAAGGAGATAGTGAGAATGGAAAGAGAACCCCTGAAATCCAAATAGTAGCCCGCGGAAATTAAAAAGTAGCCCTCAAGAAAAGAAAACAGGAAAAGTAATATTTTGAACCCTTGGACCTGAAATACTGATGGAGAGCTGTGGCAACTACTGTAAGGACAGTAGGGGCAGCACGGTGGCGCAGTGGTTAGTGCTGCTGCCTCACGGCGCCAAGGTCCCAGGTTCGATCCCGGCTCTGGGTCACTGTCCGTGTGGAGTTTGCACATTCTCCCCGTGTTTGTGTGGGTTTCGCCCCCACAAGCCAAAGATGTACAGGGTAGGTGGATTGGCCACGCTAAATTGCCCCTTAATTGGAAAAATGAATTGGGTACTCTAAATTTATTTTAAAAGACTACTGCAAGGACTGCTATGGTTAGCAGTAAAGTAAGCAAAGTAAAGTTGCCATAGTCCCAGATGACCATCGGCTGCTTTCCTCTTTGAGGGGAGAGCTGACTGATGGTGATTTAACCTGAGGACCACCACATCTCAGGTGAGGGGCAAGGTTGAGAACGAGGAACCTTCATGAATAACCTCAACTGGTAAAGGAAATGATTACCATGTTATGATAACATGGCACATGCCGGATGGCAGCAGTCAGCTGTACCTGAAACGTGGCTGCATGCTGCCTTTTGATTTGTGGTGGTGGTTATATAAAATGGCACAAAGGTCAGCTCAACCCGCAAGTGCTTCATGTAATATCATCTCAACCACAGGTACCACCCAACCGTGGGTAAGTGCTTAATTACTTTTACATGGAGTCATTTAGGGCTCTCTTTCTTTTAATTATTTACCTTGTCCATTCAGCCGTGCAAGGCTTCGGATTTTGGCAGTTATTGTGACATTCTCCTGTAAGTGTCCCCATTGTTTTAAATCTCAGAAACACACCATTGTTCCTCTCCCATCAATTGGATCCTTAGACTTGTCTCTGCCTGTACCAGTGCAATGAATAATTGTGAAAATATGTTTACGCCAGCGATTGAGCTATTATTTACAATTGATCTTTCAGGTAGAATTTGCACGTGTTTTTAGCCATTTGAACTACCAGAGCTGAAGAAGAAAACAGGATCCATTTATAATGGCCAAATGACAATAATCTTTTTGGCGACACTGAAAGATGTGCAAGACCATTTTCAGTGCCGATGTTGTCATCATCTATATCTCATTCTGGGGGCCTGTAATCAGATTCTGTCACTGTTTGGAACAAAATAATTCCTCCCAAATTGTGTATATTCTGAATTTGCAAGGATTTTAGAGTTAAAAGTAGAAATCAAATGGCCTGAATATTTTCTGTAATTTATCCCTTGTATGATTATAAATGAGATATTGGTCAAGAAATTACTTTGAGCCATTCCAGTTCTTCCATCATTACTGCCGTTGGGGCAGCACGGTAGCATTGTGGATAGCACAATCGCTTCACAACTCCAGGGTCCCAGGTTTGATTCTGGCTTGGGTCACTGTCTGTGCGAAGTCTGCACATCCTCCCCGTGTCTGCGTGGGTTTCCTCCGGCTGCTCCGGTTTCCTCCCACAGTCCAAAAATGTGCAGGTTAGGTGGACTGGCCATGATAAATTGCCCTTAGTGTCCAAAATTGCCCTTAGTGTTGGGTGGGGTTACTGGGTTATGGGGGTAGGGTGGAGGTGTGGGCTTGGGTAGGGTGCTCTTTCCAAGAGCCGGTGCAGACTCGATGGGCCGAATGGCCTCCTTCTGCACTGTAAATTCTATCTATCTACGTTCCAAATTAAGTGGGAAGGCAAGTGGGGAGGATGACATAAAGAGTCTACAGAGGGATATAGGCAGGTTAAGTGAGTGGGGATAAACTTGGCAGATGGAATATAATGTAGGAAAATGTGAAGTTATGCACTCTGGTAGGAAGAATAAAGGAACTGAATATTATTAAATGGAGAAAGACTGCAGGAAGCTGCAGAACAGAGGGATTTGGGTATCCTCATGCATAAATCACAAAAAAGCTAGCATGGAAGTTCAGCAGGTAACAGCGAAGACAATTGGAATGTTGACCTTTATTTCAAAGGGAATGGAGCATAAAAATAAGGAAGTCTTGCTAAAACTGTACAAAGCACTAGTTAGACCACACCTGACAGACTATGAACAGTTTTCATCCCTTAACTAAGGAAAGGTCATCTGGAATTGGAGGAAATCCAGAAAAGCTTCACTAGGTTGAACCCGGATTTTCTTATGAGGAGAAGTTGAGCAGGTTGGGCCTGTACTCATTGGAGTTTAGAAGAATGAGAGTCAACATCATTGAGTCAGATAGGATTCTCAGGAGGCTTCACAGGGTAGATGCTGAGACATTGTTTCCCCTTGTGGGACAGTCTAGGACCATAGAAACATAGGAACATGGGAACAGGAGCAAGCCATTCAGCCCCTCGAGTCTGCTCACCATTCAATGAGATCATGGCTAATCTGTGGCCTAACTTGATATACCATCTTTGGCCCACATCCCTTAATACCTTTTTTGAACAAAACTTTATCTATCTCATATTTAAAATTAACAACTGATCTTGCATCAATTGCCACTTGTGGAACAGAATGCCACACCTCTACTATACATTGTGTGTAGAAGTGCTTCCAAACATCTCTCCTGAATGATCTGACCCTAATTTGTAGACTATGCCCCCTAGTTTTAGAATCTCCAACCAGTGGAAGCAGTTTTTCTTTGTCTACCCTGTCTTTCCCTGTTAACATTGAAGATTTTGATCAGATCACCCCTTAACTTTCTAAATTCTAAATAAAACGGGCCTAATTTATATAATCTCTCCTCATAACTTAACCCCTGTAATCCAGGTATCATTCGTGTGAAACTACATTGCACTTCCTCCAAGGCCAAAATAGCCTCCCCTAGGTGTGTTGCCCAAATCTGCTCACAGTACTCTAAGTGGGGTCTAAGCAGGATTTTGTAAAGCTGCAGCATAACATCTGCATTCTTATACTCCAATCCACTAGATATAAAGACCAGCGTTTCATTAGCCTTCTTGATTACTTTCTGCACTTGTTTGTGGCATTTAAAGATCTATGGACCTGAACCCCCAGGTTTCTTTGGACATCCGCTCAAATTTAGCTTCATACCATCTAGAAAGTACCCAGATCTCCCCTTTGTAGGTCCAAAATGGATAACCTCACTTGCTTACATTGAAATACAGCTACCAAAGTTTTGCCCATTCACCTAGTCTAGCAATAACCTTTTGTAATTTTATGGTGTCATCTATACTATCTACAATGTCGCCCACCTTTGTGTCATCAACAAATTTGGATATATGACTTTCTATGCCATTATCCAAGTCATTAATGAATAATGTGAACAACTGAGGCCCTAATACAGATCCCTGTGTGGCACCACTAGTCACATCCTGCCAATTTGTGTACCTACCCATAATCCCTACTTTCTGTCACCTGCCAATCAAGCAACTTCCCAGCCATGTTAGTAATTTGCCTTCAATTCCCATGGGCTTCTACCTTAATTCGCAGTCCCTCATGTGGGACTTCATCAAATTCCTTCTGGAAGTCCGTATATACAACATCCATAGACATGCCCCTGTCCGCTACCTTAATCACCTCGTCAAAAAATTCAATGAGGTTTGTCAGGCATGACCTACCTGTCATGAAACCATGTTGGCTCTCCCTGATTAATTGAAAATGTTCGAGGTACTCAGTTACCCTATCCTTTTTTTTTCTTTTATAAATTTAGAGTACCCAATTAATTTTTTTTCTAATTAAGGGGCAATTTTGCGTGGCCAATCCACCTAGCCTGCACATCTTTGGGTTGTGGGGGCGAAACCCACACAAACACGGGGAGAACGTGCAAACTCCACACGGACAGTGACCCAGAGCCGGGATCGAACCTGGGACCTCGGCGCCGTGAGGCAGCAATACTAACCACTGCGCCACCGTGCTGCCCCACTTACCCTATCCTTGATTAAAGACTCCAACAATTTCCCCGCCCCAGATGTTAGGCTAACTCGTCTGTAATTCACTGGTTTTCCTTCTTCCCCCTTCTTAAAAAGTTGAGTGACATTGAGCAATTTTCCAATCCAGAGGGGCAAATCATGAATCCAGGGAACTCTGAAAGATTATAGTTAGGACACCTATAATGTGCTCCCCTACTTCCTTTTAACCCACGCAGACACGGGGAGAATGTGCAAACTCCACACGGACAGTGACCCAGAGCCGGGATTGAACCTGGGACCTCGGCGCCGTGAGGCAGCAGAGCTAACCCACTGCGCCACCGTGCTGCCCCTGTAACTATTCAATATGTTTGCCATATCCCCATAGTCACTCGCAATATCCTCACTTTCAGACATTAGCAGGCCAAATTGCTCCTGACGACCCTCTTTCCCTTCATGTAATTTTAAAACTTCTTCTTTGGATCTTGATGTCCCTTGCAAGTTTCCTTTCATAATCCCTTTTCATAGCACTTATAAGCTGCTTTATGGCCCTTTGCTGTTCTTTGTATCTTTTCCATTCGGCAGGATCTGTGCTGTTATTCGCATTTTTGTAAGCCCTTTCTTCATAGTTTTATGCTGCCCCTTATCTCTTTAATTATCCATTGCTGTTTTTTCTGTGAAGTGGAGCTTTCCCCTTTCAAGGGTATAAACTGCTTCTGTATTGCGTTAAATGTTTCCTTCAACATCCACTATTCTTCAGTTGTTTTACCCATTAGCAGATTTCTCCAGCTTACTGTGTACAGTCTAAGACGCGATTCAGTGACCGATGTGGATCCGGGTGCAACTGGCGAAACATGCGAGAGCTCCAAATCGGGTTCCATGTCGGGTGCTGGGTCGATCGTGAGTCACCCGACTCACTCTGCCCTGTGCAGGGCGAGATCCAGACCTGCATATTGAAATAAGAAATTAGACTAATTTAAATACTGGACGCCATCTGAACTCAAGAGTCAATGGCCGTGTCTGGGAGACCTTGCCCGGGCACCATGTAGCACAGGTATCCACAAATATGGACCAGGCGTGATGGCACTTTGGGAGGCCTAGGAAGGCCATTAGAGACCCCCGGGTAGTCAGGGACAGGGCACTCCTCCTGGCACCCGGGAACCTTGCCAGGTTGGCAGTGCCAGGGGTCAGGCCCGGGTTCCTTTCCCTTAAGAGCAGGGGTGAAGAGGGAGGTTTCAGGGCCCCAGTAAAGATTGGGTAGGAGGAGTCCTGAAAGCGATGGAGGGGGAGGGAGGTTGAAAAGGGGGGCGTCTAGAGATCGGGCAGCCTTCCTAAATGGCACCCCGATCTGCGAGGAGCGGGTCCTCATGGTGAGATCAGATCACCAGTGCAGGACAGCTGCCTCAGTGCAAAGAAACTCCCCGAGGCTCAAAAAAACAGCAAAATGCCATTGAGAAACAGCCCACCAAATGCGCCAACAGCGGACTTTAACTTTTTTCTGCTGAATCGCACCCTCTGTCTCATCTTATTAAAGTTGGTCTTTCCTAAATCTAAAATTCTTGTCGCTGATTTGTGCTTTTCACTTTCAAGCATTGCGTTGAACTCTATTATGTTCGGGCAGCACGGTGGCACAATAATTAGCACTGTTGCTTCACGGACTTCTGGTGGTGGGGATGTGCTGATTGGATGCACAAAAGGTGGCTCTCCTACTGAAAGCTTGGAATTAGACACTTTAAGAGCCTAAAATAGCCTGCTAAAATTGGGAGAAAACACCCCTTGACCCCCCCCCCAACACCATCAGGACAAGACATGTCAAGTGGCAGAAATTCCAGAGGTAGAAAAGACGGAAAAGGCAGCCTTGAGAGAAGGAATGAGGTCATGGCAAGCACACGGGGCGGTGAGGCTCCGGCTACACCTGAACAAGACAGACCACCAAGCCGCACAGAGCTCTCTCCCCCCCACTCCCCCGACCCCCTCTCTGCCTCCCCGACGAACGGATGGGATGGAGGGAGTTCCTTACCTAGGATCTCCAGGAACTCAAGGAGGCCACTAAGACGGAGATGAGGGCAATGGTCAAGGTGGCTGTGGAGGAGGTGCTGTTCATCCTGTAGGCGGCTCTGGAAAAGCAGAAAAGTGGCTGGACACCCAGAACGCAACAATAAGCGAGCTAGGGAAGTCCTCGAAAGACCAGAGTGACTGAATCGCCGCATTAGAGACAGAAATGGTACGTTTGGTGGCAACGCAAGGAATGCTAAAGGGAAAGGTCGAGGAGCAGGAAAATTGATTGTGACCCCAGAACTTGCGCATAGTGGGCCAACCGGGGGAACTGATGGCAGGAACCCCACGGAATATGTGGCCCAAATGCTGGGCAACCTGGTGGGAAGAAACAGCTTCCCTAAGCTACAAGAAGTAGACAGAGTCCACAGGTCGCATCGGTGAAAGCTAAAGGCCGGGGAACAACTAAGGGTCATCATTGCGAAGCTGCACCGGTACCAGGATCGGAAAGAATCCTGAACTGGGCCAGACAAGGTCCTGCAACTGGGAGGGTCACTTGATCCGGGTGTACCAAGATATTGGCACAGACCTGGCCAAGCGCCGGGGAGAATTCAACAAAGCCAAGGCAGCCCTTTATAAGAACAAGGTGAAGTTTGGAATGCTATACCCAGCCAAGCTCTGGGTCACCTTCCAGGGCTGGGAATACTACTTTACTGCATCAGTGGACACGGACGAATTTGTCCACAAACAGGAGCTGGAGAGGCAGCAACAGAACCAGCGATGAACTGGACACCCTAACGTACCGGACATATTGGGACATTGAGAAACTGTTTGACGGGACTGCACCGCCTCATTTTGAACGCTGGAACTAAGTATCAGAAAGGAGGGGTGAGAGCGGCAAGGCGCAGGAAGGGGTGAGGAGGGGGAAAGGGGAACAGACATGCAGCGGTCAGGGGGGAGGCACTGATCGATCCCAGGCGGGGGCCACCACAGTAGTTGGTAAGCTAGCACCAGGAAGTACAAGTGGGGGTGGGGGAGGGGGGTGGGGGGGGCAGCACATTTCCCATTGGGGAGTTTGTGCCTGGGGAGTTGGGGGAGGGAGACAACTACAAACAGAGGGGTATCAAAGGGGTAAACGGAGGGAGGGGGGTACAGACTCAGCAGGATAACAGAGGGACAAGGTGGGTAAGGGCACTAGGTTGGCTACAACGAATTGCACATGGCAGCAAGGAACACAAAGGCGCTGCAAACAGCCACTTTGGAGGGTACCCAAACAAAGGGAAACCCTGGAGTGCAGGGGCTCACGCACATGACATACCCATAGTTAGCAGCCCCCTTGGATGGCCCCTGGACAAAGGGAAACACCAGGGCACAGGGGCCTGATCTCATGATGAGGACGGTGACGGCGGCCATCATGGATGGCCCCCTAACAAAGGGAAACCCCCGAGTGCAGGGGCACATCCACCAGGTGAGTATGGTTGACCCCACATGATGGGAGGTGCAGAAACCCCCCATCAGAATAGTCACCTGGAACGTCAGGGGACTTAATGGTCGAGTGAAAAGGTCCAGAGTCTTCGCCCACCTGAGAAGTATAGTCTTCCACCAAGAGGGAGAAGGACCGACTGCGGGTAAGAAAGGGCTGGGTGAGGCAGACCTACCATTCATTCTATGGGATGAGAGCTCGGGGGGACAGTAGCCATACTGCTGAATAAGAGGACGATTATGGACCCAGGGGAATGGCACATCATGGTTAATGGTGTCCTGGAAGGGGCACCAGTGGTCCTTGTGAATATGTATGCTCCCAACTGGGACGATACAGAATTCATAAAGACCATGGCTCATACCGCCTCATCATGGGGCGGACTTTAACTGCATACAGGACCCACGGGCAGACAGATCAAACCCCAAATCGGGGAAAACATCAAAAGTAGCGAAGGAACTAGCCATGTTGCCATGTTCATGGGCCAGATATGGGCAGTGGCTCCATGAACACCCAGGAGAGAAGCAGTTCTCCTTCTCCCAAGTACACAGGGTCTACACCAGGATCGACTTTGTTGTGGTGCGGAAAGCGGTGCTTCCAGTGATAGTAAGAATGGAGTACTCTGCAATCATAATCTCCGACCACGCTCTGCACTACATGGATGTGAGGTTGGAGATGGGCCGTGTGATGATATGCATAACCAGTAATGTATATAGTGATAGACAAGACCTTTGACCAGCAGGTGGCAGCAGAAAACAACCACATGACACTGTTGAGGGTCTTCGTAGTGGATAGTCGTAGTTTGTAGTAGCTCATAAATCATTGATTATAGTTTGTAGTTTTTGATCGTACTCTTATAGTTATCTTAACAACGCAATTTTAAATAGTAAAGCACCAGAACGTAACAGGCCAGGCTTAATGCCCCCCATGGAAGTTGGACACAGCACTCCTTGCCGACAAGGCATTTTGCGAAACGATATCACAGGCCATACGTGGGTACGTTACTAACAACCAGAATGGAGAGGTCTCACCCTCCATATTCTGGGAGGCACTGAACGCGGTGATCAGAGGAGAGATTATCATGTACAAAGCACAGAGCGGCAGGAAGGAGATGGCGGCTGATCCATATTGGAGGTGGACTGACGATAGAGCTTCTGGCAGAGAGAAAAAGCTGCAAATGGACTTTGACTTGCCCGCCACGAGGAAAGCAGCGCTCCAACTCCGCCAGACATGGGGGACCTTTAAGGAGCATAGAGGTAAAGTTAGCCACCTGCTGGCTGACCAGCTGAGAAAGCAGACACCACTGGGGAAATAGCGCAGGTTAGGGACAACAAGGGAAGGCTCGTAGCCCCGAGGGGATTCGAAGATGATGAAGTCCTCGATGGACTGAACATGGGGTGTGGGGGAAGATAGGAGATGGGGCCTGGAAGCACCATTAGGACTGGGGGAAGTCAGAGAGTATCAACTCCATGCAGGCTGGGAAAACATGGGGGCCAGATTCCCGAAGGACCTCTATGAAACATTAATGCCAGCATTGGCCCTGCACTTGCGGGAGATGTTTGCAGACTTGCTGGTCGCAAGCCTCAATATTGCTGATACCCAAAAAAGACAAAGACACGACTGGATGCTGGTCCGACAGATCCATCTCACTGATCAATGTAGATATAAAAATCCTGACAAAACCCTCACTAGGCAGCTGGAAGCTGTGTACCGGAGATCGCAGAGGACCAGGTGGGCTTTGTCAAGGGCATCGGCTAACATCAAGAGCAGGCGCCTGCTGAACGCGATAATGACCCCATCCGGAGAGAGAACACCAGAAGTGATAATCTCCCTGGCCTGCGACAGAGTCGAGTGGAAATGTCTCATCGAGATACTGCAGCGGTTTGGGCTTGGATCAAGGTTCACCAGCTGGATGAAACTACTGGACAGCACCCCCTTGGCGAGCGTACAGACTAACACCACCATCTCTAATACTTCCAGTTGCACAGAGGCACGAGGCAGGGATGCCCACTGTCCCAGCTGCTGTTCACTTTGGCAATTGAGCCACTGGTGATCGCCCTCAGAATGGCGAAAGGCTGGAAAGGTATCCAGTGGGGGGGGGCAGAGAGCATAGAGTTTTACTCTTTGCGGATGTCTTGCTCCTTTGCATCTCGGACCTCCAAGCCAGAATGGAAGGGACCATGAAGCACTTAAAGGAGTTTGGAGCTTTCTTGGGCTACAAACTCAACCTGAGCAAAAACAAGATCTTCCCTGTTAACCCGCAGGAGGGAGGAGCAGAGGTGGAGGAACTGTCGTTCAAGCAAGCCCAGACCAAATTCCGCTACCTGGGAATCCAAATAACCCACAACTGGACACGGATCCGCAAATGGAACCTGACGAAGGAAGTCAAAAAGGACCTGCAGAGGTGGGGGCCCACTCCCACTCTCACTGGCAGGGAGAGTGCAGACGATCAAGGTGAACGTGCTGCTCAGGTTCCTCTCCCTGATCAGATCCCTCCCGATCTACATCCCTTCTTCAACACGGTAGATAAATGAATCATGTTGTTTGTGTGGGGGAGGAAGAAACCGAGGTTCCAAAAAAGGGTCCCACAAAGGAAAAGAAGTATCGGAGGCCTGGCCCTCCCAAACCTACAGTTTTACCACTGGGCGGCCACGGCAGAAAGAATGAGGGGATGGGCGAAGGAACCATGAGCGGAATGGGTGAGGATGGAGCAGAGTTCCTGCACAGAGATGCCCCTCCGAGCCCCAGTCATGACTGAACTCCCATCCCCTCCGACCAAACATGGAGAATGACGCCCTCTATGTCTATGTTATGATCACTATTTGATAAATGTTTACACACAGTTAAATTGCAAATTAAATCTGGCTCATTATTAAGTCCAATATGGCTTGTCCCCTTGTTGCATTCAGGACATATTCCTGTAGGAAATTATCCCTGACACACTTCAGAAATTCACTACTTTTCCGACAGGTGCTTGATTGCCTCTCCCAAACTATGTCAAAGTTAAAATCCCCCATTAATACTACTTTACCTTTGCAACACACTTGCCTAATTTCTGCATTTATACAATCTAGCACTTCTGAGCTGCTACCAGGGGGTCTATAGGCAACACCTATTACAGTTTTAGGTCCTCAGTTCTACCCACAAAGTCTCTGCTGTCTCTGCACTGATGCTTCATTCACAAGTTTATTATTTCTCTCTTCTGATTTAATCAATATACTTCTTAGAATTTTGCCATTACTTGCCGTGCCTGAAGTGGGATTCCTGACTGCTTTTTTACTCTCTGTCCTGTTACTTGTTTTTGAAACTGTGTGGACTTCCCCCAAGGCTGATCTCAGAGTAAGGGGTTGCCCAGTTAAGACAGGAGGAATTTCTTCTCTTAGAGGGTAGGGAATCTGTGGAATTCTGTACTGCAGAGCATTATGGAGGCTGATTCATTCAGTATATTCAAGGCTGAGATAGACAGATCGTCATGATCACATTGAATGACAGAGCAGACCTGATGGGTTGAATGGCCTACTTCTGCTCTGACCTCTTATTATCTTATGGAAGTAAATGCGGTTGTAAATGTGTGTGGATGGCCTAAAGAAGTTGTAATTTATAGTAAAGCAAAAAAAGACAAAAAGTAACTATTATCCATTTGCAACAGCAAAGGCACAAAAATGACCACAGGAATAAGTTTGACTTCAGCAATGGTGAAATTTGAGCAGTAGCAGATTTCTTTGTTATCAACCCCTGCCCCACTTTACTGACTTCAGCAAGTGGCCAATCTATACTGTCCGTTTTGTGTAAGCAGTAAAATTAAATTTTATCTTCACTGTGTCTGCACAAAACTGCCACATTGCAGTTCTCACAAATGTGCCACAACCTGTGAAAACTACCTGCAGAATTTGGGTGCGTCTTTGCTGTTTGTTTATCTCAACGTGAATTCACATTGATTTGACAAGCAAAATTACAACGTGCTCTTTCAAGCCCCAATCTCAGCCTGCTCAAACTGGTTTTTGTGCACGTGACACAACAAAGGAATGTTTTGGTTAAAACTGGATATTACGCAAGCAGATGTTCTGTACCATTTCTTGCAAATTGAACAAAATGGCCCAGATTTCCTTTGTTAAATTCATTTTAATTTGCGATGTTGCAAGGGGCTCTGAAAACTGGGGATTTTAAACTGAACTTCTGAGCATGCATGTCAAGTCGTGGGGATAAATGTAAGTATTTCTTTCAAAGATAGCCTTTCCATTCCTCTGACAAATTCAAGTCTGGCACAATGACAAATCATCCTGAAGCTGCAGTGAATTTTACAAAGGTCTTCTGTTTGTAAATCAGATCTTAGAAACATTACATTGTAAAGATGGAAGCATTTTTAAAATTAACTGCTCTTTGGATGGATTTAAGTTGCTCCTGTCATTATGGTCACTGGTCTAAGGACTGATCCCATCTCCCAGGAGCACCTGCCAAGTATGCGGTTGGATATGCGGCTCTAGGATCGGGCTCATCAGCCGCGCAAGGACCCACAGAACCCATGACCAATGACACGGAGTTTCTTAGGTGGCCAATAATACTTGTTAGTGAGTGATTACTGAAGACATAGGGCGGGATCCTCCACTTCGCCGGCAGCGCACTCACGCCCGCGGATTTCCCGACGTCGTGGAGGTGACCACAATGGGAAACCCCATTGGCCGGCTGCCAGGTTGGAGGATCCACTGCCGGCGGGGGTGTGCTGTGCCAGAAAACAGTTTTGGCGTGACGGAGAATCCCACCCATGGTAACTGCTTTGAAGCATGGATCTCCGGCCCATCCTGTCATCCAACTTCATTTCACCTGTAGTTTTCCCAATCTGACCTGAGCTTAGTTGCTCAACTTTGGATGTTCTATGAAAGGTGCAGGCGAGGTTGGCAGCAAGATTCAGGCCCCGCAGACTTCAGATTCCAGGGATTAAGATGATAAAATCAGAAGAAAATAGGAGAAATCGGCCATTCAGCCCATTGAGCCTGCTGCACCATTCAATAATGTAGGACCTTAAATCCACTTTCCTGCCTGGTCACATAACCCTCAACTCCCTTAACAGAAATCCACCCATATTTTTTTTAATTTAAAAATTTAGTGTACCCAATAATAATGTTTTCCAATTAAGGGGCAATTTAGCGTGGCCAATCCACCTGCCTGCACATTTTGGGTTGTGGGGTGAAACCCACACAGACACGGGGAGAATGTGCAAACTCCACACAGACAGTGACCCAGGGCGGGATCGAACCCGGGTCCTCGGCGCCGTGAGGCAGCAGTGCTAACGACTGCACCGCCGTGCCGCCCCGAAATCCACCCACATAATATATTCAATCATCCAGCCTCCACTGTTTCCTGGGGACTGAATTCCACAGCTAAGGACCCTCTGAAAGAAGAATTCCTCCTCATCTCCATCTTTAATTATTTTGAAACTGTGCCCCGAGGCAAAAACATCGGGGGGTGATTGTCGGGCCATGCTGCGCCCAGCCCAAATCCCGCTTTGTTGGGAGAATTCTGGGAGTGACGCGAAATGGGATTTTAACCGGGTCTTAAACAGTTTCCGATGCTCCCGGCCCCCTCAAGCTGGCATGATCAGGATCTCGCACAGAATGCGCAAGAACCTTTTCAGAGCTTATTCGCATTCATATTAATTTCATTAGTGAGGTTAAATTCAAATGTAGCGACTTCCCATTATGCTCCTCAAATCCCCCCCCCCCCCCAACAGAAGGGCACGCGGGTGCAATTCACTGCAGGTACCTAAAAGTGGAGACCAGGTGCTATGGACGCCAAGGGGGGTGAGAAGGTTACTACCCCTCTCCACTTACCTCCAGGGAGCACAAGGGCACAACAACCACTTCAAGGGGGTTGGGGGGAGGGCCTTGGGCTGGGTTGGGCTGGAGGGGGCCAGGTCACAGGTTTCCCCCAGGATGGGGATCTCTTTGGGTCTGTGAAGCCTTGCAGCCTGCTTTCTTTCATGTTTAACACCCCATAACAGGCCAAAGCACAGCTGCAGCCTGTCTGTCCCAAAATCCTCTCACAGGACAGAGCCATTCTGCAGCTTGTTTCTTGGAGAAGCATTTTGCTCCCCTTGAAGTTTCAATAGGTTCTGTAGTTTCACTGTTACAGCATGCCACTTATCCCTTTGTACTTGCTTGTTTATGTTCTATTTCACATCCCACTGACTTTAACAAGCCAGTTTGACAGTTAAAAACTATATCAAAGGAGGGAATGGCTTTGTTTGTCTTTATAGCACCTAATGGTCCATTCACTCTGAAGTGCTTCCTCCTTTGAGCAGGTGTCCTGCCTGACCGCATATTTTTGTGTTTTTTTTTATGTCTTCATAAAAAGTGAAGAGGCAGCTCCCACAGCTGTTCTTTTCTGGAGAACAAAGAGGCAGACACATAAAAGAAATGCTGTTAGAGGAACAGCTGCTATCCTGACTTAATGGAGAGCTATAAAAATGCACCACATCCCTATGTAGTTCTGGACAGGAAAATGCTTGTTGACTGGTGCCTGATGTTTCACATGCCCTGCCATTGGTATGTCATGTGCAACCCACAGTATTTTTCCATGGTATTTGGGTGACAACCATCCACTCCTCACCTGAAATCTAAGAGGATGTCTCCACTTCCTCATCAGTACTCTGTTCTTAACATAATAGAACTCTGGAGCCCCTTCAGCCTCAACGTCTGAGAGAGCTGACTATCTAATCCAGTGTTTTTCAAACTTTTTTCCAGGGACCCATTTTTACCAACCGGCCAACCTTTGGGACCCAACCCGGCTGATCTTCACGACCCACACCGGCCGACCTTCGTGACCCACGCCGGCCGACCTTCGCGACCCATGCCGGCCGACCTTCTTGTCTCACGCCAGCCGACCTTCGCGACCCATGGTGGCCGGCCTTCGCAGCCCACGCCGGCTGACCTTCACGGCCTACGCCGGCTGACCTTCACGACCCACCATTTTCTCTTCCCTGTTTGCTGCTGACAAAATGGATGAATCGCAATCGCGCCCAAAGCACGTGAAGTCAATGTTCGGGGGCGTGACCTGCTCTCTGCCTCCCTTCAGGCAGGAAGATTACATAGAATTTTTTACAAAATCTTCTGCGTCTCCAATTGCACAAATTCGCGGGCAACAGTGGCAGCAGCCGACTTTTTTTTTACAAGTTCAGGGGGTGTTTTATTTGATAAAGGGAAAAAATGCAGAAACTGAAAATGTTTTCAATCTCTAGAAATTGGAGGTTCACCACATTTCACCTATACATTACAATTAAAAATGTGAAAAAAATTTAAAAGACACTTAAAAATCAAGATTTAAAAAGTTGACATCTCTTGGTTGAAGTTACAGCTGCGGTGAAACCATCGTTCACCATTCTTGGAGTAAGAGACTTCCACTTCATCAGCATCAAAGTTCAGAAAGCAACCAATCACATCATTCTCCCCGAACTTTTTGCAGCCGGCTTTTAACCGGCTGGGAACGGCCTTCCAAAAAGCAGCCACCAGATTTTTTTTAATGTGGCCGCACTGCGCATGCGTGCCCGCTCATCGGTGCGCATGCGCAAAACTCTGCGCATGCGCACCGATGAGCGGGCACGCATGCGCAGTGTGGCAGCATTTTGTTAATATGTTTGTGGCAATTTTGAAGGCCGCTCGCAGCTGGCATTATTAAAAGCCGGCTGCTGCGTCTGTTGCGCACGGGGTTTGCACGATCGGGAGTGCCGTGATGGACAGCTTCACGACCCTCCCGACACCCGCCCGCGACCGTACCCGCGAGTCGCGCCCCTGATTTTGACAATGCCTGATCAAATCTATGTAACTCTGGGTCTGCCTCCTGGGTCTCAATTAATAATAATAATCTTTATTGTCACAAGTAGGCTTACATTAACACTGCAATGAAGTTATTGTGAAAATCCCCTCATCGCCACATTCCAGCGCCTGTTCGGGTACACTGAGGGAGAATTCAGAATGGCCAAAATACCTAACAGCACGTCTTTCGGGACTTGTGGGAGGAAACTGGAGCACCCGGAGGAAACCCAAACACTTCCTCAGAATTATCCTTGCCCTCAAGGATAGATTCGACTATTCTACCATCCAATGGTGGTGTGACTTGAATCTCTGATGGTGGACTTTGTTTAGCCATTGCCCTGGACCCACACCTGATGGGAAAATATCTGTAAACTCTTCTTGTAACTGTTCTGTCCCCTTATCTTCCCTCAGACTCTCTGAATCATGGGTGAAGCCAGAACCTTCACTCCTGCCAAATCATTCCCTAAAAGTCTACTCCATCAACTTTATCAAGGACAAAAGGCTGGCAGGGGTCTAAGGACATTGAACTTTGGGGAGAGGGCATTGCGGGGTCGATTTGGTTTAAAGTTATTTATGTGAGGTTCTGGATATGCAGTGCTCTCTGCAACAAGGGATTATTCTTGTTTTTTTGCCCCTTCCTTTTTCTTTGGTTTTTGTTTTGTTAAGATGTTTGAGCAGTTGCTCAGAAATGTAATTTAACTCTATTCTGGTGGGTGATGGGTGGAGGGATTTTTTCTACTGTTTGTTTACTGAGGACTGTGATGCTCTGAATATGTATGTCTGAGCGGGGCGGAGGAGGGAGAACAATAGGGAGATAGGGTGTCTGGTGCCATGGGTGTCTGGGTGGGAGCTAACAGGCTAGCTAGGTGAGCTAGTTCATGGAAGCACAGTGGGGGATGAGCAGGTGATAAGCTTGGTACGGGGAGTTGGGAATGTGGTGCTGTTAATAGCGGGGGAGGGGGAGGGGGCTGCTGCTCTGCTGACAGGGGAGGAACTGTTGCTAGGGGACAAAAGGGAGGTCGAGGACGGCGGGTGCCCGAGGGCGGGCCCGAGAAGGCGAGGGATGCGAGCTGGAGGCTGGCCTAAGAAGGGTGATGGCTGATTGGCGGGGGATGGCGGGAAGCGTCCCAACTAGGCTGATCACTAGGAATGACAGAGGGCTAAATGGGCCGGTTAAGAGGGCTCATGTGTTCGCGAATCTGAGGGGACTGAAGGCAGGCGTGGCAATGTTACAAGAGACACACCTGAAGGTTATAGACCAGACCAGACTGAGGAAGGGGTGGGTTGGCCAGGTATTTTGTTCAGGGCTGGACTCTTAAGACCAGGGGGGTCGTGATCCTGATTAACAAACGAGTGGCATTTGAGGCAGGGAGAATTGTGCCGAATGAGGGGGGGAAGGAACATCATGGGGAGTGGGAAGCTTGAGGGGATGCGGGTAGTACTTGTGAATGTATATGCACCAAATTGGGACGATGTGGAATTTATGAGGCGGGTGTGAGGTAAGATCCCGGACCTAGAGTCACATAAGCTGATTATGGGGAGAGATTTTAATATGGTCATTGACCCAGGATTGGACCGGTCAAAACCTAGGACAGGGAGGGTTCCAGCCATAGCAAAGGAACTAAAGGGGTTCATGGAGTAGGTGGGGAGTAGATCCATGGAGGTTTAGACGGCCAAGAGTGAAGGAGTTTTCGTTTTTCTCCCATGTGCACAAAGTATATTGCTCAGATCAACTTTTTAATCCTGAGCAGGGCTTTACTGGCGGGGGTGGTTGATACCGAGTATTCGGCGATCGCTGTGTCGGAACATGCCCCACATTGGGTGGATTTATGGGTGAGTAAGGAGAGAGGGCAGCGCCCGCTATGGAGGTTGGATGTGGGACTGTTAACGGATGAGGGGGTGTGCGGGCGGGTGAGCAAGTCCATCCAGAACTATTTGGAAATAAATGGCACGGGGGAAGTCTCGGCAGCAACAATGTGGGAAACTCTGAAGGCAGTGGTTAGGGAAGAGCTGATCTCGATATGGGCCCATAGAGAAAAGATGGAATGAGCAGAGATGGACAGGCTGGTTAGTTTGGGCTGTTATTTACAGGGAAGGCGGTGGGTCAATTGAGGAAGGCGAGGGGGGCGGTATATGAGTATGGGGAGAAGGCCAATCGGATGCTAGCACATCAGCTGAGGAAAAGGGAGGTGCCCAGGGAGATAGAGAGAGTAAAGGACAGAAGTGGGAACGCGGTCTTGGACCCATAGGGGTAAATGGGGCGTTTAAGGAGTTTTATAGCATGTTATATGAGTCGGAATCCCCGGCTGGGGTTAGAGGGGATGAGGCAGTACCTGGGTCTGTTGAAGTTCCCGAAGGTGGAGGAAGGACTGGTGGAAGGGCTGTGGGCCCCTATTGAAATTGAGGAAATAATGGAGGAGCTGGAGGCCATGGAGGCGGGTAAGGCCCCGGGACCGGATGGCTACCCAGTGGAATTTTACAAGACCTTCTCAGAGATGTTGGGCCCGCTGCTGGTGAGGGCATTTAATAGGGCAAGGGAGCGGGGTATCCTTCCTCCAACAATGTTGCAGGCCTTGATCTTATTGATTCTGAAGCGGGAGAAGAACCCTGAGCAATGCGGGTCATACAGGCCGATTACCCGATTGAATGTGGACACCAAACTGCTGGCTAAAATTTTGGCAACAAGGATAGAGGATTGTGTCCCAGGGTGATAGGGGAAGACCAGACGTGGTTTGTTAAGGGCAGGCAACTTACGGCCAATGTTAGAAGGCTCTTAAATGTTATCATGGTGCCCTCAGGGTGGGGGAAATGGAGGTGGTGGTTGAGATGGACGCGGAGAAGGCCTTTGACTGGGTGGAGTGGAATTATTTGTGGGAGGTGTTAGGAAGGTTCAGGTTTGGTCAGGGCTTCATTGATTGGGTGCGGTTGCTATATCAGGCACCAGTAGCAAGTGTGCGAACGAATCGGCTGATGTTGGGCTATTTTAAGCTTCACTGAGGGACAAGACAAGGGTGTCCCCTCTCCCCGCTGTTGTTTGCTCTGGCCATAAAGCCATTGGCGATGGCGTTAAGAGCTTCTAGGAACTGGAACGAGCTGGTCCGGGGGAGGGGGGGGGGGGTGGGGGTGTAACACCAGGTCTCGCTTTACGCGGACGACTTGCTCATGTATATTTCTGACTAGTTAGGGGGGATGGGGGAGATTATGCGGATCATATGGGAACTTGGCAGGTTTTCAGGGAAATTGAATATGGGGAAAAGTGAGATGTTCACGATCCAGTCGAGGGGGCAGGAGAGGAGACTGGGAGAGCTGCCGTTTAGAGTGGTGGGAGGGAGCTTCCGCTATCTGGTAATCCAGGTGGCATGGGAATGGGAGACATTGCACAAGTTAAACTTGTCCCGGCTTGCAGAGCAAATGAAGGAGGACTTTAGGAGATGGGACGTGCTCCCGTTGTCACTAGCGGGGAGGGCACAGGCCATAAAAATGATGGTCCTCCCCAGATTTCTGTTAGTTTTTCAGTGCCTCCCCATCTTTATCCCGAGGGCCTTTTTTAAACGTAAATAGTGTGATTTTGGGCTTTGTGTGGGCGAGTAAACCCCGCGAGTGAAGAAAGTGTGTCTGGAGCGTAGCCAGGGGGAGGGTGGGTTGGTGCTGCCGAACTTTTGTCACGACTACTGGACGGCTAATATAGCCATGATTAGGAAGTGGGTAGTGGGGAGAGGGGGGGGGGGTTCGTGTGGGAGCGTGTAGAGGCGGCATCATGCAAGGACACAAGTCATGGGGCACTGATAATGGCATCTCTGTCATTCTCGCCAGCCCGATATTCCACAAGCCTGGTGGTGGTGGCGGCCCTGAGAGTCTGGGGGCTGTGGAGGAAATATAGAAGAGCAGAGGGAGCATCGGTCTGAGCCCCGATTTACAATAACCATCGGTTCGTACCTGGAAGGCTGCATGGAGGGTTTCGGAGATGGCAGAGAGCAGGGATCAAGAGGATGGGAGATTTATTTATAGATGGGAGCTTCCCCTGTTTGAAGGATTAAGAGGAGAAATTTGAACTGGCAGCAGGGAATGGGTCTAGGTATCTGCAGGTACGGGATTTTCTGAGAAGGTATGTTCCGACCTTCCCGCTCCTGCCACCGCGGGGGATACAGGACAGGGTAGTTTCCAGAACGGGGATGGGGGAGGGGAAGGTATCGGATATCTACAAAGAGCTTATGGAGTCGAAGGAAACTCAGATAGAGGAACTGAACGGCATGTGGGCAGATGAGCTGGGAGAGAGATAGAGGCGGGTTTGTGGGTGGATGCCTTAGGCAGAGTTAACACATCCTCTTCATGTGCCAGGCTCAGCTGGTTTAGCCCACGGCTAAAACGCTGGCTTTGAAAGCAGACCAAGGTAGGCCAGCAGCACGGTTCACTTCCCGTACCAGCCTCCCCGAACAGGCGCCGGAATGTGGCGACTAGGGGCTTTTCACAGTAACTTCATTTGAAGCCTACTTGTGACAATAAGCGATTTTCATTTCATACAATTTAAGGTAGTCCATCGGGCACAGATGACGGTGGCCCGGATGAGCAGGTTTTTTGGGATAGAGGATAGGTGTGCGAGGTGTGCGGGAGGGCCAGCAAATCATGTCCACATGTTTTGGGTATGCCTGAAGCTTAGAGGATATTGGCAGAGTTTCGCTGAGGGCATGTTCACGGTACTTAAAACAAGGGCGGGGCCGAGTCCAAAGGTGGCGATCTTTAGAGTGTCGGAAGAGCTGGGAGTCCCGGGGCGAGAGAGGCTGACGTTTTGGCCTTTGCCTCCCTGGTAGCCCGGAGACGGATACTGTTACTGTGGAGGGATTCGAAGCCCCCGAAATCAGAGACCTGGGTTAGTGACGTGGCTGGGTTTCTCAGTGTTGAGAAAATAAAGTTCGCCGGCAGCGCAATCACATCGGCAGATTTCCCGACGGCGTGGGGGTGCCCACAATGGGAAACCCCATTGCCCGGGGTTTCTCAGGCTGGAAAAGATTAAGTTCGCCTTGAGAGGTTCAATTCAGGGGTTTGTCCAGAGGTGGCAACCGTCCATCGACTTCTTCAAGGAAAATTGAACGTCAGCAGCAAGGGCGGAGTGGGGGAGGGGGGAAATGGGAGGCATGGTAGTGTAAGACAAGGAGAGGGAACTTAATATACGGGTAATTAGGAAATAGGGCAGGGGTAGTAGCGGATGCTATTCTTATGTTTTCTGTGTGTCAGCCCGCGCGGTTGTTTAAGAAATGTTAAAGTATTTAAACTGTGAAAATTACAACTGCTTCAACAAAATATTTTCTATAAAAAAAAGTGAGCACTTCACACATCCCAAGTGGATTTCTGTGGGTGGGTGGGCCATGTAGCCTGTGAGCTCATTGCTTTGCATTCCAATCACACCTTGATGCCTGGACACTGTGCCTGAACACTGCAGGAGGCAACACCATACACGCAGCAGGCAACATCCGAACACCCAGGGGATGGGACACAGCTCCGGGGACATGTCCACTGCAGGAGGATGGGTGAGTGCCACGGGGAGGAGGAGATGCCTGGAGAAAAAGGCCAAGGGTTCGGAGGTCTGCCTGCAATGCGGAAGAAAGTGACCGAGGCATCATTCTAGTTGTGCACAAGGGTGTTTATTATGTGTAACAATTCCCCACTCTCCCACTGGTGCTGCCCCTCCCCCTACCCCGCACGCCCTACCTACCCTGCCTCCACCACCTCCCCCTTCCCCCGGAGCCCTCAGTGATCCTCAATGTGTTTTGTCTCTCTACCTCTACCGCTACATCAAGGAATGTCCCCAGGATGCACATCAGAGGTGGAGGCAGCCTGTTGCTTACCTCATTCTGTGTCTTTCGATGCCCTGGCGGGCATCCTCTGGGGGCTGGAAGGCCCCGGTTCACTTGTTGACGGCACATGCACAGCTGTGCCACCCTTTTCCGGGTGCTGACTGTGAGATGCAGCCTCATCACAGGGGTGGAACTCAGGGAGCTGGTGACCACCATCACCTCTCCATGGGATGGGTTTGGGTTGGTACCCTGCACCCCTTCATCCCGTTCGGTGCCCATTGGGCCCTGGAGTTCGCCTTGGAATGGCGGGGCAGCTGTATTTGAGTCCTGGCTTTACCTGCATCATCTGGCCTTGCCAGCCCTGGCGGCCCCCCATGGTCCGCACCATCATGTCGATGCCCTTGGTGATGCTGCTCAGTGATTGGGACATTCTCCGCAGCATCTCGCCCATGCCCCTCTGCGACTGGAACAAGCTCCGTAATGCTTCGGCTATTCCCATCTGAGATTGGGACATGTCCTGCAGAACCTCATCAAGGTCAACCTGGCACTGGGTAGCATCCCCCAGCGAGGCGAGTATTCTGTCGAGACCCTCAGCCATGACCGACACCGACTGCACAACTCCTTGGACACCTTCATTAACGGTGCCAACGCCGTGCAACAAGCTCTCCAGTGCAGTCGCCACCTGAGCAGTGTTGGCTTCGGTGCCACTCATTGCCGGCGCCATTTCCTGCGCCTGTAGCCTCTGGGACTCCACCAAGCGCCAATGGCTCTGCTAGAGTGACGCTGACATCTCCCTCTGAACGTCCCGGCTGCTCCCTATCATCTCCATCAGCTCCGGGTAACCCACTTCCAGAGGCTCAGCATCAGGCTGGGACCCAGCTGGATCCTGGGATCCAACAGCCCTCCAACTGCTACCTCGCCTGGGGGTTCCTGCCTCCACCTGATGTACATTGGCAGCAGTGCGGTGCTCACCAGACTGCCCCAGAAGCCTGTCCACTAACATTTCCCACCGAGGTGGGTGTGATGCACGATCAATTGTACAAAGACTCAGATTGCGTACAACTGTGGCTGTATTGCAGTCAGATGCGTGGCTTCCTACAGCAGCTGGCGAAATGGCAGTTGAATGGAGGACACACATATTTATACTCCTCCTCCTGGGCGGAGCCAGCAGGCAGGGGCTACCGGCGAACTTATAGTACAGGTCCCATCTTACATCCCCTAATACAGGTGTACAGTGGTTCACCACATTCACCCCCTGTTAAAAATGAGTCCGGCGGGGGTGGTGTAGAACTATATACAGTATTGAAAATTATGTACAGCGTTTTATTAAAAAGGACGTGAGAACAAAAATGTCCTCTTGAAAGTCCGGCGTCAGTTAGAGATTCAACCGGTCTGGTGCCTTGACGTTCCGCTGGGAGCGACGTAACGGTGGCGGCGATGTCGATGCTGGCGACGTCGGTGCCGGCCTGATGTGGGATGACTCCGGGAGCGTGCCAAAATCCTCTTCATCCTCTTGCGTGGGCAGGGGAAGGAGGGATGGACCTGGTGGGGTTAATGTTGGAAGCGCTGGGGAAAGAGAGGATGGCGCCCGGACAGGGAAGTGTGTATGGGTGGAACCTGCTGGTGCCAGGTCCCTGAGGGAGACAGTATCTTGGTGGCCGTCGGGGTACGCTACATAGGCATACTGGGGGTTGGCATGGAGCAAGTGTACCCTCTCCACCAACGGGTCTGCCTTGTGGAGACGGACGTGCCTACGGAGCAGGACCGGTCCTGGAGCTGCGAGCCAAGTCGGGAGCGATACCCCGGATGTGGACTTCCTGGGGAAGATTAGAACATAGAACATAGATTAGAACATAGAACATACAGTGCAGAAGGAGGCCATTCGGCCCATCGAGTCTGCACCGACCCACTTAAGTCCTCACTTCCACCCTATCCCCATAACCCAATAACCCCTCCTAACCTTTTTGGTCACTAAGGGCAATTTATCACGGCCAATCCACCTAACCTGCACGTCTTTGGACTGTGGGAGGAAACCGGAGCACCCGGAGGAAACCCACGCACACACGGGGAGAACGTGCAGACTCCGCACAGACAGTGACCCAGCAGGGAATCGAACCTGGGACCCTGGCGCTGTGAAGCCACAGTGCTATCCACTTGTGCTACCGTGCTGCCCCAAAGGGAAGGTAAAGAGACGTTCATGGGGTGTGTTATTCATAGCGGTGCACAGTAGTGGCCGGATGAAGTGTAGTGCATCAGGGAGGACCTCCTGCCAGCGAGAGGATGGGAGGTTCCTGGACCGTAGGAACACAGCTGGACGGCCCTCCAAACCGTTCCGTTCTCCCTCTCTACCTGCCCATTTCCCCGGGGGTTATAGCTGGTCATTCTACTGGAGGCGATATCCCTGCTAAGCAGGAACTGACGCAGCTCATCACTCATGAATGAGGATCCCCTGTCGCTGTGGATGTAGGCGGGGAAACCGAACAGAGCGAAGATTGTGTTGAGGGCCTTGATGACGGTGGCAGACGTCATATCGGGGCATGGGATGGTGAAGGGGAACCTGGAGTACTCATCGACCACACTGAGGATATACGTGTTTCAGTCGGTGGAGGGGAGGGGCCCTTTGAAATCCACGCTGAGGCGTTCAAAGGGGCGGGAAGCCTTCACCAGGCGCGCACGGTCTGGCCGGTAGAAGTGCGGCTTGCACTCCGCATAGACCTGGCAGTCCCTGGTGACTGTCCTTACTTCCTCGACGGAGTAGGGCAGATAGCAAACCTTGACAAGATGGTACAATCGTGTGACTCCCGGGTGACAAAGGCGGTCGTGTAGGGCCCGGAGTTGGTCTACTTGTGCACTGGCACATGTACCTCGGGATAGGGCGTCTGAGGGCTCGTTGAGTTTGCCGGGGCGATACAATATCTCGCAATTATAGGTGGAGAGCTCGATCCTCCACCGCAAGATTTTATCCTTTTTGATCTTGCCCCGCTGTGTGTTACTGAACATGAAGGCTACTGGCCTTGGTCAGTGAGGAGAGTGAATCTCCTGCCAGCCAGGTAATGCCTCCAATGCCGCACAGCTTCAACGATAGCTTGGGCCTCTTTTTCGACGGACGAATGCCGAATTTCTGAGGCATGAAGGGTGCGGGAAAAGAATGCCAGGGGTCTGCCTGCCTGATTGAGGGTGGCGGCAAGGGCGACGTCTGTTGCACCGCTTTCTACGTGGAAGGGCAGTGTCTCGTCTACTGCGTGCATCCCGGCCTTGGCTATGTCTGCTCTGTTGCGGGCGAAGGCCTGTTGTGGCCATAAGGGGAAACTGGGTGGACTGTATGAGTGGGAGGGCCTTGTCCGCGTAGTTTGGGACCCACTGAGCGTAGTACGAAAAGAACCCCAGGCAGCGTTTGAGGGCCTTGGGGCAGTGGGGGAGGGGAAGCTCCATGAGGGGGCGCATGCGGTCGGGATCGTGCCCCAGAACTCCGTTCTGGACCACATAGCCGAGGATGGCTAAGCGGGCCGTACTGAACACACACTTCTCCTTATTATAAGTAAGGTTGAGGAGAGTGGCGGTGCGGAGTAATTTAGCAAGGTTGGCATCGTAGTCCTGCTGACCATGGCAGCAGATGGTGACATTGTCTAGGTACGGAAACGTGGCCCGCAAACCGTACCAGTCGACCATTCGGTCCATCTCCCTTTGGAAGACCGAGACCCTGTTAGTGACGCCAAAGGGAACCCTAAGAAAGTGATAGAGACGACCACCGCCTCGAAGGCAGTGTATGGACAGTCCGCTTTACGGAAGGGGAGCTGGTGGTAGGCGGGTTTTAGGTCAATTGTTGAGAAGACCCGGTACTGCGCAATCTGATTGACCATATCAGATATGCGTGGGAGTGGGTAGGTGTTGAGCTGCGTGTACCGATTGATGGTCTGGCTGTAGTCCACAACCATTCTATGCTTCGCCCAAGTTTTAACGACTACCACTTGAGCTCTCCAGGGGCTGTTGCTGGCCTGGATGATACCCTCCCGAAGCAGCCGCTGGACCTCGGACCTGATGAAGGTCGTGTCCTGGATGCTGTACCGTCTGCTCCTGGTGGCAACGTGTTTGCAATCCGAAGTTAGATTGGCAATGAGGTAGGGGGGGTCGACCTTTAGGGTCGCGAGGCCGCACACCGTGAGGGGTGTTAGGGGCCCGCCGAATTGGAGGGTGAGGCTCTGGAGATTGCACTGGAAATCCAGTAATAGTGCAGCGCAGAGATCAGGAAGGACGTAGAAGCGGAAGTCGCTGAATTCTACGCGCTGGACCGTGAGAGTGACCGTGCAGAAGCCTCGGATCGGACGGAATGGGAACCGGAGGCCAGGGAGATCCTTTGATTGGCGGGGTGGACCACGAGGGAGCAGCGCCTTACCGTATCCGGGTGGATGAAGCTTTCGGTGCTCCTGGAGTCCAGCAGGCAAGAGGTCGCGTGGCCGTTGACTTTCACCGTAGTCGAGGCGGTGGCCAGGTTGTGTGGACGAGACTGGTCTAGCGTCATCGAGGTGAGCTGCGGTTGGTCGTCACTGGTGGCAGAAGACGGAGAGCGTGGGGTGCCCAGGTCGTGGAATGTTGTCGCCGTCCATACCCCGTGGGGTGACAAGATGGCGGCGACTGAAAGTCCTGTGGGGGACAAAATGGCGGCACCCATGGGCTGCACGTGGACTGAGGGGGGGAGATGGCGGCGCTCACTGGCCGGTCGCGGTCCCGGGGGGTGAAGCTGGCGGCGCCCACTGGCCGCGCGTGGCACCGGGAGGTGAAGGTGGCAGCACCCTCTGGCTGTGCGTGATCCGGGGGGGTGAAGATGGTGGTGCCCAATGTGCGTGTGTCAGGGGGGGAGGGGGCGATGGCGGCGACTGCGTGGGCCTGGCACACTGCGGCGAAGTGGCCCTTTTTGCTGCAAGCCTTGCAAATGGCAGCGCGGGCCGGGCAGCGTTGGCGAGGCTGCTGCTGGCCGCAGAAGTAACATCGGGGACCCCCGAGGTGCGCAGATTGGCGTGTGGCACAGGCGTATTGGTTGTGTAAGGCCCCGACTGGAGCGGCCGTTTGCAGGGTCCAGGAGGGATAGGAGGGGTGGGCCACACGGCTGGAGGGGTAGGCCTAAACATTACATGAGGCGACTGTCATGGAGAGTGCTAGTTTTTTTCTCTCCGCTAGGTCGAACGTGGGCCCTTCAAGCAGCCTTTGGCGGACGAGGTCCGACCCAATCCCCGTTACAAAAGCATCGCGCATGAGGAGATTAGAATGTTCGGTGGCCGTAACGGCCTGACAGTCACAGTCCCGGACGAGTGGGATTAGGGCCCGCCAGAAGTCTTCAATGGATTCACCAGGGAGTTGAGAGCGAGTGGCGAGTACGTGCCTGGCAAAGATTTGTTTGCTTTCTGTGCAAAGTTCTCTTTGAGGAGCGTCATGGCTTCCGCGTAAGTCGGGGCATCCTGGATCAGCGGGAACACGCTTGAGCTCAACCTGGAATACAGGACCTGTATCTTCTCAGCCTCCGTCGGTGGGGTGTTCGCTGAGTTGATGTACACCTCGAAGCAAGCTAGCCAGTGATTAAAGTCTTTTCTGGCATTGGTCGATTGCGGATCCAGCTGCAGGTGATCTGGTTTGATTCAGATGTTCATCTTGTAGAAAATTTTACTGCAATAAATTGATGCACGATCAATTGTACAAAGACTCAGATTGGGTACAACTGTGGCTTTATTGCAGTAAGATGCGTGGGCTCCTACAGCAGCTGGCGAAATGGCAGCTGAATGGAGGACACACATATTTATAGTCCTCCTCCTGGGCGGAGCCAGCAGGCAGGGGCTACCGGCGAACCTGTAGTACAGGTCCTACCTTACATCCCCTAATACAGGTGTACAGTGGTTCACCACAGGGTGTATCTGCGCTGGTGGAGGGTGGGGATGACAGCTGTGATGCCTCGATCCCTTCCAAGGTGGTCTTGAGAGGGTGCCACCCGGGATGGGCCACCGCAGTCGGCTGGAGGACCTGCGGGAGAATGGACATGTGGTCAGTGGGAGGGATGGGTCAGTCAGTAGGGCAATCACTATTCATGTTTGACAAGTCCTCTGGGTGGAGCCTGGTGGTTCTTCACCTCTGCGGCGTCCGCCAGCCTCCACGTTGGTGACTGCCGTGTCCTCGGCCACCCCGGTCACCTCCAGGGCCCAATCCTCGAAGGAGGTGAGGATTCTTAAGCATGTAACCCCACCGTCAGTCTGGGCCCTCTCCCAGCGATTGTGGAACAGCTTTTCCTGAGGAGATGCAGAGAGGGCATTGTTAGCTACATGTGTGGTTCACATGTAGCGGGAGGGGGGGTTGTGAAGGAAGGGGTTGGGGGGTTGAAGCGAGAGGAGGTGGATGGAGGGTTGAGGGTCACATGGAGCCTTGGAGGGGTGGATTTTCGCAGGGGGGCGGAAAGGTCTCGGCTGGAGGGGAGTTGGTGTCTACTCGCTCATTCTGCCTGGTGTAGGTCGTTGACCTTTTTCCTGCACCGGATGCCAGTTCTCCTGGTCACACTCCCGGCGCTCACAGCTGTCGCCACCTTGTCCCAGGCAGCACTGGCTACCCTGTGACTGACCATCCGGGACCCTCGAAAGAATAGGACATCTCTCCTGGCATCCACGGAGCCACCCCGAGTCAGCGTCCCCGAATGTTGGGGCCAGTCACCTTGGTGCCAGTGTTGCGAGCTGACTGGGGTTGTCTGAGCAAGTGTAGCTTAAATGCTGCTCACCCTTGATAGCGGGGGGCTGGCGAGCGCAGTGCCAGCGTATCGGCTGGTGAGCCTTCATTTGCAGCGAGAAGCCCTTGAAGCCTCATTAACTGGACCAATGAACGTTGAATAGCGTTGCCGGTCTCGCTGGGCCGAGCTCCTGAAAGCTTGCGTCAGTTCCCGCTCACTACCACACTGAGAAATCTTTCCAGAGAATCGCGCCCTTAGTTTGTTGTAAGATTGTGTTCACTGTACTGAACTCACTCGGGCTGGCGTTAGTGACTTGGAGGTAGTCAAGCCCTCTGGACATTCAGGTAATTTCCGCACATTTTGTGACAATGTTTTCAGTGAAATGCTCACTTTTTGAAGGTGGGAACATGGATTTTTATGGTAAATGGTCCCAAACTAATAATGGTGCGAATTTGAAGTACTATAAAAATGTAAATTTTGAGACTCGCCCCACAGTTTAATAATTATACATTTGTGTGCGCAAACTGCAAACACTTGTCCAGGATTTCCTGTATTTGCACAGCCAGCCTGTAATTCTACACTCAATAAAATAAATGGGTGGAGGATTGTGGACTACCAAGCAAGAAAACTCCTGCCCTTAATTGTTGTTCCTGTTTAAAAATTGACGTATTTCTTGTAATTGCCTGTCCCGATGGATAAATAAACAAGCTTTCTTTTGTTTTAATTATTTTGCAGGGTGTCCATATTAGTGCAATTGAACTTTTTTTGCATGACATTTAAAACAAGGTAAACTGATATGGCCTTGATGTTAAAGGCCTCTGTTGAGCAGGAACAGTGAGTGGTGGGTTTAAAGTGGTCAACACCACTCGCCGCATTGCACTTGAGCGAGACCACAACGCAACCGGAGAATCCGGGTGAAGCCTCCCGCAGGCCTCCCGTCAGCCACTGTGCCTTGCGGGATTCACCCATGTCCCGCGAGACATCGGATTCGGAATTCCGCCCAAAAGGGGCGGGGCCAAACGGCACTCACGGAAATAGGTCTTAAACCTACTTACGGCCTACTTACCTGGGGTACACCGGCCTCCCTCCATTCTCCAGCCTCCCCAGGGAGGCTGCAGCCAATCAGTACTGGTCCACAAGAACATGAACCAGGCAGTACAGCACCTGGGGGTCTGCAGGGCCATTAGAGACCCCTGGGTGGTTAGGGTCGGAGCAGGGTGGATCCCTGGCCCTCCCCCTGGAATGTAGCCACCTTGGCACTGCCCATCTGGCACCTTGGCACTGCCACCCTGACGGGGTGTCCTCGTTTGGGAGATGTGGGTAGTACCCATGTGTGTGGGGAATGACATTACCCATGGGTGGGGAGATGTGACCCACAATCCCACTTACAGATTGGGGCATCCTTTCAAAATGGATGCCATTTCTCTAAGTTCAGCTCCCCATTGCTAAAAAAATTCTATGGGCGCGATCCCCCGGCCACATTGCGCCAGAAAAGCTGTTTACTACGGCACATCACGGATGGAGACCTTCCAAAGGCACACAGTAAAGAGGAGACAAAGTAAAAGGTCAGCACATAAACCAGTCTTCAAAAAGGCTGGAAACAGCCCAAGTGATCACGGGGTGATCCCGTGAGGTAGGCACAATGACCTGTGTGAAAGAGATGGACACCAACCAGGCATATCATGTTTATAGACACCTTAGTTAAACTTGTTCACATTGTTTGAACATATCACAAATATATAAAGTTAAAATAGTAATAATGGTTGCAAACAAAAATTAATGTTTTCTGAGGAAGGGGGATGTGGTCATATGCCTGTAAGCAATATTGTAGATGGCTGGTGGTACGACCTCCAACCAGCAGGTGGTGGTGCAGACCTACCATGTGGCCTTGGGATAGTGGTCATGTGACAAGGCAGTCACATCCTGTGACCGAGGGATGGTTGTAAGACGTACATGAGGATAGTCGTGACTAGGGGTAGTTCCAGGGGAGTACAAGGAAACTCCATGATCACTTGCTCTGTATTAGATTGCTATCCTACCACGTGTGATTTAATAAAGATCCTGGGATGGGTCAGGGCTGCTATTCAGCACCCCCTCCTCCCGTTCGGTGCCTATAGGGCCCTGGGGTTCACCTTGGGATGGAGGGGCAGCTGGTTTGAGCCCCGTTGCCCCCGCATCATCTAGCAGTGTTGGCCTCAGTGCCCTGCATTGCTAGCGCCATCTCATGCACCTTTGGCTTCTGGGACTTCTCCAAGCGGCTATGGATCTGTTGGAGTGACACTGATATCTCCCCCTGAATTTCCCAGCTGCACCCTATCATCTCCATCAGCTCCGGGTACCTCCGTTCCACAGGCTCAGCATCAGGCTGGAACCAGATGGGTCCTGGGATCCAGCAGCCCTCCAACTGCTGTCTGGCCTGGGGTTTCCTGCCTCCACCTGATCTATATCAGCAGCTGTGTGGTGCTCATCATATTGTGCCCCAGAAGCCTGACCACTAACATTTTCCACCGAGGTGTGTATATCTGCTCCGGTGGAGGGTGGGGATGACAGCTGTGCCGCGACTATAACAGTTGCATTCTCGGAGATCTCGGAGACTTGGGTGAAGCCTCTTAGAAGGGGCCACGCTTGACATCGCGGCGACCAGGAAACTAGCGCTCTCGCTCACGGTTGCCTCACGCAATGTACAGGCTTATGCCCCCGATTGTATGGCCCACCCCCCTGTGCATCGTGGACCCCGCCAGCGGCCACCCCATCGTGGACCCCATCAGTGACCGCCCTCAGCCAACCCCACGCCTTCACCCCGCGGCAGCCAACCAGCCCCGGGGGACCCAAGTGCTACTTCTGCGGACAGACAAAACACCCCCGGCAGCGTTGCCCGTCGCGGAGCGCGCTCTGCAAGGCCCATGGCAAGAAGGGACATTCCGCTGCAGTGTGCCAGGCCCGCTCAATTGCCACTATTGTCCCAGCACACCCCACGTGCGGCCCGTGGGCACCGCCACCTTCCTCCACTCACAACACGTGCAGCCCGTGTGCGCCGCCATCTTGCTTGCCTCAGAACCAATGGGCACCGCCATCTTGCCTGCCCCAGGACACGTGTGGCCCGAGGGTGCCGCCATCTTACCCGCCTCAGGACCCCTTCCCATCGGGCACCTCATCGAACGCGTCTCTCATTAGCAGGTTCGAATGTTCAGTGGCCGAAACGGCCTGGCAGTCGCAGTCTCTCACCAGGGCGAGCACGACACGCCGGAATTCTTCCACAGACTCACCGGGAAGTTGGTGCCGCGTGGATAGGAGGTGCCTGGGGTAGATCTTGTTGGTCTACTGAGCGTAATTCTCCTTCAGTTGCTCCATGGCTTCTGCGTAGGTAGGCGTGTCCTGGACGAGTGGAAAAATGTTGGAGCTCAGCCGCCTGTACAGAATCTGGAGCTTCTGTGCTTCTGAGATTGGGTCTGGCGCAGACCCGATGTATGCTTCAAAGCAAGCTAGCCAATGTTGGAAGTCCTTTTTGGCGTTGTCTGCTTGAGGATGCAGCTGCAGGCGATCCGGCTTGATGCAGAGGTCCATCTCTGAAAAATCTCTGTGTAATAAATTGATGCACTATCAATTACGATGAGACGAGAGTAGAATGCAATCAAGGCTTTATTACACAGAGATGTGTGGCCTCCTACAGCAGCTTACAAAATGGCTGCTGTTCGGAGAGCACACACATTTATACTCCGCCTCCTGGGCGGAGCCAGCAGGCAGGGATCTACCCCCGTATTTGTAGTACAGGGGCCTTACCGTAATACAGATATATACAATATAATACAACAGTGGTGACTACCACATGTATGTACAGTATCACACCTCCAGCACATGGCTAAGAGCCCAGTAGGGCGGAGCTACCATACATCCTAACCAATAGGAAGAATACAGTTTCCACCAATGGTGCTCCAGCCTATCAGGTACCGTAATACCTCTAATATCACAAGATGCATGAATGTCTCTTACAGGAGAACGAGCTTCACTTAGAAGACGCGATTAAGATTTGCCACGCTAGTGAACTAGCTGCGCAACATATCAGCACATTCATTGCACAGTTTTGGCGAGAAAATTGAGAGCGTTGCCGTTGCCACAGATGTAGTGATGCACTCGAAAGTAAAATGTGGTCTCAGCAGCGGCAGCCATTTTAAACATTCGGCAGAAGCAGCCATTACATGTGAAAAATGTGGAAGCAGGTACCTACCGAGGCAATGTCCAGCTTTTGACAAGATTCGGCAAAAAGGAAAAAATCATTTTGCGAAACAATGTTTCACAAACAAAAAAAGTTAATACAGGGAAGTCAATTAATACAATTGATTACATTAATTTGGGAGACACATTTTTTATTGATGTGGTCTCAGATGACGACAGGGCAAACACAGTCAAAAAGAATTAAATGTTGCCTAAAAGAACAGAGAGTGATAAAAGTGATACTGAAATAGTGACAAAGGACAAATGGACAATTTTTTTGTTGATAAATTGATTGCAGGTTGGGTGACTACTGCTCGAGGCTTGGTTTTTTCAAGTTTAATGCCCAGTTCCAGGGGCACTTTTTTGACAATCGAGTGCAGGAAGGCATAAGGAAGGAGGAAGATGTTGGAAAACCAGAAGAAAACCGCCGCGAAGAAGGGAGGGAGTGAGGGTTCGCTGTCGAGTGAAAGGGCCAGACTGGTAGCTGGCAAGATGGCAGAGGCTCGGTCGCTGGGTGGGGCCGCACTGCTTACAGCAGAAAAGATGACCGAGGAGATGTCTTCGGAACTGGAGAAGCAGTTCGCAAAGCACATGGAGGTGATGAGGAAGGAGATGATGGTGGCGTTGAAGGTATTGGTGGAGGAGGCAATTGCCCCGGTGAAGGAGGCTGTGTCAAAGGCATTGGCCGAGGTGCTGTAGCAGGGTGAGAAAATGAAGGGAGTGGAGGAAGCCACGGTGCAGCACAGCGATCAGCTCACCTCGAGGAGGAAGAGCTGCAGAGGGTGGTCGAGGCCAACAAGGGGCTGCGAGCTAAATTGAAGGATTTGGAAAATAGATCGAGGTGGCAGAATTTGAGGATCATGGGCCTGCCTGAAGGGGTGGAGGGCCCGAGGCCGACTGAGCACTTTGCCAAGATGTTGGCGGAATTGGTGGGGGGGGAGAGGATCCCTCCCGGTACGAATTGGATCGGGCTCATCGGCCATTGGGTCCTAAACAAAGGCGAATAAGCAGTGATTGTTTGCTTCCACAGGTACCACATGAAGGAGAAGGTCCTGAGTTGGGCGAAGCAGAAGTGGGAGGTGCAACGGGCAGGAGCTGTTGTTCGCATTTACCAGGACTTAACGGTGGAGCTGGGGAGGAGGCAGGCGGCCTTCGGCCGAGTGAAGACGGCACTGAATAACAATGGGGTGCGGTTCGGCGTAGTATACCCAGCAAAGGTGAGGGTTGCTTACAATTCCAGAGACTTTTATTTTGAGTTTGTGGAGACGGCGGAGCCGTTTGTGAAGGCAGAACGATTGGGTCAGAACTAAGAAATGGGACTGAGGACTGGTCCTGGACCAAGGGGAGGGGCGTTGGAAGAGTGTAGAGTGTATATAGTTCTATTTGTTGCTTCATGCTGTTATATAGGTTAAATGGGATAGAGTTGTTGCTTTGGATAAGATAAGGGGGAGGGAGGTTTCTGTCTTTCAGTTTTGTAGCGACGGTTTTTCTGGAGTCTGTATATTTGCACTGGATACATTTGTTTGAGGGGGTATGTATTTTCTTGTTTTTCCTGGGACCGGGTGGGGGGGAAGGAATGGGAGGGCAAGGGGACCTGGGCAGGTGCCCCCGTACTAGCAAGCTTACTCAGCTAGTGCACGGAGGTGTGGTGGGGGAAGGAGCAGCGACATTGGAGCAGGTTTCGATGGGCCTAGGAAGTGTGAAAAGAAGGTGTGGTCAGGGGAGGGGATCATTACTGGGTAAGGTGTTTTCGAGAGAAAGTGGATGGGGGGTTTCTGGGAAGGGGGAGGGGTTCGATGGTACCAATGCGAGGGGCGGGGCAGGGCCAGTGGGTGGAGCCTGGAGGTATGATGGTGGTGGATAGTGGGGCCGGGGAGATCCCCGGTTGGACTAGCTACATGGAACGTGAGGGGGTTGGGAGGGCCAGTGAAGAGGTTGAAGGCGTTTGCGCACCTAAAAAGTTTAAAGGCTGATGTGGCTTTGTTACAGGAGACTCATTTGAGGCTGAAAGATCAGGTGAGGCTCAGGAAGGGCTTGGTAAGCCAAGTGTTTCATTCAGGATTTGACAGCAAGGTGCGGGGGTAGCAGTGTTGGTCGGTAAGAGTGTGAGGTTCCAGATAGAGAAGGTGGTGGCAGACCAGGGGGGGATATGTGATAGTAACAGGGCATTGAAGGGGAGGTTGGTGGCGTTGGCAAGTGTGCCTGGCCCTAACTTGGATTTGATTTGATTTGATTTATTATTGTCACATGTATTAGTATACAGTGAAAAGTATTGTTTCTTGCATACGATATAGACAATGCATAACATACATAGGGAAGGAAGGAGAGACTGCAGAATATAATATTACAGTCATAGCTATGATCTAGAGAAAAGATCAACTTAATACGAGGTAGGTCCATTCAAAAGTCTGATGGCAGCAGTTAAGAAGCTGTTATTGAGTCGGCTGGTACGTGACCTCAAACTTTTGTATCTTTTTCCTGACAGAAGGAGGTGGAAGAGAGTATGTCCGGGGTGCATAGGGTCCTTAATTATGCTGGCTGCCTTTCCGAGGCAGTGGGAATTGTAGACAGATTCAATGGATAGGAGGCTGGTTTGCACGATGGATGGGCTACATTCACGACCTTTTGTAGTTTCCTGCGGTCTTGGGCAGAGCAGGAACCATACCTAGCTGTGATACAACCAGAAAGAATGCTTTCTATGGTGCATCTGTAAAAGTTGCTGGGAGTTGTAACTGACGTGCCAAATTTCCTTAGTCTTCTGAGAAAGTAGAGTCGTTGGTGGGCTTTCCTAACTATAGTGTCGGCATGGGGGGACCAGGACAGGTTGCTGGTGATCTGGACACCTGAAGCTCTTGACCCTTTCTACATCGTTCCCATTGATGGAGACAGTGGCATGTTGTCCACTATGCTTCCTGAAGTCGATGTCAATCTCCTTAGTTTTGTTGACATTGAGGGAGAGATTATTGCCGTTGCACCACTTCACCAGATTCTCTATCTCATTCCTATACTCTATCTCGTCGCTGTTTTGCGATCCGACCCACTACGGTGGTGTCATCAGCAAATTTGAAAATCGAGTTGGAGGGAAATTTGGCCACACAGTCATAGGTGTACAAGGAGTATAGTAGGGGGGTGAGGACGCAGCCTTGTGGGGCACCGGAGTTGAGGATGATCGTGGAGGAAGTGTTGTTGCCTATCCTTACTGATTGTGGCCTGTGGGTTCGAAGGTTCAGGATCCAGTCGCAGAGGGAGGAGCCATGGAGTTTGGAGATGAGTTTTGTACGAATAATGGTGTTGAAGGCTGAGCTGTAGTCGATAAATAAGAGTCTTACATACGTGTCTTTGTTATCTAGGCGTTCCAGGGTTGAGTGCAGGGCCATGGAGATGGCATCTACTGTGGACCTGTTGCAGCGGTAGGCGAACTGTAGTGGATCAAGGCAATCCGTGAGGCTGGAGTTGATTCATACCATGACTAACCTTTCAAAGCACTTCAAAATGAAGGACGTCAGAGCCACTGGACGATAGTCATTAAGGCACGCTGCTTGGACTTGTTTTGGTACAGGGATGATGGTCGTCTTCTTGAAGCAGATAGGGGCCTCAGATTGTTGTTAAAGAGAGGTTGAAGATATCTGCGAATACCCCCGCCAGCTGATCCGCGCAAGACCTGAGTGCTCGTCCGGGTACCCCATCCAGGCCAGTGGTTTTCTGTGGGTTGACCTTCGAGAAGACTGCTCTGACGTCTGCAATGGTGATCTCAAATACAAGTTCATCCAAGGCTCCTGGGGTGGAGGGAGTGCTCTCGCTGACCCCTTGCTCAAAGCGGGCATAGAATGCGTTGAGCTCATCAGGGAAGGGTGCATTGGAGCTGGCGATTTTACATGCCTTCATCTTGTAGCCCGTTATGTCTTGCAGACCTTGCCATAGTTGGTGGGTTCTGTGTGGCTAGCCTGGGACTCTAGCTTGGTCCAATACTGTCTTTTGGCATCTTTGACGGATCTCCTGAGATCATGTCTGGCTTTCTTGTAGAGGTCAGGGTCACCTGACTTGAACGCCTCAGACCTAAACTTCAGCAAGCAGTGGATATCCCTGTTCATCCAAGGTTTCCGGTTGGGAAACACGCGGATTTGTTTCTTTGGCACAGTCTTCTACACACTTACTAATGAAGTCAGTTACTGTAGTGGCGTACTCGTTCAGGCTGGTCGCAGCGATTTTAAATACTGACCAGGGATTTCCGGTTGCGGCAGGGATGAGCTAGCCGCACGTTTCGGCGGCTCCAGCTCCGACAGAACTTCGGGCTCTTTTAAGAGCCCCAACGGGGACTTGGACGGCCATAAAACCCGGGGCGAGGCGCAAGGGAAGGGAGTCCCCCCCCGAACGACGGAGGGAAAAACCGGCGGCGGCGGCTGCAGCCCGAAGAATCTGCAGCCAGAAGGTCAGAGGGAGTGGAACAAAATGGCGGCGGAGAAACCACAGGTGACATGGGGGCCTGAGCAGGACGAGGTGGTGAGATGGTGCGTGGACCTGCTGAAGAAGGAGGTAATGACCCCGTTGTTACAGGCAATTGAGGGGCTTAAGGAGACTTTAAAGACCCAGGAGACTGAACTTTGCGTGGTGGAGCAGAAGGTATCAGGTATTGAGGACGAGGTCCTGGGCCTGGCGGTCAAGACTCAGACGCACGAGGCACTTCATAAAAAGTGTGCTGATAGGATTGAGGCCCTTGAAAATGGAGCGCGAAGGAAGAACCTTAGGATACTAGGTCTCCCGGAGGGTATGGAAGGAGTGGACTGTGGAGCGTACGCAAGTAAGATGCTGAGCTCACTGATGGGTGCTGAGGCCCCTGCAGGCCCCATGGAGGTGGAGTGGGCAAATCGGATCCCGGCGAGAAGACCAAAAGCGGGAGAACCACCGAGGGTGATAATCGTGCGATTCTACCGCCTTAAGGACAGAGAAGAAGTCCTGAGATGGGCTAAAAAGGTGCGGAGTAGCAGATGGGAGAATGCGGTGGTAAGGATCTACCAGGATTGGAGTGCGGAGGTGGCGAGAAGGAGGGCGAGCTTCAACCGAGCCAAAGAGGTTTTGCACACAAGGTGAAGTTTGGGATGCTGCAGCCAGCAAGACTATGGGTCACGCATCAGGAGAGACACTATTATTTCGAGACGGCGGAGGAAGCATGGTCCTTCATCAATGAAGAGAAACTGGACCGGAACTGAGAGACTGATGCTGCAGGGAACTGTTATTGTTGTTATTATTGTTTTTGTTAATGGGATGGTGAAAGTTAATCGAGAAGTAAACAGGGAAGGGGGGGGACACTGGGGAAATGTGGGCGCCGGTGAGGGGGGAGAGGCGGGACATAGTCAGAGAATGGGGAAGAAGAGGGGGAGGGGAAAGGGAGCTGCGCCATAAGAGGCGGGTCAGGTAAAGGGATGTTCCCGCGCCAGAAAGGATAAGGCGGGAAAACAGGCGCAAGGCGGATGGGAGTTCCCTCACACCGGGGGGGCCGAGGAGTGAGCAGGAGTAGCCGGGGTCAGTTGAAGTCAGCTGACTTACGGAAGTGATATGGGGGGAGCAATCAAGCTAGATAGGGATCTAGCGGGGGGGGGGGGCACAACTGGGTTGCTGCTGCGGAAATCCAAAAGGAAATGGCTAAAGAGAGGGTGGTCGGGGGCGGAATGCGACGCTGAGGGAGCGAGCGGGAGCGCGGAGGCGGGATATGGGACTGGCCTAGAGAAGGTAATGGCTAGTCGACACGGGAGGGGGGCAGGTAGCCCCCCAGTGAGGCTGATCACGTGGAACGTGAGAGGCCTGAATGGACCGATTAAAAGGGCCCGAGCGCTCGCGCATTTGAAAGGACTAAGGGCAGACGTGGTTATGCTCCAAGAGACGCACCTAAAGGTGGTGGACCAAGTTAGGCTAAGGAAAGAATGGGTGGGACAGGTGTTCCACTCAGGACTGGACGCAAAGAACAGAGGGGTGGCCATTTTGGTGGGGAAACGGGTAGTATTTGAAGCAAAGAACATCGTAGCAGATAGTGGAGGTAGATATGTAATGGTGAGTGGTAGGCTGGAGGGAATGGAGGTCGTGTTGGTTAATGTGTATGCCCCAAATTGGGACGATGCGGGGTTCATGAGACGGATGCTGGGGCATATTCCGGACCTGGAGGCAGGAAATTTGATTTTAGGAGGGGACTTCAATACGGTGCTGGACCCGGGGCTAGATAGATCCAGCTCAAGGACTGGAAGAAGGCCGGCAGCGGCCAAGGTACTTAAGGGGTTTATGGACCAAATGGGGGGAGTGGATCCATGGCGATTTCTTAGACCCAGGACTAGGGAGTATTCCTTCTTCTCCCACGTCCATAAAGTGTACTCCCGGATAGATTTTTTTGTTTTAGGAAGGTCGTTAATCTCTAGGGTGGAAGAAGCTGAATACTCAGCCATAGCGGTTTCGGATCATGCCCCACATTGGGTGGACCTGGAAGTAGGAGAGGACAGGGAGCAGAGAACACTCTGGCGATTAGATGTGGGACTGATAGCGGATGAGGGAGTGTGTGCAAGAGTGAGGGGGTGTATCGAGAGATACCTGGAGGTCAATGACGACGTCGAGGTCCCTGTGGGAGTGGTCTGGGAAGCACTAAAAGCGGTGGTCAGAGGAGAGCTGATTTCTATTGTGGCCCACAAAAGGAAAACAGAGGCCAAGGAAAGGGATAGATTACTGGGGGAGATTTTAAGGGTGGACAGGGAATTTGCAGAGACCCCGGAGGAGGAGCTGTACAGGGAGAGGAGACGACTCCAGACCGAGTTTGACCTTCTGACCACCAGAAAGGCGGAGGTACTGTGGAGGAAGGCACAGGGGAGGAGGTATGAATATGGGGAAAAGGATAGTCGCCTGTTGGCGCACCAACTGCGAAAGAGGGCAGCAGCGAGGGAGATAGGAGGAATTAGGGATGAAAGGGGAGACACTGTGCGAAGGGCAGGAAAGATAAATGAGGTGTTTAAGACCTTTTATGAAGAACTGTATAGGTCTCAGCCCCCAGAGGGAGAGGAGGGGATGCGGCAGTTCCTGGACCAGTTGAGGTTCCCGAAAGTGGAGGAGCAGGCGGTGGCAGGCCTGGGGGCGCCGATTGAGGTGGACAAGGTTATTAAGGGACTGGGAAGCATGCAAGCAGGGAAGGCCCCGGGGCCGGACGGGTTCCCGGTGGAATTCTACAGAAAATATGTGGACTTGTTGGTCCCGTTGTTGGCGAGGACGTTCAATGAGGCCAGGGAAGGGGGGACACTACCCCCGACAATGTCGGAGGCGACGATATCGCTAATTTTGAAGAGGGACAAAGATCCGATGCAGTGTGGGTCCTATAGACCTATTTCACTATTGAACGTGGACGTCAAACTGCTAGCAAAGGTGCTGGCATCGAGGATAGAGGACTGTGTCCCAGGGGTGGTGCACGAAGACCAGACAGGGTTCGTAAAAGGGAGACAATTGAATGTTAACGTGCAACGACTATTAGGGGTGATAATGATGCCCTCGGTGGAAGGGGAGGCAGAGATAGTGGCGGCAATGGACGCAGAGAAGGCATTTGATAGGGTGGAGTGGGAGTATTTATGGGAAGTGTTAAGGAGGTTTGGGTTTGAGAACGGATTTATTCGCTGGGTTAGACTACTTTATGGGGCACCGAAGGCAAACGTAGTTACAGGTCGACATAGATCGGAGTATTTCCGATTATATAGGGGAACAAGACAGGGATGCCCGCTGTCTCCATTGTTGTTTGCGCTGGCAATTGAACCTCTGGCCATGGCGCTGAGAGACTCCAGGAAATAGAGAGGGGTGACTAGAGGGGGAGAAGAACACCGAGTCTCGTTATACGCGGATGACCTATTGCTATACGTGTCGGACCCAGCGGGGGGGATGATAGAGGTTATGCGAATCTTGAGGAGGTTCGGGGAATTTTCGGGGTATAGGTTAAACATGGGGAAGAGTGAATTATATGTGATACATCCAGGGGACCAGAGTAGAGAGATAGAAGGCTTACCGCTAAGGAAAGTGGAAAGAAACTTCCGATACTTGGGGATTCAGATCGCTAGGAGCTGGGGAACCTTGCACAGACTTAATCTGACACGGCTGGTAGAACAAATGGAGGAGGACTTTAAGAGGTGGGACATGCAGCCTTTATCGCTGGCGGGCAGGGTGCAAGCAATTAAGATGATGGTCCTCCCGAGGTTCTTATTTGTATTTCAATGTTTCCCTATTTTAATCACCAGGACCTTTTTTAATAAAATAGATAGGAGCATTACGAGCTTTGTGTGGGCAGGGAAAGTTCCGAGAGTAAGGAGGGGGTTCCTTCAGCGCAGTAGGGACAGAGGAGGACTGGCACTACCGAACTTGGGAGATTATTATTGGGCCGCCAATGTGGCAATGATACGTAGACGGATGATGGAGGGTGAGGGAGCGGCGTGGAAAAGGCTGGAGAGAAGGTCCTGTAAAGGGACGAGTCTAGAGGCGCTGGTGACGGCGCCGCTACCGTTCTCACCGAAAAAGTACACCACGAACCCGGTGGTGGCGGCAACACTGAACATATGGGGACAGTGGAGGCGACAGGGAGGGGTGCAGGGAGCCCTGGTGGGGTCCCCTATCAGAAACAACAATAGGTTCGCCCCAGGAAGAATGGATGGAGGATTTCAAAGCTGGTACCAGTTGGGAATTAGGAAGGTGGGAGATTTATTCATAGATGGGACTTTTGCGAGCTTGGGAGCACTGGAGGAAAAGTATAAGTTACCCCGGGGGAATTTCTTGTGATATATGCAGGTGAGGGCGTTTACTAGACAACAGGTGAGGGAATTTCCGCGGCTCCCGACACAGGGGATACAGGACAGGGTGCTTTCAGGGGTGTGGGTCGGAGAGGGCAAGGTGTCAGAGATTTATAGTGAGATGAGGAAAGAGGGGGAGGAGTCGGTGGGCGAACTAAAAAGAAAGTGGGAAGAAGAATTAGGGGAGGAGATAGAGGAGGGTATGTGGGCTGATGCCCTAAGCAGGGTAAATTCCTCTTCCTCATGCGCCAGGCTTAGCCTGATTCAATTTAAGGTGCTACATAGAGCACACATAACGGGGGCAAGATTGAGCAGGTTCTTTGGAGTGGAGGACAAATGTGGGAGGTGTGGCGGGAGCCCGGCAAACCACGCACATATGTTTTGGGCGTGCCCGGCACTGGAAGGGTTTTGGAAGGGAGTGACGGGAGTGATTTCGCAGGTGGTGAAGGCCCGGGTCAAACCAGGCTGGGGGTTAGCTCTATTTGGAGTTGCGGAAGAGCCGGGAGTGCAGGGGGCGAAAGAGGCCGATGTCGTGGCCTTTGCGTCCCTCGTAGCCCGGCGCAGGATCCTACTCATGTGGAAGGAGGCGAAACCCCCCGGACTGGAGGCCTGGGTAAACGATATGGCGGGGTTTATTAAACTGGAGCAGATAAAGTTTGCCCTGAGAGGATCGGCTCAAGGGTTCACCAGGCGGTGGCAGCCATTTCTCGACTACCTAGGGGAACGTTAGAGGGAAGACGGATGACCAGCAGCAGCAACCCGGGGGGGGGGGGGGGGGGGGGGGGGGGTGGGAGGCTCAGTTGAGTATAGGTCAATAGAGTACGAGGTTTTGTTACTTGTATATTATTATTATTATTATTATTATTGTTAAAAAGTTTAAAAATTTCTGTTTTGTTACTGTTATCGTTTCGCTTGTTTTGTAAGCGGGAAAAATGTTGCTCAGGGAAAAAAATTTCAATAAAATATATTTTTTTTAAAAAATTAAATACTGACCAGTCCACTGACTCTAAGCAGTCCCGTAGGAGATCATCGGATTCCTCAGACCAACATTGCACGACTTTCTTTGACGGATTCTCCCGTTTCAGTTTTTGCTTATAAGCCGGGAGCAGGAGCACAGCCTTGTGGTCAGATCTGCCAAAGTGTGGGTGGGTGATAGAGCGGTCGGCATGTTTGATACTTGTGCAGCAGTGGTCCAGGATGTTTGGACATCTGGTGGAACAGGTGACGTGTTGGTGGTAACTTGGTAGTATGCTCTTGAACTTGGCCTGATTGAAGTCCCCAGCTACAATGAACAAGGCCTCGGGATGTTTAGTTTCAAGACTATTTGTGGTGGTGAATATTTCGTCCAGCGCGATTTTCACGTTCGCATGGGATGGGATGTAAACTGCTTACAGTATAACGGAGCTGAACTCCCACGGAAGGTAATAGGCGGCATTTAGCATCAGGTATCCTCGGTGACAGATGACCCGGGTTCAAATCCTGGCCCTGGGTCACTGTCCATGTGGAGTTTGCACATTCTCCCTGTGTCTGCGTAGGTTTCACCCCCACAACCCAAAGATGTGCAGGTTAGGTGGATTGGCAGTGCTAAATTGCCCCTTAATTGGAAAAAAAAATAATTGGGCACTCAAATATTTGGGGGGGGGGCGAAGGCGTTGACTGGGCTTATGGAGGAGATGGGAGGAGTGGACCCGTGGAGGTTCTTGCACCCGAGGGAGTGGAAGTATTCATTTTTCTCCTTAGTCCACAAGGTTTATTCAAGGATAGACTTTGTTGTAGCAGGGAAGGTGCTGTTGGCTGGGGTTGGGAGATCAGAGTATTTGGCGATAGCGATTTCGGATCACGCACCGCATTGGGTAGACATGGTCTTGGAGAAGGGGACAGTGCAGAGACTGAGATGGAGAATGGACGTGGGGTTGCTGGGGGACCGAAGTTTTGTGCAAAGATCGAGAAAGTAATTGAGGAGGACGTGGGTTTTAACTGCACGGGGGATGTATTGCAGGCAGTGGTATGGGAGGCTCTGAAAGCAGCGGTGAGAGGGGAGGTGATATAGTTTAAGGCTAAGGTGGATAAAGAGGAGTGGGAAGAGCGTCAAAGGCTGATAGATGAGATATTGGAAGTGGACAGGAGGTATGCGGGGATGCAGATCCAGCACTTTTAGATAGAAGGAGGGAGCTACAGATTAGTTTTAATCGGTTGTCCACGGGGATAGCGGTGCACCAACTGTGGCGGGCGAGGGGAGCGATTTAGGAGTATGGGGAGAAGGCAAGCCAACTTCGGAGAGAGGCGGCAGTGAAGGAAATTGTCCAGGTGCTGGATGGGACGGGGAAATTGGTGGTGGCCCCGGACGAGATCAACAGGGTGTTTGAGGAATTCTATGAAAATCTGTATAGGTTGGAGCCACCGGGGGAGGACCAGGGGGTGTGGGAATTCCTGGATGGCCTGGAGTGCCCGAGGTTGAGAGAGGAGGATAGGGCCGCATTAGAGGGGTCAGTAGAGGAACAGGAGGTAAAGAAGACAATAGGGAGGATGCAATCGGTGAAGGCGGCACTTTAAGCTGTGGGCGGGGTCAAGAGGGTTGCACATTGATTAGGGAGTAACCATGGGCGGGATTCTCCGACTCCCCAGAGGGTCGGAGAATGGCCGTTGGCCGCCGTGAATCCCGCCCCCGCCGGTTGCCGAAGTCTCCGAAGGGAGAAAAGTCGGCGGGGCGTCAATGGCGCCGCTGCCGCGGAGAATGTCACGGGTCTGCGCAAGGCAGCCGATTTTCGGCCTGCCGATATTCTCCCTTCCGGATGGGCCGAAGTCCCTTCGACGTGATGACATGTTCACGTCGACGTAAATTAAACCTCCTTTTCATCGGCGTGACCCGGTGCTCCAGGCTCACGCCGACCAGCGTGGAGGTGAGTGACGGCCTGGGGGGTTGGCTCTGGGCAGGCGATGGCGTGGCCGCAGTCTGAATGTGTGAGGAGAGGTGTGTCTCGGGTTGTGTGTGTGTGTGCGGCGGGGGGGGGCGGTGGTTAGAGTAGGCTGGGCTCCGGGGGAGTGCCGGGAGGGGTTCCGTGCCGGGGTGGAGGTTGGGGGGGGGGTCCGTGCCGGGGTGAGGTTGGGGGGGGGTCCGTGCCGTGCCGGGGTGGAGGTTGGGGGGGGTCCGTGCTGGGGTGGAGGTTGGGGGGGGCGGGGTCCGTGCCGGGGTGGAGGTTGGGGGGGGGAGGGTCCGTGCCGGGGTGGAGGTTGGGGGGGGGTCCGTGCCGGGGTGGAGGTTGGGGGGGGGTCCGTGCTGGGGTGGAGGTTGGGGGGGGGGGGTCCGTGCCGGGGTGGAGGTTGGGGGGGGGTCCGTGCCGGGGTGAGGTTGGGGGGGGGTCCGTGCCGTGCCGGGGTGGAGGTTGGGGGGGGTCCGTGCTGGGGTGGAGGTTGGGGGGGGCGGGGTCCGTGCCGGGGTGGAGGTTGGGGGGGGGAGGGTCCGTGCCGGGGTGGAGGTTGGGGGGGGGTCCGTGCCGGGGTGGAGGTTGGGGGGGGGTCCGTGCTGGGGTGGAGGTTGGGGGGGGGGGGTCCGTGCCGGGGTGGAGGTTGGGGGGGGGTCCGTGCCGGGGTGGAGATTGGGGGGGGGTCCGTGCTGGGGTGGCGGTTGGGGGGGGGGGTCCGTGCTGGGGTGGAAGTTGGGGGGGGGGTCCGTGCCGTGCCGGGGTGGAGGTTGGGGGGGGGTCCGTGCTGGGGTGGAGGTTGGGGGGGGGGGTCCGTGCCGGGGTGAGGTTGGGGGGGGGTCCGTGCTGGGGTGGAGGTTGGGGGGGGGGGGTCCGTGCCGAGGAGGGGGATGGGAGGGCAAGTGAGTTGGTCCACCTGGCCAGGTGCCAGCCTCCAACAGTTGGACCCATGCGGTCCATGCCACCTGGCTGGGGGGAGGAGGGGATATGGGCAATGATGACATGTCGTCGTTCCCCTCCCCCCACCAGGCCGTCATGTTTTCAGATCATCCAGCGATGTTGGCCGCCGTGGTGGCAGCCGCTCGTGTCTATGTTGCCCTGGATGAGGAGGAGGAGGAGGAGGAGGAGGAGCGTGCCAGAGAGGCGGCGCAGGCTGCCGCAGAGGGGCAGGCGGCAGCCGCCCAGGCTGGAGGGACACCTGACCGACAGGACGAGGAGGGGGAGGAGGACGTCGCGGCCCCACGGCAACGGAGGCACCCGAGGGCACCCCGTGTGTACCGGCCCCGGCAGTCATACCAGGACCTCACGGACCGGGAATGCAGGAGGGGACTCCGGATGAGCCGGGAAACCGTGGCACACATCTGCCACCTGCTGGCACACCTGTCACCGCGTGGCACTGGCGGGGGACACCCTCTCCCCGTGTCCGTCAAGGTTACGGTGGCCCTGAACTTTTATGCAACGGGGTCATTCCAGGCACCGAGTGGGGACCTGTCCGGCATATCGCAGACATCGGTGCACCGGTGCATCCGGGCAGTGACAGATGCCCTATATGCCATGGCGCACCGCTACATCCGCTTCCCCGTGGACCGGGCCAGCCAAGATGCCCGGGCCGTGGGCTTCTCTGCCGTGGCCGGGTTCCCCATGGTCCAGGGCGCGATCAATGGGATGCACGTCGCCGTGCGGCCACCTGCAGATAACAGGGCCGTGTTCACTAATAGGAAGGGGACCTATTCGATGAACGTACAGGTGGTCTGCGACCACCGCATGATGATCCTGCACGTCTGCGCCCGTCACCCAGGCAGTGTACACGTCTCATTCGTGTTGTCGCGGTCATCCATCCCCGGCATGTACGAGGGATGCCATCCCCGGCTGAGGGGCTGGTTGCTGGGCGACAGGGGCTACCCATTGCGATCGTGGCTGATGACGCCTATACGGAGGCTACGCAATGAGGCGGAGAACCGCTACAATGATGCCCATGTAGCGACAAGGGGAGTGATCGAGAGGTGCTTTGGCGTGCTGAAGATGCGTTTCAGGTGCCTGGACCTCTCTGGGGGCGCCCTCCAGTATCGGTCAGATAGGGTCGGCCGCATCATTGTGGTGTGCTGCGTCCTGCACAACATAGCCCAGCAGAGGGGCGATGTGCTGCAGGCAGAGGAGGGCGGAGTGGGGGAGCAGCAGGAAGAGGCCCAGTCCTCCCCAGATGAGGGGGATGGGGGCAATGGTCAGGGCAGACGGGGTAGACACAGGCGGGTGGCTGTCCACCATTACCGGCTGGCCCAGCGGGCACGGGACAGACTGATAGACGCCCGCTTCACTGACTAGATGGGCGTGGGAATCAGGTAGTATGGCCACAGACCGCACACCATGGCAACAGCCGACCACCCACACCCCCCACCCATCCACCCACCCAGCACCCTCACCCCCCTCCCCAACCCCACCCACCCCACCCGCATGCACACCACCCCCCCCCCATTGCCGATCCACCTGCGGCACAACGGGCCGGGCTCACACAGTTGCGGGTGGACGCGTGTCTATCGCAGGCCATGGAGGATGATGACAACCCGCCCTGCGATGAGCTCCTGGCTCTACATCGTTGGACTATGTCTGACCCATGGCCACAGTACCACCATCCACCCGGACCTTCCCTGCATGCGGCTGTGACACTGCAGCGTACGGTCCCGTCCTCTGCCCGGGGGATGTTGATGGCGGCCCAGGGGGAAGGGGGCAGACTCACCTGGGGCTGAGGTAAGACCACCCCTCACACACACACTTGCGCTCAACGTACATGACACCCCCGCACACTTTGGACAGAGCACAAAGGCAGCTTCGGTAGGTGTAACATTGACTTTAATAACCAAAGGAGTTCATGCACGTGCCCTAGCCCCTAAAACCCATCTGTGCCCTGCACCCGTGCCAACTTACTCAGTGTCTAATTGTTTGGCCTTACGGGCCCTTTGACTACATCTACGTGGTTCCCCAGACGGTACAGCAGAACTGGAGGTGGACTCCTGTGATTCCTGCCCTCTGACACTGGATCCCTTAGGCGGCCGTTTCCTGGGGCGTCCTGGCCTAGATGGGCCAGGCTGCGGCCCGGGCGACTGGGATGGCGAACTGCCAGCCTGTCCTGCCCGTTTCCCACCCGATGCACCTGGGACGGAAGGGGGGGAGTCCGAGGTGTCGCGGTGTACCGGGACCTCCCCTACAGAGGGAGCCGGGACGGACCACACCACCTCCTCCTCCCTCGGGGTGCCCGATGGCCCCCAGGCCTCTACATGGGTGGGCGATGCGAACGGACTGGCCATCCGACGCCCCCCCGACATCTGGCGCTGCCAGTCCTGGAGGCCCGTGCTGGTATCGACAGGGGTCTGCAGGTTTGCAGCCATGGAGCCCAGGGGGTTGGCAAACCCTGTCTGTGACAGTGCGACGCCGGCTCGCACATGGCCACTGGCGCCGATGCCCTCAGCAATGGCCTGCAGAGACTGGGCCATGGCCTGCTGAGACTGGGCCATGGCCTGCAGAGACTGGGCTATGGCGTTGAGCGCCTCTGCCATCTGGCGCTGGCACTGGCTCATGGCCTCCTGTGAGAGGGCAGCCATTTCCTGGGCCACAGACACCGCCTGCACGGAAGGCCCCAGGCCTCGCAAACCGTTCCCCATGTCTGACACCATCGCACCCATTGCCTCCACCGCGGACGCCACCCGTGCGGTGTCAGCCTAGGAGGCACGCATGACCGGCACCACACCCAGCTCCTGGACACGGGTGGACTCCTCCACCTGCGACCGCAGCCGCCGCAAGCCGCCCGTCACCCTCTTCGCTCGTCTCCGGGTCGGTGGTTGCATCGGATCTATGTGTGGGTGTGGTAACTGCAGGAACCCGGGATCCATCTGGGCGGCAGATGTTCGCTTGGGCTGGGCTGCCCTCCGACCGCCCGGTCCCTCTGCTGCTCCTACCTCCACCTGCTGTACCGGGACGGCTGTGCTGTGCGCACCAGTGAGTGTACCAGACGCCTCATCACTAAAGTGCCCAACCGTGGTGAGTGTTTCTGCGATGGTGGAGGGTGTTGGTGACAGCAGTGGCGTTGTGTCGTGCTCTTCGTCCCACTCTGAGTCCATGGCACTTTGGGGTGGGGGTTCGTCTCCACCCATCCACTCTGAGTCACTGTCCGGTATTTCGTCTTCCTGGGTAGTGCTGTCCCGGGTAGGGGTGTCCTGGGTAGTGGTGTCCTGGGTAGTGGTGTCCTGGGTAGTGGTGTCCTGGGTAGTGGTGTCCTGGGTAGTGGTGTCCTGGCTCGGATGTGACGGGGGCCTGTGGCTGCCCCCCTCGTCGCTGGATGGTCGCTACCGCACGTGACGGGGGTGTCATCTCCCTGTTGCTCCAGGTCTCTCCGTCTCCCGTGGTGTGCGAGGGGCATCCTGCGGGTGTCGCATGCTGGAGGGTCCGTGTCTCTCCTTATCCCGTGGTCTCCGAGGGGCATCCTGCGGGCGTCGCATGATGGAGGGTCCGGGTCTCTCCGTCTCCCGTGGTCTCCGAGGGGCATCCTGCGGTCGTCGCATGCTGGAGGGTGCGGGTCTCTCCGTCTCCTGTGGTCTCCGAGGGGCATCCTGCGGGCGTCGCATGCTGGAGCGTGCGGGTCTCTCCGTCTCCTGTGGTCTCCGAGGGGCATCCTGCGGGCGGTCTGCATCTGCGGGGATGGGTGCCTGGACGTTTGGTCCTGCGATACACAATGAAGCATGCATGGTTAGACATCAGGCAGTGATCAGGTGTTACGGGGGAGGGGGATATAGGGGAGGGGGGATATGGGGACGGGCTGTCGGTTGCTCACTCGCTAGTACGCCCCCGACCTCTGCATCAGCAACCTCCCGGTCCTCAGGTCCGCCAGCCAGTTCCAGGGCCCTTTCCTTGTGTACGGTCAGTGGCCTCTCATCAGCGGGCCCTCCTCCAGTCCTCACATGCTCCCTATTGTTGTGTGCGCGCTTCTCCTGTGGGGGCGGGGGGGCAGGGGTAAAAGGCAACAGTGTTAGGCAGGTATATGAATGCACGCCATCGGTTGCGCGTGCATTGCAGAGGTTAAGGTTAGGGCTGGATTCACTTGGGGGTATGGGGGAGGGGGGATATGTGGGATATGGGGGAGGGGGGATATGGGGGAGGGTGGGATATGGGGGATATGGGGCAGGGTGGGATATGGGGGAGGGGAGGGGGATATGGTGGATATGGGGGAGGGTGGGGATCTGGGGTGGATATGGGGGAGGGGGGATATGGGGGAGGGGGGATATGGGGGATATGGGGGAGGGTGGGATATGGGGAGGGGGGATATGGGGAGGGGGATATGGGGAGGGGGGATATGGGGAGGGGGGATATGGGGAGGGGGGATATGGGGGATATGGGGGAGGGGGGATATGGGGAGGGGGGATATGGGGGAGGGGGGATATGGGGGAGGGGGGATATGGGGGATATGGGGGAGGGGGGATATGGGGGATATGGGGGAGGGGGGATATGGGGGATATGGGGGAGGGGGGATATGGGGGATATGGGGGAGGGGGGATATGGGGGAGGGGGGATATGGGGAGGCTCACCCTGCCTGCTCTGACGAGGTCGTTCACCTTCTTGTGGCACTGGGTGCCTGTCCGTGGTCAGGGCCACAGCGGTGACGGCCTCTGCCACTTCCCTCCACAGACGCCGGCTGTGGCGTGGGGCAACTCTGCGGCCGTGCCCGGGATACATGGCGTCCCTCCTCTACTCCACCGCGTCCAGGAGCGCCTCCACATCGCGTGACTCGAACCTCGGGGCTGAGCGACGGCCAGCCATCCAGTCGGGTGTTGCGGTCGGGTGTTCCGGTCGGGTGGGGGGGAGCAGCGCGGCCTTATGAGCCATCACGCCGTGCAGCACGTATGACGCTGCATGGCATGAACCACTGCGCAAGCGCGGATCCCGTTACGTCGCTGCTAGCCCATTTCGGGCCGGAGACTATCGACCCATTTTTCCAACGTGACGCAAGTCGGATTTGCGCCGTTTTTTGCGCCGATCGGCGGACTTTCCGCCGATAACGGAGAATTTCGCCCCATATGTTTGTGCCAGGGAAGCTGGACAGGAGGTTTCAGAGATGGGAGGAGAGGGGAGTCAGGGTATTAAAAGACCTGTTCCTGAGATGTCGTTTTGCGACGCTTGAGGAGTTGGGGGAGAAATATGGACTGGGACAGGGGGAAGTATTTAGGTACCTGCAGCTCCGGGATATTGCCAGGAAGGAGGCTCAGAGCTTCCTGATGGAGCCGGCCACCTCATTGTTGGTTAGAGGTATTGACGGCAGGGGGAATGGAGAAGGGGGTGATGTCGGTGATCTATGGGAGGAACTTTGGGGTGGATAAAGAATCCTTGGAGGGGATTAACGTCTAGTGGAAGGAAGAGTTGGTGAGGTTATGGAAGACGGTCTGTGGTGTGAGGTTGGGGCTGGTACAGCTGAAGGTCATTTACAGGGTGCATCTCATGAGGGCGAGGATGAGCCGACTCTTTGGTGGAGGATGTATGTGAGCGGTGTGGGAGTAGCCCTGCAAACCACGTTCACATGTTTTGGACCTGCCCGAAGCTGGAGAAGTATTGGAGGGAGGTTTTTAAGGTCATCTCGGGGTTGCACATTGGTTTGGAGCCAGGGCTCCTAGAAGCCATTTTCGGGGTGTCGGACGGGCCCGGGCAAAAGGCGGGTGCAGGGCAGGTGTTTTAGCCTTCTCCTTGCTGATTGCCCGGAGGCGGGTCCTGCTGGGGTGGAGGTCAGCTTCGCCGCCCTGTGACTCGGCTTGGTGGGAGGACCTGCTGGAGTTTTTGACGCTCGAGAAGGTGAGGCTTGAACTGCGGGGAAGGATGGAAGAGTTCTACAATTCACGGGCATTGTTTATCATGCACTTTCAAGAATTAGATGCCATCGAACATTAGGGAGGGGGACGCTATTGGTGGGGTTGACTACATTGTTGATGGGAAGACAGTTAATTTCCTTTTGGTCTTTTTGTTTTGTTTTATTTGGAATTTATGGGTGATGTTTGGGTTTTTATATTGAAGGGGACGCTGTTTGGTGATTGGTACTGTATGTTATTGTCGGTTGTCTTTTGTTGTGTATTTGATGAAAATGCGGAAAATGAGGAGAATAAAAAAAAGATTTTTTGAAAAAGCGATTGCTTATCATTGTGAAGTTAGATACAGGAACAAGAGCAAACCTCATAAGCATCAGTGATATCAAGACTATGCAATTAAAACCAAGAATATTGAACAAACCAGTCTCGTTGAAGGTCTATAATGGTCAGAAAATTGACTCATTGGGAATGTGTGAATTGGACGTACAAGTAAAAAATAAAGTGCACAAATTGAAATTCTCGATAGTTGCTGAAGGTCGTGAATCATTCTCAGGTCTTAAAGCGTGTGAAGCACGACAGCTAGTGAAAAGAATGTATAGCACTGACTGTGCACTGAGCACACTCAGTGGGTCAGTGGAGTCCATTGTGCAGGCTTTTCCAGAAATATTCCAGGGTTTTGGTGTTTTACCTTTCACTTAAAGGATTCAATTAAAAAAGGATGCTCAACCTGTGATACACGCTCTGAAAAGTGTTCCAGCTAAGCGTGACCGTCTAAAGGCAGAATTAGACAGGGTGACACATCTTGGCGTCAAAAGAAAGATTGAAGAGCCAACAGATTGGGTCAATTCAATGGTATGTGTAAAAAAAAGAAACAATGAACTCCGAGTATGTATGGATCCCAAAGATTTTAATGCAAATATAAAAAGGGAACACTATCTGATACCTAAAAGAGAGGAGATCACAAGTGAGATGTCCGGTGCAAAATATTTCAGCAAACTTGATGCTTCCTAAGGATTCTGGCAGCTCAAGCTAGATGGAGAAAGTACCAAGTACTGTATTTCAATACTCCGTTTTGGCAGATATTGCTTTCTTCGTATGCCCTTTGACTTAATCCGGCGTCAGAAATATTCCACAGAGCAATGGAAAATATTATTGAAGGCATTCAGGGTGTTCGAGCATATGTCGATGACATCATAATTTGAGGTTCCACCCAAGAGGAACACAATGACAGGCTAAATAGGGTATTACAAAATATCAGAAGAAATGGTCCACGACTCAATAAGGCCAAATGTCAGCTTGGATATAAAGGAAATAGCGTTCCTAGGAGACAGATTATCTGTTCAAGAAATAGAGCCTTATGACATGAAGCCACAAGCCATCATAAATATGCCACAACCTACAGGTAAAAAGGGAGTACTAAGAGTACTGGGCATGATCAACTTCATTGGAAAGTTCAAACCAAATCTCTCAGCAAAGCCAGCATGTCTTAGAGATATCCTGAAGAAAGTGAATAACTTCACTTGGACTGAACAGCATGAACAAGAATGGATAAGACTAAAGAAAACTCTAATGACCACACCAGTAACATTTTTCGATCCAACAAAAAATATCAATACTTTAACAGATGCATTAAAGGATGGTCTAGGTGCAGTATTGCTGCAACAAGAAAATGGTGGTGATTGGGAACCAGTAGCATATGCTTCAAGATGTATGACAGAATCTGAGTGTTGTTATGCCCAAATAAAAAAAGTGTTTCGGGCTAGTGAATGATTTGGAAAAATTTCATAGCTACATATATGATCTGCCTACGTTCATTGTCGAGACAGATCGTAGACCGCTGGTTGCAATAATCAAGAAGAATCTCAATGAGATGTCTCCTCGTCTTCAACGTCTAATGATGAAGCTTCAGAGATATGACTTTTGAATTAATCTATACACCTGGCAAGCATATTGTGGTAGTGGGTGCGTTGTCTAGAGAGCTACAACAGAACACGATGACAACTCCACTGGAGAGGAGGTGCAGGTTCATGTAGATATGATTATGGAAACACTACCAGTGTCGGATGCAAAGTCAAAACTGATTGTTGAAGAAACAGAGAAGGATGGAGTATTACAAATGGTGATACATAATCTCAACAATGGATGGCCGAAAGGTTCATGTTTTAAATATCATCACAAACGATCAGAGCTAAGTGTAGCAAATGGTTTGTACTGAGGCAAGAGAGAATCGTAATTCTGCGCAAGGAGTTGCTCCAAAAGATTCATGAGGGTCACCTTGGAATCGAGAAATGCAAGCGAAGAGCACGAGACACTGGATATTGGCCAGGAATAAACAAAGACATACAGAACATGGTGGACAAGCAAAGGAACCAATGAAAATAGGTGAAATTGTGTCAGTTCCTTGGCAAAAGATTGAGGTAGACTCATTCTACCTTGATGGTAAAGAATATTTGATAGTGCTAGATTATTACTCAAATTATCCAGAGATAGCACAATTATCGAGCTCAACAACAAATTGTGTAATCATGCATACAAAAGCAATGTTTGCATGGCATGGAATACCTGAGTTAGTAATGAGTGATTATGGGCCATGCTTTAACAATAAAGAATGGCAGGAATTTGCACGGCAATATGATTTTAAGCATGTCACGTCAAGTCCATTATACCCGCAATCAAATGGCAAAGTAGAAAAGGAGGTTCAGATAGTCAAGCAGTTACTGAAGAAGGCTATGGACAGTAAAGATGATCCATATTTAGCACTGCTAAGTTAACAAACATCTCCATTAAGTTGTGGTTTATCGCCAGCAGCAATATTGATGAATCGGAAACTATGAACAACTCTGCCATGCCACACCAAGCAAAGGCTGACTGAGAAGATCAGAGATCAAATGGAATCGCAGAGGAGGAAACAAAAGGAATATTATGACAAGTCTACCAGGAGTCTGAAACCTTTGAAACCAAATGACATGGTGAGAGTGGAGGATCCTGTTGGCTGGTCAAAACGTGCTAAAGTATTGCAGAAAACAGGTCCAAGGTCCTATACTGTGATAACTGAGCAAAGACAGGTTTTAAGGAGGAATAGACAAGCACTCTTAAATGTGAAACAACCTGTTGCTGAACAGCAAGGCGAGGATGTATATGAAAGGTTACATTTATCGAAACCGACATAAGCAGTGAACAGGTTAAATGTCAATATACAGAATGGTGTTCAGAGCAATGATACAATCATACTAGATGTACCAACAGAAGTTCAGAACTATCCACAGATTCACCAGATTTACCAAAGTTGAGATGATCAACGAGAAACAGAAAGAAACCGGTACGATTGAATCTGTCAATGGACAATATAACTGTACATGATGTAAAATACATTGTTATGCATATCATATGTAAAATTTACTGAAATATTGTATGTTTTCTTCAAAATCTCAAGGAAAGGGGGTGTAATGATATGCATTAACAATTGTACATGTAAATATGTATAGCCTCTGACCAGTAGGTGTCAGGCAAGAGGTAGCACGTGGCTCTATAGCCTGGGGGGGGGGGGGGGGGGGGAGTCTTGAGGAGAAACCATCGTGCTCAGTCGGGTTTGTATTAGTTCCAGTTTTACAGCATTAGTTTCCGATCCAGTTTTTTATACTATAATAACTTTTCTTTTTAATAAATTTAGAGTATCAAATTCTTTTTTACTAATTAAGGGACAATTTATCATGGCCAATTCACCTACCTTGCACATCTTTTTGGGTTGTGGGGGTGAGACTCACGCAGACACAGGGGGAATGTGAAAACTCCACATGGACTGTGACCCAGGGCCGGGTTCGAACCCAGGTCCTCGGCGCCATGAGCCAACAGTGCTAACCACTGCACCATCTTGCCGCCCACTGTAATAAAATTAACTATCTTGGACTAGATTTAATTTGGTACACCGACTCAGTAATTGTCTCTGTACAAGAACATAACACTGACTACACCTCCTCACCCGACTACACCTCCTCACCTGACTGTCATCCTGACTACTCCCCCTCACCTGACTGTCACCCTGACTACATCTCCACACCCGACTGTCACCCTGACTACACCTCCTCACCCAACTGTCACCCTGACTACACCTCCACACCCGACTGTCACCCTGACTACACCCCCTCACCCGACTGTCACACTGACTACACCCCCTCACCCGACTGTCACACTGACTACACCTCCTCATCTGACTGTCACCCTGACTACACCTCCTCCCCAACTGTCACCCTGACTACATCTCCTCGCCGACTGTCACCCTGACTACACCTGCTCATCCGACTGCACCCTGATTGGACCTCCGCATCTGACTGTCACCCTGACTACACCTCCTCACACAACTGTCACCACGCTGACTACACCTTCTCACCCGACTGCCACCCTGGCTACACCTCTTCACCCAACTGTCACCCTGACTACACCTCCTCATCCTGCTTTCTGTAAGAGCTCCTTTCCATTCTCCCAGTTTCACTGTCTCTGCCCAGTCAGTTTTGGTTATGCCAACTTCCCCAATGACGCTTCCAACTTGTCTTTCATTTTCTTCAGCCAAGGATTACCCCGCATTGACAGGGCCCTCAACTGTGTCATATCCATCTAATCTCTTCCCTTTCCTTTCAGAACCGTGATAGGGTTCCCCTTGTCCTCACTTTCCAATCCACCAGCCTCCCTATTCAAAGGCTAGTCTTCATAATTTCCACCAACTCTCGTAAGATATCACGTCACTCTCCTGTCAGCATTCTGAAAGGACCGTACCCTCCTCGACACCCAGCTGCAGTCTTCCATCATCCCCAATGCCTCACTCCTTTCCCATACCATTTCCCATGCAATCACAAGATGTGTAACACATCTCCTCCATCCTCACTGTCCAAGGCCCAAATACATCTTCCAAGTGAAGCAGTGATTTGCTTGTACTTCTTTCAATTTGTTCATTGTATTTGATGCTCACATTGTGACCGCTCTACATTGGGAGGGCAAATATAGACGGAGTGACCTCTTTGTAGAACACTGCCATTCAGTCCGCAAGCATGACCCCGACCTTCTATGTCGCTTGCCATTTCAGTTCCCTACCTTGCTTTCATGCTCAGAATTCTGCCCTGGGCCAGATGCAATGTTCCAGTGAAGCCCAATGCAAGCTTGAGAGACAGAACCTCATCTTCTGATTGGGCATTCTACAGCCTTCCGGACTCAACATTGAGTTCAACAGATCATTAACTCTGACCGTCATTTTATATTTGTTCCTCCACTCATTATTTTGTTCTCTGGGTCATCACTTTGTTCCTTTACAACTACCATTCCCGCTCTCTTTGCCTTTGTCCCACGATACCTTTGTCATGTAATCTCCCCTGCCCTGTAACCTACCCCTGAACTTCCCTTTTGCTCAACCTTATCCTCTCCCTTTTTTAACAACATAAAACCCATCACATTTCTACCTCTCTTCAATTCTGAAGAAGAGTCAAATTGGACACAAAATGTTAACTTTTTCTCTTGCCACAGATGCTGCAGACCTGATGGGTTTTTCCAGCACTTCTGTTTTTATTACATTCAGTGACTTCCGTTCCAAAAGGAGTCACCTGCCCAAAGGAAATCAGAATTGGCAGAATTAAAAAGAAACATACTTTATTCACAACAATAACAGAAATAAGTACAAGAGAATAAATACAAACAAATTCAGAGATTAGATGGCCTCAGAGACTCCAGTTAGGAAATCCATATCACAGTTGTACATACTGGTGAAGCAATGTTGCATGCTTCAGAATCAGGATGTTTAATTGTTGTGGACATTGGGAGAGGGATTTTCTAGACAAAGGTACATTTTTCCTTGTCTGAGTTTGACTTGCGTAGTCACTAAATTGCTTAGTAAGCAGCTGGAGCTCACTGGAATCAAGGATGCCTCTAAGTCTAGAATGTGCTTTCCAGTCTTACACCTGGACACATAATCTTGGTTGGCACACCAGTACAGCAGAGAGCGGTGCCAATCCTTGGATGAGGTGTCAAATCCAGCCTCTGGTTTCCCTCTCAGATGAATATGAGCATGGCACTATTCAAAGAACATCAGAGGAGTTCCCCTGCTATCTTGGCCAAGAATTATCACTCAACCAACATCATTAAAGCATATTGCCTGGTCATTCATCTCAATCTTGTCTGTGAAACCTTGCTGCGTGCAAACTACAGCATTTCCCAACATTATTGCAAGAAGATGCTTCAAATGTGCTTCATTGGTGAGGCCATGAAAGACGGTATGAAAATGCAACTTCTCTCTCTCACTGTTCTTATTGTGTCTGTAGCAGCAAGATGTCATTACAGCTCTCCTCTTGTTATCAGCCCAGCCCACTATCATAAATTCTAAGTTTCTTTTGTTTACTTGGTAATTACCGAGGCTAGAGACTTTTGAGCTTCCAAATGGTTCCTATTAATATTTGATGGAATTATTGTGAGAAGTTGATAAACTGTTTGGATATTCCTCGCCCAGATGTTCTGATGAATAGATTATGTGAATTTTGGTACACTGGCATAAAGTACATAGTTCATAATTTGCTAAGTTTGTCCTCTTTATTTGACATGCAACTTCTTGAAGTTTATTTATAAATCTGGCTTAATTCTTTTAGCACCCTATAGTAAAAATTATTATGTTAAATTGTGCAGAAACTGAAAGTTTTATGTGAAAATGAAACCACTGAATTGATTTTGCCAGGAACTTGTGTTTTTCAAAAAACAGAAAGAACTACCATACCAGTCACTAAGGATAAATGACCCGTTAAAGGTATCTCTATGGGTACATTTGAATTTGGATTTGATTTATTGTCACGTGTAACGAGGTACAATGGAAAGCATTGTTCTGTACAATCCAGACAGATCATTCCATACATGAAAAACATAGGACATACATAAATACACAATATAAATACATAGACCTCGGGTGAGCATATGGAGTGTAGTACTACTCAGTAGAGAAGATGTTGGAACAGATCAGTTCAGTCCATAAGAGGGTCATTCAGGAGTCTGGTAATAGCGGGGACGAAGCGTTTTTTAAAAAACGTTTTGATGCGTGTTCTCAGACTTTTGTATCTCCTGCCCAATGGAAGAGGTTTGGAAGAGAGAATAACCCGAGTGGGAGGGATCTTTGATTATGCTGTCCGCTTTCCCAAGACAACTGGAGGTGTAGTTAACATTCACTGAACATTTGGGCTTCATCTATTTAGCTGTAGCTAAATGTATTCATTGTTTTAATCTATAAATTCAGATCTAGATTTAAAATATGGAGTTAGAAATTATTGATAGCAATGCACAAGGATGTGTGCAACCAATTATATATATTACCGCAAATTGCTTTACACATGCTTTTTATTTATTCATGGGGTGGGAACAAACAACCCTGTCAATCTTTCAGCAATGTCACCAAGTACTTTTGGAGTATAGTGATCATCATTCAGCCATATAGTACAATGATTTTGCTTACAGGTGATCCCATGAGACGAGGGGAGTGATTATTTATGTTGTTTCTGTGTTAGCTGAGGAACGAGAAACATTACTCACTGCTGCCAGGTAAACTCCCTATTATTTTCTGAATGGTGTCACGGAATGTTTAATGTACACCTCGATGGCAGGAGGCTTCATTTTAACAACTCGCCAATCATCAATTCTAAATTGTAAATATAAATATAGCTTTCAGACTGGAAAGAACAACATCCACCAGTTATGAGAGCTGCTGTGAAACTTGAGAGAAAATGGATCCATGCAAGTCCAAAAGGTGTTCAAATAAAATCCGCTTGTGCCCTATTCTCATTTAATTAAAATGTTAAACAATTGGTTATTCTACTGTTTCCTATTCTAGGATTAGGGACCGGTGAATGAATCATGCTGCTGTTTTCATTTATGTTGTTAAGTCTCACTGCTGGAATTTCAGGCAGGACTCCATCAACTTCATCAGGAAACCTTTGAGAATTATTAGAGTCTTCATCAGTTGCAGCTTCTGAATAAATGTGAGGATGGAAACATTTATAGTACAGCACAAGACAGCCAATCCCTATAACTAATGATAGCCCTACAGTTATGCTGATGGGCAGATCATATCCTCTGTCGTGCAGAAAGCCTTTCATGAACCAATATAAGAGAAGTAATGCGGTAGTTTCAAAGGTTCTAAATAAATAATAGAGAGTCATCACTAGTCTTGTATTCTGACCTTTTATATTGAAAAAGGTGAAAAGTAAGATGACGCCGACTACTATCCTGTAAATAGTTTCTTGACAGTTAGATTTACCAAATGTGGTCTTTTGCATCAAGACACAGATAAACATGATTAGCCACAAAACAACCAGGTAAGCAACAGCAACCAAGGGATGCAGAATAACCAGTAGGGTTATGCTCAAAATCCTGGCACCAAGTGTTAACAGCTTGTAAGAAAAGTACGTCACATAAGGGAATCCACAAGTTAGTCTCCGTTGAGTGGACAAAGATTTCTTTAGTGCCGCATAGTAATCCAAAGTGGCCCATGAAATGCTCATGCAAGATGCAATCACAGAACCATCTGCAATAGAAAAGGAACATGATATGTTGATATAATTCAGTGTCCTTCATTACTTTATGGTATTAATAAACAGCAATATTGAGCACTTTAGAACTTCTCTATCATTGCAGCCTCAGGATCAATCTCAGAAGATACATAATGCTTCCAATCATGTTATTATTATTCATGGTAGTTTTATTCCAGGCCGCTAAAATGATTTTTGACACTCTATGAACCATCTTAGTCATGTTGTGTGTGGTCTATCATAACTTCACCACCAGGATGTAACATCGCTGTAAATTGAGTGGGGAATAGTATAATTTTAATGTTAATAATTTTTAGTGTTCCTACATTACACTTCAAAAGTACATCATTGACTGTAAAGTGCTTTGAATATCCAGTGAAAAAACACTAAATAAAGCAAGTCTTTCTATCTTTAGCACAGCCACTGTGGGCTGGGACAACATCTCCAGTGTAACTTGCTTTCACGCCAGGCATTAGCTGTAGTAATATCACAGCGACGATAGTGGAGTTTTATCCCCTTGCTCTTAAGTCTCAATGAACTGAATGGACACATGCATGAACGTGTCCTAGAACTATAGAAACATAGAAATTAGGAGCAGAATAGGCCCAACGGCCCTTCAGCCATTCAATATGAACATGGCTGATCCTCTACCTCAGCGTGCTCTCCCCATCTTTGATACCTTTAAAGCCTAGAAATCTATTTCCTTCTTCTTAAATATATTCAGTGTCTTGGCCTCCACAGCCTTCTGTGCTTGAGAATTCCACAGGTTTACCATCTTCCAAGTGAAGAACGTTCTTCTCACCTCAGTTCTAAATAGCCTACCCCAAATCCTGAGACTGTGACCCCTTGTTTTACACCTCCCAACCAGAGGGAAGAACATCCCTGCATATCGGTCATCATTTTATACATTTCAATGAGATTCTCTCTAATTCGTCTAAATTCCAGTGACTACAGTCCTAGTCAACCCAATCTCTCCTCAAACGGCAGCTCTGCCATCCCAGGAATCAGTCTGGTGAGCCTTCACTGCACTCTATCAATGGCAAGTATACACTTTCTTAGATAAGGAGACCAAAACTGCACACAATACTCCTGGTGTGGTCTCCCACCAAGGCCACTACAGCGGCAGTAAGACATTCTTGCTCCTGTACTCAAGTCCGCTTGCAATGAAGGCCTTCCTAACTGTTCACTGTACTTGCATGCTTGCTTTCAGCGACTTGTGTACCAGGACACTCATGTCCCTTTGTACATCATGTTACCACACACTGGGTTAGTGCCCGATTGATTCCAGCCCCACAGGCCCCAAAGTCCCAACTCAAGTGAATTAACCAATAATTCAGATACAATTCTCCAAATCTTTGGATATTGCAATAATCTGCAGTCATCTGGTTTACTACCTTATAAGTATATGGAATAACAGCAAGCTGGTATTGGCACGGTAGCATTGTGGATAGCACAATTGCTACACAGCTCCAGGGTCCCAGGTTCGATTCCGGCTTGGGTCACTGTCTGTGCGGAGTCTGCACATCCTCCCCATGTGTGCGTGGGTTTCCTCCGGGTGCTCCAGTTTCCTCCCACAGTCCAAAGATGTGCAGGTTAGGTGGATTGGCCATGATAAATTGCCCTTAGTGTCCAAAATTGCTCTTGGTGTTGGGTGGGGTTACTGAGTTATGGGGGTGGGGTGGAGGTGTTGACCTTGGGTAGGGTGCTCTTTCCAAGAGCAGGTGCAGACTCGATGGGCCGAATGGCCTCTTTCTGCACTGTATAATCTATGATACCTCTATGGTCTACTACCTTTAACTGCCCACTCTCTACCCATTCACACACATAAGACAGACACACACAGATGGGTGGAAAGGGGTGAAAATAATAAGGGTTAAGGGCAAAAGATAAAAGTCTTTGCTTCAGTTGATGATTTCTTCAGTGCACTTTCTTCCCAGTATAAGTGAGGTTTAAAGTCTCTAATTTTGCAGCCCGCACTGGTATTCCTGCAATTTTTAAAACATTGAACCTTTTTTAAACATTCCACGGAGGGTCAGAGACTTTGTTTCCTCAGACTGTGCATCAGCTCATGGGTTCTCCTCCTGGTGCTGTTTTCAGCAATCAAACACTCACAGGCTTGTTGGAGAGAAAGAGTTGGCTGGATCTTTTCTTGCAGAGGATTAGCAATCACTTTTTCTGGAGAGAACTCAGCTGGGTCTTACACCTCTGCTGCCAGAATTCAAACTCAAAGAAAAAATGGAACCTCATGTCTCTGAAGAACATTCCAGAAAGACAATATCCAATCACTACCCAGGACCGAGCAGACAGCCTCTTTGGCTCATTCATTGGCCACCAGCCAAGTCAGTCGACCTGAGACATCACTGATGTCAGTTAAATCGTTCTGGATTCTGATTGTTTGAATTAAAGGCAGCACAACCCTCTAGAATCTGCTGGTTGAAATTCCAGACAGCTCCACGCAGACTGCTTTGTCTTAGGGTCCAGTCAATCTTCAGTTTAAACCACCCAAGGCTTCTCCTCGAATTAAAGGCAAAATCCGCATTAAAGGCACAGGCCCATTAATTGTCCATGGACAAAAATTGCAATAATAAAAATAAGAGAAATAAAAGAATGGAGAAAACAGGAATAAACAGGGTTACAGGAGGATCCTTACAATCAACATTTCAACAATCTCTCACCATTTCAATAATATTCTACCATTTGGTTTCTCCATCTGTAGTGGATAGCTTCACATTTGTCCACATTATACTTCATCTGCCACGTATTTGCCCACTCACTCAATTTATCTCAATCACCTTGAAGCCTCTTAACATCCTCCTCACTGCTCATGTTTCCACTATGTTTTGTGTCATCAGCAAACTTGGAAATATTACATTTGGTTCCCTCATCCAAATCATTGATGTGTGTTGCGGATGTCTAGGGCCACTCACTGGTCCTTGCAGGACCCCACTAGTCACAGCCTGCCACTTTGAAAAAGACCTATTTATTCCTACTCGTTCTTTCCAGTCTGCTAGCCAATTCTCAATCCATGCCGCTATATTACCCCTAATCCCATGCCCTTTAATTTTGCACATTAACCTCTTATGTGAGGCTTTATCAAAAGCTTTCGGAAAATCCAAATTCACCACATCCACTAGTTCAGCCTTAGCTATTCTACTAGTTACATCCTCAAAATACTCCAGATTTGTCAAACATAATTTCCCTTTCATAAATCCATGTTGACTTTGTCTATTTTCCAAGTGTCCTGTTATTGCATCCTTTATAATGGACTTTAGCATTTTGCACCCTAACTTCTTATGTGGGACTTTATCAAAATCTTTCTGAAAATCCAAATACACCAGATCCACTGGTTCACCAGTGGAGAATAAAACATTCCAGTTGTAAGAGAGAACAGGAATTTGCTCTAAACAGTTTGTTGAATTGAAAGTGAAGACGTCACCAGACCCAGGTGACTTGCACTCGGGGCTGTTGAAAGAGGTCAGGGAAGAGATTGCAGAGGTCCTGGTCACAATTATCATTAGTTATGTCGACATCCAGTGAAACTGCAGAATTGCTTGTTTAATATGTTTATTCAGGAGGGGAGTCATAAACCAGTTAGTCTAGATCCAGCTATGTTAAATGTAGAATTCTGATTGCCAAACCAAAGAGCTGGCATTGACAAAATGGGCCAAATTACACCCACCTGTATAGTTCTCTGGTTCTAAATGGGCAAAATCCAATTGGAAAATTGAGCATGAATCATAAACTCTCCATCTAGTTTCAAAGCAGTGAATGAAGCAGGAAGCTGCTGCTTGAAGTTGTGCAAAAAAATATATCATTTTGACATTCACACAGTTTTCTGCTGTTATGTACAGTATTACACTGAGTGAGATAAGCACCCATATGAAATGGTGTATATGGTTGCAAGGGAATGAGCTTTATAGAAAAGTTAATTTAAAGAACCGAGTCAGAAGACAAAGCCAATGATTTTTAGAGCATTTTATTTGCTTATGTTTCTGCTGTCATTTAGGCAGTGTAGCAATTGCTGTATTGCTGCTATTTCCCCCACAGTTCCAATAATATCACAATAGGTTTCTCAATGGGAGACGAGGGCGGTCGATGAAAGGACACTTAACTCTTGAACCAGCAAGACTTTGAAGAAGCTGCCAGGTCCCCTGATGCTTAGGAAACCCGGCCGGCAACAGTTACATTTCAATTAAGCTTGCTGCCTCATTATCATATTTAAAGTTCCAGACCTCCTCTGTGGTCAGTGTCATGATATTCAAACACACACATCATGATGGACACACTAACAGGCAAATCAGAGTACACAACACCACAACCAATCACAGACAAGAACACCAACCATATAAAAAGCACGAGCACGACACCTGGTGGTCAGTAGGTCTGGGGAGAAGGGAACAAGAAAGAGCTGTTAAAACACCACAAGCAGGGAACCCCCCACGTGCAGAGTGCAAAGACCAAACTGTAAATACCAAGTTTAAATAAAGAAGCGTTGTACCATATGCAACTGTGTTGGCTCATCTGTGTGTCAGAACACCCAACACCACATGGTACAGGAGTGGATCGATACCTGCCTACTAACCTGCCATTCTGGACATGGACCACACCGGCAAACCGCAGCCGATGCAAGTCACGGGGAACCTAGGTACCAACTGGAAGCTCTACAGGCAGCGATTTGACCTGTACATCCGTGCCACCGAAAAACAGAATGTCTCGGATGACTCGAAGATTGCAATGCTCCTCTTCTACGCAGGTCCGCACGCAACCGACGTCTTCAACTCACTGGTGTTCGAAGAAGGCGAAAGCCAAGCCAAATATGACACGGTCATCCTCAAACTGGACCAGCACTTTCAAGTTGAAGTAAATGAAAGTTTTGAAAGATACCTCTTTCAGCAACGCCTGCAAGGTAAGGAGGAGCTTTTTCAACCCTTTTTGACGCACCTCCGGATTCTAGCGCAGTCCTGCGGTTACGGCACCACCACAGAGTCCATGATCAGGGACCAGATTGTTTTTGGCGTTGCCTCCAGTGGCCTACGCCAGCAGCTTCTTAAAATGAAAAGCCTCACCTTAGCGTCTGCTGTGGAAGCCTGTGTCCTCCACGAAAATGCTACCTGCCGTTTTGCCCGATTTCAGGCGTCCGAGTTGGCACGGAGGGGGTCCCCAGCCGTCGAATCGGCAAGCCAGGCCGCCCACGACGTCGAACGCATCCAGGCCGTCGATTACCTCCCGACCCACGGCCCGGACGACAGCGGCCGCTTCCCGCGCTTTTCGCGGTCTCCCGCGCAGGTGCGCGCCAAAAATAACGGCCACAACGAGGGACGCACTGCGCAGGCGCGCCCACCGCAAGATCGCACTGCGCATGCGCAGTGGCGCAACGAACGCCGTGACGTCATGACGTGCGGCAATTGTGGAGCTCTACATTTAAAAGGGCAATGTCCTGCAAAAAACCGACAGTGCCACAGATGTGGCACGATGGGCCACTACGCAGCCCACTGTCGTTCGGCTCAACCCATGGATCCGGCGCATCCTCGACAACCTCGCAGACGAGTCAGGACCGTCCAGCCCACGCATCAAGACTTCCAGTTAAGTGATGCAGATGACCAGGATGCCTTCCGAGTTTCCGTCATTGATGTCAACAAGGTCAATGCCATCAATCCAGCCGATGAGTGGTGTGCCACCCTGACGGTCAACCGATCTCGCGTCGCCTTCCGTCTGGACACCGGCGCATCTGCCAACCTGATTGCTTACTCTGCAGTCCAGGCCATGAAGGTCAAACCACCCATCACGCCATCCCGGCTCAAGATGGTTGACTATAACGGGAACGTCATCCCGTCCATAGGATCTTGCCAGCTACAGGTGACTCACAAGAGGTACACGGCCACACTCCCCTTCGAAGTTGTCAGCTCATCAAAGGACTCGTTACTGGGCGCACAGGCGTGTAAGGTCCTTCACCTGGTACAGCGCATTATGTCTCTCTCTCCAGATGAGACATCCGACTTCCCGGATGCTGAGTTCCACGCAAATCTCCATTCCCTCCTTGCTCACAACCAGGAGGTTTTTGAAGGCATGGGGACATTGCCATACACGTACAAGATTCGACTCAGACCGGACGCCATCCCTGTCGTTCATGCACCTCGCAGGGTTCCTGCGCCACTCAAAGACCGCCTCAAGGCACAACTGCAGATTCTTCAGGACCAAGGGGTCCTATCCAGGGTCACGGAGCCCACGCCATGGGTCAGCTCCATGGTCTGTGTAAAGAAGCCCTCTGGCGAGCTCCGTATATGTATAGATCCAAAAGATCTGAATAACAATATCATGCGGGAACACTATCCCATCCCGAAACGAGAAGACCTCACCAGCGAGATGGCGCGAGCCAAAATATTCACTAAATTGGATGCGTCCAAAGGATTCTGGCAGATCCAACTGGACCCGGCCAGCCGAAGACTATGCACATTCAACACCCCTTTTGGCAGATTCTGCTACAACCGGATGCCATTCGGCATCATTTCGGCATCTGAAGTATTCCACCGCATTATGGAGCAGATGATGGAAGGCATCGAAGGGGTACGTGTATATGTGGACGATATCATCATTTGGTCCACCACTCCGCAGGAACACATGCATCGTCTACGACGTGTCTTTACCCGCATACGACAAAATGGCCTGCGTCTCAACCGTGCGAAATGTGCCTTCGGCCAGACGGAGCTGAAATTCCTCGGGGACCACATCTCAAGGTCAGGGGTCCGTCCCGATGCAGACAAGGTTAGCGCCATCACAGCCATGCCACGACCGGCTGACAAGAAGACTGTCTTAAGATTCCTGGGCATGGTCAACTTCCTTGGGAAGTTCATTCCCAACCTGGCTTCTCATACAACAAATATGCGCCATCTCGTAAAAAAATCGACAGAATTCAACTGGCACCAATCGCATCAGCGGGAATGGGAGGAGCTCAAGCACAAACTGGTCACGGCACCAGTGCTGGCCTTCTTTGACACGACTCGCCCTACAAAGATCTCAACAGACGCCAGCCAATCTGGTATTGGAGCGGTACTCCTGCAAAAAGACAGCACGTCATCATGGGCCCCGGTTGCGTATGCCTCACGAGCCATGACCCCTACCGAACAGCGCTACGCGCAAATCGAAAAAGAATGCCTGGGCTTGTTAACTGGACTGGACAAGTTCCACGACTATGTGTATGGCCTGCCACGATTTACGGTCGAAACTGACCACCGCCCCCTGGTCAACATCATTAACAAAGACCTGAACGACATGACTCCTCGCCTCCAGCGCATCTTACTTAAACTCAGGAGGTACGATTTTGAACTGATCTACACTCCGGGGAAGGAACTCATCGTGGCGGACACTCTTTCCCGAGCAGTGAGCACACCACCAGATGCGGAGGGGTTCGTGCGTCAAATTGAGGCACACGTAACTCTGACAGCAGCAAATCTGCCAGCTGATGATCCTAGTCTGGCCCACATACGCGCAGAGACGGCGACTGACCCCCTTCTGCAGCGAGTGATGCGCCACATGACGGAAGGGTGGCTAAAAGGGCAGTGCCCCCAGTTTTATAATGTGCGAGATGATCTCACCAACATAGACGGGGTCCTTATGAAATCACACAGGATCGTTATTCCGCACAGCGTGCGCCAGATGATTCTTCATCAACTACACGAAGGCCACTTGGGCGTCGAAAAATGCAGACGAAGGGCCCGGGAGGCGGTATATTGGCCGGGTATTAATGAAGACATAGCCAACATGGTGCTCAACTGCACAACCTGTCAGAGGTTTCAGCCGGCGCAACCTCCGGAAACACTTCTACCACACGAGATGGTGACGTCCCCCTGGGCGAAGGTGGGTGTTGACCTATTTCACGCGCTCGGCAGAGATTACATTGTTATTATAGACTACTTCTCAAACTACCCGGAAGTCATGCCTCTCCATGATCTGACGTCGTCCGCAGTCATTGGGGCCTGCAAGGAAACATTTGCTCGCTATGGCATTCCAAGGACTGTCATGTCAGACAATGGACCTTGTTTTGCCAGCCGTGAATGGTCGTCCTTTGCCGCAGCATATGGTTTCACTCATGTGACGTCCAGCCCTCTGCATCCACAATCGAACGGGAAGGCTGAAAAGGGTGTCCACATCGCCAAGCGGCTCCTGTGCAAGGCGGCTGCTGCCGGATCGGACTTTAACCTTGCCTTGCTGGCCTATCGATCGGCCCCGTTATCCACGGGTCTCTCGCCAGCGCAGCTACTAATGGGTCGCTCCCTCAGGACGACGGTACCGTCCATCCTGGCACCAACGACAGACCATGAGGCGGTTCTTCGGAACATGCAACTGCAGCGTGATCGCCAGAAAAGTCGGTACGACACACGAGCGACGGACCTGCCCCCCCTGTCCTCCGGAGACAAAGTACGCGTCCATCAACCGTATGGTGGCTGGTCAGCACCGGCCGAAGTCCTCCGACAAGTGGCTCCCCGCTCGTTCCTGGTTCGCATGCCGGATGGTTCCGTGCGTCGCCGCAATCGGCGCGCCCTTCGCCGACTTCCACGCTCACAGCCACACAGCACGCACACGCCAGATCCTCAACAGGCTTCCGAGGATGACTTTGTGGAGCTGCCGCACATCACGCCCTTTCCGTCGCCGCCCATGGCCAGGCCTGCACAGCAGCCGGTGGTTCTTGATCCACCCTTGAGGCGGTCAACCCGAACTCGTCGCAAGCCCATTAGACTGGACTTATAATACCGTTCATATGTTTAACAAGTTGCACAATTTTACATGATAACCTGTTGTTGTTTATCGTTCCAGAGGTCGTCTGACTGGACAACTGTTCAAGTTTTTTTTCTTCTTCTCTCGTTCGCATTTATGTTATGGTACAACTTGGCTCATGTGACGCACCCGACATCGCCCCATGTACATAGTTCCGTCATATGCACATGCTGCACACGACACACACACACTCCTAGATGCACTCACGACACGATCATATTTATCACCACGTAGGCACATATCTTTGTAAAAAGGGGGGATGTCATGATATTCAAACACACACATCATGATGGACACACTAACAGGCAAATCAGAGTACACAACACCACAACCAATCACAGACAAGAACACCAACCATATAAAAAGCACGAGCACGACACCTGGTGGTCAGTAGGTCTGGGGAGAAGGGAACAAGAAAGAGCTGTTAAAACACCACAAGCAGGGAACCCCCCACGTGCAGAGTGCAAAGACCAAACTGTAAATACCAAGTTTAAATAAAGAAGCGTTGTACCATATGCAACTGTGTTGGCTCATCTGTGTGTCAGAACACCCAACACCACAGTCAGGTTGTAAAGAGAAGTACTTTGTCCGTATGCTGGTATTTCATACCCGCATCTTCAGACAGCGGTGTTCCAGGAGGTTACAAATTTCTCTGGTAACCTTCTTGGAAATCTTCATAGTCCTCAATTCATATGGGGAGAAGCAGCACCTGGAGTAAATATAGGATAGTGAGGCCGGAGTTACTGTGACAACGTCTAGACCCCATTAACATGGGAACTCAGCCCTCCGACCTCACCTCCCAAGATGCCTGTAACATCTATGGTGGTTTGTTTCCAAACTCGAATGGAAGATGAGCAGACACCCCAAAGATATGGTGTAAAGGTAATTTCATTAGTTTCTCCAGAGTTTGAACAAATATTGAGCCAATGTTATGATGGGAGATCAGTAAATCCCAGTGGAAATTCTACCATGGCAACAGGAAAACCATGGCTGGTCCTTTTGGGACATTAAATGAGGACTGTGAGATTGCACACAATTTTTAAAATGTAACAAAATATGTATTAAACTCATGAAAATATACCCTAAATAAACCATAAACCCAGTTCTTCAAACAACTATGTTTAGGACTAAATTTTTAACTGAAAATAAAAATAGTGGATTTGGATTGGGGGCCGGGGTTGGTGGTGATTAAAGTCTCAGGAATTTGTTTCTCCACCCAAACCTGTCTCCAACCTGCCCATTTCCAGCTTTAACTGAGGCCAGACGTTGGCCCGGTGAGAAATCCGATCCACAGAGGAGGTCTGGAACTTTAAATATGATAATGAGGCAGCAAACTTCATTGAAATGTAACTGTTGCCAGCAGGGTTTCCTAAGCATCAGGGGACCTGGCAGTTTCTTCAAGGTCTTGCTGGTTCAAGAGTTAAGTGTCCCTCTCTGGTCAGCCACCCTCCAATCGTGGCCCACCAGTTGACACTCCCGCCTCATTCCCATTCACATTATCATCTGTTACTGCGATTGCCACTGACTGGCTTTCTGCCTGACTAAAGGCCCAGCTGTCAAACATGCTGCACCTCTGAGCAGGGAACCTAACACTAATTTCAGAGAAACACTGTGGAGTTAAAACTCCTTGCAGATCAGGTCAGTAAAATTTCTGCCCCTGGGGCCAGTGACATTATAAGTAAAAGCAATATCAAATAAACTTACACTGAATATACTCTCGGTCAGCAGACACCAGGAGGATGAAAGTCTGAAGAACAAGTTGAGGTATGGTTTCCAAAAATGCCTCAAACAATCGTAACATGCTTAAGTCTGTTACTTCATAAATGACAGCCATGTGAGTATCTTCTTGTTTAAATGCTGCTTTGTATCCTGTCACAAGTGCTTTTATGAACCTTTAAAAGAGAAAAATGCTTTTGGAAGTAAAGGCAACATAGACCCACGTTATATTAACTATTTACTTTAAACACAACTGCCATATTGTTTTCTGATCAAAAGCAAATGAGAAGCATCAGGGCAGAGAAACTAGTCAACAAATATGTATTTTGTATGCAAGAACTTTGGTAGAGCTGAAGCATAGAAAGGATGAAACTTCTTGAGTGCTGTTGCAGCAGTGCTTGATCAGCTGGGTGATATCTATTCCAGCCTTCTACTGGTCTGAAGCTTATAGATGTTGGAAAGGCTTTGAGGGATCAGGATATGGGCCACTCATCAGAGTCTGACCTGCTCTTGTGGCTACTGTATTGATATGGCTGTTCTGGTTCAGATTCTGGTCAAGGGCAACACCTGGAATGTTGATGTTGGGAGATTGGTGTTGATGCTGCCACTGAAGGCCTAGGTTTACTATTATTAACAATGGTCATTACCTGGCACTTGTGATGCAGAGGTTAGCTGCCATTTGTCAGCCTGATTATGGATCTTAGGCCAAAACTGGTATTAGCCCAGACCTGCTGTAGGCTGGCATGGGCTGCTCCCTCATGAGAGAAATTGTAAATGGAGTTCTACCTTGTGGAATTAACAGTAAACAACGCACCCTGACCTTATGACACAAGGAAGGCCATTGCCGGAGTAACTGAGGGTGATTGGGTCAAGGATAATTCTAAGAGGAACTTCTATGGTACTTCTTTTGGGTTTTTCCTCATGAGTCTATTGCTCTTTTTCAAGGATCTAATTTCCTTTCAAAATCATTTATGGACTTTGCTTCCATATTATTTTGCAATTGATAATTCAATATCCTAAATATCTTCTATAGAAATAACTTTTTCCAACCTCCTTGTTGTTCTCTTGCTGACCAATGGTACAATGACCAGATTTTCAAAAATCAAAACCGGCATACATTGCAAAGCCTTGGGAAGGTGGGACTTGGTGATAATTGGCATGTTGGGCAAAAAATGGCAGACATTGGGGGAGGGGTAGTTGAAAATAGGAGGTTGTGTGATGACATCTCCTGAAAAATGTCCAGCCAGAGTTTGGAACCCTATTCCTTCGATTTAGAATCACTGAGACGTGCCCAATCAATTTACTATAACCCAGTATTGCTTCGCTGGAACACACTTCAAGTTTTCAAGAAACCATTTCAATTATTCTTCATTGTGCTACAATTTTACATATTGCACTGTTCCTCCACTTCTGTACCAACAACAATATGCAGTGGAATTGTAGTCATTATGAACAAGTAGCTCAGAACAGCATTGTCAGCAATCCAGGCATTAGTTACAGTTGAACACATATTCTGAACAGATTGTGTTGGCACGCAGAAGGACTGCATTTATGAACATTTATCACCTATCAGTGAATATCATTTTCACAAATATACGCATTTCCTCCTGGTAGTAGGTGCACCTTGAGTATTAGATACTCGAGTTACAATTTGTACACCTAGTCCATCTTTACCTAATTGGCATATCAAATACTTCTGAAGTTTAATAGGAGACTAATTGTGCAATTGAGTTACCTGCTATGAACATACCACTCTACCTCTTGAGGTCAACTGGAACAGTGGGACAGGACCATCCTAACTTGCAAAGTGACTGACATTTCCTTACCACACAGATGTTGGCGCATCAGCGAGGGTGACTTCCAGAGCAGGAGACAATGGGAATGTTGAAGAGGACTGAAGGGCAGAATGGTTATGGAGCACCAGCAGCAGGTTGGGCTGAGCGGTGCGTGTTGTGACGCCAGGCAAGCCAGACTAGTGACTTGGTGCCACAAGGATGTTTAAAAGGCATCATCAGTAATGACGGTGCCAAAAAGGCAGTGTTAACTCCCTTGGACTGAGCTACTGCTCTTCTTGGCTGTAAAATAACAGTGGTGGCCATTGCTAAATTGCTGCAGAATCCAGAGTGGAGCTGGCCCGATTCCCAGGATGCAGTGCAATGTGAAGGTTTTTTTCCCGACTGTAAGTTCAATGTGAAGGGCAGGGCAAAGGGGAGGAGCCTTAGCAGAGCTGAAAACTAAGACATTTGAGCAATTTGGAGAAAATTGTCAGGATACTGGGACACTTAGTGAAAAACTGAGACAGTCCTGGTCAAACCTAGACATCCAGTCACTCGAGCCAGTGAAAAAGTCAATCTAGTTATCCAATCATAAATCCTTGTAACCACAAAGACCTTGATCATTTCCCCCCTTAAATTTTTCAAACAAAGAATGTTCCTGCTTCTCTCCATAGCTGTAACCCTTCAGCCCTCATAACATTCTGCTGTATTAATGTCACTTAAGTAAAAAGTAAAGTCACTAGTCCCACATGGCCATATGCTGCTTTCCCTTTTGAGGGGGAGAGCTGACTGATGGTGATTTAACCCGAGGGTCACCACACCTCAGGCGAGAGGCGAGGTTCAGAAGGCAGGGCCTTCAGTTAAGTATGTAGTAAATAACAGCGCCGCAACCAAGTTCCCTGAGGAACAGTATTCACCACATGTTCACAACTTAATTTTAACCCCACTCTTTGTTTTCTCGCCTCCATCTCTTTCTTCTTAATTCAATTCAATGCACCTTTGCCATGAGTCCCTGATGTGATACCTTATTTTTGAAAATGCATGTAAATCACGGTGCTTTTAAATTTTGTGTTCCATTATTTCTTCAAAACATTTCATAAGTTTGGTCAAGCATGAATATGCAAGGAGACAACTGACAGGTCACTCAAGGATTCGCCATTTCTGATAAATAAATCATTTGGAAGAGGGACAGAAACAAGGCAGTCATAATTTGTTGTTGATGCCAACTGGGAAGTGGCAGGGTGGCTGTAAATAACAGGCTTGAAAAATTCAGAAGTTGGGCTGTCAAGCATCAGTTTTGTTTAATGTGGATAAATGCAGAGAGATAAGACTGAAGAAGGGGAATAAGCAACGAGAACATAAAGTGAATGGTGTGGGCTGAATTGCCATTGACCCCCCTGCCCACGCAAGTCAATATTAATAATAACATCCCTCTCTTAGTTTTTAAAAAAATATAATTTTTATTAAGGTTTTCATAAAATATCAATAACAAAATGAAAAAGGAACCCAACAGGGTTAAGTACAAAACACAGTCCAGAAAAACAACCCTCCATACCCCCCTCCTCCCTGTACATAAATAATAAATTAACATTAACACCCCGACTTAACACAACAGGTAAATACACCCCCTCAGACCCTCCAGTGTAAGTAACAAAAACAGGAATAAAGTAAGCCCCCCCCCCACCCCCCCCGAGTTGCTGCTGCCATTGACCAACGTCTACCGTTCTGTCAGGAAGTCTAAGAACGGTTGCCACCGCCGAAAGAACCCTTGTACCGACCACTCAAGGCGAATTTCACCCTCTCCAATTTAATGAACCCTGCCATATCGCTGATCCAGGATTCCACGCTTGGGGGCCTCGCATCCTTCCACTGAAGAAGAATCCTCCGCCGGGCTACCAAAGACGCAAAGGCCAGAATACCGGCCTCTTTCGCCTCCTGCACTCCCGGCTCCTCTGCCACCCCAAATATTGCGAGCCCCCAGCCCGATTTGACCCTGGATCCTACCACCCTCGACACTGTCCTCGCTATGCCCTTCCAAAATTCCTCCAGCGCTGGGCATGCCCAGAACATATGGGTGTGATTTGCTGGGCTCCCTGAGCATCTAACACATCTGTCCTCTCCCCCAAAGAACCGGCTCATCCTTGTCCCGGTCATGTGTGCCCTGTGCAGTACCTTAAACTGAATGAGGCTGAGCCTCGCACACGAAGAGGAAGAGTTCACCCTCCCTAGGGCATCTGCCCACGTCCCTTCCTCAATCTCCTCTCCCAACTCCTCCTCCCACTTACCTTTCATCTCCACCACTGAGGCCTCCTTCTCCTCCTGCATCACCTGGTAAGTTTCCGAGATCTTCCATACTCCCACCCACCTCCCCGAGAGCACCCTGTCCTGTACTGTGTGTGGCAACAGCCGTGGGAATTCCACCACTTGTCACCTGGTAAACGCCCTTACCTGTAAGTACCTGAAGGTGTTCCACGGGGGGGAGCCCGTACTTCTCCTCCACCTCACCCAGGCTCGCGAACTTCCCGCCCACAAACAGGTCCCCCAACTTTCATATCCCTGCCCTGTGCCACCCTGAAAACCCTCCATCTGTTATCCCTCTCTTAGTTAAACAATTAATTTTTCTATTCATTCAAGGACAGCATTTATTGTCCATCCCGCATTACCCTTGAGAAGGTGCTGGTATGCTGCCTTCTTGGATTGCTGCTATCTATCTAGTGCACATATACGAACAGTGCTGTTAGGAAGGCAGTTCCAGGTTTTTGACCCAGCAACAACGAGAGAATGGCGAGATAGTTGAAAGGGAACTTGCAGGTAGTGGTGTTCCTGTGCATCTGCTGCTCTTGTCCTTGCTAGTAGTAGAGGTCGCAGATTTGGAAGGTGCGATCAAAGATCGCTGCAGAGTATCTTGTAGATGGTACACACTACAATGTTTGTCACTGGTGGAAGGAGTGAATGTTGAAGACGGTGGATGGGATGTCAGTCAAGTGGTTTGCTTTGTCCTCCATAGTGCAGACTTTCTGGTGTGCCTTTGGAGCTGCACTCAACCAGATAAGTGGAGAATATTCCAACACACTCCTGATGTGTGCCTTGTAGATGGTGGACAGACTTTGGGGTGTCAGCAGGTTGGTTACTCCCTACAAAATTCTGAGCTTCCAACCTGCTCTGGTAGCCATACTATTTATATGGCTGATTCAGTTAGTTTTATGGTCAATGATAACACCCAGGTAGTTGATGGTGGGGTATTCAGTAATTGTAATGTCAAGAAGATATGGTGAGATTCTCTTTTCACAGAATTTTTACAGTGCAGAAGGAGGCCATTCAGCCTGTCGAGTCTGCAATGGCTCTCTGAAAGACCATTCAACCTCGCTCCACTCCCCTGCCTTATTCCCGTAACCTTACCCATTCTTTCATTTCAGATAGCAATCCAATTCCCTACTGGATACGTTGATCAAACTTGCCACCACCATCCACTCAGGACGTTTGTGTAGTGATCTGTACATCTGTACATACATCTGCACATACACCAGGGACTACAGACAGATGTAACAGCCACAGCATCACTAGAGGGCAGCATCAGAGACAGGTATAAAGGGTCCAGCCCAAGGTAGGATCTTTCAGAAGCACAGGGCTAGTGAGCAGCAGCAGACAGAGACAGCTCAGCATAGGCAGTTTACCTTAGCTTCACTGGTCATACCTCTGGACTGTATTATATCTAGTTAAGCTCTGGAAACAGAACAAACCCACTGAATAAAGTATTTGTGTTAACTGGAAGTCTACAATCTTTATTCAGACTGAGAGAATAACATAGTTTGTTCCAGGCTCCAACCATCCTCTGAGTGAAAAAATACTTTTGCCCATTTTTTGAATCTGTGCCCTCTAGTTCTTGGGTGGGAACAGTTTTGCACTGTTTACTCTGTCCATACCTCTCATGATCTTGAATAGCTCTACCATGTCTCCTCTCAGCCTTCTTTTCTGCAAGCAAAACAGACCCAAAACCTCCAATCTCTTGTTGAAGATGGCCATTGCCTGGCACGTGTCTGCTTTAAATTTTACTTCCCACTTATCAACCTAAGCCCGATTGTTATCCAGGTCTTGCTGCATATAGGCACAGACTGCTTCAGTATCTGAGGAGTTGCAAATAGTGCTGAATATTGTGTAAACATCAGCAAACATCATTACTTCTGACCCTATGTTGGAGGGAAGGTCATTTATTAAACAACTGACACTACCCTGAGGATCTGCTGCAGAAGTGTCCTGGGATTTGGCTTGATTGGCTTCCAACAGCCAGAAGGGCTATTGCTGGGTCCTTTGTGCTAGGTATGGCCTCCAACCAGTTTGGTAGATTTGGATGGGTCCCATAATTCGATCATTATTTCAAGATCTGCATGAATGTCCTTTTCAGTCCTCCGATGCGATACTTAGCCAGAAGTTAACTCCCTCCCCTCTTACTCACGGCGCCGAGGTCCCAGGTTCGATCCCGGCTCTGGGTCACTGTCCGTGTGGAGTTTGCACATTCTCCCCATGTTTGCGTGGGTTTCGCCCCCACAACCCAAAAATGTACAAGCTAGGTGGATTGGCCACGCTGAATTGCCCCTTAATTGGAAAAAATGAATTAGGTACTCTAAAAAATTTTTTTTTTAAAGTTAACTGTCCCATACAAAAGAGCACCTCCTGTGTGATTCTTTGAGTACCAGACTCTGAATCTCCATCATGCTATCTTAAATAGCCAGCCACCAACTCAGCAGCACTCAAATGATGCACCAAGCAACGGCGAACAGGAAGATGTGGCAGGAGTAGAGGAAAGGCCAGTACCTGACTGCACTTGGCTGAGGAACTGAGAAAACCAGAGCTCAGGGGTCCAGGAAAAAATTGATCATGGAGCACTGAATCTATGAGATCATTTCCATGGTGGTGGATCAGTTGAAGGATCCCAATCAGCAAATGCAAATGGAAGAGCTTGATTAGCTGTGTACAGATTATACTTCTCCTCAAAGCAATAATGGCAAACTGTGGAAACATTTCAATACCTTGAGTAAACACAAAAAACTGACAATATTTACGTTGAACCTGGCTCAACCTTTATTGATGTTACATTACCTTTAACCTCACTGAATTCCCCAGCCTCTCCTGTTTGTCTGCTTATTCTCAGCATGCTTCAACGTCATGGAGATTCAAAGTTTTTGGTAATAAAGGGCGGGATTCTCCACTACCTGGCGGGGGGTCCCGGCGGGATGGAGTGGCGTGATCCACTCCGGCGTCGGGCCGCCCCAAAGGTGCGGATTCCTCCGCACCTTTAGGGGCCAAGCCCTCACCTTTAGGGGCTAGGCCCACACCGGAGTGGTTGCTGTCCCGCCGGCTGGCGTGGAAGGCCTTTGGCGCCACGCCAGCCGGGGCCGAAGGGACTCCGCCGGCCAGCGGATGTCCGCGCATGCGCGGGATCGTCAGCAGCTGCTGACGTCACCCTCGCGCATGCGCATGGGGGGTCACCTCCGCGTCGGCCATCGTGGAGGCAATGGCCGACGTGGAGGGGAAAGACTGCCCCCACGGCACAGGCCTGCCTGCAGATGGGTGGGCCCAGGTCACGGGCCAGGCCACCGTGGGGGCACCCCCCTGGGGCCAGATCACCCCGCGCCCCCCCCCCCCCTTCCAGGACCCCGGAGCCCGCAGCGCTGCCAGTGCCGCTGGTACGGGAGCTGGTTTAATTCACGCCGGCGGGACTGGCATAGCGGCAGCGGGACTTTGGCCCATTGCGGGCCGGAGAATCACCGGGGGGTGCCTGCCGACTGGCGCGGCACGATTCCCGCCCCCACCGAATCTCCGGTGCCGGAAAATTCGGTGGCCGGCGGGGGCGGGATTCACGCCGCCCCCCGGCGTTTCTCCGACCCGGTGGGGGGTTGGAGAATGCCGCCCATTACTCTCCCAGTTCAACTAATCCAGCACCGGTTATGTGCAATGTTCTTCCTGTTTTATCTGCACAAATGGCTTAAAGAACGCTTGTGAGCTTGCATGTTTTTTTTGTTATTCATTCACGGGATGTTGACATCGCAGCAAGGCCAGCGTTTACTGCCCATCTGTAATTGCCCTTGAGAAGTTGGTGCCGATCCACCTTCCTGAACCACTGCAAGCCTTGTGGTGTAAGTACTGCCACAATGCAGTTAGGAAGAAAGTTTTGAGGTTTTGGCCTATGGTGGTAACCCTGAGGATGTTTATGGTGGAGGATTAATGATGTTTCAAAGGGCGGGATAGTTAATACTGGTGGGCCATTATTAATGGAAGCGATGTGGGCTCCTACCGGTTCTCCAACTGGCAAACAAGACTCTATCACAACCATTATATTTCACCCACTGCGTCAAATGGCCTAGTTTTGTGCTGCAATTTCTACTCGATGAACCCAAGTAGGCCACCATACTACAATTGGAACTTCCTGGTTTTTTGAAGGATACAACTAAGGACAACAAAATTGAAAGCTTAGGAGACAGAAAAAATTCTAAGAAGTGTAGATAAATTGAGCTTTGATAACACATTTATCACACTGACAAACAATGTTAAGAGGAGCATGGTTCAAAGTTAGAGGAAAGATTTGATTTGATTTATTATTGTCACATGTATTGGTATACAGTGAAAAGTATTGTTTCTTGCATGCTGTACAAACAATGCATACGTCCATAGGGAAGGAAGGAGAGACTGCAGAATATATTACAGTTATAGCAAGGTGTAGAAAAAAGATCAACTTAATACGAGGTAGGTCCATTTAAAAGTCTGATGGCAGTAGGGAAGAAGTTGTTCTTGAGTCGGTCGGTACGTGACCTCAAACTTTGGTATCTTTAGTTGAAGGGTAAATGGGAGGAGGAGCTGGGGGAGGAGATCGAGGAAGATCTGTGGGCGGATGCCCTAGGTAGGATTAATTCCTCCTCCTCGTGTGCCAGGCTCAGCCTGATACAATTTAAGGTGGTTCACAGAGCTCACCTGACGGGGGCGAGGTTGAGCAGGTTCTTTGGGGTAGAGGACAGATGTGGAAGGTGCTCAGGGAGCCCGGCGAACCATGTCCATATGTTTTGGTCATGCCCGGCACTGGAGGGGTTCTGGAGAGGAGTGGCGGGAGCAATATCTCAGGTGGTGAAAGTCCGGGTCAAGCCAAGCTGGGGGCTAGCAATATTCGGAGTAGTGGACGAACCGGGAGTGCAGGAGGCGAAAGAGGCCGGTATTCTGGCCTTTGCGTCCCTAGTAGCCCGGCGAAGGATCTTGCTAATGTGGAAGGAGGCGAAGCCCCCTAGCGTGGAGGCCTGGATAAACGATATGGCTGGGTTCTTAAAGTTGGAGAGGATTAAGTTCGCCTTGAGAGGGTCTGCGCAGTGGTTCTACAGGCGGTGGCAACCGTTCCTAGACTATCACACGGAGCGTTAGAGGAGGGTCGGTCAGCAGCAGCAGCAACCTGGGGGAGGGGGGGGGGGAGAGACGTCCGGGGAGGGGGGGGAGGGGAGGGGGAGCTGCCTGGGGGGGGTGGATGAGCAAGAGATAACATGAAGAGTCGGGGAAACTGGCACGTACGGGAGAGAGCCAGTGTACAAAGCTATGTAAATATACTATTTTGCCATGTATATATCTTGCTCCGCGCAATTTCTCGTTTCTTTTTACGGGGGGGGGGGGGGGGGGTATTGTTTGTAAGGGAGAAACATTGTGTTAAAAACTTTAATAAATATATATATATTTTTTAAACTTTGGTATCTTTTTCCTGACGGGAGAAGGTGGGAGAGAGTATGTCCGGGGTACGTGGGGTCCTTAATTATGCTGGTTGCCTTTCCGATGCAGTGGGAATTATAGATAGAGTCAATGGATGTGAGGCTGGTTTGCGTGATGGACTGGGCTACATTCACAACCTTTTGTAGTTTCGTGCGGTCTTGGGCAGAGCATGCTCCATACCAATCTGTGATACAACCAGAAAGAATGCTTTCTATGGTGCATCTGGAGAAGTAGGTGAGAGTCGTAGCTTACATGCCAAATTTCTTTAGTCTTCTGAGAAAGTAGAATCGTTGGTGGGCTTTCTTAACTAGTGTCGGCATGGGGGGACCAGGGCAGGCTGTTGGTGATCTGTACACCTAAAAACTTGAAGCTTTCGACCCTTTCTACTTCGTTCCCATTGATGGAGACAGGGGCATGTTCTCCATTACGCTTCCTGAAGTCAATGACAATCTCCTTAGTTTTGTTGACATTGAGGGAAAGATTATTGGCGTCGCACCAGTTCACCAGATTCTCTACCTCATTCCTATACTCTGTCTCGTCATTGTTTGAAATCCGACCCACTACGGTGGTGCCGTCAGCAAATTTGAAAATCGAGTTGGAGGGGAATTTGGCCACACAGTCATAGGTGTATAAGGAGTATAGTAGGGGGCTGAGGACACAGCATTGTGGGGCACCGGTGTTGAGGATGATCGTGGAGGAGGTGTTGTTGCCTATCTTTACTGATTGTGGCCTGTGGGTTAGAAAGTTCAGGATCCAGTCGCAGAGGGAGGAGCCGAGGCCAAGGCCGCGGGGTTTGGAGATGAATTTTGTAGGAATGATGGCGTTGAAGGCTGAGCTGTAGTCAATAAATAGGAGTCTGTTGCCATTTAGTTTTGTTTTTTAATTTTGATGTTGTTTATATATTATTTATTTCTTGCTTAAAACTGGCCATTGTTATTTATATTGTTATATTACTGTGTAAAGGATACACAATGTACTGTCATGGTTGGCCAAAAATTTTGAATAAAATATATTTTTAAAAAATAAATAAATAGAAGTCTGACATAGGTGTCTTTGTTATCTAGGTGTTCCAGGGTAGAGTGCAGGGCCATGGAGATGGCGTCTGCTGTGGACCTGTTGCAGCAGTAGACGCACTGTAATGGATCAAGGCAATCCGGAAGACTGGAGTTGATTTGTGCCATGACTAACCTTTCAAAGCACTTCATGATGATGGATGTCAGAGCCACTGGATGATAGTCATTAAGGCACGCTGCTTGACTTTTTTTTGGTACAGGGATGATGGAGCATAGAGATTAAATTTAATTGCTTTGCATAAGGGGTGGTGAATATTAGATAAAGACTGCCAGGGAAGGCAGTAGAGCCAAATCGTAACTGTGTATTCAAGAGGTAACTGGCTAGATATATGGCATAACAGTGAGAAATGGGACAGATAAAACATTGTTTTGGTAGTCCTGAATTTCGGAATCAAATATACCACATCGTGCTCTTCAGCTCCCGCACACTCCTGGGTCCCTAATCAACTTACAGTGATGCAACTCCCTGTTATTACCTGACGTGTTCGAATGAACGTTTGAGTTGAGTCATGACACAATTAAGTAAATCAATACTGAAATGCTTCGCAGCTATTTGCTCCGAGCATAGGAACAGTCGGTAACACCCATTGCCAATACTCTAGTGAATCAACTCATAAAACTTCATACAATATTGAAAGAATTCTTTAAACTAATTCAACATTTTCATCTGTACAAATCAGACCACCTTCAATTTACTGGTTACGCATGCTCGAACCAAACTTGTCACCAACAGCATGATGGTAAACCTTGCTTCAAATAGGTTTAACAAAGACCATGAACAATATTACAAGAGATAAAACTATTGCGGCAACGTTGCAGCTGTTCGAATAAAGGCCACAATAACCACAAGAGTCCGGAAAACCCAAGCGGTAGCAGCAGGGAATAAGCAAGAAAGAAATTACAGAAATATCCTGAAAATTGTTTTAAAAGTTTCTTTCGGGGCACTGTGAATTTGGTATCTCTTGCAATAGTGGACTCCCAATTTATATGGTTGGAGAGATCACTCAGTGTATGCAGCCTCACATTAAGAATTTGTGTGACCAACGTGATATCAGAAAATGATTTGCATGTTGACAAGCTGTTCCCACTGCTTCAGGCACCAGTTTCCTACACCCAACGAGACTCCCATCATAAATCTATATAGTGTAAAAATGAGCAAAATGAGCAGAGATCACATGAAACCATCTCCATTTCCTCTCAACATCGAACAAAACTCAAAATATAGGATGCTGCTAGTCAGAAAATATCGGCCGGGATTTGACGTCGGCGTAAACACCGGCTTGTATGCCAATGTATGCCGGCTTCAACGGGCCTCCTGGCCTTCAGGGGGCTAGCACTGCGCCAGAGTACTGCGCGTTGCTCCAGCACCGAAAGGCACCCCTGCACGGCCGGCGCGGGTCCGCGCATGCGTACGACAACCGTCTCCGCGCTGGTGCATGCGCATGGTTGCCGTCTCCGCGCCGGTGCAGAGCAACATGTTGGGGACCTTACAGCGGGCCGTGCGGAAGGAGGTAGGCCCCCTCCAGATCGCGGCTGCCCACCGATCGGAAGCCACCGATCACGGGCCTGGACCCCGTGGAGGCCTCCCCCAGAGTCATATCCCCCCGCCCCCCCACCAGGACGTCCACCGTGGCCGCGGGTCCGAGCTCCCACCGGGTGGTACCAGGTTGGAGCCATGCCGGCGGGACGCGGCGGAACTCGGCTTGAGTTCGGCCGGTCGCCTGTGGAGAATCGCTGCGGGGGCCTATTTCAGAGGCCCCCATACGCGCGGGCGCGGTTGTCGCCGATTCTACGGTCGCTGGAGAATCGAGGCCCAACATCGGAGTGGCGTGGCGAGAATTTCCCGCGCCTCCGGCGATTCTCCGACCCAGCGTGGGCTCAGAGAATCCCGCCCATGCTCTCTAGACTTATGTATTCACAGAGAAAAAAAGAGGTACTGACAGCTCATAAAACCAAATTAATAAATAAGGCATTACTAAAATCCTCACTTATTGTGTAAAAGTATTGGTTGTGTATGCCTGATATCAAACTATTGATCAATTATTATTTTCATTTACAATTGATGTTCACCAACATAGAGTAGGATATTTTCTTAACCATGTTAAATGCTGTGAGATAAAATCCAATTTAACTTAATTTAAGAAATTTACATTTGATACAAATCTTGAACCTCTGTTATTTACTAGTTTTGAGAGATTTAATTAGATTAAAATAATTAGGAATTAAATATTGACTGTTATTATCATTATTGTGTATGTTGGGATCGTGCCACCTTGCTCCTTCCACCTTGATCAAATCAGTGGCAGAATGGCCCATGGATGGCCTTCCCACCCTAGCTGCTGTTTGAGGCTCTTAAGTGGGCAGTTAATGCCGAATTAAGGGTCTCTACCTGTCACTGCTGACATGAAACCAACATAGAGCAGACATATTGCCACACAAGGAACATGACATGCAAGCCTGTGCAAATTGCTTGTGGTCTCCCAGGCAAGGTCCCTCATTCAAAGACATAGGGCGGGATTCTCCGCTCACCGGCGGGGAGGGCCGTACCGGCGCCGAGGAATGGCGTGAACCACTCTCACGTCGGGCCGCCCTGAAGGTGCGGAATCCTCTGCACCTTCGTGGGGCTAGGCCGGCGCCGGAGTGTTTGGCGCCACGCCAACCAGCGCCGTAGGGCCTCCGCTGGCCGGCGCGAGTTGGCGTATGGGCGGAAGCGCAAGCGTGTTCTGGCGCATGCGCTGAACTGCTGGCATAATCCCAGCGCATGCGCAGGGGGTTTCTTCTCCGCGCCGGCCATCATGGAGGTTCACAGCGGCCGGCGTGGAGGGAAAGAGTGCCCCCACGGCATAGGCCCGTCCGCGGATCGGTGGGCCCTATCGCGGACCAGGCCATCGCGGGGGCCCCCCCAGGGCCAGATCCCCCCGTGCCCCCCCCCCCCCCTCCGAGGACTCCGCAAGCCGCCCGCAGGGTCAGGTCCCGCCGGTAAGTACCAGTTGTGATTTACGCTGGCGGGACCGGACAAAAACGGGTGGCCGCTCGGCCCCTCGCGGGACGGAGAATCGCGGGGGGCGGCCGCCGACCGGCGCGGTGCGATTCCCACCCCTGCCACAGCCCCGGCGCCGGAGAATTTGGCAGCCGGCATCGGGGCGCAATTCAGGCCGCCCCCCCCCCCCCCCCGCCCCCCCGCCGATTCTCCGACCCGGCGGGGGGTTTGAGAATCCCGCCCATACTGTCTGATCAAAGGACCTGACGTAGGGAAGAGGGAGATGTCATGATATGAATATTGACTGGGATGTAAAGAGTTAACAAGTTAATGTTAATGCTTCTTACCATTAGAGGGAACCACAGAACAGTCATATAAATATAATGTGACTCCTGGGATTCTGGGAGAAGGTGTAAGATGGAGTAAGGAGAAGCTTGGAGTAGGTGTGAGTTAAGATAGATCACTAGTATAGAATTCTGTGGCATAGATAATCATAGAATTTACATTGCAGAAGGAGGCTATTCGGCCCATCGAGTCTGCACCGGCTCCCAGAAAGAGCACCCTACCCAAGGTCAACACCGCCACCCTATCCCCATAACCCAGTAACCCCACCCAACACTAAGGGCAATTTATCATGGCCAATCCACCTAACTTGCACATCTTTGGACTGTGGGAGGAAACCGGAGCACCCGGAGGAAACCCCCGCACACACGGGGAGGATGTGCAGACTCCTCACAGTGGCCCGAGCCGGAATCGAACCTGGGACTCTGGAGCTGTGAAGCAATTGTGCTATCCACAATGCTACCGTGCTGCCCAGATATAGTATTGTCTTATTTATTAGTCAATACCTTGTAACATGTTTGAATCATAATTTGTGTAGAGTAAATAAACTAGCTTTATTTGGTAACATAGCTTGATGTTCTTTGGCTACACTACAACTTTAATCCATCCTGAGAAACTCAACAAAGAACATCACAGGGGGCACTACAGCCAGTCCCTGCCCTTGATATGGCCCCCTGCATCCTCTCTCCCCTACCCTCGAAAATTTCTTATTGCCACTATTTACGTCTGGATTGAGTCACCCTGCGATACTGGGCCTCTGGTGGGTATCATTCCAGCATCAGCCACCACCTCCTTAGGGGCACTCCTGAACAAAAGAGTTGGCAATCTCTGATTGGCCAGTAGCTCTTAGTGTGTGGGACTTCTCATCCCCGGGCTTCCGACCCAATGCAAGGCCTGCCGATGACCTGTTACTTGCCTCATAATTCAGTGGTCTTCCCCAAAGGGGGCAACACATGTCTCTTGCCAACTCTCTAGCCAGCTGATAACAATCCAACTATTGCCACAAATTCCCTGTGAAGGGACTTCCAAGAGCAAGGTGGCTTCAAAATATCAAACTGAAATTTTATTTTCCCTCAGAATTTCCCTATTTTGTTGCAACAAATGTAGGCACGCCCAAACTTATTAAGGCTACATCTTAAATTTAACATTACATGCATACTTTATTTGGTAAATTAAAGCTACATTTAAAAATTAGTGCTGGCGCAGCTTTTCAGATGAGCATAGTAAATATGAACTGTAAGAATAACTGAATACATTTGAAAGTGCTTTTATTTGCCTATTAAATTCTGTAATTGAATGTTGCTAAATATGTATTTTCCTATGTTGTTTACAACGTAACAACTTGCCTTGCTACAGTGGTCCTCGCATATAGAGAGAATTCTCAGAGTGCTCTGAAGCAGTCTTTCTCAAAGCTTTTTGGTTACATGACCGTAAAAAATGTATTAGTAGCTATGGACCGCCCATCTAAATGGTAAAACTACATTATATTCATAATATAAAAATGCTGCATTTAAAATGTGTTTTAGTAATGTGTGGGGGCTCGAGGCTTCCAGTAGTAAACAAAAGGAGTTTATTGATGCAAGGCAAAAGGCAGTGAGATAACAGGCACAGAACACTATACACAAGTCTTTACTCTCGGCTCCCTGGTCCACATTGCCTAGGGTCCAGCTCCCAGGGTTCCGTGCAAACTCCCCATTGGCCGACTGTGCGCGCTCCTGTACGATTGGCCCCATGCCGGTCATGTGGTCAGTGAATCTTGCTCCCTTAAAGGGACCATGCTGCCACGTGCCTTCCTCCTTAAGTCTCTTAATACATTTCCCCATAACTATGAGCAAAAGTCACAATTGTTAACAGGGACAGCCGAGGTAAGAGTTCATCAAACATCAAAAGGTTAATCAGTCTGGAGCTCTCTGGGTCCTCCCGGACCTCCATAGCCACACCACAGGCTCAGCACCCCTTTGGGTGACCGTGTGGTCCACAGACGATGCCACCTCAGGCAGGACCAATTCCATAATACGAGAACTAGACTCACCAGCTTCGACAGATGCAGCTGGTTGAACAGATGTGGGACCCCCTTGGCTGGACCTAGTTACAGGAATATTCACGGTGCTCACTGGACTTGTCAATTCCACGCTGGGGGTCACCACTCGTCGACTTCTCAGGTGGTTGACATATTTCCTGACAATGTGACAGAACGGAATACAATAAGGCATTTGGAATGAATCGCATGTGACGAGTAAGGGTTTGGCAGGATCGTAGTGGGTCAGTAACCTGGAAGATGATAACTGCCACTTCACCTGCAGAAAAGCTGTTTCCTGCAGCTTCCCCCGTGACCGTGCTTGATTGTCCTTCAAAAGGAGGTGTAAAGGGGGCCAACACGGTCGCAAGATTTGGGATGAACTTACTGTAATAGTTAACAAGTCCTAAAAATGAACAAAGTGCTGAGCAGTCCGTCGGGGTGGGGCCTGCTGAATGGCTATGCCGTATAAGCCTTTGCGGTCCACCCAGTAACTGAGTAGAGTACCCAGTAAGGTAGACTGGGTGGGTTGAAATACTTCGGGCCCCTTGCCCAAAACTTCGCTTAGGCCCCTGGATCCCATCTGGAGGTTGCGCTGCCAATGTAACTGTAAATGGCTCAACCAATCACAGCCCAACAAACTGGGGCCTTGTCCCCTGTCCACAATAAGCGGGAGGCATGCTGATTGGTGACCATAAACCACCAAAGTCATGGTGGTACCTGCAATGGCCAATGGCTCACCAGTGATCTTGTTCGCAACAATGAAGAAACTGAACCGTTCGATGTACTGACTCCTTGACTCAACCCCTTGGGTCTGGTTTACTCAATGATGGACCTTTTCATTCACAGTTTGAATCATTCTGACTCTTGATGGAACTTCTCGGTTTACCCCCCTCTCTCCACCTTGATTCACAACATCTGTTGGCTGCAATCAAATTTATTTTCCTCCCCGCCGATGTGTTTGCACTGATACTCTGAAGGCTTCCAGTAGTAAAGAGGCTTATTGATCAAAGGCGGATAGATAGCAGGCACGGAACAGGTCTTTACGGTTCAGCTCCCTGGTCCATACTGCCCCACGCAAACTCCCATTGGCCAGGGTTTATGCGCTCCTGTGGGATTGGCCCCAAACCGGTCATGTGCTCACGTGATCGGCTAAAGGGGCCACGCTACTACATAATGTTTTTACAATAACTTACACATCTGTGAGATGTTCCAATATTCTTTCGAAGCTGCACAGATACACAGCCTTGTAGCTTTCTGTAATCTCTCAGACAGGGAATAATAATAATCTTTATTAGTGTCACAAGTAGGCTTACATTAACACGGCAATGAAGTTATTGTGAAAATCCCCTAGTCGCCACACTATGGCGCCTGTTCGGGTACACTGAGGGAGAATTTAGAATGTCCAATTCATCTAACAGCATGTCTTTCGGGACTTGTGGGAGGAAACCGGAGCACCTGGAGGAAACCCACGCAGACACGGAGAGAACGTGCAGACTCTGCACAGACAGTGACCCAAGCCGGGAATCGAACACTGGTCCTTGGCGCTGTGAAGCAAAAATGCTAACCACTGTGCTACCGTGCTGCCCATATAACAAACAGACCATACACAACCAATGTTCCCAATAAGATGTAAACATGCATGGTTGAATAGCCGTATTAAAGGGACCACACAGTGCAATAAACAGACTGCACATAGCAAAGAGAAATTATTGAGAACATTGCCTGCTTCTCATTACTGAGTCTGTCCATCCATGCTCCCCTCCTGAGTGAGACAGACAGCCCATTCTTCGCTGTACCTGTAGACAGTCACACACACTGCTCCCTCCTCCTGGCTCATGTTTCACATTACTTCGTACACCTCCCGGAAAGTCTCTACAGGCTCCCAAAGGTCTCCAAACCACAGTTATGAATCATCACTTTAAAGGGTAGTGGAAAAAGAAATGACAGCAACCAAGAGGAGAAAAGAAAGAAGTTAAGTTAAATAGAAGGATCTTAAGGAGTGTTTTCAAGGCAAGTAAAGGTGCCTTAGTGGAGGTGCTGGGAGAGAAAGTTCCAATAAACAAAAGGCATAGTGGAAGAAGGAACAGAGAGAGTGGTAAATAAGGAATGGTGATTGTGTGCAAGGCTGTTGGGCTGGTAGAGTTTGCTGCAGTAGGGCATGATGAGGCCATGAATAGTTTGAAGACAAGGATAAGTATCTTAACAATCACATGATTGGAGCTCAGTGTAACTTGGTGATAATGGCATCAGTGGAGATAACAGTATAGGCTGAGATATTTGGATGAGTTGTATATTGTGGTAAAACTCCGAGCAAATTTATAATGGGTACAACCATATGAAATATTAATAAACACTTTATATTCTAACATGCTTATTTTGAAATATGATCTCCTCAGCTCACTCATTATTAGCATGTTGTAACAAGTTAACTTATTACTCACTATGGTTTAAAATTAGCTTCCAAGTGAGTTCACCAATCATTTATTAATACAACTGGCCTCAATAATTTGTTCTATACACAGCTAGTCAGTTTAGCATCCTCATACGCAATGTAAAAACACAGGTATTGGGATGTGTTAGAAATTAATTATATGCCTACTATAGAACATAGAACATAGAACGATACAGCACAGTACAGGCCCTTCGGCCCACGCTGTTGCACCGAAACAAAAGCCATCTAACCTACACTATGCCATTATCATCAATACGCTGATCCAATAAACTTTTAAATGCCCTCAATGTTGGCGAGTTCACTACTGTTGCAGGTAGGGCATTCCACGGCCTCACCACTCTTTGCGTAAAGAACCTACCTCTGACCTCTGTCCTGTATCTATTACCCCTCAGTTTAAAGCTATGTCCCCTCGTGCCAGCCATTTCCATCCGCGGGAGAAGGCTCTCACTGTCCACCCTATCTAACCCCCTGATCATTTTGTATGCCTCCATTAAGTCTCCTCTTAACCTTCTTCTCTCCAACGAAAACAACCTCAAGTCCATCAGCCTTTCCTCATAAGATTTTCCCTCCATACCAGGCAACATCCTGGTAAATCTCCTCTGCACCCGCTCCAAAGCCTCCACGTCCTTCCGATAATGCGGTGACCAGAACTGTACGCAATACTCCAAATGCGGCCGTACCAGAGTTTTGTACAGCTGCGACATGACCTCCTGACTCCGGAACTCAATCCCTCTACCAATAAAGGCCAACACTCCATAGGCCTTCTTCACAACCCTATCAACCTGGGTGGCAACTTTCAAGGATCTATGTACATGGACATCCCTCTGCTCATCCACACTTCCAAGAACTTTACCATTAGCCAAATATTCCGCATTCCTGTTATTCCTTCCAAAGTGAATCACCTCACACTTCTCTACATTAAACTCCATTTGCCACCTCTCAGCCCAGCTCTGCAGCTTATCTATGTCCCTCTGTAACCTGCTACATCCTTCCACACTGTCGACAACACCACCGACTTTAGTGTCGTCTGCAAATTTACTCACCCACCCTTCTGCGCCTTCCTCTAGGTCATTGATAAAAATGACAAACAGCAACAGAACAGATCCTTGTGGTACTCCACTTGTAACTGAACTCCATTCTGAACATTTCCCATCAACCACCACCCTCTGTCTTCTTTCAGCTAGCCAATTTCTGATCCACATCTCTAAATCACCCTCAATCCCCAGCCTCCGTATTTTCTGCAATAGCCTACCGTGGGGAACCTTATCAAACGCTTTACTGAAATCCATATACACCACATCAACTGCTCTACCCTCGTCTACCTGTTCAGTTACCTTCTCAAAGAACTCGATAAGGTTTGTGAGGCATGACCTACCCTTCACAAAGCCATGCTGACTATCCGTAATCATAGTATTCCTATCTAGATGATTATAAATCTTGTCTCTTATAATCCCCTCCAAGACTTTACCCACTACAGATGTGAGGCTCACCGGTCTATAGTTGCCGGGATTGTCTCTGCTCCCCTTCTTGAACAAAGGGACCACATTTGCTATCCTCCAGTCCTCTGGCACTATTCCTGTAGCCAATGATGACATAAAAATCAAAGCCAAAGGTCCAGCAATCTCTTCCCTGGCCTCCCAGAGAATCCTAGGATAAATCCCATCAGGCCCCGGGGACTTATCTATTTTCAGCCTGTCCAGAATTGCCAACACCTCTTCCCTATGTACCTCAATGCCATCTATTCTAATAGCCTGGGTCTCAGCATTCTCCTCCACAACATTATCTTTTTCCTGAGTGAATACTGACAAAAAATATTCATTTAGTATCTCGCCTATCTCTTCAGACTCCACACACAACTTCCCATCCCTGTCCTTGACTGGTCCTACTCTTTCCCTAGTCATCCGCTTATTCCTGACATACCTATAGAAAGCTTTTGGGTTTTCCTTGATCCTACCTGCCAAATACTTCTCATGTCCCCTCCTTGCTCATCTTAGCTCTCTCTTTAGATCCTTCCTCGCTACCTTGTAACTATCCATCGCCCCAACTGAAACTTCACACCTCATCTTCACATAGGCCTCCTTCTTCCTCTTAACAAGAGATTCCACTTCTTTGGTAAACCACGGTTCCCTCGCTCTACGCCTTCCTCCCTGCCTCCGGTACATACTTATCAAGAACACGCAGTAGCTGATCCTTGAACAAGCTCCACTTATCCAGTGTGCCCGACACTTGCAGCCTACTTCTCCAACCTATCCCCTCCAAGTCACGTCTAATAGCATCATAATTGTCCTTCCCCCAGCTATAACTCTTGCCCTGCGGTGTATACTTATCCCTTTCCAACATTAACGTAAACGTCACCGAATTGTGGTCACTGTCCCCAAAGTGCTCTCCTACCTCCAAATCCAACACCTGGCCTGGTTCATTACCCAAAACCAAATCCAACGTGGCCTCGCCACTTGTTGGCCTGTCAACATATTGTGTCAGGAAACCCTCCTGCACACACTGTACAAAAAACGACCCATCTAATGTACTCGAACTATATCTTTTCCAGTCAATATTTGGAAAGTTAAAGTCTCCCATGATAACTACCCTGTTACTTTCGCTCTTATCCAGGATCATCCTCGCCATCCTTTCCTCTACATCCCTAGAACTATTTGGAGGCCTATAGAAAACTCCCAACAGGGTGACCTCTCCTTTCCTGTTTCTAACCTCAGCCCATACTACCTCGGAAGATGAGTCCCCATCTAGCATCCTCTCCGCCACCGTAATACTGCTCTTGACTAGCAGCGCCACACCTCCCCCTCTTTTGCCTCCTTCTCTGAGCTTACTAAAACACCTAAACCCCGGAACCTGCAACATCCATTCCTGTCCCTGCTCTATCCATGTCTCCGAAATGGCCACAACATCGAAGTCCCAGGTACCAACCCATGCTGCCAGTTCCCCTACCTTATTTCGTATACTCCTGGCATTGAAGTAGACACACTTCAAACCACCTCCCTGAACACTGGCCCCCTCCTGCGACGTCAAATCTGTGCTCCTGACCTCTATACTCTCATTCTCCCATACCCTAAAACTACAATCCAGGTTCCCATGCCCCTGCTGCATTAGTTTAAACCCCCCCAAAGAGCACTAACAAATCTTCCTCCAGGATATTTGTGCCCCTCAGGTTCAGATGTAGACCATCCTGTCTGTAGAGGTCCCACCTTCCCCAGAAAGAGCCCCAGTTATCCAGAAATCTGAATCCCTCCTGCCTGCACCATCCCTGTAGCCACTATATAGTTATGATGTGAAGATGCCAGCGTTGGACTTGGGTGAGCACAGTAAGAAGTCTTACAACACCTGAGGAAGGAGCAGTGCTCCGAAAGCTAGTGTTTGAAACAAATCTGTTGGACTTTAACCTGGTGTTGTAAGACTTCTTACTGTACTATATAGTTGACATATCTAGGGGCGACATGGTGGCAAAGTGGTTAGCACTGCCTGCTCATAGCTCTGCGTACCTGGGTTCAATGCCGGCCTCAGGTGACTGTCTGTGCTGTGTGGAGTTTGCAAGTTCTCCCCGTGTCTGCATGGGTTTACTCCGGGTGGTCCGGTTTCCTTCCACAGTCCAAAGATGTGCGGGTTAGGTGGAATGGTCATGCTAAATTACCCCTTACTGCCCAAAGGGTTGGGTAGGGTTACGGGGATGGAGTGGAAGCATGGGCTTGGGTAGAGTGCTATTTCCAAAAGCTGGGGTAGACTCGATGGGTCGAATGGCCTCCTTCTGCACTGTAAATTCTAGGATTCTATCTGTACAAATAACCAGCTCAAAACAGGTAAAGGAATAGGTTAGTGCTGTTAGTTTTATTTTACTGGAAATTGTTTATGATTCCATTTCCATTTTTTTAAAAAGCAAGTGGAATGATGATGACAGAAGCACTTAACCCGAAAGAGGGTCCATGGACAGATGAGGCCTGGCATGAGAGTAAATATTGGATACTTAGCTATATTAGGCTTTTCATTTATCCTTGCTTGATTACGATGCATGCTGAATTCTGTGAGCTCATTAGTGAGTGGATGTGGAACAAAAGTTACTTGAGTGAACAGCAGCATGGTCCAACTGCCTTGTAAGGAATAAGAACAGCTGAACTTAAATGGCCATTATGAACAACCTGTTAATAAGTCTTAGGAACAGCCTTTCTCATAAATAACTAATAACGGAATAGATACAGATAACTAAACTTTACAGTTGGTTTGATACATAAGAACATAAGAACTAGGAGCTGGAGTAGGCCATCTTCGAGCCTGCTCCGTCATTCAATGAGATCATGGCTGATCTTTTGTGGACTCAGCTCCACTTTCCCGCCCAAACACAACAACCCTTTATTCTTCAAAAAACTATCTATCTTTACCTTGAAAACATTTAATGAAGGAGCCTCAACTGCTTCACTGGACAGGGAATTCCATAGATTCACAACCCTCTAGGTGAAGAGGTTCCTCCTAAGCTCAGTCCTAAATCTACTTCCCCCTATGTTGAGGCTATGCCCCCTAGTTCTGCTTTCACCCGCCATGGAAACAACCACCCCGCATCGATCCTATCTATTCCCTTCATAATTTTATATGTTTCTATAAGATCCCCCCCCACCCCGCATCCTTCTAAATTCCAACGTCTACTCAACCTCTCCTCATAATCCAACCCCCTCAACTCTGGAATTAACCTAGTGAATCTCCTCTGCAAACCCACCAGTGCCAGTATGTCCTTTCTCAGGTCAGGAGACCAAAACTGAACACAATACTCCAGGTGTGGCCTCATTAACACCTTATACAGTTGCAGCATAACCTCCCTAGTCTTAAACTCCACCCCTCTAGCAATGAAGGACAAAATTCCATTTGCCTTCTTAATCACCTGTTGCACCTGTAAACCAACTTTTTGCGACTCATGCGCCCTATAGGGCACCCAGGTTCCTCCACACAGCAGCATGTTTTAATATTTAAATAATAATCCCTTTTGCTGTTATTCCTACCAAAATGGATAACCTCACATTTGTCAATATTGTATTCCATCTGCCAGACCCTAGCCCATTCACTTAAACAATCCATATCCCTCTGCAGATTTCCAGTATCCTCTGCACTTTTTGCTTACCACTCATCTTAGTGTTGTCTGCAAACTTGGACATATGCACTTGGTCCCCAACTCCAAATCATCTATGTAAATTAGCTACCACTAGCTACCAATTGCCAATCAGAGAAACACACATTAATACCCACTTTTTGCTTTCTATTAATTAACCAATCCTCTATCGATGCTACTACTTTACCCTTAACACCATGCATCATTATCTTTTGCAGCAACCTGTTGTGTGGCACCTTGTCAAAAGCTTTCTGGAAATCCAGATATACCACATCCATTGGCTTCCCGTTGTCTGCTGCGCTGGTAATGTCCTCAAAAAAATTCCATTAAATTAGTTAGGCACGACCTGCCCTTTATGAACCCATGCTGTGTCTGCCCAATGGGACAATTTCCATCCAGATGCCTTGCTATTTCTTCCTTGATGATAGATTCCAGTATCTTCCCTACTACCAAAGTTAAGCTAACTGGCCTATAATTACCCGCTTTCTGCCTACCTCCTTTTTTAAACAGTGGTGTCACGTTTGCTAATTTCCAATCCGGCGGGACCACCCCACAGTCTAGTGAATTTTGGTAAATTCTACTGGAGACGAAATGTTACTGGATGGTGAAACTGGTCAGGAAGAACTGCTTGAGATGTTGTTACGGTCCCAGACCAGACCCCGAAAATGTTATTACGATCCCTGATGTGGCCCTCAAATTTGTTACGATCCTAGTTAAGACCCCCAAAATTTTGTTACAATCCAATTAGGGGCCAGTAACCTTTTTTGTAAAAGTCGACAAAATTTGAAATCCCAGTTATTTACTAGGAGAATGTAGCCATAAGTTTTCACAGTTTTCAACAAACAGAAGAAATTTTACTTAACAATAATCAACAAAACAGTCGCTGCTTTATCTTATACTCTGACTTACAGAATTAATATGAGGTAAACATGAATCAAACTGTTGTCGTGCACACCCAAACTGCACATTAAATGGCCGACACAAACGACAGGTTCATCAAATTTCTCAGCAACCTACCCAGATGTCAGTGAGTTGCAAGCATTCTTTAAAACTCTTCCACCAGAGAGATTTCAGCTCTTCTCACTCTAGCCTCTGATTTACCTCAAAAACTGCTCCAACTCATACTGCCTCAACAATTTCCCACTTCCCTCGCACAATTCGACCTCTCTTGCGAACAACTGTGGCTTACAGTCTGTGCATTTCTCCAGCTGCCAGCTTCACAGACCAACCAACGAGTCACTGGCACAGTCCCAGCACTCCAGCTGCTCTGAGCAGAAGACTACTGGCTCCCAGGGCTTCACTGAGCCCCAGTCCCCTCAGCGGCATGCAGCTATTGGCAGCACTTCAGCTGCATGGAACCAACCTTTCTCTCGGTCTGCTCCCAACCAACTGATCTGTCCTGTTAATATCCCCCAACGGGGTTCCAAACCCTGGGCCTGCTCTTAGGTAGAGTTGAATGTATCAACCCTTGGTACATTTGTACATTAAGTGTTACAACAGTCAACCAAGGGTCACTCCCCACAGGTGCAAAATTAACCTAGTTCCACATCTAAAACACACACAGCCAAAACATTCAAAAAACACAGATTTCATCACACTGTGAGAAGGAAAAGATGAAGTAAGAGTGTCTGATCAAGGCCAGAAGATAGGTCTGAGGTCTCAAGAAGCCAATGACAGGTAAATGGCTTTAACGATTGGATTTAGACACAGAACCCACCATATATAGACTATTTTGAAATCATTATTGAATGAAAATGCCTTGTCAATAATCTATCCAACTTCACCCCTAATAAAGGGTATAAATTAAGACACTTTGGGAGGGATAAGTATAGTAGGTGGTGGAAAAGATTTTTTTTTAAAAGACTCGGGTCCAACACTCATGAAGGGAATGAGAAATTGAGAAGTGTTCAGGCACCAAGAATAAAATGGAAGAAGGAAAAAAAGAGCTGATTGTGCCTGCCAACCATCCTGCCTGATCTGGCCCGGTACTCACTACTTGTCATTGTCATATATTTTTGCTGTATAGCTATTGTATTTCATCACATCTCAAACGCTGCTAAACTACGCTAGCAACACATGCATAAGCACACATTTAGAGGCCGAGCTCCAAACTATTGTTGATGCATTAACAATGGCGTATGAAAGAATGGGCCTTAGGCTAAACATCCAGAAGGCAAGGGTCTTCTACTAGCCTTCTCCCTCTGCACAGTACACCCCCTTAACATCCATGGTGAACCATTGGGCAATGTTGATCATTTCTCATACCTTGGGAGCCTCCTCTCAGTGAGGGCAGACATTGATGATAAGAGTTAACATTGCTTCCAGTGTGACAACGCAGTTTCAGTCATCTGTGGAAAAGATCAATCTCATGATCTACAGGGTTGTAGTGCTTCCTGCTCTCCTGTTTGTGTCAGAGAGGTGGACAACATACAGCAGATACCTTAAATGCCTGAAGAGATATTACCAGTGATACCTTAGCAAAATCCTCCAAATTCAATGACAGGATTGGCACTCCAATAGCAGTGTCCCTCTCAAGTCAACGTCCCAATATCAAAGCACTGGTTATGAATAATCGCTTACATTGGGTGGGCACATCATCCACATGCCTGACATAAGATTCAGAAAACAAGCTGTCTATTGTCAGCTTCATCACGGAAAGTGATTACCAAGTGGGCAGAGGAAATATTTCAGGGACATCCTCAAAGCTTCCCTGAAAAAAATGCAACATTCCATTGGTATGTTGTAATCTCTTGTGTGAGACTGTCCAAATTGGAGAAGAACTATCGGTAAAGGCGGCAACCATTTCAGACATCTCCTACAGGCCCAGGTGGAGGACAGAAGCAAACAGTGGAAGGAGCATGCCAAAATCCGAGCACACCACCAAACCGCCTCAACAAGCACTACCCGCCCCACCTGTGGCAGAGTGTGTTGAGCCAGCTTTGGATTTTTTAGTCACCTCAGGAACTACAACCCTGGAGTGGAAGAAAGTCATTCTCGGTCCTCAGGAACTGTCCAAGAAGAAGAATATTCAAGTCCCCTTGAGATAAACCAGCATTCCATTAGCCTTTCAATTACAATGTAATGGGATTAGAATAGATAGGTGCTTGATGGCCAGCGCAGACACGATGGGCCAAAAGGCCTCTTGCTGTGCTGTAAAACCTTATGCCTATGAGATGGGGGATCCATGATTATTAATCTATTTGCAAAGAGATTCTTCAACCAAAACCTTTGAGGACCACTGGTCTAGCAACAAGAAAAACAAAAAGGAATATATATAATATATATATTACCACTGCGCATATTAATAAAGGCATATCTCGGTGATGTAGCATGTGTGTGTAATTTGGGCCTTGTTGCCGTTCATTGATTCTGTTGTGACTATGTTTGCAAAATCTGACCAGATTCCTCACACCCTCACCTAAATTAGGGAATGATCTCATCAAAGAAGAGAAAGGTAGATGTTGAATGCTGAATATTCAACAAAGAATGGTCTTATACATATTTAATATTTAAATAGCTGTTCTTAACATAATTGATATTACATGAACGGCTTTCAACTTGGTAAGTGACTGTCCAGCCTATACTACTGGCCAACCCTGGCCTATACTGTAACTGTGATGACTTATTCTTTCAACAAGCTGCTGTAAAATTACCTTCCAACAATTACATCACTAGACCACATCAGCTTCAAGCAATCCGAAATGCCAATGCAAATAGTGAATATTAATGCAATGACATCCACATTTTGGCGACATTTACAATACGTTACATTAGTGCAACATGATTTTGTTTAATTAAACCTTTAAATATATAATAAATCAATACCTGATTTAAAATTGAGCCAGAATGAAATTGGCTGGAGAGGGAGTAATCCACTGGAGTCAGCTCACACAACCTCTTTGCTCTGGTGTGAAGCAACATCACTTTAAATAGATATCTCAGTTCAGTGCAAAAGAGAGCTTTAAATTTTACAAGGTTGTAACTCCATTTTGACTACTTAAAGTGAGGATACTCCACTGATTCTCAGTGGACCTGCATTGATGAGTTGTCTCCAATTAGCAAATGTAGATATAATAATAATAATTGCTTGTTGTCACGAGTAGGCTTCAATGAAGTTACTGTGAAAAGCCCCTAGTCGCCACATTCCGGCGCCTGTTCGGGGAGGCAGGTACAGGAATTGAACCCTGCTGCTGGCCTTGTTCTGCATTACAAGCCAGCTGTTTAGCCCACTGTGCTCTCATTCACTTATGAGGTCCAATTTCAATGACATGAGGTCTGAGTGCAAGATATTTGCCAAAAGCAATCATTAACACTTTACTGCCTGGATTGCCTTCCAGAGACATCTTCACTGCTTCAGGTGCCACACAGTCAATACAGACTCAAATGTTGCTGAATATTACAAAAAAATGTTCCATGTTCAGAGAAAAGCCCAATTATTATAATAATAATAATCCTTATTGTCACAGGTAGGTTTACATTAACACTTCAATGAAGTTACTGTGAAAAGCCCCTAGTCGCCACATTCCGGTGCCTGTTCGGGTAATTCAAGAGAATGTCCTTTATTTAGAGTGGTTAAAATGTGGAACTTACTCTCCCAAGAATAGCTGAGACGAATAATAAAAATCTTGATTAGTGTCACAAGTAGGCTTACGTTAACACTGCAATGAAGTTACTGTGAATAACATAGACACGTTACAGACAAGTCAAGATAAAGAAACGAAGGAGAAATAAAGAGAGGAATATGTTGATGGGGTGAGATGAAGGGTGGGAGGAGGGAGGAAAATTTGACATTTTCAACAAATGTACAATTGATCGTAGCCCAGATACGTTGCTCCAGGTTGCACTGAAACAAGCTGATCCCATTTGATTCTCTAATTAAATAATCCCACATTGGCAGCATCTATGTACTCCTGTAGATAGTAATGGGCGACACGGTAACACAGTGGTTAGCACTGTTGCTTCACAGCACCAGGGTCCCAGGTTCGATTCCCGGCTTGGGTCACTGTCTGTGCGGAGTCTGCACAGTCTCCTCGTGTCTGCGTGGGTTTCCTCCGGGTGCTCCAGTTTCCTCCCACAAGTCCCGAAAGACGTGCTGTTAGGTAATTTGGACATTCTGAATTCTCCCAGTGTACCCAAACAGGCACCGAAATGTGGCGATTAGGGGCTTTTCACAGTAACTTCATTGCAGTGTTAATGTAAGCCTACTTGTGACAATAAAGATTATTATATTATTATAGGTTCTGGACTATTTGCAGTAGTTGCGTGAATACATTTGTGTGAAATTTTTGTCAAGTTGCATGAGTCATGTTGCCCAAAAGTAAGAGGTGACCCTACTTTGATGGACAGGATGACCAGGGGTCACATTTGCCAGCGCCAGTCAATTGTGGCTGCCACCAGGACCTCTATCCTTGACCCCAAGAGCTGTTTGCCCAATTAAAGGACCTGCGGACCTGCAGCTCAACAGCACCCTTAGGAGGGCTGGCCATTGGTAGGGCTGCACCTGTAGGATAAGGGTGCATCAAGGGCCGTGCAGCCTCTAAATTAGGTAAGGGGGGTCTGGGAACATCAGAGCCAATAAGGCATGCAGCAATCAAGGGGCAAAGGGCAAGGTGAGGGCAAGCACCAGTGTTTCCACACAGCGGCCACTGCCACCGGAGGCCATTCTAGGAGCTAAGGAGAGATCAAAAAGGAAGGTCCCAATCTCCTGAGCCTTCTGAGAGGCCAACAGGGTTTACTTGGCGGTCTCCCCAAATGGCAGTGGGCCCTCCCAATGAACTCAAAGTTCCCACAGAGATGGGAAGTGGCCCTTATTTGGTCACATAAGTGTGGGGGTCGATCTGCCAGCTTTCCTGCTGATGGCATAAAAGACATGGGGGCATAATCAGGCATGCCATCCTGTGCCATTATCCATTTTGACAGCTTTTCTGCCTCCCAAAGGACTGGTAAGGTCTTAAGAACTAAGAAATTTATAATGCAGAAGGAGGCCATTCAGCCCATCGAGCCTGCACCAGCCCTTGGAAAGCGCACCCTACTTTAGCCCTTGTCTCCACCCTATCCCCGGAACTCAATAACCCCACCTATCCTTTTGGACACTAGGGGGCAATTTAGCCTGGCCAATCCAGCTAACCTGCACATCTTTGGACTGTGGGAAGAAACCAGAGCACCCGGAGGAAATCCACACAGACACGGGGAGAACGTGCAAACTCCATATCGACAGTCACCCAAGGCCGGAAATGAACCCAGGACCCTGGAGCTGTGAGACAGCAGTGCTAACCACTGTGCCACCGTGCCACCCATGGATGGAAGTGAACTGAAGGCACCTACCTCAGGGGCATCCCCATCTGAAAGATATGCATCACACAGAGACCAGCATTTTTGCAGGCTTGGTTGTGGGGACAGTCCATTCTTTCCTCGTCATCTTTATACCAAGACCAGCTGAAGCTCTGAAGTATCGTTGCAGAAATCAGTGTCACCGTCACAACTAGCGCACACCAAATAAAACATCCTTCTGAAAAATACAATGCAGCGACCCATACGTCGGTCGTAATGTCTACCAGGTACAATACGAATCCAGCTAGGGTCAATAGAAAATCGAGCTTGGTGAACTCTCCCGGACTTGTCATTGTGAGCTGCAATCCTTCTCACAGTCAAACCATAGCGACTTGTTGAGCTGCTGTTAAATTCCCAACTTGAGTGAGGCTGACTTTTTCTTTCACTTTTCAATGTAGCCAGGGAACGTCACTCGAAATTAATCCAATGTTAAATGCATGTTGTTATCTGGGTGAAAACCTGTCAGTCATCATGTGATTTCGAGGAGAAATTGGCTGTCAAATAATGCAAATGACTGAGGAGCGAAGTCCCTCTGAGAAGCGCCTGAGAGCGTGGCCAGAGGCCAACTTTCCGTCTCCTCCCCCTTCCGTCCAATAAGACTGACATGTAGTCAGATTGCACATTGCTCAATCCCAGACTTTTCATTCATGTGCAATCGGTCTTCTGACCATTTTATGATGTCGTTTCGTCGACGATGCAATGTGGCTGTAACTTGAAAAAGTCAACCAACAATTCCAAAAATGAAACGCGGATTGCGACCTCAATTCGCGTTCTGTCCATTTCCTGAAAACAAGAAGGAAGTTCATTTTCGTTTTCAGTGCCTGTGGCAGCAATCCGGCAGATCAGCTCCCGCCTGGTTTTCCTGATGTGGAGATGCCGGCGCTGGACAGGGGTGGGCACAGTAAGAAGTCTCACAACATGAAAGAAATGTTGTGAAAGTCAGACGATTCTGTAATAAGCGGGAGATCCGCTCTGCCAGGCTGGCATGCGAAAGGCTGTGCCACTTAAATGGTGCCCAGAGCCCAACTAATATTCCTCCAATTGTATTGCAGGAAAGCATGTACATGAGAATCTAAAGGAGAAATCCAGCTGTTGATGGCACATAACTGTAATGCATTTCTAATGGATCCTGAGGCATGATACTCCCTGAAATTTTTTAAGAATTTATATTTTTCATTTTAACAAATAATGCAACAAAACCACAGGATATCAATCCGGGTGCTCTGGCCTAGTCCAGTCCACTCTGAGACAAAGGTGTCAATAGCCCAAGGACCCAGCACACACCCGGACCCACCACTCAGGCCAGTCTGCACGTCACCAATCCCACCTAGGATAGCGTACCAGCTCACCGACACCAGAATAGCACCCAGATGAAGAGGAAAAAAACACCCGAGGGAGGAATGCCCGGATAGACCCAAGAACATTAGACATAGACTAGCTCTGTATGCCATTGCAATGTATGCCTTTGCAAGAAGGTTAATAGGGGATAGAGCAGAACTACCTTAACAGAGACAAAACACTGCCTCCCCATGGAAGACCCAACCATAACAAGAAGGACAATCAGGAATCCACAATATAAGACCACTTGGAGAAAACCACCTAACTCCCCCATCAAGCTTACCCAACTGAGGAAGGGCTCCGACAAAGAAGAGACATCACATATAGACTGTCACTTCAACAAATCAAACAGGGATAAACCAACCACATCTAGGCGTGAGTCATCATTCATTTCCCCCGACCCCAATAGCCCTAAAAAGGCGAACCACAAAAAAGAATCTAAAGGAACTCAATCCTCTCCAGGGTACATGATCTGCGCAGGCCGTTCAAAGGAGACAAGTTCAAAGCTACAGCAAAAATAAATGCAATTTGAAAACCAGATACAATTAGCTCTAACTGGGGGCTATCGACTAATCTAATCCCACCAGCCAACACACCAACCATCCACCCATCACCCCACCATGGCTCCATTCATCCATGCGGGGTGCTTAAAATGCAATCCCTTCTCATGGATGCAAGGATTACAGCATTAAAAAAAAGGATAAGACTGCTCTAACCACATATCAGTTTACCGATCCACTATGGTTTTTGTTAAAACAAAATAACAAATAACCCCCGCCCTCTTGCGCAAGCATCGTACACCCTTGTTAGGAGAAAAAACAATAATATTAAATCAACAGCATAATCACAAAGGAATAAAGTCCAGAATTATTGATGAACTGACAAGTGATGGGTTGACAAGTGGCAAGTTACATTTGTACTACACAAGTGCCAGGTAATGACCATCTCCTACAGGAGAGAATCAAACCATCGGCCCTTGACATTTAATGGCATTACCATCACTGAATCCCCCACATTCAACATTCTGGGCGTTACCATTGATCAGAAACTGAATTGGACTAGTCACATGAATATTGTGGCTACCAGAGCAGGTCGAAGACTAGGAATCTTATGGTGAGTAACCCACCTCCTGACCCCAAAGCCTGTCCCCCATCTACAAGGCACAAGTCAGGAGTGTAATGGAACACAACCCACTTGCCTGGATGAGTGCAGCTCCAACAGTTTTAAACTAGTATGGCAGGGGGGTGGGCACGGGAACAATAGGTCAGAAGGTGAGAGCATTGAGGGAGAACTAGGGAATAAAGACAGTGGGGCTCTGAGGCAGAGCAGACAGGGAGAAGTTGCTGAACACAGCGGGTCTGGTGGCCTGAAGTGCATATGTTTTATTGCAAGAAGTATTACGGGTAAGGCAGATGAACTTAGAGCTTGGATCAGTACTTGGATCTATGATGTTGTTGCCATTACAGAGACCTGGTTGAGGGAAGGGCAGGATTGGCAGCTAAACGTTCCAGGATTTAGATGTTTCAAGCGGGATAGAGGGGAATGTAAAAGGGGTGGCGGAGTTGCGCTACTGGTTAGGGAGAATATCACAGCTGTACTGCGGGAGGACACCTCAGAGGGCAGTGAGGCTATGTGGGTAGAGATCAGGAATAAGAAGGGTGCAGTCACAATGTTGGGGGTTTACTACAGGCCTCCCAACAGCCAGCGGGAGATAGAGGAGCAGATAGGTAGACAGATTTTGGAAAAGAGTAAAAACAACAGGGTTGTGGTGATGGGAGACTTCAACTTCCCCAATATTGACTGGGACTCACTTAGTGCCAGGGGCTTAGACGGGGCTGAGTTTGTAAGGAGCATCCAGGAGGGCTTCTTAAAACAATATGTAGACAGTCCAACTAGGGAAGGGGCGGTACTGGACCTGGTATTGGGGAATGAGCCCGGCCAGGTGGTAGATGTTTCAGTAGGGGAGCATTTCGGGAACAGTGACCACAATTCAGTAAGTTTTAAAGTGCTGGTGGATAAGGATAAGAGTGGTCCTAGGATGAATGTGCTAAATTGGGGGAAGGCCAATTATAACAATATTAGGCGGGAACTGAAGAACATAGATTGGGGGCGGATGTTTGAGGGAAAATCAACATCTGACATGTGGGAGGCTTTCAAGTGTCAGTTGAAAGGAATTCAGGACCGGCATGTTCCTGTGAGGAAGAAGGATAAATACGGCAATTTTCGGGAACCTTGGATAACGAGAGATATTGTAGGCCTTGTCAAAAAGAAAAAGGAGGCATTTGTCAGGGCTAAAGGGCTGGGAACAGACGAAGCCTGCGTGGAATATAAGCAAAGTAGGAAGGAACTTAAGCAAGGTGTCAGGAGGGCTAGAAGGGGTCACGAAAAGTCATTGGCAAATAGGGTTAAGGAAAATCCCAAGGCTTTTTACACGTACATAAAAAGCAAGAGGGTAGCCAGGGAAAGGGTTGGCCCACTGAAGGATAGGCAATGGAATCTATGTGTGGAGCCAGAGGAAATGGGCGAGGTACTAAATGAATACTTTGCATCAGTATTCACCAAAGAGAAGAAATTGGTAGATGTTGAGTCTGGAGAAGGGTGTGTAGATAGCCTGGGTCACATTGAGATCCAAAAAGACGAGGTGTTGGGTGTCTTAACAAATATTAAGGTAGATAAGTCCCCAGGGCATGATGGGATCTACCCCAGAATACTGAAGGAGGCTGGAGAGTACAAAAGGTGAAGTCACACGGGATCAGGGGTGAGCTGGCAAGGTGGATACAGAACTGGCTAGGTCATAGAAGGCAGAGAGTAACAATGGAAGGATGCTTTTCTAATTGGAGGGCTGTGACCAGTGCACAGGGATCAGTGCTGGGACCTTTGCTGTTTGTAGTGTATATAAATGATTTGGAGGAAAATGTAACTGGTCTGATTAGTAAGTTTGCAGATGACACAAAGGTTGGTGGAATTGTGGATAGCGATGAGGACTGTCAGAGGATACAGCAGGATTTAAATTGTTTGGAGACTTGGGCGGAGAGATGGCAGATGGAGTTTAATCCGGACAAATGTGAGGTAATGCATTTTGGAAGGTCTAATGCAGGTAGGGAATATACAGTGAATGGTAGAACCCTCAAGAGTATTGAAAGTCAAAGAGATCTAGGAGTACAGGGCCACAGGTCACTGAAAGGGGCAACACAGGTGGAGAAGGTAGTCAAGAAGGCATACGGCATGCTTGCCTTCATTGTATAGAACCTTAGTTAGGCCACACTTGGAGTATAGTGTTCAATTCTGGTCGCCACACTACCAGAAGGATGGGGAGGCTTTAGAGAGGGTGCAGAAGAGATTTACCAGAATGTTGCCTGGTATGGAGGGCATTAGCTATGAGGAGCGGTTGAATAAACTCGGTTTGTTCTCACTGGAACGAAGGAGGTTGAGGGGGCGACCTGATAGAGGTCTACAAAATTATGAGGGGCATAGAAAGAGTGGATAGTCAGAGGCTTTTCCCCGGGGTAGAGTGGTCAATTACTAGGGGGCATAGGTTTAAGGTGAGAGGGGCAAGGTTTAGAGTATATGTACGAGGCAAGTTTTTTACGCAGAGGGTAGTGGGTGCCTGGAACTCGCTACCGGAGGAGGTGGTGGAAGCAGGGACGATAGTGACATTTAAGGGGCATCTTGACAAATACATGAATAGGATGGGAATAGAGGGATACGGACCCAGGAAGTGTAGAAGATTGTAGTTTAGTCGGGCAGCATGGTCGGCACGGGCTTGGAGGGCCGAAGGGCCTGTTCCTGTGCTGTACATTTCTTTGTTCTTTGTTTGTAACACCACTCAAGAAGCTCAACATCATCCAGGTCAAAGCAGCCCGCTTGATTGCTCCCCTTCCAAAAACATTCAAACCCTCCACCACCAATGAACAGTGACAGCCATGTGTACCATCTACAAGATGCAGTAACTCATCAAGGTTGATTAGACAGCACCTTCCAAACCCACGACTGCTACTGTGTTAAAGGGCAAGAGCAGAAGATACCTGGGAACCCCACCACCTGGGCATCCCAAAAGAAGATAATGATGAAATGTGCACCAGGATAAATAAAGGATTAAAAGATGAGTGGAGACAGAGCTCCAAAAACATGGCAGCTTCTGTGCTCACATCATATGACTCCGCCCCCCCCACCCCCCCCCAAAAATTAGATTTTACTATTAGAGGATACATTCTGATTTATTTTAAGTAATAATTATAATCGTTATTAGTGTCACAAGTAGGCTTACAGTAACACTGCAGTGAAGTTACTGTGAAAATCCCCTAGTCGCCACATTCATACACTGAGGGAGAATTCAGAATGTCCAATTAACAAGCACATCTTTCGGGACTTGTGGAAGGAAATGTGAGCACCTGGAGGAAATCCACACAGACACAGGGCGAACGTGCGGACTCCGCACAAACAGTGACCCAAGCCAGGAATTGAACTTGGGACCCTGGAGCTGTGAAGCAACAGTGCTAACCACTGTGCTACTGTTCCTGCAGCTGGCCAATGGGATTTCTTTCCCATTGTCAACACCTCAAGCCATCTGGAAACACGTGGGCGCGCTGCCGAGGGTCCTGCCGATGGAGAATTCTGCTGAATGTGCTGGATCTCATACCTAACACCTTTGTTACCACCCATACCCCTTCAGTGACATCCATAGCTTTTATCATTGACCTTCATTCATTCTCTACAACCCTTTGTTGAACACACTCTTTTACCTTCAAAGAGAGAGAGGTCTTTACTGCTCTTTTCCGGCAGTGTTTTTAGATGACTGTCATGTTTCATTTTCCTCCTCCTTCAGTGTGTTTGGCAGAACAAGATTTTTAAACTCCTGCCCACAACGGAATTTGATTAATATGTCTTGCAGTCATTGTAGCAGACCAACTAGTCTCAGTTTTTTAAATCTTTTCCTCTCCAAACCTTTTGATACATTTCAATATAAAAATCAACACAAAATTGGGATGCTTTGTCCTGCACAAGGGGTTTTGAATATCTGATGAATAGATGGCTGGTTAACAGTTCCCATTGTCTTGATGGAATGACAGTTCATTAAAGTCCGGCATTCTGCATTTTTAATGACATTCTTTCAAGAGAGTCCCTATTGAAGTGGACTTTGACGAGCCCAGGTGTAAAATTCCATGCAATAGAATCACAGTGCAATTCTTTTTTTATATAAAGTTAGAGTATCCAATTATTTTTTTCCAATTAAGGGGCAATTTAGCATGGCAAAACCACCTAACCTGCACATATTTGGGTTGTGGGGGTTACGCCTATGCAGACACAGGGAGAATGTGCAAACTCCACACAGACAGTGACCCAGGGCTGGAATCGAACCCGGATCCACAGCGTCGCAGGCAGCAGTGCTAACTACTGCACCACCGTGCCGCCCAAACCACAGTGCAATTCATGTGGAAACGTTTCAAAGTTCATATCCATCTCTGCCAGTTTATACTGACTCACTCCTGTCCATATCCAGCTCTGCCAGTTCCCACAGGTTTCTCCAGCCAAAGCCCAAGACAAGTGAACAGCCGCGGGCTATCATTGCGAAACTGCACTGGTACCAAGACCTGGAATAGCTCTGCCAGTTCACACTCACTCACTCCTGTCTATATCAAACTCTGTCAGTTCACACTCACTCACTCCTGTCTATATCCAGCTCTGCCAGTTCACACTGACTCACTCCTGTCCATATCCAGCTCTGCCAGTTCACACTGACTCACTCCTGTCCATATCCAGCTCTGCCAGTTTACACTCACTCCTGTCCATAGCCAGCTCTGCCAGTTCACACTCACTCCTGTCCATATCCAGCTCTGCCAGGTCACACTGACTCACTCCTGTCCATATCCAGCTCTGCCAGTTCACACTCACTCCTGTCCATATCCAGCTCTGCCAGTTCACACTGACTCACTCCTTTCTATATCCAGCTCTGCCGGTTCACACTGACTCACCCCTGTCCATATCCAGCTCTGCCAGTTCACACTCACTCCTGTCCATATTCAGCTCAGCCAGTTCACACTGACTCACTCCTTTCTATATCCAGCTCTGCCAGTTCACACTGACTCACGCCTGTCCATATCCAGCTCTGCCAGTTCACACTGACTCACTCCTGTCCATATCCAGCTTTGCCAGTTCACACTGACTCACTCCTGTCTCTATCCAGCTCTGCCAGTTCACACTGACTCACGCCTGTCCATATCCAGCTCTGCCAGTTCACACTGACTCACCCCTGTCCATATCCAGCTCTGCCAGTTCACACTGACTCACACCTGTCCATATCCAGCTCTGCCAGTTCACTCACACTCCTTTCCATATCCAGCTATGCCAGTTCACACTCACTCCTGTCCATATCCAGCTCTGCCAGTTCACACTGACTCACTCCTGTCCATATCCAGCTCTGCCAGTTCTCACTGACTCACTCCTGTCTATATCCAGCTCTGCCAGTTCACACTCACTCCTCTCCATATCCAGCTCTGCCAGTTCACTCACACTCCTTTCCATATCCAGTTCTGCCAGTTCACACTCACTCCTGTCCATATCCAGCTCTGCCAGTTCACTCACACTCCTTTCCATATCCAGCTCTGCCAGTTCACACTCACTCCTGTCCATATCCAGCTCTGCCAGTTCACACTGACTCACTCCTGTCCATATCCAGCTCTGCCAGTTCACACTGACTCACTCCTGTCCATATCCAGCTCTGCCAGTTCACACTCACTCCTGTCCCTATCCAGCTCTGCCACTTCACACTGACTCACTCCTGTCCATATCCAGCTTTGCCAGTTCACACTGACTCACTCCAGTCCATATCCAGCTCTGCCAGTTCACACTGACTCATCCCTGTCCATATCCAGCTCTGCCAGTTCACACTCACTCACTCCTGTCCATATCCAGCTCTGCAGTTCACACTCACTCCTGTCCATATCCAGCTCTGCCAGTTCACACTGACTCACTCCTGTCCAGATCCAGCACTGCCAGTTCACACTGACTCGCTCCTGTCCATATCAAGCTCTGCCAGTTCACACTCACTCCTGTCCATGTCCAGCTCTGCCAGTTCACACTGACTCACTCCTGTCCAGATCAAGCTCTGCCAGTTCACACTCACTCCTGTCCATATCCAGCTCTGCCAGTTCACACTGACTCACTACTGTCCATATCCAGCTCTGTCAGTTCACACTGACTCACTCCTGTCCATATCCAGCTCTGCCAGTTCACACTGACTCACTCCTGTCCATATCCAGCTCTGTCAGTTCACACTGACTCACTCCTGTCCATTTCCAGCTCTGCCAGTTCACACTCACTCCTGTCCATATCCAGCTCTGCCAGTTCACACTGACACACGCCTGTCCAGATCCAGCTCTGCCAGTTCACACTGACTCACTCCTGTCTATATCCAGCTCTGCCAGTTCACACTGACTCATTCTTGTCTATATCCAGCTCTGCCAGTTCACACTGACTCGCTCCTGTCCATATCCAGCTCTGCCAGTTCACTCTCACTCCTGTCCATATCCAGCTCTGCCAGTTCACACTGACTCGCTCCTGTCTATATCCAACTCTGCCAGTTCACACTGACTAACTCCTGTCTATATCCAGCTCTGCCAGTTCACACTCACTCCTGTCCATATCCAGCTCTGCCAGTTCACACTGACTCACTCCTGTCCATATCCAGCTTTGCCAGGTCACACTGACTCGCTCCTGTCCATATACAGCTCTGCCAGTTCACACTGACTCATCCCTGTCCATATCCAGCTCTGCCAGTTCACACTCACTCACTCCTGTCCATATCCAGCTCTGCCAGTTCACGCTCACTCCTGTCCATATCCAGCTCTGCCAGTTCACACTGACTCACTCCTGTCCATATCCAGCTCTGCCAGTTCACACTGACTCACTCCTGTCCATAACCAGCTCTGCCAGTTCACACTGACTCGCTCCTGTCCATATCAAGCTCTGCCAGTTCACACTCACTCCTGTCCATATCCAGCTCTGCCAGTTCACACTGACTCACTCCTGTCCAGATCCAGCTCTGCCAGTTCACACTCACTCATCTCCATATCCAGCTCTGCCAGTTCACACTGATTCACTCCTGTCCAGATCCCGCTCTGCCAGTTCACACTGACTCACTCCTGTCCATATCCAGCTCTGCCAGTTCACACTCACTCCTGTCCATATCCAGCTCTGCCAGTTCACACTGACTCACTCCTGTCCGTATCCAGCTCTGCCAGTTCACACTGACTCATTCTTGTCCATATCCAGCTCTGCCAGTTCACACTGACTCACTCCTGTCCAGATCCAGCTCTGCCAGTTCACACTGACTCACTCCTGTCCATATCCAGCTCTGTCAGTTCACACTCACTCTTGTCCATATCCAGCTCTGCCAGTTCACACTGACTCACTCCTGTCCATATCCAGCTCTGCCAGTTCACACTGACTCACTCCGGTCCATATCCAGCTGTGCCAGTTCACGCTGACTCACTCCTGTCCAGATCCTGCTGTGCCAGTTCACACTGACTCACTCCTGTCCATATCCAGCTCTGCCAGTTCACACTGACTCACACCTGTCCATCTCCAGCTCTGCCAGTTCACACTCACTCCTGTCCATATCCAGCTCTGCCAGTTCACACTGACTCACTCCTGTCCAGAACCAGCTCTGTCAGTTCACACTGACTCACTCCTGTCCATATCCAGCTCTGCCAGTTCACACTCACTCCTGTCCATATCCAGCTCTGCCAGTTCACACTGACTCACTCCTGTCCAGATCCAGCTCTGCCAGTTCACACTGACTCACTCCGGTCCATATCCAGCTCTGCCAGTTCACACTGACTCACTCCTGTCCAGATCCAGCTCTGCCAGTTCCCACTGACTCACTCCTGTCCATATCCAGCTCTGCCAGTTTACACTGACTCACTCCTGTCTATATCGAGCTCTGCCAGTTCACACTCACTCCTGTCCATCTCCAGCTCTGCCAGTTCAAACTGACTCACACCTGTCCAGATCCAGCTCTGCCAGTTCACACTGACTCACTCCTGTCCATATCCAGCTCTGCCAGTTCACACTGACTCACTCCTGTCCATCTCCAGCTCTGCCAGTTCAAACTGACTCACACCTGTCCAGATCCAGCTCTGCCAGTTCACACTCACTCCTGTCCATATCCAGCTCTGCCAGTTCACACTGACTCACTCCTGTCCATATCCAGCTCTGTCAGTTCACACTGACTCACTCCTGTCCATATCCAGCTCTGCCAGTTCACACTCACTCCTGTCCATATCCAGCTCTGCCAGTTCACACTCACTCCTGTCCATATCCAGCTCTGCCAGTTCACACTGACTCACTCCTGTCCAGATCCAGCTCTGCCAGTTCACACTGACTCACTCCTGTCCATATCCAGCTCTGCCAGTTCACACTCACTCCTGTCCATATCCAGCTCTGCCAGTTCACACTGACTCACCCCTGTCTATAACCAGCTCTGCCAGTTCACACTGACTCACTCCTGTCCATATCCAGCTCTGCCAGTTCACACTGACTCACTCCGGTCCATATCCAGCTGTGCCAGTTCACGCTGACTCACTCCTGTCCAGATCCTGCTGTGCCAGTTCACACTGACTCACTCCTGTCCAGATCCAGCTCAGCCAGTTCACACTGACTCATTCTTGTCCATATCCAGCTCTGCCAGTTCACACTGACTCACGCCTGTCCATATCCAGCTCTGCCAGTTCACTCTCACTCCTGTCCATATCCAGCTCTCCCAGTTCACACTGACTCGCTCCTGTCTATTTCCACCTCTGCCAGTTCACACTGACTCACTCCTGTCTATATCCAGCTCTGCCAGTTCACACTCACCCCTGCCCATATCCAACTCTGCCAGTTCACACTGACTCACTCCTGTCCATATCCAGCTCTGCCAGTTCACACTGACTCACTCCTGTCCATATCCAGCTCTGCCAGTTCACACTCACTCCTGTCCATATCCAGCTCTGCCAGTTCACACTGACTCACTCCTGTCCAGATCCAGCTCTGCCAGTTCACACTGACTCACTCCTGTCCATATCCAGCTCTGCCTGTTCACACTGACTAACTCCTGTCCATATCCAGCTCTGCCAGTTCACACTGACTCACTCCTGTCCAGATCCAGCTCTGCCAGTTCACACTGACTCACACCTGTCCAGATCCAGCTCTGCCAGTTCACACTCACTCCTGTCCATATCCAGCTCTGCCAGTTCACACTGACTCACTCCTGTCCATATCCAGCTCTGCCAGTTCACACTGATGCACTCCTGTCCAGGTCCAACTCTGCCAGTTCACTCTGACTCACGCCTGTCCATATCCAGCTCTGCCAGTTCACACTCACTCCTGTCCATATCCAGCTCTGCCAGTTCACACTGACTCGCTCCTGTCTATATCCAACTCTGCCAGTTCACACTGACTCACTCCTGTCCATATCCAGCTCTGCCAGTTCATGCTCACTCCTGTCCATATCCAGCTCTGCCAGTTCACACTGACTCACTCCTGTCTCTATCCAGCTCTGCCAGTTCACACTGACTCACTCCTGTCCATATCCTTCTCTGCCAGTTCACACTTACTCACTCCTGTCCATATCCAGCTCTGCCAGTTCACACTGACTCACTCCTGTCCATATCCAACTCTGCCAGTTCACACTGACTCACACCTGTCCATATCCAGCTCTGCCAGTTCATGCTCACTCCTGTCCATAGCCAGCTCTGCCAGTTCACACTGACTCACTCCTGTCCATATGCAGCTCTGCCAGTTTACACTCACTCCTGTCAATTTCCAGCTCTGCCAGTTCACACTGACTCACTCCTGTCCATATCCAGCTCTGCCAGTTCACACTGACTCATTCCTGTCCATATCCAGCTCTGCCAGTTCACACTCACTCCTGTCCATATCCAGCTCTGCCAGTTCACACTGATTCACTCCTGTCAATTTCCAGCTCTGCCAGTTCACACTGACTCACTCCTGTCCATATCCAGCTCTGCCAGTTCACACTGACTCATTCCTGTCCATATCCAGCTCTGCCAGTTCACACTCACTCCTGTCCATATCCAGCTCTGCCAGTTCACACTGATTCACTCCTGTCTATTTCCAGCTCTGCCAGTTCACACTGACTCACCCCTGTCCATATCCAGCTCTGCCAGTTTACACTGACTCACTCCTGTCCATATCCAGCTCTGCCAGTTCACACTCACTCCTGTCCATATCCAGCTCTGCCAGTTCACACTGATTCACTCCTGTCTATTTCCAGCTCTGCCAGTTCACACTGACTCACCCCTGTCCATATCCAGCTCTGCCAGTTCACACTCACTCCTGTCCATATCCAGCTCTGCCAGTTCATGCTCACTCCTGTCCATATCCAGCTCTGCCAGTTCACACTGACTCGCTCCTGTCTCAATCCAGCTCTGCCAGTTCACACTGACTCACACCTGTCCATATCCTGCTCTGCCAGTTCACACTGACTCACTCCTGTCCATATCCAGCTCTGCCAGTTCACACTCACTCCTGTCCATATCCAGCTCTGCCAGTTCATGCTCACTCCTGTCCATATCCAGCTCTGCCAGTTCACACTGACTCACTCCTGTCTATTTCCAGCTCTGCCGGTTCACACTGACTCACCCCTGTCCATATCCAGCTCTGCCAGTTCACACTGACTCACTCCTGTCTATTTCCAGCTCTGCCAGTTCACACTGACTCACTCCTGTCCATATCCAGCTCTGCCAGTTCACACTGACTCACTCCTGTCTGTATCCAGCTCTGCCAGTTCAGTCTCACTCCTTTCCATATCCAGCTCTGCCAGTTCACACTCACTCCTGTCCATATCCAGCTCTGCCAGTTCACACTCACTCCTGTCCATATCGAGCTCTGCCAGTTCACACTGACTCACTCCTGTCTATATCCAGCTCTGCCAGTTCACACTGACTCATTCTTGTCCATATCCAGCTCTGCCAGTTCACACTGACTCACACCTGTCCATATCCAGCTCTGCCAGTTCACTCTCACTCCTGTCCATATCCAGCTCTGCCAGTTCACACTGACTCGCTCCTGTCTATATCCACCTCTGCCAGTTCAGACTGACTCACTCCTGTCTATATTCAGCTCTGCCAGTTCACACTCACTCCTGTCCATATCCAGCTCTGCCAGTTCACACTGACTCACTCCTGTCCATATCCAGCTCTGCCAGTTCACACTAACTCACTCCTGTCCATATTCAGCTCTGCCAGTTCACACTCACTCCTGTACATATACAGCTCTGCCAGTTCACACTGACTCACTCCTGTCCAGATCCAGCTCTGCCAGTTCACACTGACTCACTCCTGTCCATTTCCAGCTCTGCCAGGTCACACTGACTCACTCCTGCCCAGATCCAGCTCTGCCAGTTCACACTGACTCACACCTGTCCAGATCCAGCTCTGCCAGTTCACACTCACTCCTGTCCATATCCAGCTCTGCCAGTTCACACTGACTCACTCCTGTCTATATCCAGCTCTGCCAGTTCACACTGACGCACTCCTGTCCAGGTCCAACTCTGCCAGTTCACACTGACTCACGCCTGTCCATATCCAGCTCTGCCAGTTCACACTGACTCACTCCTGTCCATATCCAGCTCTGCCAGTTCACACTGACTCACTCCTGTCCATATCCAGCTCTGCCAGTTCATGCTCACACCTGTCCATATCCAGCTCTGCCAGTTCACACTGACTCACTCCTGTCTCTATCCAGCTCTGCCAGTTCACACTGACTCACTCCTGTCCATATCCAGCTATGCCAGTTCACAGTGACTCGCTCCTGTCCATATCCAGCTCTGCCAGTTTACACTCACTCCTGTCCATAGCCAGCTCTGCCAGGTCACACTGACTCACTCCTGTCCATATCCAGCTCTGCCAGTTCACACTCACTCCTGTCCATATCCAGCTCTGCCAGTTCACACTGACTCACTCCTGTCTATTTCCAGCTCTGCCAGTTCACACTGACTCACTCCTGTCCATATCCAGCTCTGCCAGTTCACACTGACTCACTCCTGTCCATATCCAGCTCTGCCAGTTCACTCTCACTCCTTTCCATATCCAGCTCTGCCAGTTCACACTCACTCCTGTCCATATCCAGCTCTGCCAGTTCACACTGACTCACTCCTGTCCATCTCCAGCTCTGCCAGTTCACACTCACTCCTGTCCATATCCAGCTCTGCCAGTTCACACTGACTCACTCCTGTCCATATCCAGCTCTGCCTGTTCACACTGACTCACTCCTGTCCATATCCAGCTCTGCCAGTTCACACTACCTCACTCCTGTCCAGATCCAGCTCTGCCAGTTCACACTGTCTCACACCTGTCCAGATCCAGCTCTGCCAGTTCACACTCACTCCTGTCCATATCCAGCTCTGCCAGTTCACACTGACTCACTCCTGTCTATATCCAGCTCTGCCAGTTCACACTGACGCACTCCTTTCCAGATCCAACTCTGCCAGTTCACACTGACTCACGCCTGTCCATATCCAGCTCTGCCAGTTCACACTGACTCACTCCTGTCCATATCCAGCTCTGCCAGTTCACACTGACGCACTCCAGTCCAGGACCAACTCTGCCAGTTCACAATGACTCACGCCTGTCCATATCCAGCTCTGCCAGTTCACACTCACTCCTGTCCATATCCAGCTCTGCCAGTTCACACTGACTCGCTCCTGTCTATATCCAACTCTGCCAGTTCACACTGACTCACACCTGTCCAGATCCTGCTCTGCCAGTTCACACTCACTCCTCTCCATATCCAGCTCTGCCAGTTCACACTGACTCACTCCTGTCCGTATCCAGCTCTGCCAGTTCACACTCACTACTGTCCATATCCAGCTCTGCCAGTTCACACTGACTCACTCCTGACCGTATCCAGCTCTGCCAGTTCACACTGACTCATTCTTGTCCAGATCCAGCTCTGCCAGTTCACACTGACTCACTCCTGCCCATATCCAGCTCTGCCAGTTCACACTCACTCTTGTCCATATCCAGCTCTGCCAGTTCACACTGACTCACTCCTGTCCATATCTAGCTCTTCCAGTTCAGACTGACTCACTCCTGTCCATATCCAGCTGTGCCAGTTCAAACTGACTCACTCCTGTCCATATCCAGCTCTGCCAGTTCACACTGACTCACTCCTGTCCATCTCCAGCTCTGTCAGTTCACACTGACTCACTCCTGTCCATTTCCAGCTCTGCCAGATCACACTCACTCCTGTCCATATCCAGCTCAGCCAGTTCACACTGACTCGCTCCTGTCTATATCCACCTCTGCCAGTTCACACTGACTCACTCCTGTCTATATCCAGCTCTGCCAGTTGACACTCACTCCTGTCCATATCCAGCTCTGCCAGTTCACACTGACTCACTCCTGTCCATATCCAGCTCTGCCAGTTCACACTGACTCACTCCTGTCCAGATCCAGCTCTGCCAGTTCACACTGACTCACTCCTGTCCATATCCAGCTCTGCCAGTTCACACTCACTCCTGTCCATATCCAGCTCTGCCAGTTCACACTGACTCACTCCTGTCCAGATCCAGCTCTGCCAGTTCACACTGACTCACTCCTGTCCATATCCAGCTCTGCCTGTTCACACTGACTCACTCCTGTCCATATCCAGCTCTGCCAGTTCACACTGACTCACTCCTGTCCAGATCCAGCTCTGCCAGTTCACACTGACACACACCTGTCCAGATCCAGCTCTGCCAGTTCACACTCACTCCTGTCCATATCCAGCTCTGCCAGTTCACACTGACTCACTCCTGTCTATATCCAGCTCTGCCAGTTCACACTGACGCACTCCTGTCCAGATCCAACTCTGCCAGTTCACACTGACTCACGCCTGTCCATATCCAGCTCTGCCAGTTCACACTGACTCACTCCTGTCCATTTCCAGCTCTGCCAGTTCACACTCACTCCTGTCCATATCCAGCTCTGCCAGTTCACACTGACTCACTCCTGTCCAGATCCAGCTCTTCCAGTTCACACTGACTCACTCCTGTCCATATCCAGCTCTGCCAGTTCACACTGACTCACTCCTGTCCATATCCAGCTCTGCCAGTTCACACTGACTCACTCCTGTCCATATCCAGCCCTGTCAGTTCACACTGACTCACTCCTGCCCATTTCCAGCTCTGCCAGTTCACACTCACTCCTGTCCATATCCAGCTCTGCCAGTTCACACTGACTCACTCCTGTCCAGATCCAGCTCTGCCAGTTCACACTGACTCATTCCTGTCCATATCCAGCTCTGCCAGTTGACACTGACTCACTCCTGTCCATATCCAGCTCTGTCAGTTCACACTGACTCACGCCTGTCCATATCCAGCTGTGCCAGTTCACTCTCACTCCTGTCCATATTCAGCTCTGCCAGTTCACACTGACTCGTTCCTGTCTATATCCACCTCTGCCAGTTCACACTCACTCCTGTCCATATCCAGCTCTGCCAGTTCACACTGACTCACTCCTGTCCATATCCAGCTCTGCCTGTTCACACTGACTCACTCCTGTCCATATCCAGCTCTGCCAGTTCACACTACCTCACTCCTGTCCAGATCCAGCTCTGCCAGTTCACACTGACTCACACCTGTCCAGATCCAGCTCTGCCAGTTCACACTCACTCCTGTCCATATCCAGCTCTGCCAGTTCACACTGACTCACTCCTGTCTATATCCAGATCTGCCAGTTCACACTGACGCACTCCTGTCCAGATCCAACTCTGCCAGTTCACACTGACTCACGCCTGTCCATATCCAGCTCTGCCAGTTCATACTGACTCACTCCTGTCCATATCCAGCTCTGCCAGTTCACACTGATGCACTTCAGTCCAGGTCCAACTCTGCCAGTTCACACTGACTCACGCCTGTCCATATCCAGCTCTGCCAGTTCACACTCACTCCTGTCCATATCCAGCTCTGCCAGTTCACACTGACTCGCTCCTGTCTGTATCCAACTCTGCCAGTTCACACTGACTCACTCCTGTCCAGATCCTGCTCTGCCAGTTCACACTCACTCCTGTCCATATCCAGCTCTGCCAGTTCACACTGACTCACTCCTGTCCGTATCCAGCTCTGCCAGTTCACACTCACTCCTGTCCATATCCAGCTCTGCCAGTTCACACTGACTCACTCCTGTCCGTATCCAGCTCTGCCAGTTCACACTGACTCATTCTTGTCCATATCCAGCTCTGCCAGTTCACACTGACTCACTCCTGTCCAGATCCAGCTCTGCCAGTTCACACTGACTCACTCCTGCCCATATCCAGCTCTGCCAGTTCACACTCACTCTTGTCCATATCCAGCTCTGCCAGTTCACACTGACTCACTCCTGTCCATATCTAGCTCTTCCAGTTCACACTGACTCACTCCTGTCCATATCCAGCTGTGCCAGTTCACACTGACTCACTCCTGTCCAGATCCTGCTGTGCCAGTTCACACTGGCTCACTCCTGTCCATATCCAGCTCTGCCAGTTCACACTGACTCACTCCTGTCCATCTCCAGCTCTGCCAGTACACACTCACTCCTGTCCATATCCAGCTCTGCCAGTTCACACTGACTCACTCCTGTCTATAACCAGCTCTGCCAGTTCACACTGACTCACTCCTGTCCATATCCAGCTCTGCCAGTTCAAACTGACTCACACCTGTCCAGATCCAGCTCTGCCAGTTCACACTCACTCCTGTCCATATCCAGCTCTGCCAGTTCACACTGACTCACTCCTGTCCATATCCAGCTCTGTCAGTTCACACTGACTCACTCCTGTCCATATACAGCTCTGCCAGTTCACACTGACTCACTCCTGTCCATATCCAGCTCTGCCAGTTCACACTCACTCACTCCTGTCCATCTCCAGCTCTGCCAGTTCACACTCACTCCTGTCCATATCCAGCTCTGCCAGTCCACACTGACTCACTCCTGTCCATCTCCAGCTCTGCCAGTTCACACTGACTCATTCCTGTCCATATCCAGCTCTGCCAGTTCACACTCACTCCTGTCAATATCCAGCTCTGCCAGTTCACACTGACTCACTCCTGTCCGTATCCAGCTCTGCCAGTTCACACTGACTCATTCTTGTCCATATCCAGCTCTGCCAGTTCACACTGACTCACTCCTATCCATATCCAGCTCTGTCAGTTCACACTGACTCACTCCTGTCCAGATCCTGCTGTGCCAGTTCACACTGGCTCACTCCTGTCCATATCCAGCTCTGCCAGTTCACACTGACTCACTCCTGTCCATCTCCAGCTCTGCCAGTTCACACTGACTCACTCCTGTCTATAACCAGCTCTGCCAGTTCAAACTGACTCACACCTGTCCAGATCCAGCTCTGCCAGTTCACACTCACTCCTGTCCATATCCAGCTCTGCCAGTTCACAGTGACTCACTCCTGTCCATATCCAGCTCTGCCAGTCCACACTGACTCACCCCTGTCCATCTCCAGCTCTGCCAGTTCAAACTGACTCACTCCTGTCCATATCCAGCTCTGGCAGTTCACACTGACTCACTCCTGTCCGTATCCAGCTCTGCCAGTTCACACTCACTCCTGTCAATATCCAGCTCTGCCAGTTCACACTGACTCACTCCTGTCCAGATCCAGCTCTGCCAGTTCACACTGACTCACTCCTGCCCATATCCAGCTCTGCCAGTTCACACTCACTCTTGTCCATATCCAGCTCTGCCAGTTCACACTGACTCACTCCTGTCCATATCTAGCTCTTCCAGTTCACACTGACTCACTCCTGTCCATATCCAACTCTGCCAGTTCACACTGACTCACTCCTGTCCAGATCTAGCTCTGCCAGTTCACACTGACTCACTCCTGTCCATATCCAGCTCTGCCAGTTCACACTCACTCCTGTCCATATCTAGCTCTGCCAGTTCACACTGACTCATTCTTGTCCATATCCAGCTCTGCCAGTTCACACTGACTCACTCCTATCCATATCCAGCTCTATCAGTTCACACTGACTCACTCCTGTCCAGATCCAGCTCTGCCAGTTCACACTGACTCACTCCTGCCCATATCCAGCTCTGCCAGTTCACACTCACTCTTGCCCATATCCAGCTCTGCCAGTTCACACTGACTCACTCCTGTCCATATCCAGCTCTGCCAGTTCACACTGACTCACTCCTGTCCATCTCCAGCTCTGCCAGTTCACACTCACTCCTGTCCATATCCAGCTCTGCCAGTTCACACTGACTCACTCCTGTCTATAACCAGCTCTGCCCGTTCACACTGACTCACTCCTGTCCATATCTAGCTCTGCCAGTTCAAACTGACTCACACCTGTCCAGATCCAGCTCTGCCAGTTCACACTCACTCCTGTCCATATCCAGCTCTGCCAGTTCACACTGACTCACTCCTGTCTATATCCAGCTCTGCCAGTTCACACTGACGCACTCCTGTCCATATCTAGCTCTGCCAGTTCAAACTGACTCACACCTGTCTATATCCAGCTCTGCCAGTTCACACTGACGCACTCCTGTCCAGATCCAACTCTGCCAGTTCACACTGACTCACGCCTGTCCATATCCAGCTCTGCCAGTTCACATTGACTCACTCCTGTCCATATCCAGCTCTGCCAGTTCACACTCACTCCTGTCCATATCCAGCTCTGCCAGTTCCCACTGACTCGCTCCTGTCTATATCCAACTCTGCCAGTTCCCACTGACTCACGCCTGTCCATATCCAGCTCTACCAGTTCACACTCACTCCTGTCCATATCCAGCTCTGCCAGTTCACACTGACTCGCTCCTGTCTATATCCAACTCTGCCAGTTCACACAAACTCACTCCTGTCCATATCCAGCTCTGCCAGTTCATGCTCACTCCTGTCCATATCCAGCTCTGCCAGTTCACACTGACTCACTCCTGTCTCTATCCAGCTCTGCCAGTTCACACTGACTCACTCCTGTCCATATCCTGCTCTGCCAGTTCACACTGACTCACTCCTGTCCATATCTAGCTCTGCCAGTTCACACTGACTCACTCCTGTCCATATCCAACTCTGCCAGTTCACACTGACTCACTCCTGTCCATATCCAGCTCTGCCAGTTCATGGTCACTCCTGTCCATATCCAGCTCTGCCAGTTCACACTGACTCACTCCTGTCTCTATCCAGCTCTGCCAGTTCACAGTGACTCACTCCTGTCCATATCCTGCTCTGCCAGTTCACACTGACGCACTCCTGTCCAGATCCAACTCTGCCAGTTCACACTGACTCACGCCTGTCCATATCCAGCTCTGCCAGTTCACACTGACTCACTCCTGTCCATATCCAGCTCTGCCAGTTCACACTGATGCACTCCTGTCCAGGTCCAACTCTGCCAGTTCACACTGACTCACGCCTGTCCATATCCAGCTCAGCCAGTTCACACTCACTCCTGTCCATATCCAGCTCTGCCAGTTCCCACTGACTCGCTCCTGTCTATATCCAACTCTGCCAGTTCCCACTGACTCACTCCTGTCCATATCCAGCTCTGCCAGTTCATGCTCACTCCTGTCCATATCCAGCTCTGCCAGTTCACACTGACTCACTCCTGTCTCGATTCAGCTCTGCCAGTTCACACTGACTCACTCCTGTCCATATCCTGCTCTGCCAGTTCACACAGACTCACTCCTATCCATATTCAACTCTGCCAGTTCACACTGACTCACTCCTGTCCATATCCAGCTCTGCCAGTTCATGCTCACTCCTGTCCATATTCAGCTCTGCCAGTTCACACTGACTCACTCCTGTCTCTATCCAGCTCTGCCAGTTCACAGTGACTCACTCCTGCCCATATCCTCCTCTGCCAGTTCACACTGACTCACTCCTGTCCATATCCAGCTCTGCCAGTTCACACTGACTCACTCCTGTCTCTATCCAGCTCTGCCAGTTCACAGTGACTCACTCCTGCCCATATCCAGCTCTCCCAGTTCACACTGACTCGCTCCTGTCTATTTCCACCTCTGCCAGTTCACACTGACTCACTCCTGTCTATATCCAGCTCTGCCAGTTCACACTCACCCCTGCCCATATCCAACTCTGCCAGTTCACACTGACTCACTCCTGTCCATATCCAGCTCTGCCAGTTCACACTGACTCACTCCTGTCCATATCCAGCTCTGCCAGTTCACACTCACTCCTGTCCATATCCAGCTCTGCCAGTTCACACTGACTCACTCCTGTCCAGATCCAGCTCTGCCAGTTCACACTGACTCACTCCTGTCCATATCCAGCTCTGCCTGTTCACACTGACTAACTCCTGTCCATATCCAGCTCTGCCAGTTCACACTGACTCACTCCTGTCCAGATCCAGCTCTGCCAGTTCACACTGACTAACACCTGTCCAGATCCAGCTCTGCCAGTTCACACTCACTCCTGTCCATATCCAGCTCTGCCAGTCCACACTGACTCACTCCTGTCAATATCCAGCTCTGCCAGTTCACACTGATGCACTCCTGTCCAGGTCCAACTCTGCCAGTTCACTCTGACTCACGCCTGTCCATATCCAGCTCTGCCAGTTCACACTCACTCCTGTCCATATCCAGCTCTGCCAGTTCACACTGACTCGCTCCTGTCTATATCCAACTCTGCCAGTTCACACTGACTCACTCCTGTCCATATCCAGCTCTGCCAGTTCATGCTCACTCCTGTCCATATCCAGCTCTGCCAGTTCACACTGACTCACTCCTGTCTCTATCCAGCTCTGCCAGTTCACACTGACTCACTCCTGTCCATATCCTTCTCTGCCAGTTCACACTTACTCACTCCTGTCCATATCCAGCTCTGCCAGTTCACACTGACTCACTCCTGTCCATATCCAACTCTGCCAGTTCACACTGACTCACACCTGTCCATATCCAGCTCTGCCAGTTCATGCTCACTCCTGTCCATAGCCAGCTCTGCCAGTTCACACTGACTCACTCCTGTCCATATCTAGCTCTGCCAGTTCACACTGATTCACTCCTGTCTATTTCCAGCTCTGCCAGTTCACACTGATTCACTCCTGTCAATTTCCAGCTCTGCCAGTTCACACTGACTCACTCCTGTCCATATCCAGCTCTGCCAGTTCACACTGACTCATTCCTGTCCATATCCAGCTCTGCCAGTTCACACTCACTCCTGTCCATATCCAGCTCTGCCAGTTCACACTGATTCACTCCTGTCTATTTCCAGCTCTGCCAGTTCACACTGACTCACCCCTGTCCATATCCAGCTCTGCCAGTTTACACTGACTCACTCCTGTCCATATCCAGCTCTGCCAGTTCACACTCACTCCTGTCCATATCCAGCTCTGCCAGTTCACACTGATTCACTCCTGTCTATTTCCAGCTCTGCCAGCTCACACTGACTCACCCCTGTCCATATCCAGCTCTGCCAGTTCACACTCACTCCTGTCCATATCCAGCTCTGCCAGTTCATGCTCACTCCTGTCCATATCCAGCTCTGCCAGTTCACACTGACTCGCTCCTGTCTCAATCCAGCTCTGCCAGTTCACACTGACTCACACCTGTCCATATCCTGCTCTGCCAGTTCACACTGACTCACTCCTGTTCATATCCAGCTCTGCCAGTTCACACTGACTCACTCCTGATCATATCCAGCTCTGCCAGTTCACACTCACTCCTGTCCATATCCAGCTCTGCCAGTTCACACTGACTCACTCCTGTCTATTTCCAGCTCTGCCAGTTCATGCTCACTCCTGTCCATATCCAGCTCTGCCAGTTCCCACTGACTCGCTCCTGTCTATATCCAACTCTGCCAGTTCCCACTGACTCACTCCTGTCCATATCCAGCTCTGCCAGTTCATGCTCACTCCTGTCCATATCCAGCTCTGCCAGTTCACACTGACTCACTCCTGTCTCTATCCAGCTCTGCCAGTTCACACTGACTCACTCCTGTCCATATCCTGCTCTGCCAGTTCACACTGACTCACTCCTGTCCATATCTAGCTCTGCCAGTTCACACTGACTCACTCCTGTCCATATCCAACTCTGCCAGTTCACACTGACTCACTCCTGTCCATATCCAGCTCTGCCAGTTCATGCTCACTCCTGTCCATATCCAGCTCTGCCAGTTCACACTGACTCACTCCTGTCTCTATCCAGCTCTGCCAGTTCACAGTGACTCACTCCTGTCCATATCCTGCTCTGCCAGTTCACACTGACGCACTCCTGTCCAGATCCAACTCTGCCAGTTCACACTGACTCACGCTTGTCCATATCCAGCTCTGCCAGTTCACACTGACTCACTCCTGTCCATATCCAGCTCTGCCAGTTCACACTGATGCACTCCTGTCCAGGTCCAACTCTGCCAGTTCACACTGACTCACGCCTGTCCATATCCAGCTCTGCCAGTTCACACTCACTCCTGTCCATATCCAGCTCTGCCAGTTCCCACTGACTCGCTCCTGTCTATATCCAACTCTGCCAGTTCCCACTGACTCACTCCTGTCCATATCCAGCTCTGCCAGTTCATGCTCACTCCTGTCCATATCCAGCTCTGCCAGTTCACACTGACTCACTCCTGTCTCGATTCAGCTCTGCCAGTTCACACTGACTCACTCCTGTCCATATCCTGCTCTGCCAGTTCACACAGACTCACTCCTATCCATATCCAACTCTGCCAGTTCACACTGACTCACTCCTGTCCATATCCAGCTCTGCCAGTTCATGCTCACTCCTGTCCATATTCAGCTCTGCCAGTTCACACTGACTCACTCCTGTCTCTATCCAGCTCTGCCAGTTCACAGTGACTCACTCCTGCCCATATCCTCCTCTGCCAGTTCACACTGACTCACTCCTGTCCATATCCAGCTCTGCCAGTTCACACTGACTCACTCCTGTCTCTATCCAGCTCTGCCAGTTCACAGTGACTCACTCCTGCCCATATCCTCCTCTGCCAGTTCACACTGACTCACTCCTGTCCATATCCAGCTCTCCCAGTTCACACTGACTCGCTCCTGTCTATTTCCACCTCTGCCAGTTCACACTGACTCACTCCTGTCTATATCCAGCTCTGCCAGTTCACACTCACCCCTGCCCATATCCAACTCTGCCAGTTCACACTGACTCACTCCTGTCCATATCCAGCTCTGCCAGTTCACACTGACTCACTCCTGTCCATATCCAGCTCTGCCAGTTCACACTCACTCCTGTCCATATCCAGCTCTGCCAGTTCACACTGACTCACTCCTGTCTCTATCCAGCTCTGCCAGTTCACAGTGACTCACTCCTGTCCATATCCTGCTCTGCCAGTTCACACTGACGCACTCCTGTCCAGATCCAACTCTGCCAGTTCACACTGACTCACGCCTGTCCATATCCAGCTCTGCCAGTTCACACTGACTCACTCCTGTCCATATCCAGCTCTGCCAGTTCACACTGATGCACTCCTGTCCAGGTCCAACTCTGCCAGTTCACACTGACTCACGCCTGTCCATATCCAGCTCTGCCAGTTCACACTCACTCCTGTCCATATCCAGCTCTGCCAGTTCCCACTGACTCGCTCCTGTCTATATCCAACTCTGCCAGTTCCCACTGACTCACTCCTGTCCATATCCAGCTCTGCCAGTTCATGCTCACTCCTGTCCATATCCAGCTCTGCCAGTTCACACTGACTCACTCCTGTCTCGATTCAGCTCTGCCAGTTCACACTGACTCACTCCTGTCCATATCCTGCTCTGCCAGTTCACACAGACTCACTCCTATCCATATCCAACTCTGCCAGTTCACACTGACTCACTCCTGTCCATATCCAGCTCTGCCAGTTCATGCTCACTCCTGTCCATATTCAGCTCTGCCAGTTCACACTGACTCACTCCTGTCTCTATCCAGCTCTGCCAGTTCACAGTGACTCACTCCTGCCCATATCCTCCTCTGCCAGTTCACACTGACTCACTCCTGTCCATATCCAGCTCTGCCAGTTCACACTGACTCACTCCTGTCTCTATCCAGCTCTGCCAGTTCACAGTGACTCACTCCTGCCCATATCCTCCTCTGCCAGTTCACACTGACTCACTCCTGTCCATATCCAGCTCTCCCAGTTCACACTGACTCGCTCCTGTCTATTTCCACCTCTGCCAGTTCACACTGACTCACTCCTGTCTATATCCAGCTCTGCCAGTTCACACTCACCCCTGCCCATATCCAACTCTGCCAGTTCACACTGACTCACTCCTGTCCATATCCAGCTCTGCCAGTTCACACTGACTCACTCCTGTCCATATCCAGCTCTGCCAGTTCACACTCACTCCTGTCCATATCCAGCTCTGCCAGTTCACACTGACTCACTCCTGTCCAGATCCAGCTCTGCCAGTTCACACTGACTCACTCCTGTCCATATCCAGCTCTGCCTGTTCACACTGACTAACTCCTGTCCATATCCAGCTCTGCCAGTTCACACTGACTCACTCCTGTCCAGATCCAGCTCTGCCAGTTCACACTGACTCACACCTGTCCAGATCCAGCTCTGCCAGTTCACACTCACTCCTGTCCATATCCAGCTCTGCCAGTCCACACTGACTCACTCCTGTCCATATCCAGCTCTGCCAGTTCACACTGATGCACTCCTGTCCAGGTCCAACTCTGCCAGATCACTCTGACTCACGCCTGTCCATATCCAGCTCTGCCAGTTCACACTCACTCCTGTCCATATCCAGGTCTGCCAGTTCACACTGACTCGCTCCTGTCTATATCCAACTCTGCCAGTTCACACTGACTCACTCCTGTCCATATCCAGCTCTGCCAGTTCATGCTCACTCCTGTCCATATCCAGCTCTGCCAGTTCGCACTGACTCACTCCTGTCTCTATCCAGCTCTGCCAGTTCACACTGACTCACTCCTGTCCATATCCTTCTCTGCCAGTTCACACTTACTCACTCCTGTCCATATCCAGCTCTGCCAGTTCACACTGACTCACTCCTGTCCATATCCAACTCTGCCAGTTCACACTGACTCACACCTGTCCATATCCAGCTCTGCCAGTTCATGCTCACTCCTGTCCATAGCCAGCTCTGCCAGTTCACACTGACTCACTCCTGTCCATATGCAGCTCTGCCAGTTTACACTCACTCCTGTCAATTTCCAGCTCTGCCAGTTCACACTGACTCACTCCTGTCCATATCCAGCTCTGCCAGTTCATACTGACTCATTCCTGTCCATATCCAGCTCTGCCAGTTCACACTCACTCCTGTCCATATCCAGCTCTGCCAGTTCACACTCACTCCTGTCCATATCCAGCTCTGCCAGTTCACACTGACTCACTCCTGTCCAGATCCAGCTCTGCCAGTTCACACTGACTCACTCCTGTCCATATCCAGCTCTGCCTGTTCACACTGCCTAACTCCTGTCCATATCCAGCTCTGCCAGTTCACACTGACTCACTCCTGTCCAGATCCAGCTCTGCCAGTTCACACTGACTCACACCTGTCCAGATCCAGCTCTGCCAGTTCACACTAACTCCTGTCCATATCCAGCTCTGCCAGTCCACACTGACTCACTCCTGTCCATATCCAGCTCTGCCAGTTCACACTGATGCACTCCTGTCCAGGTCCAACTCTGCCAGTTCACTCTGACTCACGCCTGTCCTTATCCAGCTCTGCCAGTTCACACTCACTCCTGTCCATATCCAGGTCTGCCAGTTCACACTCACTCCTGTCCATATCCAGCTCTGCCAGTTCACACTGACTCGCTCCTGTCTATATCCAACTCTGCCAGTTCACACTGACTCACTCCTGTCCATATCCAGCTCTGCCAGTTCACACTGACTCACTCCTGTCCATATCCAACTCTGCCAGTTCACACTGACTCACACCTGTCCATATCCAGCTCTGCCAGTTCATGCTCACTCCTGTCCATAGCCAGCTCTGCCAGTTCACACTGACTCACTCCTGTCCATATGCAGCTCTGCCAGTTTACACTCACTCCTGTCAATTTCCAGCTCTGCCAGTTCACACTGACTCACTCCTGTCCATATCCAGCTCTGCCAGTTCACACTGACTCATTCCTGTCCATATCCAGCTCTGCCAGTTCACACTCACTCCTGTCCATATCCAGCTCTGCCAGTTCACACTGATTCACTCCTGTCTATTTCCAGCTCTGTCAGTTCACACTGATTCACTCCTGTCAATTTCCAGCTCTGCCAGTTCACACTGACTCACTCCTGTCCATATCCAGCTCTGCCAGTTCACACTGACTCATTCCTGTCCATATCCAGCTCTGCCAGTTCACACTCACTCCTGTCCATATCCAGCTCTGCCAGTTCACACTGATTCACTCCTGTCTATTTCCAGCTCTGCCAGTTCACACTGACTCACCCCTGTCCATATCCAGCTCTGCCAGTTTACACTGACTCACTCCTGTCCATATCCAGCTCTGCCAGTTCACACTCACTCCTGTCCATATCCAGCTCTGCCAGTTCACACTGATTCACTCCTGTCTATTTCCAGCTCTGCCAGTTCACACTGACTCACCCCTGTCCATATCCAGCTCTGCCAGTTCACACTCACTCCTGTCCATATCCAGCTCTGCCAGTTCATGCTCACTCCTGTCCATATCCAGCTCTGCCAGTTCACACTGACTCACTCCTGTCCATATCCAGCTCTGCCAGTTCACACTGACTCACTCCTGATCATATCCAGCTCTGCCAGTTCACACTCACTCCTGTCCATATCCAGCTCTGCCAGTTCACACTGACTCACACCTGTCCATATCCTGCTCTGCCAGTTCACACTGACTCACTCCTGTCCATATCCAGCTCTGCCAGTTCACACTGACTCACTCCTGATCATATCCAGCTCTGCCAGTTCACACTCACTCCTGTCCATATCCAGCTCTGCCAGTTCACACTGACTCACTCCTGTCTATTTCCAGCTCTGCCGGTTCACACTGACTCACCCCTGTCCATATCCAGCTCTGCCAGTACACACTGACTCACTCCTGTCTATTTCCAGCTCTGCCGGTTCACACTGACTCACCCCTGTCCATATCCAGCTCTGCCAGTTCACACTGACTCACTCCTGTCCATATCCAGCTCTGCCAGTTCACACTGACTCACTCCTGTCTGTATCCAGCTCTGCCAGTTCAGTCTCACTCCTTTCCATATCCAGCTCTGCCAGTTCACACAGACTCACTCCTATCCATATCCAACTCTGCCAGTTCACACTGACTCACTCCTGTCCATATCCAGCTCTGCCAGTTCATGCTCACTCCTGTCCATATTCAGCTCTGCCAGTTCACACTGACTCACTCCTGTCTCTATCCAGCTCTGCCAGTTCACAGTGACTCACTCCTGCCCATATCCTCCTCTGCCAGTTCACACTGACTCACTCCTGTCCATATCCAGCTCTGCCAGTTCACACTGACTCACTCCTGTCTCTATCCAGCTCTGCCACTTCACAGTGACTCACTCCTGCCCATATCCTCCTCTGCCAGTTCACACTGACTCACTCCTGTCCATATCCAGCTCTCCCAGTTCACACTGACTCGCTCCTGTCTATTTCCACCTCTGCCAGTTCACACTCACCCCTGCCCATATCCAACTCTGCCAGTTCACACTGACTCACTCCTGTCCATATCCAGCTCTGCCAGTTCACACTGACTCACTCCTGTCCATATCCAGCTCTGCCAGTTCACACTCACTCCTGTCCATATCCAGCTCTGCCAGTTCACACTGACTCACTCCTGTCCAGATCCAGCTCTGCCAGTTCACACTGACTCACTCCTGTCCATATCCAGCTCTGCCTGTTCACACTGACTAACTCCTGTCCATATCCAGCTCTGCCAGTTCACACTGACTCACTCCTGTCCAGATCCAGCTCTGCCAGTTCACACTGACTCACACCTGTCCAGATCCAGCTCTGCCAGTTCACACTCACTCCTGTCCATATCCAGCTCTGCCAGTTCACACTGACTCACTCCTGTCCATATCCAGCTCTGCCAGTTCACACTGATGCACTCCTGTCCAGGTCCAACTCTGCCAGTTCACTCTGACTCACGCCTGTCCATATCCAGCTCTGCCAGTTCACACTCACTCCTGTCCATATCCAGCTCTGCCAGTTCACACTGACTCGCTCCTGTCTATATCCAACTCTGCCAGTTCACACTGACTCACTCCTGTCCATATCCAGCTCTGCCAGTTCATGCTCACTCCTGTCCATATCCAGCTCTGCCAGTTCACACTGACTCACTCCTGTCCATATCCTTCTCTGCCAGTTCACACTTACTCACTCCTGTCCATATCCAGCTCTGCCAGTTCACACTGACTCACTCCTGTCCATATCCATCTCTGCCAGTTCACACTGACTCACACCTGTCCATATCCAGCTCTGCCAGTTCATGCTCACTCCTGTCCATAGCCAGCTCTGCCAGTTCACACTGACTCACTCCTGTCCATATGCAGCTCTGCCAGTTTACACTCACTCCTGTCAATTTCCAGCTCTGCCAGTTCACACTGACTCACTCCTGTCCATATCCAGCTCTGCCAGTTCACACTGACTCATTCCTGTCCATATCCAGCTCTGCCAGTTCACACTCACTCCTGTCCATATCCAGCTCTGCCAGTTCACACTGATTCACTCCTGTCTATTTCCAGCTCTGCCAGTTCACACTGATTCACTCCTGTCAATTTCCAGCTCTGCCAGTTCACACTGACTCACTCCTGTCCATATCCAGCTCTGCCAGTTCACACTGACTCATTCCTGTCCATATCCAGCTCTGCCAGTTCACACTCACTCCTGTCCATATCCAGCTCTGCCAGTTCACACTGATTCACTCCTGTCTATTTCCAGCTCTGCCAGTTCACACTGACTCACCCCTGTCCATATCCAGCTCTGCCAGTTTACACTGACTCACTCCTGTCCATATCCAGCTCTGCCAGTTCACACTCACTCCTGTCCATATCCAGCTCTGCCAGTTCACACTGATTCACTCCTGTCTATTTCCAGCTCTGCCAGTTCACACTGACTCACCCCTGTCCATATCCAGCTCTGCCAGCTCACACTCACTCCTGTCCATATCCAGCTCTGCCAGTTCATGCTCACTCCTGTCCATATCCAGCTCTGCCAGTTCACACTGACTCGCTCCTGTCTCAATCCAGCTCTGCCAGTTCACACTGACTCACACCTGTCCATATCCTGCTCTGCCAGTTCACACTGACTCACTCCTGTCCATATCCAGCTCTGCCAGTTCACACTGACTCACTCCTGATCATATCCAGCTCTGCCAGTTCACACTCACTCCTGTCCATATCCAGCTCTGCCAGTTCACACTGACTCACTCCTGTCTATTTCCAGCTCTGCAGGTTCACACTGACTCACCCCTGTCCATATCCAGCTCTGCCAGTTCACACTGACTCACTCCTGTCTATTTCCAGCTCTGCCGGTTCACACTGACTCACCCCTGTCCATATCCAGCTCTGCCAGTTCACACTGACTCACTCCTGTCCATATCCAGCTCTGCCAGTTCACACTGACTCACTCCTGTCTGTATCCAGCTCTGCCAGTTCAGTCTCACTCCTTTCCATATCCAGCTCTGCCAGTTCACACTCACTCCTGTCCATATCCAGCTCTGCCAGTTCACACTCACTCCTGTCCATATCGAACTCTGCCAGTTCACACTGACTCACTCCTGTCTATATCCATCTCTGCCAGTTCACACTGACTCATTCTTGTCCATATCCAGCTCTGCCAGTTCACACTGACTCACACCTGTCCATATCCAGCTCTGCCAGTTCACTCTCACTCCTGTCCATATCCAGCTCTGCCAGTTCACACTGACTCGCTCCTGTCTATATCCACCTCTGCCAGTTCAGACTGACTCACTCCTGTCTATATCCAGCTCTGCCAGTTCACACTCACTCCTGTCCATATCCAGCTCTGCCAGTTCACACTGACTCACTCCTGTCCATATCCAGCTCTGCCAGTTCACACTAACTCACTCCTGTCCATATTCAGCTCTGCCAGTTCACACTCACTCCTGTACATATCCAGCTCTGCCAGTTCACACTGACTCACTCCTGTCCAGATCCAGCTCTGCCAGTTCACACTGACTCACTCCTGTCCATATCCAGCTCTGCCAGGTCACACTGACTCACTCCTGCCCAGATCCAGCTCTGCCAGTTCACACTGACTCACACCTGTCCATATCCAGCTCTGCCAGTTCACACTGACTCACTCCTGTCTATATCCAGCTCTGCCAGTTCACACTGACTCACTCCTGTCCATATCCAGCTCTGCCAGTTCACACTCACTCCTGTCCATATCCAGCTCTGCCAGTTCACACTGACTCACTCCTGTCCAGATCCAGCTCTGCCAGTTCACACTGACTCACTCCTGTCCATATCCAGCTCTGCCTGTTCACACTGACTAACTCCTGTCCATATCCAGCTCTGCCAGTTCACACTGACTCACTCCTGTCCAGATCCAGCTCTGCCAGTTCACACTGACTCACACCTGTCCAGATCCAGCTCTGCCAGTTCACACTCACTCCTGTCCATATCCAGCTCTGCCAGTTCACACTGACTCACTCCTGTCCATATCCAGCTCTGCCAGTTCACACTGATGCACTCCTGTCCAGGTCCAACTCTGCCAGTTCACTCTGACTCACGCCTGTCCATATCCAGCTCTGCCAGTTCACACTCACTCCTGTCCATATCCAGCTCTGCCAGTTCACACTGACTCGCTCCTGTCTATATCCAACTCTGCCAGTTCACACTGACTCACTCCTGTCCATATCCAGCTCTGCCAGTTCATGCTCACTCCTGTCCATATCCAGCTCTGCCAGTTCACACTGACTCACTCCTGTCCATATCCTTCTCTGCCAGTTCACACTTACTCACTCCTGTCCATATCCAGCTCTGCCAGTTCACACTGACTCACTCCTGTCCATATCCATCTCTGCCAGTTCACACTGACTCACACCTGTCCATATCCAGCTCTGCCAGTTCATGCTCACTCCTGTCCATAGCCAGCTCTGCCAGTTCACACTGACTCACTCCTGTCCATATGCAGCTCTGCCAGTTTACACTCACTCCTGTCAATTTCCAGCTCTGCCAGTTCACACTGACTCACTCCTGTCCATATCCAGCTCTGCCAGTTCACACTGACTCATTCCTGTCCATATCCAGCTCTGCCAGTTCACACTCACTCCTGTCCATATCCAGCTCTGCCAGTTCACACTGATTCACTCCTGTCTATTTCCAGCTCTGCCAGTTCACACTGATTCACTCCTGTCAATTTCCAGCTCTGCCAGTTCACACTGACTCACTCCTGTCCATATCCAGCTCTGCCAGTTCACACTGACTCATTCCTGTCCATATCCAGCTCTGCCAGTTCACACTCACTCCTGTCCATATCCAGCTCTGCCAGTTCACACTGATTCACTCCTGTCTATTTCCAGCTCTGCCAGTTCACACTGACTCACCCCTGTCCATATCCAGCTCTGCCAGTTTACACTGACTCACTCCTGTCCATATCCAGCTCTGCCAGTTCACACTCACTCCTGTCCATATCCAGCTCTGCCAGTTCACACTGATTCACTCCTGTCTATTTCCAGCTCTGCCAGTTCACACTGACTCACCCCTGTCCATATCCAGCTCTGCCAGCTCACACTCACTCCTGTCCATATCCAGCTCTGCCAGTTCATGCTCACTCCTGTCCATATCCAGCTCTGCCAGTTCACACTGACTCGCTCCTGTCTCAATCCAGCTCTGCCAGTTCACACTGACTCACACCTGTCCATATCCTGCTCTGCCAGTTCACACTGACTCACTCCTGTCCATATCCAGCTCTGCCAGTTCACACTGACTCACTCCTGATCATATCCAGCTCTGCCAGTTCACACTCACTCCTGTCCATATCCAGCTCTGCCAGTTCACACTGACTCACTCCTGTCTATTTCCAGCTCTGCAGGTTCACACTGACTCACCCCTGTCCATATCCAGCTCTGCCAGTTCACACTGACTCACTCCTGTCTATTTCCAGCTCTGCCGGTTCACACTGACTCACCCCTGTCCATATCCAGCTCTGCCAGTTCACACTGACTCACTCCTGTCCATATCCAGCTCTGCCAGTTCACACTGACTCACTCCTGTCTGTATCCAGCTCTGCCAGTTCAGTCTCACTCCTTTCCATATCCAGCTCTGCCAGTTCACACTCACTCCTGTCCATATCCAGCTCTGCCAGTTCACACTCACTCCTGTCCATATCGAACTCTGCCAGTTCACACTGACTCACTCCTGTCTATATCCATCTCTGCCAGTTCACACTGACTCATTCTTGTCCATATCCAGCTCTGCCAGTTCACACTGACTCACACCTGTCCATATCCAGCTCTGCCAGTTCACTCTCACTCCTGTCCATATCCAGCTCTGCCAGTTCACACTGACTCGCTCCTGTCTATATCCACCTCTGCCAGTTCAGACTGACTCACTCCTGTCTATATCCAGCTCTGCCAGTTCACACTCACTCCTGTCCATATCCAGCTCTGCCAGTTCACACTGACTCACTCCTGTCCATATCCAGCTCTGCCAGTTCACACTAACTCACTCCTGTCCATATTCAGCTCTGCCAGTTCACACTCACTCCTGTACATATCCAGCTCTGCCAGTTCACACTGACTCACTCCTGTCCAGATCCAGCTCTGCCAGTTCACACTGACTCACTCCTGTCCATATCCAGCTCTGCCAGGTCACACTGACTCACTCCTGCCCAGATCCAGCTCTGCCAGTTCACACTGACTCACACCTGTCCATATCCAGCTCTGCCAGTTCACACTGACTCACTCCTGTCTATATCCAGCTCTGCCAGTTCACACTGACGCACTCCTGTCCAGATCCAACTCTGCCAGTTCACACTGACTCACGCCTGTCCATATCCAGCTCTGCCAGTTCACACTGACTCACTCCTGTCCATATCCAGCTCTGCCAGTTCACACTGACTCACTCCTGTCCATATCCAGCTCTGCCAGTTCATGCTCACTCCTGTCCATATCCAACTCTGCCAGTTCACACTGACTCACTCCTGTCTCTATCCAGCTCTGCCAGTTCACACTGACTCACTCCTGTCCATATCCAGCTCTGCCAGTTCATGCTCACTCCTGTCCATATCCAGCTATGCCAGTTCACAGTGACTCGCTCCTGTCCATATCCAGCTCTGCCAGTTTACACTCACTCCTGTCCATAGCCAGCTCTGCCAGGTCACACTGACTCACTCCTGTCCATATCCAGCTCTGCCAGTTCACACTCACTCCTGTCCATATCCAGCTCTGCCAGTTCACACTGACTCACTCCTGTCTATTTCCAGCTCTGCCAGTTCACACTGACTCACTCCTGTCCATATCCAGCTCTGCCAGTTCACACTGACTCACTCCTGTCCATATCCAGCTCTGCCAGTTCACTCTCACTCCTTTCCATATCCAGCTCTGCCAGTTCACACTCACTCCTGTCCATATCCAGCTCTGCCAGTTCACACTGACTCACTCCTGTCCATATCCAGCTCTGCCAGTTCACACTGACTCACTCCTGTCCATATCCAGCTCTGCCAGTTCACACTGACTCACCCCTGACTATAACCAGCTCTGCCAGTTCACACTGACTCACTCCTGTCCATATCTAGCTCTGCCAGTTCAAACTGACTCACACCTGTCCAGATCCAGCTCTGCCAGTTCACACTCACTCCAGTCCATATCCGCTCTTCCAGTTCACACTGACTCACTCCTGTCCATATCCAGCTCTGTCAGTTCACACTGACTCACTCCTGTCCATATCTAGCTCTGCCAGTTCACACTGACTCACTCCTGTCCATATCCAGCCCTGTCAGTTCACACTGACACACTCCTGTCCATATCCAGCTCTACCAGTTCACACTGATTCACTCCTGTCTATTTCCAGCTCTGCCAGTTCACACTGACTCACCCCTGTCCATATCCAGCTCTGCCAGTTTACACTGACTCACTCCTGTCCATATCCAGCTCTGCCAGTTCACACTCACTCCTGTCCATATCCAGCTCTGCCAGTTCACACTGATTCACTCCTGTCTATTTCCAGCTCTGCCAGTTCACACTGACTCACCCCTGTCCATATCCAGCTCTGCCAGTTCACACTCACTCCTGTCCATATCCAGCTCTGCCAGTTCATGCTCACTCCTGTCCATATCCAGCTCTGCCAGTTCACACTGACTCGCTCCTGTCTCAATCCAGCTCTGCCAGTTCACACTGACTCACACCTGTCCATATCCTGCTCTGCCAGTTCACACTGACTCACTCCTGTCCATATCCAGCTCTGCCAGTTCACACTGACTCACTCCTGATCATATCCAGCTCTGCCAGTTCACACTCACTCCTGTCCATATCCAGCTCTGCCAGTTCACACTGACTCACTCCTGTCTATTTCCAGCTCTGCCGGTTCACACTGACTCACCCCTGTCCATATCCAGCTCTGCCAGTTCACACTGACTCACTCCTGTCTATTTCCAGCTCTGCCGGTTCATACTGACTCACCCCTGTCCATATCCAGCTCTGCCAGTTCACACTGACTCACTCCTGTCCATATCCAGCTCTGCCAGTTCACACTGACTCACTCCTGTCTGTATCCAGCTCTGCCAGTTCAGTCTCACTCCTTTCCATATCCAGCTCTGCCAGTTCACACTCACTCCTGTCCATATCCAGCTCTGCCAGTTCACACTCACTCCTGTCCATATCGAGCTCTGCCAGTTCACACTGACTCACTCCTGTCTATATCCAGCTCTGCCAGTTCACACTGACTCATTCTTGTCCATATCCAGCTCTGCCAGTTCACACTGACTCACACCTGTCCATATCCAGCTCTGCCAGTTCACACTGACTCACTCCTGTCCATATCCAGCTCTGCCAGTTCACACTGACTCACTCCTGTCCATATCCAGCTCTGCCAGTTCACACTGACTCACTCCTGTCCATATCCAGCTCTGCCAGTTCATGCTCACTCCTGTCCATATCCAACTCTGCCAGTTCACACTGACTCACTCCTGTCTCTATCCAGCTCTGCCAGTTCACACTGACTCACTCCTGTCCATATCCAGCTCTGCCAGTTCATGCTCACTCCTGTCCATATCCAGCTATGCCAGTTCACAGTGACTCGCTCCTGTCCATATCCAGCTCTGCCAGTTTACACTCACTCCTGTCCATAGCCAGCTCTGCCAGGTCACACTGACTCACTCCTGTCCATATCCAGCTCTGCCAGTTCACACTCACTCCTGTCCATATCCAGCTCTGCCAGTTCACACTGACTCACTCCTGTCTATTTCCAGCTCTGCCAGTTCACACTGACTCACTCCTGTCCATATCCAGCTCTGCCAGTTCACACTGACTCACTCCTGTCCATATCCAGCTCTGCCAGTTCACTCTCACTCCTTTCCATATCCAGCTCTGCCAGTTCACACTCACTCCTGTCCATATCCAGCTCTGCCAGTTCACACTGACTCACTCCTGTCCATATCCAGCTCTGCCAGTTCACACTGACTCACTCCTGTCCATATCCAGCTCTGCCAGTTCACACTGACTCACCCCTGACTATAACCAGCTCTGCCAGTTCACACTGACTCACTCCTGTCCATATCTAGCTCTGCCAGTTCAAACTGACTCACACCTGTCCAGATCCAGCTCTGCCAGTTCACACTCACTCCAGTCCATATCCGCTCTTCCAGTTCACACTGACTCACTCCTGTCCATATCCAGCTCTGTCAGTTCACACTGACTCACTCCTGTCCATATCCAGCCCTGTCAGTTCACACTGACACACTCCTGTCCATATCCAGCTCTACCAGTTCACACTGATTCACTCCTGTCTATTTCCAGCTCTGCCAGTTCACACTGACTCACCCCTGTCCATATCCAGCTCTGCCAGTTTACACTGACTCACTCCTGTCCATATCCAGCTCTGCCAGTTCACACTCACTCCTGTCCATATCCAGCTCTGCCAGTTCACACTGATTCACTCCTGTCTATTTCCAGCTCTGCCAGTTCACACTGACTCACCCCTGTCCATATCCAGCTCTGCCAGTTCACACTCACTCCTGTCCATATCCAGCTCTGCCAGTTCATGCTCACTCCTGTCCATATCCAGCTCTGCCAGTTCACACTGACTCGCTCCTGTCTCAATCCAGCTCTGCCAGTTCACACTGACTCACACCTGTCCATATCCTGCTCTGCCAGTTCACACTGACTCACTCCTGTCCATATCCAGCTCTGCCAGTTCACACTGACTCACTCCTGATCATATCCAGCTCTGCCAGTTCACACTCACTCCTGTCCATATCCAGCTCTGCCAGTTCACACTGACTCACTCCTGTCTATTTCCAGCTCTGCCGGTTCACACTGACTCACCCCTGTCCATATCCAGCTCTGCCAGTTCACACTGACTCACTCCTGTCTATTTCCAGCTCTGCCGGTTCATACTGACTCACCCCTGTCCATATCCAGCTCTGCCAGTTCACACTGACTCACTCCTGTCCATATCCAGCTCTGCCAGTTCACACTGACTCACTCCTGTCTGTATCCAGCTCTGCCAGTTCAGTCTCACTCCTTTCCATATCCAGCTCTGCCAGTTCACACTCACTCCTGTCCATATCCAGCTCTGCCAGTTCACACTCACTCCTGTCCATATCGAGCTCTGCCAGTTCACACTGACTCACTCCTGTCTATATCCAGCTCTGCCAGTTCACACTGACTCATTCTTGTCCATATCCAGCTCTGCCAGTTCACACTGACTCACACCTGTCCATATCCAGCTCTACCAGTTCACTCTCACTCCTGTCCATATCCAGCTCTGCCAGTTCACACTGACTCGCTCCTGTCTATATCCACCTCTGCCAGTTCAGACTGACTCACTCCTGTCTATATCCAGCTCTGCCAGTTCACACTCACTCCTGTCCATATCCAGCTCTGCCAGTTCACACTGACTCACTCCTGTCCATATCCAGCTCTGCCAGTTCACACTAACTCACTCCTGTCCATATTCAGCTCTGCCAGTTCACACTCACTCCTGTACATATCCAGCTCTGCCAGTTCACACTGACTCACTCCTGTCCAGATCCAGCTCTGCCAGTTCACACTGACTCACTCCTGTCCATATCCAGCTCTGCCAGGTCACACTGACTCACTCCTGCCCAGATCCAGCTCTGCCAGTTCACACTGACTCACACCTGTCCAGATCCAGCTCTGCCAGTTCACACTCACTCCTGTCCATATCCAGCTCTGCCAGTTCACACTGACTCACTCCTGTCTATATCCAGCTCTGCCAGTTCACACTGACGCACTCCTGTCCAGATCCAACTCTGCCAGTTCACACTGACTCACGCCTGTCCATATCCAGCTCTGCCAGTTCACACTGACTCACTCCTGTCCATATCCAGCTCTGCCAGTTCACACTGACTCACTCCTGTCCATATCCAGCTCTGCCAGTTCATGCTCACTCCTGTCCATATCCAGCTCTGCCAGTTCACACTGACTCACTCCTGTCTCTATCCAGCTCTGCCAGTTCACACTGACTCACTCCTGTCCATATCCAGCTCTGCCAGTTCATGCTCACTCCTGTCCATATCCAGCTATGCCAGTTCACAGTGACTCGCTCCTGTCCATATCCAGCTCTGCCAGTTTACACTCACTCCTGTCCATAGCCAGCTCTGCCAGGTCACACTGACTCACTCCTGTCCATATCTAGCTCTGCCAGTTCACACTCACTCCTGTCCATATCCAGCTCTGCCAGTTCACACTGACTCACTCCTGTCTATTTCCAGCTCTGCCAGTTCACACTGACTCACTCCTGTCCATATCCAGCTCTGCCAGTTCACACTGACTCACTCCTGTCCATATCCAGCTCTGCCAGTTCACTCTCACTCCTTTCCATATCCAGCTCTGCGAGTTCACACTCACTCCTGTCCATATCCAGCTCTGCCAGTTCACACTGACACACTCCTGTCCATCTCCAGCTCTGCCAGTTCACACTCACTCCTGTCCATATCCAGCTCTGCCAGTTCACACTGACTCACTCCTGTCCATATCCAGCTCTGCCTGTTCACACTGACTCACTCCTGTCCATATCCAGCTCTGCCAGTTCACACTACCTCACTCCTGTCCAGATCCAGCTCTGCCAGTTCACACTACCTCACTCCTGTCCAGATCCAGCTCTGCCAGTTCACACTCACTCCTGTCCATATCCAGCTCTGCCAGTTCACACTGACTCACTCCTGTCTATATCCAGCTCTGCCAGTTCACACTGACGCACTCCTTTCCAGATCCAACTCTGCCAGTTCACACTGACTCACGCCTGTCCATATCCAGCTCTGCCAGTTCACACTGACTCACTCCTGTCCATATCCAGCTTTGCCAGTTCACACTGACGCACTCCAGTCCAGGACCAACTCTGCCAGTTCACACTGACTCACGCCTGTCCATATCCAGCTCTGCCAGTTCACACTCACTCCTGTCCATATCCAGCTCTGCCAGTTCACACTGACTCGCTCCTGTCTATATCCAACTCTGCCAGTTCACACTGACTCACACCTGTCCAGATCCTGCTCTGCCAGTTCACACTCACTCCTCTCCATATCCAGCTCTGCCAGTTCACACTGACTCACTCCTGTCCGTATCCAGCTCTGCCAGTTCACACTCACTCCTGTCCATATCCAGCTCTGCCAGTTCACACTGACTCACTCCTGACCGTATCCAGCTCTGCCAGTTCACACTGACTCATTCTTGTCCATATCCAGCTCTGCCAGTTCACACTGACACACTCCTGTCCATATCCAGCTCTGTCAGTTCACACTGACTCACTCCTGTCCAGATCCAGCTCTGCCAGTTCACACTGACTCACTCCTGCCCATATCCAGCTCTGCCAGTTCACACTCACTCTTGTCCATATCCAGCTCTGCCAGTTCACACTGACTCACTCCTGTCCATATCTAGCTCTTCCAGTTCAGACTGACTCACTCCTGTCCATATCCAGCTGTGCCAGTTCAAACTTACTCACTCCTGTCCATATCCAGCTCTGCCAGTTCACACTGACTCACTCCTGTCCATATCCAGCTCTGTCAGTTCACACTGACTCACTCCTGTCCATTTCCAGCTCTGCCAGATCACACTCACTCCTGTCCATATCCAGCTCAGCCAGTTCACACTGACTCGCTCCTGTCTATATCCACCTCTGCCAGTTCACACTGACTCACTCCTGTCTATATCCAGCTCTGCCAGTTCACACTCACTCCTGTCCATATCCAGCTCTGCCAGTTCACACTGACTCACTCCTGTCCATATCCAGCTCTGCCAGTTCACACTGACTCACTCCTGTCCAGATCCAGCTCTGCCAGTTCACACTGACTCACTCCTGTCCATATCCAGCTCTGCCAGTTCACACTCACTCCTGTCCATATCCAGCTCTGCCAGTTCACACTGACTCACTCCTGTCCAGATCCAGCTCGGCCAGTTCACACTGACGCACTCCTGTCCATATCCAGCTCTGCCTGTTCACACTGACTCACTCCTGTCCATATCCAGCTCTGCCAGTTCACACTGACTCACTCCTGTCCAGATCCAGCTCTGCCAGTTCACACTGACACACACCTGTCCAGATCCAGCTCTGCCAGTTCACACTCACTCCTGTCCATATCCAGCTCTGCCAGTTCACACTGACTCACTCCTGTCTATATCCAGCTCTGCCAGTTCACACTGACGCACTCCTGTCCATATCCAGCTCTGCCAGTTCACACTGACTCACGCCTGTCCATATCCAGCTCTGCCAGTTCACACTGACTCACTCCTGTCCATATCCAGCTCTGCCAGTTCACACTGACTCACTCCTGTCTATATCCAGCTCTGCCAGTTCACACTGACGCACTCCTGTCCATATCCAGCTCTGCCAGTTCACACTGACTCACGCCTGTCCATATCCAGCTCTGCCAGTTCACACTGACTCACTCCTGCCCATTTCCAGCTCTGCCAGTTCACACTCACTCCTGTCCATATCCAGCTCTGCCAGTTCACACTGACTCACTCCTGTCCAGATCCAGCTCTTCCAGTTCACACTGACTCACTCCTGTCCATATCAAGCTCTGCCAGTTCACACTGACTCACTCCTGTCCATATCCAGCTCTGCCAGTTCACACTGACTCACCCCTGACTATAACCAGCTCTGCCAGTTCACACTGACTCACTCCTGTCCATATCTAGCTCTGCCAGTTCAAACTGACTCACACCTGTCCAGATCCAGCTCTGCCAGTTCACACTCACTCCTGTCCATATCCGCTCTTCCAGTTCACACTGACTCACTCCTGTCCATATCCAGCTCTGTCAGTTCACACTGACTCACTCCTGTCCATATCTAGCTCTGCCAGTTCACACTGACTCACTCCTGTCCATATCCAGCCCTGTCAGTTCACACTTACTCACTCCTGCCCATTTCCAGCTCTGCCAGTTCACACTCACTCCTGTCCATATCCAGCTCTGCCAGTTCACACTGACTCACTCCTGTCCAGATCCAGCTCTGCCAGTTCACACTGACTCATTCCTGTCCATATCCAGCTCTGCCAGTTCACACTGACTCACTCCTGTCTATATCCAGCTCTGCCAGTTCACACTCACTCCTGTCCATATCCAGCTCTGCCAGTTCACACTCACTCACTCCTGTCCATATCCAGCTCTGCCAGTTCACACTGACTAACTCCTGTCTATATCCAGCTCTGCCAGTTCACACTCACTCCTGTCCATATCCAGCTCTGCCAGTTCACACTGACTCACTCCTGTCCATATCCAGCTCTGCCAGTTCACACTGACACATTCTTGTCCATATCCAGCTCTGCCAGTTGACACTGACTCACTCCTGTCCATATCCAGCTCTGCCAGTTCACACTCACTCCTGTCCATATCCAGCTCTGCCAGTTCACACTGACTCGTTCCTGTCTATATCCACCTCTGCCAGTTCACACTCACTCCTGTCCATATCCAGCTCTGCCATTTCACACTGACTCACTCCTGTCCATATCCAGCTCTGCCAGTTCACACTGACTCACTCCTGTCCATATCCAGCTCTGCCAGTTCACACTCACTCCTGTCCATATCCAGCTCTGCCAGTTCACACTGACTCACTCCTGTCCAGATCCAGCTCTGCCAGTTCACACTGACTCACTCCTGTCCATATCCAGCTCTGCCTGTTCACACTGACTCACTCCTGTCCATATCCAGCTCTGCCAGTTCACACTACCTCACTCCTGTCCAGATCCAGCTCTGCCAGTTCACACTGCCTCACACCTGTCCAGATCCAGCTCTGCCAGTTCACACTCACTCCTGTCCATATCCAGCTCTGCCAGTTCACACTGACTCACTCCTGTCTATATCCAGCTCTGCCAGTTCACACTGACGCACTCCTGTCCAGATCCAACTCTGCCAGTTCACACTGACTCACGCCTGTCCATATCCAGCTCTGCCAGTTCACACTGACTCACTCCTGTCCATATCCAGCTCTGCCAGTTCACACTGATGCACTTCAGTCCAGGTCCAACTCTGCCAGTTCACACTGACTCACGCCTGTCCATATCCAGCTCTGCCAGTTCACACTCACTCCTGTCCATATCCAGCTCTGCCAGTTCACACTGACTCGCTCCTGTCTATATCCAACTCTGCCAGTTCACACTGACTCACTCCTGTCCAGATCCTGCTCTGCCAGTTCACACTCACTCCTGTCCATATCCAGCTCTGCCAGTTCACACTGACTCACTCCTGTCCGTATCCAGCTCTGCCAGTTCACACTCACTCCTGTCCATATCCAGCTCTGCCAGTTCACACTGACTCACTCCTGTCTATATCCAACTCTGCCAGTTCACACTGACTCACTCCTGTCCAGATCCTGCTCTGCCAGTTCACACTCACTCCTGTCCATATCCAGCTCTGCCAGTTCACACTGACTCACTCCTGTCCGTATCCAGCTCTGCCAGTTCACACTCACTCCTGTCCATATCCAGCTCTGCCAGTTCACACTGACTCACTCCTGTCCAGATCCTGCTCTGCCAGTTCACACTCACTCCTGTCCATATCCAGCTCTGCCAGTTCACACTGACTCACTCCTGTCCATCTCCAGCTCTGCCAGTTCACACTCACTCCTGTCCATATCCAGCTCTGCCAGTTCACACTGACTCACTCCTGTCCGTATCCAGCTCTGCCAGTTCACACTGACTCATTCTTGTCCATATCCAGCTCTGCCAATTCACACTGACTCACTCCTATCCATATCCAGCTCTGCCAGTTCACACTCACTCTTGTCCATATCCAGCTCTGCCAGTTCACACTGACTCACTCCTGTCCATATCTAGCTCTTCCAGTTCACACTGACTCACTCCTGTCCATATCCAGCTCTGCCAGTTCACACTGACTCACTCCTGTCCAGATCTAGCTCTGTCAGTTCACACTGACTCACTCCTGTCCAGATCCAGCTCTGCCAGTTCACACTGACTCACTACTGCCCATATCCAGCTCTGCCAGTTCACACTCACTCTTGTCCATATCCAGCTCTGCCAGTTCACACTGACTCACTCCTGTCCATATCTAGCTCTTCCAGTTCACACTGACTCACTCCTGTCCATATCCAGCTCTGCCAGTTCACACTGACTCACTCCTGTCCAGATCTAGCTCTGCCAGTTCACACTGACTCACTCCTGTCCATATCCAGCTCTGCCAGTTCACACTCACTCCTGTCCATATCTAGCTCTGCCAGTTCACACTGACTCATTCTTGTCCATATCCAGCTCTGCCAGTTCACACTGACTCACTCCTATCCATATCCAGCTCTGTCAGTTCACACTGACTCACTCATGTCCAGATCCAGCTCTGCCAGTTCACACTGACTCACTCCTGCCCATATCCAGCTCTGCCAGTTCACACTCACTCTTGTCCATATCCAGCTCTGCCAGTTCACACTGACTCACTCCTGTCCATATCCAGCTCTGCCAGTTCCCACTGGCTCACTCCTGTCCATATCCAGCTCTGCCAGTTCACACTGACTCACTCCTGTCCATATCCAGCTCTGCCAGTTCACACTCACTCCTGTCCATATCCAGCTCTGCCAGTTCACACTGACTCCTGTCCATATCCAGCTCTGCCAGTTCACACTGACTCGTTCCTGTCTATATCCACCTCTGCCAGTTCACACTCACTCCTGTCCATATCCAGCTCTGCCATTTCACACTGACTCACTCCTGTCCATATCCAGCTCTGCCAGTTCACACTGACTCACTCCTGTCCATATCCAGCTCTGCCAGTTCACACTCACTCCTGTCCATATCCAGCTCTGCCAGTTCACACTGACTCACTCCTGTCCAGATCCAGCTCTGCCAGTTCACACTGACTCACTCCTGTCCATATCCAGCTCTGCCTGTTCACACTGACTCACTCCTGTCCATATCCAGCTCTGCCAGTTCACACTACCTCACTCCTGTCCAGATCCAGCTCTGCCAGTTCACACTGACTCACACCTGTCCAGATCCAGCTCTGCCAGTTCACACTCACTCCTGTCCATATCCAGCTCTGCCAGTTCACACTGACTCACTCCTGTCTATATCCAGCTCTGCCAGTTCACACTGACGCACTCCTGTCCAGATCCAACTCTGCCAGTTCACACTGACTCACGCCTGTCCATATCCAGCTCTGCCAGTTCACACTGACTCACTCCTGTCCATATCCAGCTCTGCCAGTTCACACTGATGCACTTCAGTCCAGGTCCAACTCTGCCAGTTCACACTGACTCACGCCTGTCCATATCCAGCTCTGCCAGTTCACACTCACTCCTGTCCATATCCAGCTCTGCCAGTTCACACTGACTCACTCCTGCCCATATCCAGCTCTGCCAGTTCACACTGACTCACTCCTGTCCAGATCCTGCTCTGCCAGTTCACACTCACTCCTGTCCATATCCAGCTCTGCCAGTTCACACTGACTCACTCCTGTCCGTATCCAGCTCTGCCAGTTCACACTCACTCCTGTCCATATCCAGCTCTGCCAGTTCACGCTGACTCACTCCTGTCTATATCCAACTCTGCCAGTTCACACTGACTCACTCCTGTCCAGATCCTGCTCTGCCAGTTCACACTCACTCCTGTCCATATCCAGCTCTGCCAGTTCACACTGACTCACTCCTGTCCGTATCCAGCTCTGCCAGTTCACACTCACTCCTGTCCATATCCAGCTCTGCCAGTTCACACTGACTCACTCCTGTCCATATCCAGCTCTGCCAGTTCACACTGACTCACTCCTGTCCATATACAGCTCTGCCAGTCCACACTGACTCACTCCTGTCCATCTCCAGCTCTGCCAGTTCACACTCACTCCTGTCCATATCCAGCTCTGCCAGTTCACACTGACTCACTCCTGTCCGTATCCAGCTCTGCCAGTTCACACTGACTCATTCTTGTCCATATCCAGCTCTGCCAATTCACACTGACTCACTCCTATCCATATCCAGCTCTGCCAGTTCACACTCACTCTTGTCCATATCCAGCTCTGCCAGTTCACACTGACTCACTCCTGTCCATATCTAGCTCTTCCAGTTCACACTGACTCACTCCTGTCCATATCCAGCTCTGCCAGTTCACACTGACTCACTCCTGTCCAGATCTAGCTCTGCCAGTTCACACTGACTCACTCCTGTCCAGATCCAGCTCTGCCAGTTCACACTGACTCACTACTGCCCATATCCAGCTCTGCCAGTTCACACTCACTCTTGTCCATATCCAGCTCTGCCAGTTCACACTGACTCACTCCTGTCCATATCTAGCTCTTCCAGTTCACACTGACTCACTCCTGTCCATATCCAGCTCTGCCAGTTCACACTGACTCACTCCTGTCCAGATCTAGCTCTGCCAGTTCACACTGACTCACTCCTGTCCATATCCAGCTCTGCCAGTTCACACTCACTCCTGTCCATATCTAGCTCTGCCAGTTCACACTGACTCATTCTTGTCCATATCCAGCTCTGCCAGTTCACACTGACTCACTCCTATCCATATCCAGCTCTGTCAGTTCACACTGACTCACTCCTGTCCAGATCCAGCTCTGCCAGTTCACACTGACTCACTCCTGCCCATATCCAGCTCTGCCAGTTCACACTCACTCTTGTCCATATCCAGCTCTGCCAGTTCACACTGACTCACTCCTGTCCATATCCAGCTCTGCCAGTTCCCACTGGCTCACTCCTGTCCATATCCAGCTCTGCCAGTTCACACTGACTCACTCCTATCCATCTCCAGCTCTGCCAGTTCACACTCACTCCTGTCCATATCCAGCTCTGCCAGTTCACACTGACTCACTCCTGTCTATAACCAGCTCTGCCAGTTCACACTGACTCACTCCTGTCCATATCTAGCCCTGCCAGTTCAAACTGACTCACACCTGTCCAGATCCAGCTCTGCCAGTTCACACTCACTCCTGTCCATATCCAGCTCTGCCAGTTCACACTGACTCACTCCTGCCCATATCCAGCTCTGCCAGTTCACACTCACTCCTGTCCATATCCAGCTCTGCCAGTTCACACTGACGCACTCCTGTCCAGATCCAACTCTGCCAGTTCACACTGACTCACGCCTGTCCATATCCAGCTCTGCCAGTTCACACTGACTCACTCCTGTCCATAACCAGCTCTGCCAGTTCACACTCACTCCTGTCCATATCCAGCTCTGCCAGTTCCCACTGACTCGCTCCTGTCTATATCCAACTCTGCCAGTTCCCACTGACTCACGCCTGTCCATATCCAGCTCTACCAGTTCACACTCACTCCTGTCCATATCCAGCTCTGCCAGTTCACACTGACTCGCTCCTGTCTATATCCAACTCTGCCAGTTCACACTGACTCACTCCTGTCCATATCCAGCTCTGCCAGTTCATGCTCACTCCTGTCCATATCCAGCTCTGCCAGTTCACACTGACTCACTCCTGTCCATATCCTGCTCTGCCAGTTCACACTGACTCACTCCTGTCCATATCCAGCTCTGCCAGTTCACACTGACTCACTCCTGTCCATATCCAACTCTGCCAGTTCACACTGACTCACTCCTGTCCATATCCAGCTCTGCCAGTTCATGCTCACTCCTGTCCATATCCAGCTCTGCCAGTTCACACTGACTCACTCCTGTCTCTATCCAGCTCTGCCAGTTCACAGTGACTCACTCCTGTCCATATCCTGCTCTGCCAGTTCACACTGACGCACTCCTGTCCAGATCCAACTCTGCCAGTTCACACTGACTCACGCCTGTCCATATCCAGCTCTGCCAGTTCACACTGACTCACTCCTGTCCATATCCAGCTCTGCCAGTTCCCACTGACTCGCTCCTGTCTATATCCAACTCTGCCAGTTCCCACTGACTCACTCCTGTCCATATCCAGCTCTGCCAGTTCATGCTCACTCCTGTCCATATCCAGCTCTGCCAGTTCACACTGACTCACTCCTGTCTCGATTCAGCTCTGCCAGTTCACACTGACTCACTCCTGTCCATATCCTGCTCTGCCAGTTCACTCAGACTCACTCCTATCCATATCCAACTCTGCCAGTTCACACTGACTCACTCCTGTCCATATCCAGCTCTGCCAGTTCATGCTCACTCCTGTCCATATTCAGCTCTGCCAGTTCACACTGACTCACTCCTGTCTCTATCCAGCTCTGCCAGTTCACAGTGACTCACTCCTGCCCATATCCTCCTCTGCCAGTTCACACTGACTCACTCCTGTCCATATCCAGCTCTGCCAGTTCACACTGACTCACTCCTGTCTCTATCCAGCTCTGCCAGTTCACACTGACTCACTCCTGTCCATAGCCAGCTCTGCCGGTTCACACTGACTCACTCCTGTCTATTTCCAGCTCTGCCGGTTCACACTGACTCACCCCTGTCCATATCCAGCTCTGCCAGTTCACACTCACTCCTGTCCAGATCCAGCTCTGCCAGTTCACACTGACTCACTCCTGTCCATATCCAGCTCTGCCAGTTCACACTGACTCACTCCTGTCCATATCCAGCTCTGCCAGTTCACACTGACTCACACCTGTCCATATCCAGCTCTGCCAGTTCACACTGACTCACTCCTGTCTATTTCCAGCTCTGCCGGTTCACACTGACTCACCCCTGTCCATATCCAGCTCTGCCAGTTCACACTGACTCACTCCTGTCTATTTCCAGCTTTGCCAGTTCACTCTCACTCCTTTCCATATCCAGCTCTGCCAGTTCACACTCACTCCTGTCCATATCCAGCTCTGCCAGTTCACACTGAGTCACCCCTGTCCATATCCAGCTCTGCCAGTTCACATTGACTCACCCCTGTCCATATCCACCTCTGCCAGTTCACACTCACTCCTGTCCATATCCAGCTCTGCCAGTTCACACTGACTCACTCCTGTCTATAACCAGCTCTGCCAGTTCACACTGACTCACTCCTGTCCATATCTAGCTCTGCCAGTTCAAACTGACTCACACCTGTGCAGATCCAGCTCTGCCAGTTCACACTCACTCCTGTCCATATCCAGCTCTGCCAGTTCACACTGACTCACTCCTGTCTATATCCAGCTCTGCCAGTTAACACTGACGCACTCCTGTCCATATCCAGCTCTGCCAGTTCACACTGACTCACTCCTGTCCAGATCCAACTCTGCCAGTTCACACTGACTCACGCCTGTCCATATCCAGCTCTGCCAGTTCACACTGACTCACTCCTGTCCATATCCAGCTCTGCCAGTTCACACTGATGCACTCCTGTCCAGGTCCATCTCTGCCAGTTCACACTGACTCACGCCTGTCCATATCCAGCTCTACCAGTTCACACTCACTCCTGTCCATATCCAGCTCTGCCAGTTCACACTGACTCGCTCCTGTCTATATCCAACTCTGCCAGTTCACACTGACTCACTCCTGTCCATATCCAGCTCTGCCAGTTCATGCTCACTCCTGTCCATATCCAGCTCTGCCAGTTCACACTGACTCACTCCTGTCTCTATCCAGCTCTGCCAGTTCACACTGACTCACTCCTGTCCATATCCTGCTCTGCCAGTTCACACTGACTCACTCCTGTCCATATCCAGCTCTGCCAGGTCACACTGACTCACTCCTGTCCATATCCAACTCTGCCAGTTCACACTGACTCACTCCTGTCCATATCCAGCTCTGCCAGTTCATGCTCACTCCTGTCCATATCCAGCTCTGCCAGTTCATACTGACTCACTCCTGTCCATATCCAGCTCTGCCAGTTCATGCTCACTCCTGTCCATATCCAGCTCTGCCAGTTCACACTGACTCACTCCTGTCTCTATCCAGCTCTGCCAGTTCACAGTGACTCACTCCTGTCCATATCCTGCTCTGCCAGTTCACACTGACGCACTCCTGTCCAGATCCAACTCTGCCAGTTCACACTGACTCACGCCGGTCCATATCCAGCTCTTCCAGTTCACACTGACTCACTCCTGTCCATATCCAGCTCTGCCAGTTCACACTGATGCACTCCTGTCCAGGTCCAACTCTGCCAGTTCACACTGACTCACGCCTGTCCATATCCAGCTCTGCCAGTTCACACTCACTCCTGTCCATATCCAGCTCTGCCAGTTCCCACTGACTCGCTCCTGTCTATATCCAACTCTGCCAGTTCCCACTGACTCACTCCTGTCCATATCCAGCTCTGCCAGTTCACACTGACTGACTCCTGTCCATATCCAGCTCTGTCAGTTCACACTGACTCACTCCTGTCTCGATTCAGCTCTGCCAGTTCACACTGACTCACTCCTGTCCAAATCCTGCTCTGCCAGTTCACACAGACTCACTCCTATCCATATCCAACTCTGCCAGTTCACACTGACTCACTCCTGTCCATATCCAGCTCTGCCAGTTCATGCTCACTCCTGTCCATATCCAGCTCTGCCAGTTCACACTGACTCACTCCTGTCTCGATTCAGCTCTGCCAGTTCACACTGACTCACTCCTGTCCATATCCTGCTCTGCCAGTTCACACAGACTCACTCCTATCCATATCCAACTCTGCCAGTTCACACTGACTCACTCCTGTCTCTATCCAGCTCTGCCAGTTCACAGTGACTCACTCCTGCCCATATCCTCCTCTGCCAGTTCACACTGACTCACTCCTGTCCATATCCAGCTCTGCCAGTTCACACTGACTCACTCCTGTCTCTATCCAGCTCTGCCAGTTCACAGTGACTCACTCCTGCCCATATCCTCCTCTGCCAGTTCACACTGACTCACTCCTGTCCATAGCCAGCTCTGCCGGTCACACTGACTCACTCCTGTCCATATCCAGCTCTGCTAGTTCACACTGACTCACTCCTGTCCATATCCAGCTCTGCCAGTTCACACTGACTCACTCCTGTCCATATCCAGCTCTGCCAGTTCACACTCACTCCTGTCCAGATCCAGCTCTGCCAGTTCACACTGACTCACTCATGTCCAGATCCAGCTCTGTCAGTTCACACTGACTCACTCCTGTCCATATCCAGCTCTGCCAGTTCACACTGACTCACTCCTGTCCATATCCAGCTCTGCCAGTTCACACTGACTCACCCCTGTCCATATCCAGCTCTGCCAGTTCACACTGACTCACTCCTGTCTATTTCTAGCTCTGCCAGTTCACTCTCACTCCTTTCCATATCCAGCTCTGCCAGTTCACACTGATTCACTCCTGTCCATATCCAGCTCTGCCGGTTCACACTGACTCACGCCTGTCCATATCCAGCTCTGCCAGTTCACTCTCACTCCTTTCCATATCCAGCTCTGCCAGTTCACACTCACTCCTGTCCATATCCAGCTCTGCCAGTTCACACTGACTCACTCCTGTCAATTTCCAGCTCTGCCAGTTCACACTGACTCACTCCTGTCTATATCTAGCTCTGCCAGTTCACTCTCACTCCTTTCCATATCCAGCTCTGCCAGTTCACACTCACTCCTGTCCATATCCAGCTCTGCCTGTTCACACTGACTCACTCCTGTCTATTTCCAGCTCTGCCAGTTCACACTGACTCACTCCTGTCTATATCTAGCTCTGCCAGTTCACTCTCACTCCTTTCCATATCCAGCTCTGCCAGTTCACACTCACTCCTGTCCATATCCAGCTCTGCCTGTTCACGCTGACTCACTCCTGTCTATATTCAGCTCTGCCAGTTCACACTGACTCATTCTTGTCCATATCCAGCTCTGCCAGTTCACACTGACACACGCCTGTCCATATCCAGCTCTGCCAGTTCACTCTCACTCCTGTCCATATCCAGCTCTGCCAGTTCACACTGACTCGCGCCTGTCTATATCCACCTCTGCCAGTTCACACTGACTCACTCCTGTCTATATCCAGCTCTGCCAGTTCACACTCACTCCTGTCCATATCCAGCTCTGCCAGTTCACACTGACTCACTCCTGTCCATATCCAGCTCTGCCAGTTCACACTAACTCACTCCTGTCCATGTCCAGCTCTGCCAGTTCACACTCACTCCTGTACATATCCAGCTCTGCCAGTTCACACTGACTCACTCCTGTCCAGATCCAGCTCTGCCAGTTCACACTGACTCACTCCTGTCCATATCCAGCTCTGCCTGTTCACACTGACTCACTCCTGTCAATATCCAGCTCTGCCAGTTCACACTGACTCACTCCTGTCCAGATCCAGCTCTGCCAGTTCACACTGACTCACACCTGTCCAGATCCAGCTCTGCCAGTTCACACTCACTCCTGTCCATATCCAGCTCTGCCAGTTCACACTGACTCACTACTGTCTATATCCAGCTCTGCCAGTTCACACTGACGCACTCCTGTCCAGGTCCAACTCTGCCAGTTCACACTGACTCACGCCTGTCCATATCAAGCTCTGCCAGTTCACACTGACTCACTCCTGTCCATATCCAGCTCTGCCAGTTCACACTGACTCACTCCTGTCCATATCCAGCTCTGCCAGTTCACGCTCACTCCTGTCCATATCCAGCTCTGCCAGTTCACACTGACTCACTCCTGTCCATATCCTGCTCTGCCAGTTCACACTGACTCACTCCTGTCCATATCCAGCTCTGCCAGGTCACACTGACTCACTCCTGTCTCTATCCCGCTCTGCCAGTTCACAGTGACTCACTCCTGTCCATATCCTGCTCTGCCAGTTCACACTGACGCACTCCTGTCCAGATCCAACTCTGCCAGTTCACACTGACTCACGCCTGTCCATATCCAGCTCTGCCAGTTCACACTGACTCACTCCTGTCCATATCCAGCTCTGCCAGTTCCCACTGACTCGCTCCTGTCTATATCCAACTCTGCCAGTTCCCACTGACTCACTCCTGTCCATATCCAGCTCTGCCAGTTCATGCTCACTCCTGTCCATATCCAGCTCTGCCAGTTCACACTGACTCACTCCTGTCTCGATTCAGCTCTGCCAGTTCACACTGACTCACTCCTGTCCATATCCTGCTCTGCCAGTTCACACAGACTCACTCCTATCCATATCCAACTCTGCCAGTTCACACGGACTCACTCCTGTCCATATCCAGCTCTGCCAGTTCATGCTCACTCCTGTCCATATTCAGCTCTGCCAGTTCACACTGACTCACTCCTGTCTCTATCCAGCTCTGCCAGTTCACAGTGACTCACTCCTGCCCATATCCTCCTCTGCCAGTTCACACTGACTCACTCCTGTCCATAGCCAGCTCTGCCGGTCACACTGACTCACTCCTGTCCATATCCAGCTCTGCCAGTTCACACTCACTCCTGTCCAGATCCAGCTCTGCCAGTTCACACTGACTCACTCCTGTCCATATCCAGCTCTGCCAGTTCACACTGACTCACACCTGTCCATATCCAGCTCTGCCAGTTCACACTGACTCACTCCTGTCTATTTCCAGCTCTGCCGGTTCACACTGACTCACCCCTGTCCATATCCAGCTCTGCCAGTTCACACTGACTCACTCCTGTCTATTTCCAGCTCTGCCAGTTCACGCTCACTCCTTTCCATATCCAGCTCTGCCAGTTCACACTCACTCCTGTCCATATCCAGCTCTGCCAGTTCACACTGAGTCACCCCTGTCCATATCCAGCTCTGCCAGTTCACATTGACTCACCCCTGTCCATATCCACCTCTGCCAGTTCACACTCACTCCTGTCCATATCCAGCTCTGCCAGTTCACACTGACTCACTCCTGTCTATAACCAGCTCTGCCAGTTCACACTGACTCACTCCTGTCCATATCTAGCTCTGCCAGTTCAAACTGACTCACACCTGTGCAGATCCAGCTCTGCCAGTTCACACTCACTCCTGTCCATATCCAGCTCTGCCAGTTCACACTGACTCACTCCTGTCTATATCCAGCTCTGCCAGTTCACACTGACGCACTCCTGTCCAGATCCAACTCTGCCAGTTCACACTGACTCACGCCTGTCCATATCCAGCTCTGCCAGTTCACACTGACTCACTCCTGTCCATATCCAGCTCTGCCAGTTCACACTGATGCACTCCTGTCCAGGTCCATCTCTGCCAGTTCACACTGACTCACGCCTGTCCATATCCAGCTCTACCAGTTCACACTCACTCCTGTCCATATCCAGCTCTGCCAGTTCACACTGACTCGCTCCTGTCTATATCCAACTCTGCCAGTTCACACTGACTCACTCCTGTCCATATCCAGCTCTGCCAGTTCATGCTCACTCCTGTCCATATCCAGCTCTGCCAGTTCACACTGACTCACTCCTGTCTCTATCCAGCTCTGCCAGTTCACACTGACTCACTCCTGTCCATATCCTGCTCTGCCAGTTCACACTGACTCACTCCTGTCCATATCCAGCTCTGCCAGGTCACACTGACTCACTCCTGTCCATATCCAACTCTGCCAGTTCACACTGACTCACTCCTGTCCATATCCAGCTCTGCCAGTTCATGCTCACTCCTGTCCATATCCAGCTCTGCCAGTTCATACTGACTCACTCCTGTCCATATCCAGCTCTGCCAGTTCATGCTCACTCCTGTCCATATCCAGCTCTGCCAGTTCACACTGACTCACTCCTGTCTCAATCCAGCTCTGCCAGTTCACAGTGACTCACTCCTGTCCATATCCTGCTCTGCCAGTTCACACTGACGCACTCCTGTCCAGATCCAACTCTGCCAGTTCACACTGACTCACGCCGGTCCATATCCAGCTCTTCCAGTTCACACTGACTCACTCCTGTCCATATCCAGCTCTGCCAGTTCACACTGATGCACTCCTGTCCAGGTCCAACTCTGCCAGTTCACACTGACTCACGCCTGTCCATATCCAGCTCTGCCAGTTCACACTCACTCCTGTCCATATCCAGCTCTGCCAGTTCCCACTGACTCGCTCCTGTCTATATCCAACTCTGCCAGTTCCCACTGACTCACTCCTGTCCATATCCAGCTCTGCCAGTTCACACTGACTGACTCCTGTCCATATCCAGCTCTGTCAGTTCACACTGACTCACTCCTGTCTCGATTCAGCTCTGCCAGTTCACACTGACTCACTCCTGTCCATATCCTGCTCTGCCAGTTCACACAGACTCACTCCTATCCATATCCAACTCTGCCAGTTCACACTGACTCACTCCTGTCCATATCCAGCTCTGCCAGTTCATGCTCACTCCTGTCCATATCCAGCTCTGCCAGTTCACACTGACTCACTCCTGTCCATATCCAGCTCTGCCAGTTCACACTGATGCACTCCTGTCCAGGTCCATCTCTGCCAGTTCACACTGACTCACTCCTGTCTCTATCCAGCTCTGCCAGTTCACAATGACTCACTCCTGCCCATATCCTCCTCTGCCAGTTCACACTGACTCACTCCTGTCTATATCCACCTCTGCCAGTTCACACTGACTCACTCCTGTCTATATCCAGCTCTGCCAGTTCACACTGACTCACTACTGTCTATATCCAGCTCTGCCAGTTCACACTGACGCACTCCTGTCCAGGTCCATCTCTGCCAGTTCACACTGACTCACGCCTGTCCATATCAAGCTCTGCCAGTTCACACTGACTCACTCCTGTCCATATCCAGCTCTGCCAGTTCACACTGACTCACTCCTCTCCATATCCAGCTCTGCCAGTTCATGCTCACTCCTGTCCATATCCAGCTCTGCCAGTTCACACTGACTCACTCCTGTCCATATCCAGCTCTGCCAGTTTACACTCACTCCTGTCCATAGCCAGCTCTGCCAGGTCACACTGACTCACTCCTGTCCATATCCAGCTCTGCCAGTTCACACTCACTCCTGTCTATATCCAGCTCTGCCAGTTCACACTCACTCCTGTCTATTTCCAGCTCTGCCGGTTCACACTGACTCACCCCTGTCCATATCCAGCTCTGCCAGTTCACACTGACTCACTCCTGTCTATTTCCAGCTCTACCAGTTCACACTGACTCACTCCTGTCTATATCCAGCTCTGCCAGTTCACACTGACTCACTCCTGTCCATATCCAGCTCTGCCAGTTCACACTCACTCACTCCTGTCTATTTCCAGCTCTGCCAGTTCATGCTCACTCCTGTCTATATCCAGCTCTGCCAGTTCACACTGACTCACTCCTGTCCATATCCAGCTCTGCCAGTTCACACTGATTCACTCCTGTCTATTTCCAGCTCTACCAGTTCACACTGACTCACTCCTGTCCATATCCAGCTCTGCCAGTTCACACTGACTCACTCCTGTCTATGTCCAGCTCTGCCAGTTCGCTCTCACTCCTTTCCATATCCAGCTCTGCCAGTTCACACTCACTCTTGTCCATATCCAGCTCTGCCAGTTCACACTGACTCACTCCTGTCCATATCCAGCTCTGCCAGTTCACACTGACTGACTCCTGTCCATATCCAGCTCTGCCAGTTCACACTGACTCACTCCTGTCCATATCCAGATCTGCCACTTCACACTGACTCACTCCTGTCCATATCCAGCTCTGCCAGTTCCCACTGACTCACTCCTGTCCATATCCAGCTCTGCCAGTTCACACTGACTCACTCCAGTCCATATCCAGCTCTGCCAGTTCACACTGACTCATCCCTGTCCATATCCAGCTCTGCCAGTTCACACTCACTCACTCCTGTCCATATCCAGCTCTGCCAGTTCACACTGACTGACTCCTGTCTATATCCAGCTCTGCCAGTTCACTCTCACTCCTTTCCATATCCAGCTCTGCCAGTTCACACTCACTCCTGTCCATATCCAGCTCTGCCAGTTCACACTGACTCACTCCTGTCCATATCCAGCTCTGCCAGTTCAAACTGACTCACACCTGTCCAGATCCAGCTCTGCCAGTTCACACTCACTCCTGTCCATATCCAGCTCTGCCAGTTCACACTGACTCACTCCTGTCCATATCCAGCTCTGCCAGTCCACACTGACTCACTCCTGTCCATCTCCAGCTCTGCCAGTTCACACTGACTGACTCCTGTCCATATCCAGCTCTGCCAGTTCACACTGACGCACTCCTGTCCAGATCCAACTCTGCCAGTTCACACTGACTCACGCCTGTCCATATCCAGCTCTGCCAGTTCACACTGACTCACTCCTGTCCATATCCAGCTCTGCCAGTTCACACTGATGCACTCCTGTCCAGGTCCAACTCTGCCAGTTCACACTGACTCACCCCTGTCCATATCCAGATCTGCCAGTTCACACTGACTCACTCCTGTCCATATCCAGCTCTGCCAGTTCACACTGATGCACTCCTGTCCAGGTCCATCTCTGCCAGTTCACACTGACTCACTCCTGTCTCTATCCAGCTCTGCCAGTTCACAATGACTCACTCCTGCCCATATCCTCCTCTGCCAGTTCACACTGACTCACTCCTGTCCATAGCCAGCTCTGCCGGTCACACTGACTCACTCCTGTCCATATCCAGCTCTGCTAGTTCACACTGACTCACTCCTGTCCATATCCAGCTCTGCCAGTTCACACTGACTCACTCCTGTCCATATCCAGCTCTGCCAGTTCACACTCACTCCTGTCCAGATCCAGCTCTGCCAGTTCACACTGACTCACTCCTGTCCAGATCCAGCTCTGTCAGTTCACACTGACTCACTCCTGTCCATATCCAGCTCTGCCAGTTCACACTGACTCACTCCTGTCCATATCCAGCTCTGCCAGTTCACACTGACTCACCCCTGTCCATATCCAGCTCTGCCAGTTCACACTGACTCACTCCTGTCTATTTCTAGCTCTGCCAGTTCACTCTCACTCCTTTCCATATCCAGCTCTGCCAGTTCACACTGACTCACTCCTGTCCATATCCAGCTCTGCCGGTTCACACTGACTCACGCCTGTCCATATCCAGCTCTGCCAGTTCACTCTCACTCCTTTCCATATCCAGCTCTGCCAGTTCACACTCACTCCTGTCCATATCCAGCTCTGCCAGTTCACACTGACTCACTCCTGTCAATTTCCAGCTCTGCCAGTTCACACTGACTCACTCCTGTCTATATCTAGCTCTGCCAGTTCACTCTCACTCCTTTCCATATCCAGCTCTGCCAGTTCACACTCACTCCTGTCCATATCCAGCTCTGCCTGTTCACACTGACTCACTCCTGTCTATTTCCAGCTCTGCCAGTTCACACTGACTCACTCCTGTCTATATCTAGCTCTGCCAGTTCACTCTCACTCCTTTCCATATCCAGCTCTGCCAGTTCACACTCACTCCTGTCCATATCCAGCTCTGCCTGTTCACGCTGACTCACTCCTGTCTATATTCAGCTCTGCCAGTTCACACTGACTCATTCTTGTCCATATCCAGCTCTGCCAGTTCACACTGACACACGCCTGTCCATATCCAGCTCTGCCAGTTCACTCTCACTCCTGTCCATATCCAGCTCTGCCAGTTCACACTGACTCGCGCCTGTCTATATCCACCTCTGCCAGTTCACACTGACTCACTCCTGTCTATATCCAGCTCTGCCAGTTCACACTCACTCCTGTCCATATCCAGCTCTGCCAGTTCACACTGACTCACTCCTGTCCATATCCAGCTCTGCCAGTTCACACTAACTCACTCCTGTCCATGTCCAGCTCTGCCAGTTCACACTCACTCCTGTACATATCCAGCTCTGCCAGTTCACACTGACTCACTCCTGTCCAGATCCAGCTCTGCCAGTTCACACTGACTCACTCCTGTCCATATCCAGCTCTGCCTGTTCACACTGACTCACTCCTGTCAATATCCAGCTCTGCCAGTTCACACTGACTCACTCCTGTCCAGATCCAGCTCTGCCAGTTCACACTGACTCACACCTGTCCAGATCCAGCTCTGCCAGTTCACACTCACTCCTGTCCATATCCAGCTCTGCCAGTTCACACTGACTCACTACTGTCTATATCCAGCTCTGCCAGTTCACACTGACGCACTCCTGTCCAGGTCCAACTCTGCCAGTTCACACTGACTCACGCCTGTCCATATCAAGCTCTGCCAGTTCACACTGACTCACTCCTGTCCATATCCAGCTCTGCCAGTTCACACTGACTCACTCCTCTCCATATCCAGCTCTGCCAGTTCATGCTCACTCCTGTCCATATCCAGCTCTGCCAGTTCACACTGACTCACTCCTGTCCATATCCAGCTCTGCCAGTTTACACTCACTCCTGTCCATAGCCAGCTCTGCCAGGTCACACTGACTCACTCCTGTCCATATCCAGCTCTGCCAGTTCACACTCACTCCTGTCTATATCCAGCTCTGCCAGTTCACACTCACTCCTGTCTATTTCCAGCTCTGCCGGTTCACACTGACTCACCCCTGTCCATATCCAGCTCTGCCAGTTCACACTGACTCACTCCTGTCTATTTCCAGCTCTACCAGTTCACACTGACTCACTCCTGTCCATATCCAGCTCTGCCAGTTCACACTGACTCACTCCTGTCTATATCCAGCTCTGCCAGTTCACACTGACTCACTCCTGTCCATATCCAGCACTGCCAGTTCACACTCACTCACTCCTGTCTATTTCCAGCTCTGCCAGTTCATGCTCACTCCTGTCTATATCCAGCTCTGCCAGTTCACACTGACTCACTCCTGTCCATATCCAGCTCTGCCAGTTCACACTGATTCACTCCTGTCTATTTCCAGCTCTACCAGTTCACACTGACTCACTCCTGTCCATATCCAGCTCTGCCAGTTCACACTGACTCACTCCTGTCTATGTCCAGCTCTGCCAGTTCGCTCTCACTCCTTTCCATATCCAGCTCTGCCAGTTCACACTCACTCTTGTCCATATCCAGCTCTGCCAGTTCACACTGACTCACTCCTGTCCATATCCAGCTCTGCCAGTTCACACTGACTGACTCCTGTCCATATCCAGCTCTGCCAGTTCACACTGACTCACTCCTGTCCATATCCAGATCTGCCACTTCACACTGACTCACTCCTGTCCATATCCAGCTCTGCCAGTTCCCACTGACTCACTCCTGTCCATATCCAGCTCTGCCAGTTCACACTGACTCACTCCAGTCCATATCCAGCTCTGCCAGTTCACACTGACTCATCCCTGTCCATATCCAGCTCTGCCAGTTCACACTCACTCACTCCTGTCCATATCCAGCTCTGCCAGTTCACACTGACTGACTCCTGTCTATATCCAGCTCTGCCAGTTCACTCTCACTCCTGTCCATATCCAGCTCTGCCAGTTCACACTGACTCACTCCTGTCTATAACCAGCTCTGCCAGTTCACACTGACTCACTCCTGTCCATATCTAGCTCTGCCAGTTCAAACTGACTCACACCTGTCCAGATCCAGCTCTGCCAGTTCACACTCACTCCTGTCCATATCCAGCTCTGCCAGTTCACACTGACTCACTCCTGTCCATATCCAGCTCTGCCAGTCCACACTGACTCACTCCTGTCCAACTCCAGCTCTGCCAGTTCACACTGACTGACTCCTGTCCATATCCAGCTCTGCCAGTTCACACTGACGCACTCCTGTCCAGATCCAACTCTGCCAGTTCACACTGACTCACGCCTGTCCATATCCAGCTCTGCCAGTTCACACTGACTCACTCCTGTCCATATCCAGCTCTGCCAGTTCACACTGATGCACTCCTGTCCAGGTCCAACTCTGCCAGTTCACACTGACTCAAGCCTGTCCATATCCAGCTCTACCAGTTCACACTCACTCCTGTCCATATCCAGCTCTGCCAGTTCACACTGACTCGCTCCTGTCTATATCCAACTCTGCCAGTTCACACTGACTCACTCCTGTCCATATCCAGCTCTGCCAGTTCATGCTCACTCCTGTCCATATCCAGCTCTGCCAGTTCACACTGACTCACTCCTGTCTCTATCCAGCTCTGCCAGTTCACACTGACTCACTCCTGTCCATATCCTGCTCTGCCAGTTCACACTGACTCACTCCTGTCCATATCCAGCTCTGCCAGTTCACACTGACTCACTCCTGTCCATACCAACTCTGCCAGTTCACACTGACTCACTCCTGTCCATATCCAGCTCTGCCAGTTCATGCTCACTCCTGTCCATATCCAGCTCTGCCAGTTCACACTCACTCCTGTCTATATCCAGCTCTGCCAGTTCACACTCACTCCTGTCTATTTCCAGCTCTGCCGGTTCACACTGACTCACCCCTGTCCATATCCAGCTCTGCCAGTTCACACTGACTCACTCCTGTCTATTTCCAGCTCTACCAGTTCACACTGACTCACTCCTGTCCATATCCAGCTCTGCCAGTTCACACTGACTCACTCCTGTCTATATCCAGCTCTGCCAGTTCACACTGACTCACTCCTGTCCATATCCAGCACTGCCAGTTCACACTCACTCACTCCTGTCTATTTCCAGCTCTGCCAGTTCATGCTCACTCCTGTCTATATCCAGCTCTGCCAGTTCACACTGACTCACTCCTGTCCATATCCAGCTCTGCCAGTTCACACTGATTCACTCCTGTCTATTTCCAGCTCTACCAGTTCACACTGACTCACTCCTGTCCATATCCAGCTCTGCCAGTTCACACTGACTCACTCCTGTCCATATCCAGCTCTGCCAGTTCACACTGATTCACTCCTGTCTATTTCCAGCTCTACCAGTTCACACTGACTCACTCCTTTCCATATCCAGCTCTGCCAGTTCACACTCACTCTTGTCCATATCCAGCTCTGCCAGTTCACACTGACTCACTCCTGTCCATATCCAGCTCTGCCAGTTCACACTGACTGACTCCTGTCCATATCCAGCTCTGCCAGTTCACACTGACTCACTCCTGTCCATATCCAGATCTGCCACTTCACACTGACTCACTCCTGTCCATATCCAGCTCTGCCAGTTCCCACTGACTCACTCCTGTCCATATCCAGCTCTGCCAGTTCACACTGACTCACTCCAGTCCATATCCAGCTCTGCCAGTTCACACTGACTCATCCCTGTCCATATCCAGCTCTGCCAGTTCACACTCACTCACTCCTGTCCATATCCAGCTCTGCCAGTTCACACTGACTGACTCCTGTCTATATCCAGCTCTGCCAGTTCACCTCACTCCTGTCCATATCCAGCTCTGCCAGTTCACACTGACTCACTCCTGTCTATAACCAGCTCTGCCAGTTCACACTGACTCACTCCTGTCCATATCTAGCTCTGCCAGTTCAAACTGACTCACACCTGTCCAGATCCAGCTCTGCCAGTTCACACTCACTCCTGTCCATATCCAGCTCTGCCAGTTCACACTGACTCACTCCTGTCCATATCCAGCTCTGCCAGTCCACACTGACTCACTCCTGTCCATCTCCAGCTCTGCCAGTTCACACTGACTGACTCCTGTCCATATCCAGCTCTGCCAGTTCACACTGACGCACTCCTGTCCAGATCCAACTCTGCCAGTTCACACTGACTCACGCCTGTCCATATCCAGCTCTGCCAGTTCACACTGACTCACTCCTGTCCATATCCAGCTCTGCCAGTTCACACTGATGCACTCCTGTCCAGGTCCAACTCTGCCAGTTCACACTGACTCAAGCCTGTCCATATCCAGCTCTACCAGTTCACACTCACTCCTGTCCATATCCAGCTCTGCCAGTTCACACTGACTCGCTCCTGTCTATATCCAACTCTGCCAGTTCACACTGACTCACTCCTGTCCATATCCAGCTCTGCCAGTTCATGCTCACTCCTGTCCATATCCAGCTCTGCCAGTTCACACTGACTCACTCCTGTCTCTATCCAGCTCTGCCAGTTCACACTGACTCACTCCTGTCCATATCCTGCTCTGCCAGTTCACACTGACTCACTCCTGTCCATATCCAGCTCTGCCAGTTCACACTGACTCACTCCTGTCCATACCAACTCTGCCAGTTCACACTGACTCACTCCTGTCCATATCCAGCTCTGCCAGTTCATGCTCACTCCTGTCCATATCCAGCTCTGCCAGTTCACACTGACTCACTCCTGTCTCTATCCAGCTCTGCCAGTTCACAGTGACTCACTCCTGTCCATATCCTGCTCTGCCAGTTCACACTGACGCACTCCTGTCCAGATCCAACTCTGCCAGTTCACACTGACTCACGCCTGTCCATATCCAGCTCTGCCAGTTCACACTGACTCACTCCTGTCCATATCCAGCTCTGCCAGTTCACACTGATGCACTCCTGTCCAGGTCCAACTCTGCCAGTTCACACTGACTCACGCCTGTCCATATCCAGCTCTGCCAGTTCACACTCACTCCTGTCCATATCCAGCTCTGCCAGTTCCCACTGACTCGCTCCTGTCTATATCCAACTCTGCCAGTTCCCACTGACTCACTCCTGTCCATATCCAGCTCTGCCAGTTAATGCTCACTCCTGTCCATATCCAGCTCTGCCAGTTCACACTGACTCACTCCTGTCTCGATTCAGCTCTGCCAGTTCACACTGACTCACTCCTGTCCATATCCAACTCTGCCAGTTCACACTGACTCACTCCTGTCCATATCCAGCTCTGCCAGTTCATGCTCACTCCTGTCCCTATCCAGCTCTGCCAGTTCACACTGACTCACTCCTGTCTCTCAACAGCTCTGCCAGTTCACACTGACTCACTCCTGTCTCTATCCAGCTCTGCCAGTTCACACTGACTCACTCCTGTCCATATCCAGCTCTGCCAGTTTACACTCACTCCTGTCCATAGCCAGCTCTGCCAGTTCACACTGACTCACTCCTGTCCATATCCAGCTCTGCCAGTTTACACTCACGCCTGTCCATATCTAGCTCTGCCAGGTCACACTGACTCACTCCTGTCCATATCCAGCTCTGCCAATTCATGCTCACTCCTGTCCATATCCAGCTCTGCCAGTTCACACTGACTCACTCCTGTCCATATCCAGCTCTGCCAGTTCACACTGACTCACTCCTGTCTCTATCCAGCTCTGCCAGTTCACACTGACTCACTCCTGTCTCTATCCAGCTCTGCCAGTTCACACTGACTCACTCCTGTCCATATCCAGCTCTGTCAGTTCACACTGACTCACTCCTGTCTATATCCAGCTCTGCCAGTTCACTCTCACTCCTTTCCATATCCAGCTCTGCCAGTTCACACTCACTCCTGTCCATATCCAGCTCTGCCAGTTTACACTCACTCCTGTCCATATCCAGCTCTGCCAGTTCACACTCACTCCTGTCCATATCCAGCTCTGCCAGTTCACACTCACTCCTGTCCATATCCAGCTCTGCCAGTTCACACTGACTCACTCCTGTCCATATCCAGCTCTGCCAGTTCACACTGACTCATTCCTGTCCATATCCAGCTCTGCCAGTTCACACTGACTCATTCCTGTCTATATCCAGCTCTGCCAGTTCACACTCACTCCTGTCCATATCCAGCTCTGCCAGTTCACACTGACTCACTCCTGTCCATATCCAGCTCTGCCAGTTCACACTAACTCACTCCTGTCCATATCCAGCTCTGCCAGTTCACACTCACTCCTGTACATATCCAGCTCTGCCAGTTCACACTGACTCACTCCTGTCCAGATCCAGCTCTGCCAGTTCACACTGACTCACTCCTGTCCATATCCAGCTCTGCCTGTTCACACTGACTCACTCCTGTCAATATCCAACTCTGCCAGTTCACACTGACTCACTCCTGTCCAGATCCAGCTCTGCCAGTTCACACTGACTCACACCTGTCCAGATCCAGCTCTGCCAGTTCACACTCACTCCTGTCCATATCCAGCTCTGCCAGTTCACACTGACTCACTCCTGTCTATATCCAGCTCTGCCAGTTCACACTCACTCCTGTCCATATCCAGCTCTGCCAGTTCACACTCACTCCTGTCCATATCCAGCTCTGCCAGTTCACACTGACTCACTCCTGTCTATATCCAGCTCTGCCAGTTCACACTGACTCACTCCTGTCTATATCCAGCTCTGCCAGTTCACACGCACTCCTGTCAATCTCCAGCTCTGCCAGTTCACACTCACTCCTGTCCATATCCAGCTCTGCCAGTTCACACTGACTCACTCCTGTCTATTTCCAGCTCTACCAGTTCACACTGACTCACTCCTGTCCATATCCAGCTCTGCCAGTTCACACTGACTCACTCCTGTCTATATCCAGCTCTGCCAGTTCACACTGACTCACTCCTGTCCATATCCAGCTCTGCCAGTTCACACTGACTCACTCCTGTCTCTATCCAGCTCTGCCAGTTCACACTGACTCACTCCTGTCCATATCCAGCTCTGCCAGTTCATGCTCACTCCTGTCCATATCCAGCTCTGCCAGTGCACACTGACTCACTCCTGTCCATATCCAGCTCTGCCAGTTTACACTCACTCCTGTCCATAGCCAGCTCTGCCAGGTCACACTGACTCACTCCTGTCCATATCCAGCTCTGCCTGTTCACACTCACTCCTGTCCATATCCAGCTCTGCCAGTTCACACTGACTCACTCCTGTCCATATCCAGCTCTGCCAGTTCACACTGACTCACTCCTGTCTATTTCCAGCTCTGCCAGTTCACACTCACTCCTGTCCATATCCAGCTCTGCCAGTTCACACTGAGTCACCCCTGTCCATATCCAGCTCTGCCAGTTCACACTGACTCATTCCTGTCTATATCCAGCTCTGCCAGTTCACACTGACTCACTCCTTTCCATATCCAGCTCTGCCAGTTCACACTCACTCCTGTCCATATCCAGCTCTGCCTGTTCACACTGACTCACTCCTGTCTATATTCAGCTCTGCCAGTTCACACTGACTCATTCTTGACCATATCCAGCTCTGCCAGTTCACACTGACACACGCCTGTCCATATCCAGCTCTGCCAGTTCACTCTCACTCCTGTCCATATCCAGCTCTGCCAGTTCACACTGACTCGCTCCTGTCTATATCCACCTCTGCCAGTTCACACTGACTCACTCCTGTCTATATCCAGCTCTGCCAGTTCACACTCACTCCTGTCCATATCCAGCTCTGCCAGTTCACACTGACTCACTCCTGTCCATATCCAGCTCTGCCAGTTCACACTAACTCACTCCTGTCCATATCCAGCTCTGCCAGTTCACACTCACTCCTGTACATATCCAGCTCTGCCAGTTCACACTGACTCACTCCTGTCCAGATCCAGCTCTGCCAGTTCACACTGACTCACTCCTGTCCATATCCAGCTCTGCCTGTTCACACTGACTCACTCCTGTCAATATCCAGCTCTGCCAGTTCACACTGACTCACTCCTGTCCAGATCCAGCTCTGCCAGTTCACACTGACTCACACCTGTCCAGATCCAGCTCTGCCAGTTCACACTCACTCCTGTCCATATCCAGCTCTGCCAGTTCACACTGACTCACTCCTGTCTATATCCAGCTCTGCCAGTTCACACTCACTCCTGTCCATATCCAGCTCTGCCAGTTCACACTCACTCCTGTCCATATCCAGCTCTGCCTGTTCACACTGACTCACTCCTGTCTATATCCAGCTCTGCCAGTTCACACTGACTCACTCCTGTCTATATCCAACTCTGCCAGTTCACACTCACTCCTGTCCATCTCCAGCTCTGCCAGTTCACACTCACTCCTGTCCATATCCAGCTCTGCCAGTTCACACTGACTCACTCCTGTCTATTTCCAGCTCTACCAGTTCACACTGACTCACTCCTGTCCATATCCAGCTCTGCCAGTTCACACTGACTCACTCCTGTCTATATCCAGCTCTGCCAGTTCACACTGACTCACTCCTGTCCATATCCAGCTCTGCCTGTTCACACTGACTCACTCCTGTCAATATCCAGCTCTGCCAGTTCACACTGACTCACTCCTGTCCAGATCCGGCTTTGCCAGTTCACACTGACTCACACCTGTCCAGATCCAGCTCTGCCAGTTCACACTCACACCTGTCTCTATCCAGCTCTGCCAGTTCATGCTCACTCCTGTCCATATCCAGCTCTGCCAGTTCATGCTCACTCCTGTCCATATCCAGCTCTGCCAGTGCACACTGACTCACTCCTGTCCATATCCAGCTCTGCCAGTTTACACTCACTCCTGCCCATAGCCAGCTCTGCCAGGTCACACTGACTCACTCCTGTCCATATCCAGCTCTGCCTGTTCACACTCACTCCTGTCCATATCCAGCTCTGCCAGTTCACACTGACTCACTCCTGTCCATATCCAGCTCTGCCAGTTCACACTGACTCACTCCTGTCTATTTCCAGCTCTGCCAGTTCACACTCACTCCTGTCCATATCCAGCTCTGCCAGTTCACACTGAGTCACCCCTGTCCATATCCAGCTCTGCCAGTTCACACTGACTCATTCCTGTCTATATCCAGCTCTGCCAGTTCACACTGACTCACTCCTTTCCATATCCAGCTCTGCCAGTTCACACTCACTCCTGTCCATATCCAGCTCTGCCTGTTCACACTGACTCACTCCTGTCTATATTCAGCTCTGCCAGTTCACACTGACTCATTCTTGACCATATCCAGCTCTGCCAGTTCACACTGACACACGCCTGTCCATATCCAGCTCTGCCAGTTCACTCTCACTCCTGTCCATATCCAGCTCTGCCAGTTCACACTGACTCGCTCCTGTCTATATCCACCTCTGCCAGTTCACACTGACTCACTCCTGTCTATATCCAGCTCTGCCAGTTCACACTCACTCCTGTCCATATCCAGCTCTGCCAGTTCACACTGACTCACTCCTGTCCATATCCAGCTCTGCCAGTTCACACTAACTCACTCCTGTCCATATCCAGCTCTGCCAGTTCACACTCACTCCTGTACATATCCAGCTCTGCCAGTTCACACTGACTCACTCCTGTCCAGATCCAGCTCTGCCAGTTCACACTGACTCACTCCTGTCCATATCCAGCTCTGCCTGTTCACACTGACTCACTCCTGTCAATATCCAGCTCTGCCAGTTCACACTGACTCACTCCTGTCCAGATCCAGCTCTGCCAGTTCACACTGACTCACACCTGTCCAGATCCAGCTCTGCCAGTTCACACTCACTCCTGTCCATATCCAGCTCTGCCAGTTCACACTGACTCACTCCTGTCTATATCCAGCTCTGCCAGTTCACACTCACTCCTGTCCATATCCAGCTCTGCCAGTTCACACTCACTCCTGTCCATATCCAGCTCTGCCTGTTCACACTGACTCACTCCTGTCTATATCCAGCTCTGCCAGTTCACACTGACTCACTCCTGTCTATATCCAACTCTGCCAGTTCACACTCACTCCTGTCCATCTCCAGCTCTGCCAGTTCACACTCACTCCTGTCCATATCCAGCTCTGCCAGTTCACACTGACTCACTCCTGTCTATTTCCAGCTCTACCAGTTCACACTGACTCACTCCTGTCCATATCCAGCTCTGCCAGTTCACACTGACTCACTCCTGTCTATATCCAGCTCTGCCAGTTCACACTGACTCACTCCTGTCCATATCCAGCTCTGCCTGTTCACACTGACTCACTCCTGTCAATATCCAGCTCTGCCAGTTCACACTGACTCACTCCTGTCCAGATCCGGCTTTGCCAGTTCACACTGACTCACACCTGTCCAGATCCAGCTCTGCCAGTTCACACTCACACCTGTCCATATCCAGCTCTGCCAGTTCATGCTCACTCCTGTCCATATCCAGCTCTGCCAGTTCACACTGACTCACTCCTGTCTCTATCCAGCTCTGCCAGTTCACACTGACTCACTCCTGTCCATATCCAGCTCTGCCAGTTCATGCTCACTCCTGTCCATATCCAGCTCTGCCAGTGCACACTGACTCACTCCTGTCCATATCCAGCTCTGCCAGTTTACACTCACTCCTGTCCATAGCCAGCTCTGCCAGGTCACACTGACTCACTCCTGTCCATATCCAGCTCTGCCAGTTCACACTCACTCCTGTCCATATCCAGCTCTGCCAGTTCACACTGACTCACTCCTGTCCATATCCAGCTCTGCCAGTTCACACTGACTCACTCCTGTCTATATCCAGTTCTGCCAGTTCACACTCACTCCTGTCCATATCCAGCTCTGCCAGTTCACACTCACTCCTGTACATATCCAGCTCTGCCAGTTCACACTGACTCACTCCTGTCCATATCCAGCTCTGCCAGTTCATGCTCACTCCTGTCCATATCCAGCTCTGCCAGTTCACACTGACTCACTCCTGTCTCTATCCAGCTCTGCCAGTTCACACTGACTCACTCCTGTCCATATCCAGCTCTGCCAGTTCATGCTCACTCCTGTCCATATCCAGCTCTGCCAGTGCACACTGACTCACTCCTGTCCATATCCAGCTCTGCCAGTTTACACTCACTCCTGTCCATAGCCAGCTCTGCCAGGTCACACTGACTCACTCCTGTCCATATCCAGCTCTACCTGTTCACACTCACTCCTGTCCATATCCAGCTCTGCCAGTTCACACTGACTCACTCCTGTCCATATCCAGCTCTGCCAGTTCACACTGACTCACTCCTGTCTATTTCCAGCTCTGCCAGTTCACACTCACTCCTGTCCATATCCAGCTCTGCCAGTTCACACTGAGTCACCCCTGTCCATATCCAGCTCTGCCAGTTCACACTGACTCATTCCTGTCTATATCCAGCTCTGCCAGTTCACACTGACTCACTCCTTTCCATATCCAGCTCTGCCAGTTCACACTCACTCCTGTCCATATCCAGCTCTGCCTGTTCACACTGACTCACTCCTGTCTATATTCAGCTCTGCCAGTTCACACTGACTCATTCTTGTCCATATCCAGCTCTGCCAGTTCACACTGACACACGCCTGTCCATATCCAGCTCTGCCAGTTCACTCTCACTCCTGTCCATATCCAGCTCTGCCAGTTCACACTGACTCGCTCCTGTCTATATCCACCTCTGCCAGTTCACACTGACTCACTCCTGTCTATATCCAGCTCTGCCAGTTCACACTCACTCCTGTCCATATCCAGCTCTGCCAGTTCACACTGACTCACTCCTGTCCATATCCAGCTCTGCCAGTTCACACTAACTCACTCCTGTCCATATCCAGCTCTGCCAGTTCACACTCACTCCTGTACATATCCAGCTCTGCCAGTTCACACTGACTCACTCCTGTCCAGATCCAGCTCTGCCAGTTCACACTGACTCACTCCTGTCCATATCCAGCTCTGCCTGTTCACACTGACTCACTCCTGTCAATATCCAGCTCTGCCAGTTCACACTGACTCACTCCTGTCCAGATCCAGCTCTGCCAGTTCACACTGACTCACACCTGTCCAGATCCAGCTCTGCCAGTTCACACTCACTCCTGTCCATATCCAGCTCTGCCAGTTCACACTGACTCACTCCTGTCTATATCCAGCTCTGCCAGTTCACACTCACTCCTGTCCATATCCAGCTCTGCCAGTTCACACTCACTCCTGTCCATATCCAGCTCTGCCTGTTCACACTGACTCACTCCTGTCTATATCCAGCTCTGCCAGTTCACACTGACTCACTCCTGTCTATATCCAACTCTGCCAGTTCACACTCACTCCTGTCCATCTCCAGCTCTGCCAGTTCACACTCACTCCTGTCCATATCCAGCTCTGCCAGTGCACACTGACTCACTCCTGTCCATATCCAGCTCTGCCAGTTTACACTCACTCCTGTCCATAGCCAGCTCTGCCAGGTCACACTGACTCACTCCTGTCCATATCCAGCTCTGCCAGTTCACACTCACTCCTGTCCATATCCAGCTCTGCCAGTTCACACTGACTCACTCCTGTCCATATCCAGCTCTGCCAGTTCACACTGACTCACTCCTGTCTATATCCAGTTCTGCCAGTTCACACTCACTCCTGTCCATATCCAGCTCTGCCAGTTCACACTCACTCCTGTACATATCCAGCTCTGCCAGTTCACACTGACTCACTCCTGTCCATATCCAGCTCTGCCAGTTCATGCTCACTCCTGTCCATATCCAGCTCTGCCAGTTCACACTGACTCACTCCTGTCCATATCCAGCTCTGCCAGTTCATGCTCACTCCTGTCCATATCCAGCTCTGCCAGTGCACACTGACTCACTCCTGTCCATATCCAGCTCTGCCAGTTTACACTCACTCCTGTCCATAGCCAGCTCTGCCAGGTCACACTGACTCACTCCTGTCCATATCCAGCTCTGCCAGTTCACACTCACTCCTGTCCATATCCAGCTCTGCCAGTTCACACTGACTCACTCCTGTCCATATCCAGCTCTGCCAGTTCACACTGACTCACTCCTGTCTATATCCAGCTCTGCCAGTTCACACTCACTCCTGTCCATATCCAGCTCTGCCAGTTCACACTGACTCACTCCTGTCCATATCCAGCTCTGCCAGTTCACACTGACTCACTCCTGTCTATTTCCAGCTCTGCCAGTTCACACTCACTCCTGTCCATATCCAGCTCTGCCAGTTCACACTGAGTCACCCCTGTCCATATCCAGCTCTGCCAGTTCACACTGACTCATTCCTGTCTATATCCAGCTCTGCCAGTTCACACTGACTCACTCCTTTCCATATCCAGCTCTGCCAGTTCACACTCACTCCTGTCCATATCCAGCTCTGCCTGTTCACACTGACTCACTCCTGTCTATATTCAGCTCTGCCAGTTCACACTGACTCATTTTTGTCCATATCCAGCTCTGCCAGTTCACACTGACACACGCCTGTCCATATCCAGCTCTGCCAGTTCACTCTCACTCCTGTCCATATCCAGCTCTGCCAGTTCACACTGACTCGCTCCTGTCTATATCCACCTCTGCCAGTTCACACTGACTCACTCCTGTCTATATCCAGCTCTGCCAGTTCACACTCACTCCTGTCCATATCCAGCTCTGCCAGTTCACACTGACTCACTCCTGTCCATATCCAGCTCTGCCAGTTCACACTAACTCACTCCTGTCCATATCCAGCTCTGCCAGTTCACACTCACTCCTGTACATATCCAGCTCTGCCAGTTCACACTGACTCACTCCTGTCCAGATCCAGCACTGCCAGTTCACACTGACTCACTCCTGTCCATATCCAGCTCTGCCTGTTCACACTGACTCACTCCTGTCAATATCCAGCTCTGCCAGTTCACACTGACTCACTCCTGTCCAGATCCAGCTCTGCCAGTTCACACTGACTCACACCTGTCCAGATCCAGCTCTGCCAGTTCACACTCACTCCTGTCCATATCCAGCTCTGCCAGTTCACACTGACTCACTCCTGTCTATATCCAGCTCTGCCAGTTCACACTCACTCCTGTCCATATCCAGCTCTGCCAGTTCACACTCACTCCTGTCCATATCCAGCTCTGCCTGTTCACACTGACTCACTCCTGTCTATATCCAGCTCTGCCAGTTCACACTGACTCACTCCTGTCTATATCCAACTCTGCCAGTTCACACTCACTCCTGTCCATCTCCAGCTCTGCCAGTTCACACTCACTCCTGTCCATATCCAGCTCTGCCAGTTCACACTGACTCACTCCTGTCCATATCCAGCTCTGCCAGTTCACACTGACTCACTCCTGTCTATATCCAGTTCTGCCAGTTCACACTCACTCCTGTCCATATCCAGCTCTGCCAGTTCACACTCACTCCTGTACATATCCAGCTCTGCCAGTTCACACTGACTCACTCCTGTCCATATCCAGCTCTGCCAGTTCATGCTCACTCCTGTCCATATCCAGCTCTGCCAGTTCACACTGACTCACTCCTGTCCATATCCAGCTCTGCCAGTTCATGCTCACTCCTGTCCATATCCAGCTCTGCCAGTGCACACTGACTCACTCCTGTCCATATCCAGCTCTGCCAGTTTACACTCACTCCTGTCCATAGCCAGCTCTGCCAGGTCACACTGACTCACTCCTGTCCATATCCAGCTCTGCCAGTTCACACTCACTCCTGTCCATATCCAGCTCTGCCAGTTCACACTGACTCACTCCTGTCCATATCCAGCTCTGCCAGTTCACACTGACTCACTCCTGTCTATATCCAGCTCTGCCAGTTCACACTCACTCCTGTCCATATCCAGCTCTGCCAGTTCACACTGACTCACTCCTGTCTATATCCAGCTCTGCCAGTTCACACTGACTCACTCCTGTCTATTTCCAGCTCTGCCAGTTCACTCTCACTCCTTTCAATATCCAGCTCTGCCAGTTCACACTCACTCCTGTCCATATCCAGCTCTGTCAGTTCACACTGACTCACTCCTGTCCATATCCAGCTCTGCCAGTTCACACTGACTCACTCCTGTCCATATCCAGCTCTGCCAGTTCACACTGACTCACTCCTGTCAATATCCAGCTCTGCCACTTCACACTGACTCACTCCTGTCCATATCCAGCTCTGCCAGTTCCCACTGACTCACTCCTGTCCATATCCAGCTCTGCCAGTTCACACTGACTCACTCCAGTCCATATCCAGCTCTGCCAGTTCACACTGACTCATCCCTGTCCACATCCAGCTCTGCCAGTTCACACTCACTCACTCCTGTCCATATCCAGCTCTGCCAGTTCACACTGACTCACTCCTGTCTATATCCAGCTCTGCCAGTTCACACTGACTGACTCCTGCCTATATCCAGCTCTGCCAGTTCACTCTCACTCCTTTCCATATCCAGCTCTGCCAGTTCACATTCACTCCTGTCCATATCCAGCTCTGCCAGTTCACACTGACTCACTCCTCTCCATATCCAGCTCTGCCAGTTCACGCTAACTCACTCCTGTCCATATCCAACTCTGCCAGTTCACACTCACTCCTGTCCAGATCCTGCTCTGCCAGTTCACACTGACTCACTCCTGTCCAGGTCCAGCTCTGCCAGTTCACACTGACTCACTCCTGTCCATATCCAGCTCTGCCTGTTCACACTGACTCACTCCTGTCAATATCCAGCTCTGCCAGGTCACACTGACTCACTTCTGTCCAGATCCAGCTCTGCCAGTTCACACTGACTCACACCTGTCCAGATCCAGCTCTGCCAGTTCACACTCACTCCTGTCCATATCCATCTCTGCCAGTTCACACTGACTCACTCCTGTCCAGATCCAACTCTGCCAGTTCACACTGACTCACGCCTGTCCATATCCAGCTCTGCCAGTTCACACTGACTCACTCCTGTCCATATCCAGCTCTGCCAGTTCACACTCACTCCTGTCCATATCCAGCTCTGCCAGTTCATGCTCACTCCTGTCCATATCCAGCTCTGCCAGTTCACACTGACTCACTACTGCCTCTATTCAGCTCTGCCAGTTCACACTGACTCACTCCTGTCTATATCCAGCTCTGCCAGTTCACTCTCAGTCCTTTCCATATCCAGCTCTGCCAGTTCACACTCACTCCTGTCCATATCCAGCTCTGCCAGTTCATGCTCACTCCTGTCCATATCCATCTCTGCCAGTTCACACTGACTCACTCCTGTCTCTATCCAGCTCTGCCAGTTCACACTGACTCACTCCTGTCCATATCCTGCTCTGCCAGTTCACAGTGACTCACTCCTGTCTATTTCTAGCTCTGCCAGTTCACACTGACTCACTCCTGTCCATATCCAGCTCTGCCAGTTCACACTGACTCACTCCTGTCCATATCCAGCTCTGCCAGTTCACATTCACTCCTGTCCATATCCAGCTCTGCCAGTTCACACTGACTCACTCCTGTCTATTTCCAGCTCTGCCGGTTCACACTGACTCACTCCTGTCCATATCCAGCTCTGCCAGTTCACACTGACTCACTCCTGTCTATTTCCAACTCTGCCAGTTCACACTGACTCACTCCTGTCCATATCCAGCTCTGCCAGTTCACACTGACTCACTCCTGTCCACATCTAGCTCTGTCAGTTCACTCTCACTCCTTTCCATATCCAGCTCTGCCAGTTCACACTCACTCCTGTCCATATCCAGCTCTGCCAGTTCACACTGACTCACTCCTGTCCATATCCAGCTCTGCCAGTTCACTCTCAATCCTGTCCATGTCCAGCTCTGCCAGTTCACACTGACTCGCTCCTGTCTATATCCACCTCTGCCAGTTCACACTGACTCACTCCTGTCTATATCCAGCTCTGCCAGTTCACACTCACTCCTGTCCATATCCAGCTCTGCCAGTTCACACTGACTCACTCCTCTCCATATCCAGCTCTGCCAGTTCACGCTAACTCACTCCTGTCCATATCCAGCTCTGCCAGTTCACACTCACTCCTGTACATATCCAGCTCTGCCAGTTCACACTGACTCACTCCTGTCCAGATCCAGCTCTGCCAGTTCACACTCACTCCTGTCCATATCCAGCTCTGTCAGTTCACACTGACTCACTCCTGTCCATATCCAGCTCTGCCAGTTCACACTGACTCACTCCTGTCCATATCCAGCTCTGCCAGTTCACACTGACTCACTCCTGTCCATATCCAGCTCTGCCACTTCACACTGACTCACTCCTGTCCATATCCAGCTCTGCCAGTTCCCACTGACTCACTCCTGTCCATATCCAGCTCTGCCAGTTCACACTGACTCACTCCAGTCCATATCCAGCTCTGCCAGTTCACACTGACGCATCCCTGTCCACATCCAGCTCTGCCAGTTCACACTCACTCACTCCTGTCCATATCCAGCTCTGCCAGTTCACACTGACTCACTCCTGTCTATATCCAGCTCTGCCAGTTCACACTGACTGACTCCTGCCTATATCCAGCTCTGCCAGTTCACTCTCACTCCTTTCCATATCCAGCTCTGCCAGTTCACACTCACTCCTGTCCATATCCAGCTCTGCCAGTTCACACTGACTCACTCCTCTCCATATCCAGCTCTGCCAGTTCACGCTAACTCACTCCTGTCCATATCCAACTCTGCCAGTTCACACTCACTCCTGTCCAGATCCTGCTCTGCCAGTTCACACTGACTCACTCCTGTCCAGATCCAGCTCTGCCAGTTCACACTGACTCACTCCTGTCCATATCCAGCTCTGCCTGTTCACACTGACTCACTCCTGTCAATATCCAGCTCTGCCAGGTCACACTGACTCACTTCTGTCCAGATCCAGCTCTGCCAGTTCACACTGACTCACACCTGTCCAGATCCAGCTCTGCCAGTTCACACTCACTCCTGTCCATATCCATCTCTGCCAGTTCACACTGACTCACTCCTGTCTATATCCAGCTCAGCCAGTTCACACTGACGCACTCCTGTCCAGATCCAACTCTGCCAGTTCACACTGACTCACACCTGTCCATATCCAGCTCTGCCAGTTCACACTGACTCACTCCTGTCCATATCCAGCTCTGCCAGTTCACACTCACTCCTGTCCATATCCAGCTCTGCCAGTTCATGCTCACTCCTGTCCATATCCAGCTCTGCCAGTTCACACTGACTCACTACTGCCTCTATTCAGCTCTGCCAGTTCACACTGACTCACTCCTGTCTATATCCAGCTCTGCCAGTTCACTCTCAGTCCTTTCCATATCCAGCTCTGCCAGTTCACACTCACTCCTGTCCATATCCAGCTCTGCCAGTTCATGCTCACTCCTGTCCATATCCATCTCTGCCAGTTCACACTGACTCACTCCTGTCTCTATCCAGCTCTGCCAGTTCACACTGACTCACTCCTGTCCATATCCTGCTCTGCCAGTTCACAGTGACTCACTCCTGTCTATTTCTAGCTCTGCCAGTTCACACTGACTCACTCCTGTCCATATCCAGCTCTGCCAGTTCACACTGACTCACTCCTGTCCATATCCAGCTCTGCCAGTTCACATTCACTCCTGTCCATATCCAGCTCTGCCAGTTCACACTGACTCACTCCTGTCTATTTCCAGCTCTGCCGGTTCACACTGACTCACTCCTGTCCATATCCAGCTCTGCCAGTTCACACTGACTCACTCCTGTCTATTTCCAACTCTGCCAGTTCACACTGACTCACTCCTGTCCATATCCAGCTCTGCCAGTTCACACTGACTCACTCCTGTCCACATCCAGCTCTGTCAGTTCACTCTCACTCCTTTCCATATCCAGCTCTGCCAGTTCACACTCACTCCTGTCCATATCCAGCTCTGCCAGTTCACACTGACTCACTCCTGTCCATATCCAGCTCTGCCAGTTCACACTGACTCATTCTTGTCCATATCCAGCTCTGCCATTTCACACTGACTCACGCCTGTCCATATCCAGCTCTGCCAGTTCACTCTCAATCCTGTCCATGTCCAGCTCTGCCAGTTCACACTGACTCGCTCCTGTCTATATCCACCTCTGCCAGTTCACACTGACTCACTCCTGTCTATATCCAGCTCTGCCAGTTCACACTCACTCCTGTCCATATCCAGCTCTGCCAGTTCACACTGACTCACTCCTCTCCATATCCAGCTCTGCCAGTTCACGCTAACTCACTCCTGTCCATATCCAGCTCTGCCAGTTCACACTCACTCCTCTACATATCCAGCTCTGCCAGTTCACACTGACTCACTCCTGTCCAGATCCAGCTCTGCCAGTTCACACTGACTCACTCCTGTCCATATCCAGCTCTGCCTGTTCACACTGACTCACTCCTGTCAATATCCAGCTCTGCCAGGTCACACTGACTCACTTCTGTCCAGATCCAGCTCTGCCAGTTCACACTGACTCACACCTGTCCAGATCCAGCTCTGCCAGTTCACACTCACTCCTGTCCATATCCATCTCTGCCAGTTCACACTGACTCACTCCTGTCTATATCCAGCTCAGCCAGTTCACACTGACGCACTCCTGTCCAGATCCAACTCTGCCAGTTCACACTGACTCACGCCTGTCCATATCCAGCTCTGCCAGTTCACACTGACTCACTCCTGTCCATATCCAGCTCTGCCAGTTCACACTTACGCACTCCTGTCCAGGTCCAACTCTGCCAGTTCACACTGACTCACGCCTGTCCATATCCAGCTCTGCCAGTTCACACTGACTCACGCCTGTCCATATCCAGCTCTGCCAGTTCACACTGACTCACTCCTGTCCATATCCAGCTCTGCCAGTTCACACTTACGCACTCCTGTCCAGGTCCAACTCTGCCAGTTCACACTGACTCACTCCTGTCCATATCCAGCTATGCCAGTTCATGCTCACTCTTGTCCATATCCAGCTCTGCCAGTTCACACTGACTCACTCCTGTCCATATCCAGCTCTGCCAGTTCATGCTCACTCCTGTCCATATCCAGCTCTGCCGGTTCACACTGACTCACTCCTGTCTATATCCAGCTCTGCCAGTTCACACTGACTCACTCCTGTCCATATCCAGCTCTGCCAGTTCATGCTCACTCCTGTCCATATCCAGCTCTGCCAGTTCACACTGACTCACTCCTGTCTCTATCCAGCTCTGCCAGTTCACACTGACTCACGCCTGTCCATATCCAGCTCTGCCAGTTCATGCTCACTCCTGTCCATATCCAGCTCTGCCAGTTCACAGTGACTCGCTCCTGTCCATATCCAGCTCTGCCAGTTTACACTCACTCCTGTCCATAGCCAGCTCTGCCAGGTCACACTGACTCACTCCTGTCCATATCCAGCTCTGCCAGTTCACACTCACTCCTGTCCATATCCAGCTCTGCCGGTTCACACTGACTCACCCCTGTCCATATCCAGCTCTGCCAGTTCACACTGACTCACTCCTGTCTATTTCCAGCTCTGCCAGTTCACACTGACTCACTCCTGTCCATATCCAGCTCTGCCAGGTCACACTGACTCACTCCTGTCCATATCCAGCTCTGCCAGTTCACACTCACTCCTGTCCATATCCAGCTCTGCCAGTTCACACTGACTCACTCCTGTCCATATCCAGCTCTGCCAGTTCACACTGACTCACTCCTGTCTATATCCAGCTCTGCCAGTTCACACTCACTCCTGTCCATATCCAGCTCTGCCAGTTCACACTGACTCACTCCTGTCCATATCCAGCTCTGCCAGTTCACACTGACTCACTCCTGTCTATTTCCAGCTCTGCCAGTTCACACTCACTCCTGTCCATATCCAGCTCTGCCAGTTCACACTGAGTCACCCCTGTCCATATCCAGCTCTGCCAGTTCACACTGACTCATTCCTGTCTATATCCAGCTCTGCCAGTTCACACTGACTCACTCCTTTCCATATCCAGCTCTGCCAGTTCACACTCACTCCTGTCCATATCCAGCTCTGCCTGTTCACACTGACTCACTCCTGTCTATATTCAGCTCTGCCAGTTCACACTGACTCATTTTTGTCCATATCCAGCTCTGCCAGTTCACACTGACACACGCCTGTCCATATCCAGCTCTGCCAGTTCACTCTCACTCCTGTCCATATCCAGCTCTGCCAGTTCACACTGACTCGCTCCTGTCTATATCCACCTCTGCCAGTTCACACTGACTCACTCCTGTCTATATCCAGCTCTGCCAGTTCACACTCACTCCTGTCCATATCCAGCTCTGCCAGTTCACACTGACTCACTCCTGTCCATATCCAGCTCTGCCAGTTCACACTAACTCACTCCTGTCCATATCCAGCTCTGCCAGTTCACACTCACTCCTGTACATATCCAGCTCTGCCAGTTCACACTGACTCACTCCTGTCCAGATCCAGCACTGCCAGTTCACACTGACTCACTCCTGTCCATATCCAGCTCTGCCTGTTCACACTGACTCACTCCTGTCAATATCCAGCTCTGCCAGTTCACACTGACTCACTCCTGTCCAGATCCAGCTCTGCCAGTTCACACTGACTCACACCTGTCCAGATCCAGCTCTGCCAGTTCACACTCACTCCTGTCCATATCCAGCTCTGCCAGTTCACACTGACTCACTCCTGTCTATATCCAGCTCTGCCAGTTCACACTCACTCCTGTCCATATCCAGCTCTGCCAGTTCACACTCACTCCTGTCCATATCCAGCTCTGCCTGTTCACACTGACTCACTCCTGTCTATATCCAGCTCTGCCAGTTCACACTGACTCACTCCTGTCTATATCCAACTCTGCCAGTTCACACTCACTCCTGTCCATCTTCAGCTCTGCCAGTTCACACACACTCCTGTCCATATCCAGCTCTGCCAGTTCACACTGACTCACTCCTGTCCATATCCAGCTCTGCCAGTTCACACTGACTCACTCCTGTCTATATCCAGTTCTGCCAGTTCACACTCACTCCTGTCCATATCCAGCTCTGCCAGTTCACACTCACTCCTGTACATATCCAGCTCTGCCAGTTCACACTGACTCACTCCTGTCCATATCCAGCTCTGCCAGTTCATGCTCACTCCTGTCCATATCCAGCTCTGCCAGTTCACACTGACTCACTCCTGTCCATATCCAGCTCTGCCAGTTCATGCTCACTCCTGTCCATATCCAGCTCTGCCAGTGCACACTGACTCACTCCTGTCCATATCCAGCTCTGCCAGTTTACACTCACTCCTGTCCATAGCCAGCTCTGCCAGGTCACACTGACTCACTCCTGTCCATATCCAGCTCTGCCAGTTCACACTCACTCCTGTCCATATCCAGCTCTGCCAGTTCACACTGACTCACTCCTGTCCATATCCAGCTCTGCCAGTTCACACTGACTCACTCCTGTCTATATCCAGCTCTGCCAGTTCACACTCACTCCTGTCCATATCCAGCTCTGCCAGTTCACACTGACTCACTCCTGTCTATATCCAGCTCTGCCAGTTCACACTGACTCACTCCTGTCTATTTCCAGCTCTGCCAGTTCACTCTCACTCCTTTCAATATCCAGCTCTGCCAGTTCACACTCACTCCTGTCCATATCCAGCTCTGTCAGTTCACACTGACTCACTCCTGTCCATATCCAGCTCTGCCAGTTCACACTGACTCACTCCTGTCCATATCCAGCTCTGCCAGTTCACACTGACTCACTCCTGTCCATATCCAGCTCTGCCACTTCACACTGACTCACTCCTGTCCATATCCAGCTCTGCCAGTTCCCACTGACTCACTCCTGTCCATATCCAGCTCTGCCAGTTCACACTGACTCACTCCAGTCCATATCCAGCTCTGCCAGTTCACACTGACTCATCCCTGTCCACATCCAGCTCTGCCAGTTCACACTCACTCACTCCTGTCCATATCCAGCTCTGCCAGTTCACACTGACTCACTCCTGTCTATATCCAGCTCTGCCAGTTCACACTGACTGACTCCTGCCTATATCCAGCTCTGCCAGTTCACTCTCACTCCTTTCCATATCCAGCTCTGCCAGTTCACACTCACTCCTGTCCATATCCAGCTCTGCCAGTTCACACTGACTCACTCCTCTCCATACCCAGCTCTGCCAGTTCACGCTAACTCACTCCTGTCCATATCCAACTCTGCCAGTTCACACTCACTCCTGTCCAGATCCTGCTCTGCCAGTTCACACTGACTCACTCCTGTCTATATCCAGCTCTGCCAGTTCACACTGACTCACGCCTGTCCATATCCAGCTCTGCCAGTTCATGCTCACTCCTGTCCATATCCAGCTCTGCCAGTTCACAGTGACTCGCTCCTGTCCATATCCAGCTCTGCCAGTTTACACTCACTCCTCTCCATAGCCAGCTCTGCCAGGTCACATTGACTCACTCCTGTCCATATCCAGCTCTGCCAGTTCACACTCACTCCTGTCCATATCCAGCTCTGCCGGTTCACACTGACTCACCCCTGTCCATATCCAGCTCTGCCAGTTCACACTGACTCACTCCTGTCTATTTCCAGCTCTGCCAGTTCACACTGACTCACTCCTGTCCATATCCAGCTCTGCCAGGTCACACTGACTCACTCCTGTCCATATCCAGCTCTGCCAGTTCACACTCACTCCTGTCCATATCCAGCTCTGCCAGTTCACACTGACTCACTCCTGTCCATATCCAGCTCTGCCAGTTCACACTGACTCACTCCTGTCTATATCCAGCTCTGCCAGTTCACACTCACTCCTGTCCATATCCAGCTCTGCCAGTTCACACTGACTCACTCCTGTCCATATCCAGCTCTGCCAGTTCACACTGACTCACTCCTGTCTATTTCCAGCTCTGCCAGTTCACACTCACTCCTGTCCATATCCAGCTCTGCCAGTTCACACTGAGTCACCCCTGTCCATATCCAGCTCTGCCAGTTCACACTGACTCATTCCTGTCTATATCCAGCTCTGCCAGTTCACACTGACTCACTCCTTTCCATATCCAGCTCTGCCAGTTCACACTCACTCCTGTCCATATCCAGCTCTGCCTGTTCACACTGACTCACTCCTGTCTATATTCAGCTCTGCCAGTTCACACTGACTCATTTTTGTCCATATCCAGCTCTGCCAGTTCACACTGACACACGCCTGTCCATATCCAGCTCTGCCAGTTCACTCTCACTCCTGTCCATATCCAGCTCTGCCAGTTCACACTGACTCGCTCCTGTCTATATCCACCTCTGCCAGTTCACACTGACTCACTCCTGTCTATATCCAGCTCTGCCAGTTCACACTCACTCCTGTCCATATCCAGCTCTGCCAGTTCACACTGACTCACTCCTGTCCATATCCAGCTCTGCCAGTTCACACTAACTCACTCCTGTCCATATCCAGCTCTGCCAGTTCACACTCACTCCTGTACATATCCAGCTCTGCCAGTTCACACTGACTCACTCCTGTCCAGATCCAGCACTGCCAGTTCACACTGACTCACTCCTGTCCATATCCAGCTCTGCCTGTTCACACTGACTCACTCCTGTCAATATCCAGCTCTGCCAGTTCACACTGACTCACTCCTGTCCAGATCCAGCTCTGCCAGTTCACACTGACTCACACCTGTCCAGATCCAGCTCTGCCAGTTCACACTCACTCCTGTCCATATCCAGCTCTGCCAGTTCACACTGACTCACTCCTGTCTATATCCAGCTCTGCCAGTTCACACTCACTCCTGTCCATATCCAGCTCTGCCAGTTCACACTCACTCCTGTCCATATCCAGCTCTGCCTGTTCACACTGACTCACTCCTGTCTATATCCAGCTCTGCCAGTTCACACTGACTCACTCCTGTCTATATCCAACTCTGCCAGTTCACACTCACTCCTGTCCATCTCCAGCTCTGCCAGTTCACACACACTCCTGTCCATATCCAGCTCTGCCAGTTCACACTGACTCACTCCTGTCCATATCCAGCTCTGCCAGTTCACACTGACTCACTCCTGTCTATATCCAGTTCTGCCAGTTCACACTCACTCCTGTCCATATCCAGCTCTGCCAGTTCACACTCGCTCCTGTACATATCCAGCTCTGCCAGTTCACACTGACTCACTCCTGTCCATATCCAGCTCTGCCAGTTCATGCTCACTCCTGTCCATATCCAGCTCTGCCAGTTCACACTGACTCACTCCTGTCCATATCCAGCTCTGCCAGTTCATGCTCACTCCTGTCCATATCCAGCTCTGCCAGTGCACACTGACTCACTCCTGTCCATATCCAGCTCTGCCAGTTTACACTCACTCCTGTCCATAGCCAGCTCTGCCAGGTCACACTGACTCACTCCTGTCCATATCCAGCTCTGCCAGTTCACACTCACTCCTGTCCATATCCAGCTCTGCCAGTTCACACTGACTCACTCCTGTCCATATCCAGCTCTGCCAGTTCACACTGACTCACTCCTGTCTATATCCAGCTCTGCCAGTTCACACTCACTCCTGTCCATATCCAGCTCTGCCAGTTCACACTGACTCACTCCTGTCTATATCCAGCTCTGCCAGTTCACACTGACTCACTCCTGTCTATTTCCAGCTCTGCCAGTTCACTCTCACTCCTTTCAATATCCAGCTCTGCCAGTTCACACTCACTCCTGTCCATATCCAGCTCTGTCAGTTCACACTGACTCACCCCTGTCCATATCCAGCTCTGCCAGTTCACACTGACTCACTCCTGTCCATATCCAGCTCTGCCAGTTCACACTGACTCACTCCTGTCCATATCCAGCTCTGCCACTTCACACTGACTCACTCCTGTCCATATCCAGCTCTGCCAGTTCCCACTGACTCACTCCTGTCCATATCCAGCTCTGCCAGTTCACACTGACTCACTCCAGTCCATATCCAGCTCTGCCAGTTCACACTGACTCATCCCTGTCCACATCCAGCTCTGCCAGTTCACACTCACTCACTCCTGTCCATATCCAGCTCTGCCAGTTCACACTGACTCACTCCTGTCTATATCCAGCTCTGCCAGTTCACACTGACTGACTCCTGCCTATATCCAGCTCTGCCAGTTCACTCTCACTCCTTTCCATATCCAGCTCTGCCAGTTCACACTCACTCCTGTCCATATCCAGCTCTGCCAGTTCACACTGACTCACTCCTCTCCATATCCAGCTCTGCCAGTTCACGCTAACTCACTCCTGTCCATATCCAACTCTGCCAGTTCACACTCACTCCTGTCCAGATCCTGCTCTGCCAGTTCACACTGACTCACTCCTGTCCAGGTCCAGCTCTGCCAGTTCACACTGACTCACTCCTGTCCATATCCAGCTCTGCCTGTTCACACTGACTCACTCCTGTCAATATCCAGCTCTGCCAGGTCACACTGACTCACTTCTGTCCAGATCCAGCTCTGCCAGTTCACACTGACTCACACCTGTCCAGATCCAGCTCTGCCAGTTCACACTCACTCCTGTCCATATCCATCTCTGCCAGTTCACACTGACTCACTCCTGTCCAGATCCAACTCTGCCAGTTCACACTGACTCACGCCTGTCCATATCCAGCTCTGCCAGTTCACACTGACTCACTCCTGTCCATATCCAGCTCTGCCAGTTCACACTCACTCCTGTCCATATCCAGCTCTGCCAGTTCATGCTCACTCCTGTCCATATCCAGCTCTGCCAGTTCACACTGACTCACTACTGCCTCTATTCAGCTCTGCCAGTTCACACTGACTCACTCCTGTCTATATCCAGCTCTGCCAGTTCACTCTCAGTCCTTTCCATATCCAGCTCTGCCAGTTCACACTCACTCCTGTCCATATCCAGCTCTGCCAGTTCATGCTCACTCCTGTCCATATCCATCTCTGCCAGTTCACACTGACTCACTCCTGTCTCTATCCAGCTCTGCCAGTTCACACTGACTCACTCCTGTCCATATCCTGCTCTGCCAGTTCACAGTGACTCACTCCTGTCTATTTCTAGCTCTGCCAGTTCACACTGACTCACTCCTGTCCATATCCAGCTCTGCCAGTTCACACTGACTCACTCCTGTCCATATCCAGCTCTGCCAGTTCACATTCACTCCTGTCCATATCCAGCTCTGCCAGTTCACACTGACTCACTCCTGTCTATTTCCAGCTCTGCCGGTTCACACTGACTCACTCCTGTCCATATCCAGCTCTGCCAGTTCACACTGACTCACTCCTGTCTATTTCCAACTCTGCCAGTTCACACTGACTCACTCCTGTCCATATCCAGCTCTGCCAGTTCACACTGACTCACTCCTGTCCACATCCAGCTCTGTCAGTTCACTCTCACTCCTTTCCATATCCAGCTCTGCCAGTTCACACTCACTCCTGTCCATATCCAGCTCTGCCAGTTCACACTGACTCACTCCTGTCCATATCCAGCTCTGCCAGTTCACACTGACTCATTCTTGTCCATATCCAGCTCTGCCATTTCACACTGACTCACGCCTGTCCATATCCAGCTCTGCCAGTTCACTCTCAATCCTGTCCATGTCCAGCTCTGCCAGTTCACACTGACTCGCTCCTGTCTATATCCACCTCTGCCAGTTCACACTGACTCACTCCTGTCTATATCCAGCTCTGCCAGTTCACACTCACTCCTGTCCATATCCAGCTCTGCCAGTTCACACTGACTCACTCCTCTCCATATCCAGCTCTGCCAGTTCACGCTAACTCACTCCTGTCCATATCCAGCTCTGCCAGTTCACACTCACTCCTGTACATATCCAGCTCTGCCAGTTCACACTGACTCACTCCTGTCCAGATCCAGCTCTGCCAGTTCACACTCACTCCTGTCCATATCCAGCTCTGTCAGTTCACACTGACTCACTCCTGTCCATATCCAGCTCTGCCAGTTCACACTGACTCACTCCTGTCCATATCCAGCTCTGCCAGTTCACACTGACTCACTCCTGTCCATATCCAGCTCTGCCACTTCACACTGACTCACTCCTGTCCATATCCAGCTCTGCCAGTTCCCACTGACTCACTCCTGTCCATATCCAGCTCTGCCAGTTCACACTGACTCACTCCAGTCCATATCCAGCTCTGCCAGTTCACACTGACGCATCCCTGTCCACATCCAGCTCTGCCAGTTCACACTCACTCACTCCTGTCCATATCCAGCTCTGCCAGTTCACACTGACTCACTCCTGTCTATATCCAGCTCTGCCAGTTCACACTGACTGACTCCTGCCTATATCCAGCTCTGCCAGTTCACTCTCACTCCTTTCCATATCCAGCTCTGCCAGTTCACACTCACTCCTGTCCATATCCAGCTCTGCCAGTTCACACTGACTCACTCCTCTCCATATCCAGCTCTGCCAGTTCACGCTAACTCACTCCTGTCCATATCCAACTCTGCCAGTTCACACTCACTCCTGTCCAGATCCTGCTCTGCCAGTTCACACTGACTCACTCCTGTCCAGATCCAGCTCTGCCAGTTCACACTGACTCACTCCTGTCCATATCCAGCTCTGCCTGTTCACACTGACTCACTCCTGTCAATATCCAGCTCTGCCAGGTCACACTGACTCACTTCTGTCCAGATCCAGCTCTGCCAGTTCACACTGACTCACACCTGTCCAGATCCAGCTCTGCCAGTTCACACTCACTCCTGTCCATATCCATCTCTGCCAGTTCACACTGACTCACTCCTGTCTATATCCAGCTCAGCCAGTTCACACTGACGCACTCCTGTCCAGATCCAACTCTGCCAGTTCACACTGACTCACGCCTGTCCATATCCAGCTCTGCCAGTTCACACTGACTCACTCCTGTCCATATCCAGCTCTGCCAGTTCACACTCACTCCTGTCCATATCCAGCTCTGCCAGTTCATGCTCACTCCTGTCCATATCCAGCTCTGCCAGTTCACACTGACTCACTACTGCCTCTATTCAGCTCTGCCAGTTCACACTGACTCACTCCTGTCTATATCCAGCTCTGCCAGTTCACTCTCAGTCCTTTCCATATCCAGCTCTGCCAGTTCACACTCACTCCTGTCCATATCCAGCTCTGCCAGTTCATGCTCACTCCTGTCCATATCCATCTCTGCCAGTTCACACTGACTCACTCCTGTCTCTATCCAGCTCTGCCAGTTCACACTGACTCACTCCTGTCCATATCCTGCTCTGCCAGTTCACAGTGACTCACTCCTGTCTATTTCTAGCTCTGCCAGTTCACACTGACTCACTCCTGTCCATATCCAGCTCTGCCAGTTCACACTGACTCACTCCTGTCCATATCCAGCTCTGCCAGTTCACATTCACTCCTGTCCATATCCAGCTCTGCCAGTTCACACTGACTCACTCCTGTCTATTTCCAGCTCTGCCGGTTCACACTGACTCACTCCTGTCCATATCCAGCTCTGCCAGTTCACACTGACTCACTCCTGTCTATTTCCAACTCTGCCAGTTCACACTGACTCACTCCTGTCCATATCCAGCTCTGCCAGTTCACACTGACTCACTCCTGTCCACATCCAGCTCTGTCAGTTCACTCTCACTCCTTTCCATATCCAGCTCTGCCAGTTCACACTCACTCCTGTCCATATCCAGCTCTGCCAGTTCACACTGACTCACTCCTGTCCATATCCAGCTCTGCCAGTTCACACTGACTCATTCTTGTCCATATCCAGCTCTGCCATTTCACACTGACTCACGCCTGTCCATATCCAGCTCTGCCAGTTCACTCTCAATCCTGTCCATGTCCAGCTCTGCCAGTTCACACTGACTCGCTCCTGTCTATATCCACCTCTGCCAGTTCACACTGACTCACTCCTGTCTATATCCAGCTCTGCCAGTTCACACTCACTCCTGTCCATATCCAGCTCTGCCAGTTCACACTGACTCACTCCTCTCCATATCCAGCTCTGCCAGTTCACGCTAACTCACTCCTGTCCATATCCAGCTCTGCCAGTTCACACTCACTCCTGTACATATCCAGCTCTGCCAGTTCACACTGACTCACTCCTGTCCAGATCCAGCTCTGCCAGTTCACACTGACTCACTCCTGTCCATATCCAGCTCTGCCTGTTCACACTGACTCACTCCTGTCAATATCCAGCTCTGCCAGGTCACACTGACTCACTTCTGTCCAGATCCAGCTCTGCCAGTTCACACTGACTCACACCTGTCCAGATCCAGCTCTGCCAGTTCACACTCACTCCTGTCCATATCCATCTCTGCCAGTTCACACTGACTCACTCCTGTCTATATCCAGCTCAGCCAGTTCACACTGACGCACTCCTGTCCAGATCCAACTCTGCCAGTTCACACTGACTCACGCCTGTCCATATCCAGCTCTGCCAGTTCACACTGACTCACTCCTGTCCATATCCAGCTCTGCCAGTTCACACTTACGCACTCCTGTCCAGGTCCAACTCTGCCAGTTCACACTGACTCACGCCTGTCCATATCCAGCTCTGCCAGTTCACACTGACTCACGCCTGTCCATATCCAGCTCTGCCAGTTCACACTGACTCACTCCTGTCCATATCCAGCTCTGCCAGTTCACACTTCCGCACTCCTGTCCAGGTCCAACTCTGCCAGTTCACACTGACTCACTCCTGTCCATATCCAGCTCTGCCAGTTCATGCTCACTCTTGTCCATATCCAGCTCTGCCAGTTCACACTGACTCACTCCTGTCCATATCCAGCTCTGCCAGTTCATGCTCACTCCTGTCCATATCCAGCTCTGCCGGTTCACACTGACTCACTCCTGTCTATATCCAGCTCTGCCAGTTCACACTGACTCACGCCTGTCCATATCCAGCTCTGCCAGTTCATGCTCACTCCTGTCCATATCCAGCTCTGCCAGTTCACAGTGACTCGCTCCTGTCCATATCCAGCTCTGCCAGTTTACACTCACTCCTGTCCATAGCCAGCTCTGCCAGGTCACACTGACTCACTCCTGTCCATATCCAGCTCTGCCAGTTCACACTCACTCCTGTCCATATCCAGCTCTGCCGGTTCACACTGACTCACCCCTGTCCATATCCAGCTCTGCCAGTTCACACTGACTCACTCCTGTCTATTTCCAGCTCTGCCAGTTCACACTGACTCACTCCTGTCCATATCCAGCTCTGCCAGGTCACACTGACTCACTCCTGTCCATATCCAGCTCTGCCAGTTCACACTCACTCCTGTCCATATCCAGCTCTGCCAGTTCACACTGACTCACTCCTGTCCATATCCAGCTCTGCCAGTTCACACTGACTCACTCCTGTCTATATCCAGCTCTGCCAGTTCACACTCACTCCTGTCCATATCCAGCTCTGCCAGTTCACACTGACTCACTCCTGTCTATATCCAGCTCTGCCAGTTCACACTGACTCACTCCTGTCTATTTCCAGCTCTGCCAGTTCACTCTCACTCCTTTCAATATCCAGCTCTGCCAGTTCACACTCACTCCTGTCCATATCCAGCTCTGCCAGTTCACACTGACTCACTCCTGTCCATATCCAGCTCTGCCAGTTCACACTGACTCACTCCTGTCCATATCCAGCTCTGCCAGTTCACACTGACTCACTCCTGTCCATATCCAGCTCTGCCACTTCACACTGACTCACTCCTGTCCATATCCAGCTCTGCCAGTTCCCACTGACTCACTCCTGTCCATATCCAGCTCTGCCAGTTCACACTGACGCACTCCAGTCCATATCCAGCTCTGCCAGTTCACACTGACTCATCCCTGTCCACATCCAGCTCTGCCAGTTCACACTCACTCACTCCTGTCCATATCCAGCTCTGCCAGTTCACACTGACTGACTCCTGCCTATATCCAGCTCTGCCAGTTCACTCTCACTCCTTTCCATATCCAGCTCTGCCAGTTCACACTCACTCCTGTCCATATCCAGCTCTGCCAGTTCATGCTCACTCCTGTCCATATCCAGCTCTGCCAGTTCACACTGACTCACTCCTGTCTCTATCCAGCTCTGCCAGTTCACACTGACTCACTCCTGTCTATATCCAGCTCTGCCAGTTCACTCTCAGTCCTTTCCATATCCAGCTCTGCCAGTTCACACTCACTCCTGTCCATATCCAGCTCTGCCAGTTCATGCTCACTCCTGTCCATATCCATCTCTGCCAGTTCACACTGACTCACTCCTGTCTCTATCCAGCTCTGCCAGTTCACACTAACTCACTCCTGTCCATATCCAGCTCTGCCAGTTCACATTCACTCCTGTCCATATCCAGCTCTGCCAGTTCACACTGACTCACTCCTGTCCATATCCAGCTCTGCCAGTTCACACTGACTCACTCCTGTCCACATCCAGCTCTGCCAGTTCACACTGACTCACTCCTGTCCATATCCAGCTCTGCCAGTTCACACTGACTCATTCTTGTCCATATCCAGCTCTGCCATTTCACACTGACTCACGCCTGTCTATATCCACCTCTGCCAGTTCACACTGACTCACTCCTGTCTATATCCACCTCTGCCAGTTCACACTGACTCACTCCTGTCTATATCCACCTCTGCCAGTTCACACTGACTCACTCCTGTCTATATCCAGCTCTGCCAGTTCACTCTCAATCCTGTCCATGTCCAGCTCTGCCAGTTCACACTGACTCGCTCCTGTCTATATCCACCTCTGCCAGTTCACACTGACTCACTCCTGTCTATATCCAGCTCTGCCAGTTCACACTCACTCCTGTCCATATCCAGCTCTGCCAGTTCACACTGACTCACTCCTCTCCATATCCAGCTCTGCCAGTTCACGCTAACTCACTCCTGTCCATATCCAGCTCTGCCAGTTCACACTCACTCCTGTACATATCCAGCTCTGCCAGTTCACACTGACTCACTCCTGTCCAGATCCAGCTCTGCCAGTTCACACTGACTCACTCCTGTCCATATCCAGCTCTGCCTGTTCACACTGACTCACTCCTGTCAATATCCAGCTCTGCCAGGTCACACTGACTCACTTCTGTCCAGATCCAGCTCTGCCAGTTCACACTGACTCACACCTGTCCAAATCCAGCTCTGCCAGTTCACACTCACTCCTGTCCATATCCATCTCTGCCAGTTCACACTGACTCACTCCTGTCTATATCCAGCTCAGCCACTTCACACTGACGCACTCCTGTCCAGATCCAACTCTGCCAGTTCACACTGACTCACGCCTGTCCATATCCAGCTCTGCCAGTTCACACTGACTCACTCCTGTCCATATCCAGCTCTGCCAGTTCACACTCACTCCTGTCCATATCCAACTCTGCCAGTTCATGCTCACTCCTGTCCATATCCAGCTCTGCCAGTTCACACTGACTCACTACTGTCTCTATTCAGCTCTGCCAGTTCACACTGACTCACTCCTGTCTATATCCAGCTCTGCCAGTTCACTCTCAGTCCTTTCCATATCCAGCTCTGCCAGTTCACACTCACTCCTGTCCATATCCAGCTCTGCCAGTTCATGCTCACTCCTGTCCATATCCATCTCTGCCAGTTCACACTGACTCACTCCTGTCTCTATCCAGCTCTGCCAGTTCACACTGACTCACTCCTGTCCATATCCTGCTCTGCCAGTTCACAGTGACTCACTCCTGTCTATTTCTAGCTCTGCCAGTTCACACTGACTCACTCCTGTCCATATCCAGCTCTGCCAGTTCACACTGACTCACTCCTGTCCATATCCAGCTCTGCCAGTTCACATTCACTCCTGTCCATATCCAGCTCTGCCAGTTCACACTGACTCACTCCTGTCTATTTCCAGCTCTGCCGGTTCACACTGACTCACTCCTGTCCATATCCAGCTCTGCCAGTTCACACTGACTCACTCCTGTCTATTTCCAACTCTGCCAGTTCACACTGACTCACTCCTGTCCATATCCAGCTCTGCCAGTTCACACTGACTCACTCCTGTCCACATCCAGTTCTGTCAGTTCACTCTCACTCCTTTCCATATGCAGCTCTGCCAGTTCACACTCACTCCTGTCCATATCCAGCTCTGCCAGTTCACACTGACTCACTCCTGTCCATATCCAGCTCTGCCAGTTCACACTGACTCATTCTTGTCCAAATCCAGCTCTGCCATTTCACACTGACTCACGCCTGTCCATATCCAGCTCTGCCAGTTCACTCTCAATCCTGTCCATGTCCAGCTCTGCCAGTTCACACTGACTCACTCCTGTCCATATCCAGCTCTGCCAGTTCACACTCACTCCTGTCCATATCCAGCTCTGCCAGTTCACACTGACTCACTCCTGTCTATATCCAGCTCTGCCAGTTCACACTCACTCCTGTCCATATCCAGCTCTGCCAGTTCACACTGACTCACTCCTCTCCATATCCAGCTCTGCCAGTTCACGCTAACTCACTCCTGTCCATATCCAGCTCTGCCAGTTCACACTCACTCCTGTACATATCCAGCTCTGCCAGTTCACACTGACTCACTCCTGTCCAGATCCAGCTCTGCCAGTTCACACTGACTCACTCCTGTCCATATCCAGCTCTGCCTGTTCACACTGACTCACTCCTGTCAATATCCAGCTCTGCCAGGTCACACTGACTCACTTCTGTCCAGATCCAGCTCTGCCAGTTCACACTGACTCACACCTGTCCAGATCCAGCTCTGCCAGTTCACACTCACTCCTGTCCATATCCATCTCTGCCAGTTCACACTGACTCACTCCTGTCTATATCCAGCTCAGCCAGTTCACACTGACGCACTCCTGTCCAGATCCAACTCTGCCAGTTCACACTGACTCACGCCTGTCCATATCCAGCTCTGCCAGTTCACACTGACTCACTCCTGTCCATATCCAGCTCTGCCAGTTCACACTTACGCACTCCTGTCCAGGTCCAACTCTGCCAGTTCACACTGACTCACGCCTGGCCATATCCAGCTCTGCCAGTTCACACTGACTCACTCCTGTCCATATCCAGCTCTGCCAGTTCACACTGACTCACTCCTGTCCATATCCAGCTCTGCCAGTTCATGCTCACTCCTGTCCATATCCAGCTCTGCCAGTTCACACTGACTCACTCCTGTCTATATCCAGCTCTGCCAGTTCACACTGACTCACGCCTGTCCATATCCAGCTCTGCCAGTTCATGCTCACTCCTGTCCATATCCAGCTCTGCCAGTTCACAGTGACTCGCTCCTGTCCATATCCAGCTCTGCCAGTTTACACTCACTCCTGTCCATAGCCAGCTCTGCCAGGTCACACTGACTCACTCCTGTCCATATCCAGCTCTGCCAGTTCACACTCACTCCTGTCCATATCCAGCTCTGCCGGTTCACACTGACTCACCCCTGTCCATATCCAGCTCTGCCAGTTCACACTGACTCACTCCTGTCTATTTCCAGCTCTGCCAGTTCACACTGACTCACTCCTGTCCATATCCAGCTCTGCCAGTTCACACTGGCTCACTCCTGTCTATATCCAGCTCTGCCAGTTCACTCTCACTCCTTTCCATATCCAGCTCCGCCAGTTCACACTCACTCCTGTCCATATCCAGCTCTGCCAGTTCACACTGACTCACTCCTGTCCATATCCAGCTCTGCCAGATCACACTAACTCACTCCTGTCCATATCCAGCTCTGCCAGTTCACACTGACTCACTCCTGTCCATATCCAGCTCTGCCAATTCACACTGACTCACTCCAGTCCATATCCAGCTCTGCCAGTTCACACTGACTCATCCCTGTCCATACCAGCTCTGCCAGTTCACACTCACTCACTCCTGTCCATATCCAGCCCTGCCAGTTCACACTGACTCACTCCTGTCCATATCCAGCTCTGCCAGTTCACACTGACTCACTCCTGTCCATATCCAGCTCTGCCAGTTCACACTCACTCACTCCTGTCCATATCCAGCTCTGCCAGTTCACACTGACTCATTCTTGTCCATATCCAGCTCTGCCATTTCACACTGACTCACGCCTGTCCATATCCAGCTCTGCCAGTTCACTCTCAATCCTGTCCATATCCAGCTCTGCCAGTTCACACTGACTCGCTCCTGTCTATATCCACCTCTGCCAGTTCACACTGACTCACTCCTGTCTATATCCAGCTCTGCCAGTTCACACTGACTCGCTCCTGTCCATGTCCAGCTCTGCCAGTTCACACTGACTCGCTCCTGTCTATATCCACCTCTGCCAGTTCACACTGACTCACTCCTGTCTATATCCAGCTCTGCCAGTTCACACTCACTCCTGTCCATATCCAGCTCTGCCAGTTCACACTGACTCACTCCTCTCCATATCCAGCTCTGCCAGTTCACGCTAACTCACTCCTGTCCATATCCAGCTCTGCCAGTTCACACTCACTCCTGTACATATCCATCTCTGCCAGTTCACACTGACTCACTCCTGTCCAGATCCAGCTCTGCCAGTTCACACTGACTCACTCCTGTCCATATCCAGCTCTGCCTGTTCACACTGACTCACTCCTGTCAATATCCAGCTCTGCCAGGTCACACTGACTCACTTCTGTCCAGATCCAGCTCTGCCAGTTCACACTGACTCACACCTGTCCAGATCCAGCTCTGCCAGTTCACACTCACTCCTGTCCATATCCATCTCTGCCAGTTCACACTGACTCACTCCTGTCTCTATCCAGCTCAGCCAGTTCACACTGACGCACTCCTGTCCAGATCCAACTCTGCCAGTTCACACTGACTCACGCCTGTCCATATCCAGCTCTGCCAGTTCACACTGACTCACTCCTGTCTATATCCAGCTCTGCCAGTTCACACTTACGCACTCCTGTCCAGGTCCAACTCTGCCAGTTCACACTGACTCACGCCTGTCCATATCCAGCTCTGCCAGTTCACACTGACTCACTCCTGTCCATATCCAGCTCTGCCAGTTCACACTGACTCACTCCTGTCCATATCCAGCTCTGCCAGTTCATGCTCACTCCTGTCCATATCCAGCTCTGCCAGTTCACACTGACTCACTCCTGTCTATATCCAGCTCTGCCAGTTCACACTGACTCACGCCTGTCCATATCCAGCTCTGCCAGTTCATGCTCACTCCTGTCCATATCCAGCTCTGCCAGTTCACAGTGACTCGCTCCTGTCCATATCCAGCTCTGCCAGTTTACACTCACTCCTGTCCATAGCCAGCTCTGCCAGGTCACACTGACTCACTCCTGTCCATATCCAGCTCTGACAGTTCACACTCACTCCTGTCCATATCCAGCTCTGCCGGTTCACACTGACTCACCCCTGTCCATATCCAGCTCTGCCAGTTCACACTGACTCACTCCTGTCTATTTCCAGCTCTGCCAGTTCACACTGACTCACTCCTGTCCATATCCAGCTCTGCCAGTTCACACTGACTCACTCCTGTCTATATCCAGCTCTGCCAGTTCACTCTCACTCCTTTCCATATCCAGCTCCGCCAGTTCACACTCACTCCTGTCCATATCCAGCTCTGCCAGTTCACACTGACTCACTCCTGTCCATATCCAGCTCTGCCAGATCACACTAACTCACTCCTGTCCATATCCAGCTCTGCCAGTTCACACTGACTCACTCCTGTCCATATCCAGCTCTGCCAATTCACACTGACTCACTCCAGTCCATATCCAGCTCTGCCAGTTCACACTGACTCATCCCTGTCCATACCAGCTCTGCCAGTTCACACTCACTCACTCCTGTCCATATCCAGCTCTGCCAGTTCGCACTGACTCACTCCTGTCCATATCCAGCTCTGCCAGTTCACACTCACTCCTGTCCATATCCAGCTCTGCCAGTTCACACTGACTCACTCCTGTCCATATCCAGCTCTGCCAGTTCACACTGACTTGCTCCTGTCCATATCCAGCTCTGCCAGTTCACACTGACTCACTCCTGTCCAGATCCTGCTCTGCCAGATCACACTGATTCACTCCTGTCCATATCCAGCTCTGCCAGTTCACACTCACACCTGTCCATATCCAGCTCTGCCAGTTCACACTGACTCACTCCTGTCCGTATCCAGCTCTGCCAGTTCACACTGACTAATTCTTGTCCATATCCAGCTCTGCCAGTTCACACTGACTCACTCCTGTCCAGATCCTGCTCTGCCAGTTCACACTGACTCACTCCTGTCCATATCCAGCTCTGCCAGTTCACACTCACTCCTGTCCATATCCAGCTCTGCCAGTTCACACTGATTCACTCCTGTCCAGATCCTGCTGAGCCAGTTCACACTGACTCACTCATGTCCATATCCAGCTCTGCCAGTTCACACTGACTCACTGCTGTCCATCTCCAGCTCTGCCAGTTCACACTCACTCCTGTCCATATCCAGCTCTGCCAGTTCACACTGACTCACTCCTGTCCAGATCCAGCTCTGCCAGTTCACACTGACTCACTCCTGTCCATATCCAGCTCTGCCAGTTCACACTGACTCACCCCTGTCTATAACCAGCTCTGCCAGTTCACACTGACTCACTCCTGTCCAGATCCAGCTCAGCCAGTTGACACTGACTCATTCTTGTCCATATCCAGCTCTGCCAGTTCACACTGACTCACTCCTGTCAATATCCAGCTCTGCCAGTTCACACTGACTCACTTCTGTCCAGATCCAGCTCTGCAGTTCACACTGACTCACACCTGTCCAGATCCAGCTCTGCCAGTTCACACTCACTCCTGTCCATATCCATCTCTGCCAGTTCACACTGACTCACTCCTGTCTATATCCAGCTCAGCCAGTTCACACTGACGCACTCCTGTCCAGATCCAACTCTGCCAGTTCACACTGATTCACGCCTGTCCATATCCAGCTCTGCCAGTTCACACTAACGCACTCCTGTCCAGGTCCAACTCTGCCAGTTCACACTGACTCACTCCTGTCCATATCCAGCTCTGCCAGTTCACACTGACTCACTCCTGTCTATATCCAGCTCTGCCAGTTCACACTGACTCACGCCTGTCCATATCCAGCTCTGCCAGTTCATGCTCACTCCTGTCCATATCCAGCTCTGCTAGTTCACAGTGACTCGCTCCTGTCCATATCCAGCTCTGCCAGTTTACACTCACTCCTGTCCATAGCCAGCTCTGCCAGGTCACACTGACTCACTCCTGTCCATATCCAGCTCTGCCAGTTCACACTCACTCCTGTCCATATCCAGCTCTGCCAGTTCACACTGACTCACTCCTGACTATTTCCAGCTCTGCCGGTTCACACTGACTCACCCCTGTCCATATCCAGCTCTGCCAGTTCACACTGACTCACTCCTGTCTATTTCCAGCTCTGCCAGTTCACACTGACTCACTCCTGTCCAGATCCAGCTCAGCCAGTTCACACTGACTCACTCCTGTCTATATCCAGCTCTGCCAGTTCACTCTCACTCCTTTCCATATCCAGCTCTGCCAGTTCACACTCACTCCTGTCCATATCCAGCTCTGCCAGTTCACACTGACTCACTCCTGTCCATATCCAGCTCTGCCAGTTCACACTAACTCACTCCTGTCCATATCCAGCTCTGCCAGTTCACACTGACTCACTCCTGTCCATATCCAGCTCTGCCAATTCACACTGACTCACTCCTGTCCATATCCAGCTCTGCCAATTCACACTGACTCACTCCTGTCCATATCCAGCTCTGCCAGTTCACACTGACTCACTCCAGTCCATATCCAGCTCTGCCAGTTCACACTGACTCATCCCTGTCCATCCCAGCTCTGCCAGTTCACACTCCCTCACTCCTGTCCACATCCAGCTCTGCCAGTTCGCACTGACTCACTCCTGTCCATATCCAGCTCTGCCAGTTCACACTGACTCATTCTTGTCCATATCCAGCTCTGCCAGTTCACACTGACTCACTGCTGTCCATATCCAGCTCTGCCAGTTCACACTGACTTGCTCCTGTCCATATCCAGCTCTGCCAGTTCACACTGACTCACTCCTGTCCAGATCCTGCTCTGCCAGTTCACACTGACTCACTCCTGTCCATATCCAGCTCTGCCAGTTCACACTCACTCCTGTCCATATCCAGCTCTGCCAGTTCACACTGACTCACTCCTGTCCATATCCAGCCCTGCCAGTTCACACTGACTCATTCTTGTCCATATCCAGCTCTGCCAGTTCACACTGACTCACCCCTGTCTATAACCAGCTCTGCCAGTTCACACTGACTCACTCCTGTCCAGATCCAGCTCAGCCAGTTCACACTGACTCATTCTTGTCCATATCCAGCTCTGCCAGTTCACACTGACTCACTCCTGTCAATATCCAGCTCTGCCAGTTCACACTGACTCACTTCTGTCCAGATCCAGCTCTGCAGTTCACACTGACTCACACCTGTCCAGATCCAGCTCTGCCAGTTCACACTCACTCCTGTCCATATCCATCTCTGCCAGTTCACACTGACTCACTCCTGTCTATATCCAGCTCAGCCAGTTCACACTGACGCACTCCTGTCCAGATCCAACTCTGCCAGTTCACACTGATTCACGCCTGTCCATATCCAGCTCTGCCAGTTCACACTGACGCACTCCTGTCCAGGTCCAACTCTGCCAGTTCACACTGACTCACTCCTGTCCATATCCAGCTCTGCCAGTTCACACTGACTCACTCCTGTCTATATCCAGCTCTGCCAGTTCACACTGACTCACGCCTGTCCATATCCAGCTCTGCCAGTTCATGCTCACTCCTGTCCATATCCAGCTGTGCTAGTTCACAGTGACTCGCTCCTGTCCATATCCAGCTCTGCCAGTTTACACTCACTCCTGTCCATAGCCAGCTCTGCCAGGTCACACTGACTCACTCCTGTCCATATCCAGCTCTGCCAGTTCACACTCACTCCTGTCCATATCCAGCTCTGCCAGTTCACACTGACTCACTCCTGACTATTTCCAGCTCTGCCGGTTCACACTGACTCACCCCTGTCCATATCCAGCTCTGCCAGTTCACACTGACTCACTCCTGTCTATTTCCAGCTCTGCCAGTTCACACTGACTCACTCCTGTCCAGATCCAGCTCAGCCAGTTCACACTGACTCACTCCTGTCTATATCCAGCTCTGCCAGTTCACTCTCACTCCTTTCCATATCCAGCTCTGCCAGTTCACACTCACTCCTGTCCATATCCAGCTCTGCCAGTTCACACTGACTCACTCCTGTCCATATCCAGCTCTGCCAGTTCCCACTAACTCACTCCTGTCCATATCCAGCTCTGCCAGTTCACACTGACTCACTCCTGTCCATATCCAGCTCTGCCAATTCACACTGACTCACTCCTGTCCATATCCAGCTCTGCCAATTCACACTGACTCACTCCTGTCCATATCCAGCTCTGCCAGTTCACACTGACTCACTCCAGTCCATATCCAGCTCTGCCAGTTCACACTGACTCATCCCTGTCCATCCCAGCTCTGCAAGTTCACACTCACTCACTCCTGTCCACATCCAGCTCTGCCAGTTCGCACTGACTCACTCCTGTCCATATCCAGCTCTGCCAGTTCACACTGACTCATTCTTGTCCATATCCAGCTCTGCCAGTTCACACTGACTCACTCCTGTCCATATCCAGCTCTGCCAGTTCACACTCACTCCTGTCCATATCCAGCTCTGCCAGTTCACACTGACTCACTCCTGTCCATATCCAGCCCTGCCAGTTCACACTGACTCATTCTTGTCCATATCCAGCTCTGCCAGTTCACACTGACTCACTCCTGTCCAGATCCTGCTCTGCCAGTTCACACTCACTCCTGTCCATATCCAACTCTGCCAGTTCACACTGACTCACTCCTGTCCATATCCAGCTCTGCCAGTTCACACTGACTCACTCCTGTCCATATCCAGCTCTGCCAGTTCACACTCACTCCTGTCCATATCCAGCTCTGCCAGTTCACACTGACTCACTCCTGTCCATATCCAGCTCTGCCAGTTCACACTGATGCACTCCTGTCCAGGTCCAACTCTGCCAGTTCACACTGACTCACGCCTGTCCATATCCAGCTCTGCCAGTTCACACTCACTCCTGTCCATATCCAGCTCTGCCAGTTCACACTGACTCACTCCTGTCTCTATCCAGCTCTGCCAGTTCACACTGACTCACTCCTGTCCATATCCTGCTCTGCCAGTTCACACTTACTCACTCCTGTCCATATCCAGCTCTGCCAGTTCACACTGACTCACTCCTGTCCATATCCAACTCTGCCAGTTCACACTGACTCACTCCTGTCCATATCCAGCTCTGCCAGTTCATGCTCACTCCTGTCCATAGCCAGCTCTGCCAGTTCACACTGACTCACTCCTGTCCATATGCAGCTCTGCCAGTTTACACTCACTCCTGTCAATTTCCAGCTCTGCCAGTTCACACTGACTCACTCCTGTCCATATCCAGCTCTGCCAGTTCACACTGACTCATTCCTGTCCATATCCAGCTCTGCCAGTTCACACTGACTCACTCCTGTCCATATCCAGCTCTGCCAGTTCACACTGACTCACACCTGTCCATATCCTGCTCTGCCAGTTCACACTGACTCACTCCTGTCCATATCCAGCTCTGCCAGTTCACACTGACTCACTCCTGATCATATCCAGCTCTGCCAGTTCACACTCACTCCTGTCCATATCCAGCTCTGCCAGTTCACACTGACTCACTCCTGTCTATTTCCAGCTCTGCCGGTTCACACTGACTCACCCCTGTCCATATCCAGCTCTGCCAGTTCACACTGACTCACTCCTGTCTATTTCCAGCTCTGCCAGTTCACACTGACTCACTCCTGTCCATATCCAGCTCTGCCAGTTCACACTGACTCACTCCTGTCTATATCCAGCTCTGCCACTTCAGTCTCACTCCTTTCCATATCCAGCTCTGCCAGTTCACACTCACTCCTGTCCATATCCAGCTCTGCCAGTTCATACTCACTCCTGTCCATATCGAGCTCTGCCAGTTCACACTGACTCATTCTTGTCCATATCCAGCTCTGCCAGTTCACACTGACTCACTCCTGTCCATATCCAGCTCTGCCAGTAAACACTGACTCACGCCTGTCCATATCCAGCTCTGCCAGTTCACTCTCACTCCTGTCCATATCCAGCTCTGCCAGTTCACACTGACTCGCTCCTGTCTATATCCACCTCTGCCAGTCCACACTGACTCACTCCTGTCTATATCCAGCTCTGCCAGTTCACACTCACTCCTGTCCATATCCAGCTCTGCCAGTTCACACTGACTCACTCCTGTCCATATTCAGCTCTGCCAGTTCACACTAACTCACTCCTGTCCATATTCAGCTCTGCCAGTTCACACTCACTCCTGTACATATCCAGCTCTGCCAGTTCACACTGACTCACTCCTGTCCAGATCCAGCTCTGCCAGTTCACACTGACTCACTCCTGTCCATATCCAGCTCTGCCAGTTCACACTGACTCACTCCTGTCCATATCCAGCTCTGCCAGTTCACACTCACTCCTGTCCATATCCAGCTCTGCCAGTTCACACTGACTCACTCCTGTCCATATCCAGCTCTGCCAGTTCACACTCACTACTGTCCATATCCAGCTCTGCCAGTTCACACTGATTCACTCCTGTCCAGATCCTGCTGAGCCAGTTCACACTGACTCACTCCTGTCCATATCCAGCTCTGCCAGATCACACTGACTCACTCCTGTCCATCTCCAGCTCTGCCAGTTCACACTCACTCCTGTCCATATCCAGCTCTGCCAGTTCACACTGACTCACTCCTGTCCAGATCCAGCTCTGCCAGTTCACACTGACTCACTCCTGTCCATATCCAGCTCTGCCAGTTCACACTGACTCACCCCTGTCTATAACCAGCTCTGCCAGTTCACACTGACTCACTCCTGTCCAGATCCAGCTCAGCCAGTTCACACTGACTCATTCTTGTCCATATCCAGCTCTGCCAGTTCAAACTGACTCACTCCTGTCAATATCCAGCTCTGCCAGTTCACACTGACTCACTTCTGTCCAGATCCAGCTCTGCCAGTTCACACTGACTCACGCCTGTCCATATCCAGCTCTGCCAGTTCACTCTCACTCCTGTCCATATCCAGCTCTGCCAGTTCACACTGACTCGCTCCTGTCCATCTCCAACTCTGCCAGTTCACACTGACTCACTCCTGTCCATATCCAGCTCTGCCAGTTCACACTGACTCACTCCTGTCCATATCCAGCTCTGCCTGTTCACACTGACTAACTCCTGTCCATATCCAGCTCTGCCAGTTCACACTGACTCACTCCTGTCCAGATCCAGCTCTGCCAGTTCACACTGACTCACACCTGTCCAGATCCAGCTCTGCCAGTTCACACTCACTCCTGTCCATATCCAGCTCTGCCAGTTCACACTGACTCACTCCTGTCCATATCCAGCTCTGCCAGTTCACACTGATGCACTCCTGTCCAGGTCCAACTCTGCCAGTTCACACTGACTCACGCCTGTCCATATCCAGCTCTGCCAGTTCACACTCACTCCTGTCCATATCCAGCTCTGCCAGTTCACACTGACTCGCTCCTGTCTATATCCAACTCTGCCAGTTCACACTGACTCACTCCTGTCTATATCTAGCTCTGCCAGTTCACACTGACTCACTCCTGTCTCTATCCAGCTCTGCCAGTTCACACTGACTCACTCCTGTCCATATCCTGCTCTGCCAGTTCACACTTACTCACTCCTGTCCATACCCAGCTCTGCCAGTTCACACTGACTCACTCCTGTCCATATCCAACTCTGCCAGTTCACACTGACTCACTCCTGTCCATATCCAGCTCTGCCAGTTCATGCTCACTCCTGTCCATACCAGCTCTGCCAGTTCACACTGACTCACTCCTGTCCATATGCAGCTCTGCCAGTTTACACTCACTCCTGTCAATTTCCAGCTCTGCCAGTTCACACTGACTCACTCCTGTCCATATCCAGCTCTGCCAGTTCACACTGACTCATTCCTGTCCATATCCAGCTCTGCCAGTTCACACTCACTCCTGTCCATATCCAGCTCTGCCAGTTCACACTGACTCACTCCTGTCCATATCCAGCTCTGCCAGTTCACACTGACTCACTCCTGTCTATATCCAGCTCTGCCAGTTCACTCTCACTCCTTTCCATATCCAGCTCTGCCAGTTCACACTCACTCCTGTCCATATCCAGCTCTGCCAGTTCACACTGACTCGCTCCTGTCTCAATCCAGCTCTGCTAGTTCACACTGACTCACACCTGTCCATATCCTGCTCTGCCAGTTCACACTGACTCACTCCTGTCCATATCCAGCTCTGCCAGTTCACACTGACTCACTCCTGATCATATCCAGCTCTGCCAGTTCACACTCACTCCTGTCCATATCCAGCTCTGCCAGTTCACACTGACTCACTCCTGTCTATTTCCAGCTCTGCCGGTTCACACTGACTCACCCCTGTCCATATCCAGCTCTGCCAGTTCACACTGACTCACTCCTGTCTATTTCCAGCTCTGCCAGTTCACACTGACTCACTCCCGTCCATATCCAGCTCTGCCAGTTCACACTGACTCACTCCTGTCTATATCCAGCTCTGCCAGTTCAGTCTCACTCCTTTCCATATCCAGCTCTGCCAGTTCACACTCACTCCTGTCCATATCCAGCTCTGCCAGTTCACACTCACTCCTGTCCATATCCAGCTCTGCCAGTTCACACTCACTCCTGTCCATATCGAGCTCTGCCAGTTCACACTGACTCACTCCTGTCCATATCCAGCTCTGCCAGTTCACACTCACTCCTGTCCATATCCAGCTCTGCCAGTTCGCACTGACTCACTCCTGTCCATATCAAGCTCTGCCAGTTCACACTGACTCACTCCTGTCCATATCCAGCTCTGTCAGTTCACACTGACTCACGCCTGTCCATATCCAGCTCTGCCAGTTCACTCTCACTCCTGTCCATCTCCAGCTCTGCCAGTTCACACTGACTCGCTCCTGTCTATATCCACCTCTGCCAGTTCACACTGACTCATTCTTGTCCATATCCAGCTCTGCCAGTAAACACTGACTCACGCCTGTCCATATCCAGCTCTGCCAGTTCACACTCACTCCTGTCCATATGCAGCTCTGCCAGTTCACACTGACTCACTCCTGTTCATATCCAGCTCTGCCAGTTCACACTAACTCACTCCTGTCCATATTCAGCTCTGCCAGTTCACACTCACTCCTGTACATATCCAGCTCTGCCAGTTCACACTGACTCACTCCTGTCCATATCCAGCTCTGCCAGTTCACACTCACTCCTGTCCATATGCAGCTCTGCCAGTTCACACTGACTCACTCCTGTTCATATCCAGCTCTGCCAGTTCACACTAACTCACTCCTGTCCATATTCAGCTCTGCCAGTTCACACTCACTCCTGTACATATCCAGCTCTGCCAGGTCACACTGACTCACTCCTGCCCAGATCCAGCTCTGCCAGTTCACACTGACTCACACCTGTCCAGATCCAGCTCTGCCAGTTCACACTCACTCCTGTCCATATCCAGCTCTGCCAGTTCACACTGACTCACTCCTGTCTATATCCAGCTCTGCCAGTTCACACTGACGCACTCCTGTCCAGGTCCAACTCTGCCAGTTCACACTGACTCACGCCTGTCCATATCCAGCTCTGCCAGTTCACACTGACTCACTCCTGTCCATATCCAGATCTGCCAGTTCACACTGACTCACTCCTGTCCATATCCAGCTCTGCCAGTTCATGCTCACTTCTGTCCATATCCAGCTCTGCCAGTTCACACTGACTCACTCCTGTCTCTATCCAGCTGTGCCAGTTCACACTGACTCACTCCTGTCCATATCCAGCTCTGCCAGTTTATGCTCACTCCTGTCCATATCCAGCTCTGCCAGTTCACAGTGACTCGCTCCTGTCCATATCCAGCTCTGCCAGTTTACACTCACTCCTGTCCATAGACAGCTCTGCCAGATCACACTGACTCACTCCTGTCCATATCCAGCTCTGCCAGTTCACACTCACTCCTGTCCATATCCAGCTCTGCCAGTTCACACTGACTCACTCCTGTCTATTTCCAGCTCTGCCAGTTCACACTTACTCACTCCTGTCCATATCCAGCTCTGCCATTTCACACTGACTCACTCCTGTCTATATCCAGCTCTGCCAGTTCACACTGACTCACTCCTGTCCATATCCAGCTCTGCCAGTTCACACTGACTCACTCCTGTCTATATCCAGCTCTGCCACTTCAGTCTCACTCCTTTCCATATCCAGCTCTGCCAGTTCACACTCACTCCTGTCCATATCCAGCTCTGCCAGTTCACACTCACTCCTGTCCATATCGAGCTCTGCCAGTTCACACTGACTCATTCTTGTCCATATCCAGCTCTGCCAGTTCACACTGACTCACTCCTGTCCATATCCAGCTCTGCCAGTAAACACTGACTCACGCCTGTCCATATCCAGCTCTGCCAGTTCACTCTCACTCCTGTCCATATCCTGCTCTGCCAGTTCACACTGACTCGCTCCTGTCTATATCCACCTCTGCCAGTTCACACTGACTCACTCCTGTCTATATCCAGCTCTGCCAGTTCACACTCACTCCTGTCCATATCCAGCTCTGCCAGTTCACACTGACTCACTCCTGTCCATATCCAGCTCTGCCAGTTCACACTAACTCACTCCTGTCCATATTCAGCTCTGCCAGTTCACACTCACTCCTGTACATATCCAGCTCTGCCAGTTCACACTGACTCACTCCTGTCCAGATCCAGCTCTGCCAGTTCACACTGACTCACTCCTGTCCATATCCAGCTCTGCCAGTTCACACTGACTCACTCCTGTCCATATCCAGCTCTGCCAGTTCACACTCACTCCTGTCCATATCCAGCTCTGCCAGTTCACACTGACTCACTCCTGTCCATATCCAGCTCTGCCAGTTCACACTCACTACTGTCCATATCCAGCTCTGCCAGTTCACACTGATTCACTCCTGTCCAGATCCTGCTGAGCCAGTTCACACTGACTCACTCCTGTCCATATCCAGCTCTGCCAGATCACACTGACTCACTCCTGTCCATCTCCAGCTCTGCCAGTTCACACTCACTCCTGTCCATATCCAGCTCTGCCAGTTCACACTGACTCACTCCTGTCCAGATCCAGCTCTGCCAGTTCACACTGACTCACTCCTGTCCATATCCAGCTCTGCCAGTTCACACTGACTCACCCCTGTCTATAACCAGCTCTGCCAGTTCACACTGACTCACTCCTGTCCAGATCCAGCTCAGCCAGTTCACACTGACTCATTCTTGTCCATATCCAGCTCTGCCAGTTCAAACTGACTCACTCCTGTCAATATCCAGCTCTGCCAGTTCACACTGACTCACTCCTGTCCATATCCAGCTCTGCCAGTTCACACTGACTCACTTCTGTCCAGATCCAGCTCTGCCAGTTCACACTGACTCACGCCTGTCCATATCCAGCTCTGCCAGTTCACTCTCACTCCTGTCCATATCCAGCTCTGCCAGTTCACACTGACTCGCTCCTGTCCATCTCCAACTCTGCCAGTTCACACTGACTCACTCCTGTCCATATCCAGCTCTGCCAGTTCACACTGACTCACTCCTGTCCATATCCAGCTCTGCCTGTTCACACTGACTAACTCCTGTCCATATCCAGCTCTGCCAGTTCACACTGACTCACTCCTGTCCAGATCCAGCTCTGCCAGTTCACACTGACTCACACCTGTCCAGATCCAGCTCTGCCAGTTCACACTCACTCCTGTCCATATCCAGCTCTGCCAGTTCACACTGACTCACTCCTGTCCATATCCAGCTCTGCCAGTTCACACTGATGCACTCCTGTCCAGGTCCAACTCTGCCAGTTCACACTGACTCACGCCTGTCCATATCCAGCTCTGCCAGTTCACACTAACTCCTGTCCATATCCAGCTCTGCCAGTTCACACTGACTCGCTCCTGTCTATATCCAACTCTGCCAGTTCACACTGACTCACTCCTGTCTATATCTAGCTCTGCCAGTTCACACTGACTCACTCCTGTCTCTATCCAGCTCTGCCAGTTCACACTGACTCACTCCTGTCCATATCCTGCTCTGCCAGTTCACACTTACTCACTCCTGTCCATACCCAGCTCTGCCAGTTCACACTGACTCACTCCTGTCCATATCCAACTCTGCCAGTTCACACTGACTCACTCCTGTCCATATCCAGCTCTGCCAGTTCATGCTCACTCCTGTCCATAGCCAGCTCTGCCAGTTCACACTGACTCACTCCTGTCCATATGCAGCTCTGCCAGTTTACACTCACTCCTGTCAATTTCCAGCTCTGCCAGTTCACACTGACTCACTCCTGTCCATATCCAGCTCTGCCAGTTCACACTGACTCACTCCTGTCCATATCCAGCTCTGCCAGTTCACACTCACTCCTGTCCATATCCAGCTCTGCCAGTTCACACTGACTCACTCCTGTCCATATCCAGCTCTGCCAGTTCACACTGACTCACTCCTGTCTATATCCAGCTCTGCCAGTTCACTCTCACTCCTTTCCATATCCAGCTCTGCCAGTTCACACTCACTCCTGTCCATATCCAGCTCTGCCAGTTCACACTGACTCGCTCCTGTCTCAATCCAGCTCTGCCAGTTCACACTGACTCACACCTGTCCATATCCTGCTCTGCCAGTTCACACTGACTCACTCCTGTCCATATCCAGCTCTGCCAGTTCACACTGACTCACTCCTGATCATATCCAGCTCTGCCAGTTCACACTCACTCCTGTCCATATCCAGCTCTGCCAGTTCACACTGACTCACTCCTGTCTATTTCCAGCTCTGCCGGTTCACACTGACTCACCCCTGTCCATATCCAGCTCTGCCAGTTCACACTGACTCACTCCTGTCTATTTCCAGCTCTGCCAGTTCACACTGACTCACTCCTGTCCATATCCAGCTCTGCCAGTTCACACTGACTCATTCCTGTCCATATCCAGCTCTGCCAGTTCACACTCACTCCTGTCCATATCCAGCTCTGCCAGTTCACACTGACTCACTCCTGTCCATATCCAGCTCTGCCAGTTCACACTGACTCACTCCTGTCTATATCCAGCTCTGCCAGTTCACTCTCACTCCTTTCCATATCCAGCTCTGCCAGTTCACACTCACTCCTGTCCATATCCAGCTCTGCCAGTTCACACTGACTCGCTCCTGTCTCAATCCAGCTCTGCCAGTTCACACTGACTCACACCTGTCCATATCCTGCTCTGCCAGTTCACACTGACTCACTCCTGTCCATATCCAGCTCTGCCAGTTCACACTGACTCACTCCTGATCATATCCAGCTCTGCCAGTTCACACTCACTCCTGTCCATATCCAGCTCTGCCAGTTCACACTGACTCACTCCTGTCTATTTCCAGCTCTGCCGGTTCACACTGACTCACCCCTGTCCATATCCAGCTCTGCCAGTTCACACTGACTCACTCCTGTCTATTTCCAGCTCTGCCAGTTCACACTGACTCACTCCCGTCCATATCCAGCTCTGCCAGTTCACACTGACTCACTCCTGTCTATATCCAGCTCTGCCAGTTCAGTCTCACTCCTTTCCATATCCAGCTCTGCCAGTTCACACTCACTCCTGTCCATATCCAGCTCTGCCAGTTCACACTCACTCCTGTCCATATCCAGCTCTGCCAGTTCACACTCACTCCTGTCCATATCGAGCTCTGCCAGTTCACACTGACTCACTCCTGTCCATATCCAGCTCTGCCAGTTCACACTCACTCCTGTCCATATCCAGCTCTGCCAGTTCACACTGACTCACTCCTGTCCATATCAAGCTCTGCCAGTTCACACTGACTCACTCCTGTCCATATCCAGCTCTGTCAGTTCACACTGACTCACGCCTGTCCATATCCAGCTCTGCCAGTTCACTCTCACTCCTGTCCATCTCCAGCTCTGCCAGTTCACACTGACTCGCTCCTGTCTATATCCACCTCTGCCAGTTCACACTGACTCATTCTTGTCCATATCCAGCTCTGCCAGTAAACACTGACTCACGCCTGTCCATATCCAGCTCTGCCAGTTCACACTCACTCCTGTCCATATGCAGCTCTGCCAGTTCACACTGACTCACTCCTGTTCATATCCAGCTCTGCCAGTTCACAATAACTCACTCCTGTCCATATTCAGCTCTGCCAGTTCACACTCACTCCTGTCCAGATCCAGCTCTGCCAGGTCACACTGACTCACTCCTGCCCAGATCCAGCTCTGCCAGTTCACACTGACTCACACCTGTCCAGATCCAGCTCTGCCAGTTCACACTCACTCCTGTCCATATCCAGCTCTGCCAGTTCACACTGACTCACTCCTGTCTATATCCAGCTCTGCCAGTTCACACTGACGCACTCCTGTCCAGGTCCAACTCTGCCAGTTCACACTGACTCACGCCTGTCCATATCCAGCTCTGCCAGTTCACACTGACTCACTCCTGTCCATATCCAGATCTGCCAGTTCACACTGACTCACTCCTGTCCATATCCAGCTCTGCCAGTTCATGCTCACTTCTGTCCATATCCAGCTCTGCCAGTTCACACTGACTCACTCCTGTCTCTATCCAGCTGTGCCAGTTCACACTGACTCACTCCTGTCCATATCCAGCTCTGCCAGTTTATGCTCACTCCTGTCCATATCCAGCTCTGCCAGTTCACAGTGACTCGCTCCTGTCCATATCCAGCTCTGCCAGTTTACACTCACTCCTGTCCATAGACAGCTCTGCCAGATCACACTGACTCACTCCTGTCCATATCCAGCTCTGCCAGTTCACACTCACTCCTGTCCATATCCAGCTCTGCCAGTTCACACTGACTCACTCCTGTCTATTTCCAGCTCTGCCAGTTCACACTTACTCACTCCTGTCCATATCCAGCTCTGCCATTTCACACTGACTCACTCCTGTCTATATCCAGCTCTGCCAGTTCACACTGACTCACTCCTGTCCATATCCAGCTCTGCCAGTTCACACTGACTCACTCCTGTCTATATCCAGCTCTGCCACTTCAGTCTCACTCCTTTCCATATCCAGCTCTGCCAGTTCACACTCACTCCTGTCCATATCCAGCTCTGCCAGTTCACACTCACTCCTGTCCATATCGAGCTCTGCCAGTTCACACTGACTCATTCTTGTCCATATCCAGCTCTGCCAGTTCACACTGACTCACTCCTGTCCATATCCAGCTCTGCCAGTAAACACTGACTCACGCCTGTCCATATCCAGCTCTGCCAGTTCACTCTCACTCCTGTCCATATCCAGCTCTGCCAGTTCACACTGACTCGCTCCTGTCTATATCCACCTCTGCCAGTTCACACTGACTCACTCCTGTCTATATCCAGCTCTGCCAGTTCACACTCACTCCTGTCCATATCCAGCTCTGCCAGTTCACACTGACTCACTCCTGTCCATATCCAGCTCTGCCAGTTCACACTAACTCACTCCTGTCCATATTCAGCTCTGCCAGTTCACACTCACTCCTGTACATATCCAGCTCTGCCAGTTCACACTGACTCACTCCTGTCCAGATCCAGCTCTGCCAGTTCACACTGACTCACTCCTGTCCATATCCAGCTCTGCCAGTTCACACTGACTCACTCCTGTCCATATCCAGCTCTGCCAGTTCACACTCACTCCTGTCCATATCCAGCTCTGCCAGTTCACACTGACTCACTCCTGTCCATATCCAGCTCTGCCAGTTCACACTCACTACTGTCCATATCCAGCTCTGCCAGTTCACACTGATTCACTCCTGTCCAGATCCTGCTGAGCCAGTTCACACTGACTCACTCCTGTCCATATCCAGCTCTGCCAGATCACACTGACTCACTCCTGTCCATCTCCAGCTCTGCCAGTTCACACTCACTCCTGTCCATATCCAGCTCTGCCAGTTCACACTGACTCACTCCTGTCCAGATCCAGCTCTGCCAGTTCACACTGACTCACTCCTGTCCATATCCAGCTCTGCCAGTTCACACTGACTCACCCCTGTCTATAACCAGCTCTGCCAGTTCACACTGACTCACTCCTGTCCAGATCCAGCTCAGCCAGTTCACACTGACTCATTCTTGTCCATATCCAGCTCTGCCAGTTCAAACTGACTCACTCCTGTCAATATCCAGCTCTGCCAGTTCACACTGACTCACTTCTGTCCAGATCCAGCTCTGCCAGTTCACACTGACTCACGCCTGTCCATATCCAGCTCTGCCAGTTCACTCTCACTCCTGTCCATATCCAGCTCTGCCAGTTCACACTGACTCGCTCCTGTCCATCTCCAACTCTGCCAGTTCACACTGACTCACTCCTGTCCATATCCAGCTCTGCCAGTTCACACTGACTCACTCCTGTCCATATCCAGCTCTGCCGGTTCACACTGACTAACTCCTGTCCATATCCAGCTCTGCCAGTTCACACTGACTCACTCCTGTCCAAATCCAGCTCTGCCAGTTCACACTGACTCACACCTGTCCAGATCCAGCTCTGCCAGTTCACACTCACTCCTGTCCATATCCAGCTCTGCCAGTTCACACTGACTCACTCCTGTCCATATCCAGCTCTGCCAGTTCACACTGATGCACTCCTGTCCAGGTCCAACTCTGCCAGTTCACACTGACTCACGCCTGTCCATATCCAGCTCTGCCAGTTCACACTCACTCCTGTCCATATCCAGCTCTGCCAGTTCACACTGACTCGCTCCTGTCTATATCCAACTCTGCCAGTTCACACTGACTCACTCCTGTCTATATCTAGCTCTGCCAGTTCACACTGACTCACTCCTGTCTCTATCCAGCTCTGCCAGTTCACACTGACTCACTCCTGTCCATATCCTGCTCTGCCAGTTCACACTTTCTCACTCCTGTCCATACCCAGCTCTGCCAGTTCACACTGACTCACTCCTGTCCATATCCAACTCTGCCAGTTCACACTGACTCACTCCTGTCCATATCCAGCTCTGCCAGTTCATGCTCACTCCTGTCCATAGCCAGCTCTGCCAGTTCACACTGACTCACTCCTGTCCATATGCAGCTCTGCCAGTTTACACTCACTCCTGTCAATTTCCAGCTCTGCCAGTTCACACTGACTCACTCCTGTCCATATCCAGCTCTGCCAGTTCACACTGACTCATTCCTGTCCATATCCAGCTCTGCCAGTTCACACTCACTCCTGTCCATATCCAGCTCTGCCAGTTCACACTGACTCACTCCTGTCCATATCCAGCTCTGCCAGTTCACACTGACTCACTCCTGTCTATATCCAGCTCTGCCAGTTCACTCTCACTCCTTTCCATATCCAGCTCTGCCAGTTCACACTCACTCCTGTCCATATCCAGCTCTGCCAGTTCACACTGACTCGCTCCTGTCTCAATCCAGCTCTGCCAGTTCACACTGACTCACACCTGTCCATATCCTGCTCTGCCAGTTCACACTGACTCACTCCTGTCCATATCCAGCTCTGCCAGTTCACACTGACTCACTCCTGATCATATCCAGCTCTGCCAGTTCACACTCACTCCTGTCCATATCCAGCTCTGCCAGTTCACACTGACTCACTCCTGTCTATTTCCAGCTCTGCCGGTTCACACTGACTCACCCCTGTCCATATCCAGCTCTGCCAGTTCACACTGACTCACTCCTGTCTATTTCCAGCTCTGCCAGTTCACACTGACTCACTCCCGTCCATATCCAGCTCTGCCAGTTCACACTGACTCACTCCTGTCTATATCCAGCTCTGCCAGTTCAGTCTCACTCCTTTCCATATCCAGCTCTGCCAGTTCACACTCACTCCTGTCCATATCCAGCTCTGCCAGTTCACACTCACTCCTGTCCATATCCAGCTCTGCCAGTTCACACTCACTCCTGTCCATATCGAGCTCTGCCAGTTCACACTGACTCACTCCTGTCCATATCCAGCTCTGCCAGTTCACACTCACTCCTGTCCATATCCAGCTCTGCCAGTTCACACTGACTCACTCCTGTCCATATCAAGCTCTGCCAGTTCACACTGACTCACTCCTGTCCATATCCAGCTCTGTCAGTTCACACTGACTCACGCCTGTCCATATCCAGCTCTGCCAGTTCACTCTCACTCCTGTCCATCTCCAGCTCTGCCAGTTCACACTGACTCGCTCCTGTCTATATCCACCTCTGCCAGTTCACACTGACTCATTCTTGTCCATATCCAGCTCTGCCAGTAAACACTGACTCACGCCTGTCCATATCCAGCTCTGCCAGTTCACACTCACTCCTGTCCATATGCAGCTCTGCCAGTTCACACTGACTCACTCCTGTTCATATCCAGCTCTGCCAGTTCACACTAACTCACTCCTGTCCATATTCAGCTCTGCCAGTTCACACTCACTCCTGTACATATCCAGCTCTGCCAGTTCACACTGACTCACTCCTGTCCATATCCAGCTCTGCCAGTTCACACTCACTCCTGTCCATATCCAGCTCTGCCAGTTCACACTGACTCACTCCTGCCCAGATCCAGCTCTGCCAGTTCACACTGACTCACACCTGTCCAGATCCAGCTCTGCCAGTTCACACTCACTCCTGTCCATATCCAGCTCTGCCAGTTCACACTGACTCACTCCTGTCTATATCCAGCTCTGCCAGTTCACACTGACGCACTCCTGTCCAGGTCCAACTCTGCCAGTTCACACTGACTCACGCCTGTCCATATCCAGCTCTGCCAGTTCACACTGACTCACTCCTGTCCATATCCAGATCTGCCAGTTCACACTGACTCACTCCTGTCCATATCCAGCTCTGCCAGTTCATGCTCACTTCTGTCCATATCCAGCTCTGCCAGTTCACACTCACTCCTGTCCATATCCAGCTCTGCCAGTTCACACTGACTCACTCCTGTCCATATCCAGCTCTGTCAGTTCACACTGACTCACGCCTGTCCATATCCAGCTCTGCCAGTTCACTCTCACTCCTGTCCATCTCCAGCTCTGCCAGTTCACACTGACTCGCTCCTGTCTATATCCACCTCTGCCAGTTCACACTGACTCATTCTTGTCCATATCCAGCTCTGCCAGTAAACACTGACTCACGCCTGTCCATATCCAGCTCTGCCAGTTCACACTCACTCCTGTCCATATGCAGCTCTGCCAGTTCACACTGACTCACTCCTGTTCATATCCAGCTCTGCCAGTTCACACTAACTCACTCCTGTCCATATTCAGCTCTGCCAGTTCACACTCACTCCTGTACATATCCAGCTCTGCCAGTTCACACTGACTCACTCCTGTCCATATCCAGCTCTGCCAGTTCACACTCACTCCTGTCCATATCCAGCTCTGCCAGTTCACACTGACTCACTCCTGCCCAGATCCAGCTCTGCCAGTTCACACTGACTCACACCTGTCCAGATCCAGCTCTGCCAGTTCACACTCACTCCTGTCCATATCCAGCTCTGCCAGTTCACACTGACTCACTCCTGTCTATATCCAGCTCTGCCAGTTCACACTGACGCACTCCTGTCCAGGTCCAACTCTGCCAGTTCACACTGACTCACGCCTGTCCATATCCAGCTCTGCCAGTTCACATTGACTCACTCCTGTCCATATCCAGATCTGCCAGTTCACACTGACTCACTCCTCTCCATATCCAGCTCTGCCAGTTCATGCTCACTTCTGTCCATATCCAGCTCTGCCAGTTCACACTGACTCACTCCTGTCTCTATCCAGCTGTGCCAGTTCACACTGACTCACTCCTGTCCATATCCAGCTCTGCCAGTTTATGCTCACTCCTGTCCATATCCAGCTCTGCCAGTTCACAGTGACTCGCTCCTGTCCATATCCAGCTCTGCCAGTTTACACTCACTCCTGTCCATAGACAGCTCTGCCAGATCACACTGACTCACTCCTGTCCATATCCAGCTCTGCCAGTTCACACTCACTCCTGTCCATATCCAGCTCTGCCAGTTCACACTGACTCACTCCTGTCTATTTCCAGCTCTGCCAGTTCACACTTACTCACTCCTGTCCATATCCAGCTCTGCCATTTCACACTGACTCACTCCTGTCTATATCCAGCTCTGCCAGTTCACTCTCACTCCTTTCCATATCCAGCTCTGCCAGTTCACACTCACTCCTGTCCATATCCAGCTCTGCCAGTTCACACTGACTCACTCCTGTCCATCTCCAGCTCTGCCAGTTCACACTCACTCCTTTCCATATCCAGCTCTGCCAGTTCACACTGACTGACTCCTGTCCAGATCCAGCTCTGCCAGTTCACACTGACTCACCCCTGTCTATAACCAGCTCTGCGAGTTCACACTGACTCAATCCTGTCCAGATCCGGCTCAGCCAATTCACACTGACTCATTCTTGTCCATATCCAGCTCTGCCAGTTCACACTGACTCACGCCTGTCCATATCCAGCTCTGCCAGTTCACTCTCACTCCTGTCCATATCCAGCTCTGCCAGTTCACACTGACTCGCTCCTGTCTATTTCCACCTCTGCCAGTTCACACTGACTCACTCCTGTCTATATCCAGCTCTGCCAGTTCACACTCACGCCTGTCCATATCCAACTCTGCCAGTTCACACTGACTCACTCCTGTCCATATCCAGCTCTGCCAGTTCACACTGACTCACTCCTGTCCATATCCAGCTCTGCCAGTTCACACTCACTCCTGTCCATATCCAGCTCTGCCAGTTCACACTGACTCACTCCTGTCCAGATCCAGCTCTGCCAGTTCACACTGACTCACTCCTGTCCATATCCAGCTCTGCCTGTTCACACTGACTCACTCCTGTCCATAGCCAGCTCTGCCAGTTCACACTGACTCACTCCTGTCCAGATCCAGCTCTGCCAGTTCACACTGACTCACACCTGTCCAGATCCAGCTCTGCCAGTTCACACTCACTCCTGTCCATATCCAGCTCTGCCAGTTCACACTGACTCACTCCTGTCCATATCCAGCTCTGCCAGTTCACACTGATGCACTCCTGTCAAGGTCCAACTCTGCCAGTTCACACTGACTCACGCCTGTCCATATCCAGCTCTGCCAGTTTACACTCACTCCTGCCATATCCAGCTCTGCCAGTTCACACTGACTCGCTCCTGTCTATATCCAACTCTGCCAGTTCACACTGACTCACTCCTGTCCATATCCAGCTCTGCCAGTTCATGCTCACTCCTGTCCATATCCAGCTCTGCCAGTTCACACTGACTCACTCCTGTCTCTATCCAGCTCTGCCAGTTCACACTGACTCACTCCTGCCCATACCCTGCTCTGCCAGTTCACACTGACTCACTCCTGTCCATATCCAGCTCTGCCAGTTCACACTGACTCACTACTGTCCATTTCCAACTCTGCCAGTTCACACTGACTCACACCTGTCCATATCCAGCTCTGCCAGTTTACACTCACTCCTGTCAATTTCCAGCTCTGCCAGTTCACACTGACTCACTCCTGTCCATATCCAGCTCTGCCAGTTCACACTGACTCCTGTCCATATCCAGCTCTGCCAGGTCACAGTGACTCACTCCTTTCCATATCCAGCTCTGCCAGTTCACACTCACTCCTTTCCATATCCAGCTCTGCCAGTTCACACTGACTCACTCCTGTCCATATCCAGCTCTGCCAGTTCACACTGACTCACTCCTTTCCATATCCAGCTCTGCCAGTTCACACTCACTCCTTTCCATATCCAGCTCTGCCAGTTCACACTGACTCACTCCTGTCCATATCCAGCTCTGCCAGTTCACACTCACTCCTGTCCATATCCAGATCTGCCAGTTCACACTGACTCACTCCTTTCCATATCCAGCTCTGCCAGTTCACACTCACTCCTTTCCATATCCAGCTCTGCCAGTTCACACTGACTCACTCCTGTCCATATCCAGCTCTTCCAGTTCACACTGACTCACTCCTTTCCATATCCAGCTCTGCCAGTTCACACTCACTCCTGTCCATATCCAGCTCTGCCAGTTCACACTGACTCACTCCTGTCCATATCCAGCTCTGCCAGTTTACACTCACTCCTGTCAATTTCCAGCTCTGCCAGTTCACACTGACTCACTCCTGTCCATATCCAGCTCTGCCAGTTCACACTCACTCCTGTCCATATCAAGCTCTGCCAGTTCACACTGACTCACTCCTTTCCATATCCAGCTCTGCCAGTTCACACTCACTCCTGTCCATATCCAGCTCTGCCAGTTCACACTGACTCACTCCTTTCCATATCCAGCTCTGCCAGTTCACACTCACTCCTTTCCATATCCAGCTCTGCCAGTACACACTGACTCACTCCTGTCTATTTCCAGCTCTGCCGGTTCACACTGACTCACTCCTGTCCATATCCAGCTCTGCCAGTTCACACTGACTCACTCCTTTCCATATCCAGCTCTGCCAGTTCACACTGACTCACTCCTGTCCATATCCAGCTCTGCCGGTTCACACTGACTCACTCCTGTCCATATCCAGCTCTGCCAGTTCACACTGACTCACGCCTGTCCATATCCAGCTCTGCCAGTTCACACTCACTCCTTTCCATATCCAGCTCTGCCAGTTCACGCTCACTCCTGTCTCTATCCAGCTCTGCCAGTTCACACTGACTCACACCTGTCCATATCCTGCTCTGCCAGTTCACACTGACTCACTCCTGTCCATATCCAGCTCTGCCAGTTCACACTGACTCACTCCTGATCATATCCAGCTCTGCCAGTTCACACTCACTCCTGTCCATATCCAGCTCTGCCAGTTCACACTGACTCACTCCTGTCTATTTCCAGCTCTGCCGGTTCACACTGACTCACCCCTGTCCATATCCAGCTCTGCCAGTTCACACTGACTCACTCCTGTCTATTTCCAGCTCTGCCAGTTCACACTGACTCACTCCTGTCCATATCCAGCTCTGCCAGTTCACACTGACTCACTCCTGTCTATATCCAGCTCTGCCAGTTCACTCTCACTCCTTTCCATATCCAGCTCTGCCAGTTCACACTCACTCCTGTCCATATCCAGCTCTGCCAGTTCACACTCACTCCTGTCCATATCCAGCTCTGCCAGTTCACACTGACTCACTCCTGTCTATATCCAGCTCTGCCAGTTCACACTGACTCATTCTTGTCCATATCCAGCTCTGCCAGTAAACACTGACTCACGCCTGTCCATATCCAGCTCTGCCAGTTCACACTGACTCGCTCCTGTCTATATCCAGCTCTGCCATTTCACACTCACTCCTGTCCATATCCAGCTCTGCCAGTTCACACTGACTCACTCCTGTCCATATCCAGCTCTGCCAGTTCACACTAACTCACTCCTGTCCATATTCAGCTCTGCCAGTTCACACTCACTCCTGTACATATCCAGCTCTGCCAGTTCACACTGACTTACTCCTGTCCAGATCCAGCTCTGCCAGTTCACACTGACTCACTCCTGTCCATATCCAGCTCTGCCAGTTCACACTGACTCGCTCCTGTCTATATCCAACTCTGCCAGTTCACACTGACTCACTCCTGTCTATATCTAGCTCTGCCAGTTCACACTGACTCACTCCTGTCTCTATCCAGCTCTGCCAGTTCACACTGACTCACTCCTGTCCATATCCTGCTCTGCCAGTTCACACTTACTCATTCCTGTCCATACCCAGCTCTGCCAGTTCACACTGACTCACTCCTGTCCATATCCAACTCTGCCAGTTCACACTGACTCACTCCTGTCCATATCCAGCTCTGCCAGTTCATGCTCACTCCTGTCCATAGCCAGCTCTGCCAGTTCACACTGACTCACTCCTGTCCATATGCAGCTCTGCCAGTTTACACTCACTCCTGTCAATTTCCAGCTCTGCCAGTTCACACTGACTCACTCCTGTCCATATCCAGCTCTGCCAGTTCACACTGACTCATTCCTGTCCATATCCAGCTCTGCCAGTTCACACTCACTCCTGTCCATATCCAGCTCTGCCAGTTCACACTGACTCACTCCTGTCCATATCCAGCTCTGCCAGTTCACACTGACTCACTCCTGTCTATATCCAGCTCTGCCAGTTCACTCTCACTCCTTTCCATATCCAGCTCTGCCAGTTCACACTCACTCCTGTCCATATCCAGCTCTGCCAGTTCACACTGACTCGCTCCTGTCTCAATCCAGCTCTGCCAGTTCACACTGACTCACACCTGTCCATATCCTGCTCTGCCAGTTCACACTGACTCACTCCTGTCCATATCCAGCTCTGCCAGTTCACACTGACTCACTCCTGGTCATATCCAGCTCTGCCAGTTCACACTCACTCCTGTCCATATCCAGCTCTGCCAGTTCACACTGACTCACTCCTGTCTATTTCCAGCTCTGCCGGTTCACACTGACTCACCCCTGTCCATATCCAGCTCTGCCAGTTCACACTGACTCACTCCTGTCTATTTCCAGCTCTGCCAGTTCACACTGACTCACTCCCGTCCATATCCAGCTCTGCCAGTTCACACTGACTCACTCCTGTCTATATCCAGCTCTGCCAGTTCAGTCTCACTCCTTTCCATATCCAGCTCTGCCAGTTCACACTCACTCCTGTCCATATCCAGCTCTGCCAGTTCACACTCACTCCTGTCCAGATCCAGCTCTGCCAGTTCACACTCACTCCTGTCCATATCGAGCTCTGCCAGTTCACACTGACTCACTCCTGTCCATATCCAGCTCTGCCAGTTCACACTCACTCCTGTCCATATCCAGCTCTGCCAGTTCACACTGACTCACTCCTGTCCATATCCAGCTCTCCCAGTTCACACTGACTCACTCCTGTCCATATCCAGCTCTGTCAGTTCACACTGACTCACGCCTGTCCATATCCAGCTCTGCCAGTTCACTCTCACTCCTGTCCATCTCCAGCTCTGCCAGTTCACACTGACTCGCTCCTGTCTATATCCACCTCTGCCAGTTCACACTGACTCACTCCTGTCCATATCCAGCTCTGCCAGTTCACACTAACTCACTCCTGTCCATATTCAGCTCTGCCAGTTCACACTCACTCCTGTCCATATGCAGCTCTGCCAGTTCACACTGACTCACTCCTGTTCATATCCAGCTCTGCCAGTTCACACTAACTCACTCCTGTCCATATTCAGCTCTGCCAGTTCACACTCACTCCTGTACATATCCAGCTCTGCCAGTTCACACTGACTCACTCCTGTCCATATTCAGCTCTGCCAGTTCACACTCACTCCTGTACATATCCAGCTCTGCCAGTTCACACTGACTCACTCCTGCCCAGATCCAGCTCTGCCAGTTCACACTGACTCACACCTGTCCAGATCCAGCTCTGCCAGTTCACACTCACTCCTGTCCATATCCAGCTCTGCCAGTTCACACTGACTCAGTCCTGTCTATATCCAGCTCTGCCAGTTCACACTGACGCACTCCTGTCCAGGTCCAACTCTGCCAGTTCACACTGACTCACGCCTGTCCATATCCAGCTCTGCCAGTTCACACTGACTCACTCCTGTCCATATCCAGATCTGCCAGTTCACACTGACTCACTCCTGTCCATATCCAGCTCTGCCAGTTCATGCTCACTTCTGTCCATATCCAGCTCTGCCAGTTCACACTGACTCACTCCTGTCTCTATCCAGCTGTGCCAGTTCACACTGACTCACTCCTGTCCATATCCAGCTCTGCCAGTTCATGCTCACTCCTGTCCATATCCAGCTCTGCCAGTTCACAGTGACTCGCTCCTGTCCATATCCAGCTCTGCCAGTTTACACTCACTCCTGTCCATAGACAGCTCTGCCAGATCACACTGACTCACTCCTGTCCATATCCAGCTCTGCCAGTTCACACTCACTCCTGTCCATATCCAGCTCTGCCAGTTCACACTGACTCACTCCTGTCTATTTCCAGCTCTGCCAGTTCACACTTACTCACTCCTGTCCATATCCAGCTCTGCCATTTCACACTGACTCACTCCTGTCTATATCCAGCTCTGCCAGTTCACTCTCACTCCTTTCCATATCCAGCTCTGCCAGTTCACACTCACTCCTGTCCATATCCAGCTCTGCCAGTTCACACTGACTCACTCCTGTCCATCTCCAGCTCTGCCAGTTCACACTCACTCCTTTCCATATCCAGCTCTGCCAGTTCACACTGACTGACTCCTGTCCAGATCCAGCTCTGCCAGTTCACACTGACTCACTCCTGTCCATATCCAGCTCTGCCAGTTCACACTGACTCACCCCTGTCTATAACCAGCTCTGCGAGTTCACACTGACTCACTCCTGTCCAGATCCGGCTCAGCCAGTTCACACTGACTCATTCTTGTCCATATCCAGCTCTGCCAGTTCACACTGACTCACGCCTGTCCATATCCAGCTCTGCCAGTTCACTCTCACTCCTGTCCATATCCAGCTCTGCCAGTTCACACTGACTCGCTCCTGTCTATTTCCACCTCTGCCAGTTCACACTGACTCACTCCTGTCTATATCCAGCTCTGCCAGTTCACACTCACGCCTGTCCATATCCAACTCTGCCAGTTCACACTGACTCACTCCTGTCCATATCCAGCTCTGCCAGTTCACACTGACTCACTCCTGTCCATATCCAGCTCTGCCAGTTCACACTCACTCCTGTCCATATCCAGCTCTGCCAGTTCACACTGACTCACTCCTGTCCAGATCCAGCTCTGCCAGTTCACACTGACTCACTCCTGTCCATATCCAGCTCTGCCTGTTCACACTGACTCACTCCTGTCCATATCCAGCTCTGCCAGTTCACACTGACTCACTCCTGTCCAGATCCAGCTCTGCCAGTTCACACTGACTCACACCTGTCCAGATCCAGCTCTGCCAGTTCACACTCACTCCTGTCCATATCCAGCTCTGCCAGTTCACACTGACTCACTCCTGTCCATATCCAGCTCTGCCAGTTCACACTGATGCACTCCTGTCAAGGTCCAACTCTTCCAGTTCACACTGACTCACGCCTGTCCATATCCAGCTCTGCCAGTTTACACTCACTCCTGTCCATATCCAGCTCTGCCAGTTCACACTGACTCGCTCCTGTCTATATCCAACTCTGCCAGTTCACACTGACTCACGCCTGTCCATATCCAGCTCTGCCAGTTCACACTGACTCACTCCTGTCCATATCCAGATCTGCCAGTTCACACTGACTCACTCCTGTCCATATCCAGCTCTGCCAGTTCATGCTCACTTCTGTCCATATCCAGCTCTGCCAGTTCACACTGACTCACTCCTGTCTCTATCCAGCTGTGCCAGTTCACACTGACTCACTCCTGTCCATATCCAGCTCTGCCAGTTCATGCTCACTCCTGTCCATATCCAGCTCTGCCAGTTCACAGTGACTCGCTCTTGTCCATATCCAGCTCTGCCAGTTTACACTCACTCCTGTCCATAGACAGCTCTGCCAGATCACACTGACTCACTCCTGTCCATATCCAGCTCTGCCAGTTCACACTCACTCCTGTCCATATCCAGCTCTGCCAGTTCACACTGACTCACTCCTGTCTATTTCCAGCTCTGCCAGTTCACACTGACTCACTCCTGTCCATATCCAGCTCTGCCAGTTCACACTCACTCACTCCTGTCCATATCCAGCTCTGCCAGTTCACACTGACTCACTCCTGTCTATTTCCAGCTCTGCCATTTCACACTGACTCACTCCTGTCTATATCCAGCTCTGCCAGTTCACTCTCACTCCTTTCCATATCCAGCTCTGCCAGTTCACACTCACTCCTGTCCATATCCAGCTCTGCCAGTTCACACTGACTCACTCCTGTCCATCTCCAGCTCTGCCAGTTCACACTCACTCCTTTCCATATCCAGCTCTGCCAGTTCACACTGACTGACTCCTGTCCAGATCCAGCTCTGCCAGTTCACACTGACTCACTCCTGTCCATATCCAGCTCTGCCAGTTCACACTGACTCTCCCCTGTCTATAACCAGCTCTGCGAGTTCACACTGACTCACTCCTGTCCAGATCCGGCTCAGCCAGTTCACACTGACTCATTCTTGTCCATATCCAGCTCTGCCAGTTCACACTGACTCACGCCTGTCCATATCCAGCTCTGCCAGTTCACTCTCACTCCTGTCCATATCCAGCTCTGCCAGTTCACACTGACTCGCTCCTGTCTATTTCCACCTCTGCCAGTTCACACTGACTCACTCCTGTCTATATCCAGCTCTGCCAGTTCACACTCACGCCTGTCCATATCCAACTCTGCCAGTTCACACTGACTCACTCCTGTCCATATCCAGCTCTGCCAGTTCACACTGACTCACTCCTGTCCATATCCAGCTCTGCCAGTTCACACTCACTCCTGTCCATATCCAGCTCTGCCAGTTCACACTGACTCACTCCTGTCCAGATCCAGCTCTGCCAGTTCACACTGACTCACTCCTGTCCATATCCAGCTCTGCCTGTTCACACTGACTCACTCCTGTCCATATCCAGCTCTGCCAGTTCACACTGACTCACTCCTGTCCAGATCCAGCTCTGCCAGTTCACACTGACTCACACCTGTCCAGATCCAGCTCTGCCAGTTCACACTCACTCCTGTCCATATCCAGCTCTGCCAGTTCACACTGACTCACTCCTGTCCATATCCAGCTCTGCCAGTTCACACTGATGCACTCCTGTCAAGGTCCAACTCTTCCAGTTCACACTGACTCACGCCTGTCCATATCCAGCTCTGCCAGTTTACACTCACTCCTGTCCATATCCAGCTCATCCAGTTCACACTGACTCGCTCCTGTCTATATCCAACTCTGCCAGTTCACACTGACTCACTCCTGTCCATATCCAGCTCTGCCAGTTCATGCTCACTCCTGTCCATATCCAGCTCTGCCAGTTCACACTGACTCACTCCTGTCTCTATCCAGCTCTGCCAGTTCACACTGACTCACTCCTGCCCATATCCTGCTCTGCCAGTTCACACTGACTCACTCCTGTCCATATCCAGCTCTGCCAGTTCACACTGACTCACTACTGTCCATATCCAACTCTGCCAGTTCACACTGACTCACACCTGTCCATATCCAGCTCTGCCAGTTTACACTCACTCCTGTCAATTTCCAGCTCTGCCAGTTCACACTGACTCACTCCTGTCCATATCCAGCTCTGCCAGTTCACACTCACTCCTGTCCATATCCAGCTCTGCCAGTTCACACTGACTCACTCCTTTCCATATCCAGCTCTGCCAGTTCACACTCACTCCTTTCCATATCCAGCTCTGCCAGTTCACACTGACTCACTCCTGTCCATATCCAGCTCTGCCAGTTCACACTGACTCATTCCTTTCCATATCCAGCTCTGCCAGTTCACACTCACTCCTTTCCATATCCAGCTCTGCCAGTTCACACTGACTTACTCCTGTCCATATCCAGCTCTGCCAGTTCACACTCACTCCTGTCCATATCCAGCTCTGCCAGTTCACACTGACTCACTCCTTTCCATATCCAGCTCTGCCAGTTCACACTCACTCCTTTCCATATCCAGCTCTGCCAGTTCACACTGACTCACTCCTGTCCATATCCAGCTCTTCCAGTTCACACTGACTCACTCCTTTCCATATCCAGCTCTGCCAGTTCACACTCACTCCTGTCCATATCCAGCTCTGCCAGTTCACACTGACTCACTCCTGTCCATATCCAGCTCTGCCAGTTTACACTCACTCCTGTCAATTTCCAGCTCTGCCAGTTCACACTGACTCACTCCTGTCCATATCCAGCTCTGCCAGTTCACACTCACTCCTGTCCATATCAAGCTCTGCCAGTTCACACTGATTCACTCCTTTCCATATCCAGCTCTGCCAGTTCACACTCACTCCTGTCCATATCCAGCTCTGCCAGTTCACACTGACTCACTCCTTTCCATATCCAGCTCTGCCAGTTCACACTCACTCCTTTCCATATCCAGCTCTGCCAGTACACACTGACTCACTCCTGTCTATTTCCAGCTCTGCCGGTTCACACTGATCCACTCCTGTCCATATCCAGCTCTGCCAGTTCACACTGACTCACTCCTTTCCATATCCAGCTCTGCCAGTTCACACTGACTCACTCCTGTCCATATCCAGCTCTGCCGGTTCACACTGACTCACTCCTGTCCATATCCAGCTCTGCCAGTTCACACTGACTCACGCCTGTCCATATCCAGCTCTGCCAGTTCACACTCACTCCTTTCCATATCCAGCTCTGCCAGTTCACGCTCACTCCTGTCTCTATCCAGCTCTGCCAGTTCACACTGACTCACACCTGTCCATATCCTGCTCTGCCAGTTCACACTGACTCACTCCTGTCCATATCCAGCTCTGCCAGTTCACACTGACTCACTCCTGATCATATCCAGCTCTGCCAGTTCACACTCACTCCTGTCCATATCCAGCTCTGCCAGTTCACACTGACTCACTCCTGTCTATTTCCAGCTCTGCCGGTTCACACTGACTCACCCCTGTCCATATCCAGCTCTGCCAGTTCACACTGACTCACTCCAGTCTATTTCCAGCTCTGCCAGTTCACACTGACTCACTCCTGTCCATATCCAGCTCTGCCAGTTCACACTGACTCACTCCTGTCTATATCCAGCTCTGCCAGTTCACTCTCACTCCTTTCCATATCCAGCTCTGCCAGTTCACACTCACTCCTGTCCATATCCAGCTCTGCCAGTTCACACTCACTCCTGTCCATATCCAGCTCTGCCAGTTCACACTGACTCACTCCTGTCTATATCCAGCTCTGCCAGTTCACACTGACTCATTCTTGTCCATATCCAGCTCTGCCAGTAAACACTGGCTCACGCCTGTCCATATCCAGCTCTGCCAGTTCACACTGACTCGCTCCTGTCTATATCCAGCTCTGCCATTTCACACTCACTCCTGTCCATATCCAGCTCTGCCAGTTCACACTGACTCACTCCTGTCCATATCCAGCTCTGCCAGTTCACACTAACTCACTCCTGTCCATATTCAGCTCAGCCAGTTCACACTCACTCCTGTACATATCCAGCTCTGCCAGTTCACACTGACTTACTCCTGTCCAGATCCAGCTCTGCCAGTTCACACTGACTCACTCCTGTCCATATCCAGCTCTGCCAGGTCACACTGACTCACTCCTGTCCAGATCCAGCTCTGCCAGTTCACACTGACTCACACCTGTCCAGATCCAGCTCTGCCAGTTCACACTCACTCCTGTCCATATCCAGCTCTGCCAGTTCACACTGACTCACTCCTGTCTATATCCAACTCTGCCAGTTCACACTGACGCACCCCTGTCCAGGTCCAACTCTGCCAGTTCACACTGACTCACGCCTGTCCATATCCAGCTCTGCCAGTTCACACTGACTCACTCCTGTCCATATCCAGCTCTGCCAGTTCACACTGACTCACTCCTGTCCATATCCAGCTCTGCCAGTTCATGCTCACTCCTGTCCATATCCAGCTCTGCCAGTTCACACTGACTCACTCCTGTCTCTATCCAGCTCTGCCAGTTCACACTGACTCACTCCTGTCCATATCCAGCTCTGCCAGTTCATGCTCACTCCTGTCCATATCCAGCTCTGCCAGTTCACAGTGACTCGCTCCTGTCCATATCCAGCTCTGCCAGTTTACACTCACTCCTGTCCATAGCCAGCTCTGCCAGGTCACACTGACTCACTCCTGTCCATATCCAGCTCTGCCAGTTCACACTCACTCCTGTCCATATCCAGCTCTGCCAGTTCACACTGACTCCTTTCCATATCCAGCTCTGCCAGTACACACTGACTCACTCCTGTCTATTTCCAGCTCTGCCGGTTCACACTGACTCACTCCTGTCCATATCCAGCTCTGCCAGTTCACACTGACTCACTCCTTTCCATATCCAGCTCTGCCAGTTCACACTGACTCACTCCTGTCCATATCCAGCTCTGCCGGTTCACACTGACTCACTCCTGTCCATATCCAGCTCTGCCAGTTCACACTGACTCACGCCTGTCCATATCCAGCTCTGCGAGTTCACACTCACTCCTTTCCATATCCAGCTCTGCCAGTTCACGCTCACTCCTGTCTCTATCCAGCTCTGCCAGTTCACACTGACTCACACCTGTCCATATCCTGCTCTGCCAGTTCACACTGACTCACTCCTGTCCATATCCAGCTCTGCCAGTTCACACTGACTCACTCCTGATCATATCCAGCTCTGCCAGTTCACACTCACTCCTGTCCATATCCAGCTCTGCCAGTTCACACTGACTCACTCCTGTCTATTTCCAGCTCTGCCGGTTCACACTGACTCACCCCTGTCCATATCCAGCTCTGCCAGTTCACACTGACTCACTCCTGTCCATATCCAGCTCTGCCAGTTCACACTGACTCACTCCTGTCTATATCCAGCTCTGCCAGTTCACTCTCACTCCTTTCCATATCCAGCTCTGCCAGTTCACACTCACTCCTGTCCATATCCAGCTCTGCCAGTTCACACTCACTCCTGTCCATATCCAGCTCTGCCAGTTCACACTGACTCACTCCTGTCTATATCCAGCTCTGCCAGTTCACACTGACTCATTCTTGTCCATATCCAGCTCTGCCAGTAAACACTGGCTCACGCCTGTCCATATCCAGCTCTGCCAGTTCACACTGACTCGCTCCTGTCTATATCCAGCTCTGCCATTTCACACTCACTCCTGTCCATATCCAGCTCTGCCAGTTCACACTGACTCACTCCTGTCCATATCCAGCTCTGCCAGTTCACACTAACTCACTCCTGTCCATATTCAGCTCAGCCAGTTCACACTCACTCCTGTACATATCCAGCTCTGCCAGTTCACACTGACTTACTCCTGTCCAGATCCAGCTCTGCCAGTTCACACTGACTCACTCCTGTCCATATCCAGCTCTGCCAGGTCACACTGACTCACTCCTGTCCAGATCCAGCTCTGCCAGTTCACACTGACTCACACCTGTCCAGATCCAGCTCTGCCAGTTCACACTCACTCCTGTCCATATCCAGCTCTGCCAGTTCACACTGACTCACTCCTGTCTATATCCAGCTCTGCCAGTTCACACTGACGCACCCCTGTCCAGGTCCAACTCTGCCAGTTCACACTGACTCACGCCTGTCCATATCCAGCTCTGCCAGTTCACACTGACTCACTCCTGTCCATATCCAGCTCTGCCAGTTCACACTGACTCACTCCTGTCCATATCCAGCTCTGCCAGTTCATGCTCACTCCTGTCCATATCCAGCTCTGCCAGTTCACACTGACTCACTCCTGTCTCTATCCAGCTCTGCCAGTTCACACTGACTCACTCCTGTCCATATCCAGCTCTGCCAGTTCATGCTCACTCCTGTCCATATCCAGCTCTGCCAGTTCACAGTGACTCGCTCCTGTCCATATCCAGCTCTGCCAGTTTACACTCACTCCTGTCCATAGCCAGCTCTGCCAGGTCACACTGACTCACTCCTGTCCATATCCAGCTCTGCCAGTTCACACTCACTCCTGTCCATATCCAGCTCTGCCAGTTCACACTGACTCACTCCTGTCCATATCCAGCTCTGCCAGTTCACACTGACTCACTCCTGTCTATATCCAGCTCTGCCAGTTCACTCTCACTCCTTTCCATATCCAGCTCTGCCAGTTCACACTCACTCCTGTCCATATCCAGCTCTGCCAGTTCACACTGACTCACTCCTGTCCATATCCAGCTCTGCCAGTTCACACTGACTCACTCCTGTCCACATCCAGCTCTCCCAGTTCACACTGACTCACTCCTGTCCATATCCAGCTCTGCCAGTTCACACTGACTCATCCCTGTCCATATCCAGCTCTGCCAGTTCACACTCACTCACTCCTGTCTATTTCCAGCTCTGCCGGTTCACACTGACTCACCCCTGTCCATATCCAGCTCTGCCAGTTCACACTGACTCACGCCTGTCTATTTCCAGCGCTGCCAGTTCACACTGACTCACTCCTGTCCATATCCAGCTCTGCCAGTTCACACTGACTCACTCCTGTCTCTATCCAGCTCTGCCAGTTCACACTGACTCACTCCTGTCCATATCCAGCTCTGCCAGTTCATGCTCACTCCTGTCCATATCCAGCTCTGCCAGTTCACAGTGACTCGCTCCTGTCCATATCCAGCTCTGCCAGTTTACACTCACTCCTGTCCATAGCCAGCTCTGCCAGGTCACACTGACTCACTCCTGTCCATATCCAGCTCTGCCAGTTCACACTCACTCCTGTCCATATCCAGCTCTGCCAGTTCACACTGACTCACTCCTGTCCATATCCAGCTCTGCCAGTTCACACTGACTCACTCCTGATCATATCCAGCTCTGCCAGTTCACACTCACTCCTGTCCATATCCAGCTCTGCCAGTTCACACTGACTCACTCCTGTCTATTTCCAGCTCTGCCAGTTCACACTCACTCCTGTCCATATCCAACTCTGCCAGTTCACACTGACTCGCTCCTGTCTATATCCACCTCTGCCAGTTCACACTGACTCACTCCTGTCTATATCCAGCTCTGCCAGTTCACACTCACTCCTGTCCATATCCAGCTCTGCCAGTTCACACTGACTCACTCCGGTCCATATCCACCTCTGCCAGTTCACACTGACTCACTCCTGTCTATATCCAGCTCTGCCAGTTCACACTCACTCCTGTCCATATTCAGCTCTGCCAGTTCACACTCACTCCTGTACATATCCAGCTCTGCCAGTTCACACTGACTCACTCCTGTCCAGATCCAGCTCTGCCAGTTCACACTGACTCACTCCTGTCCATATCCAGCTCTGCCAGGTCACACTGACTCACTCCTGTCCAGATCCAGCTCTGCCAGTTCACACAAAATCACACCTGTCCAGATCCAGCTCTGCCAGTTCACACTCACTCCTGTCCATATCCAGCTCTGCCAGTTCACACTGACTCACTCCTGTCTCTATCCAGCTCTGCCAGTTCACACTGACTCACTCCTGTCCATATCCAGCTCTGCCAGTTCATGCTCACTCCTGTCCATATCCAGCTCTGCCAGTTCACAGTGACTCGCTCCTGTCCATATCCAGCTCTGCCAGTTTACACTCACTCCTGTCCATAGCCAGCTCTGCCAGGTCACACTGACTCACTCCTGTCCATATCCAGCTCTGCCAGTTCACACTCACTCCTGTCCATATCCAGCTCTGCCAGTTCACACTGACTCACTCCTGTCCATATCCAGCTCTGCCAGTTCACACTGACTCACTCCTGTCTATATCCAGCTCTGCCAGTTCACTCTCACTCCTTTCCATATCCAGCTCTGCCAGTTCACACTCACTCCTGTCCATATCCAGCTCTGCCAGTTCACACTGACTCACTCCTGTCCATATCCAGCTCTGCCAGTTCACACTGACTCATCCCTGTCCATATCCAGCTCTGCCAGTTCACACTCACTCACTCCTGTCTATTTCCAGCTCTGCCGGTTCACACTGACTCACCCCTGTCCATATCCAGCTCTGCCAGTTCACACTGACTCACGCCTGTCTATTTCCAGCGCTGCCAGTTCACACTGACTCACTCCTGTCCATATCCAGCTCTGCCAGTTCACACTGACTCACTCCTGTCTCTATCCAGCTCTGCCAGTTCACACTGACTCACTCCTGTCCATATCCAGCTCTGCCAGTTCATGCTCACTCCTGTCCATATCCAGCTCTGCCAGTTCACAGTGACTCGCTCCTGTCCATATCCAACTCTGCCAGTTTACACTCACTCCTGTCCATAGCCAGCTCTGCCAGGTCACACTGACTCACTCCTGTCCATATCCAGCTCTGCCAGTTCACACTCACTCCTGTCCATATCCAGCTCTGCCAGTTCACACTGACTCACTCCTGTCCATATCCAGCTCTGCCAGTTCACACTGACTCACTCCTGATCATATCCAGCTCTGCCAGTTCACACTCACTCCTGTCCATATCCAGCTCTGCCAGTTCACACTGACTCACTCCTGTCTATTTCCAGCTCTGCCAGTTCACACTCACTCCTGTCCATATCCAGCTCTGCCAGTTCACACTGACTCACTCCTGTCTATATCCAGCTCTGCCAGTTCACACTGACGCACCCCTGTCCAGGTCCAACTCTGCCAGTTCACACTGACTCATCCCTGTCCATATCCAGCTCTGCCAGTTCACACTCACTCACTCCTGTCTATTTCCAGCTCTGCCGGTTCACACTGACTCACCCCTGTCCATATCCAGCTCTGCCAGTTCACACTGACTCACGCCTGTCTATTTCCAGCGCTGCCAGTTCACACTGACTCACTCCTGTCCATATCCAGCTCTGCCAGTTCACACTGACTCACTCCTTTCCATATCCAGCTCTGCCAGCTCACACTCACTCTGTCCATATCCAGCTCTGCCAGTTCACACTCACTCCTGTCCATATCCAGCTCTGCCAGTTCACACTGGCTCACTCCTGCCTATATCCAGCTCTGCCAGTTCACACTGACTCATTCTTGTCCATATCCAGCTCTGCCAGTAAACACTGACTCACGCCTGTCCATATCCAGCTCTGCCAGTTCACACTCACTCCTGTCCATATCCAACTCTGCCAGTTCACACTGACTCGCTCCTGTCTATATCCACCTCTGCCAGTTCACACTGACTCACTCCTGTCTATATCCAGCTCTGCCAGTTCACACTCACTCCTGTCCATATCCAGCTCTGCCAGTTCACACTGACTCACTCCGGTCCATATCCACCTCTGCCAGTTCACACTGACTCACTCCTGTCTATATCCAGCTCTGCCAGTTCACACTCACTCCTGTCCATATTCAGCTCTGCCAGTTCACACTCACTCCTGTACATATCCAGCTCTGCCAGTTCACACTGACTCACTCCTGTCCAGATCCAGCTCTGCCAGTTCACACTGACTCACTCCTGTCCATATCCAGCTCTGCCAGGTCACACTGACTCACTCCTGTCCAGATCCAGCTCTGCCAGTTCACACAAAATCACACCTGTCCAGATCCAACTCTGCCAGTTCACACTCACTCCTGTCCATATCCAGCTCTGCCAGTTCACACTGACTCACTCCTGTCTATATCCAGCTCTGCCAGTTCACACTGACGCACTCCTGTCCAGGTCCAACTCTGCCAGTTCACACTGACTCACGCCTGTCCATATCCAGCTCTGCCAGTTCACACTGACTCACTCCTGTCCATATCCAGCTCTGCCAGTTCACAATGACTCACTCCTGTCCATATCCAGCTCTGCCAGTTCATGCTCACTCCTGTCCATATCCAGCTCTGCCAGTTCACACTGACTCACTCCTGTCCAGATCCTGCTCTGCCAGTTCACACTGACTCACTCCTGTCCATATCCAGCTCTGCCAGTTCACACTGACTCACCCCTGTCTATAACCAGCTCTGCGAGTTCACACTGACTCACTCCTGTCCAGATCCTGCTCTGCCAGTTCACACTGACTCACTCCTGTCCATATCCAGCTCTGCCAGTTCACACTAACTCACTCCTGCCATATTCAGCTCTGCCAGTTCACACTCACTCCTGTACATATCCAGCTCTGCCAGTTCACACTGACTCACTCCTGTCCAGATCCAGCTCTGCCAGTTCACACTGACTCACTCCTGTCCATATCCAGCTCTGCCAGGTCACACTGACTCACTCCTGTCCAGATCCAGCTCTGCCAGTTCACACTAAATCACACCTGTCCAGATCCAACTCTGCCAGTTCACACTCACTCCTGTCCATATCCAGCTCTGCCAGTTCACACTGACTCACTCCTGTCTATATCCAGCTCTGCCAGTTCACACTGACGCACTCCTGTCCAGGTCCAACTCTCCCAGTTCACACTGACTCACGCCTGTCCATATCCAGCTCTGCCAGTTCACACTGACTCACTCCTGTCCATATCCAGCTCTGCCAGTTCACACTGACTGACTCCTGTCCATATCCAGCTCTGCCAGTTCATGCTCACTCCTGTCCATATCCAACTCTGCCAGTTCACACTGACTCACTCCTGTCTCTATCCAGCTCTGCCAATTCACACTGACTCACTCCTGTCCATATCCAGCTCTGCCAGTTCATGCTCACTCCTGTCCATATCCAGCTCTGCCAGTTCACAGTGACTCGCTCCTGTCCATATCCAGCTCTGCCAGTTTACACTCACTCCTATCCATAGCCAGCTCTGCCAGGTCACACTGACTCACTCCTGTCCATATCCAGCTCTGCCAGTTCACACTCACTCCTGTCCATATCCAGCTCTGCCAGTTCACACTGACTCACTCCTGTCTATTTCCAGCTCTGCCAGTTCACACTGACTCACTCCTGTCCATATCCAGATCTGCCAGTTCACACTGACTCACTCCTGTCTATATCCAGCTCTGCCAGTTCACTCTCACTCCTTTCCATATCCAGCTCTGCCAGTTCACACTCACTCCTGTCCATATCCAGCTCTGCCAGTTCACACTGACTCACTCCTGTCCATATCCAGCTCTGCCAGTTCACACTGACTCACTCCTGTCCACACCCAGCTCTGCCAGTTCGCATTGACTCACTCCTGTCCATATCCAGCTCTGCCAGTTCACACTGACTCGCTCCTGTCCATATCCAGCTCTGCCAGTTCACACTGACTCATTCTTGTCCATATCCAGCTCTGCCAGTTCACACTGACTCGCTCCTGTCTATATCCAACGATGCCAGTTCACACTGACTCATTCCTGTCTATATCCAGCTCTGCCAGTTCACACTCACTCCTGTCCATATCCAGCTCTGCCAGTTCACACTGACTCACTCCTGTCCATATCCAGCTCTGCCAGTTCACACTGACTCGCTCCTGTCCATAACCAGCTCTGCCAGTTCACACTGACTCACTCCTGTCCATATCCAGCTCTGCCAGTTCACACTGACTCACTCCTGTCCATATCCAGCTCTGCCAGTTCACACTGACTCGCTCCTGTCCATATCCAGCTCTGCCAGTTCACACTGACTCACTCCTGTCCAGATCCTGCTCTGCCAGTTCACACTGACTCACTCCTGTCCATATCCAGCTCTGCCAGTTCACACTCACTCCTGTCCATATCCAGCTCTGCCAGTTCACACTGACTCACTCCTGTCCGTATCCAGATCTGCCAGTTCACACTGACTCACTCCTGTCCATATCCAGCTCTGCCAGTTCACACTCACTCCTGTCTATATCCAGCTCTGCCAGTTCACACTGACTCATTCTTGTCCATATCCAGCTCTGCCAGTTCACATTGACTCACTCCTGTCCAGATCCTGCTCTGCCAGTTCACACTGACTCACTCCTGTCCATATCCAGCTCTGCCAGTTCACACTCACTCCTGTCCATATCCAGCTCTGCCAGTTCACAATGACTCACTCCTGTCGAGATCCTGCTGAGCCAGTTCACACTGACTCACTCCTGTCCATATCCAGCTCTGCCAGTTCACACTGACTCACTCCTGTCCATCTCCAGCTCTGCCAGTTCACACTCACTCACTCCTGTCCGTATCCAGCTCTGCCAGTTCACACTGACACACTCCTGTCCATATCCAGCTCTGCCAGTTCACACTGACTCACCCCTGTCTATAACCAACTCTGCCAGTTCACACTGACTCACTCCTGTCCAGATCCAGCTCTGCCAGTTCACACTGACTCACTCCTCTCCATATCCAGCTCTGCCAGTTCACGCTCACTCCTGTCCATATCCAGCTCTGCCAGTTCACACTGACTCACTCCTGTCCATCTCCAGCTCTGCCAGTTCACATTCACACCTGTCCAGATCCAGCTCTGCCAGTTCAAACTGACTCACACCTGTCCAGATCCAGCTCTGCCAGTTCATACTGACTCACTCCTGTCTATAACCAACTCTGCCAGTTCACACTGACTCACTCCTGTCCATCTCCAGCTCTGCCAGTTCACACTCACTCACTCCTGTCCGTATCCAGCTCTGCCAGTTCACACTGACACACTCCTGTCCATATCCAGCTCTGCCAGTTCACACTGACTCACCCCTGTCTATAACCAACTCTGCCAGTTCACACTGACTCACTCCTGTCCAGATCCAGCTCTGCCAGTTCACACTGACTCACTCCTCTCCATATCCAGCTCTGCCAGTTCACGCTCACTCCTGTCCATATCCAGCTCTGCCAGTTCACACTGACTCACTCCTGTCCATCTCCAGCTCTGCCAGTTCACATTCACACCTGTCCAGATCCAGCTCTGCCAGTTCAAACTGACTCACACCTGTCCAGATCCAGCTCTGCCAGTTCATACTGACTCACTCCTGTCTATAACCAACTCTGCCAGTTCACACTGACTCACACCTGTCCAGATCCAGCTCTGCCAGTTCATACTGACTCACTCCTGTCCATATCCAGCTCTGCCAGTTCACACTGACTCACTCCTGTCCAGATCCAGCTCTGCCAGTTCATACTGACTCACTCCTGTCCATATCCAGCTCTGCCAGTTCACACTGACTCACTCCTGTCCATAATCCAGCTCTGTCAGTTCACACTGACTCACTCCTGTCCATTTCCAGCTCTGCCAGTTCACACTCACTCCTGTCCATATGCAGCTCTGCCAGTTCACACTGACTCACTCCTGTCCTGATCCAGCTCTGCCAGTTCATACTGACTCACTCCTGTCCATATCCAGCTCTGCCAGTTCACACTGACTCACTCCTGTCCATAATCCAGCTCTGTCAGTTCACACTGACTCACTCCTGTCCATTTCCAGCTCTGCCAGTTCACACTCACTCCTGTCCATATGCAGCTCTGCCAGTTCACACTGACTCACTCCTGTCCTGATCCAGCTCTGCCAGTTCACACTGACTCACTCCTGTCCATATCGAGCTCTGCCAGTTCAAAATGACTCACACCAGTCCAGATCCAGCTCTGCCTGTTCACACTCACTCCTGTCCATATCCAGCTCTGCCAGATCACACTGACTCACTCTTGTCCATATCCAGCTCTGCCAGTTCACACTGACTCACTCCTGTCTCTATCCAGCTCTGCCAGTTCACACTGACTCATTCTTGTCCATATCCAGCTCTGCCAGTTCACACTGACTCACGCCTGTCCATATCCAGCTCTGCCAGTTCACACTGACTCACTCCTGTCCATATCCAGCTCTGCCAGTTCACTCTCACTCCTGTCCATATCCAGCTCTGCCAGGTCACACTGACTCACTCCTGTCCATATCCAGCACTGCCAGTTCACACTGACTCACTCCTGTCCATATCCAGCTCTGTCAGTTCACACTCACTCCTGTCCATATCCAGCTCTGCCAGTTCACACTGACTCACGCCTGTCCATATCCAGCTCTGCCAGTTCACTCTCACTCCTGTCCATATCCAGCTCTGCCAGGTCACACTGCCTCACTCCTGTCCATATCCAGCTCTGCCAGTTCACACTGACTCACTCCTGTCCATATCCAGCTCTGCCAGTTCACACTGACTCACTCCTGTCTATATCCAGCTCTGCCAGTTCACACTCACTCCTGTCCATATCCAGCTCTGCCAGTTCACACTGACTCACTCCTGTCCAGATCCAGCTCTGCCAGTTCACACTGACCCTCTCCTCTCCATATCCAGCTCTGCCAGTTCACGCTCACTCCTGTCCATATCCAGCTCTGCCAGTTCACACTGACTCACTCCTGTCCATCTCCAGCTCTGCCAGTTCACATTCACACCTGTCCAGATCCAGCTCTGCCAGTTCAAACTGACTCACACCTGTCCAGATCCAGCTCTGCCAGTTCACACTGACTCACTCCTGTCCAGATCCAGCTCTGCCAGTTCATACTGACTCACTCCTGTCCATATCCAGCTCTGCCAGTTCACACTGACTCACTCCTGTCCATAATCCAGCTCTGTCAGTTCACACTGACTCACTCCTGTCCATTTCCAGCTCTGCCAGTTCACACTCACTCCTGTCCATATGCAGCTCTGCCAGTTCACACTGACTCACTCCTGTCCTGATCCAGCTCTGCCAGTTCACACTGACTCACTCCTGTCCATATCGAGCTCTGCCAGTTCAAAATGACTCACACCAGTCCATATCCAGCTCTGCCTGTTCACACTCACTCCTGTCCATATCCAGCTCTGCCAGATCACACTGACTCACTCCTGTCCATATCCAGCTCTGCCAGTTCACACTGACTCACTCCTGTCCATATCCAGCTCTGCCAGTTCACACTGACTCACTCCTGTCCACACCCAGCTCTGCCAGTTCGCACTGACTCACTCCTGTCCATATCCAGCTCTGCCAGTTCACACTGACTCGCTCCTGTCCATATCCAGCTCTGCCAGTTCACACTGACTCATTCTTGTCCATATCCAGCTCTGCCAGTTCACACTGACTCGCTCCTGTCTATATCCAACGATGCCAGTTCACACTGACTCATTCCTGTCTATATCCAGCTCTGCCAGTTCACACTCACTCCTGTCCATATCCAGCTCTGCCAGTTCACACTGACTCACTCCTGTCCATATCCAGCTCTGCCAGTTCACACTGACTCGCTCCTGTCCATAACCAGCTCTGCCAGTTCACACTGACTCACTCCTGTCCATATCCAGCTCTGCCAGTTCACACTGACTCACTCCTGTCCATATCCAGCTCTGCCAGTTCACACTGACTCGCTCGTGTCCATATCCAGCTCTGCCAGTTCACACTGACTCACTCCTGTCCAGATCCTGCTCTGCCAGTTCACACTGACTCACTCCTGTCCATATCCAGCTCTGCCAGTTCACACTCACTCCTGTCCATATCCAGCTCTGCCAGTTCACACTGACTCACTCCTGTCCGTATCCAGATCTGCCAGTTCACACTGACTCACTCCTGTCCATATCCAGCTCTGCCAGTTCACACTCACTCCTGTCTATATCCAGCTCTGCCAGTTCACACTGACTCATTCTTGTCCATATCCAGCTCTGCCAGTTCACACTGACTCACTCCTGTCCAGATCCTGCTCTGCCAGTTCACACTGACTCACTCCTGTCCATCTCCAGCTCTGCCAGTTCAAACTCACTCCTGTCCATATCCAGCTCTGCCAGTTCACACTGACTCACTCCTGTCGAGATCCTGCTGAGCCAGTTCACACTGACTCACTCCTGTCCATATCCAGCTCTGCCAGTTCACACTCACTCCTGTCCATATCCAGCTCTGCCAGTTCACACTGACTCACTCCTGTCGAGATCCTGCTGAGCCAGTTCACACTGACTCACTCCTGTCCATATCCAGCTCTGCCAGTTCACACTGACTCACTCCTGTCGAGATCCTGCTGAGCCAGTTCACACTGACTCACTCCTGTCCATATCCAGCTCTGCCAGTTCACACTCACTCCTGTCCATATCCAGCTCTGCCAGTTCACACTGACTCACTCCTGTCGAGATCCTGCTGAGCCAGTTCACACTGACTCACTCCTGTCCATATCCAGCTCTGCCAGTTCACACTGACTCACTCCTGTCCATCTCCAGCTCTGCCAGTTCACACTCACTCACTCCTGTCCGTATCCAGCTCTGCCAGTTCACACTGACACACTCCTGTCCATATCCAGCTCTGCCAGTTCACACTGACTCACCCCTGTCTATAACCAACTCTGCCAGTTCACACTGACTCACTCCTGTCCAGATCCAGCTCTGCCAGTTCACACTGACTCACTCCTCTCCATATCCAGCTCTGCCAGTTCACGCTCACTCCTGTCCATATCCAGCTCTGCCAGTTCACACTGACTCACTCCTGTCCATCTCCAGCTCTGCCAGTTCACATTCACACCTGTCCAGATCCAGCTCTGCCAGTTCAAACTGACTCACACCTGTCCAGATCCAGCTCTGCCAGTTCATACTGACTCACTCCTGTCCATAATCCAGCTCTGTCAGTTCACACTGACTCACTCCTGTCCATTTCCAGCTCTGCCAGTTCACACTCACTCCTGTCCATATGCAGCTCTGCCAGTTCACACTGACTCACTCCTGTCCTGATCCAGCTCTGCCAGTTCACACTGACTCACTCCTGTCCATATCGAGCTCTGCCAGTTCAAAATGACTCACACCAGTCCAGATCCAGCTCTGCCTGTTCACACTCACTCCTGTCCATATCCAGCTCTGCCAGATCACACTGACTCACTCTTGTCCATATCCAGCTCTGCCAGTTCACACTGACTCACTCCTGTCTCTATCCAGCTCTGCCAGTTCACATTGACTCATTCTTGTCCATATCCAGCTCTGCCAGTTCACACTGACTCACGCCTGTCCATATCCAGCTCTGCCAGTTCACACTGACTCACTCCTGTCCATATCCAGCTCTGCCAGTTCACTCTCACTCCTGTCCATATCCAGCTCTGCCAGGTCACACTGACTCACTCCTGTCCATATCCAGCACTGCCAGTTCACACTGACTCACTCCTGTCCATATCCAGCTCTGTCAGTTCACACTCACTCCTGTCCATATCCAGCTCTGCCAGTTCACACTGACTCACGCCTGTCCATATCCAGCTCTGCCAGTTCACTCTCACTCCTGTCCATATCCAGCTCTGCCAGGTCACACTGCCTCACTCCTGTCCATATCCAGCTCTGCCAGTTCACACTGACTCACTCCTGTCCATATCCAGCTCTGCCAGTTCACACTGACTCACTCCTGTCTATATCCAGCTCTGCCAGTTCACACTCACTCCTGTCCATATCCAGCTCTGCCAGTTCACACTGACTCACTCCTGTCCAGATCCAGCTCTGCCAGTTCACACTGACCCTCTCCTCTCCATATCCAGCTCTGCCAGTTCACGCTCACTCCTGTCCATATCCAGCTCTGCCAGTTCACACTGACTCACTCCTGTCCATCTCCAGCTCTGCCAGTTCACATTCACACCTGTCCAGATCCAGCTCTGCCAGTTCAAACTGACTCACACCTGTCCAGATCCAGCTCTGCCAGTTCATACTGACTCACTCCTGTCCATATCCAGCTCTGCCAGTTCACACTGACTCACTCCTGTCCATAATCCAGCTCTGTCAGTTCACACTGACTCACTCCTGTCCATTTCCAGCTCTGCCAGTTCACACTCACTCCTGTCCATATGCAGCTCTGCCAGTTCACACTGACTCACTCCTGTCCTGATCCAGCTCTGCCAGTTCACACTGACTCACTCCTGTCCATATCGAGCTCTGCCAGTTCAAAATGACTCACACCAGTCCATATCCAGCTCTGCCTGTTCACACTCACTCCTGTCCATATCCAGCTCTGCCAGATCACACTGACTCACTCCTGTCCATATCCAGCTCTGCCAGTTCACACTGACTCACTCCTGTCTCTATCCAGCTCTGCCAGTTCACACTGACTCATTCTTGTCCATATCCAGCTCTGCCAGTTCACACTGACTCACTCCTGTCCATATCCAGCTCTGCCAGTTCACTCTCACTCCTGTCCATATCCAGCTCTGCCAGGTCACACTTACTCACTCCTGTCCATATCCAGCTCTGCCAGTTCACACTGACTCACTCCTGTCCATATCCAGCTCTGTCAGATCACACTCACTCCTGTCCATATCCAGCTCTGTCAGTTCACTCTCACTCCTGTCCATATCCAGCTCTGCCAGGTCACACTGCCTCACTCCTGTCCATATCCAGCTCTGCCAGTTCACACTGACTCACTCCTGTCCATATCCAGCTCTGCCAGTTCACACTGACTCACTCCTGTCTATATCCAGCTCTGCCAGTTCACACTCACTCCTGTCCATATCCAGCTCTGCCAGTTCACACTGACTCACTCCTGTCCAGATCCAGCTCTGCCAGTTCACACTGACCCTCTCCTCTCCATATCCAGCTCTGCCAGTTCACGCTCACTCCTGTCCATATCCAGCTCTGCCAGTTCACACTGACTCACTCCTGTCCATCTCCAGCTCTGCCAGTTCACATTCACACCTGTCCAGATCCAGCTCTGCCAGTTCAAACTGACTCACACCTGTCCAGATCCAGCTCTGCCAGTTCATACTGACTCACTCCTGTCCATATCCAGCTCTGCCAGTTCACACTGACTCACTCCTGTCCATAATCCAGCTCTGTCAGTTCACACTGACTCACTCCTGTCCATTTCCAGCTCTGCCAGTTCACACTCACTCCTGTCCATATGCAGCTCTGCCAGTTCACACTGACTCACTCCTGTCCTGATCCAGCTCTGCCAGTTCACACTGACTCACTCCTGTCCATATCGAGCTCTGCCAGTTCAAAATGACTCACACCAGTCCATATCCAGCTCTGCCTGTTCACACTCACTCCTGTCCATATCCAGCTCTGCCAGATCACACTGACTCACTCCTGTCCATATCCAGCTCTGCCAGTTCACACTGACTCACTCCTGTCTCTATCCAGCTCTGCCAGTTCACACTGACTCATTCTTGTCCATATCCAGCTCTGCCAGTTCACACTGACTCACTCCTGTCCATATCCAGCTCTGCCAGTTCACTCTCACTCCTGTCCATATCCAGCTCTGCCAGGTCACACTTACTCACTCCTGTCCATATCCAGCTCTGCCAGTTCACACTGACTCACGCCTGTCCATATCCAGCTCTGCCAGTTCACTCTCACTCCTGTCCATATCCAGCTCTGCCAGGTCACACTGCCTCACTCCTGTCCATATCCAGCTCTGCCAGTTCACACTGACACACTCCTGTCCATATCCAGCTCTGCCAGTTCACACTGACTCACACCTGTCTATATCCAGCTCTGCCAGTTCACACTCACTCCTGTCCATATAAAGCTCTGCCAGTTCACACTGACTCACTCCTGTCCATATCCAGCTCTGCCTGTTCACACTGACTCACTCCTGTCCATATCCAGCTCTGCCAGTTCACACTGACTCACTCCTGTCCATATCCAGCTCTGCCAGTTCACACTGACTCCTGTCCATATCCAGCTCAGCCAGTTCACACTGACTCACTCCTGTCCATATCCAGCTCTGCCAGTTCACACTGACTCACTCCTGTTTATATCCAGCTCTGCCAGTTCACACTCACTCCTGTCCATATCCAGCTCTGCCAGTTAACACTAACTCACTCCTGTCCATATCCAGCTCTGCCAGTTCACACTGACTCATCCCTGTCCATATCCAGCTCTGCCAGTTCACACTCACTCACTCCTGTCCATATCCAGCTCTGCCAGTTCGCACTGACTCACTCCTGTCCATATCCAGCTCTGCCAGTTCACACTGACTCGCTCCTGTCCATATCCAGCTCTGCCAGTTCACACTGACTCATTCTTGTCCATATCCAGCTCTGCCAGTTCACACTGACTCGCTCCTGTCTATATCCAACTATGCCAGTTCACACTGACTCATTCCTGTCTATATCCAGCTCTGCCAGTTCACACCCACTCCTGTCCATATCCAGCTCTGCCAGTTCACACTGACTCACTCCTGTCCATATCCAGCTCTGCCAGTTCACACTGACTCGCTCCTGTCCATAACCAGCTCTGCCAGTTCACACTGACTCACTCCTGTCCATATCCAGCTCTGCCAGTTCACACTGACTCACTCCTGTCCATATCCATCTCTGCCAGTTCACACTGACTCGCTCCTGTCCATATCCAGCTCTGCCAGTTCACACTGACTCATTCTTGTCCATATCCAGCTCTGCCAGTTCACACTGACTCACTCCTGTCCAGATCCTGCTCTGCCAGTTCACACTGACTCACTCCTGTCCATATCCAGCTCTGCCAGTTCACACTCACTCCTGTCTATATCCAGCTCTGCCAGTTCACACTGACTCATTCTTGTCCATATCCAGCTCTGCCAGTTCACACTGACTCACTCCTGTCCAGATCCTGCTCTGCCAGTTCACACTGACTCACTCCTGTCCATATCCAGCTCTGCCAGTTCACACTCACTCCTGTCCATATCCAGCTCTGCCAGTTCACACTGACACACTCCTGTCCAGATCCTGCTGAGCCAGTTCACACTGACTCACTCCTGTCCATATCCAGCTCTGCCAGTTCACACTGACTCACTCCTGTCCATCTCCAGCTCTGCCAGTTCACACTCACTCCTGTCCATATCCAGCTCTGCCAGTTCACACTGACTCACTCCTGTCCAGATCCAGCTCTGCCAGTTCACACTGACTCACTCCTGTCCAGATCCAGCTCTGCCAGTTCACACTTACTCACTCCTCTCCATATCCAGCTCTGCCAGTTCACACTCACTCCTGTCCATATCCAGCTCAGCCAGTTCACACTGACTCACTCCTGTCCATCTCCAGCTCTGCCAGTTCACACTCACACCTGTCCAGATCCAGCTCTGCCAGTTCAAACTGACTCACACCTGTCCAGATCCAGCTCTGCCAGTTCATACTGACTCACTCCTGTCCATATCCAGCTCTGCCAGTTCACACTGACTCACTCCTGTCCATAATCCAGCTCTGTCAGTTCACACTGACTCACTCCTGTCCATTTCCAGCTCTGCCAGTTCACACTCACTCCTGTCCATATGTAGCTCTGCCAGTTCACACTGACTCACTCCTGTCCATATCCAGCTCTGTCAGTTCACACTGACTCACTCCTGTCCATATCCAGCTCTGCCAGTTCAAACTTACTCACACCAGTCCAGATCCAGCTCTGCCTGTTCACACTCACTCCTGTCCATAATCCAGCTCTGTCAGTTCACACTGACTCACTCCTGTCCATTTCCAGCTCTGCCAGTTCACACTCACTCCTGTCCATATGTAGCTCTGCCAGTTCACACTGACTCACTCCTGTCCATATCCAGCTCTGCCAGTTCAAACTTACTCACACCAGTCCAGATCCAGCTCTGCCAGTTCACTCTCACTCCTGTCCATATCCAGCTCTGCCAGTTCACACTGACTCACTCCTGTCCATATCCAGCTCTGCCAGTTCACACTGACTCACTCCTGTCTCTATCCAGCTCTGCCAGTTCACACTGACTCATTCTTGTCCATATCCAGCTCTGCCAGTTCACACTGACTCACGCCTGTCCATATGCAGCTCTGCCAGTTCACACTGACTCACTCCTGTCCATATCCAGCTCTGCCAGTTCACTCTCACTCCTGTCCATATCCAGCTCTGCCAGTTCAAAATGACTCACACCAGTCCATATCCAGCTCTGCCTGTTCACACTCACTCCTGTCCATATCCAGCTCTGCCAGATCACACTGACTCACTCCTGTCCATATCCAGCTCTGCCAGTTCACACTGACTCACTCCTGTCTCTATCCAGCTCTGCCAGTTCACACTGACTCATTCTTGTCCATATCCAGCTCTGCCAGTTCACACTGACTCACGCCTGTCCATATCCAGCTCTGCCAGTTCACACTGACTCACTCCTGTCCATATCCAGCTCTGCCAGTTCACTCTCACTCCTGTCCATATCCAGCTCTGCCAGGTCACACTTACTCACTCCTGTCCATATCCAGCTCTGCCAGTTCACACTGACTCACTCCTGTCCATATCCAGCTCTGTCAGATCACACTCACTCCTGTCCATATCCAGCTCTGCCAGTTCACACTGACTCACGCCTGTCCATATCCAGCTCTGCCAGTTCACACTCACTCCTGTCCATATACAGCTCTGCCAGTTCACACTGACTCACTCCTGTCCATATCCAGCTCTGCCTGTTCACACTGACTCACTCCTGTCCATATCCAGCTCTGCCAGTTCACACTGACGCACTCCTGTCCATATCCAGCTCTGCCAGTTCACACTGACTCCTGTCCATATCCAGCTCAGCCAGTTCACACTGACTCACTCCTGTCCATATCCAGCTCTGCCAGTTCACACTGACTCACTCCTGTTTATATCCAGCTCTGCCAGTTCACACTCACTCCTGTCCATATCCAGCTCTGCCAGTTAACACTAACTCACTCCTGTCCATATCCAGCTCTGCCAGTTCACACTGACTCATCCCTGTCCATATCCAGCTCTGCCAGTTCACACTCACTCACTCCTGTCCATATCCAGCTCTGCCAGTTCGCACTGACTCACTCCTGTCCATATCAGCTCTGCCAGTTCACACTGACTCGCTCCTGTCCATATCCAGCTCTGCCAGTTCACACTGACTCATTCTTGTCCATATCCAGCTCTGCCAGTTCACACTGACTCGCTCCTGTCTATATCCAACTATGCCAGTTCACACTGACTCATTCCTGTCTATATCCAGCTCTGCCAGTTCACATTCACTCCTGTCCATATCCAGCTCTGCCAGTTCACACTGACTCACTCCTGTCCATATCCAGCTCTGCCAGTTCACACTGACTCGCTCCTGTCCATAACCAGCTCTGCCAGTTCACACTGACTCACTCCTGTCCATATCCAGCTCTGCCAGTTCACACTGACTCACTCCTGTCCATATCCATCTCTGCCAGTTCACACTGACTCGCTCCTGTCCATATCCAGCTCTGCCAGTTCACACTGACTCATTCTTGTCCATATCCAGCTCTGCCAGTTCACACTGACTCACTCCTGTCCAGATCCTGCTCTGCCAGTTCACACTGACTCACTCCTGTCCATATCCAGCTCTGCCAGTTCACACTCACTCCTGTCTATATCCAGCTCTGCCAGTTCACACTGACTCATTCTTGTCCATATCCAGCTCTGCCAGTTCACACTGACTCACTCCTGTCCAGATCCTGCTCTGCCAGTTCACACTGACTCACTCCTGTCCATATCCAGCTCTGCCAGTTCACACTCACTCCTGTCCATATCCAGCTCTGCCAGTTCACACTGACACACTCCTGTCCAGATCCTGCTGAGCCAGTTCACACTGACTCACTCCTGTCCATATCCAGCTCTGCCAGTTCACACTGACTCACTCCTGTCCATCTCCAGCTCTGCCAGTTCACACTCACTCCTGTCCATATCCAGCTCTGCCAGTTCACACTGACTCACTCCTGTCCAGATCCAGCTCTGCCAGTTCACACTGACTCACTCCTGTCCAGATCCAGCTCTGCCAGTTCACACTGACTCACTCCTCTCTATATCCAGCTCTGCCAGTTCACACTCACTCCTGTCCATATCCAGCTCAGCCAGTTCACACTGACTCACTCCTGTCCATCTCCAGCTCTGCCAGTTCACACTCACACCTGTCCAGATCCAGCTCTGCCAGTTCAAACTGACTCACACCTGTCCAGATCCAGCTCTGCCAGTTCATACTGACTCACTCCTGTCCATATCCAGCTCTGCCAGTTCACACTGACTCACTCCTGTCCATAATCCAGCTCTGTCAGTTCACACTGACTCACTCCTGTCCATTTCCAGCTCTGCCAGTTCACACTCACTCCTGTCCATATGTAGCTCTGCCAGTTCACACTGACTCACTCCTGTCCATATCTAGCTCTGCCAGTTCAAACTGACTCACACCAGTCCAGATCCAGCTCTGCCTGTTCACACTCACTCCTGTCCATATCCAGCTCTGCCAGTTCACACTGACTCACTCCTGTCCATATCCAGCTCTGCCAGTTCACACTGACTCACTCCTGTCTCTATCCAGCTCTGCCAGTTCACACTGACTCATTCTTGTCCATATCCAGCTCTGCCAGTTCACACTGACTCACGCCTGTCCATATGCAGCTCTGCCAGTTCACACTGACTCACTCCTGTCCATATCCAGCTCTGCCAGTTCACTCTCACTCCTGTCCATATCCAGCTCTGCCAGGTCACACTGACTCACTCCTGTCCATATCCAGCACTGCCAGTTCACACTGACTCACTCCTGTCCATATCCAGCTCTGCCAGTTCACACTGACTCACGCCTGTCCATATCCAGCTCTGCCAGTTCACTCTCACTCCTGTCCATATCCAGCTCTGCCAGGTCACACTGCCTCACTCCTGTCCATATCCAGCTCTGCCAGTTCACACTGACTAACTCCTGTCCATATCCAGCTCTGCCAGTTCACACTCACTCCTGTCCATATCCAGCTCTGCCAGTTCACACTGACTCACTCCTGTCCATATCCAGCTCTGCCTGTTCACACTGACTCACTCCTGTCCATATCCAGCTCTGCCAGTTCACACTGACTCACTCCTGTCCATATCCAGCTCTGCCAGTTCACACTGACTCCTGTCCATATCCAGCTCTGCCAGTTCACACTGACTCACTCCTGTCCATATCCAGCTCTGCCAGTTCACACTGACTCACTCCTGTCCATATCCAGCTCTGCCAGTTCACACTCACTCACTCCTGTCCATATCCAGCTCTGCCTGTTCACACTGACTCACTCCTGTCCATATCCAGCTCTGCCAGTTCACACTGACTCACTCCTGTCCATATCCAGCTCTGCCAGTTCACACTGACTCCTGTCCATATCCAGCTCTGCCAGTTCACACTGACTCACTCCTGTCCATATCCAGCTCTGCCAGTTCACACTGACTCACTCCTGTCCATATCCAGCTCTGCCTGTTCACACTGACTCACTCCTGTCCATATCCAGCTCTGCCAGTTCACACTGACTCACTCCTGTCCATATCCAGCTCTGCCAGTTCACACTGACTCCTGTCCATATACAGCTCTGCCAGTTCACACTGACTCACTCCTGTCCATATCCAGCTCTTCCAGTTCACACTGACTCACTCCTGTCCATATCCAGCTCTGCCAGTTCACACTCACTCACTCCTGTCCATATCCAGCTCTGCCAGTTCACACTGACTCCTGTCCATATCCAGCTCTGCCTGTTCACACTGACTCACTCCTGTCCATATCCAGCTCTGCCAGTTCACACTGACTCACTCCTGTCCATATCCAGCTCTGCCAGTTCACACTGACTCCTGTCCATATCCAGCTCTGCCAGTTCACACTGACTCACACCTGTCCATATCCAGCTCTGGCAGTTCACACTCACTCCTGTCCATATCCAGCTCTGCCAGTTCACACTAACTCACTCCTGTCCATATCCAGCTCTGCCAGTTCACACTCACTCCTGTCCATATCCAGCTCTGCCAGTTCACACTGACTCACTCCTATCCATATCCAGCTCTGCCTGTTCACACTCACTCCTGTCCATATCCAGCTCTGCCAGTTCACACCGAATCACTCCTGTCCAGATCCAGCTCTGCCAGTTCACACTGACTCACACCTGTCCAGATCCAGCTCTGCCAGTTCACACTCACTCCTCTCCATATCCAGCTCTGCCAGTTCACACTGACTCACTCCTGTCCATATCCAGCTCTGCCAGTTCACACTGACGCACTCCTGTCCAGATCCAACTCTGCCAGTTCACACTGACTCACTCCTGTCCATATCCAGCTCTGCCAGTTCACACTGACTCGCTCCTGTCTATATCCAGCTCTGCCAGTTCACACTCACTCCTGTCCATATCCAGCTCAGCCAGTTCACACTGACTCACTCCTTTCTATATCCAGCTCTGCCAGTTCACACTGACTCACTCCTGTCCATATCCAGCTCTGCCACTTCACACTGACTCACTCCTGTCTATGTCGAGCTCTGCCAGTTCAAACTGACTCACTCCTGTCTATATCCAGTTCTGCCAGTTCACACTCACTCCTGTCCATATCCAGCTCTGCCAGTTCACACTGACTAACTCCTGTCCATATCCAGCTCTGCCAGTTCACACTGACTCACTCCTGTCTATATCCAGCTCTGCCAGTTCACACTCACTCCTGTCCATATCCAGCTCTGCCAGTTCACACTGACTCACTCCTGTCCATATCCAGCTCTGCCTGTTCACACTGACTCACTCCTGTCCATATCCAGCTCTGCCAGTTCACACTGACTCACTCCTGTCCATTTCCAGCTCTGGCAGTTCACACTCACTCCTTTCCATATCCAGCTCTGCCAGTTCACACTAACTCACTCCTGTCCATATCCAGCTCTGCCAGTTCACACTCACTCCTGTCCATATCCAGCTATGCCAGTTCACACTGACTCACTCCTGTCCATATCCAGCTCTGCCTGTTCACACTCACTCCTGTCCATATCCAGCTCTGCCAGTTCACACTGACTCACTCCTGTCCAGATCCAGCTCTGCCAGTTCACACTGACTCACACCTGTCCAGATCCAGCTCTGCCAGTTCACACTCACTCCTGTCCATATCCAGCTCTGCCAGTTCACACTGACTCACTCCTCTCTATATCCAGCTCTGCCAGTTCACACTGACGCACTCCTGTCCAGATCCAGCTCTGCCAGTTCACACTCACTCCTGTCCATAGCCAGCTCTGCCAGTTCACACTGACTCACTCCTGTCCATATCCAGCTCTGCCAGTTCACACTGACGCACTCCTGTCCAGATCCAACTCTGCCAGTTCACACTGACTCACTCCTGTCCATATCCAGCTCTGCCAGTTCACACTGACTCGCTCCTGTCTATATCCAGCTCTGCCAGTTCACATTCACTCCTGTCCATATCCAGCTCAGCCAGTTCACACTGACTCACTCCTTTCTATATCCAGCTCTGCCAGTTCACACTGACTCACTCCTGTCCATATCCAGCTCTGCCACTTCACACTGACTCACTCCTGTCTATGTCGAGCTCTGCCACTTCACACTGACTCACTGCTGTCTATATCCAGTTCTGCCAGTTCACACTCACTCCTGTCCATATCCAGCTCTGTCAGTTCACACTGACTCACTCCTGTCTCTATCCAGCTCTGCCAGTTCACATTGACTCACTCCTGTCCAGATCCAGCTCTGCCAGTTCACACTGACTCACTCCTGTCCAGATCCAGCTCTGCCAGTTCACACTGACTCACTCCTGTCCAGATCCAGCTCTGCCAGTTCACACTCACTCCTGTCCATATCAAGCTCTGCCAGTTCACACTGACTCACTCCTGCCCATATCCAGCTCTGCCAGTTCACACTGGCGCACTCCTGTCCAGATCCAACTCTGCCAGTTCACACTGACTCACGCCTGTCCATATCCAGCTCTGCCAGTTCACACTCACTCCTGTCCATATCCAGCTCTGCCAGTTTACACTGACTCGCTCCTGTCTATATCCAACTCTGCCAGTTCACACTGACTCACTCCTGTCCATATCCAGCTCTGCCAGTTCACACTCACTCCTGTCCATATCCAGCTCTGCCAGTTCACACTGACTCACTTCTGTCCAGATCCAGCTCTGCCAGTTCACACTGACTCACACCTGTCCAGATCCAGCTCTGCCAGTTCACACTCACTCCTGTCCATATCCAGTTCTGCCAGTTCACACTCACTTCTTTCCATATCCAGCTCTGCCAGTTCACACTGACTCACTCCTGTCCATATCCAGTTCTGCCAGTTCACACTGACGCACTCCTGTCCAGATCCAACTCTGCCAGTTCACACTGACTCACGCCTGTCCATATCCAGCTCTGCCAGTTCACATTGACTCACTCCTGTCCATATCCAGCTCTGCCAGTTCACACTGACTCGTCCCTGTCTATATCCAGCTCTGCCAGTTCACACTCACTCCTGTCCATATCCAGCTCTGCCAGGTCACACTGACTCACTCCTGTCCATATCCAGCTCTGCCAGTTCACATTGACTCACTCCTGTCCAGATCCAGCTCTGCCAGTTCACACTGACTCACTCCTGTCCAGATCCAGCTCTGCCAGTTCACACTGACTCACTCCTGTCCAGATCCAGTTCTGCCAGTTCACACTCACTCCTGTCCATATCCAGCTCTGCCAGTTCACACTGACTCAGTCCTGCCCACATCCAGCTCTGCCAGTTCACACTGGCGCACTCCTGTCCAGATCCAACTCTGCCAGTTCACACTGACTCACGCCTGTCCATATCCAGCTCTGCCAGTTCACACTCACTCCTGTCCATATCCAGCTCTGCCAGTTTACACTGACTCGCTCCTGTCTATATCCAACTCTGCCAGTTCACACTGACTCACTCCTGTCCATATCCAGCTCTGCCAGTTCACACTCACTCCTGTCCATATCCAGCTCTGCCAGTTCACACTGACTCACTCCTGTCCAGATCCAGCTCTGCCAGTTCACACTGACTCACACCTGTCCAGATCCAGCTCTGCCAGTTCACACTCACTCCTGTCCATATCCAGTTCTGCCAGTTCACACTCACTCCTTTCCATATCCAGCTCTGCCAGTTCACACTGACTCACTCCTGTCCATATCCAGTTCTGCCAGTTCACACTGACGCACTCCTGTCCAGATCCAACTCTGCCAGTTCACACTGACTCACGCCTGTCCATATCCAGCTCTGCCAGTTCACATTGACTCACTCCTGTCCATATCCAGCTCTGCCAGTTCACACTGACTCGTTCCTGTCTATATCCAGCTCTGCCAGTTCACACTCACTCCTGTCCATATCCAGCTCTGCCAGGTCACACTGACTCACTCCTGTCCATATCCAGCTCTGCCACTTCACACTGACTCACTCCTGTCCAGATCCAACTCTGCCTGTTCACACTGACTCACTCCTGTCCATATCCAGCTCTGCCACTTCACACTGACTCACTCCTGTCTATATCGAGCTCTGCCACTTCACACTGACTCACTCCTGTCTATATCCAGTTCTGCCAGTTCACACTCACTCCTGTCCATATCCAGCTCTGTCAGTTCACACTGACTCACTCCTGTCTCTATCCAGCTCTGCCAGTTCACACTGACTCACTCCTGTCCAGATCCAGCTCTGCCAGTTCACACTGACTCACTCCTGTCCAGATCCAGCTCTGCCAGTTCACACTGACTCACTCCTGTCCAGATCCAGCTCTGCCAGTTCACACTCACTCCTGTCCATATCCAGCTCTGCCAGTTCACACTGACTCACTCCTGCCCATATCCAGCTCTGCCAGTTCACACTGACGCACTCCTGTCCAGATCCAACTCTGCCAGTTCACACTGACTCACGCCTGTCCATATCCAGCTCTGCCAGTTCACACTCACTCCTGTCCATATCCAGCTCTGCCCGTTGACACTGACTCGCTCCTGTCTATATCCAACTCTGCCAGTTCACACTGACTCACTCCTGTCCATATCCAGCTCTGCCAGTTCACACTCACTCCTGTCCATATCCAGCTCTGCCAGTTCACACTCACTCCTGTCCATATCCAGCTCTGCCAGTTCACACTGACTCACTTCTGTCCAGATCCAGCTCTGCCAGTTCACACTGACTCACACCTGTCCAGATCCAGCTCTGCCAGTTCACACTCACTCCTGTCCATATCCAGTTCTGCCAGTTCACACTCACTTCTTTCCATATCCAGCTCTGCCAGTTCACAGTGACTCACTCCTGTCCATATCCAGCTCTGCCAGTTCACACTGACTCACGCCTGTCCATATCCAGCTCTGCCAGTTCACATTGACTCACTCCTGTCCATATCCAGCTCTGCCAGTTCACACTGACTCGTTCCTGTCTATATCCAGCTCTGCCAGTTCACACTCACTCCTGTCCATATCCAGCTCTGCCAGGTCACACTGACTCACTCCTGTCCATATCCAGCTCTGCCAGTTCACATTGACTCACTCCTGTCCAGATCCAGCTCTGCCAGTTCACACTGACTCACTCCTGTCCAGATCCAGCTCTCCCAGTTCACACTGACTCACTCCTGTCCAGATCCAGCTCTGCCAGTTCACACTCACTCCTGTCCATATCCAGCTCTGCCAGTTCACACTGACTCACTCCTGCCCACATCCAGCTCTGCCAGTTCACACTGGCGCACTCCTGTCCAGATCCAACTCTGCCAGTTCACACTGACTCACGCCTGTCCATATCCAGCTCTGCCAGTTCACACTCACTCCTGTCCATATCCAGCTCTGCCAGTTTACACTGACTCGCTCCTGTCTATATCCAACTCTGCCAGTTCACACTGACTCACTCCTGTCCATATCCAGCTCTGCCAGTTCACACTCACTCCTGTCCATATCCAGCTCTGCCAGTTCACACTGACTCACTCCTGTCCAGATCCAGCTCTGCCAGTTCACACTGACTCACACCTGTCCAGATCCAGCTCTGCCAGTTCACACTCACTCCTGTCCATATCCAGTTCTGCCAGTTCACACTCACTCCTTTCCATATCCAGCTCTGCCAGTTCACACTGACTCACTCCTGTCCATATCCAGTTCTGCCAGTTCACACTGACGCACTCCTGTCCAGATCCAACTCTGCCAGTTCACACTGACTCACGCCTGTCCATATCCAGCTCTGCCAGTTCACATTGACTCACTCCTGTCCATATCCAGCTCTGCCAGTTCACACTGACTCGTTCCTGTCTATATCCAGCTCTGCCAGTTCACACTCACTCCTGTCCATATCCAGCTCTGCCAGGTCACACTGACTCACTCCTGTCCATATCCAGCTCTGCCACTTCACACTGACTCACTCCTGTCCAGATCCAACTCTGCCTGTTCACACTGACTCACTCCTGTCCATATCCAGCTCTGCCACTTCAAACTGACTCACTCCTGTCCAGATCCAACTCTGCCTGTTCACACTGACTCACTCCTGTCCATATCCAGCTCTGCCACTTCACACTGACTCACTCCTGTCTATATCGAGCTCTGCCACTTCACACTGACTCACTCCTGTCTATATCCAGTTCTGCCAGTTCACACTCACTCCTGTCCATATCCAGCTCTGTCAGTTCACACTGACTCACTCCTGTCTCTATCCAGCTCTGCCAGTTCACACTGACTCACTCCTGTCCATATCCAGCTCTGCCAGTTCACACTGACTCACTCCTGCCCATATCCAGCTCTGCCAGTTCACACTGACGCACTCCTGTCCAGATCCAACTCTGCCAGTTCACACTGACTCACGCCTGTCCATATCCAGCTCTGCCAGTTCACACTCACTCCTGTCCATATCCAGCTCTGCCCGTTGACACTGACTCGCTCCTGTCTATATCCAACTCTGCCAGTTCACACTGACTCACTCCTGTCCATATCCAGCTCTGCCAGTTCACACTCACTCCTGTCCATATCCAGCTCTGCCAGTTCACACTGACTCACTCCTGTCCAGATCCAGCTCTGCCAGTTCACACTGACTCACACCTGTCCCGATCCATTCTGCCAGTTCACACTCACTCCTGTCCATATCCAGCTCTGCCAGTTCACACTGACTCACTCCTGTCTGTATCCAGCTCTGCCAGTTCACACTGACGCACTCCTGTCCAGATCCAGCTCTGCCAGTTCACACTCACTCCTGTCCATATCCAGCTCTGCCAGTTCACACTGACTCACTCCTGTCCATATCCAGCTCTGCCAGTTCACACTGACGCACTCCTGTCCAGATCCAACTCTGCCAGTTCACACTGACTCACGCCTGTCCAGATCCAACTCTGCCAGTTCACACTGACTCACGCCTGTCCATATCCAGCTCTGCCAGTTCACACTCACTCCTGTCCATATCCAGCTCTGCCAGTTCACACTGACTCACTCCTGTCCATATCCAGCTCTGCCAGTTCACACTGACGCACTCCTGTCCAGATCCAACTCTGCCAGTTCACACTGACTCACGCCTGTCCAGATCCAACTCTGCCAGTTCACACTGACTCACGCCTGTCCATATCCAGCTCTGCCAGTTCACTCTCACTCCTGTCCATATCCAGCTCTGCCAGTTCACACTCACTCCTGTCCATATCCAGCTCTGCCAGGTCACACTGACTCACTCCTGTCCATATCCAGCTCTGCCACTTCACACTGACTCACTCCTGTCCAGATCCAACTCTGCCTGTTCACACTGACTCACTCCTGTCCATATCCAGCTCTGCCAGTTTACACTGACTCACTCCTGTCCAGATCCAGCTCTGCCAGTTCCCACTGACTCACTCCTGTCCAGATCCAGCTCTGCCAGTTCACACTCACTCCTATCCATATCCAGCTCTGCCAGTTCACACTGACTCACTCCTGCCCATATCCAGCTCTGCCAGTTCACACTGGCGCACTCCTGTCCAGATCCAACTCTGCCAGTTCACACTGAATCACGCCTGTCCATATCCAGCTCTGCCAGTTCACACTCACTCCTGTCCATATCCAGCTCTGCCAGTTCACACTGACTCGCTCCTGTCTATATCCAACTCAGCCAGTTCACACTGACTCACTCCTGTCCATATCCAGCTCTGCCAGTTCACACTCACTCCTGTCCATATCCAGCTCTGCTAGTTCAGACTGACTTGCTCCTGTCTATATCCAGCTCTGCCAGTTCACACTCACTCCTGTCCATATCCAGATCAGCCAGTTCACACTGACTCACTCCTTTCTATATCCAGCTCTGCCAGTTCACACTGACTCACTCCTGTCTATATCTAGCTCTGCCAGTTCACACTGACTCACTCCTGTCCATATCCAGCTCTGCCACTTCACACTGACTCACTCCTGTCCATATCCAGCTCTGCCAGTTCACACTGACTCACTCCTGTCCATATCCAGCTCTGCCAGTTCACACTCACTCCTGTCCATATCCAGCTCTGCCAGTTCACACTGACTCACTCCTGTCCATATCCAGCTCTGCCACTTCACACTGACTCACTCCTGTCCATATCCCACTCTGCCAGTTCACACTGACTCACTCCTGTCCATATCCAGCTCTGCCAGTTCACACTGACTCACTCCTGTCCATATCCAGCTCTGCCACTTCACACTGACTCACTCCTGTCCATATCCCACTCTGCCAGTTCACACTGACTCACTCCTGCCCATATCTACCTCTGCCAGTTCACATGCCCTCCTGTCTATATCCAGGGGCGATGTCAGGTGTGACATGCTAACGAGGTTGTACCATAACAAAAGAAGAACAACGTGGAAATTTGGAACGATCAAATGAGGCCTGTAACGATAAAACAGTGACATGTTATAAAACAGTGGTTGCAAAAGTTTGACGTGTGAACTGTCTCATAAGTCCAGTCTAGTAGGTGGGCGACGAATTCGGGTTGACCGCCTCAAGGGTGGGTCGAGAACCACCGGCTGAGGTGCGAGCCTGGCCACGGGCGGCGACAGAAGAGGCATGGTATATGGCAGCTCCACGAAGTCGCTATCAGGAACCAGTGGAGGACACGGCATCTGTGTAGGGTCCCGTTGCGAGCGTGGAAGTAAGCGAAGGGCTCGGCGATTGCGCCTACGCACGGAACCATCCGGCATGCGTACCAGGAACGAGCGGGGAGCCACGCATCGGAGAACTTCGGCAGGTGCTGACCAGCCACCGTCTGGTAGGTGTATGCGGACGTTGTCTCCAGGGGCCAGGGAGGGAAGATCAGTTGCCCGTATGTCGTACGATCTCTTCTGGCGATCGCGCTGCAGTTGCATCCTATGCAGTACTATGGAGCATGGTCTATTGTTGGTGCCAGGATGGAAGGCACAGTGGTTCTGAGGACGCGACCCATCAGCAGCTGTGCTGGTGAGAGATCAGTGGCTAGTGGGGCCGAGCGATAGGCCAGCAGGGCGCGGTAGAAGTCCGACCCGGCAGCAGCAGCCTTGCAGAGGAGCCGCTTGGCAATGTGAACGCCCTTCTCCGCCTTTCCATTGGACTGGAGATGCAGAGGGCTGGACGTCACATGTGTGAAGCCATACGAAGCAGCAAAGGACGACCATTGATGGCTGGCAAAACAGGGCTCATTGTCCGACATGACAGTCATCGGAATGCCGTGGCGAGCAAAGGTGTCCTTGCAGGCCTTGATGACCGCAGACGACGTCAGATCGTGCAGGCGTATGACTTTTGGGTAGTTTGAGAAGTAGTCAACTATGATGACATAGTCCATGCCGAGCGCATGAAATAGGTCGACACCCACCTTCGCCCAGGGGGACGTCACCAGCTCCTGGGGCAGAAGAGTCTCAGGAGGTTGCGCCGGCTGAAACCTTTGGCAGGTTGTACAGTTGAGCACCATGTTGGCAATATCGTCACTGATGCCCGGCCAGTATACCGCCCCTCGAACCCTCCGTCTGCACTTCTCGGCCCCCACGTGGCCTGCATGTAGTTGGTCGAGAACCAGCTGGCGCATGCTGTGCGGAATCACAATCCGGTCCAGCTTCAGAAGGACACCATCAATGATGGCTACGTCGTCTCACACATTGTAGAATTGTGGGCACTGCCCCTTGAGCCACCCTTCCGTCATGTGGCGCATCACACGTTGTAGAAGGGGGTCAGCCGCAGTCTCACGGCGAATGTGGGCCAGACGTGCATCAGTAGCTGGCAGATTGGCCGATGTGAAAGCCACCTGTGCCTCGACCTGACATACGAACCCCTCCGCATCTGGCGGCGTGCTTACTGCTCTGGATAGGGCATCCGCAGCGATGAGGTCCTTCCCTGGAGTGTAGACCAGTTGGAAGTCGTACCTCCTGAGTTTAAGTAGGATGCGCTGGAGGCGAGGGGTCATCTCGTTCAGGTCCTTGTTTATTATGCTGACCAGGGGGCGGTGGTCAGTTTCGACCATGAACCGTGGAAGACCATTGACGTAATCGTGGAACTTGTCTAAACCGGTTAGCAAGCCCAGGCATTCTTTTTCGATTTGCGCGTAGTGCTGCTCTGTGGGGGTCATGGCCCGCGATGCATAGGCAACCGGGGCCCATGACGACGTGTCATCCCTCTGCAGGAGCACTGCTCCAATGCCGGATTGGCTGGCATCAGTTGAGATTTTGGTGGCACGAGACGTGTCATAAAACGCCAACACTGGTGCCATAGTGAGTTTGCGTTTGAGCTCCTCCCATTCCAGATGGTGCGTGTGTTGCCACTGGAAATCTGGCAGAGTCGTCGTGTGGGAGGCAAGATTGGGAATGAACTTCCCCAGGAAGTTGACCATGCCAAGGAAGCGTGTCGGCCGGCTGCGGCATGGCTGTGATGGCGCTCACCTTGTCTTCATCCGGACAGACCCCTGACCGGGAGATATGGTCCCCCAGGAACTTCAACTCGGTCTGGCCAAAGGAGCACTTGGCTCGGTTGAGGCGCAGGCCGTTTTCCCGTATGCGGGCAATAACGCGTTGGAGACGATATATGTGCTCCTGCGGTGTGGTGGACCAGATGATGACATCGTCCACATATACGCGCACCCCATCGATGCCTTCCATCATCTGCTTCATGATTCTATGGAAGACCTCGGATGCCGAGATGATGCCAAATGGCATCCGGTTGTAGCAGAACCTGCTGAAAGGGGTGTTGAAGGTACATAGCTTTCGGCTGGACGGGTCCAGTTGGATCTGCCAAAATCCTTTAGAAGCATCCAGTTTCATGAATATCTTCGCCTGGGCCATTTCACTGGTGATCTCCTCCCATTTGGGTGTGGGATAATGTTCCCTCATAATGTTATTATTGAGGTCTTTGGGGTCAATACAGATGCGGAGCTCGCCAGAGGGCTTCTTGACACACACCATGGAGCTGACCCATGGTGTGGGCTCCGTGACCCTGGATAGGACCCCTTGGTCCTGGAGATCCTGCAGCTGCTGCTTGAGGCGGTCTTTAAGTGGCGCAGGAACCCTGCGAGGTGCGTGAACGACCGGGATGGCGTCCGGTTTGAGGCGAATTCGGTAGGTGTATGGCAGTGTTCCCATGCCTTCGAATGCCTCCTGGATGTGGGCGAGGAGCGATTGGAGCTGTGTGTAGAACTCTGCATCCGGGAAGTCAGACGTGCCGTCTGGAGATAGAGAGGATTTGTTGCACAGGGTGGAGAGCCTTGCATGCCTGTGCGCCCAGCAGGGAGTCCTTCGATGAGCCAACTATCTCGAACGAGAGTGTGGCCGTGTGTGTGTTGTGTGTCACCTGGAGCTGGCAGGATCCCATGGCCGAGATAACGTTCCCGTTGTAGTCGACCATCTTGCACTGGGATGGCTGGATTGGTGGTCTGACCTTTATGGCGTAGAATGCTGACCATGCTATGAGGTTGGCGGAGGCGCCAGTGTCCAGGTGGAGAGTGATCGGCGATCGGTTGACCGTCAGGGTGGCACTCCAATCATCGCCCGGATTGATGGTGTTGACCCGGTTCACATCAATGACCGCAACCCGGAAGGCGTCTTGGTCATCTGTGTCGTCGGTTTGGATGTCGTGATGTGGCGGCTGAATGGTCCGCACGTTCCTGCGAGGTTGTCGGAGATGTAAAAGATCAACAGGTTGAGCCGCTCGACAGTAGGCAGCGTAGTGGCCCATCTTGCCACAGCGTAGGCATTGTCGGGTTTTTGCAGGACATTGCCCTTTTAAATGTGCAGCTCCACAATTGCCGCACGTCATGACGTCATGGCCTTCGTTATGCCATTGCGCATGCGCAGTTCGGTCTTGCGTCGGGCGCGCCTGCGCAGCACGTCCCTCAATGTTGCCGTAGGTTTTGGCGCGCACAAACGCGGGAGGCCTTAAAAAGCGCGCGAAACGGTCGCCCTCGTCCGGGACACGACAGCCAATCACAGACAAGAGCAGACACAGTATAAGACAAGAAACACGACACTTCCTGGGCAGTCCATCTGGAGACAGCACAGGGCCAGGACCTCATAGCAAGTCACTCACACAGTCACAACGTGCTGAGTACCAAGTCTGATGTATAAATAGTTAGATGGAATAAAACTGCGTTGTACCAATCGCAACCGTGTTGGTTCGTCTGTACCTCAGAGCACCGAACACCTCATGATACCAGAAGTGAATCGATACCTACCGGCAAATCTGCTGGGAGAAACTCGATTGCCTGGACGCGTTCGGCCTCGTGGGCGGCCTGGCCTGCTGATTCAATCGCGTGGGATCCCCTCCGTGCCGATTCGGTCGCCTGAAATTGGGCATATTGGCTAGTCGCATTCTCATGCAGGACACAGGCTTCAACTGCAGATGCTAAGGTCAGGCCTTTAAATTTTAGAAGCTGCTGGCGTAGGCCACTGGAGGCAACGCCAAAAATGATCTGGTCCCGGATCATGGACTCTGAGGTGGTGTCGTAACCGCAGGTCTGCGCGAGTATGCGGAGGTGCGTCAGGAAGGACTGAAAGAACTCATCCTTACCTTGCAGGCGCTGCAGAAAGACATACCTCTCAAAGCTTTCGTTGACCTCAACGTTGAAGTGCTTGTCAAGCTTGAGGAGGACCGTGTCATACTTAGCTTTGTTCTCGCCTTCCGCGAACACCAAGGAGTTATATACATCGATGGCGTGCTGACCTGCGTCAGTGAGGAGCATGGCAATCTTTGTTTCGTCCGAGGCGCCCTGTTTTTCATTGGCTTGCATGCAGAGTTCGAAGCACTGCTTGAAGAGATTCCAATTTGTGCCCAGGTTCCCAGCGACTTGCAACGGCTGCGGTTTGTTGTGGGTGTCCATGGCTCAGGATGGCAGATTTGCCGGTAGGTATCGATTCACTTCTGGTATCATGAGGTGTTGGGTGCTCTGAGGTACAGACGAACCAACACGGTTGCGATTGGTACAACGCAGTTTTATTCCATCTAACTATTTATACATCAGACTTGGTACTCAGCACGTTGTGACTGTGTGAGTGACTTGCTATGAGGTCCTGGCCCTGTGCTGTCTCCAGATGGACTGCCCAGGAAGTGTTGTGTTTCTTGTCTTATACTGTGTCTGCTCTTGTCTGTGATTGGCTGTCGTGTTATGTGTGCTAATTGGTCCATTGGTCTGTCTATCATTATGTATGTGTTATGATGTATGTTTGAATATCATGACAGGCACCACAGTGATGTACAGTTGGAATGGAGTTTCCGTGGGTGTTCTCAACATCAAATATGTACCCCATGAAGTTTCATGGCATCAGGAGCATGAGCACGATAACCTTCTTCCATGTTGAACATGACTGGGAGAAAGCACTGAGGGTGGCAAGGGCACAGAATGTACTCTGGGTGGCCGACTTTATTTCCATTCCAAAGAATGGCTCAGTAGCATCACTACTGACTGAGCTGCTTAGTCCTAAAGGACATAGCTGCTGACTGAGTCTGCGGCAGGTGATGAGGGATCCAACAAGAAGGAACGATCTGCTTGACCTCATCCTGACCAACCTACCTGTCACAGATATATCTGTCCATGATAGCGTTGGTCGAAGTTACCAGCGCACAGTTCTTGTGGAGATGAAGTCCAGTCTTCCCATTGAGGATGCCCTCCAATGTGTTGTGTGGAACTACTGCTGTGCTAAATGGGATTAATTTTGATCAAATCTAGCAACTCAAAACTAAGCATTTCTGAGGCACTGTGGGTCATCAGCACAGCAGAATTGTACTGAACCACAATCTGCAATCTCTTGGCCCAGCATATCAGCCTCTCTACCATTACAATCAAGTTGGGGGATCAACCCTGGTTCAATGAGGAGAAAGTGACGATATAGTGGTATTGTCACTCGACTCATACTCCAGAGACTCAGGGTATTGCTCTGGGAACCCAAGTTCGTGTCCCACCATGACAAATGGTGCAATTTGAATTCACCTACATGTATCTCCAGATCCACAGCAATGTGGTTGACCCTTAAATGCCCTCTGAAATGGCCTAGCAAGCCACTCAGTTCAAGGACAATTAAGGATGGGTAACAAAAGCCGCCTCAGCCAGTGAAGTCCACATCCCATGAATGAATAGAAAAAAATAATAGTTCAGGATGACATGTTAAGAGAAACACGAGGCATACCTAAAAATGAGATGAAGCTATAAACAGGACTACTTGCATGCCAAACAGAAAGAGTATGCAATACACAGAGCTAAGCGATCCCACAACCAATGGGTCATATCTCCCACTATCAACATCCTGGGAGTTACCATTGACAAGAAACTGAATTGGAGCAACCAAATAAATACTGTGACTACACAAGCCAATCAGAGGCTAGGGAGTCTGCGGTGAGTAACTCACTTCCTGACTCCCCAAAACCTGCCTACCACCTACAAAGCACAGTAAGAAGTCTTACAACACCAGGTTAAAGTCCAACAGGTTTGTTTCAAACACTAGCTTTTGGAGCACTGCTCCTTCCTCAGGTGAATCCACATCATGGCTACAAAGCACAAGTCAGGTGTGTTATGGAAAACTCTTCACATGTCTGCATGGGTGCAGCTTCAACAACACTCAAGAAGCTCAACACCATTCAGGGCAAAGTTGTCCACTTGACTGGCACCCCATCCACCACATTCAACATCCACTCCCTCCACCACTGACACACAATGGCAGCGGTGTCTACTATCTACATGATACACTGCAGTAACTCACCAAGGCGCCTTCAAAAGCACCTTCCAAACCCACAACCTCTACTACCTAGAAGGACAGGGGGAGCAGATGCATGGGCACACCACCACCTGCAATTCCCTCTTCAAGCCACCCACCATCTTGACTGTCACTGGGTCAAAATACTGGAACTCTCTTCCTCACAGCACTGTGGGGGGAGGCAGATTTGCACTTTGTGGGCTCCATGCTCACCTTCATTTCTGCCCTCCCCCAACATGATGTTACACCCCTCCCAATTGTGCCCACCTTTGACCCACAGAACACAAAAGCGCAAGCTGCAAAAATACATAAATTGATCACTGCTTTTGTGCTTCTTAACTTGTAAAAACATGCCTGTATGCATACTTGCTGAATTGGAACTTTCATAATCAGCAATATCTCTTCCAACATTTCTCCAGTTAGAGTACCTGTCAACAAATGCTTATTTCCCTTTACCAGGGTCAGGAAATAATTTGCAAACATAACAGTAGACTGTGTTCGAGGTTTCTGAAAAAATCAACCAATTTCTAATGTCCGTCATCCCATTTCTCTTCGCTCTTAGAAAATGGGACTTATGAAGCCTTCTAACTTGCTTTCAGCCTCCAATCTCAAACTCTTTTCTCAAATTTTTCATATGACCTACATTTCCTGTTTTTAGTACAAAATATTCTATCATACCCAGTGGAACAGATTTTGGCCATAAGGCAATGCCTTCAGGGTAGGTTTCTTCCCTCACTTCAACAGAAGAATCAGCAAAATCTTGTAGTTCCGTTGTCATTTCAGAGTCCACTTCTTGTCCAGGTTTTTCTTTTTTTATTAGAAAATATTTTATTGAGGCATTTATCATTTTAACATGTTAAATGAGTGCAGGCAGCCCAGGGGTTTCCTGAAGGCATGAGGCTGCCCGACAATGGGAAACCACGTTGACCAGCCGGTGAAATGGAACTTCCTGCCAGCTTGCTGAACCAGAAATCTGGCGCGGCGGGACGGTGAATCCAGCCCAGGCTCTTCTGCTTCTCTCCCTCCTCACCGAGTCGCTTCTCATTCCTTGCGCCCATGTGCCTCAACATTCAGACCAGTCTATTTTCCTGTTCTAAGGGGGCTTGAACAGCATGAGTCTGATTTGCTATGCATTGCCTGTTGATAGGCTCATTGAGCCTATCAACAAATGCAGAGTTATCGGGCCAAGATTGGCGCACACAGTCACCGGTCGGTGTGGGGCCTCCCACATTGGTCCTGGCCCTGTGCCGAGGCACAGTGCTTTCCTTGCAAATCCACCTCTGACTGTGGGTGTACTTTCACCACATGGACTGCAGTGCTCTGGAAGTTACGGGCGCAATTCTCCGGAAACATTTCCAAGTGCTGTAGTGAGCGGGAATGCCGCGTGTTTCCCTGTGCTCGGCCCGGTGAGGCCGGCAACACCATTCAACGTTAATTGGTCCACTTAACGAGGCCTCACGGGCTTCCCGCCCCAAATGCCAGCTCACCAGCTGATTCGCCGTGACTGCACTCACAGCCCCCCCACTAACAAGGTTGAGCAGCACTTAAGCTGCACTTGCTCAGCCAACAACAGCCAGCTCACAACAATGGCGCTCAGCAGACTGGCCCCAAGATTCGCTGATGCTGACCTGGGGAGGCTGCTGGATGTGGTGGAGACCAGGAGGGATGTCCTGTTCCCCTGAGGGTCCCGAAGAGTCAGCCACAAGGCAGCCAGTGCTGCCTGGGAGGAGGTGGTGGCAGCAGTCAGTGTGACCAGGTGGACAGGCCTCCAGTGTCGGAAGAAGGTCAACAACCTACACCGGGCAGCCAGAGTGAGTAGACACCAACGTCCCATCCCTCAACTCCACAAGGTGACGGCTATAGCTGAGGGTCTCGGCAGTATATGCGCCACAATGGGGGATGTCACCCCGTACCAGGCCGACCGGGACATGCCCCAATCTCAAATCGGAATGGCCGCGGCAATGCAGAGCTTGTCCCAGTCATCGTTGGGCATGGCTGAGGCACTGCAGAGCATGGCCCGGTCACTGGGGGATGTGTCCCAGTCACTGAGGAGCATTGCCGAGGGTGTCGACATGAGGGTGCGGGCCATGGGGAATCTCCAGGGCTGACAGAGCCAGATGATGCAGGGGCAGCTGGGGCTCGAACCAGCTGCTCCTCCGTCCCAGGGTGAACCCCGGGGCCCTAAAGGCACCGAGCGGGAGGAGGGGGCGCTGAGCACCAACTGGACCCGTCCCATAGGGCGGCAAAGGTGGCCACCAGCACTCCTGAGTACCACCGCTCTGATTGTCATGATATGCAAACATGCAACCAACATACACTCAGAATAGGACACAACCAATGGGCAGTCAGGACACTCAGAGGTGGCATCACTACAAGGGGGCATGACATAAACACTATAAAAGGGATGAGGCACTCACACCCTGCCTCTTTCCACAGACAGACATCTAGAGACTTGGACAGGGTTGATCAGCAGCATCACACCCCAGCACGTGGCTTAGAGCAAGCTGGTACAGTTAGACTGAGTTACTACAGTTAGATTAGCAGAGAGTCGAACTCATTTGAGAACTGTTAATAGTTCAATAAACAAGCTGAACTCATTTCAGACTCTGGAGCATCCTTTAGTTAAGACTGCATCAAGTAGCAGCCTTTGTTATCTGAAGCAGCATAACACAACACTGATGAAGCGGCGTCTCAAGGTCAGCACACAGGACAGGGCGGCATAAATGTGCATGTGCCTCCAACAAGTGAGCCGGGGCCCTCCGGCCCCAGAGGACGCCCACTAGGGGCATCGAAGGCCATGGGACGAGGTAAGCAACTGGCTGCCCCCACCTCAGATTTGCATCCTGGGGAAACACCAAGGCGTAGTGGTAGAGCTAGGAGGGCCAAGAACGTTGAGCATCACTGAAGGCACTGAAGTAGGGGGGAGGGGTTAGCTAGGGAGTGGGGTTGGGGGCCAGCGGGGTTGGGGGGCAGTCCTATCAGGAATGGGGCATTGTACAGCACATTGAACAACTCTTTGCGCAAAGATTATGATGCCTCTGCCACTTCTGACCCCCGGACCCTTTGCCTGTCTCTCCAGCATGGGGTTGGGATCCAAGGGTTGGCATGGTAGTGTCGCGAGCGATTGGCCCCCCAGTTGCCAATCACTCAGTGCCTCCCCCCCCCCCCCCTCCCACCTTCCCATGGTGGCCCACCCCTGCGGAGGTTCCCCCACCCCCAGCAAAGGGTCCCCCACTCCCCGCCGAGCACTGGGGTGGCAAGGCCAGCACCCCCGGTCTCTTTGCCTGTGCGCAAAGATTGCCATTCCCCTCCTCAGCTCGCCACAGAAGCCCTTCCGTCAGGTTCACATTTTTAAAAAAGAGTACCAATCGGTGCCAGTGCGAGCACTTGCTGGGGAGGCCGGGGAATGACAGGAGGCCATTGGATGACAGATTGCTCTCGGTAATTGTATGGAAATGGGCCTTAAGTGGTGATAATTGGTTTCACGCCATGCTATGATGGGATTCCGAATTTGCCAATGGGAGCAGGCTGGTTGCATCGCAAACTGTTTGGTGCCTGGCGCGGTTCCCATTTTTAGCTTCTCCCGCTATTCACCAGCCGTGTTATGCTTGAGCGCAAGTGTAATGAGGCCGGAAGATCGCGCCCTACATGTCTGACATTAATGGCATGAAGAAGAGAGAATGGTGGAAACCCAAATTTCCATTAGATGGGCCCACTTCTGTCATTAGACAGCATGCTAGCCCTTTCATCATGGATTCAGTCCAACTCTAATGAGCACTCAAGACATGAGAATTCCTGGTATTTGGAGCCCCTGGTCCAGCCCCGGTCCTGACACAACCCCTCTTCCTCCACTGGTATTCAAATACTTGGCGAATCCAGTGCTAACAAGGTCTGTGGGAATCCCATTGTAAGGCCAGAACTGAGTGCATTAGGGTTGCAACCTTGGTCTGAATTTTCAAATGGTAATAATAGTAAAACAGCCTGCGTTAGCTGTCATTATACAGAAACTTCTGGAATCCACACGTAGGAAGAGTATTGCAGAAATCCAGAAGTTTCTGTTCGTGATTTTATATTTTTCCAGAGGGTGTGCATCTGTGATACCGACCCCCATCTCACCCCATCCCAAAGTATGATCAATGGAAAAGCAATTAAATCAACAAAAACATTCACTCTTACACTGTTAGTCTTGCTGTAGAAAGGTTATATTTTGTTGATTGAGGTTTAAGTAGGTTTTTAACTGCGCACCAACTTCATAATTACGACACAACACCCTCCTTGGCCCGGAAATCTTATTTTTTTCTGGAATGTAAATTTTCTCCCAACAAACATTCTTTTGTTTTATTTTAGCATCTAAATCCAATAGTAATGATTTATTTTACTGATTGAAATTTTAAGTTAAAGTGAAAGGTTTTTTCAACTTCATGGCTTGTTGTTTGTGAATATCACAGATGTGTTTTGCTTCACTGGGTGATACAAAATCCAGGCCCTCATCTCTAATACTCCTGGAGGGGAGTACACTAGTATGGTTTCGAATTTTTAACCCTATTATGTACAGGATTTCATATAACCATGGGATTATTGCCTGAAAATTTCACAAACCTTAGAAATCTGCAATAAAATGATGTGTCACATGATCAGTTACAATAAACTAGCAGCCCTCAAAATACGCTGCACCTTAAATATGGTGAAGTTACTCAAAACAAAAGGAAACAAGGACGTACCCACAACAGCCACAACAGACATTACTGGAAGAATTACTGGACGCAAGCATCCTAGATAAAGGGAACTGTAGCGACATGTATGACCGACTGGTAGAAAGGGCCGACACCGTACTGGACGCAACAAGAAAGAAATGGGAGGAAGACCTGGGGATTGAAATAGGGTGGGGACTCTGGAGCGAAGCACTGCATAGGGTCAACTCCACCTCCACGTGCGCAAGGCTCAACCTGACGCAACTAAAAGTGGTACACAGAGCCCACTTAACAAGAACTCGAATGAGTAGGTTCTTCACGGAGGTGGAGGATATACGGGCGAAAGAAGGGACGAACGGCCGAAGCAGAGTTGAACACGAGATGACAACAGCAGCGAAAACCGCCCTGGAGAATCAAGTAACAACAGCAACACCAGATCCATTCTCGTAATGCCCTCTCTGTATTGGACATAACTAATGCAATTGTTTCTCTGGCACCCAAATGTATATATACCTCCCCAGTTTCCCCCTCCCACAAACAGGTGCCTACTTATTTGTTAAAAATAATATTGGTAACTGTACAGAGTTGCTGTTGTTGAGCTAGTGCACAATACCATACCAGTTTTTTTTTGTTTGTTTGATTCTTTTCTCTTCTATATATATATTTTATTCTGTGTACATAACTGTAAATATACATTGTTCAAAAACCCAATAAAAAACATTTATTTTAAAAAAATACGATGAAGTTGGAATCCTCCTATTCGCGACAAGAAATATTTCAGTAGATTCAGGTGCATATATAAAAATGTCTTAAGAACACAAAAGTGAAGGAACCAATTCAGAACACTTTTTAATTCCAGTTCCCGTGCCTTTTCTTCTATTCCTAAACACTTTGATGCCAAAATTGCACAGGTCTGCCAGTTCAGTCAATATATAACTCACTGGGAACTCACCAGAAGAACTGCAAATAGGCAAGAACCACGATAGCAGTCTTATACCAGAATTTTCGTGGGTCATTACTTTGAAGCCCTACAGTGCAGAAGGAGGCCATTCGACCCATCAAGTCTACACCGATCCTTAGAGAGAGCACTCTACCCATATCCATTTCCCCGTCCACCCTGCCCTATCCACGTAACCCAAACTGCACATTCCTGGACACTAAGGGGCAATTAGTGACCAATCCACCTAACCCGCACATCTTTGGACTGTGCGATGAAACTGGAGCACCCGGAAGAAACCCACGTAGACAAGGGGAGAACGTACAATCTCAACACAGACAGTGACCCAAGGCAGGAGTTGAACCCAGATCCCTGCTGTTGACCACTGTGCCATCATGCCACCCTTTTTGTTAAAATTGAGGCCCCAACAGTGATTCCTGTGGCACTTCACTTATCACATCCTGTCAACCAGAAAAAGGCCCAGTTATTCCAAATCTTAGAATTACTTAGAATCCTTACATTGCAGAAGGAGGCCATATGGGGACCTACCATCCATCCTTTACAAGGCAAATGGAATAACCCGGGGCTGTACTGCGTGAGGCAGACTCACATGGCACAGAGCTGCAAAGGGGCTGCTGTATGGCATGAGTAAATGCTTTGTGGGGTGGGCGAGCCCAACGTCCGCAGACTGGCCATCGGTTCACTGCAATATGCAACCTCCAACAAGCCAGATGCCCAAGGTATATCCTTACTGGCCAGGTACTTGACATTTACTTTTTTTAAATTTAGAGTACCCAATTTGTTTGTCCAATTAAGGGGCAATTTAGCATGGCCAATCCACCTACCCTACACATCTTTTGGGTTGTAGGGGTGAGGCCCACGCAGACACAGGAAGAATGTGCAAACTCCACATGGACAGTGACCCGGGGTCGAACCCAGGTCCTCGATGCCGTGAGGCAGAAGTGCTAACCACTGCGCCACCCTGCCGCCCTTACTTGATCTCACAAACTCTGGCAATATCAGTGACAAAAACCCCGGTCAAATACACCTCAGCATTTATGCGTCGTTGCGTCCCCACCTCACACAGGTATTTGCCCCACGTGTTGTTCATAATGAAAGAAGAATTCCATAGTTTAATGAAGGCTAGAATATTTTAGCTGTTGTTGAAAATAAAAAGAATGGTGATTCAAAATAAACAAGTTAGTGTAAATGATGAAAATATAGATACATATTCAGATTAAATGAATTTAGTTATTTGAAAAATAAGATGAAATTAAACATTGGTTGTTTTTATCTAGCTGCAGAATTTATGAAAAGGAGAATGTGAGGTAAAACAAATTCACATGAAATGTGAAAACTAATATATCAAACGAGGGTTATTTTGATGACAAAAAGTCACAGGATGTATTGTTTTATGAGGAAGTAGAAATAATGCAGTGTTGGTAATGGTAATGAGAAAATGATTTGTTTGGGACGTGGTGTGAAAGTAGTTTAGAGGAAGTGAATTGCATTTTCAGGTAGTGAGTAGTTTCATGGGATTAGAGAGCAATTGTGATGGTGAGAGCATTTGCAGAAAAGGCATATTGAAGTGGAGAACTTTATACTGAAGGAATAGGGAGGTGTTGTGAGCAGTTGTGGGGGGTGGGAGTGAATTGCAGCTGAGAACATGAGAACAGGAGGAGGTAAGTTAAGTCCATCGAACCTGTTTCCTATTCCGGTACGTTGTGACTTGTACGTACTTCAACTACATTTGCCACAGTGGTGATTATTCCAGGGGAGGCAGGAAAAAGGGTGATTACAGGTCATTACTCACAAGGTGGGCTCCTTTGTGTAAAAAGAATTTGGAAGGGGAAAATAAAAAATTGGAGAAGGAGCAGGTGTAAATTTAGAGTGTATTGGCATAAGGAATATTTTTGGGGAGAAAGAAAGAAAAAAAGAATTTCACCTGACTACCTTCACAAATTCAATGAATTCTATTGACTCTTCTTTCTTTAAAAGTGTGTTGGTTTCCCTTCAGTCAGGTAGCATGTCATATAAATAATGTGGTGGGTCAGCTTTACTTACCAAGAAATTATTACATTGATTTTTTATATTTATTCATGGAGTGTGGGGATCACTGACAAGGCCAGCGTTTATTACTTTTGTGAGGGCCACGAAGAATCCAGCACGAGTTTTAAGGATACAAAGTAATAACATTTATTTACAATAACATATATATATAACTGTAGCAGTAACTTCCCTTGCTGCATACTCCTTCCTGCTGGTTCCTGAACTGGCCAGCTTTATTTATACTAGGAGTTTACTAATGGTTTCTCCGCCCCCCCTCATTGGGGAAGCTCATACTCCCACAGGATTGTGGGATTGTCATTAGTCCCCAGCCAATGGTAAGTAGGCAGGTTATAACAATTACTCATCCTTAATTGCCCTTGTGAAGGTGGTGGTGAGTCACTTTCTTCACAACTGGATGGCTTTCTAATAGAAAAGCCATATAAGAGTCAACTGTATCACTGTGGGTCTGGAATCAGGTATAGGCCAGGTCAAGTAATTGGGAACAGATTTCCATCCCTAAAAGAACATTAATGATCCAAAATGTATACTTACAGCCATCCAATAATTTCATAGTCACTATTAACAGCACTTTAGTTTCAGATTTAATTAAATGAATTTAAATTCAGCATGCTGTGATGGGATTTGAACCCATGTCATGGATTATAAGTCCAGGCCTCGCGATTACTAGGCTGGGAACATAACCATTAAGCTATAATTTCCGTTTGCTGAACTATATTCCATCTCCAACAAAGGGAACAATTTCAAAAAGGCAATCCGATGAAGTGAACAGGATGCCCAGAAGTCCAAGAATGAGGCGATTGAAAAAGGACAAGCCTGATGATGGGAACTAAATGTACATATTGCCCGGGATTCTCCGGTTGTTGGGATTCACTGTTTTCTCCGGCAGCGCACCCCCACCTGCGAGTTTCCTGGTGGCCTAGGGTGGCTTCAATGGGGAATCCCATTGACAAGTGGCAGGAGTAGTGAATCTCACCTTCAGCAAACGGTGTACCACCGAGAAACACGGGGCTGGGGGACCAGAGAATCCAGCCCCTTATTTAATAAGTTAATTGAAAACATTTACAAAAGGATCATGGGATGGAGGGGAGAAGGTAGGACTTAGCCTAATGTTCTAAAACTCAAATGCAGCAAATTCATAAATTAAATAGGCAAACAGTTATGCCGAGGCCATGTCAGATTGAACTGTCCAACATTCAGGTAGAGGGAAGGGGTAAACATAAAAACCAAAAAAATGACAAGAGTTGAAATGTGACCAGGCTGATAAATCCACGTCAACTGGTGTCATGGAACATAATGGGTTGGACTTTCTGAAAGAAACAGTAGCCAACATCCATTGCTGGTGACCATCAGGACCCAGAGACAGTCTCAATGCGTGCACTTGCACACTACTTGCATGCAAACCTCAATATTTCAATAGATCCCCTCGCTCACACACAGAGTAACCAACTGTCCGTGATATTCTGGGACTGTCCATTATCTGGGGTTTTGACCCGTCCCAGTTCAGGCCTTCCCAGAGCATGTTTGTTGTAATATGCCTTTAATAAATAACAACATACCATCACTAGAAAGGGAGCATGTCATGTGAGATCCAGCCTCAAATTTACTTTGGCCTATGAGCAGAACACAGCACACACAACTTTGCTGCTGCTTTCTTTAAGCTTTCTGTCCATGTATCTATATGTTCTCATGTGCCTAGTCTAAATAAATGAATGCCAATGTGTTTATCTAGTCACTTATGACTGATTGGTGCTTTTATATAATTATTAAAACATGGTGCACAGTGATGGGTAAAACAGCAAGATTGAGTACAGGTACGACATGGTGAACAGCCTTAGATCGTGGTACTTGGCATGAGATGATCATTGATGTTTTGGTCAGACTGCAACAAGTTTGCAGCATTGGAGAGTGTTGAAACCGCAGCCTGCTGACTGCACATGAATGTTTCGAAGACACAATGAGAGTGTGCTTGAGCAAAGAGCTGTTAAGCAGCTGATCCCTCATGGTGCGATTGCAGCATGTAGCCTGTCCGCTCAGTGAGCGGGGCAATATGTTGAAAGAACCAGCATTGGATGCATTGGATCAATTGGGAAAGCCAGATGTGGGCCGGATCAAAGATGAGTGATGGAGAGTCAAACAATAAAACAAAACCAGCATAAAAATCGAGACAAAGAAGTTTGTAACTATAATGAGTGGCTCCGGGAGTGGCTAAACAACAAATTGAATAAAACAAGTAGGAAGGACAAAGGAATATTGTCAAAATATTCACAAAATTCTCCAGTTTGAATTGGGATGCAGTTGACCTATTATCTGAATTCAAAATACTTAAATAACGTGGAGAGCTATGGTTCCTCAATTGAGGTATGTCTGGGGATGGTGTCCTTGCAGTCAGCGTCGCAGAGAAACGGTCTGGGAATGGTGTACTTGCAGTCAGCGTTGCAGAGAAGCGGTCGTGATTTTAAAATGGGATTACGTGAAAAATACACAAGTAAGTGAAAGTCAGGGTCATTAAAACAAAGTAATATAAGTAAGTAAAATAGGGTAAGGGAAATAAAGTTAGTGTAAGGGAAGTAATTTCTTATATATTCTTACATAATCAATTTTTTTGTTTAAAAAAGTAGGTAAATAAGGGGCTTAATGTAGTCATGGCAGGAGAGTTCACACACATGATATGCTTCTCCTGTGCTATGTGACAAATCATCGAAGCTTCAGTTGTCCCTGGTGTTGGATTCAACATTATAGAGGGGGGTCCTTTAAAATATTAGCTAAAATATACTGGAAAATAAAATGATTCTTGAAAATTATTGAATTTATAGAAATATGAGTATGTTCTAAAATTGGCTAATCTTTTGAATACTGTCCATGACTGTCTCAAATGTTACGAATAATGAATGTACTGCAAGTACTCTTACTGAAAGTAAGAGATATGAGGGTACATTCAACAAGTTTGAAACAATCTCGTAACTGAGACTAGACGTGACGTAGGGAGTTTGAATGTGGGACAAGAGTCGTGGGAAAGGTAATTAATTTGGAGTAATTGATTAATGTCTAATTAACCAATCGTCTTTTAAGTGACTGATACTTTCCTGAACAAGTCAAGGGGGTCTCAGCTGAGAATTAGAACCAATGAAACTAAGTAAGGGGCTAAACCCAGATAAGGATTCCCTTAAGAATATGATCCGTTTGACTGATTAGAGAAACACATTTTAGCCACCAGAGAATCCTTGAATCATTTGTTAAAATTACTTTTAAGGCCTTTTGTTAAAATGACTTTTAATTTGTAAATCTGGAGTCATTATTATCTTCAAGTTTTTGCTTTCACTCTTCAGTGTCTGAAGGACATTTCAAGGCATGCAGGAAAATTCTTTCGATTTAATTTTGTGTGAATGTACCAAAATGAGTTCTTAAAGAAATAAACAGTGCTTATATATTCATTCAAACCGGACTGAGACCTTATCTATGAGCGAGAGATAAGGGAAATCCTACTCTGGTGACCACGTGTGCAGGACGTGCGTCCAACTACTGGCTAACTGCATTTCGTAGCTGGAGCTGAGGGTGGTGTCACTGTCGAGTATCAGCAATTCTGAGCAAGTCATGGCGAGCACGTTCAGTGAGGTGGTCACTTCGCAGGTGAAGATTGAACAGGCAGAAGGGCCATGTCGAGGAAAGCGGGGAGTGCAGGAGTCCCCTGTGCCTATCCTCCTCTCTAAAGGATATACTATTTTGGATATTGTTGGGGGGGCTGATTGTGCAGGAGAAAGCAGTGGCAGCCAACTTCATGGCACCACAATGTCTTAGAAGGCTCTTCAAATGAAGCCATATGGTAGAACCTAAAAACCAAAAAAGAGCAATTACATTGCTAGGAATGTTCTATCACCCCTCTAACAGTCCAAGAGAAATAGAAGAGCAGATATGTAGGCAATTTTCAGTGACGTGTAAAGGAACTTCCCCAGCATTAACTGGGGTAGTCATAGTGTGAAAGGTTGAGTGGGAGTGGAATTCTTAAAATGCGTCAAGGAGAAATTGTAAGCCAGTACGTAGAAGGCTTTACAAGAGAGGGGGAAGTCCTAGACTTAATTTTAGGTAACGAAGCCAGGCAAGTGGTTGAAGTAGCATTCAGTAGACAGCGATCATAGCTCCGTTAGATTCAAGAGTAGACAGGAACAAACATTTCCCCTTGGTGAGGAGGTCAATGACAAGGGGCATAGATTTAAGGTAAGGGGCAGGAGGTTTATTTCACACGGTCAATCTTGTGGTACTTACAGATGTCATCACACTGTTCAAGAAGTTTGCCAAGATTCCATTATCTGTCCCAGAAAGACTGGTAACAATAAATTATTGGCCAAGATTGACACAGAGCCAAATGCCAACATATACCCCTGAAAATTCTAAAAGGCAAATATCCACAGACAAGGAATGCCATGATGAAACCTTCTACTGTGTAACTTTCAGCATATAACAATTCATTAATTCCAAGTGCAGGATCCATAATCCAGGAGTACAAGTGCAATCAATCCGCCTACATGTCACAGATATTCTGCATCGCGGAGGCTAAAGGCCCAATGATTGTCAGCATTCTGTGACCTCGCATACGTAACAATTAATGGAATTAGACATCACACGACAGATCAATCTCAAAAACTACTCATATCAGCTCAGTTCATGACCTAATTTTGAAGTATCCAGAATGATTCGACAAAATTGGCATTTTAAAGGAACTGCAAAATTATACTTTCAATAGAACGCAAGTACATCTATTCATCTGATACATTTTGCACAACCCAAATGGGAGCACCTACAAGAAGAAATGATGAAAGATTCTACACACACAAACCGTGGAAAACCATCATTGAAGAATGTCCTGCTTCAATTCAGCAAGTCCGCAAACACGTGAGACCATTTCAGCTGTACCAAGACAAGCTAGGCATCGTGCGGGGAGTCATTTTTAAAGGCAGGGAGATCATCATACCAGAATATTTGTGACCTGATATTCTTCAACAACACCATCATTCACACAAGGGCATGGATTGGATGAGAAGACTCACAAAAGAGACAATCCATTGGCCGGGTATGAGCAATGACATTGAAGTTGTTGTCAAGAAGTGTGAGACATGTCAAGAGCATATGCCAAGTCCACATGAGGTTCCTACCCATCCTTGGTCCAAAGTTGCATCTGATCTCGTTTGTGTCCATGGCACTGATTCCATTATCATCGTCAACTACTTTAGCAAGTATCCTATTACCCAACAATTGAATAGTAGGCCAAGCACAACTGTAGCACACATTCTAAGTGCTATTTTACCTGATGCACCTTAAGATTTAATTATAATGGTCTGCAGTTTATTGATAAGGTATTTCAGGATATGTGTGAGAGGTGATAACCTAAATAAATGAACGCACAAAATGTTTACTTAATCTCCTTTGAGGGATTGCTGCTTTTATATCATTCTAAAAACACAATAGTGTTTTGTTCCAGATTTCCGCATGCATTGCCCCCCTCCACCCCCGCAAACCCTCATGGTCTCACAGGCTGGCCACCATGTCAATTCAATTTTTTTAACCAGTAGGTGGTCACCCTGCACCCACCCTCCCACCCATCCTCACTCAAAGCGCTTGTTCATTGCTAATCTCTTTAACCAATAAAAAAATACATAAATGCACTCAAAGATCATGTCAATGAAAAGCCCTTCTTTAAACAATAAATAGCAATGCACTTGACCATTTATTTCATTTTAAGTACTTCATTAATTCATGTTAAGACTTTGCCAAGTTTACGTACAATAAATTAAAGGTTAGGTAAAATCATAAAATTGATTAAAAGCTTCTGAAAGATTAAAAATAGTTTTTAAAATGCTCTAGAACTTCAAAAAGGCATTTCGAACTTGAGAACTGCCCAGTGTACCTCAAATTGGCCTGGATGAAAGCTTTGCTGTGGTAGTATGTATTGGGGGTCATGTGGGACTGGAAGCCCTAATGTCATTGGCTGACAGATCCCGGGTCCTGGTTGGCCGTTGACCTCAAGCTCCGCCCTGAAGGCGAAGTATAAGAAGCCGGTGTCTTCCCCCGCAGGCCAGTTTACTATTGGGCTGCTGGGGAACAGACACGCTTAATAAAGCCTCATCGACTTCACTCTATTCGTCTCACGGAGTCTTTGTGCGCTACAATTTATTAAGCGTGCCTAAAAAGGACTATGGAGCTCAGGATCATTCCAGAATGCCTGAGGATCAGCCCCCACGCAGTGAATGCGGCAGCAGCCTTCAAACACTGGCAGACTTGCTTCGAGGCCTACATCAGATCGACCACCGGCCGAGTCTCAGACGAACAAAAACTGCAGGTCCTGCACTCGAGGGTGAGCACGGAGATTTTCACCCTCATTGAAGACACCGACGATTTCCAGACGGCGTTCACAGCACTCAGAAGTCTCTACGTTCGCCCAGTTAACCAAATCTACGCTCGCTACCAGCTCGCGACAAGACGGCAAGCCCCCGGAGAATCGATGAACGAGTTCTACGCCGCGCTGCTGATTTTGGGACGAGCCTGCAGCTGCCCGTCGGTGAATGCAAACGAACACACGGACATGTTAATGCGCGACGCTTTTGTGGCAGGTATGCAATCCTCCCAAATCCGCCAAAGACTTCTAGAAAAAGAGTCGCTAGGACTCTCAGAGGCACGGGCCCTAGCAGCCTCCCTAGACGTGGCCGCGCGTAATACCCGCGCCTACGGCCCCGACCACCCGGCAGGCCATTGGGCCCCGTACGTACCCGTCGCGGCAAACCCCCTACCACCCCCCCCCGGACACCCCACAGGCTTGCGCAGTCCAAACGCCGAGTCGCACCGGGGGCGCCCGCTGTTATTTCTGCAGCCAGGCGAAGCACCCCCGACAACGCTGTCCGGCCCGCGCAGCCATCTGCAAAAGCTGCGGGAAAAAGGGCCATTATGCGGTTGTGTGCCGATCCCGCGAGGTCGCCGCCGTCCCGGGGCCGCAGGGAGCCCTACAAGCAGTCTATGCGTCCCAACCCCCCCAGCACGCCATGTGCGACCCGCAGGCGCAGCCGCTCTGGGTCCCGACCACGGCGGTCCCGGGAGAACTGGGAGCCCTGCACGCTGCCTACGCTCCCCAACCCCCCTCCCCGCAGCCCATGTATGACCCGCCGCCGGTGCTCCCGCTTTGGGTCCCGGCCAACACTCTCCACGGAGAGGAGGGGGTTTTTCGCGTCCCTAACGCCACCCTCACCCCCGTCCCGCGCCCCACGCCTGACAAGCCTGACCCGCCGGCGCCACCTACTTGGACCCCGACCACCGCTGTCCCCGGTGAGGGAGCTCCTCGCGCTCGCGGCCCCACGCCTGACCCGCCGGCGCCGCCGACTTGGGCCCCGACCACCGCTGCCCCCGGCGAGGGAGCTCCGCGCGGTCCTAGCGCTCGCGGTCCTGGCGCTCGCGGTGAGGGAGCTCCGCGCGGTCCTAGCGCTCCCCAGACCCCCCAGCACACCATGTGCGACCCGCAGACGCCGCCATTTTGGGTCCCGACCACCACGAGGGGAGGAGGGGCGCCGTTGTGCGACCCGCAGACGCCGCCATTTTGGGTCCCGACCACCACGAGGGGAGGAGGGGCGCCGCCATCTTGGACCGCCCCCGACCTGTACGACGCATGGGGGCGGCCATTTTGTCCACCCCCGCCGCCATCTTGTGACCCTCCAGCCACGTGCGATGTATGGGGGCGGCCATTTTGTCCATCCCCGACGCCATCTTGGACGGCAACAACGGACCCCACCCCACTACTACAACCACGGCTCGCTTCGGTTACGCTCGATCAGGCTCGGCCCCGGACTCTCCAGACGACGACGACAACGGTCCTAATTAACGGCCACGAGACGCAATGCCTAGTCGACTCCGGGAGCACGGAAAGCTTTATACACCCCGACACGGTAAGATGCTGTTCCTTGACCACCTATCCCAGCGCACAAAAGATTTGCCTAGCTGCAGGATCCCACTCCGTACAGATCCAGGGATTCTGCATAGTTACCCTAACGGTGCAGGGGAGGGAGTTCAAAAACTACAAACTTAACGTCCTTCCCCAACTCTGTGCCCCCACCTTGCTGGGATTAGATTTCCAATGTAATCTACAGAGCCTTACGTTTAAATTCGGCGGCCCCATACCCCCACTCACTATCTGCGGCCTCGCTACCCTCAAGGTGCAACCCCCGTCCTTGTTTGCGAACCTCACCCCGGATTGCAAACCCGTCGCCACTAGGAGCAGACGGTACAGCGCCCAGGACCGGACCTTCATTCGGTCCGAAGTCCAGCGGCTACTAAAGGAGGGCATAATCCAGGCCAGCAATAGTCCCTGGAGAGCGCAGGTGGTAGTAGTGAAGACAGGGGAGAAACAAAGGATGGTCATTGACTATAGCCAGACCATCAACAGGTACACACAACTAGACGCGTACCCTCTCCCCCGCATATCCGACATGGTCAATCGGATTGCCCAGTATAAAGTCTTCTCCACCGTGGACCTCAAGTCCGCCTACCATCAGCTCCCCATCCGCCCAAGTGACTGCAAGTACACAGCCTTCGAGGCAGACGGGCGATTATACCATTTCCTACGGGTCCTTTTGGCGTCACAAACGGGGTCTCGGTCTTCCAACGGGAGATGGACCGGATGGTTGATCAACATGGGTTACGGGCCACGTTCCCGTATCTCGACAATGTAACCATCTGCGGCCACGATCAGCAGGACCACGACGCCAACCTCCAAAAATTCCTCCAGACCGCCAAAGCCTTGAACCTCACGTACAACGAGGACAAGTGCGTTTTTAGCACCGACCGGCTAGCCATTCTGGGCTACATAGTACGCAATGGGATAATAGGCCCGAACGTATGCGCGCACTCATGGAATTTCTCCTCCCGCACTGCCCAAAAGCCCTGAAACGCTGCCTGGGGTTCTTTTCGTACTACGCCCAGTGGGTCCCCCAGTACGCAGACAAGGCCCGCCCCCTAATACAGACCACGACCTTCCCTCTGTCGACAGAGGCTTGCCAGGCCTTCAGCCGCATCAAAGCGGACATCGCAAAGGCCACGATGCGCGCCATTGACGAGTCCCTACCCTTCCAGGTCGAGAGCGACGCCTCCGACGTAGCTCTAGCGGCCACCCTTAACCAAGCGGGCAGACCCGTGGCCTTTTTCTCCCGAACCCTCCACGCCTCAGAAATCCACCACTCCTCAGTGGAAAAGGAAGCCCAAGCCATAGTGGAAGCTGTGCGACATTGGAGGCATTACCTGGCCGGCAGGAGATTCACTCTCCTCACTGACCAACGGTCGGTAGCTTTCATGTTCGATAATGCACAGCGGGGCAAAATTAAAAATGACAAGATCTTAAGGTGGAGGATCGAGCTCTCCACCTTCAACTATGAGATCTTGTACCGGCCCGGAAATCTGAACGAGCCGTCCGATGCCCTATCCCGCGGCACATGTGCCAACGCACAAATTGACCGCCTCCAAACCCTCCACGAGGACCTCTGCCACCCGGGGGTCACTCGGTTTTACCACTTCATCAAGTCCCGCAATCTCCCATACTCTTTAGAAGAGGTCCGTACAGCCACAAGGGACTGCCACATCTGCGCGGAATGCAAGCCGCATTTTTTCAGGCCAGATGGAGCGCACCTGATTAAGGCTTCCCGCCCCTTTGAACGCCTCAGTCTCGATTTCAAAGGGCCCCTCCCCTCCACCGACCGCAACGCATATTTTCTTAATGTAGTGGACGAATACTCCCGCTTCCCTTTTGCCATTCCCTGCTCCGACATGACCGCGGCCACAGTCATTAAAGCCCTGAACAGCATCTTCACACTGTTCGGTTACCCCGCATACGTCCACAGCGACAGGGGGTCCTCTTTCATGAGTGACGAGCTGCGCCAGTTCCTGCTCAGCAAGGGCATAGCCTCAAGCAGGACGACCAGCTACAACCCCCGGGGGAACGGGCAAGTAGAAAGGGAGAACGGCACGGTCTGGAAGGCCGTCCTACTGGCCCTACGGTCCAGGGATCTCCCAGTTTCACGGTGGCAGCAGGTCCTCCCGGACGCTCTCCATTCCATCCGGTCGTTATTATGTACAAGCACTAATCAAACGCCTCACGAGCGTCTCCTTGTCTTCCCTAGGAGTTCCTCCTCTGGAGCGTCGCTGCCGACCTGGCTGGCGGCCCCAGGACCCATCCTGCTCCGAAAGCACATAAGGCGGACCCGTTGGTTTAAAGGGTTCACCTCCTCCACGCAAACCCCCAGTACGCCTACGTGGAGTACCCCGACGGCCGACAGGACACGGTCTCCCTGCGGGATCTGGCACCCGCCGGCACCACGCACACCCCCCCGACACCATCAACCCAACCGCCCCCCTTCCTGCCACCGCCGCACCCCGCGACCGCCCCCTTCCCAGGAGGATCAGTCCCCCTCCCCTTTGCACCGACAGCTGAAACCGTACGGCTCCTGGAGGCGACAACACTGGTACAAGCACCACCACCACCGCCGGGGCCGAGGCGATCGACACGGACGACCAGACCGCCCGACCGACTCGTGGCGTCGATGTAAAACAAAGATGGACTGTTCAAAGAACATTTTGTTTTTTCCTATACCCTCTGTAAATAGTTGCAACAGGACGAAACTGTCCAATACTGTACTACCATGTGAATGTTCTATCCTCCCAGGACCAGCCCTGTAAACTCTTACCACCATACGAAGCATCACCCCGCCGGGTTCATTTTTGACAAGGGGTGAATGTGGTAGTATGTATTGGGGGTCATGTGGGACTGGAAGCCCTAATGTCATTGGCTGACAGATCCCGGGTCCTGGTTGGCCGTTGACCTCAAGCTCCGCCCTGAAGGCAAAGTATAAGAAGCCGGTGTCTTCCCCCGCAGGCCAGTTTACTATCGGGCTGCTGGGGAACAGACACGCTTAATAAAGCCTCATCGACTTCACTCTATTCGTCTCACGGAGTCTTTGTGCGCTACATTTGCCAACACATCTTTTTTCATCTGTTTTCAGCAATATCCCAATATTCTTCAACCATGGACTGATATTTCCTTAGCCTCCACTGGGGAACATTGAAGCATTATGTCTTCATCTCGCATATGTGTTTTGCAACAATCTAATACCACTTCTCAGTTACATTATCTATATTCCCAAAAAACTCTATCCAGGCTGGTAACTTTGAGAGGGTGTGAATACATTTCTGGTGGCTCCTCTGCTGTTCAGTGTCCAGTCACTGGGTCACTTTCTCTCTCCTTTCTTATTTACACTCTTGTGGAGAAAAAAACAAAAAGAGGAATGTTTGTTTCCCACTTTTTCTATACAGGTTTGAGAAATGAAAATGCTTTCATAACTTTGGAACATTGCACTCTGTTGTTCATGAACCGACTGTGACTGCAGAACTTCCCACATCGTCTCATGGAATCATAGAATTTACAGTGCAGAAGGAGGCCATTCGGCCCATCGAGTCTGCACTGGCTCTTGGAAAGAGCACCCTACTTAAGCCCACATCTCCACCCTATCCCCATAATCCAGTAATCCCACCGAAATGTTTTGGACATTAAGGGCAATTTAGTGTGGCCAATCCACCTAACCTGCACATCTTTGGGCTGTGGGAGGAAACCGGAGCACCCGGAGGAAACCCATGCAGACACGGGGAAAATTTCTCTCAGTCAGTGACCCAAGCCGGGAATCGAACCTGGACCCTGGAGCTGTGAAGCAACAGTGATAACCACTGTGCTACCGTGCTGCCCTAGTGCTACTGTGCTGCCCTTGTATCTGCCTTATATCACTTTAGCTGAGTGGGATCCCAAATCTTAATTGCCTCCACCTCTTGTTGAGTTAACTAAAAAAGTCTTCCGCTTCTCTTTTTTCACAAATTACGTGCCATATTTTTGGTTTGACAGCAATTGTTATTTTTAGTCACAGATTGATTTATTTGACAACTATTGAAGAACTCGTATCACGTCCCTTATGTAATTCACACAGGCAAAAAGAGCAAAGATGCATCCCAGGATTCTTCTGTGATGAAACTGTTTCAATTCCTTCATATCCAGTTTTGATGTCCTCTCTTCGCAAAATTTTGCTCTCCCCTTTCTTGGTCAATTGCCATAATGTGGCCCTCCTCTTCACTCTGTCATATCTGAAACTCTCGTTCTTAGGTTCAAATCCCTTCATGGCCTCATGACCACTGTAACCTTCTCCAATCCTCAGAGAACACACCATTCCTTTAACTCTAGCCTCTTGTGCATCCCCACTTCATTTTACCGTATTATTGGCACGTGTGCCTTCAGCCATCTCGTTCCATGCTCTGGAATTCCCTCTACAAACCTCCTTGCTTCTTATCTCCCTCTCTTTTTTTACAACTTTCCTTAAAGCCTCCTTTTCCACCAAATGTTTGCTCACCCTTTCAAATACCTCATTCATTGACTTGTGCATGTTTATCTGATTATAGCTCTTTGAATCCCCTTGGAAATGTTTTTCAAAGGTGCTTGTAAATGCAAGTTATTGTTATGGTTTGATACTGGGGATTATTGTATATCAGTAGAGTGCAGTTCAGTAACTTGAATTAGATCTGTTGTTCTGTACAAATTATGCATGTCAGTGGTTCTGATTCTTGTCCCTAGCATTACCACCAAATCCAGAAATCACTTTGATCAATCAATCATTGAACCTTGATCTTTAACAGAAAATAGCTTGAAGCACTGAAAATGACTTCCTTTACTGCATTTCTATTTTTGTGCATTTCTGATGGCAGATGGGCAGATTCTGGTGGCTAGTTAAATCCTTGTAATTTGTAATTCTGACCATATTAGAGCAGTATTTAGGATGAAAGAATGTGATTTCAGCAATATATCATCGCCTCATTTTGTTTACTGTGAGGATATGTCTGATAAGGTCTAAAGTCTGCCAGTATTGTGCAATAAATAGTTGTTGATTCATGGTTGGAGATTTAAAACAATCTAATTGTAATGAAAACAAAAAGGTCAATTTTAATCAGTATTCACAATTTTATTATTTTATTATTGAACTAAATTTAATACCTATAACTCATACATTGAATTGAACATTCCAAAACTTACCGGACATTTACAAGCATGGGTTTAATTTATTGCACTTAAATTGAGCAAAATTTTCCTCAGAAAAATATATTCTTGGAGGAATTCTTTAGGATGAAGGATGAATTTGATTTTGTGTTGTGTAAAGCAGTTCATATTCAGTATCAAGTGTTTTACAAAATCATGCAGTCAAAATTATCACCTCCTGCTCCAATACCCCCTTCCCATCCCATCCGTGGATCACATGCAAAGACTCAGGAGACTAGATTCATAAAATGATTACAGCACAGAAGGCCACAGTATCCATGTCATCTCTCTGTAAGACTGTAAGAACAACCCAGTTGGTACCCCCCACCCCGCCTTTTCCCCATAGCTCTGCACCTTCTTTCTATTCAGATCCACTTCACTTTGGAGAACTATGACTGAATCTTGCTTCACCACGCTCTCAGGCGGTACTTAGGAATGTAGGAATAGGAGTAGGCCATTCAGCCCGTCATTATCATCATGGCTGATCAGATACTTCAATGTCCTATACACACACTATACCCATAACTCTTTACATATTGTTAATGACAAACCTATCAATCACTACCTTAAACATACTCAATGGTTAAGCCTTGGACGGGATTCTCCGAGCACACGCTGGGCCGGAGAATTGCCGGGGGTGCGGGAAATTCCCGCCATGCCGCTCCGATACCAGGCCGTGATTCTCCGGCGACCGAAGAATCGGCGCCAATCGTGCCCCCGCGGTTGCCACGGCACTGGTCGGGCGCCGCTGAAATAAGCCCCTGCGGCGATTCTCCGCAGGCGATCAGCCGAACTCCTGCCGGCGTGGTTCCAACATGGTACCACCCGGCGGGAAGTCAGACCCGCGGCCACGATGGACGTCCTGGCGGGGGGATCTGACTCCGGGGGCCTCCGGGTCTCGGCCCGCGATTGAGGACTTCCGATCGGCGGGCGGCCGCAATCTGGAAGGGGCCTACCTCATTCCGTGCAGCGCGCTGTAAGGTCCCCGACATGTTGCTCCGCACCGGCGCGGATACAGCAACCAAGCGCATGTGCCGGCGTGGAGACCGCCATCGCGCACATGCGCGGACCCGGGCCGGCCGTGCAGGGCCGCCATTCGGCGCCGGAGCAGCGCGCAGCACTCCGGCGCTGTGCTAGCCCCCTGAAGACCAGTGAATTGCTGGGCCAGGAGGCTCGTTGAAACTGGGATTTCGGAGGATCCCAGCCCTTACCTGCACCTAACCTGCCCATTCCTTTAAGTATTTTGTAGATTTCAATTACACCAACTTTCATTCGGCGAAGCCCAAGAGAATACAGGCCCAGTTTTCCCAATCCCTCTTGATAAGATAACCCCACCATCCCCGGGACAAGTCTGATGAATATTTGTTGCACTCCCTCTGTAGCAATAATATCCTTTCTGAGGTAAGGGGACAAAAACTGCACACAGTACTCCAACGGTCTAACTAAATTCCTATAGAATTGAAGCAAGACCTCACCACTCCTGTACTCAAATCCTCTTGTGATAAAGGCTATCTAATTCCTGGAATGGAGGGATTGTCTGTGAGAAAGGACTAAATAAATCGGGGCTTTATTCTCTGGAGTTTTGAAGAACGAGAGACGATCTCATTCAGATATATAAAATTCTTGCAGGTCTTGACAAGGGTGGATATTTCCCCTGGCTGGGGGTGTGCAACCAGGCGACAGTCTCAGAGCTAAGGGCAGGCCATTTAAGACTGGGATGAGGAAACATTTCTTCACTCAGAGGTGGTGAATCTTTGGAATTCTCTGCCCCAGAGGGCTATGGGGGCTCAGTCATTGAGTAAGTTCAAGACTGATGGAATTCTACATATTAAAAGCATCAAGTGAAACAGGGATAGTGCAGCAAAAAGATTTTGAAGGTGAAGATCAACTATAATCTTGCTAAATGGCAGAGCAGGCTTGAAGGGCTGAACAGCCAACCCCCGCTCCTATTTCTTATCTTCCTATAGAACCTCCAGTACAGAATTGGAAGCAGAAAGGCAGAAGACCCTCTGAATCCATTAAAGAGATAAGCTTATCAAGGTGCAAAGGATGCCCATTGTCCCCTCAATGGTCTCCTCTGAAATGGACCTGGCAGCCCCAGGTGTGACAACTCTGTAGGCATAACAAGGTTTGATCTGCGAGTTTGCTGTTTTCATGATTATAATGTCCTTACAATTGGGTGTGAGCTTCCATGATGGTGATAGGATTCTTTTGCTCCTGGTGATAGCTTCCAGAACGAAGGGTCAGTCATGCGGTCATGTGACTTGTAGCCACACTCTTTTTTGGTTCAGCAGAAAGTCCATTTTAAAAATAGCAAAAAACAATAAAGTTTTGAGATATATAATTTTGGATTTCTTTTCATGTCTTATTGACCAACAGATGTGAATGCCCACAGAGTGCAAAGTCAAGGAATAAGCAAAAATTCAGTTCTAAGCCAAGACTAATCTAAAAAGATTCAGTGCTGCAAAAGGTCAGAGCAGCCCATTTCTTATTTTTGAACTTGCTGTTTTTATTTTTATTTTCTCACATCATACAGAAATAAAAGATTAACATGGTAACAGTGTTGGGATTTTACATTACGTTAATCGTCAGTACTGTTGACAGAAATATAAGGAATAATACTACAAAGACATTTCTAGTTTGCACATACAGACAAGTGTTGATACGGCAGATAAATAAGAATTTGATGATGATAACTGGTCCATATAAAAGTTGCTTCCTTACATAGAGTACCAGTGAAAAATGACATGAGGAAATATATGGGAAAGCACGGTTGAAAACAATAGAAGGGTAAATAAAATATATATCATAAATGGTGTTGGGTTGGGGTGGTGGTGGGATGGGGAATGCTCTCTGTGGTTTAGCTCATGTGAACAACATTCCCATTACTGAGAACCACCTTTGAGATAATGTTTTGCTCTATAAGTGTAATGGATGAATTATTCTTTCTATCTCAAATAGCTCCCTGACTTTGGATAACCAAGATTTATAGGTTAGGTGGCTCAGCCTGATACAGTTTAAGGTGATCCACCGAGCATACATGACCGTGGCCCGGATGAGCAGATTTTTTGAAAGGGTGGAGGACAGATGTGGGCAATGTGCGGGAGGGCCCGCGAATCATGTCCGCATGTTTTGGGCATGTCCAAAGCTTAGGGGATTCTAGCAGGGATTTGCAGATGTCATGTCCATGGGTGGTGCCGAGTCCAGAGGTGGCGATTTTTGGAGTGTCGGAAGACCTGGGAGCTCAGGGGGCGAGAGAGGCTGACATTTTGGCCTTTGCCTCCCTGGTAGCCCAGAGAAGGATCTTATTGGTGTGGAGGGACTCGGAGCCCCCGAAATCGGGGGTTTGGATTTGTGACATGGCCAGGTTTCTCAGGTTGAGAAAATCAAGTTCGCCCTGTGAGGATCAACGTTAGGGTTCGTCCAGAGGTGGCGGCCATTAATTGACTTCTTTGGGGAAAATTAAACTGTCAGCGGATACGATAAGGAGGAGTGAGGTTAGGGAAGGAGGGGGGTTAGGGAAGGAGGGGGTTGGGGGGGATAGTTTAGGCGTGATCAGCGAGTGGAAGAGGAGGGACTGGGGAACTGTGTGTGTAAGCCATGTTGGCTGAGGTATAGTTGTTTGTTGGGGGGGTATTATTTACTGAGTTATGTTTACATTTGAAATTGTTATAAGGTCACAAATGCCTTACTAAAATGTTTATTAAAAAAAGATTCATAGGTTCGTCTTAAGGGCTTCTGCCAATTGAGAGCGATGCCCTTAATGGCAGCTGTATGCAAAATGTGTAAGAGATAGTTATGTTTTTGCCCTTCCATCCCCTTTGGAATTGTACATAATAGAGCAGTTAGTGGGTCTATGGAATGTCCATGTGGAATACCATGGCCAGTGTTTTGAATATCTTATCCCATTACTCTCTCAACTTTGGGCCCCAGAATGTGTGTAAGTAATGACCAGTTGGTTCCCTGCTGTATCTCCAGCAACTACTTATGGGGGAGGAACCAAGTTTTACAGTATTATGTGGTGTTCTGAAGTATCTAGTAATGAGCTTCCATTTATATTCTCTCCAGGCATTTGAGAAGATAACAAGATGGGCCTCAGAACAAATTTCATTCCAGTCTTCCACCAGTATCTCCTCTTGCACCTCAACTTTCCATTTCCTTTTAATGTATAAGGAATTGGTAGGCACCATGGAGAGCAATTACTATTAATATACAGGATATTATTTTTCCCCGAGTGACACCTCATTGGATGTTTACAAAGTATGACTATTGGAGACAGACTTCTTACTTTGTTTAGGTCTTCATGTTTTTTTTTTAAATGTCTTACCATTTAGTATCTAAAAAAGTCAGTATTTGGAAGACCAAAGTTCTTTCTGACCTGCTCAGATGATTTTAGAGTATCCTGCTGAAATAGCTGATGAAGGAAGGTAAGACCATATTCAGACCATTTCTTAAATCCGTTATCATGCATCAAGGGTATGCCATTTTTTATAGACCCTCAGAGCCGAGATTTAACCAGGTAAGCTTTTCACAGTAACTTCATTGCAGTGTTAATGTAAGTCTACTTGTGACAATAAAGATTATTATTATTAAATGATTTCTGAATTTCTTTCCAAATATTGATAGTCAATCTCGGCCATTCGCTCCTTCTGCAGTCCCTTATGCTATTACCCATAAAAGGCAGTGCCGTTAATGGAAGTTGGCATGCAAGTTTCTCCAGGTTCACCCACCACAGTTCTAGAATTTAAAATTGGTGAGTGCTAAACCTCCTTCCAATTTAGTAAGCAGGATGTTTTAAATCACACTCAGGGTTGTTTTCCTTGTCATCTAAAATGGGAGATCAGACAATCCAGCATGTTGAATGTAGCTTTTGGAATCTGAATAGGTAACATCTGGAACAAGTACAACAATCTGGGAGGACATTCATCCTAATAACTTCAATCCGCCCTAACAGAGAGAAGGGTAGGGTCAGCCACTGATCCAGATTACTCTTGATACAGTTAATGAGATCAGTGTAATTTGCTCCATACATTCTATCAGTTAATGATGGGACAAGAATACTGAGGTACTACTTCTGGTGGCAGCCATGGACTGAGCAATCGCACAAAAGGTGGCTCACGCCGGGAAACTTCTTTTTGGACCATTTTGACCAGAGGAACGGGCACCAAACCTGTAAAGAAAAACTATTGACCCTCATCAACAACTCACTCAATTTAGAACCAACAGACAGGTCACAATGGAGCAAAAGCAGAGAGAGTAAAACTCCAATATCGGAGCCAGGGACGCATGTGGAAACCCGAATCCGAACATGACGGACCTAGCAGAGTCGCCAATGCCATCTCAGTCATCGATGGAAAAGCTGATTGAGTTCATCTCGATAAACTACATAAGCACGGGAGGCAGTAAAAGAGGACCTAATGTCGGCAATGGAGACAGCAATCGAGAGCCGCTGGTCCCCTTACGTGGAACAATGGACAGGGTGGAGCGACAAATGGAGGCTCAAGGAGCAACGATCCAGGAAGTGGAGAAAGCGGTCATCAAGCAAGACAAACGGATTGTCTCACTCGAAGCCGAAATAATGAGGTTGGCAGCAGGTTGGCAGCAACCCAAAGGACAATAAAGACAAGATAGATGACCAGGAAAACAGGTTCTTGCACCACAAACTCCAGATCGTCAGGCCACCAGAGGGCAGAGAAGGTAGGAACCGAACCAAGTTTGTTGGGGAGGAGGGCTTCACCTAACCCTCTGAGGTAGACCAGAACAGGTCGCTCTGCCAAAAGCTGAGACTGGGGAACCACCGGGGACAATAATCGTAAGACTCAACAAATACCAAGACAACGAACAAATCCTGAGTTGGCCGAGGAATATGTGGCTGTGCAAATGGGAAGGACACACCATCCGTGTCTATCAGGACATTGGGGCCAACCTGGCCAAGCGCAGAGCGGAGTTTAATGGAGCCAAAGTGGCACCCTTTAAAAACAAAGGGCTAGATTCTCCATTCCTGAGACTAAGTGTTGACGCCGGGGCAGGATTCGTGGACTTTCACAACAGCAAAACTGGTGCCCAACCCGGACCGATTCAGTGACTGAGGAGGGGCTAGCACAGGTGCCACGTGGAACACAATCGATTTCAATGAAAAACGGTGCAGGATTCGCTGGGTCCTTGGTTGACATCTGGGAGGTAGAATACAAGTCCAGGGATGTACTTCTGAGGCTATATAAGGCTCTGGTCAGACCCCATTTGGAGTATTGTGAGCAGTTTTGGGCCCAGCATCTAAGGAAGGATGTGCTGGTCTTGGAAAGGGTCCAGAGGAGGTTCACAAGAATTATTCCTGGAATGAAGTGCTTGTTATATGAGGAACGGTTGAGGACTGTACTCGTTGGAGTTTAGAAGGATGAGGGGGGATCTTATTGAAACTTACAGGATACTGCGAGGCCTTAATAGAGTGAACATGGAGAGAATGTATCCACCTGTAGGAAAAACTAGAAGCAGAGGATATAATCTCAGACTAAAGGGACGTTCCATTAAAACAGAAATGAGGAGGAATTTCTTCAGCCAGAGGGTGGTGAATCTGTGGAACTCCTTGCCGCAGAAGGCTCTGGAGGCCAAATCACTGAGTGTCTTTAAGACAGAGATAGGTAGGTACTTAATTAATAAAGAGATCAGGGAGTATAGAGAGGAGGCAGGATGATGGGGATGGGGAAAAAATCAGCTATGATTGAATGGCGGAGCAGACTCAATGGGCCGAGTGGCCTAATTCTGCTCCTATGTCTTATGGTCTTATGGTCTAAGCTGCAGCCGCACATACACATTATACTCCCCACACACACTCATCCCAGCCAACAAGATGGCACTGGTTGTGCTGGAGCACGCCCATACATCTGATGGGTCGGCTGGCGCCAGAGGGAACGTAACGGGGTGGCCTGGGGGGACACGTATACGACCCATGGTTCTAAATTCACAGTGGGCAGTCAGCGGGGTGCGCAGCTGCATGGCTGCCTTTCCGGCTGCGGCAACGGCGTTCTGTACCCATCCATCCCGACCCCTGAGCCCACCTCTTGGCCACTCCCTGCTACTCCCCCCGGCCCAGGCAGAAGCCCCCCCAGCCAGCGGCACAACTGTCAGCAAACTATTGCGATGTTGGACATTTTCCGTATCCCCTCTCCCTCAGCAGCCAAGAAACCGGTTTCACCATTTTTAAAAGCACAAGGGAACTGTGCCATTGGGAACTCGGCCCATTGGAGGCAGTGAACCACGGAGGCACATGAGAATACTGGGTCAGGCCCATGAATGATATGCAAACGGTGTTTACTGTACATGCGTTCCGGACCGCATTGACGCCGCTACCGAGGTGACGGAGAATTGCAATTTGAGTCAAATCGGTGTCCGCCGATTTTTACGTCAGAACCTATTTTCCGTTGAATCGCATTTCCCTATTCCAGTGTCAGCCATCGGAGAATCCCGCCCAAGGTGCGATTCGAAATGCTAGACCTGGCAAGACTTTGTATCACATTCAAAGACAGGGGGCGCGATTCTCCACTCCCGCGCCGGTTGGGAGAATCGCCTGGGCCGCCAAAATTTCCCGCGATCCCGGTCCAACGCCCTCAGGCGATTCTCCCAAGCGGCGGGAATGGCCCCTTCGAGTTCCGCGGGCCGCAGGTCGGAGAATCGCCCAAGACACCCAAAATGGCGATTCTCTGGCACCCCTGCTATTCTCAGGCCCGGATAGGCTGAGCGCTGAGCGGCCAGCCCAAAACGGCGGGCCCCCCGGCGCCGTCCACACCTGGTCGCTGCCGTCGGGAACAGCACGGGAACGCTGGGGGGGGCGGCCTGCGGGGGGGGGATCCTGCACTGGGGGGTACCTCAAATGTGGGGTAGCCCGCGATCAGTGCCCACCGATCGTCGGGCCGTCCTCTCTGAAGGAGGACCTCCTTTCTTCCGCAGCCCCTCAAGATCCGTCTGCCATCTTCTTGCAGGACGGACTCGGAGAGGACGGCAACCACGCATGCGCGGGTTGGCGCCGGCCAACCCACGCATGCGCGGGTGACGCCAGTTATGCGGCGTCGGCCGCGTCATGTATGCGGCGGCGCCTTTATGTGGCGACAAGGCCTGGCGCGTGTAAATGACGCGGCCCCGCTCCTAGCCCATTATCGGGCCCTGAATCGGTTGGGATAGGGGCCGTTTCGCACCATCGTGAACCTCGGCGGCGTTCACGACGGCGTGGGCACTTCGGCGCGGGAGTGGAAAATCACGCCCAGGGATTCTCCGCAGCCTTGCGCCAACATCATAGCGGGCATGGGGGTGGAAGATCCACTTTCATGCTGTAATTGGACCCGGTGCCAGTCTGGCGATTCTCCGGGTGAAAATCACATGGCCGCAGAGTGCGCCGCGCCGCCGAGGGGCCATTGCCAGAGACCCAGCAATCCTCTGCTCCCGAATGGCCGAGTTCTCAACGGCATGGAACTAACCACTTATTGGTGGACGGGAAGCTGCCATGTCGGCTGGGGACTCAGTCCGCGACCGCCCTGGTCGGGGGTGGGGGGATCGGAGGCCGGGGGGGGCCTTATAGGCGGCCTCGGATTAAGTCTGCACGGTTGCAGGCTCGGGTGCACGGCCGATCGGAGGCGGGGGGGGGGGGGGGGGGGGGGGGGGGGGGTCTCTTTTCTCTGTGTGGCTCCGCAGTTCACTATGGAGGTCAGCGCAGCCACTGGAAGCCGCCGCCATGCGCGTGCGCGGACTTCGAACCGGAAATGCGGGGACCCGTATCCGCAGCTAAAGCTGCGAGATTTACTCCGGGTCCCTGCTAGCCCCCTGTAGGGCATTGAATTCATTCAACTTTTTTATAGTAAATTTGGGAGTAAAACCTCACCGTTTTGACGCCGGCGTGGAGACATAGTCTCATTTTGGAAGAATCCAGCCAGGATGCTGGATTCTCCATCGGCGGGATCCTCCACTTTGCCAGCAGTGTACTCACGCCCACGGATTTCCCAACAGTGTGGGGGTGCCCATAATGGGACACTCCCATTGGCCAGCTGCCGGGATGAAGGATCCCACAGCCGGCGAGAGCATGCCACACCAGAAAGCGGTTATGGCGGGATGGAGAATCCCGACCAGGGACCTTTTCTTCAACACGCCTGAAGAGGCAAATGATTTTGTGCACAGGAATGGACTTGGCAAAAACTGAACGTGATGCCGTAAAACTATGGACCTCGATGAACGCTAGGAGGGATATACAATGTATAGTGCAGTCTTTTGTTTTTGATCTTTTTGGTTTATGATTTTGTCTTGCTTTTCTATATACTTTGGTTCATTTCTATCTCTGCAGTCTTGTGCCATGGTTCGTGGGTAACCCTTCTACATTGCGTTCCATGGTTGCCATGTGGGAAATCATCATATGTGTTGTCACTGAGAACAGAGCTCATGAAGTGGGGCCAGGCCAACGGGGCGAGGAGGGGACTGACACTCCTCCTTGGGCATCAAGGTCGACCCTCTACAGGCCCCAGACAGGGCGACGCTAAATAGAAAAAATAAAGGCTCAGGGCCGGAGGGGACCACACTAGTGAACATGCTAGTGAATAGGAGTAACGTGACGGGGGGTGTGGGCATGGGAGATGAGAGGGCAGATCGTAGAATTGATGGGGTTCAGGGGGAGACTGGGTAGCTTAAGGGAGTAGGGGAGGAGGAGGGTAGAAAGCTGTCATACAGGTCACACGTGGCGATGGGTGGAAAGAGGAAGATGGCGGCAGCCATCTTGGACGGCAAAGGAACAAAGGTGAACCCACGAGGCAGACATAGCTGACCCCAAGGGGGGGGGGGAGGAGGGGGGGGGGGGGGGAGAGACACAGAAAAGCCCCATCAGGAGAGTCACCTGGAACATGAGGGGACTTAATGGCTCAGTCAAAAAATCCCGACTGGTCACCAATCTAAAAAGCATGAAGGTCAATGTAATCTTTAGCACCTAAGAGCTAAAGACCAGATGAGAATAAGGAAAAGCTGTGTGGATAGGCATATCAGGTGAGCTTCAAACTGGGACGACGTCGAGTTCAGCAAAAAGACAATGGTAGAGATCCCCAACCTCGACTCCCACCAACTGATCATGGGGGGAGACTTTAATTGAGTCCTCAACCCAAAGGCAGATAGATCTAGCCCCAAATCAAGGGCTAAATCAGGAATGGCTAAGGAATCCTCATGGAGCAGATGGGGAGGTGGGCCCGTAGTGGTTCAGCCACCCGAGAGAAAAGGTATTCTCCTTCTCTCACGTTCACAAGGCCTATTCCCGAATAGACTTCTTTGTGGTAGGAAAGACAGTGCCTCCAGGGGTAGTAGGGGAGGAATAATCCAAAATAGTAATCTCGGACCACGCACCACACTACGTGGATGTGAGGTTGTAGATGAGCTGGGTCCAGTACCCCCATGGAGGCTGGACACAGCCCTCCTCGCCGACAAGACGTTTTGTGAAAGGATGACATTAACCGTCAACAGGTATGTAACCTGCAACCAGGATGGAGAGGTCTCTCCCTCCACACTCTGAGAGACACTCAAGGCAGAGATCAGGGGCGAAATTCTCCCGAAACGGCGCGATGTCCGCCGACTGGCGCCCAAAACGGCGCCAATCAGACGGGCATTGCGCCGCCCCAAAGGTGCGGAATGCTCCGCATCTTTGGGGACCAAGCCCCAACATTGAGGGGCTAGGCCGACGCCGGAGGAATTTCCGCCCTGCCAGCTGGCGGAAACGGCCTTTGTTGCCCCGCCAGCTGGCGCGGAAATGACATCTCCGGGCGGCGCATGCGCGGGAGCGTCAGCGGCCGCTGACAGTTTCCCACGCATGCGCAGTGGAGGGAGTCTCTTCCGCCTCCGCCATGGTGGAGACCGTGGCGGAGGCGGAAGGGAAAGAGTGCCCCCACGGCACAGGCCCGCCCGCGGATCGGTGGGCCCCGATCGCGGGCCAGGCCACCGTGGGGGCACCCCCCCGGGGCCAGATCGCTCCGCGCCCCCCCAGGACCCCGGAGCCCGCCCGCGCCGCCTTGTCCCACCGGTAAGGTAGGTGATTTAATTTACGCCGGCGGGACAGGCAATTTATCGGCGGGACTTCGGCCCATCCGGGCCGGAGAATCGAGCGGGGGGGCCCGCCAACCGGCGCGGCCCGATTCCCGCCCCCGCCGAATATCCGGTGCCGGAGACTTCGGCAACCGGCGGGGGCCAGATTCACTGCAGCCCCCGGCGATTCTCCGACCTGGCGGGGGGTCGGAGAATGTCACCCCTGGGGAGAGATAATGGGCAGGATTCTCCGGTCCACCAACTGCGTTTTCCGGCGCGGCAACCAGCATCGAGATTCTCCATTCCCGCAGCTGGCCAATGGATGATTCCCATCGTGGCCACCTCACGGTGTGGGGAACTCGCAGGCATGGATGCATTGCCGACAAATGGGAGGATCCCGCCGATGGAATTTTCTATCGAATTTTCTATGCTTAGTCTTCAAATGCCTTTGAAGTTGTGAGGGTTTTGATCTTTCATTTGCCAGTACTTCCATACATATAACACACACAAACTTTGCACCCTGATTTATAGTGACCCAATTAATAAACTCATACATCAAGAAATCATCTTTATACTGCTTTGCTCCTTTCAGTTTCTTCTTCGTGGATTGTTTACCAGAGGCCCTGGAACTCTCACCAGCTTTGCTGGCAGCTACAAAATGGAGGCATCTCTCTCGCGGCCAGAGCACATGACGTCGGTGTACGGGGCACGTGACCTGCTCTCTGCCAGTGCTCCAGGCAGGAAAACTGTATCGGTTTTAAAAAGAATCTGCTCCTGGGTCAGCTCAAGCGGTCAGCCTCGCTGTGCTCTGGGCCTGCGCACTGCTAAAGGGGCATGCAATAGTGAGATAGCCGGCATCCTGAAAGCCCGGTCTCGGCTGGCAGTAGTTGGGCACTACCGTCCTCAATCGGGAAGGCCTTGACCGATGGCCCTGAAACTCTCCCGACAGGGTTGGAGAAGGGGGAGTGAAGGAAGGGTTGGGGATCGCATGGAGAGTTGGGGTGTGGATGCTCACGTGGCGGCGGAAAGATCTTGTGGTGGAGGGATGGGGGGGGGTTGTGTCTACTCACTTTTGCTGCCCGGTGTACGTCATTGACCTTTTTCCGGCACTGGAAGCCAGTCCTCCTGGTCATACTTCCGGCACTCACAACCGCTGCCACCTCGTCCAAGGCAGCACCAGCTGCCCAATGGCTGACCCTTCGGGACCCTCGGGGGAACAGGACATCACTGGCCTCCACTGCGTCTAGGAGTTTCCCGAAGTCTGCATTCCTGATTCTTGGGGCCGGCCTCCTGAGCGCCAGTCTTGCGAGCTGGCTGGGGTTAGCTGAGCAAGTGCTGCTCAGCAGGTTTTCCAGGAAATTAGCAGATCTGGAATAGAAAGTCAAGAAGCCAGTCCACAATAACAACTTTAATAATTGCCCGTGCCTTCCAATGTCAGACCCAAAGAACACCTCCCCCAATTACTGCCAGACCTAGATTCTCCACCGCTGCTAGACTCAGACAGTCCCACTGCTGCTAGACTCAGACAGTCCCACTGCTGCTAGACTCAGACAGTCCCACTGCTGCTAGACTCAGACAGTCCCACATCTGCCAGACTCAGACAGTCCCATTGCTGCCAGACCCAGACAGTCCCATTGCTGCCAGACTCAGACAGTCCCTTGCTGCCAGACTCAGACAGTCCCATTGCTGCCAGACTCAGACAGTCCCATTGCTGCCAGACTCAGACAGTCCCATTGCTGCCAGACTCAGACAGTCCCATTGCTGCCAGACCCAGACAGTCCCATTGCTGCCAGACTCAGACAGTCCCTTGCTGCCAGACTCAGACAGTCCCATTGCTGCCAGACTCAGACAGTCCCATTGCTGCCGGACCCAGACAGTCCCACTGCTGCCAGACTCAGACAGTCCCACTGCTGCCGGACTCAGACAGTCCCATTGCTGCCAGACTCAGACTGTCCCTTGCTGCCAGACTCAGACAGTCCCATTGCTGCCAGACTCAGACTGTCCCTTGCTGCCAGACTCAGACAGTCCCACTGCTGCCAGACTCAGACTGTCCCTTGCTGCCAGACTCAGACTGTCCCATTGCTGCCAGACTCAGACTGTCCCCTTGCTGCCAGACTCAGACTGTCCCCTTGCTGCCAGACTCAGACTGTCCCCTTGCTGCCAGACTCAGACTGTCCCCTTGCTGCCAGACTCAGACTGTCCCATTGCTGCCGGACCCAGACAGTCCCACTGCTTTCAGACCCAGACAGCCCCATTGTTGCCAGACTCAGACAGTCCCATTGTTGCCGGAACCAGACTGTCCCATTGCTTCCAGACTCAGACTGTCCCTTGCTGCCAGACTCAGGCAGTCCCACTGCTGCCAGACTCAGGCAGTCCCACTGCTGCCAGACTCAGACAGTCCCACTGCTGCCAGACTCAGACTGTCCCATTGCTGCCGGACCCAGACAGTCCCACTGCTGCCAGACCCAGACAGCCCCATTGTTGCCAGACTCAGACAGTCCCATTGTTGCCGGAACCAGACTGTCCCATTGCTTCCAGACTCAGACTGTCCCTTGCTGCCAGACTCAGGCAGTCCCACTGCTGCCAGACTCAGGCAGTCCCACTGCTGCCAGACTCAGACAGTCCCATTGTTGCCAGACTCAGACAGTCCCACTGCTGCCAGACTCAGACAGTCCCATTGCTGCCAGACTCAGACTGTCCCATTGCTGCCGGACTCAGACAGTCCCACTGCTGCCAGACCCAGACAGCCCCATTGTTGCCAGACTCAGACAGTCCCATTGTTGCCGGAACCAGACTGTCCCATTGCTTCCAGACTCAGACTGTCCCTTGCTGCCAGACTCAGGCAGTCCCACTGCTGCCAGAGTCAGGCAGTCCCACTGCTGCCAGACTCAGACAGTCCCACTGCTGCCAGACTCAGACAGTCCCATTGTTGCCAGACTCAGACAGTCCCACTGCTGCCAGACCCAGACAGCCCCATTGCTGCCAGACTCAGACTGTCCCATTGCTGCCGGACTCAGACAGTCCCATTGCTGCCAGACTCAGACTGTCCCTTGCTGCCAGACTCAGACAGTCCCATTGCTGCCAGACCCAGACAGTCCCATTGCTGCCAGACTCAGACTGTCCCATTGCTGCTAGACTCAGACAGTCCCATTGTTGCCGGACCCAGACAGTCCCATTGTTGCCAGACTCAGGCAGTCCCACTGCTGCCGGACCCAGACAGTCCCACTGCTGCCAGACTCAGGCAGTCCCACTGCTGCCAGACCCAGACAGTCCCACTGCTGCCAGACCCAGACAGTCCCACTGCTGCCAGACCCAGACTGTCCCACTGCTTCCAGACTCAGACAGTCCCATTGTTGCCGGACCCAGACAGTCCCATTGTTGCCAGACTCAGACTGTCCCCTTGCTGCCAGACTCAGACAGTCCCACTGCTGCCAGACTCAGGCAGTCCCATTGCTGCCAGACTCAGACTGTCCCATTGCTTCCAGACTCAGACTGTCCCATTGCTGCCAGACCCAGACAGTCCCACTGCTGCCAGACCCAGACAGTCCCACTGCTGCCAGACTCAGACTGTCCCATTGCTTCCAGACTCAGACTGTCCCATTGCTGCCAGACCCAGACAGTCCCACTGCTGCCAGACCCAGACAGTCCCATTGCTGCCGGACCCAGACAGTCCCACTGCTGCCAGACCCAGACTGTCCCATTGCTGCCGGACCCAGACAGTCCCACTGTTGCCAGACCCAGACAGTCCCATTGCTGCCGGACCCAGACAGTCCCACTGCTGCCGGACCCAGACAGTCCCATTGCTGCCAGACCCAGACAGTCCCATTGCTGCCAGACTCAGACTGTCCCATTGTTGCCAGACTCAGACAGTCCCACTGCTTCCAGACTCAGACAGTCCCACTGCTGCCGGACCCAGACAGTCCCATTGTTGCCAGACTCAGACAGTCCCACTGCTTCCAGACTCAGACAGTCCCATTGCTGCCAGACCCAGACAGTCCCACTGCTGCCAGACTCAGACAGTCCCACTGCTGCCAGACTCAGACAGTCCCACCGCTGCCAGACTCAGACTGTCCCACTGCTGCCGGACCCAGACAGTCCCATTGCTGCCAGACTCAGACTGTCACACTGCTTCCAGACTCAGACAGTCCCATTGCTGCCAGACCCAGACAGTCCCATTGCTGCCAGACTCAGACTGTCCCACTGCTTCCAGACTCAGACAGTCCCACTGCTGCCAGACTCAGACAGTCCCACTGCTGCCAGACTCAGACTGTCCCACTGCTGCCGGACCCAGACAGTCCCATTGCTGCCAGACTCAGACTGTCCCACTGCTTCCAGACTCAGACAGTCCCATTGCTGCCAGACCCAGACAGTCCCATTGCTGCCAGACTCAGACTGTCCCACTGCTGCCAGACTCAGGCAGTCCCACTGCTGCCAGACTCAGACTGTCCCACTGCTGCCGGACCCAGACAGTCCCATTGCTGCCAGACTCAGACTGTCCCACTGCTTCCAGACTCAGACAGTCCCATTGCTGCCAGACCCAGACAGTCCCATTGCTGCCAGACTCAGACTGTCCCACTGCTGCCAGACTCAGGCAGTCCCACTGCTGCCAGACTCAGACAGTCCCACTGCTGCCAGACCCAGACAGTCCCACTGCTGCCAGACTCAGACTGTCCCACTGCTTCCAGACTCAGACTGTCCCATTGCTGCCAGACCCAGACAGTCCCATTGCTGCCAGACCCAGACAGTCCCACTGCTGCCAGACTCAGACTGTCCCACTGCTGCCGGACTCAGACTGTCCCACTGCTTCCAGACTCAGACAGTCCCACTGCTGCCAGACCCAGACAGTCCCACTGCTGCCAGACTCAGACTGTCCCACTGCTTCCAGACTCAGACAGTCCCACTGCTGCCAGACTCAGACAGTCCCACTGCTGCCAGACCCAGACAGTCCCACTGCTGCCAGACTCAGACTGTCCCACTGCTGCCAGACCCAGACAGCCCCATTGCTTCCAGACTCAGACAGTCCCACTGCTGCCAGACTCAGACAGTCCCACTGCTGCCAGACTCAGACAGTCCCACTGCTGCCAGACTCAGACAGTCCCACTGCTGCCAGACTCAGACAGTCCCACTGCTGCCAGACCCAGACAGTCCCACTGCTGCCAGACTCAGACAGTCCCACTGCTGCCAGACCCAGACAGCCCCATTGCTTCCAGACTCAGACAGTCCCACTGCTGCCAGACTCAGACAGTCCCACTGCTGCCAGACTCAGACAGTCCCACTGCTGCCAGACTCAGACAGCCCCATTGCTTCCAGACTCAGACAGTCCCACTGCTGCCAGACCCAGACAGTCCCACTGCTGCCAGACTCAGACAGTCCCACTGCTGCCAGACCCAGACAGTCCCACTGCTTCCAGACTCAGACAGTCCCATTGCTGCCAGACCCAGACAGTCCCACTGCTGCCAGACTCAGACTGTCCCACTGCTTCCAGACTCAGACAGTCCCATTGCTGCCAGACCCAGACAGTCCCACTGCTGCCAGACCCAGACAGTCCCATTGCTGCCAGACCCAGACAGTCCCACTGCTGCCAGACCCAGACAGTCCCACTGCTTCCAGACTCAGACTGTCCCACTGCTGCCAGACCCAGACAGTCCCACTGCTGCCAGACTCAGACAGTCCCACCGCTGCCAGACTCAGACTGTCCCACTGCTGCCGGACCCAGACAGTCCCATTGCTGCCAGACTCAGACTGTCCCACTGCTTCCAGACTCAGACAGTCCCATTGCTGCCAGACCCAGACAGTCCCATTGCTGCCAGACTCAGACTGTCCCACTGCTTCCAGACTCAGACAGTCCCACTGCTGCCAGACTCAGACAGTCCCACTGCTGCCAGACTCAGACTGTCCCACTGCTTCCAGACTCAGACAGTCCCATTGCTGCCAGACCCAGACAGTCCCATTGCTGCCAGACTCAGACTGTCCCACTGCTTCCAGACTCAGACAGTCCCACTGCTGCCAGACTCAGACAGTCCCACTGCTGCCAGACTCAGACTGTCCCACTGCTGCCGGACCCAGACAGTCCCATTGCTGCCAGACTCAGACTGTCCCTTGCTGCCAGACTCAGACAGTCCCACTGCTGCCAGACTCGGACTGTCCCACTGCTTCCAGACTCAGACAGTCCCATTGCTGCCAGACCCAGACAATCCCATTGCATCCAGACTCAGACTGTCCCACTGCTGCCAGACTCAGACAGTCCCATTGCTGCCAGACCCAGACAGTCCCATTGCTGCCAGACTCAGGCAGTCCCACTGCTGCCAGACTCAGACAGTCCCACTGCTGCCAGACCCAGACAGTCCCACTGCTGCCAGACTCAGACTGTCCCACTGCTTCCAGACTCAGACTGTCCCATTGCTGCCAGACCCAGACAGTCCCATTGCTGCCAGACCCAGACAGTCCCACTGCTGCCAGACTCAGACTGTCCCACTGCTGCCGGACTCAGACTGTCCCACTGCTTCCAGACTCAGACAGTCCCACTGCTGCCAGACTCAGACAGTCCCACTGCTGCCAGACCCAGACAGTCCCACTGCTGCCAGACTCAGACTGTCCCACTGCTGCCAGACTCAGACAGTCCCACTGCTGCCAGACCCAGACAGTCCCACTGCTGCCAGACTCAGACTGTCCCACTGCTTCCAGACTCAGACAGTCCCACTGCTGCCAGACTCAGACAGTCCCACTGCTGCCAGACCCAGACAGTCCCACTGCTGCCAGACTCAGACTGTCCCACTGCTGCCGGACCCAGACAGTCCCATTGCTGCCAGACCCAGACAGTCCCACTGCTGCCAGACTCAGACAGTCCCACTGCTGCCAGACCCAGACAGTCCCACTGCTTCCAGACTCAGACAGTCCCATTGCTGCCAGACCCAGACAGTCCCATTGCTGCCAGACTCAGACTGTCCCACTGCTGCCGGACTCAGACAGTCCCATTGCTGCCAGACCCAGACAGTCCCACTGCTGCCAGACTCAGACTGTCCCACTGCTTCCAGACTCAGACAGTCCCACTGCTGCCAGACTCAGACAGTCCCACTGCTGCCAGACCCAGACAGTCCCACTGCAGCCAGACTCAGACTGTCCCACTGCTGCCGGACCCAGACAGTCCCATTGCTGCCAGACCCAGACAGCCCCATTGCTTCCAGACTCAGACAGTCCCACTGCTGCCAGACTCAGACAGTCCCACTGCTGCCAGACCCAGACAGTCCCACTGCTGCCAGACTCAGACTGTCCCACTGCTGCCAGACCCAGACAGTCCCATTGCTGCCAGACCCAGACAGTCCCACTGCTGTCAGACCCATACTGTTCTGCCATTGACAGATCTAGACTGTCCCATCATTACCAGGCTTAGACTGGATACAAAGTTGGGTGGAAGGTGAACTGTGAGGAGGATGCAGAGATTTTTCAGCAGGATTTGGACAGGCTGAGTGAGTAGGCATATGCATGGCAGATGCCGTGTAATGTGATAAATGTGAGGTTATCCACTCGCAAAATAGAAGGCAGAATGGGTGTAAATTGAGAGAGGTGGTGTAGAAGCCAGGTATTTCAAATACAACTAGTATAGGTAAAAGATAGCTGTTTATAAGTACTCATTTTTAAAAATGAGAATTTCAGCACACATAAATTCAGGACTTCAATATGATACATGAAACAGCATAAAATTCCATTATAAGATTATAGCAGCACAGTTGCAAGACAATTTGACACTGCTTGTGCTAATTGTCAAGGCCAAGGACTGAGTTCCATGGCAACTAGGTGGCAAGAGTCCAATGCAGTTTGTAAGAGCATTGAATCATATATATATATATTCTCGATATGAAGTCTCAATTGTTACATTAGCCAAGCCAGCTAAAAGATTAGCAAAATATCACATTCCATAACATGTAGACATGAAACAATTAAAAAGCTGATGTTGCACATTGAAGATGGACGGCTTGCCATCAAATCAAATGTGTTTGAGTCTAACCCAAACCAATTAGGATTATATTGGGGTGTAATTAGATGACTTAAGACAGATATGAAAGTGTATAACTGAAAAGTTTCCGCCCGCCATTTTAGAGTGTTGTCTTTGGGGGTGTGTTGTGCTGTGTTGTCTTTGATTCTGTCAATTTGTCTTTCTGTTAGTTTAGTCAGTTTTGTCCTTAATAGTCTCCATTTTAGAGATGTCTTTTGGGGGTTCTGTCAGTCTAACAGTCTGTGTCTGTTAGTCCACTTTTGACTTTGAGTTTGAGTTTAGCTGAAGATTAGCTTTCTCTCTCTCTTCATGTTTCATTGCCAGACTTTGACCTTTTAAAAGTTACTTTCGAGCTGTCTGCCTAAGCAAAGAAAGATAATGTCTGTAATTCTCTGAAAGCTTCGAATTGTCTACGAATTGCCTTTTAAATGACTTTCAAATTGTAATCAAGCGACTACAAATAAAACAATTCTTTATGGCACCTGAGAAGTTTATACTGCAAATTTCTGCTGAGTTCCAGTATTCGCAAAGTGCTACTGATAACTGAATAGCAGAGATGATATAAATTCCTTCAACTATACACAGTCGAATAATACAAGGAATCGAACAACTTGACATAGTCAAGAAATAGTACAAATCTTACAACTTGTCGTATTGCGCCAGGACTTGAGTCATCAACTAAGCTTCCCCCAAACTTGGTGTAGTTCGACATGTTAAGATCCCATAAATTAAAGATTCCTTTAGGTGGATACTCAGTGAGACCTTGGTGTCCTTTTGCTTCAGTAGCTGAAAGTAAGTGCGCAGGTACAGCCGGCAGTAAAGAAGGCAAATGGTATGTTGGCCTTCATAGCGACAGGATTTGAGTATAGGAATAGAGATGTTTTACTGTATAGGGCACTGGTGAGGCCACACCTGGAGTATTGTGTGCAGATTTGGTGTCCTTATCTGAGGAAGGATGTTCTTGCTATGGAGGGAGTACAGCAAAGGTTTACCAGGCTGACTCTGGGATGATGGGTCTCTCATATGAGGAGAGACTAAATCGGTTAGGATTATGTTCATTGCAGTTTAGAAAACTGAGACGGAATCTCATAGAAACTTACAAAATTTAACAGGATTAGACAGGGTAGATCCAGAAAGAATGTTCCCAATGGTAGGGGAGTCCAGAACTAGGGGTCATAGTTTGAGGATAAGGGGTAAACCTTTTAGGACTGAGGTGAGGAGAAATTTCTTCACTCAGAGAGTGGTGAATCTGTGGAATTCACTACCACAGAAAGTAGTTGAGGCGACAATATTGTGTATTTCAAAAAGGAATTAGATATAGCTCTTAGGGCTTAAGAGATATGAGGGGAAGGTGGGATCGGGGTGCTTGTGCTTGTTTGGTTAATATAACCCATATCCTCTCCCCCAACATCTTCCTTCCGAACAGCAGACACTACAAAGCCTCAGTCCTATACTCAATACACAACTTGGTCAATGCAAGCTGCTGTTTATTAACTAATCCCAACCCAGGTAGGACTAATTCCTATGTGATTGGTCTAATTGATGATCTATTGATATGATTTCCCATAATCCCTTGACGGGCCTTCTAGGGTATAAATTACTCGTGCGACCATCCCTCTTATTAACCTTTGTTTCTGTTACTTCTTACAAAGGAAATATAACCTCCCTTGTCCATCTGAAATGAAATGAAATGAAAATCGCTTATTGGCACAAGTAGGCTTCAAATGAAGTTACTGTGAAAAGCCCCTAGTCGCCACATTCCGGCGCCTGTTCAGGGAGGTTGGTACGGGAATTGAACCGTGCTGCTGGCCTGCCTTGGTCTCGTTTCGAAGCCAGCGATTTAGCCCTGTGCTAAATCTGTTCAGAATGGGGGAAACATGCTGCCTATGTTTTGGACAGGTTATAGGAAAGTTGCTATTACTTCTATCTCTGCTTATTTGCTTACCTTTAAAAGTATACAAAGCCTATATAAAATCATCAGAGATTCAGTAATCTGCAGAACTGAAGAATTAAGAGTTAATTACAGAAATTAATTCTAAACCTACAAAATCAATAATGGTTGGTTAGTGTGAGTTGACTTCTCTTAAACATCGCAAGTTAAACTGCACTAATTCAATCCACGAAGCTGAATGTTTTCATACTTATTTTCTTTAGCACAACATAGAACATAGAACAGTACAGCACAGAACAGGCTCTTCGGCCTTCGATGTTGTGCCGTGCTTTGTCCGAAACCAAGATCAAGCTATCCCACTCCCTGTCATTCTGGTGTGCTCCATGTGCCTATCCAATAACCGCTTGAAAGTGCCTAAAGTGTCCGACTCCACTATCACAGCAGGCAGTCCATTCCACACCCTAACCACTCTCTGAGTAAAGAACCTACCTCGGACATCCCTCCTATATCTCCCACCCCAAACCTTATGGTTATGCCCCCTTGTAACAGCTACATCCACCCGAGGAAATTGTCTCTGAACGTCCACTCTATCTATCCCCCTCATTATCTTATAAACCTCTATTAAGTCACCTCTCATCCTCCTTCGCTCCAATGAGAGAATCCCGAGCTCCCTCAACCTTTCCTCATAAGGCCTACCCTCCAATCCAGGCAGCATCCTGGTAAATCTCCTTTGCACCCTTTCCAATGCTTCCACATCCTTCCTATAATGAGGTGACCAGAACTGCACACAATACTCCAAATGTGGTCTCACCAGGGTCCTGTACAGTTGCAGCATAACCCCACGGCTCTTAAACTCAAGCCCCCTGTTAATAAACGCTAACACACAATGGGCCTTCTTCACGGCTCTATCCACTTGAGTGGCAATCTTCAGAGATCTATGGACATAAACCCCAAGATCTCTCTGTTCCTCAGAAGCCTGCCGTTGACCCTGTAATCCGCATTCAAATTTGTCCTCCCAAAATGAATCACCTCGCACTTATCAGGGTTAAACTCCATCTGCCATTTTTTGGCCCAGCTCTACATCCTATCAATGTCTCTTTGCAGCCTACAAAAGCCCTCCACCTCATCCACTACTCCACCAATCTTGGTGTCATCAGCAAATTTACTGACCCACCCTTCAGCCCCCTCCTCCAAGTCATTTATAAAAATCACAAATAGCAGAGGACCCAGCACTGATCCCTGCGGTACACCACTGGTAATTGGTCTCCAGTCTGAAAATTTTCCATCCACCACCACCCTCTGTCTTCTATGTGATAGCCAGTTACTTATCCAATTGGCCAAATTTCCCTCTATCCCACACGTCCTTACTTTCTTCATGAGCCGATGTAGCCACCTAAATTGGCCAACTCCCGATTCAAAATGGCGAACGGCAACGGCTGATGGGAAAGTCAGCCAACAAGAAAAAAAACAGCTGCTGCAGGTTTGCTGTGTATTTACCGCTGAAAAGGCCAGACAACATCGATACCAGCGACCATCAGCATAACAAAGTAACAGCCATCTGCATACTGATGAGCAATCCCCGGGAACAGTAAGTAACATTTTTGACACACAAAGCAAAGCCAGACTCCTCGGCGCCAGCAGGAGCCAAAACAAAGGAGGTGAACGAGCACCTCAAGACTGCCCATCGACCAGGGAACCGCTCCAGTATTGGAGAAAATCGAACCAAGAGATTGGGACAAAGTCCAATCACTTGGGATCAGGTACAGGGTCCGCCCCGAAAGGCGGGAAGCCCCTGGGGACTATAAGAGTTGTGCCCCAAGTTCAAATCGCTCTCTCTTCACCGCTCGCTTCGTCCTGCTCGGGTCACCCAGCAAAAGGAACCAACATTGACCGTGACCGGTGCAGTGACTCCAGTGATCATCAAAATCGTAAGTCTTAAATCAATACTCGCTACGAGATTGGCGCTCCTAGCTACCAATCCGTACCAACTTCGAATCCCGCAGACTCAGAACCCGAACGAAAGGCCATTTGTTCCCCTGACCTGGTGGGCCAGTTCAAAGTTAAGTATAGGCCTGTTAGTTGTAGAAGTAGCTTAGACGTAGAATTTGTGCATGAGTAGCGATTACTGTGTATAATAAATGTGCTTTGATTTAAATCCTACTAATCGGAGTATTGGATTATTGATCATTACTCGGACCTGAACCTCGTGGCGGTATCATAAAGATACCTGGCAACTCGAGAGCAAAGGTAATAAAACAGAGCAATTAAACCAAGAAGTAAATTAGCAACATCGATCATGGGGAACCTTATCAAACGCATTATTGAAATCCATGTAGGCGACATCAATTGCTCTACCTTCATCTACACACTTAGTTACCTCCTCAAAGAATTCAATCAAATTTGTGAGGCTAGACTTACCCTTCATGAATCCGTGTTGACTATCCCGGATTAAGCTGCATCTTTCCAAATGGTCATTAATCCTATCCCTCAGGACCCTTTCCATTAACTTACCGACCACTGAAGTAAGACTAACTGGCCTATAATTACCAGGGTCATTCCTATTCCCTTTCTTGAACAGAGGAACAACATTCGCCACTCTCCAGTCCTCTGGCACTATCCCCGTGGACAGTGAGGACCCAAAGATCAAAGCCAAAGGCTCTGCAATCTCATCCCTTGCCTCCCAAAGAATCCTAGGATATATCCCATCTAGCCCAGGGGACTTGTCGACCCTCAGGTTTTTCAAAATTGCTGATACATCTTCCCTCAGAACATCTACCTCCTCCAGCCTACCCGCCTGTATCACACTATCATCCTCAAAAACATAGCCCCTCTCCTCGGTGAACACTGAAGAAAAGTATTCATTCAACGCCTGTCCTACCTCTTTTGACTCCATGCACAAGTTCCCATTACTGTCCTTGACCGGCCTTAACCTCACCATGGTCATTCTTTTATTTCTCACAGCTCCAGGGAGTAAAAAGCCTTGGGGTTTTCCTTGATCCGACCCGCCAGGGACTTCTCACTTTTTTTTTAGCTCATTCCTTGCTACCTCAAGCGACCCAACTGAACCTTGTTTTCTCATCCTTACATACGCTTCCTTTTTCCTCTTGACAAGACATTCAACCTCTTTTGTGAACCATGGTTCCCTCACAAGGCCATTTCCTCCCTGCCTGACAGGGACATACCTATCAAGGACACGCAGTATTTGTTCCTTGAACAAGCTCCACTTTTCATTTGTGCCTTTCCCTTGAGTTTCTGTTACACATCTTATGCTCCCTAATTCTTGCCTAATCGGATTTGATTGAGGGAGGTGGATAGTGTTAGTGGTTATTCAAACCTGACGTCTTGCATCACTGCCTTAAGGCCATATGTTTTAGTTTTTCCTTGTCAATTTTGAATTTGATGGTAAAACCGAGTCGTGGGATGAGCTTGTCATAGAATCATAGAATTTACAGTTCAGAAAGAGGCCATTCAGCCCATCGAGTCTCACCGACCCACTGAAGGAACACCCTACTTTAGCCCACACCTCCACCCTATCCCCGTAACCCAGTAACCCCACCTGACCTTTTGGACATTAAGGGACAATTTAGCATGGCCAATCCACCTAGCCTGCACATCTTTGGACTGTGGGAGGAAATCGGAGCACCCGGAGGAAACCCACGCAGACATGTGGAGAAAATGTAAACTCCACACAGACAGGTACCCACGGCCAGAATTGAACACGGGACCCTGGAGCTGTGAGGCAACAGTGCTAATACCTGTGCCACCGTGCCGCCCTTTGATGTGTCTGGGACATTTCTCCCAGATCCCTTCACTCAATATCATTCAAAATAACATCATGCGTGGGCTTAATATATTCTCCAGCCCTCCATTCATCTGTATCGATCTTGTGGGTACCCATCACCAGGCAAATATTCCACCAGGCCCTTAATTGTTCCAATCCAACTACCCTTTCACTTTAATTTTGCTCATTTTGAAAGACATCGCCCTGGAGAAATTTTGCAGTCCAACAAAGTACCTTCATATCATCTTTAGGAGGAGGCGGAGAGGTGGCAGAAGAGGATTCTGGGAGAAGTCAACTCAGTCACCTCAACTATACTGTGGGTAGCCGAAGAATCCCTCCAGTGACAAACAAGAGGACGTCCATCCAGTAGGGGCGGCAGAAGAGGATTCTGGGCCAAGTCAATTCAGTCACCTTGACTGTACTGTGGGCAGCCAAAGAGCCCCTCCAGTAACAAACAGGGAGAGGTTTATCCAGTAGAGACGATATGACATTGGTGTTGCCTCCTCCCCCTCTAACCAAACAGGAGAAAGTTCATCCAGTGGAGATGGCAGAAGAGAATTCTGGGAGAAGTCAACTCAGTCACCTCGACTGCACGGTGGGTAGCTGAAGAACTGGTGTCAAGGAGCGGTTAAGCCCAAAACAGTACATTAGTGTTTCCCTCAATTCTGGGGAGGTGGGACCAGTACAAACCAGAAGGCTCTATGTCTCAATGCAAGGAGCATTTGTAATAAGGTTGATTCGGATCACGGAGACTTGGCTCCAGGGTGACCAAGGATGGGAACTCAACAGGAATATTCAATATTCAGGAAAGATAGAAGGAAAGGAAAGGGAGGTGGTGTAGCGTTGCTGGTGAAAGAGGAGATAAACGCAACAGTAAGGAAGGACATTAGCCTGGACGATGTGGAATCTGTATGGGTGGAGCTGCGTAAAGACCACCAAACAGTAGTTGTGAGGTTGGGGATAGCATCAAACAGGAAATTAGAGATGCTTGCATTAAGCATTTATCTGTTATTATGGGTGACTTCAATCTGCATACTGATTAGGCTAATCAAACTGATAACAATGCAATGGAGTAGGATTTCCTGGAATAGAACATAGAACATAGAACAATACAGCGCAGTACAAAGAACAAAGAACAAAGAAATGTACAGCACAGGAACAGGCCCTTCGGCCCTCCAAGCCCGTGCCGACCATACTGCCCGACTAAACTACAATCTTCTACACTTCCTGGGTCCGTATCCTTCTATTCCCATCCGATTCATATATTTGTCAAGATGCCCCTTAAATGTCCCTATCGTCCCTGCTTCCACTACCTCCTCCGGTAGTGAGTTCCAGGCACCCACTACCCTCTGCGTAAAAAACTTGCCTCGTACATCTACTCTAAACTTTGCCCCTCTCACCTTAAACCTATGCCCCCTAGTAATTGACCCCTCTACCCTGGGGAAAAGCCTCTGACTATCCACTCTGTCTATGCCCCTCATAATTTTGTATACCTCTATCAGGTCGCCCCTCAACCTCCTTCGTTCCAGTGAGAACAAACCGAGTTTATTCAATCGCTCCTCATAGCTTATGCCCTCCATACCAGGCAACATTCTGGTAAATCTCTTCTGCACCCTCTCTAAAGCCTCCACATCCTTCTGGTAGTGTAGCGACCAGAATTGAACACTATACTCCAAGTGTGGCCTAACTAAGGTTCTATACAGCTGCAACATGACTTGCCAATTCTTATACTCAATGCCCCGGCCAATGAAGGCCCTTCGGCCCACGATGTTGGACCGAAACAAAAGCCATCTAACCTACACTATGCCATTATCATCCATATGTTTATCCAATAAACTTTTAAATGCCCTCAATGTTGGCGAGTTCACTACTGTAGCAGGTAGGGCATTCCACGGCCTCACTACTCTTTGCGTAAAGAACCTACCTCTGTCCTCTGTCCTATATCTATTACCCCTCAGTTTAAAGTTATGTCCCCTCGTGCCAGCCATATCCATCCGCGGGAGAAGGCTCTCACTGTCCACCCTATCCAACCCCCTGATCATTTTGTATGCCTCTATTAAGTCTCCTCTTAACCTTCTTCTCTCCAGCGAAAACAACCTCAAGTCCATCAGCCTTTCCTCATAAGATTTTCCCTCCATACCAGGCAACATCCTGGTAAATCTCCTCTGCACCCGCTCCAAAGCCTCCACGTCCTTCCTATAATGCGGTGACCAGAACTGTACGCAATACTCCAAATGCGGCCGTACCTGAGTTCTGTACAGCTGCAACATGACCTCCCGACTCCGGAACTCAATCCCTCTACCAATAAAGGCCAACACTCCATAGGCCTTCTTCACAACCCTATCAACCTGGGTGGCAACTTTCAGGGATCTATGTACATGGACACCTAGATCCCTCTGCTCATCCACACTTTCAAGAACTTTACCATTAGCCAAATATTCCGCATTCCTGTTATTCCTTCCAAAGTGAATCACCTCACACTTCTCTACATTAAACTTCATTTGCCACCTCTCAGCCCAGCTCTGCAGCTTATCTATATCCCTCTGTAACCTGCTACATCCTTCCACACTATCGACAACACCACCGACTTTAGTATCGTCTGCAAATTTACTCACCCACCCTTCTGCGCCTTCCTCTAGGTCATTGATAAAAATGACAAACAGCAACGGCCCCAGAACAGATCCTTGTGGTACTCCACTTGTGACTGTACTCCATTCTGAACATTTCCCATCAACCACCACCCTCTGTCTTCTTTCAGCTAGCCAATTTCTGATCCACATCTCTAAATCACCCTCAATCCCCAGCCTCCGTATTTTTTGCAATAGCCTACCGTGGGGAACCTTATCAAACGCTTTGCTGAAATCCATATACACCACATCAACTGCTCTACCCTCGTCTACCTGTTCAGTCACCTTCTCAAAGAACTCAATAAGGTTTGTGAGGCATGACCTACCCTTCACAAAGCCATGCTGACTATCCCTGATCATATTATTCCTATCTAGATGATTATAAATCTTGTCTCTTATAATCCCCTCCAAGACTTTACCCACTACAGACGTGAGGCTCACCGGTCTATAGTTGCCGGGATTGTCTCTGCTCCCCTTTTTGAACAAAGGGACCACATTTGCTGTCCTCCAGTCCTCTGGCACTATTCCTGGAGCCAATGATGACATAAAAATCAAAGCCAAAGGTCCAGCAATCTCTTCCCTGGCCTCCCAGAGAATCCTAGGATAAATCCCATCAGGTCCCGGGGACTTATCTATTTTCAGCCTGTCCAGAATTGCCAACACCTCTTCCCTACGTACCTCAATGCCATCTATTCTATTAGCCTGGGGCTCAGCATTCTCCTCCACAACATTATCTTTTTCCTGAGTGAATACTGACGAAAAATATTCATTTAGTCTCTCGCCTATCTCTTCAGACTCCACACACAATTTCCCATCCCTGTCCTTGACTGGTCCTACTCTTTCCCTAGTCATTCGCTTATTCCTGACATACCTATAGAAAGCTTTTGGGTTTTCCTTGATCCTTCCTGCCAAATACTTCTCATGTCCCCTCCTTGCTCGTCTTAGCTCTCTCTTTAGATCCTTCCTCGCTACCTTGTAACTATCCATCGCCCCAACCGAAACTTCACACTTCATCTTCACATAGGCCTCCTTCTTCCTCTTAACAAGAGATTCCACTTCCTTGGTAAACCACGGTTCCCTCGTTCGACGCCTTCCTCCCTGTCTGACCGGTACATACTTATCAAGAACACGCAGTAGCTGATCCTTGAACAAGCCCCACTTATCCAGTGTGCCCAACACTTGCAGCCTACTTCTCCACTTTATCCCCCCCAAGTCACGTCTAATGGCATCATAATTGCCCTTCCCCCAGCTATAACTCTTGCCCTGCGGTGTATACTTATCCCTTTCCATCATTAACATAAACGTCACCGAATTGTGGTCACTGTCCCAAAAGTGCTCTCCTACCTCCAAATCCAACACCTGGCCTGGTTCATTACCCAAAACCAAATCCAACGTGGCCTCGCCTCTTGTTGGCCTGTCAACATATTGTTCCAGGAAACCCTCCTGCACACACTGTACAAAAAACGACCCATCTATTGTACTCGAACTATATCTTTTCCAGTCAATATTTGGAAAGTTAAAGTCTCCCATAATAACTACCCTGTTACTTTCGCTCATATCCAGAATCATCTTCGCCATCCTTTCCTCTACATCCCTAGAACTATTAGGAGGCCTATAAAAAACTCCCAACAGGGTGACCTCTCCTTTCCTGTTTCGAACTTCAGCCCATACTACCTCGGAAGAAGAGTCCCCATCTAGCATCCTCTCCGCCACCGTAATACTGCTCTTGACTAGCAGCGCCACACCTCCCCCTCTTTTGCCTCCTTCTCTGAGCTTACTAAAACACCTAAACCCCGGAACCTGCAACATCCATTCCTGTCCCTGCTCTATCCATGTCTCCGAAATGGCCACAACATCGAAGTCCCAGGTACCAACCCATGCTGCCAGTTCCCCTACCTTGTTTCGTATACTCCTGGCATTGAAGTAGACACACTTCAAACCACCTACCTGAACACTGGCCCCCTCCTGCGACGTCAAATCTGTGCTCCTGACCTCTATACTCTCATTCTCCCTTACCCTAAAACTACAATCCAGGTTCCCATGCCCCTGCTGCATTAGTTTAAACCCCCCCAAAGAGCACTAACAAATCTCCCCCCCAGGATATTTGTGCCCCTCAGGTTCAGATGTAGACCATCCTGTCTGTAGAGGTCCCACCTTCCCCAGAAAGAGCCCCAGTTATCCAGAAATCTGAATCCCTCCCGCCTGCACCATCCCTGTAGCCACGTGTTTAAATGCTCTCTCTCCCTATTCCTCATCTCACTATCACGTGGCACGGGCAACAACCCAGAGATAACAACTCTGTTTGTTCTAGTTCTGAGCTTCCATCCTAGCTCCCTGAAAGCCTGCCTGACATCCTTGTCCCCTTTCCTACCTATGTCGTTAGTGCCAATGTGGACCACGACTTGGGGCTGCTCCCCCTCCCCCCTAAGGACCCGGAAAACACGATCCGAGACATCACGTACCCTTGCACCTGGGAGGCAACATACCAAACGTGAGTCTCTCACGCTCCCACAAAATCTCCTATCTGTGCCCCTGACTATAGAGTCCCCAATTACTAATGCTCTGCTCCTCTCCCCCCTTCCCTTCTGAGCAACAGGGACAGACTCCGTGCCAGAGGCCAGTACCCCATGGCTTACCCCTGGTAAGTCGTCCCCCCCACAAGTATCCAAAGCGGTATACTTGTTTCTCAGGGGAACGACCGCAGGGGATCCCTGCACTGACTGCTTTTTCCCAGTCCCTCTTACAGTTACCCACCTATCTCCAATCTTTGGTGTAACTAATTCCCTGAAGCTGCTATCTATGACCCCTTCTGCCTCCCGAATGATCCGAAGTTCTTCCAACTCCAGCTCCAGTTCCCTAACTCGGTCTTGGAGGAGCTGGAGATGGCAGCACTTCCTGCAGGTAAAATCAGCAGGGACACTAACTGCATCCCTCACCTCAAACATCCTGCAGGAGGAACATTGCACTCCCTTCCCTGCCATTCCTCTTACTTTCTACCAAGATCTGGCTAACAACTAAATTAAATTTTTATAAAAAATAATAATAATATAATAAAATATGGTACTTACCTCAGACCAATGGGTTTTATTATTATGTTAGAGGAGGAGGGCGGGTGGGAGACACTACACGTGTAGTGTCTCGGGTTTCCTCTCCCCAGAATTTATTGGTGAGGGTCTTCCCAGATGTCCGCTGGTCGACTTCCTGTTCCCGCCTAAAAAACTAATTAAAAAACAAGAAAAATTCTCAGCTCCTGCTGAAATTGACTAACCAGCCAGCTCCACTCCCGCCGAAATCGACTGGCCTGCCCCTGCAAAGACAAGTGCTTTTAAAGGTTGACTTACCTCCCAGCAGCCACTTCCGCAATGCTCCCGCTGAAACTGACTCACCAGCTGTTCTCACGCCGAAATCGACTGGCCTGCCCCTGCAAAGACAAGTGCTTTTAAAGGAATATATAAGGGATGGTTTTCTCAACCAATATGTCGAGGAAGCACGGGTCAGCGCGGTAGCACAGGGGTAGCAAAAGCGGATAGCACTGTGGCTTCACAGCGCCAGGGTCCCAGGTTCGATTCCCCGCTGGGTCACTGTCTGTGCAGAGGTTGCACGTTCTCCCCGTGTCTGTGTGGGTTGCCTCCGGGTGTCCGGTTTCCTCCCACAGTCCAAAGACGTGCAGGTTAGGTGGATTGGCCATGATAAATTGCCCTTAGTGACCAAAAAGTTTAGGAGTGTTTATTGTGTTACGGTGATAGTGTGGAAGTGAGGGCTTAAGTAGGTTGGTGCAGACTCGATGGGTCAAATGGCCTCCTTCTGCACTGTATGTTCTATGTCTAAGAACAAACTAGAGAGCAGGCCGTCCTAGACTGGGTATTGAGTAATGAGAGAGGATTAATTAGCAACGTTGTGGTGCGAGATCCTTTAGGGAAGAGTGACCATAATATGGTAAAACTCTTCACTAACATGGAGAGTGAGACAGTTAAGTCTGAGACTAGGGTCCTGAACTTTAAAAAAAACTAACTTTGATGGTATGAGACATGCATTGGCAAGGATAAGCTGGCAAAGGATACTTAAGGGGTTGACGGTGGATAGGCAATGGCAGACATTTAAAGAACACTTGGATGAACTTCAACAATTGTACATCCCTGTCTGGCGCAAGAGTAAGACGGGGAGGTGGCTTAACAATGGTTAACAAGGGAAATCAGGGATAGTACTTAAGCCAAAGAGGAGGCATATAAATAGGCCAGAAAAAGCAGCAAGCCTGAGAACTGGGAGAAATTAAAAATTCAGCAGAGGAGGACAAAGCGTTTAATTCCGAAGGAGAAAATATATAAACTGACTGCAAAGGTTTCTATAGATATGTGAAGAGAAAAAGACTGGTGAAGACAAATGTAGGTCCCTACCTACGTTAGAAGCAGGTGAATTCATAATGGGCAACAAAGAGATGGCAATCCAGTTGAATAATTACTTTGGATCTGTCTTTACTAAGGACACAAATAACGTTCTGGAAATACTAGGGGACAGAAGGTCGATCATGAAGAAGGAACTGAAGGAAATCCTTATTAGTCAGGAAATTGTATTGGGGTAATTGATGGGATTAAAATCCAATAAGTCCCCAAGGCCTGATGCTCTGCATCCCAGAGTGCCAAAGGAAGTGGCCCGAGAAATAGTGGACTCATTGGTGATCATTTTCCAGCATTCTATAGACTCTGGAAGAGTTCCAATAGATTGGAGGGTAGCTAATGTAACGCCATTTTTAAAAAAAAGGAGAAACGGGGAATTATAGACTGGTTAGCTTGACATCGGTGGTGGGGAAAATGCTGGAGTCAATTATTAAGGATGAAATAACTGAGCATTTGGAAAGTGGGGACAGGATCAGTCCAAGTCAGCATGGATTCATTAAAGGGAAAATATGCTTGACAAATTTTCTGGAATTTTTTGAGGATGTGACCAGTAGAGTGGAAGGGTGAACCAGTGGATGTTGTGTATCTGGAAATTTAAAAGGCTTTTGACAAGGTCCCACAAAAGAGATTAGTGAGCAAAATTAAAGCTTATTGTATTGGAGGTAATGTATTGACGTGGATAGAGAACTAGTTGGCAGACAGGAAACAGAGAGTGGGAATAAACTGGTCCTATTCAGAGTGGCAGGCAGTGACTAGTGGGGTACCGTAGGGTTCAGTGCTGGGACCCCAGCTGTTCACTAGTTTAATACATTAATTTAGATGAAGGAATTGCATGCAATATCTCCAAGTTTGCAGACGTCACTAAGCTGGGTGGAAATGTGTACTGTCAGGAGGATGCAAAGAGGCTGCAGGGTGACTTGGACAGGCTGGCTGAGTGGGCAAATACTGAGTGGGTAAATGCAATACATGCAGGTAAATGTGAGGTTATTGGTGGCAAAAACAGGAAGGCAGATTAGCTGAATGGTGGCAGTTTAAGAAAAGGGAAAGTGCAACAAGACCTAGGTGTCATGGTGGAACAGTCGTTGAAGGTTGGTGTTATGACCTGCCTGAATCCTCCTGGTGGGAGACAATTGGTTACCCCATGACTCTTGGAGAGTATGAGCTTCCCCAATGATGGGGGGGGGGCGGGGCAATGATTAGTAGTTCCAGCTGTATAAATAGAGCTGGCCAGTATGGTACTGGTCAGAGAAGGAAGCAGTGGTGAATGAATTCTGCTGTGTACATATTGTTGTAAATAAAGTTACTTTCTGTTTGACTCTACAAACTTGTGCTGGATTCTTCATGGCCCTCACTAACGTTGGCATACAGGTAAAGCAGGCGGTGAGGAAAGCTAATGGCATGCGAGCCTTCATAGTGAGTGGATTTGAGTATAGGAGTAGGGATGTTTTTTATGGATTTATTATTTTTATTTTTATTATTTGTTATTTTTATGTGTTGCTGCAATTATACAGGGCCTAGATGAGGTCACTCCTTGAGTATTTTTTGCAGTTTTGGTCTCCTAGTTTGAGGAAGGACATTCTTGCTATTGAGGGTGTCCAGCGAAGGTTCACCAGACTAATTCCTGGGATGGCAGGGCTGACTTATGAAGAAGGGTTGGATCAACTGGGCTTGTACCCACTGCAGTTTAGAAGATATGAGGGGATCTGATAGAAACATATAAAATCCTGATGGGACTGGACAGGCTAGATGTGGGAAAAATGTTCCTGATGTTGGGAACATCCAGAACTAGGGGTCACAGCCTAAGAGTAAGGGATAAGTCATTCAGGACTGAGATGAGGAAGAACATCTTCTCTCCAAGAGTTGTGAACTTGTGGAATTCTCTACCACAGAAAGCTGTTGAGGCCAGTTCAAGAGGGAGCTGGATATGGCCCTTGCGGCTAAAGGAATCAAAGGGTATGGAGAGAAAGCTGGGGTGGGATATTGAATTTGCATGATCAGCCATCGAATGATGGTGCAGGCTTGAAGGGCCGAATGGCCTACTCCTGCACCTATTTTATATGTTTCTAAAACAGGAATCAAACATTTTCACCTTATTCCAAGCAGTAACATCCTGATTGATTGATCTTTGTCTTAAATTGCATCTTTTTGAGGTAACTTGCTAAAGTACATGGCTTTCCCACATCCCAGAATTATCCCAACAATTCAGTGTTGTTGGCTTTCAGATTATCATTAATGTCCAGTTCACCTCTTCTTCAAAGTAAGTCTTGTCCTTATATCCATGGGAACCACCTAACCAGTATGTGTGTTTTTGTTACATAGTGGATCACCTATATAAGGTATTTACTCTTCCCTTGAGCCCTTCTAGTGTCAAGATAGTTTAAAACTTTTCCGTGTTCAGAATCTGCACAAAGGGAAGGGGATGTTCTATATTCAGCAGCAACTGCTGATTCTTGTTGGAGTACTAGACTACAAGTTGCTAATAATCTCTATAATGTTGGGTTAGTACAGCAATGTGGTAATTCCCATTGTTATGATCGTATACATGGAAGGAGGCAGTCAAATCTGGCAACCCAAATGTCGGTGCTGTTGGTAGGACTTGTTCAAGACTGGAGAATGTGACCTTGCACTCCTCCATCTATTCTGTCTTCCATAACCCCTCATGAGATGTCAGCCCTGCTCTCTCCCTTCCCCTACTCCTACATTTTAAATCTCAAATTCTGGAAGCTACTGCTTGTTCTATTTGCAGTTACTTATAAAGTGAAACACAATGGACAGGATTCTCCGTTTCGGAGACTAAGTGTTGACGCCAATGTTGATTTTGTGGAGTTCCACGACAGCAAAACTGGTGCCGCACCTGGGATTCTGCTACTGTTGAGGTGCTAGCACAATCGATTCTAATGAGATTCTCCGGTTTTGCGATTGACACTCAGGAGGCTGTTAAGCTGCAGCCGCATATACACACTACACTCCACGCACACACCATCCCAGCCAACAAGATGGCAGTAAGACGTGCGGCCCCATGTTTTGCGGAGACTGAGCTTGACTCTCCTGGATGCTGTGGAGGAGGGAGGTGACTCTGTACCCTGGCCTGGGAAGGAGGCTGCCAGCCGCTACCATTCGACGTGCATGGGCGCAGGTGGCAGAAGCGATCAGCGCCGGGCAACACTGTTTGGACTGGTCAGCAGTGCCAAAGAAACTGCATGACCTCCTCAGGGTAGATAGGCAGCACTGTGTCCCTGGCACCAACCCCCGTCCCACACATCCGTAATCCTACCCCCCTCCAACCTGGAGGGTGGCTGAACCCCCACCCTGCACCACATGTCAACACCCATACTGGTCGCCATGGCAGGGTGCTCTGGCCACTGGAGCCACCAGCTACCCACCCCCTTGGCTGCATGCGTCAGACCATCTACCACTGTCATTTTCTGTTTCCACCCTCAGGAGAAGGCAGCCCACAACTGCCAGGTCCGGGAATAGACAGGAGGGGAACCGCCGGACCTGCGGCCCCTAACCATGACAGAGCAGAGGGCCCTGGATGTGGTCGGCGGCCCGAAGAAAGGGAGATCGCCGAGGTGGAAGTTGGCCACGGGCGAGGAACTGCCACCCCACTTAGTTGTGGTTCCCTGTGACATGTATGTCAAAACCCACCCCCCAACATCACACCACCCTACACCATCTCCATCCCCCCACCCCCAACACTCCTACCCCCACCCACATGCTCACCAAACCACCTCCCGGCCCGCGGCCTAATCATGTACCTTGTAGAAGATGCTGGAGATGAGCGGGTCCATCTGCCCCCCCCCCCCAACCTGTGAGTCCAGGAGCTACAAGAGCAGCTCGGATGGCAGCTCTCCCCCCGAGACTCAGGGGACCCCGGAGCTCGAGTCAGAGGATGACATGGATTTCCCGTCACAGCTGTCTCCAACACCCTCCGCTATAGCAGAGACACTCACCTTGGTTGGGCACGTTAGTGAGTAGGCTCCTGGAACACTATCTACTGCGCACCACATAGCTGACCCGGTACAGCAGGTGGCGGTAGGAACTCCTGAAGGGGCGGCAGTCGGAGGGCAGACCGACCCCAGGGACTAGCTGCCATTCAGATGGGTTTCAGGCTTCTGGAACAGACAGTCCCATCTATAGTGGAGATGTAGTCACAGAGCCAAGGACTATGAGGGGTTGTCGGCGAGCATCCAGAACCTGCAGGCACAGTTAGAAGAGTCCAAACGCGTGCAGCAGAAGGTGGTGCCGACCATGCATGCCAGCCAGACCAACTCTACACAGCTGGCGTCGGTGATGGAGGCATTGGGGGTGATGGTTTTGGCTATGGATCAGCATGTCCAAGGCCTGGGGCATTCTGTGCAGGCGCTGGCCAAGGCCCAGAACAGGGTTGCCGCCTCACAGGCAACCATGTGCCAGAGCCACCTGGAAATCGCACTGGCATTCCTGAGCGTGGCCCAGTCACAACACCCATGACTGGGAACGTGGGCGGCATTGCCCAGGTGCTGCCAACATGGCGCAGGCGCAGAGGGAGGTGGCCCAGACCCAGAGGGAGATGACACAGTCACTGGCTAATGTGACACAAACCCAGAAGGTGGTGGCACAGTCACAGCGTGATGTGGCACAGTCCCAGGCGGAGATGGTCTACTCCCTGTGCTCTATGGCCGCAAGCGTGCGGACCCTGGTGGAGACCAGAGCGGGCCTCCAGGACTGGCAGCGCCAGGTGGCAGGGGAGTCACGGGGGATAGCTCCGATCACACCCCCATCCCATGGAGTAGCCCGGGGGCCATCGGGCACCCTGAGGAAGGAGAAGGTGATGGGGATCCTGCTTGCGACGGCCACAGGGGAGATGCTGGAACACCACAGCACCCCGGTCATCCCCACACCCCCACTATTTGCCTTCAAACAACCGTGCAACCGCAAACAAACCATTGTTTGCAGCAAACTACCCAGCCTTCAGAACAGTGACCACGACACCACACAACCCTGCCATGGCAATCTCTGCAAGACGTGCCAGATCATCGACATGGATACCACCATTACACGTGAGAACACCACCCACCAGGTACGCTGTACATACTCGTGCGACTCGGCCAACGTTGTCTACCTCATACGCTGCAGGAAAGGATGTCCCTAAGCGTGGTACATTGGCGAGACCATGCAGACGCTGCGACAACGAATGAACGGACATCGTGCGACAATCACCAGGCAGGAATGTTCCCTTCCAGTCGGGGAACACTTCAGCAGTCAAGGGCATTCAGCCTCTGATCTCTGGGTAAGCGTTCTCCAAGGAGCCCTTCAGGACGCGCGACAACGCAGAATCGCCGAGCAGAAGCTTATAGCCAAGTTCCGCACACATGAGTGCGGCCTCAACCGGGACCTGGGATTCATGTCGCATTACATTCATCCCCCACCATCTGGCCTGCGAAATCCTACCAACTGTCCTGGCTTGACACAATTCACACCTCTTTAACCTGGGGTTACCCCATCTCTGGATCTGTGAAGATTTAATCACCTGCTAATGCTCGCATTCCAAGCATTGTCTGGCATCTTTGAATCTGTCTATATATATGTTTTTGGAACATACCTCTTCATTCACCTGAGGAAGGAGCAGCGTTTGGAAAAGGGTGGAGTAAAACTTTTTAACTGGACGTCATTACATCACAAACCCTCTTAAACCTAACTAGGAACACTATTTAATAACCTCTACGCTGTTTTTAACCTCTAGATCTCAGAATTATTTCCTTGTTTCACGTTGTGTCAGGAATAATCATTTGAATAATCATTTGGGGTAGTACGGTGGTTAGCATTGTGACTTCACAGCGCCAGGGTCCCAGGTTTGATTCCCCGCTGGGTCACTGTCTGTGCGGAGTCTGCACCTTCTCCCCGTGGCTGCGTGGGTTTCCTCCGGGTGCTCCAGTTTCCTCTCACAGTCCAAAGACGTGCAGGTTAGATGGATTGGCCATGCTAAATTGTCCTTAAGAGTCCCAAAAGGTTAGGAGGGGTTATTGGGTTACGGGGATAGGGTGGAAGTGAGAGCTTAAGTAGGTGCAGACTCAATGGGCTGAATGGCCTCCTTCTGCATTGTATGTTCTATGTTCTATGAACCTGACAAGATGTGTTCATTTAAACCAATCCAACCCAGGATTAGAGTCATAGATAATTACAGCATGGAAACATGCCCATCAGCCCAGCTGGTCCATGCCGCCCAGTTTCTATCACACTCGTCCCACTTGCCTGCATTTCGCCCATATCCCTCGAGTCCCACCCTGCCCATCTAACTGTCTGACTGCTTTTTAAAGGACAAAATTGTATCCGCCTCTTCCACTGCCTCTGGCAGCCCGTTCCAGATGCTCACCACCCGCTGTGTGAAGAAATTTCCCCTCTGGTCTCTTTCCTATTTCTCTCCTCTCACCTTAAACCTATGCCCTCTAGTTCTAGACTCCTCTACCTTTGGATAAACCATAATCATTTCATATATCCCAAATTCCAATCAACCCTATTAAATTAAAATAAAATCATTCTTGCGTGAATTTCTAAGCGGATTAAAATTCCCACGTTTGTCAACTAGGTTGATAGCTTTTGATCAGAAACATTTGCTAATTTCATTTCCCCCTTGTTAGATATCCGACTCAAACCACTTAAACTATGATCTCAAAACCACACTCAGATTGTACCGCCATCGCCAGGCCCCACCTTCCACCGCCAGGCCTCGCCCTCCACCGCCAGGCCCCGCCTTCCAGCGCCAGGCCCCGCCTTCCACCGCCAGGCCCCGCCCTCCAGCGCCAGGCCCCGCCCTCCACCGCCAGGCTTCGCCCTCCAGCGCCAGGCCCCGCCCTCCACCGCCAGGCCCGACCTCCACAACTGCCGCGGCGCTCGCTAGGTCGGGGGCGCGCAGCAGGCGCTCTCGCGCGCGCGGCGCTCTCTCTGTCACTCACTCGGTCGGGGACGCGCCTTGCGTCGGTAACGGGCGCGCGCGCGGAGCAGGATGGCGACGGTTCTGCCGAAAGTGCAGTGTTTGTCGGCCCGGGTGGTGCGGGTGTTGGGCTGTAATCCTGGCCCGATGACTCTGCAGGGAACTAATACTTACCTGGTGGGGACTGGGCCCCGGTGAGTAAAGAGTGACGAATCCCGGAGGGACACAGCCGGAAAGCGGGGCCTGCTCCGGATCTCCCAGGAGGGATTGACCCAGGAACAGTCACTCCTGATGTGACGCACCAGTGACAAAGTGTCATCCGTCCAGACTCGGAATGTTAGCTCCCTTCTCTCGCCACAGATGCTGTCCGACCTGCTGAGATTGTCCAGCATTTTCTGTTTTTGTTTCACTCCCGATGTGCCTCAGCAACATGTTGATGTCCATAGAAAATTTACAACACTGGCAACCATTCGGCCCATCTAACCTGTGCTAGCTGAACATGAGGGATCCTGCCTAGCCCCACTCTTGATCCATCGCACTGTGAATTGCAACACCTTAGGTTCATATCCAAAATGTCTTTAAATTCAGTGAGGATTTCTGTCTCGGCTACACTTTAAAGCTGAGCTCCAGATACCACTCGCTACCCAATCTGTCCAGGTCCCTCAATTTTATTCACTTAATCTCCTCGCTACCTCCTCTACTAAACCTTATTGAACTTCACCTGTCATGGCTTTATCTATTTATTTTTCCACATTTCTTCTAAAGCTGATCTTACATACGCGTTCTGTAATCATGTGGCTTGGGTTTAACTATGCACTACTAACACAAGTTTTCAACCCAGTGACATATGTTGCAGCACTCTGGGATATGAATTGTGTTCGTTTGATGTTCATCTTGTTCTCCAAGTTGAATTGAGAGTCTGCTCAGGGAATAGCCCACTGTGGCCTGTCTGGGCAGTGGTCACACACTCAGTCCTTTTGAAAATGCCCCACATCCCCTATTGACAATGTACCCCCCCCCCCCCCCCTGTTCCTCGAGCCAGGTTGTTCCTGCTGTTTCAGACTGCTATCCGGTCCAGAATTGCTATCCATAACTGTTGGTGGAGGTTCACGCATTTATTACCTAAATTATATAGAGTGTGTAATATAGTCTTCTTGGAGATGGAAAGTACCGAGGGGAGGAAGCGGAGTGGGTGGCAGTGAAAAGGATGACTGAAGAAAGTTAGAACCAGCATTAACTAAGAGAATATAAACAATGGCATATTTCCCAACCCCTTAGTTTTGGTGTGACCCAATTTCTATTAACCCCACAGCAAAATCAAGATAGGGTTAACTCAGAGTTAGTTTATTCACACACACTCAAACACATGACGAGGGTTGCAATATAGCCTCCTTGATCAGTCATAATAGAAGAGGGGGGAATAGAGAAAGAAAGTTACAGGGCAAAGACCACAGAATAAAGAATTATTGTTTCAAATGAATCCAGAATCAAAGTATTGTTTTTCTTTCACAGAGGTCGGCAGGCTGGAGAATGATGCTGGATGATGGGATAGGCACGTAAAGATGAATTAGTTTTGCAAGCGGTGGTATAGAACTTCAGAAGTCCCAGTAGAAATGGAGTAGATGGGGGCAGGCAATCACCTGAATTGGGCCCTTGGTCTGAATTGTTCATCTGCTTGCTAGGTGGAAGATGGCAGACTGCTTTGCAGCTCCACAAGGCAATATTACAGGTTGCTCCAGTTAGGTGGTGATGTCTCATGAGTCGTACTTGTCCACTTTGGCTTTGACAAAGGATGTATATTCCTTTGTCTGGATTCTTGAAATTGTTCTAACCATTAAGAAGGTCAGTCTGAGCAAACTGGTAGGTTAGGTTAGGTGGATTGGCCATGTTAAATTGCCCCTTAGTATCCAGGGATGTGCAGGTTAGGTTATGGGGTTACAGTGTTAGGGCGAGGTGGAAGGGGAGTGTAAATGAGTATCTCATGTCAAAGAGATCTAGGAGTACAGGTCCACAGGTCACTGAAAGGGGCAACACAGGTGGAGAAGGTAGTCAAGAAGGCATACGGCATGCTTGCCTTCATTGGCCGGGGCATTGAGTATAAGAATTGGCAAGTCATGTTGCAGCTGTATAGAACCTTAGTTAGGCCACACTTGGAGTATAGTGTTCAATTCTGGTCGCCACACTACCAGAAGGATGTGGAGGCTTTAGAGAGGGTGCAGAAGAGATTTACCAGAATGTTGCCTGGTATGGAGGGCATTAGCTATGAGGAGCGGTTGAATAAACTCGGTTTGTTCTCACTGGAACGAAGGAGGTTGAGGGGAGACCTGATAGAGGTATACAAAATTATGAGGGGCATAGACAGAGTGGATAGTCAGAGGCTTTTCCCCAGGGTAGAGGGGTCAATTACTAGGGGGCATAGGTTTAAGGTGAGAGGGGCAAGGTTTAGAGTAGATGTACGAGGCAAGTTTTTTACGCAGAGGGTAGTGGGTGCCTGGAACTCGCTACCGGAGGAGGTGGTGGAAGTAGGGACGATAGTGACATTTAAGGGGCATCTTGACAAATACATGAATGGGATGGGAATAGAGGGATACGGACCCAGGAAGTGTAGAAGATTGTAGTTTAGTCGGGCAGCATGGTCGGCACGGGCTTGGAGGGCCGAAGGGCCTGTTCCTATGCTGTACATTTCTTTGTTCTTTGTTGTTAGGGTTGGTGCAGACCCGATGGGCCGAATGGTCTCCTTCTGCATTGTAGGGATTCTATGATTCTATTCTTTGATTCTACTATGGTGGATTATTAAATATAGACGATCTTTGTAGAATTTGATCTCTGCAGCCACAGGGGCCGTTGATAATAATCTTTATTTGTCTCACAAATAGACTTACATTAACACTGTAATGAAGTTACTGTGAAAATCCCCTAGTCGCCACACTATGGCCCCTGTTCAGTACACTGAGGGAGAATTCAGAATGTCCAATTCACCGAACAAACACTTTTGGGACTTGTGGGAGGAAACCAGAGCAACTGGAGGAAACCCACTCAGACACTGGGAGAACGTGCAGACTCCGCACAGACAATGACCCAAGCCGGGAATTGGACCAGGGTCCCTGGCACTGTGAAGCAACAGTGCAAACCACTGTGCTACCATGCTGCCCATAAAATTAAGTGCCAGCTTCTCTGATATTGTCTGTTCCTTTTGTTTAGCGTTACAGGCAGATATAGTTTCAGCCTTTGTCCAATTTTTTAAAAAAATTAGGGGAGATAGAAATTTTCTGCATTAATTTGTGGCAGGTTTTCCAAAGAATTTCCCACCGCTATCACTTACATAAAAAGCAAGAGGGTAGCCAGGGAAAGGGTTGGCCCACTGAAGGATAGGCAAGGGAATCTATGTGTGGAGCCAGAGGAAATGGGCGAGGTACTAAATGAATACTTTGCATCAGTATTCACCAAAGAAGGAATTGGCGGATGTTGAGTCTGGAGAAGGGTGTGTAGATAGCCTGGGTCACACTGAGATCCAAAAAGACGATGTGTTGGGCGTCTTGAAAAATATTAAGGTAGATAAGTCCCATGGGCCTGATGGGATCTACCCCAGAATACGGAAGGAGGCTAGAGAGGAAATTGCTGAGGCCTTGACAGAAATCTTTCGATCCTCACTGTCTTCAAGTGATGTCCCGGAGGACTGGAGAATAGCCAATGGTGTTCCTTTGTTTAAGAAGGGTAGCAAGGATAATCCAGGGAACTACAGGCCGGTGAGCCTTACGTCAGTGGTAGGGAAATTACTGGAGAGAATTCTTCAAGACAGGATCTACTCCCATTTGGAAGCAAATGGACGTATTAGTGAAAAGCAGCATGGTTTTGTGAAGGGGAGGTCATGTCTCACTAACTTGATAAGAGTTTTTCGAGGAGGTCACAAAGATGATTGATGCAGGTAGGGCAGTGGATGTTGTCTATATGGACTTCAGTAAGGCCTTTGACAAGGTCCCTCATGGTAGACTGGTACAAAAGGTGAAGTCACACGGGATCAGGGGTGAGCTGGCAAGGTGGATACAGAACTGGCTAGGTCATAGAAGGCAGAGAGTAGCAATGGAATGATGCTTTTCTAATTGGAGGGCTGTGACTAGTGGTGTTCTGCAAGGATCAGTGCTGGGACCGTTGCTGTTTGTAGTATATATAAATGTTTTGGAGGAAAATGTAACTGGTCTGATTAGTAAGTTTGCAGACTACACAAAGGTTGGTGGAATTGTGGATAGCGATGAGGACTGTCAGGATACAGCAGGATTTAGATTGTTTGGAGACTTGGGCGGAGAGATGGCAGATGGAGTTTTATCCGGACAAATGTGAGGTAATGCATTTTGGAAGGTCTAATGAAGGTAGGGAATATACAGTGAATGGTAGAACCCTCAAGAGTATTGAAAGTCAGAGAGACCTAGGTTTACAGGTCCACAGGTCACTGAAAGGGGCAACACAAGTGGAGAAGGTAGTCAAGAAGGCATGCGGCATGCTTGCCTTCATTGGCCGGGGCATTGAGTATAAGAATTGGCAAGTCATGTTGCAGTTGTATAGAACCTTAGTTAGGCCACACTTGGAGTATAGTGTTCAATTCTGGTCGCCACACTACCAGAAGGATGTGGAGGCTTTAGAGAGGGTGCAGAAGAGATTTACCAGAATGTTGCCTGGTATGGAGGGCATTAGCTATGAGGAGCGGTTGAATAAACTCGGTTTGTTCTCACTGGAACGACTGAGGTTGAGGGGCGACCTGATAGAGGTCTACAAAATTATGAGGGGCATAGACAGAGTGGATAGTCCGAGACTTTTCCCAGGGTAGAGGGGTCAATTACTAGGGGGCATAGGTTTAAGATGCGAGGGGCAAGGTTTAGAGGAGATGTACGAGGCAAGTCTTTTACACAGAGGGTAGTGGGTGCCTGGAACTCGCTGCCGGAGGAGGTGGTGGAAGCAGGGACGATAGTGACGTTTAAGGGGCATCTTGACAAATACATGAATAGGATGGGAATAGAGGGATTCGGACCCCAGAAGTGTAGAAGATTTTAGTTTAGATGGGCAGCATGGTCGGCGAAGGCTTGGAGGGCCGAAGGGCTTGTTCCTGTGCTGTACTTTTCTTTGTCCTTTGTTCCATAATGTGAAGTTGGTGGGGCAGGCTGCATCAGCTGACCATGCAGCCCCAGGGGTTTCCTATGGCACCTCTTGGGCTTTGACACTGGGCAGTGCCACCCAGGCACCCTTGCACTGGCACTCAGGCTGCGTTCCAGCCAGCTTGGCAGTACCAGGATAGCAATGTCAAGGTGCCCACGTTCCAGGGGATGGCCAGGGAGCCACCCAGCACTATCCCTAACCACTCAGGCATCTAATGATCCAGGAGACTCCCCGAGACCATTCCACCTCATCAACGTTCTTGTGGGCCATGACTGATTGGTGCCCAGTTGCAGCCACCCTGGGGCGGTCGGTGAATCGAGGGAGGCTGGAAGATCCCGGGTGTGTAGGCCTTAATTGGGTTTAAGATCTACTTCAGCGAGCGCCGTTTGGTCCTGCTCCTTTTGGGCGGAGTTCCGATTGCAACACCTCGCGTCCGGGACGTTGGTGGCTTCCGCGAGGTGCGGAGGCCCACGGAAGGCCTCTGCCAGGGATTTACCAGCTGTGTTGTGCTCTCGCTCTATCGCAATGCAGCCAGAGAATCACGCCCATAGTGTGAGATCTTAGATCTTTTCCAAACATCATGTGAAATGTGGCAACTGAGTGCCCACATCGTATCTTGGGAGGTGATCCAGTCCTGGTTAAACACCAGCAATGTGTGTAAGATGCATCTTTTGAGGCATAGTGTAATTAATAATTCCGTCCTACTTTTTAACTATTTGTGTTGTGTTTATATTGCAGTATTGCTTTAGGAAATAGTCCTGTTGAGGAAGTTAACCAAGTAATATAGTTGAAAATGATTACGTTGATACTGAATATCCTTACATTTTTCTGACAGACGATTCTTGATTGACACTGGTGAGCCAGGTGTGCCTGAATACATCAGCTGTTTAAAAGAAACTTTGATCCAGTTGAATGCCAGTATTCAAGAAATTCTGGTGACGCACTGGCATATCGATCATGTTGGAGGTATACCAGATATATTGGAGAATGTTGTTGATGGTGAGTATGCTGAGGCAAGTGATCTCCCAGTCCCCAGTAATTAAAAATATAGTCATATGTATTTAAAGCTTTGTGCAATATGACCTTTCATGTTGAAATAAATGCCAAATTGTAAATGGGAGCTATATTGCTTTGTACTTTTAATGGGTAGGGGAGATGGTGCTACTAAACATTTGCCTGTGGTACTAGATTGTGCTTAACTTCTTCCTGAGAAGCTCGCTATGTGTCTGCAAAGAGATATAGATAAGGTTAAGTCAGTGACAACCCTGACTGGCAAGTGGGTCACATGAGTGGCTCTCTGTCATCTCAGTGGGCTGCAAGATTGAGACCGGGCATGTTCCCTGACTGTGACCCCATGAATAAGATTGCATACTATTAATATAGGCTGAATATTTCATAATGAGTTATAGATAATGCTTAAGCATTCATATATTAATAGAACTATCAACTTCAAATGGTAAAAACAAAATAAATATTTACATTTTGATTGGACACAGAGGGAGCACACAGCTCTCACAGTCTATGTTGTGGGCAATCAGCACACACCTCACTTCACATGCCCTTGCTTTACCTGTGTGTCACTTTAGGCATACCAATAGGAAAGAAAAAGTGGATGAAAACCAGTGGAATCTGGTCTGTGTGGAGTTTGCACATTGTCCCCAGGTTAGGTGGATTGGCCATGCTAAATTGCCCCTTAATTGGGGGGAAAATAATAATTGGGTACTCTGAATTTTTTTAAAAAGAAAGTCAGAGGGATCAGAGTATCCTTGTAAATGGACCACAAAAGGTTACCATGTAGATACAGCAAGTAATTAGGAAGACAATTGGAATGTTGCCCTTGCAAGGGGGATGAAGTATAAAAGTAGGGAAGTCTTACTACAACTGTACAGGATATTGGTGAGAACACACCTAGAGTACTGTGTACAGTTATGGTCTCCTTACATAAGGAGGGATATACTTGCTTTGGAAACCGCTCAGAAAAGATTTGCTAGGTTACTCTTAGGATGGAGGGGTTGTCTCATGAGGAAAAGTTAAGCAGTTTGGACCTATACTCTTTGGAGTTTTGAAGAATGAGAGTTGATCTTATTGAAACATCAAGGATTCTGAGAGAGCTTGACAGTCGATGCTGAGAGGGTGTTTTGTCTCCTGGGGGAACCTAGAACACGGAGACAGAGTTGAAAATAAGGGCTCTCCCATTTAAGACTGAGATGAGAAAGTTTATTTTCTCTCCGAGAATCATTAGTCTTTGAAATTTCCCAGAGAGCAATGAAGGCTGGGGCATTGAAGACATTTGAGGCTGAGTTAGACAGTTTTGTGATCTACAAGGGAGTTTATGGGGTCAGGCAGGAAAGTGGCTGTGGTAATACCAGGTATTGCAGTACCTGAGAGGAATGACCATTGGCTAGACCGAGGGGTCTACCATTGGATAATGTACATAGCCCCGCCCCGAGAGGCGGGGTATAAGAACCGATGCCATCTCAGCAGCCTTCACTTTCTGTATCATCGCTGCTGGGTACAGTTCTAACTGATTAAAGCCGATTAGATATAACTCCTCTTTGTCTCGAGAGTATTGATTGTGCATCAGTGGCGTTGGCCACAATCAGATCAGGCATTATCTTTAATAGTCGAGCAACTCGAGGGGCCAAATGGCCTACTCCTGCTACCAGTTCTGTTTTTTAAGTGTTTTAATTTTAACAAATAATGCAACAAAACCACAGGAATGGTACAGCTCAGCACAAAATAAAAGTCTCAACATATATGGATACAATGAGGAACAGGAGAATAGCAATATAATTGGCTCAGTGCAATCATTAGACTCAATTGGTGCCTCTATACGCACCACCAGAGAACAGGGGAGAGAAAGATAAAGCCATGAAAACATGGTAAAATGGTGCACACCTTTTCACGCAGCAATTGCTCACAATGACCATGAGTGTTCAGGATAAGTTTTTTTTGTGCCATATTTGGGCATGCACCAGAACATATCTCCCTCAACTCCAGTTGCACCTGAGGCACCAATGACGTACTGTAACCCCCCTCTCTCCGGATGTAAGATTCATCTGTACCCCTGCAGGAACCCCTGCAAAGCCACCTCTGACCTCAACATATTCAGTCTTCTGGCTGGTAATTGGCTTGCTGGCACATTTCTTTCACAGGAACGGTAGGGAGCCATCAGGGCCCACTTCCACCATCCCTTTTCTGCATGGTCCCCTGAAATCCTATCCAAGTGTCAATTTCCACGTACTCTTAAATATCAGCTCTAATCTCACTACCACCTCTCTTAATTTCTCACTCTCTAAAGTGTCCAACTGCTTGCTGACATCCAGGACTGGATAAATAGAAATGTCCTCCAACAAATGTTGGGAAGACTGAATCCGTTAAACATAGGCCCTGCCATAATCACAAATTTCTCTCCCTGGGAAAAGTCTGAAGCTGACCTAGACATTCACAGCATTGGTGGCATATTCCACTATGAGTTGAGCTTCCAAGTACGTATCTGTGTGATCATTGAGACCATCTTTTTCAAACCCTATAACATTGTCAATTCCACCCCTGTCTCAACTCATCTGTGGCTGAAACCCTCATCCATGCTTTACTAACCTCTAGATTTAACTATTCAAATACATTCCTGATCAGCCTTCCTCCTTTTACCCCCTTTTAAACTTGAAATCATCCAAAACTATCCTCAAGCTACCTTGCACCCAGTCCGGCACCCTGTGCTCACTGGCCAAACTGACTACCCAGTAAGCAAGGTCTCCATTTTAAAATTCTCATCCTTGTTGTCAAAATTCACCACTGTCTCTCACCCTTACTATCTTTTTAATCTGTCAGCCCTAGAATCTGTCAAGTCCTCAGAACTCCTCAAATGTTGGCCTTTTGAACATCCCCAATATTAATTGCTTTGTCATTGATGGCTGTGCCTTGATCTGACAAGGCCCTAAACTCTGGAATTCCCTTCCTAAACCTCATCACGTGTCTACTTCCCTTTCTTCATTTAAGTCACTCCGAAAGCCCACCTCTTTCAGTCAGTCCTCCATCCTGATGTCAGAAGTTTGTTGATGATTACACAATGTTCAATACAATTCCCAACTCCTCAGTTGCTGAAGCAATCCAAGTCTACTTGCAGCAAGAACTGGACAATATTCAAGCTTGCGCTCATAAGTGGTAAGTACCACTCATACAAGTGTGAGGCAATTACTGACAGAGAAAATACAGAATGATCTCAGCAGGTCTGACAGCATCTGTAATAGAACATAGAATATACTGTGCAGAAGGAGGCCATTCGGCCCATCGAGTCTGCACCGACCCACTTAAGCCCTCACTTCCACCCTATCCCCCTAACCCAATAACCCCTCTTAACCATTTTGGACACTAAGGGCAATTTAGCATGGCCAATCCACCTAACCTGCACGTTTTTGGACTGTGGGAGGAAACAGGAGCACCCAGAGAACATAGAACATAGAACGATACAGCGCAGTACAGGCCCTTCGGCCCACAATGTTGCACCGACATGGGAAGTCAAAAAACAAAAGCCATCTAACCTACACTATGCCATTATCATCCATATGCTTATCCAATAAACTTTTAAATGCCCTCAATGTTGGCGAGTTCACTACTGTTGCAGGTAGGGCATTCCACGGTCTCACCACTCTGCGTAAAAAACCTACCTCTGACCTCTGTCCTATATCTATTACCCCTCAGTTTAAGGCTATGTCCCCATGTGCTAGCCATTTCCATCCGTGGGAGAAGGCTCTCACTGTCCACCCTATCTAACCCCCTGATCATTTTGTATGCCTCTATTAAGTCTCCTCTTAACCTTCTTCTCTGTAACGAAAACAACCTCAAGTCCATCAGACTTTCCTCATAAGATTTTCCCTCCATACCAGGCAACATCCTGGTAAATCTCCTCTGCACCCGCTCCAAAGCTTCCACGTCCTTCATATAATGCGGTGACCAGAACTGTACGCAAAACTCCAAATGCGGCCGTACCAGAGTTTTGTACAGCTGCACCATGACCTCATGACTCCGGAACTCAATCCCTCTACCAATAAAGGCCAACACTCCATAGACCTTCTTCACAACCCTATCAACCTGGGTGGCAACTTTCAGGGATCTATGTACATGGACACCTAGATCCCTCTGCTCATCCACACTTCCAAGAACTTTACCATTAGCCAAATATTCCGCATTCCTGTTATTCCTTCCAAAGTGAATCACCTCACACTTCTCTACATTAAACTCCATTTGCCACCTCTCAGCGCAGCTCTGCAGCTGATCTATGTCCCTCTGTAACCTGCTACACCCTTCCGCACTGTCGACAACACCACCGACTTTAGTGTCGTCTGCAAATTTACTCACCCACCCTTCTGCGCCCTCCTCTAGGTCATTGATAAAAATGACAAACAGCAACGGCCCCAGAACAGATCCTTGTGGTACGCCACTTGTAACTGAACTCCATTCTGAACATTTCCCATCAACCACCACCCTCTGTCTTCTTTCAGCTAGCCAATTTCTGATCCACATCTCTAAATCACCCTCAATCCCCAGCCTCCGTATTTTCTGCAATAGCCTACCGTGGGGAACCTTATCAAACGCTTTACTGAAATCCATATACACCACATCAACTGCTCTACCCTCGTCTACCTGTTCAGTCACCTTCACAAAGAACTCGATAAGGTTTGTGAGGCATGACCTACCCTTCACAAAGCCATGCTGACTATCCCTAATCATATTATTCCTATCAAGATGATTATAAATCTTGTCTCTTATAATCCCCTCCAAGACTTTACCCACAACAGACGTGAGGCTCATCGGTTTATAGTTGCCGGGGTTGTCTCTGCTCCCCTTCTTGAACAAAGGGACCACATTTGCTATCCTCCAGTCCTCTGGCACTATTCCTGTAGCCAATGATGACATAAAAATCAAAGCCAAAGGCCCAGCAATCTCTTCCCTGGCTTCCCAGAGAATCCTAGGATAAATCCCATCAGGCCCCGGGGACTTATCTATTTTCAGCCTGTCCAGAATTGCCAACACCTCTTCCCTCCGTACCTCAATGCCATCTATTCTAATAGCCTGGGTCTCAGCATTCTCCTCCACAACATTATCTTTTTCCTGAGTGAATACTGACGAAAAATATTCATTTAGTATCTCGCCCATCTCTTCAGACTCCACACACAACTTCCCATCCCTGTCCTTGACTGGCCCTACTCTTATCCTAGTCATTCTTTTATTCCTGACATACCTATAGAAAGCTTTTGGGTTTTCCTTGATCCTACCTGCCAAATACTTCTCATGTCCCCTCCTTGCTCGTCTTAGCTCTCTCTTTAGATTCTTCCTCGCTACCTTGTAACTATCAAGCGCCTCAACTGAAACTTCACTCCTCATCTTCACATAGGCCTCCTTCTTCCTCTTAACAAGAGATTCCACTTCTTTGGTAAACCACGGTTCCCTCGCTCGACGCCTTCCTCCCTGCCTGACCGGTACGTACTTATCAAGAACACGCAGTAGCTGTTCCTTAAACCAGCTCCACATATCCAGTGTGCCCAACGCTTGCAGCCTACTTCTCCAACCTATCCCACCCAAGTCATGTCTAATGGCATCATAATTGCCCATCCCCCAGCTATAACTCTTGCCCTGCGGGGTATACTTATCCCTTTCCATCACTAACGTAAACGTCACCGAATTGTGGTCACTGTCCCCAAAGTGCTCACCTATCTCCAAATCTAACACCTGGCCTTGTTCATTACCCAAAACCAAATCCAATGTGGCCTCTCCTCTTGTTGGCCTGTCAACATATTGTGTCAGGAAACCCTCCTGCACACATTGTACAAAAAACGACCCATCTAATGTACTCGAACTATATCTTTTCCAGTCAATATTTGGAAAGTTAAAGTCTCCCATAATAACTACCCTGTTACTTTCGCTCTTATCCAGAATCATCTTCGCCATCCTTTCCTCTACATCCCTAGAACTATTTGGAGGCCTATAGAAAACTCCCAACAGGGTGACCTCTCCTTTCCTGTTTCTAACCTCAGCCCATACTACCTCGGAAGAAGAGTCCCCATCTAGTATCCTCTCCGCCACCGTAATGCTGTTTTTGACTAGCAGCGCCACACCTCCCCCTTTTTTGCCTCCTTCTCTGAGCTTACTAAAACACCTAAACCCCGGAACCTGCAACAACCATTCCTGTCCCTGCTCTATCCATGTCTCTGAAATGGCCACAATATCGAAGTCCCAGGTACCAACCCATGCTGCCAGTTCCCCTACCTTATTTCGTATACTCCTGGCATTGAAGTAGACACACTTCAAACCACCTACCTGAACACTGGCCCCCTCCTGCGAAGTCAATTCTGTGCTCCTGACCTCTATACTCTCAATCTCTCGTACCCTAAAACTACAATCCAGAAAACCCACACAGACACTGGGAGAACGTGCAGACTCCGCACAGACAGTGACCCAGCAGGGAATTGAACCTGGCGCTGTGAAGCCACAGTGCTAACCACTATGCTACCATGCTGTCCCACATTTGTGGAGAGAAAAGGCAGCTAACGTTTCCAGCCTGGATAACTCTGTCAAAGCTAGAGAGAACTGGAAAAGGGGTCAGATTTATACTGGAGTGGGGGCGCATGGAGTTGTGGGACTGGATAGGGGCCAGCGATAGGTGGAGATTGACAAAGATGTCGAGGATTGAAGACAAAAGGAATGTAAATGGGGGTGATTTAGGCTAAGAAAGGTGCTAATGGTGGCACATGAAGAGATTAGTATGTATGAATGGCAGAACAAAGTTGAGCAGAACAAAGATGAGCAGTGTGTTAGAAGGGCAACTGCTGGATTATGGGAGGAGGCCCTGAGGCGATTCAATGCATCCGTGTTGTATGCCAGGCTCAGCCACAGGTGGTCCACAGGGCACATATGACGGTGGCCCGGATGAGCAGGTTCTTTGAGGGGGTGGAGGATAGTTGTGGGCGCTGTGTGGGGGCCCTGCTATATATGTTTTGGGCATGTCCGAGGCTGAGGGTTTTTTGACAGGGGTTTGCGGACATCATGTCAAAGGTATTAAAAGTACAGGTGGTACCGAGTCCAGAGGTGGCAATAATTGGCGTGTCGGAAGATCCGGGAGCCCAGAGGGTGAGAGAGGCCGATGTCCTGGCCTTTGCCTCCCTGGTGGCCTGGAGACGGATCCTATTAGGATGGAGGGACTTGGAGCCCCCAAAGACGGGGGTATGGGTTAGCGACATGGCGGGGTTTCTCAGACTCGAGAAAATTAAATTCGCCTTGAGGGGTTCGTTGCAGGGGTTTGCTCAGAGGTGGCAGCCGTTCATCGACTTCTTCGAGAAAAATTAAGCTGTCAACAGGGGAGAGGGGGAAGGGGAGGCATGGGGGAAACGAGTAAGGGCAGGAGAACCACGGATGGGGAGCTGGGGAAGGTGCCACTGTTTGTGTAAGCCATGGGTTTGTTATCGGTGGGTTTGTTGGTTATATTGTTGTGTTTTTGTTCTTGTTGAAATTTGATGTTTAAAATTGTTAAAATTATAAATGCCTCAATAAAATATTTTCTAAAAAAAATAAGTAGAGAGCAACTAGGAACAGTTGACCCAAATGGAGTGGGGGAGGGGGGTGGAACAATGTTGAGGGGAAAACAGATCAATGGAAGGAATGAAAATAAATTGATCGAAATAAAAATGGGGTGAAGGTGGAGAGAGTTCACAGTCTGAAGTTGTTGAACTCAGTGCTAAATCCAGAAGGCTGTAACATGCCTAATCGGAAGATGAGGTGGTGTTCCTCCAGTTTGCACTGGGCTTTATTGAAACATTACAACAGGCCAAGGACGGACATCAGTTCTCTCCAGCTTTGGACAAAGAGTCATCCAGACTCGAAACATTAACTCCCTTTTTTCTCCATCGATGCTGTCAGACCTGCTGAGGGTCTCCAGTATTTTCTGTTTTTGTTTCAGATTCCAGCATCCACAGTCATTTGTTTTTACTCGGCAATTATTGTTTCCCCTTGACGTCCCCTTGACGTCCAGTGGCATTACCATCACTGAATTCCCTCACCATCAACTGTCTGGGGGGCTTGCCATGGCCAGAAAAGTAACTAGACCAGACATATAAATAGAGTGGCTACAAGAACAGGTCAGAGGCTGGGAAATCTGCAGTGAGTAAAACACCTCCTGACTCCTCAAAGCCTGTCCACCATCTACAAGGCACAAGTTAGAAGTGTGAAGGAATACCCTCCACTTGCCTGGATGAATGCAGGTGCAACAGCATTCAAGAAGTGCAACATAGTTCAAGACAAAGCAGCTTGTTTAATCAGTACTCAATTATCATCTTAAACATTCACTCCCTGAACCACACAGTGGCAGCAGTGAGTAGCATCTACAAGATGCATAGCAGCCAGGGCTCCTTCAACAGCTCCTTCCAAACACGTGGCAGAAGTGTGCAAACAACACAATCCGCAAGTTCCCCTCTCAGTCACACAGCCCTAAGTCACAGAATTCTTCATTGTCACTGGATCAAACAAAATCTTGGTGCACTCTCCTTAACAATACTGTGGGTGTACCTACACCATTTGAACTGTGGGGGGTGCTCACCACCACCTTCACAAAGGTTGGATCTCAGTGGTATAAACAAGATGTGTGCATGCTGAATGCAGGAAGAAATTGGAGCAGCATTCTCCAGTGTGTTAATTTTTACCATGAAACTTTATGTTTACTGAAATATCTTCTATATACTAGGAAGAGATTCAAGTGAAGCAACTCTGAATTCAGAAATTTTCTCCATCTTCTCCCCAATTCTCAAATTTCCAATTCTCACATATCATTGGTAACTTTTAATCATGAAACTTCAACATTTAGGAATGCTAACAATGATGAGAAACCTTCGATAATTTCTAACGTCAATCAGAAAGCTGATTTTAAAGTCAAAATTATAGCTTATTAGTGAATTAACCTATGTTTCTGTCTGGATTTGTTCCATTATAACATGGCAAAACATTTTTTGTGTACAGCTTGCAGTGTGTGGACAAGGCAACAGTCATTTTTTTATTTGTGGAAACAGGTTTCTAAAGGGTAGGTTGTTCAAGTAATTTTTAAAAATAAATTTCGAGCACCCAATTACTCCAATTAAGGAGTAATTTCCCATGGCAATCCACCTATCCTGCAGCTACCCTGTGAGACCCATGCAGACACGGGCAGAATGTGCTAATGCTATACGGACAGTGACCAGGGCCGGGATTGAGCTCAGGTCCTCAGTGCCATGAGGCAGCCATGCTAATCACTGCGCCACCGTGGTGCCCTTAATGATGTTTTTCAAGGAGAGCACTAAATTTCTCAACAAAAGAAAATGCAGTGGAAGTGATATATTTGGACTTTCAGAATCTCCTTTTAAAATGAGTCATATAAAACACATTGTAAAACAGCAATATGTGAGTTTTTTTTGCCCACCCCCCCACCAAGTGTTTTGCACTACCTCCTTGATGCCCTCAGTCAAACTGGTGAATTGGAAGATCAATTTAACCAGCAATAAACAAAATTCAAAATGGATTTTGCAAAATAAAATTTGTCAGCTGCACCTGCAAAACAAGCATGTTTGGAATTTCAGCCTCTGGAGTGTCAGACGTGCCCAACTAACAAATGTGAGACTCACCCATTTATTCCTGACAACAATCTCCTTTTGGCATTCGGTTATCAGGAGCTACATTTCATGATATTTGGTGTGATATAATGTAAAGGTTTCTAAGTGTGATAGCGTGCGGGAACTGCCATGAGCTACCCGGCAAGGCAGTCACCAGTATCAAATGTTAATTGGTTCACTTAATGAGGCCCCATGGGCTTCACACCATGAATGACTGTCACACTGGCTGATTCACCGGGACCGCGCTCACCAACCCCCTCGCTAACAAAGGGAGCAGCACTTTAACCGATCCCGCAGAGGTAAGCTCACACAGCATGCAGCTGTGTGCTGGAGACCAGCTTCATGATTGGGGGATGCCGGCCTGGCCCACCTGCTGGATGTGGTGGAGTCACTACGGGATACCGAGGGGTTTGGCGGGTCAGCCACATGGCAGCCAGTACTTCCTGGGCTGAAGTAGCAGTAGCCGTCAGCACAGGGAGCGCGACTTGGAGGACCGCCATACAGTGCTGCAAAAAGCTAAATGACCTCCATCGCACCGCATGGGTGAGTTGACATTGGCCCCTAGCACTGGTCCCGCCTGACGCCCCCCCCCCCCCCAACATGTGGCTCACGATGCCTTCTCTGTATCCGCACGAGAGACGCTGGCCCATAAAAGACAGGAGAGAGCCCAAACAGATAGCAGGGTGCCGGTCATCAGAGTTCTAACCCCTTACGAGGAACAGACCCTGGAGGTTGCGGGGGTGGCCACTGTGGACAGATCAGTTACCAGTGCCGAGATAGGCCTGCACTGCAGAGATGTGTAACCACTGGCCCCACCAGAGGACCGGTCACATGTGAGTTGCATATGCCAGCATGTTGATCCTGTCCCCTACTGACCACATATCCATTCTCCTACAGGATCTCCATCCAATGGAGCCTGCCCATCCGGAGTGGTCTCCCACCACCCCCCATGCCTCCCAAGAGAATAGCCCATAAGGGAGCTCCGAGGATGGCACCATAATAGTCGCGATACAACAGTCACCCCACCCTCCACCAGCGCAGAGACACACACCTCAGTGTGCAAAGGTAGTGGACAGGCTTCTGGGGCACATTCTGATGAGCACCACACAGTTGCTGATGCACATCAGGTGGAGGCAGGAACACCCAGGCGAGACAGCAGTCAGAGGTCTGCTGGATCCCAGTCAAATGCTGAGCCTCTGGACCAGGTTTACCCAGAGCTGATGCAGTCGATAGGGTATGTCCGAGACATTCAGGGAGGAGATATCAGCAACACTCTAGCAGGTCCACAGCGGATTGGAGGAGTCCCAAAGTCAGAGGGCGCAGACGATAGCGCCTGCAATACATGGCACCAAAGCCAACACTGCAGTGGAGAGCCTGGTGCATGACATCAGCACCTTGGTGGTGTTCAAGGCCTTGTCCAGTCAGTGACGGCCATGTCTGAGTGCCTCGGCCCCATGTCCCAGTTACTGGTGTGCGTGTCACTGAAGAAGGCGGACCTTTCCGAGGTGCCGGCGCATGTCCAGACGCAGGGGAACATAACCAAGGTGCTCCAGAGCATGGCCCACTTACAGAGGGGCGTTGCTGAGGGTGTCGACACCATTGTGGAGCTGCCAGGGCTGGCAGAGCCAGATGATACGGAGGCATCCAAAGCTCAGTCCAGCTGCCCCTCCGTCCCAAGGTGACCCCTGGGGCCCTATGGGCACCAACTGCAGCCTCCCTATGGGGTGGCGATGGCAGCCACCAGTACCCCTGAACCACCCCCTACTGTGGTAAGCAGCAGGCTGTCTCCACCGCTGATGTGCACCCTGGGAAACACCGAGATGTAGTGGCAGAGCATGAAGTGGTAAACAGATAGAAGATCACTGAGAGAGCATAGGAGAGGGGAAGGGGTTGGGAGGGGGGTTGAGGAATGGGGTGAAAGGGGGCAGCATCATCTGGCTCTAGAGGCGGTTGAGGTCACTATGGTACAACAATAAAACATATTGCACCGAAGACATGTGACGCCTCTTGCATGTAATTCCGCAATGTAGGCCAAACTCCTGCCCCCCCCCTCGAGCACGGTGGTCCTGGATCTTCCCCCCGGGCATACCACATGTAGGTGATGGGCGCGAATGCGCACTTGCAGACAGAGAGGAGTCAGACTATGGCCTATGGCATAGTGAGGAGAACTGGTGCTCGACTTACAGCGGGTTATCATCACCCTCTTGCCCTCGACATGGACCCGCTGACACAGGCCCATCACCCTGGAGTGATGTAACACAGAACCTGGGATGGTGAAACAGGGCAATTGGGGTGGGGGTGGCAGGAAGGTGAGGTGAGCCGGGTTGGGGAAAGGTGTGGTGGGTGGGTGGTAAGGGGGAAGAGTGTGGGATGACGGACTTAGCCACATAGTATGTGAAGCGGGCGAGGATGAGGGCCTTCCTGGCTCTCAGGGCATGGCAGACCCTCTCCACTGGCACCTGTCTTCCATCCTCCAGCTGGTCCTGCAGGTCCTCGCCGGGCTCATTCTCCAGCCCCACCTGGTCCAGCACCACCACCTTGTCCTCCTCGGAGGGACTGTATGTTCCTCCTCCAGCACGTCGCCCCGCGAATGTGCCAGGTTGTGGAGGGCACAGCAGACCACCACAAAGCAGGCCTTCTCGGGGGCGTACTGCAGTGAACCATATTTTTAGTGGGTGGCCTCATGGGCCTCATTATATCGGGTCTCCGCATCGGCCACCGACCTCCATATTGGTTTCACTAGCCAGGTCCAGCCATCGTGGGGTCCATCTGGCCATCCTGGGGGTCCTTCGAAGATGCCGGGGATCTCCGGATTTCCCACGTTGTAGCTGCCATGTACACTCCCTGGGAAGCGTGCATACCCATGCATGATCTTCATGTGGAGGTCGCACACATGTTGGACATTCTGGGAGTGGAACCCCTTCCTGTTGATGTAGGGCGCTCCCTAACGCTCCGTGCACTCAAGGCAACATGCACGCCATCTATTACCCCCTGGATTTGGGACAACCTGGTGATGGCAGAGAGTCCTGCTGCCCAGGCATCCTGTTGGGCTTTGTCCATGTCAAAATTTATATAGTTTGCTGATCGGGCAAACATTGTATCTGTGACTTCACAGATGCACTTGTGGGCTGTTGGTTGGGATATGTCGCACAAGTCCCCACTTGAGCCCTGGAATGATCCCGAGATGTAAAGCTTCAGGGCTGCCGAGGCGTGAAGGTTTCAGGGCTGCCGAGGCATGAAGGTTCAGGGCTGGCGTGACTTTGATGGCCACGGGGAGTGGATATCCTCCATGTGGTGCCAGGTGCGCAAGGCCATGGCATAGGTGCCGCACCGTTCCCTTGTTGAGGCGGAGCCTCCTGCAGCACATGCTATCCTACATCTGTTCGAAAGGCCAGGAATGCCTGTACAGCTTGTGCCGTCGCCGGCCTCCCCTTCTAGGACCCTCCTGGCCTGATGGGCAGCCAGGTCCTCAGGATGTGGAGTGGGGCCCTGATCATGAACTGTCGCTCGAGCCTCTGTCGACGCTGCTGCCGCTGCTTGGTCTGCCAGCAGCACCGCGAAGGCAGCCCCCGAGAGGGTGCAAGATATTCACCCCGTGTAATATTTTTAAGGAATTAATGAAGGACAGTCAACCAGCAATGGCCTCCAGCCCGGTACACTCTGGTTCCCCCATGGACACCCCCCTTCAAATCACCAGCCATTCCTCAGGGTTCTGTGTAACACACCCTGCGCACGCACCTCCAGCCGCAGCAGGAGCCTCCCAGCACCAGAGCCTGTACCCCAAACACCCTCTGGTAACATTACCTGGACTGGGTGCTGATTCCCTCTCCGGTGCACACACCACTCTAGTTGTGGGCATGTCCCCAGTGCTGAGGGACAGCTCTTGGGTTTTTGGATGTTGCCTTCTGCCTCTGTGGTGGGTTGATGCCACCGGTGTTCAGGCAGTGTCCAGGTCTCACGACCTGGTTGGGATGCGAGGCAGTAACTCACACCTGTGACATGGCAAATGTACCCACGGGAATCCACTTGGGGGCTGTGAAGTGCTCACATTACTACAGTTGCCATGGGGTGGCATGCGGCGCAGTGGTTAGCACTGGGACTGCGGCACTGAGGACCCGCGTTCGAATCCCAGCCCTGAGTCACCTCCTTCAGGTCAAGTTGCTGCTGAAGTCAAATTAATCATCACATTCCACCACCACAAATCAGCTCCTTAATCCCAATTTGCTGGCCCCATCTGCCTTTAGTCCAAAATCAAGTATGAGAATCTCCTGGACTACTAAGACTGAGACCATTTTTTCAGCAGCCTTTGCTGATTTCCCTTCCCCACCAGTCAAATCCATACATCCTCGACCCCAGTTCACCCATAGAGTCATTTATGGCACAGAAGGAGACCATTTGACCCATTGAGTCCGTGCCACCGAACTTTCCTCCTCCTTTAGTTCATCACCATCTGTGGATTAAATCTCAGTGTATGTCTTGGGATGTTTTTCCATTAAAGTTACTATCTAAATAAAAGTGGTGTCAATAGCTCAAAAGTAGAGGTGAATGATGTGTTTTCTATATCAATTCGAGAATAAGATTGAGAGTGTAGAGGTAACAAATTGTACAGTACTGGTAATTGAAACCCAAGCCAACTGCAAATTACCAATTATTTCTGTCTGGGCTTTCAAGGTTTAGTTGCACAAGTGCAAGAAGACTTGTTTATGAGGTTGCTGGTGCTTGATTTCTTCTTTTGTGTTTTTGCCAATGGCTCTGTCAATTGTTACTAAATGTTAAAAATCCCAATAAAAATATTTTTTTTAAAAACAAGCCCAAACCTTATTTGTTTAAGTACTATTAGTGAATCTTAGTAAATGATGTTCTTTTACTCAAAAGAACAATAAATATGTTGCTTTTCTCTATATATAGATAGAAATTAGACAAAAGCAAAATACTGCAGATACTGAAAATCTGAAATAAAAACGGAAAATGTTGGAAAAACTCTGCAAGTCTAGCAGCATCTGTGGAGAGAGAAGCAGACTTAAAGTTTTGAATCCAATATGACTCTTCAGAACCCATCATTTGTACATACTGTATATTGAATTCCTTGTGTGTTTCCAGATTTGTAAACTGTACATTTATCTTAACTAGGTCTAAGATATCCTCTTAAGATTCTAAATGAATTAGACCAGTGCTGTTTTTAAATGTGTCTGTTTGAATTTTATAAGGTGGCGGCGTTCAAATTAGCAAACTTTCACACAAACCACCTCAGAAAGAGACAATCGGAAAAGGTGACAATCAGTACACGTACCTAAAGGATGGAGATGTGTTGGAAACTGAGGGAGCCACACTGAGGTATTTTTGGATAGAATGTTGCCTTTTCAATGAGCAAGTTTTTGATTTTTTTTCTATATTTGTAAATGTGTGTATAATTACATCTGATAGAAACCAAAAGGAATTATTTGAGTCAGAATTAACCGCATAATGGGTGAAATGCTTAAAAGGATGAAATTGAAAGAACTTAAGGATGTTAATAAACTAAGCTATGCAGGGTCTCGGGGGGAGGGGGGGGGGGAATCAGCTAACGGGCATTAAGGGCCTTGAAATAGGCTCCTTATCCTTATTGCCTCATTTATCTTGGCAATCGGCCCTTTCTAACTTTGCACAGAGGACTACTTGCAACAAGATTATTCCGCCCATGCGTAGTAATGTTCTAATCAGGAAACGGCTGACATTTTCAAAACTATTGAATGTTTCTTTTGGAACTAAAAGGTGCAGGAGTACTCCTAACTCCACGTAAAGGTGAGATGAGAGGAGAAGTGATGCCCTTGGGATCAAGGTAGCATTTAGCCAAAAGTGGCACCAAGAATCCCTAGTAAAATTGTCAGGAGAAAAGTTCTGCATTTAGCTCCAAGAAAGAAGATTGTGGCTTTTGGAGGCCAGTCATATCAGCTCCGGGATATCACTGCAGTGTTTCCTCGGATTTGTTTCCTAGTCCCAACCATCTTCATCTCCTTCATCAACAACCTTTCGTCCATCATATGGTCAGACGTGGGTGTGTGCACTGATGATTGCAGTGTTCAATTCCATTTACAGGCCCTTGCATAATGAAGTAACCCTTGCCCATTTGCAGAAAGACCTGGAGAACATCCACTGACTCCAGTAAATTTCTCTTAACCACTTTCCCTTGACACTCAATGGCATTTCCAACAATGAATCCTCCACCATCAACATCCTGGGATTGCTATTGGACCCAACACACAAATATTGTGACTACAACAGCAGGTCAGAGGCTAGGTATGCTGTAGTTAGTGCACCCCCCCCCCTCAAATCTATGACCTCTCCCACCTAGAAGAATAAAGGTGAATGGGTGTTTGAGAACACTGCTGCCTTCAAATAGCACACTATCTTTTTTAAAATAAATTTAGAGTACCCAATTATTCCTTCTCCAATTAAGGGGCAATTTAGTGTGGCTAATCAACCTAACCTGCACATCTTTGGGTTGTGGGAGTGAAACCCATGCATACACTGGGAGAATGCGCAAACTCACACGGACAGTGACCCAGGGCCAGGATCAAACCCGGGCCCTCAGCACAGTAGGCAGCAGAGAACTGCACTATCTTGACTATTCCTTCATCACAGGCACAGGATCAAAGTTCTGGAAATCTCTACCTAGCAACACTGTAGGAGTACCTTCAGCGCAGTGATTGAAAAAGGGGCTGACCACCACCTTCTCGAGGACAATTAAGAATGGGTTACAAACGTTTGCCTTGCCAACAATGCCCACATCCCACAAATAAGCTTTATTTTTAAAAATGCAGGCCGTTTCCAGACTAATATCACATTCATCCTTTCCAAGCCCTACTTGTAGGCCTCAGTATTTTAGGCAGCTGACGTTCCTCAAGCTGAGGAGCAACAATTTGCAAGAGTTTGACATTTGCCTCTCAACAGCCAAATTCAAATTAGACTAGGACCTCAAAATCACAACAGCCTCTTCGCTATCAAATGGGTGGCCAGCCGATGTGTTCTTTCAGTTGACCACCAAAATGTCAAAATTGACACTTACCAATGTAGAGCAGCAGCCATACAAGCTTTAAAATAACACTGCTTTGGGAAATCATGATTAAACTGCTCTTGTCAGACTCACCTTAAATACCATACAACAGAACCATAGAATTCTTACAGCACAGAAGGAGGCCGTTTGGCCCATCGGGTCTGCACTGACCTTCTGAAAGAGCGCATGACCTAGCCCCACTCCCCCGCCCAATCACCATAACCCCACCTAACCTGCAAATCCCTGGACACTTAAGGGGCAATTTTATCTTGGCCAATCCACCTAACCTGCACATCTTTGGATTGTAGGAGGAAACCGGAACATTTGGGGGAAACCCATGCAGACACTGGGAGAAAGTGCAAACTCCACACAGATGGAATTGAACCCGGGCCCTTGGTGCTGTGATGCAGCAGTGCTAACCACTGTGCCACCGTACCACCCATATTCAGATCTGATCACTAATACACCATGGAGACATTCAAGCCCTGGCAGAGGTGTCGGAAACCACAAAGCTTGACCCAAGTGACAAGTTGTGAGCAAAGATGGGAAAGAAATTAGCTGCGCGGTGATCTTGTAGAGCATATAAAATATTTAATGTAATACAACTAAATCTGGAATATTAATCAAAATTGCAAGAGTAGTGCAAGTGAACATGAGTTCAAACTGTTAAAAAGTGAATATAAGACTTTTTATATTCAGGAAACTATTCTTCACACAAAGAGTGACCACTACATGAATTATAAGCATAATACAAATGAAAACCTTGAAATAATTATAATTAATTACATTGTGCAGTGGGAGGACTTTAGGATCATCCTGGATGGATGGACTAAGATAGACTGAATGACCTTTCCCCATCTGTAATCATCTTGTGAGCATGTACGTCCTATAATGAAAGACATTTCATCCATGTTCTCTGGAGTTCAGAAAAATGAACCAAGATCTCATTGAAACATTCAAGGTCATGAAAGAGCTTGACAGGATTGATACTGAAATGTTGTTTCACCTGGCTGGGGAACCTTGAACAAGGGGCACAGTTTAATGATATGGGACCGATCATTAGGACTGAGATGAGGAAAAATTGCTTCACTCAAGAGTTGTGAATCTTTGGAATTTTCTACCCTAGAGAGTTATGGATGAGCCATCATTCAATATATTTAAGACTGTTAGACTTTTGGTGTCTCAGGGAACCAAGGGATATGGCGGCACGGTGGCCTGCTGCCTCACAGTGCCAGGACACAGGTTCAATTCCGGCCTTGGGTGACTGTGGAGTTTGTACTTTCTCCCTCTGTCTGCATGGGTTTCCTCTGGGTTTCCTGGTTTCCACCCACAGTCCAAAGTTAGATGGATTGGCCATGCTATATTGCTCCTTTGTGTCCAAAGATGTGCAAGTTAGGTGGGGTTGTGGGGTTACAGGCATAGGGTGGGAGAGTGGGATGGGTGGGGTCCTCTTTTAGACGGTTGGTGCAGACTCGATGGGCTGAATGGCCTCTTTCTGCACTGCAGGAATTCTATGGTTCTATTCTATGGTTCTATGGGGAGCGGGCAGGAAGGTGGCATTGAAGCCCATGACCAATCATGATCAGAGTGAAGCAGATTGACAGGTCATATGGTCTTTTCCTATTTCTTATGTTTGTTTGTTTTTAATTTAGGGTACCCAATTATTTTTTTTTCCAATTAAGGGGCCATTTAGGATGACCAATCCACCTACCCTGCACATCTTTGGGTTGTGGGGGTGAGACCCACGCAGACACGGGGAGAATGTTCAAACTCCACAAGGACAGTGACCCGGGGCCAGGATCGAACGTGGGATCTCTGAGCCGTGAGGCATCAGTGCTAACCACTGCGCCACCGTGCTGCCCCTACTTCTTATGCCATTTAATCTGATTTTTAATTGCAATTAATTTAGAAAAGGTTTTTTATTTTTAAAGAAAACAAACTTTTCTTTTCAATTTGTGATACATTTGTTGGTCCCATATTATGTGTGAACTTCGAAACATCTCAAATGTGATCAACTAATTCTGCTTGTGCGTTTATCTGTGATAATGGACCCTTTTTTTCTTTTTAAATTTGATGTAAGGCAAGGTACCAAATGAGTAATTTGCATTAGTATTCACCAAAGAGAAGGACTTGGTGGACAATGAATCTAGGGAAGCGTGTGTAGATAGTCTGGGCCATGTCGATATCAAAAAGAAGGAAATGCTGGGTGTCTTGAAAAACATTAAGGGAGATAAGTCCCCAGGGCCTGATGGGATCTACCCCAGAATACTGAGGGAGGCAACGGAGGAAATTGCTTGGGCCTTGACAGAAATCTTTGTATCCTAATTGGCTACAGGTTAGATCCCAGAAGACTGGAGAATAGCCAATGCTGTTCCTTTGTTTAAGAAGGGTAGCAAGGATAGTCCAGGAAATTACAGGCCGGTAGCCTTATGTCAGTGGCAGGGAAATTATTGGAGAGAAATCTTCTGGTCAGTATTTATTCTCATTTGGAAACAGATGAACCTATTAGCGAGAGATAGCATGGTTTTGTGAAGGGGAGATCGTGTCTCACTAAATTAATTATGTTTTTGAGGAAGTGACAAAGATGATTGATGAAGGATGGGCAGTGTTTGCTGTCTACATGGACTTCAGTGAAACTTTTGACAAGGTCCCTCATTGCAGACTGGTACAAAAGGTGATTCACATGGGATCCAGAGGTGAGCTGGCAAGATGGATACATCACTGGCTCAGTCATAGAAGACAGAGGGTAGAAGTGGAAGGGTGCATTTCTGAATGGAGGGCTATGACTACTGGTGTTCCGTAGGGATCAGTGCTGGTTTGCTGTTGATGCAAACAGTTGCTGTTTGTAGTATATATAAATAATTTGGTCTGATTAGTAAGTTTGCGGATGACACAAAGGTTGGTGGAGTTGCGGAAAGCGATGAGGATTGTCAGAGGATACAGCAGGGTGTGGATTGGTTGGAGACGTGGGCGGAGAAATGGCAGATGAAGTTTAATCCGGACAAATGTTAGGTGTTGCATTTTGGAAGGTCTAATACAGGTGGGAAGTATACAGTAAATGGCAGAACCCTCAGGAGTATTGACAGGCAGAGATTCATGATCAGGTAGTAGAATATTGGGATTGAGATATTACATTAGCTTCTCATTAACTTTGGACAAGTACAAGGGAGAACTATGCTATTGAGTAGTATGGTATTTTAATGGAATGTCAGGTGTTCCTTTCTTTGTTGGAGAAGTGCATTTTCATAATCAGTCCACCTATTGGTCAACTTTACCCACCATAGGAACATAGATAGGCCATTCATAGGTGCCGCATAGGAGACTGTTAAATAAGTTAAGAGCCCATGGTGTTCAGGGTAAGATCCTGGCATGGACAGAGGATTGGCTGACTGGCAGAAGGAAGAGAGTGGGGATAAAGGGGTCTTTTTCAGGATGGCAGCCGGTGACTAGTGGTGTGTCTCGGGTTGGTGCTGGGACCACGACTTTTCACAATATACATTAATGATCTGGAGGAAGGAACTGAAGGCACGGTTGCTGAGTTTGCAGATGATACAAAGATCTGTAGAGGGTAGGTAATATTGAGGAAGCAGGCGGGCTTCAGAAGGACTTGGACAGTCTAGGAAAGTGGGCAAAGAAGTGGCAGAATACAATGTGGAAAAGTGTGAGGCTATGCACTTTGGAAGGAGAAATGGAGGCATAGACTATTTTCTAAATGGGAAGATGCTTAGGAAATCTGAAGCACAAAGGGACTTGGGAGTCCTTGTTCACAATTCTCTTAAGGTTAACGTGTAGGTTCAGTTGGCAGTTAGGAAGGCAAATGCAATGTTAGCATTCATGTCGAGAGGGCTAGAATACAAAACCAGGGATGTACTTCTGAGGCTATATAAGGCTCTGGTCAGACCCCATTTGGAGTATTGTGAGCAGTTTTGGGTCCCGTATCTAAAGAAGGATGTGCTGGCCTTGGAAAGGGTCCAGAGGAGGTTCACAAGAATGATCCCTTGAATGAAGAACTTGTCGTATGAGGAACGGTTGAGGACTCTGGGTCTGTACTCGTTGGAGTTTAGAAGGATGAGGGGGGATCTTATTGAAACTTACAGGATACTGCGAGGCCTGGATAGAATGGACGTGGAGAGGATGTTTCCACTTGTAGGAGAAACAAAAACCATAGGACACAATCTCAGACTAAAGGGACGATCCTTTAAAACAGAGATGAGGAGGAATTTCTTCAGCTAGAGGGTGGTGAATCTGTGGAACTCTTTGTCGCAGAAGGCTGTGGAGGCCAAATCACTGAGTGTCTTTAAAACAGAGATAGATAGGTTCTTGATTAATAATGGGATCAGGGGTTATGGGGAGAAGGGGGATGAGAAAAATATCAGCCATGATTGAATGGCGGAGCAGACTCGATGGGCCGAGTGGCCTAATTCTGCTCCTATGTCTTATGGTTTTATTCAATCCTCTGAGCCTGTTGTCCTGTCCAATTAGATCATGACTGATATGTATCTTAATTCCTTTTACCTGCCTCAGTTCCCTTGCTTAATACCCTTGCTTCATAAAAATATACGGTTGGAGATACATAAATCACTAAAAAAATAGTAATGCAGGTTAATGATGCAATGAAAAATACAAAAATAAAGTTTTCAACAGAATAGAATTCAAAAAGAAAGAAGTACAGGTCACAGTTCTGCCCTCCATTTACAAAGAGGCTTGAAAGGCACTGGAGAAAGTGCAACAAAATCACAAGGGTGGTACCAGAACTGAGGAAATACTAATTAGGCTGGATCTTTTTATTCTCGAGAAAATATAGCCTGAAAGAGGTCTTTGAAATTATGAAGGAGATGGGCAGCACGGTGATTAGCACTGGTTAGCACTGCTGCTTCACGGCACCAAGGTCCCATGTACGATCCTGGCTCTGGATCATTGTCTTGTGTGGAGTTTGCACATTCTCCCCGTGTCTGTATGGGTTTCACTCCCACAACCCAAAGATGTGCAGATTAGGTGGATTGGCCACGCTAAATTGCCCCTTAATTGGAAAAATAATAATAATTGGGTACTCTAAATTTATAAAAATAAAAGTTTTTGAAAAATGAAGTAAGTAACCTGGAAAACAGGTCTCTAAGGCAAAACTGTTGCCTCATGGGTCTACCAGAGGAAATGGAAGGCAACACTCCCACAGAAAAATAGCCGGCATGTTATTTAAAATGTTGGGTGAGAAGGTGCTCAAATCCACCCCAAAGCTAGATTGCTCTCATCACGCACTGCAACCAAGACCTCATGCAGAGGAACCCCCTCGAGCGATGATCTTGGAAGTTCCATAACTTTAAAGCAAAAGAGCAGATCCTTCGAGGAGCGTGTCCTGGAGGTGACTGGGGTGGCCAAGGACAGAGCGGTCACCCACGCGAAGGCTGGTGGATGCCGCAGAGGTGAGGAACCACTGGGTTCCATCCGGAGGACCTGTCAAACATGAGTTGTTGTTGTCTTACTGACTGACCCAGCCTCACACTAACCACATGCCCATTCTCCTGCAGGTCCGCCGACAGTGCCGGTCCATCCTGAGTTTGGAGGGGGGGGCTTTGTCCTGACTCCCAAGAGAATATCTTGGAGGACATCTCCGAGGATGCAACCATTATAGTTGCAGCACATCATCTGTCATCCCCACCCTCCACCAGCGCAGATCATACACCTCGGTGGGACATGTTAGTGGTCAGGCTTCGGGAGCACAATCTGGTGAGCACCACACTGCTGCTGATGCACATCAGGTGGAGGCAGGAACCCCCAGGCGGGACAGCAGTCGACGGTCTGCTGGATACCAGGACCTAATGCTGAGCCTGTGGTACAGAGGTACCCGGAGCCGATTGAGAGGATAGGGTACAGCCAGGACATTCAGAGGGCAATGTTGTCGTCATTCCAGCAGATCTATAGCCGACTGGAGGAATCCCAGAGGCTACGGGCGTAGGATATGTTGTTAGCAATGCATGGCACCAAGGCCAAAACTGCTAGGGTGGCGACTGCAGTGGAGAGTCTGGTGCACGACGTCGGTGAAGGTGTCCAAGGTGTGGCTCAGTCGGTGACAGCCATGGCTGAGGGTCTCAACAGAATGTCCGCCTCATCGGGGGATGTGACCCAGTACCAGGCTGACCATGATGAGGTTCTGCGGGACAACAATTCCCGCTGTCAAATGGGAATGGCGAGGCGCTGCAGAGCTTGTCCCAGTCGCAGGTGGGCATTGCCAAGGCACTGCAGAGCATGTACTAGTCACTGAGGAGCATTGCCGAGGGCATCGACACAATGCTGCAGACCATGGGGAACCGCCAGGGCTGGCAGAACTGAATGATGCAGGGGCAGCCGCGGCTTGAACCAGCTGACCCTCCATCCTAAGGTGAACCACAGGGCACGATGGGCACCGAGCAGGAGGAGGGGGCGGGCTGGGTGCCAACCCAGGCCCATCAAATGGAGTGGGGATGGTGGCCACCAACTCCCCCGAGTTCCACCCTTCTGATGAGTCCGCGTCTCAAAGTCAGCACAGGGGACAGTGCAGCACAGCTGTGCATGTGCCATCCGTGCCTTCGGTGAGTCGGTGCCTTCCGGCCTCAGAGCCCCAGAGGTCTCCCGCAAGGGGCATCGAAGGCCACGGGAAGAGGTAGGTAGTTGGCTGCCTCCACCTCTTAAGGGGCATCCTGGGGAACCACTTAATAGTAATAACCTTTATTGTCACAAGTAGGCTTACATTAACACTGCAATGAAGTTACTGTGAAAAGCCTCCAGTCACCACATTCCGGCGTCTGTACACAGAGGGAGAATTCAGAATGTCCAAATTACCTAACAGCACTTCTTTTGGGACTTGTGGAAGGAAACCAGAGCACCCGGAGTGGCCCAAACCGGGAATTGAACCTGGGACCATGGAGCTGTGAAGCAACAGTGCTAACCACTGTGCTACCGTGCCACCTTGTTTTAGGCGTAGTGGTAGAGCTAGGATCACTGGGGGGGGGGGGAGGGGCGGCACCATCAGGAGAGTGGAGAATTGTAAAACACATTAAACACCTTTGTGCACAACTAGTATGATGCCTCTTTCATTTTCTTCCATAATGCGGCCCAACCTCCAAACCCTTGGCCCATCTCTCCAGACATCTCCCCCTCCCCGTGGCACCCACCCACCCTCCAGCCATGGACAAGTCCTCGGAGCTGTGTCCCATTCCCTGGGTGTTCGGATGTTGGCTGCTGCGTATGTGATGTTGCCTCCCGCAGTGTCCAAGATCAGTGTCCAGGCATCAAGGTTTGATTGGAATGCTAAGCAATCACTCCCACATGCTACTTGGCCCCCCCACCCAGGGGAATCCACTTGGGATGTGTGAAGTGCTCACTTAACCACGATTGCCAATTCCCCATCAGCAATAGCCTTCAGCCGCATGGCCAGAGGCCTTGGCATTCAGTGGGGGTTATGGGTGCTTGCTGGGGCAGACTGACAGGGACAAGGATTGCCCAAAAATGGGTAAATGATCCAGGGGTTGGCATGGTTGTGCCGCACGCGGTTGCCCACCAGTTGCCTCCCGAGTGCCTCCTTTCCCACCCTCCTATGGAGGCCCACCCCTGCGGAGGGTCCCCCACCCCCAACCGAGAGTCCCCCACTCCCCGCTGAGCACTGGGGCGGCAAGTCCAGCATCCCTGGGCTCTTTGGCTGTGGGCAAAGATGGCTACTTCCCTCTCTAGCTCCCCACAGAAGCCCTTCCACCAGATTCACGTTTTTCAAAAGGAGTACTAATTGGCACCAGCGAGCACACTTGCTGGAGAGACCGCTGAATGATAGGAAGCCATTGGATATGGGGTGGCTCTCATTAAATGTATGGAAATGGGGCTTAAGTGGATAATTGGTTTCTCGACTCACTACAGCGAGATCCAGATATTGCCTACAGGAGCAGGCCGGTTACATCGTAAACTGTTTGGCACCTGGCGCGGTTCTCGTTTTTGGCCTGTCCCACTATTCAGCGGCCTAGTTTTGCTTGAGTGAGAGCATAACAAGGCCGGAAGATCATGCCCAATGTCTGTGGGATGACTAGCCCCATCCCAGGACCAAGCCACAATCTCAGTGCTCCTGAGGGTAAGTACTCAGTGGAGTGTGGGTCTTACTGACCCATTTCACACTCCTTAACAATGATGTTAAGATACTGGCAAACATCCTAGCAACCCGGCTGGAGCCCTATCTTCTAGATATAATATTGGAGGATCAGACAGGCTTTATCAAAGATAGACAGTTATCGGCCAATGTTCGACGTCTCTTGAACGTTGTCCTATCCCTCTCATCTGCTCGGGAGAATGAAGTTATGGTATATTTGGATGCAGAAAAAGCATTTGATAAAGGAGTGGAACTACCTTTTTGAGATTTTGGATAGATTTGATTTTACCCTAAATTCCCCACCTGGGTTCATTTAATGTACAATTCTCCGAAAGCCAACATCCGCACAAATATGACCTCCTCTGAATACCTTTCACCAGGCAGGGGCACTAAACAGGGTTGCCCCCTTTCTCCATTGTTCTTTGCGATAGCCATTGAACCTCTGGTGATAGAGTTGATGGCGTCAGAGGGATGGAGGGAAATACACCAGGAGGGAGAGGAGCACCGGATCTTACTATAGGCAGATGACCTACTCTTATATATTACGGATCCGGTCCCCTCAATAGAAAGCATCATGAAGATACTCACAAAAATTGGCACATTTTCAGGTTATAAATTAAATGTGAATGAAAGTGAGTGTTTTCCAGTGAACTTGACAGCCAGAGGGACTCAGCTTGGTTTGCTGCCGTTTCGCCTCTTGTCCTCTATTTACGTATCTGGGGATCCGCGTGGCCCATAACTGGGCCTTACTCCACAAACTGACCTTTTCAAGCCTCATCGGTAAAATTAAAATGGACTTGCAGAGGTAGAATAATCTCCCCCTGACTCTAGCATCCAAATTGTCAAGATGAATGTGTTACCAAGGTTTTGATTCTTATTTCAGTGTATCCCATTTTATTTACCCAGAGCATTTTTTTGTTACAGTCAACAAATTAATATTGGTGTTCATCTGGGCAGGTAAGAGTCCCAGAGTCCGCAGCGCTCTGCTTCAGAGAGACAGAGTATCAGGAGGTTTAACCTTCCCAAATCTGCTCGGCTGCCAACGTACAGAAAATCCCACAATGGCTAACAGGAGCAGATTGGAGGCATGGTATTGTGCTGCAGCCTCCTCCTACACACCATAATTACTGCACTTCTGCCTTTTTCCCCAGTTGGTCTTTCCTCGAGCCCAGTGGTGATTTTCTCCCTCAGGATTCGGAAGCATTTTCGGCAACACTTCAGTCTCTCTCACTTGCCTGAGTATCTGACAACCACATCTTCGTGGTCTTCGAGCTTGGACCCATCGTTCAGGTCCTGGAGAACGGGAGGTCTGGTACACTTTGGGGATTTATTCCTAGCCAGCCTTGAAAAACTTTCAGACAGATACAATCTGACTGGTCCCAACCTTTTTCTTTTTTTCAAATTTGGGTATTCTCAAGTCGGTTATTTTCTCTTCCCCCGGGCCCCTCCTTCCCTGCTAGAAAAGGTATTGGCCTTGGCACAGCAGGAGAGAGGGTCATTTTAAATCTGTACAGCTTCATTCTATCTCCAGATTCTGCCCCTTTGGATCGAGTATATGAGAAATGGGTGGAGGAACTTGGCTCTCTTCTTACTGAGGAGGTTTGGAGAGAAACCCTCTATAGGGTGAACTCCACTTCATCCCGGTCCAGACTGAGTTTGGTTCAGTTTAATGTGCTACATAAAACTAAGTCTAAGACATGGATGAGTGGATTCTTTCAAGATGTAGAGAACAAGATGTGCTGTTCACTTATACTGGCTAACCACACACATGCTTTTTGGTCTGGTCCTAAGCTTGCTGGGTATTGGGCCTCCTTTTTTTGACACAATATCCAAGATTTTGCTGACAACCGTAGAACCTTGCCTGCTGGTTGCAATATTTGGCGTTTCATACTCCCCGTCTTTCTACTCAAGAGTGAAGGCGGATGTTCTTGGAAGTGAATATTACTCAACTGGAGATCTCCCTCACAACCAAGGCATCGGCCTGGTTGGAAGATTTGATAGCGTTCTTGGATCTGGAGAAAGTCAAGTGTACCATCAGAGGCTGGGTGGGGAGGTTCCAGCAGAGACAGCGGCCATTCATTTCTTTCTTTAAGGATCTGGACACGTTAAAGGGTTCGGAGGGATGAGTTAGTCGGGGGTAGATTAGTAATAGGGGCTCCTGCTTCCATTTCACTCTTTAACTGCCTTCCTACTTTTGATCCGATTGTTTTTTTATTTTATTTGGTTTGACCTTTACCTTTGTTGCCAGCTGGTATGCTGACCAGTTCACATTGTCCAAGTGCTCGGTCGTTCCCTGCTTAAATCCATATCACAGTAACTTTCCCACAACAGATGTTAAACTGAATAGGTCTATAATTTCCTGGCTTTTCTGTCCCACCCTCCTGGAACAATGGAGTGACATTGGGTATTTGGGTACGAGAGCACGATTCCTGAAATGAGAGGAAAGCTCATAACTCAATCAGCTATAATTTACTTTTTAATGTACTATCATATAGCCATCTAGTGCTAGACAACTGTCTATCGTCAGTCTCATTATATTTTCCATTACCTTTTTTCATTTTAGCTTTTATTAAATCAATGGTTTATTATCTCTGGTAGTTTGTCTTCTTCCTCTCCTGAAAAACTGCTAGAATGTAATCAGTTAACAAATCTGCCACTTCCTTATTTTCAATTACATTTTTCCTTCCAGTGTCATTAAGGGGTCCATATTACCTTAGCCACCCTCTTTCTCTAAAGGCTATAGAACTATCCTTCATATCTTGCCAAGTTTTTTCTCATCTGCTTTTCCTTCACTACCATCTTAATATCCCTTTGCTGTTCTGTTCGCTCCCAGGCGTGACATCGCCACTATTCTTTGCCTTGTGTAGATTTTTTCTTTTCATTCTCTACTGCGTCTGATCTCTATCCTTGACCAAGGTTGTTTAATTACACATGTATAATCTGACCCATTAGAGCACATATAGGTGTTGTGTTAAGGTCCTTGATATATTCAATGCTGGCCCAGGGTCATTGTCTGTGTGGGGTTTGCACATTCTCCTCGTGTCTGCATGAGTTTCACCCCCACAACCCAAAGATGTGCAGGTTAGATGGATTGGCCATGTTAAATTGCCCCTTAATTGGAAAAAATAATTGTGTACTCTAAATTCATTAAAACAAAAGGTCAGATAAATCATAAAATTTACAGTACAGAAGGAGACCATTCGTCCTATCGAGTCTGCACCGGCCCTTGGAAAGAACACCCTAAGTAAGCCCAGGCTTCCACCCTATCCCAGTAATTAATTGGGTACTCTAAATTTTTTTTTTAATGTTTTTAAATCTCTGGACTGTGGGGGGAAACCAGAGCACCCGGAGGAAACCCACGCAGATAAGAGGAGAAAATGCAAACTCCACACAGACAGTCACTCAAGGCCTGAATTGAACCTGGGACCCTGGAGCTGTGAGGCAGCAGTGCTAACCACTGAGCCACCATGCTGCCTGGTCCTTGATATAGTTTTACTTTATGCTACAGGTAGCTTGGAAATCAGGGGGCGCAATTCTCCCATCGAGAGACTAAGTCCCGACGCCGGAGTGAAAACCGGAGTATTTCACTCCGGCGTCGGAGGCCGCTCCCAGACCCCTATTCTCCCGCCCCCGGGTGGCTAGGAGCGGCGTTGCGTCATTTACGCGTGCCGGGCCTTGGCGCCGCATAAAAGCGGCGCCGCGCAAATGACGCAACCAGCGCCGCGTAAATGACACCACCCGCGCATGTGCCGTTCTCCCCGCAGCTGCCCCGTAAGAAGATGTCGGATGGATCTTGCGTGGTGGCGGAGGAAAGGAGATCCTCCTTCAGGGAGGCCGGCCCGCCGATCAGTGGGCACCGGTCGCCGGCCAGACCCCTTTTGAGGCCCCCCCAACCCGGTGCAGGAACCCCCCCCTCCCGCCCCCACAGGCCGCCCCCCCAGCGTTCCGCCGGCAGCGACCAGGTGTGGATGGCGCCAGCGGGAACCTGTCGTGTTGGGCAGGCCGCTCGGCCCATCAGGGCCGGAGAATCGCCACTCGCCCGTTACCAACGGCAAGCCGCGATTCTCCCAGCGGCCAGCCGTGATTCTCGCCACACCGATTTGGGGGGGGGGTGAGAATCGCGTGCGGGCATCGGGGCAGGACTCGCGCGGTGCCCAGGTGATTCTCCCACCCGGCGTGGGGGGGGAGAATTCCGCCCAGGAAGTATGAATAAAAGTAAACTGTGATTAAGGCAGTGTGGCAGATTGTGATATTCGTATCTTTTCAAAATGGAGGGTGAAACTTCATTGCCACAGTGATTACTACGACTATCTGATAGCATTGTGGTGGAATGTCATTTGACATAATTTTCTTTGTAAAACAGATGGAACAATAACAGCTAAATATTGAGTCTAAATACTGTCAAGAAAGTGTATAGTTTTTAAAATTATATCTGATAGGTGCTGTCTGAGAGCCTTAACCATTTAGCAAATAGCATACATTTACATTCTCAGTAGTCTTAGAAAGAAAGAATAAACCTGCATTTACATAGAATATTTCATAAAGTCATTTCATCTCAAAACACTACACACCCAATTAAATATTTCTGACATAGTGCGTGATTTTTTTTTAAAATTTAGAGTGCCCAATTAATTTTTTTTAAATTAAGGGGCAATTTAGTGTGACCAATCCACCTACCCTGCACATCTTTGGGTTGTGGGGGCGAAACCCACGCAAACACGGGGAGAATGTGCAAACTCCACATGGACAGTGACCCAGAGCCGGGATCGAACCTGGGGCCTCAGCGTCGTGAGGCAGCAGGGCTAACCCACTGCACCACCGTGCTGCCCTTATAGTGCGTGATTTAATGGAAAGTTTGTAAGTGTGGTAGCAAGCGGAAACTGCCACGAGCTTCCCGATGCTCAGTCCAGTGATGCCGTCTCCACCATAAAACGTTAATTGGTCCAGTTAACGAGACCCCACGGGCTTCACACCGCAAATGACAGTCCAGCCGTCTGATTTTCCGGGACCGCTCTCACCAGCACCCCCGCTAACAAGGGAGAGCAGCACGTCAATCGCTCCTGCACAGTCAGCCCCACACAGCTCGCAGCCATTCCATCGAAGAAACCAGCCCCATGATTCGGGGATGCTGACCTAGCCAGACTGTTGAATGCGGTTGAAATCGGACGGGATGCACTGTTCCTCCGAGAGTCTCGGAGAGTCAGCACAGAGTAGCCAGTGCCGCCTGGGAGGAAGTGACAGCGGCCGTCAGCTCAAGCAGAGCCACCAGGAGACCAGCATCCAGTGCCGTAAGAAGATTAACTCCTGCCACTGGGCTGCACGGGTGGGTTGGCACCGACCCCGCCCGCTCCATCCCCACCTCCCTGCTGGACTCCAGGATCCAGCTGGGTCGCTGTTAGATGCTTGAGCTTCTGGACCAGGGTTACCCGAACCTGATGCAGAAGCTATGGTGCGGTCGTGATATTCAGAGGGGGATGTCGGCTACACTCCAGCAGATCCATAGCTGATTGGAGGAGTCCCAGAGGATACATGCACAGGAGATGGTGCCGGCAATGCGTGGCACAGAGGCCAAAACTGCTAGAGTGGCGACAAGCAGTGGAGAGCCTGGTGCACGATGCTGCCAGCATGGATGGAGGTGTGCAAGGCATGGCTCAGTAGTTGATGGCCATGGCTGAGCACCTCGTCGGCATGTCCCAGTTGCTGGGGGAACCTGTCTCTGTCCCACATGGACCTTGATGAGGCACAGCGGAGCATGTCCCAGTCTCAGGTGGGCATAGCCAAGGTACTGCGGAGCATGTCACAGTCTTAGGTGGGCATAGCCGGGGTGTTCCAGAGCATGTCCCAGTCACTGAGGATCATCGCTGAGGGCGCCGGCACCATGCTGCAGGCATAGGAGAGCCACCAGAGTTGGCTGAGACAGATGACGCAGGGGCACCCGGGGCACGATCCAGCTGCCCTTCCGTTCCGAGGTGAACCATAGGGCTGGGTGCCAAACCAGATCCACCCTACGGAATGGTGACAGCAGCCACCAGCTCCCCCGAGTTCCACCCTCTGACAACAGCGTGTCTCGGAGTCAGCAACCGGAACAGCATGGCACGGAAAGGCATGTGCTGCTGGCAAATGAGCCGGGGCCCCAGGGCCTCCAGCAGCCTGCCTCTACTTCTGATGTGCATCCTGGGGACACACCTAGGCGCAGCGGTAGAGCATGGAAGGCTAAGAAGGTTGAGGAGCACAGGTCATGGCAGGGGAGAAGGTTCGAGGTAAGGGGGGAGGGTTGCGATGAGGAAGGGGAGGGGTCAGGGAAGGGATTGGGAGGGGTGAGGAGGGTGGTTCAGCACCATCGGGGATTGGGACAGTTGGGGGGGGGGGGAACCTACAGTGTTAAAAAAAAGTTGCACTCAAAATATGTCTAGCAATTGTGTCCGCAATGTAGGCTGCGAGCCAATCCCCTGCCTTGGATGTCTGGATGCAGCCCCCATGCACATGCTGCCAATAGTTGTGAGCGAGCGCTCAGCAGACAGAAGTCAGACAATGGCATAGATTGAGGAGCATCAGCTCTCAGCAGGTTATCATCACCCCACTGCCTTCGACAGTGACCCGCTGACAGTGCCGACACAGTCCCATCATCCTGGAGTAATGTTATACGGACCCTGGGAGGGTGGCATGGTGGGAGGGAGGGGGGGGGGGGGGGTGTTGTGGGGAGAGGAAGGGGGAAGGCTGAGGGATGGAAGGTGGGACAGGGGAAGCGGAGAAGGATGTGTGCGATGACGAATGAGGCGATGTCCTATGTGAAGCGGGTGTCGATGAGGGCCTCCCTGACCCTCCAGGCCTGCACGACCCTCACTGGTGCCGCCTGTATTCCAGCATCCAGCTTGTCCTGCTGCAGGTTCTCCCCGAGCTCATCCTCGAGCCCCTCCTGGTCCGGCGCCTCTTCGTCATCCTCCTCCTCGGAGATGGCCACATGTTCCCCAACCTGCTGTGCTAGGTTGTGGAGGGCACAAGACCACCGAAAAGCGCGTGACGCTCCAGGCGGTGTACTGCAGTACACCATCAGAGCGGTCGAGGCATCGGAACTGCATTTTGAGAAGTCCGATGCACTGCTCAATGACAGCCTGTGTGGCCACATGGGCCTCGTTGTATCGGGTCTCCGCATCGGTCACTGGCCTCCGTACCCACATCATTAGTCAGGTTATCAGCCGGTACCCCATCCCCAAGTGCCAACCAGCCATCATGGGGTGGTCGTCGAAGACGCCGGGGAAGTCTGATTGCCCCAGGATGTAGCTGTCATGCACACTCACTGAGAAGTGTGCACAAGCATGCATTATCTTCATGTGGTGGTCGCACACAAACTGGATGTTCAGGGAGTGGGACCCCTTCCTGTTGACAGGGCACTCCCTGACAGCCACCCGGTGAGCACAAGGTGACATGCGTGCTGTTTATTACCCCCCCGGATATGGGGCATCACGGCGATGGCGGAGAATCTGCTGCATGGACATCCTGTTGGGCCTGGTCCATGTCAAAGTTTATGTAGTTCGCTGCCCAGACAAACAGAGCAACCGTGACCTCACGGATGCACTTGTGGGCTGTAGCTTGTGAGATGCTCGAGCCCTGGAATGATCTGAGACAGGGCAGCTTGGTAGCATAGTGGTTAGCACAATTGCTTCACAGCTCCAGGGTCCCGGGTTCCGTTCCCAGCTTGGGTCACTGTGCGGAGTCTGCACGTTCTCCCTGTGTGTGCGTGGGTTTCCACCGGGTGCTCCGGTTTCCTCCCACAGTCCGAAGATGTGCAGGTTAGGTGGATTGGCCATTCTAAATTGTCCTTAGTGTCCAAAATTGCCCTTAGTGTTGGGTGTGGTTACTGGGTTATGGGGATAGGGTGGAGGTGCGGGCTTGGGAAGGGTGCTCTTTCTAAGAGCCGGTACAGACTCGATGGGCCGAATGGCCTCCTTCTGCACTGTAAATTCTATGAAATCTATAAAGGTTCTCGGCTACGGGAACGGGTATTGTTCACCCCCATGTGATGTCAAGTCTGCGAGGATGTGACACAGGTGCCGCACCGTCTCCTTGTTGAGGTGGAGCCTCCTGCAGCACACGCTGTCTCATCTGGTCGAAAGACCAGCGATGTCTGTACACCTTGGGCTGTTACCGGTTCCCTTGGGTCCCTCCCTAGTCTGATGGGCAGCCGGGTCGTCAGGGTGTGGAGTGGGACCCTGCATATGGGCCACCACCTTTGTCGATATTGCTGCTGCCACCTTCTCCGGCATATGGCTGCCTAGCCTGCCAGCAGCACCACGAGTGTTACCTCCGCGAGGACCAAGATATATTCCAATCCTTGTAATATCTGTAAAGAATTGGAGAGGGTGAGAGACTGACCATCGGTGTCTTCCAGCCCGGGAGCCTCAATTCTCCCAGTGCTTCCCCCGACGTCCTGCTACCCCCAGCCTCCCCACACTCAGCCATCCAAGATGTCTAGCCCACGCAACCCCGGCCGCAGCGGGGGCTGCAAGTCACCAGAGCCCAGACCCTTCACCGCAAACACCCACACGTAGCGTTACCTGAACTGGGTGCTAGTCCCCTTCCTGATGCAGGCACCCACCCACTGGTCACCAAAAGGTCCCCACTGCAGGGGCCCAGCCCCAGGGTGCTGAGATGCTGTCTGCTGCATCCATAGTATTGCCTCCCACAGTGTTCAGGCACAGTGTTCTGATTGGGATGCTAGGCAATAACTCCCACTTGCTCCATGGCCTGCCTACCCACGGGAATCCCCTTGGGAGCTGTGAAGTGCTCACTTAACTATACCAATTTCCGATTAGCATTAACATTCCGAGGCTTCCGTGGTCAGTGGGAGTTATGGATGGCTATTCACCTCCGCGAATCCCCACAGCAGCCCTTCCGCCAGCTTCACGTTTTTAAGAAATATACTAATCGACGTCCGCATGACCACTTGGCGGGGAGGCCGTTACATAGGGGGTCGCTCCAGTTAATTATATAGAGGCCCTTGGCAATGTCACCCTGAGCAGTCACCGCCAAGACTCACTGAGGAGCATTGCCAAGGCGTTGACACCATGCTCCAAAGCTGGCTGAGTCAGATGATGGACGGGCAGCCACGGCTCGATCCAGCTGCCCCTCCGTCCTGAGGTGAACCCCAGGGCCCTATGGGCACCACCCAGGCGAAGGGAGTTCTGTGTGCCAACCCGGAGCCACCCTACGGAGTGGCGACTACAGCCACCAGCTCCCCCTAATTCCACCCCACTGACTACAGCACGTCTGAGTCAGCACCCAGAACAGGGTGGCACAGCAGGGCACGTGCTGCCGGCAAGTGGGCCAGGGTTCTCCAGCCCCAGGGTCCCCAGAGGAAGCCCACCAGGTGCATTGAAGGCCACGGTATGCGGTCAGCAGCAGCAGGCTGCCTCTACCTCTGATGTGCATCCTGGGGACACAACTAGATGCAGCAGTAGAGCACGTAAGGCTAAGCAGGTTGAGGATCACTTAGAGTGCACTGGGGGTAAGGGGAGGGAGGAGGGGGGGGGGGGGGGGGGGGAGGGAGAGGTGGGGAAGATGGGGCGGCATCCTCGACGGCTAGGGGCAGTTGGCAACACATAGGTACAGCATTAAAAAATGTTGCGCCCAAGAAATATGGCACTTTCTTCCGCAATGCAAGCCGGCCACCCATCCCATGACCCAGCCCCCCTTTCCCGGCATAGAGATTGTGAATTTCCTGGCGCCCCCTGTGCAGGTGATGGGTGTGAGCAAGCACTCAGCAGACGGGAAGGAGTCAGACTATGGCAAAGATTGAGGAGCACCAGCTCTCAGCAGGTTATCATCAGCCCCCTGCCTTCAACAATGACCCGTTGACAGTGCCGACAAAGTCCCATCATCCTGGAGTGATGTTTTGGTAAAATCCAATTTTTAAAATTTATAACCCAACAACCAATGGAGGTACCTCATGGAGGTACTGGAACAGTTTGGGTTTGGAACAGGGTTCACCTTGTGGTACTATACAGTGCTCCCATGGCGAGCGTACGCACGAACGCCATCAGTTCTGAGTACTTTCGAGTGGACAGGCGCACGAGGCAGGGATGCCCTTGTTCCTGCTGCTATTTGCCCTGGCAATCGAGCCACTGGCCATCTCAGATCAGCGAAGGGGTGGAGAGGCATCCAGAAGGGAGAATGAGAGCACAGTCTCACTTTGTGAGGATGACCTGCTCCTCTACTTCTCGAACCCCCTAGCCAGATGGGAGGAATAACGGAGCCTTCTCACGTTACAAACTCAACCTGAGCAGGAACAAAATATTCCCCACGAACCCATGGCAGGGGAGGGGACGCGGACGGGGAAATCAGAGCCGTTCAAGCTGGCCCAAACCAAATTCCGATTCTTGGGGATCCAGGAGAAGGGGACTGGGGTAGACACCAACCAGGATGCAGGGTGAGCAAGGCAGAGGAGCCAGAGGGGACCAAAGATGAGGAGATACAAGCGGCCAATGTGCCAAATTCTCCCAGCAAGATCTTTTGATCCCTTTTAGCCATTTTTTTTTGGGGGGGGGGTTTGGTGCCCAAGCCCAATGTAGTGAGTCGGTGAATTTTGTCCTGACGGTGACACCAAAAGTGCCAAACACGCCCTCTGGTATGTTTTAATATCAGGAGGTGACACATACAACGTACGTCCGACACGGAGAGGGTCGCCGACGATGGGAGACCCAAAGCCGGGCCCTCCATATCTGTCTATACTCACGCTACCCTTATATACATACCTGTGTGTGTTCCTATGTGACTTTGTGTTTTTCTTTCTTCGCTATTGTATATATATGCATTCTGTAAATATCACTATATTACTGTAAAATGTTACTATAAATGCAAACCAATAAGAAACTCACAGCCAACTCGAGATAAGATGAACTCAAAGGGTTTGTTTATTTGCACAAGTTCAAAAGGTAGGAGGAGGGTCACAACATTGCCTCCTTTGCATTCAGTTTCATGTGGGTTCAGAATCCAAAATCAAAGTCCACTGAGATTGGCGAGTTGAAAACTGATGCAGGTTTTTTCACTTTTTCAGCGATTTTGACTTCATGGGCATGTGGAAATGACTCAATCTTTTAGGCAATGGTGCAGAATTTCCAGTGGGAACAGTGTAGATGGGGCCAGGTGACCAACCTGGGCCAAAACTCCTCCTTATCTGTGATTCTGCTAGTTAGATGGTAAAATGGCAGACTGAGCAGTAAAGCAATGCAATATAACTGGTTCCCCAGAGATTGTTGAATATCTCAACCATTAGGTATTGAGTCTTACAACACCAGGTTAAAGTCGCCTATGAAGGAGCAATGCTCCGAAAGCTCATGATTCCAAATAAACCTGTTGGGCTTTAACCTGGTGTTGTAAGGCTTCTTGCTGTGCCTACCCCAGTCCAACGCAGGCATCTCCACATCATTAAGTATGGCCCTTTGTCTTAGCAAATGAACAGACTCTTTTGACCAGCCTGGGTGAGGCACGATCAACGATTGTTGAATCCTACTGAGGCTTTATTGCTATCAGATGTGTGGCCTCCCACAGCAGCTGGCGAAATGGCTGCTGGCTGGAGGACACACATATTTATACAGGCAGGGACTACCGGCGAGCCTGTAGTACAGGTCCTACCGTACATCATCTAATACAGGTGCAAGATTTGAGCAAACAAATGTCCTTTGATGTCCGGTGGACCGGTCAGAGGTTTAGCCGGTCCAGGGCCTTGATATTCCTCTGGGAGCGACGCAGTGGTGTCGCCAATGTTGGTTCTGGTCTGGTCGATGGTGACCCCGAGAGCGTGCCAAAATCTTCTTTATCATCGGGAGTGGGCAGGGGGGGGACAGATGGTCCTGGGGAGGGTGCTGTTGGGAGCGAAGGGAGAGGGGAGGGTGGCGCCGGGGGTGGAGGGGGTGTGGGGATGGAACCTGCTGGTGCTAGGTCCCTGAGGGAGACAGTATCCTGACGGCCGTCGGGGAACGCCACGTAGGCGTACTGGGGGTTTGCGTGGAGCAAGTGCATCCTCTCCACCAAAGGGTCCGCCTTGTGGAGTCGGACGTGCTTACGGAGAAGCACGGTTCCCGGAGCTGCGAGCCAAGTCGGGAGCGACACCCCGGATGTGGACTTCCTGGGGAAGGCAAAAAGACTTTCATGGGGTGTATTGTTCGTGGCAGTGCAGAGTAATGAGCAAATGGAGTGGAGTGCATCCGGGAGGACCTCCTGCCAGCGGGAGGACGGGAGGTTTCTGGACCGTAGAGCCAGCTGGACGGCCCTCCATATCGTCCCATTCTTCCTTTCTACCTGTCCGTTTCCCCGGGGATTATAGCTTGTCGTTCTGCTGGAGGCGATACTCCTGCTGAGCAGGAACTGACGCAGCTCATCACTCATGAATGAGGATCCCCTGTCACTGTGGATGTAGGTGGGGAAGCCGAACAGAGTGAAGATTGTGTTGAGGGCTTTAATGACGGTGGCAGACGTCATGTTGGGGCATTGGATGGCAAAGGGGAATCTGGAGTATTCGCCGATCACACTGAGAAAATATGTATGACGGTCGGTGGAGGGGAGGGGGCCTTTGAAGTCCACGCTGAGGCGTTCAGAAAAGCGGGAGGCCTTCACCAGGCGCGCGTGGTCCGGCCGGTAGAAGTGCGGCTTGCACTCCGCACAGACCTGGCAGTCCTTGGTGATTGTCCTTACTTCCTCGACGGAGTAGGGCAGATTTTGTGCCTTAATGAAGTGGTACAACCGTGTGACTTCTGGGTGACAAAGGCTGTCGTGCAGGGCCCGGAGTCGGTCAACCTGTGCGTTGGCACATGTACCTTGTGATAGGGCATCTGGAGGTTCGTTGAGTTTGCCGGGGTGATACATAACCTCGTAATTATAGGTGGAGAGCTCGATTCTCCACCGCAAGATTTTATCATTTTTGATCTTGCCCCGCTGTGTGTTGTTGAACATGAAGGCTACCGACCGTTGGTCAGTGAGGACAGTGAATCTCCTGCCGGCCAGGTAATGCCTCCAATGCCGCACAGCTTCAACGAAAGTTTGGGCCTCCTTTTCGACGGATGAGTGCCGAATTTCTGAGGCATGAAGGGTGTGGAAAAGAATGCCACGGGCCTGCCTGCCTGATTGAGGGTGGCGGCAAGGGCGACATCTGATGCGTCGCTTTCTACCTGGAAGGGCAGTGTCTCATCTACAGCGTGCATTGTGCCCTTGGCAATATCAGCTCTGATCCGGTCGAAGGCCTGTTGGGCCTTGGCCGTCAGATTAAACGGTGGACTGTATGATTGAGCGGGCCTTGTCCGCGTAGTTTGGGACCCACTGAGCGTAGTACGAAAAGAACCCCAGGGAGCGTTTGAGGGCCTTGGGGCAGTGGGGGAGGGGGAGCTCCATGAGGGGGCGCATGCGGTCGCGATCGGGCCCCAGAACTCCGTTCTGGACCACATAGCCGAGGATGGCTAAGCGGTTCGTGCTGAACACGCACTTCTTGTTGTTGTAAGTGAGGTTTAGGAGAGTAGCGGTGTGGAGAAATTTAGTAAGGTTGACGTCGTGGTCCTGCTGATCATGGTACGAAGTCTTACAACACCAGGTTAAAGTCCAACAGGTTTGTTTCGATGTCACTAGCTTTCGGAGCGCTGCTCCTTCCTCAGGTGAATGAAGAGGCCTGTTCCAGAAACACATATATAGACAAATTCAAAGATGCCAAACAATGCTTGGAATGCGAGCATTAGCAGGTGATTAAATCTTTACAGATCCAGAGATGGGGTAACCCCAGGTTAAAGAGGTGTGAATTGTACCAAGCCAGGACAGCCCTGAACGTCACCCAAGCACAACGCAATGCCATCCGCGCTCTCAAGACCAACCACAGCATCGTCATCAAACCAGCAGACAAAGGGGGGGCCACTGTCGTACTGAACAGAACGGACTACTGCAAAGAAGTATACCGACAACTGAACAACCAAGAACACTACAGACAGTTACCCGCAGATCCGACCAAGGAACACATCCGCCAACTTAACAGACTGATCAAGACCTTGGATCCAGATCTTCAGAGCACCCTACGTGCTCTCATCCCACGTACCCACCGCATTGGAGATCTCTACTGCCTCCCAAAAATACATAAGGCCAACACACCAGGCCGCCCTATCGTTTCAGGCAATCGGACCCTGTGTGAGAACCTCTCTGGCTACATCGAGGGCATCTTGAAACCCATCATACAAGGTACACCCAGCTTCTGTCGCGACACGACGGACTTCCTACAGAAACTCAGCACCCATGGACCAGTTGAACCAGGAACATTCCTCGTCACAATGGACGTCTCGGCACTCTACACCAGCATCCCCCATGACGACGGCATTGCTGCAACAGCCTCAGTACTCAACACCGACAACTGCCAATCTCCAGACGCAATTCTGCAACTCATCCACTTCATTCTGGATCACAACGTCTTCACCTTCGACAACAAGTTCTTCATCCAGTCGCACGGAACAGCCATGGGGACCAAATTCGCACCCCAATACGCCAACATCTTCATGCACAAGTTTGAACAGGACCTACTCACCGCACAGGACCTTCAACCGATGTTATACACCAGATACATCGATGACATTTTTTTCCTTTGGACCCACGGCGAAGAATCACTGAAACGACTACACGATGACATTAATAAGTTCCATCCAACCATCAGACTCACCATGGACTACTCTCCAAAATCAGTTGCATTCTTGGACACACTGGTCTCCATCAAGGACGGTCACCTCAGCACTTCGCTTTACCGCAAACCTACGGATAACCTCATGATGCTCCACTTCTCCAGCTTCCACCCTAAACACATTAAAGAAGCCATCCCCTATGGACAAGCGCTCCGTATACACAGGATCTGCTCAGACAAGGAGGAGCGTAACAGACATCTACAGACGTTGAAAGATGCCCTCGTACGAACGGGATATGGCACTCGACTCATCGATCGACAGTTCCAACGCGCCACAGCGAAAAACCAGACCGACCTCCTCACAAGACAAACATGGGACACAACCGACAGAATACCCTTCGTCGTCCAGTACTTCCCCGGAGCGGAGAAACTACGTCATCTTCTTCACAGCCTTCAACACGTCATTGATGACGATGAACATCTTGCCAAGGTCATCCCCACACCCCCACTACTTGCCTTCAAACAACCGCGCAACCTCAAACGAACCATTGTTTGCAGCAAACTACCCAGTCTTCAGAACAGCAACCACGACACCACACAACCCTGCCATGGCAATCTCTGCAAGACGTGCCAGATCATCAACATGGATACCACTATTACACATGAGAACACCACCCACCAGGTACGCGGTACATACTCGTGCGACTCGGCCAACGTTGCCTACCTCATACGCTGCAGGAGAGGATGTCCCGAAGCCTGGTACATTGGCGAGACCATGCAGACGCTGCGACAACGAATGAACGGACATCGCGCAACAATCACCAGGCAGGAATGTTCCCTTCCAGTCGGGGAACACTTCAGCAGTCAAGGGCATTCAGCCTCTGATCTCCGGGTAAGCGTTCTCCAAGGCGGCCTTCAGGACCCGCGACAACGCAGAATCGCCGAGCAGAAACTTATAGCCAAGTTCCGCACACATGAGTGCGGCCTCAACCGGGACCTGGGATTCATGTCGCATTACATTCATCCCCCACCATCTGGCCTGCGAAATCCTACCAACTGTCCTGGCTTGGTACAATTCACACCTCTTTAACCTGGGGTTACCCCATCTCTGGATCTGTAAAGATTTAATCACCTGCTAATGCTCGCATTCCAAGCATTGTTTGGCATCTTTGAATTTGTCTATATATGTGTTTCTGGAACAGACCTCTTCATTCACCTGAGGAAGGAGCAGCGCTCCGAAAGCTAGTGACATCGAAGCAAACCTGTTGGACTTTAACCTGGTGTTGTAAGACTTCGTACTGTGCTCACCCCAGTCCAACGCCGGCATCTCCACATCACTGCTGATCATGGACGCAGATGGTGACGTTGTCTAGGTACGGAAAGGTGGCCCGCAACCTGTACCGGTCGACCATTCGGTCCATCTCCCTTTGGAAGACCGAGACCCCGTTTGTGACGCCGAAGGGGACCTTAAGGAAGTGGTATAGGCAGCCATCTGCCTTGATGGTGGTGTATGGGCGGTCCGATTTACGAATGGGGATCTGGTGGTAGGCGGATTTCAGGTCTACCGTTGAGAAGACCCGGTACTGTGCAATCTGGTTAACCATGTCAGATATGAGTGGGAGGGGGTACGTGTCGAGCTGCGTGTACCGGTTGATGGTCTGGCTGTAGTCCACGACCATTTGGTGTTTCTCCCCAGTTTTAACTACTACCACTTGAGCTCTCCAGGGGCTGTTGCTGGCCTCGATGATGCCTTCCCGAAGCAGCCGCTGGACTTCGGACCTGATGAAGGTCTTGTCCTGGGTGCTGTACCGTCTGCTCCTGGTGGCGATGGGTTTGCAATCTGGAGTTAGATTGGCAAAGAGGGAAGGTGGGTCGACCTTTAGGGTCGCGAGGCCGCACACAGTAAGGAGTGGTAAGGGCCCGCCGAATTTCAGAGTTAGGTCTGGAGGTTGCACTGGAAGTCCAGGCCGAGGATTAGTGCAGCGCAGAGGTTAGGGAGGACATGGAGGCGGAAGCTGCTGAATTCTACGCCCTGGACCGTGCGCGTGACCGTACAGTACCCCCGGATCGCTACGGAATGGGATCCGGAGGCCAGTGAGATTTTTTGGTTGGCGGGGTGTATCGTGAGGGAGCAGCGCCTTACCGTATCCAGGTGTATGAAGCTTTCGGTGCTCCCGGAATCCAGCAGGCAGGAGGTTACATGTCCGTAGACTTTCACACTGGTGGACGCGTTGATCAGGTTATGCGGACGAGACTGGTCGATTAACATGGAGGCAAGTCTTGGTTGGTCGTCAGGTAATGGGGCGGCTGGTGAGCCCGGGTCCTGGAACGCTGGCGGTGCCCATGTGCTGAGGGGTAGACAAGATGGCGGCGCCGGAAGATCTTGAGATTTACAAAATGGTGGCGCCCATGGAACGCACATTGCAGGGGTGGAACAAGATGGCGGCGCCCATGGAACGCACGTGTTGCGCAGAGGGGAAGATGGCGGCGTCCACTGGCCGCACGTGGTCTGAAGGGGGGGGGCGGCGCCTATTGTCCGTGACCAAGGGGGTGGGGGCGATAGCGGCTACTGAGCGGGCCTGGCACACCGTGGCGAAGTGGCCCTTCTTCCCGCAGGCTTTACGAAGGGCAGCGCGGGCCGGGCAGCGTTGGCGGGGGTGCTTCTGTTGGCCGCAAAAATAGCATCGGGGGCCCCCAGGGTTCGCTGGCTGGCATGGAGCGCAGGCGTTTTGGGTGGGCAGCGCCTCCGCAGGGGCGGCTGTCTTTGGGGTTCACGAAGCGTAGGAGGGGTGGGCCGCGCGGCTGGGGGTGTAGGACTGGACGTTGCGCAGGGCGACTGTCATGGAGAGCGCTAGCGTTTTAGTCTCTGCGAGGTCGTGCGTGGCCCCTTCTAGGAGTCGCTGGCGTATGAGATCTGACCCAATTCCAGTCACAAAAGCGTCCCGCATTAGGAAGTCTGTGTGTTCCGTGGCCGTAACGGCCTGACAGTCACAGTCCCGGACTAGTGGGATTAGGGCCCGCCAGAAGTCTTCTATGGACTCACCAGGGAGTTGAGAGCGAGAGGTGAGTGCGTGCCTGGCGAAGAGCGTGTTCGTTTTCTGTGCGTAGTTGTCCTTGAGTAGAGTCATGGCTTCGGCGTAGTTCGGTGCTTCCTGGATTAACGGAAAGACTTTGGAGCTCAACCTGGAATATAAAATCTGAATCTTCTGAGCCTCCGGAACAGGGGTTGGTGCCGTGTTGATATCCGCTTCGAAGCAAGCTAGCCAGTGCTGGAAGTCCTTTCTGGCGTCGCTTGAGTGAGGATCCAGCTGCAAGCGATCCGGTTTGATACGGAGGTCCATCCTTAGAAACTGATAGCAATAAATTGAGGCACGATCAATTGGACAAAGACGATAGTTGAATCCAACTGAGGCTTTATTGCTATCAGATGTGTGGTCTCCCACAGCAGCTGGCGAAATGGCTGCTGGCTGGAGGACACGCATATTTATACAGGCAGGGACTACCGGCGAACCTGTAGTACAGGTCCTACCGTACATCACCTAATACAGATGCAACAGTGGTTTACCACACTGGGCCTTTGCATTACTGTCTTTGAAGTTCATCCCTCACAATGTGTCACAGAATCACAGACATGAATGGCTCTTCAGAGATAATGCGGTGTAAATTTCTCGAATACGGCAAGATAGTTCATTTTGTTCAAGGATCACAGACAGTCATAGATTCAGCCAATTTAGTCTTTGACCAGTTTGAAAGTTTTAGAGATAGCAATGAGCATATCTCTGTATATGTTATTAAAACATACAGGGTGAGGTCTTAGTCTCTCACAATTGAAAGGGATAAATGTTATACACTTTAAATAATATCATGAGATCCTTCTGATTGGGCAGATGGGCTTCTGTTTGGCAGCACCTCTGAAGCTGAAGCACTCACTCAATGCTGCACTGAAGTGTCAGCTTAAATTCTGTGCTTAAGTGGAATATGAACCTTTAACCTTGTGACTAGAACCTAATTCCATTATGGTGACATTTTAACTTTGAACGTCACATGTTTACTGTTCCAGCAAATATAAATGCTTTGTTTACAAATGTTATCGGTCTACATACATAGCTGAAAGGGAAGGGGAAAAGGTAGAGACAGTTTGTCTGGCAATTTGTAATGATAAAAACTCTTGTTTCATATTTGCTAATTACTGTCATCTCAAGGTCAGAAAATAACAAACTGGTCAAACAGGAAAGTCGTTTTTATAATTGCCCTTGGGGAGACTTCTGGTGATGTCATGTAAAAATATGCACAAAGAAGTGGCTACCAGCAAGGTCTTTTGATCCCTTTTATCCATTTTTTTGGGGGGTGCGGTTTGGTGCCCAAGCCCAATGCAGTGAGTAGGTGATTTTTTTTCCTAGCGGTGACATCTCAAAAACATCGACAAAAAAGTCCAATATTAAGGCTCAGGAGGGTAGCATGTCGAAAGAAGGTGAGGGAAAAAAGATGGCCGGCGCGCCCATTACACTAGACACGTTGCCCGTGGTAATGACGCAAGAACTGGAAAGGTTCGGCAAACAAATGGACAGGCAGTTCGAGCGGCAGGGCCGAGAGATTAAAGAATCTTTTAAAACCATAGTTGAGGAGGCTTTGGGCCCGATTCGTGCGCAGTTGGTGCGAACTTCAAATGTGAGGAAGGCGTTGATATTCCATAGTTAGGTCATTTGGACATTCTGAATTCTCCCTCTTGTGTACCAAACAGGCACTGGAATGTGGCGACAAGTGGCTTTTCACAGTAACTTAATTGCAGTGTTAATGTAAGTCTACTTGTGACAATAAAGATTATTATTAGTTATCAAAGGAAGGAAAGAGTTTGGAGTGCACAAAAATGATTCGGAACATCGACTGGGACTGGCATACGGTCTGAATATATCAAAATGTTGGGACATAGTTGCCGAAGAAGCATGCAGCCTTCCACACGCCGAATGCAGTGTGATATAAGAATGGTGTGCCATTTGGGGTGGTGCACCCAGCATGAGTGCAGGTTACACTGGATTCAAATGATAATTTCTTTGATACACCAGCACAAGTAGAAGGCTTCTTCAGAAAGAAGAAATTGGGAATGTGAAGAGGACTATTTGGGATTCTGTGATTGAAGGGTTTGAAAGTTTTAGAGATAGAAATGAGCATATCTCTGTATATGTTATTAAAACATACAGGGTGAGGTCTTAGTCTCTCACAATTGAAAGGGATAAATGTTATACACTTTCAATAATATCATGAGATCCTTCTGATTGGGCAGATGGGCTTCTGTTTGATATATTTATGCTCATGTGTTGCTTTAATTTTGCTCTGTTGGGAGTGGTTGTTTTTAAACAAACGGGGAATGTTATGTGTTCCTTGTTTTTTTCCTTGGAGAGAGGTTTTGTTGCTCTTGCTGGGACTTGGGCATGGTTGGGGGAAAAGGGATATATTGGCTCTTGTTTGAGGAGATTTGAGAGGGGAGCCACTTTGCTAGTGATAGCGAGAGGGGTGGCTAGCAAACAGGAGTGGAGTGGGGGAAGAAGCTGTAGCCAGGATGGGAGGGGCATAATAAGCTCTGTGTTTGTGTGGTGGGGGGGTGGGGGAGGATGTAGTGCCAGGCAGTCTGGGTCAGGAGCGGGGGGGGGGGGGGGGGGGGAGGTGCCAATGTGGTGTTCCTCCAAAAGCCTCTACTGCAGGTGCGGGATTAGATCAGGTTGCGAAAGGCCTGGGTGAACCAGGTTTTTCACTCCGGGTTCGACAGTAGAGCGCAGGGGATGGTGATCTTGGTTAGTAGGAGGCCGTGTTTTCAGGTGGTATCAGGGGTTGCTGATCTAGAGGGGCGGTATGTGATAGTCACAGGTACGTTGGAGGGGAAGGCTGTAGTGATGGTGAATGTGTATGCCCCAGTTGGGACGATGTTAAATTTATGAGATGGTTGTTGGCGGCCATTCTGGAGCTGGATACACGCAAGCTGATTTTAGGGGAGGATTTTAATTGCATTTTGGATCCAAAATAGGATCGCTCTAGGCGCAGGTCGCTGGTCCTTTTGGGCAAAAGTGTTAATAGCATCATGGAAGAGACCGGGAAGTTGATCTGTGGCGGTTGATGCACCCAGGGGACACAGGCATATTCGTGGATCGTTTTTTTCACTGATTTGGAATTATTGTCACGTGTACCGAGGTATAGTGAAAAGCATTGTTCTGCGTACAGTCCGGGCAGATCGTTCCATACATGAAAAACATAGGACATACGATAAATACACAATGTAAATACATAGAAATCAGGTGAAGTGTACGGAGTGTAGTGCTACTCAGTAGAGAAAATGCATGGAGAGATCAATTCAGTCCATAAGAGGGTCATTGAGGTGACTGGTAACAACGAGCAAGAAGCTGTTTTTGAATCTGTTAGTGCTTGTTCTCAGACATTTGTATTTCCTGTCCAATGGAAGAGGTTGGAAGAATGAATAACCCAAGTGGGAGGTGTCATGATATCCACATCAGCATATCATGGTGCAATCACACACACACTGATGGACAGGTAGTTGGACCAACCAACACACACACAACATCGCAGCCAATCACCAGTGAGAGCACACGCACTATAAAACAGGGAACACCACAGTTCCCGCTCATTCTACCAGGAGATAGCTCAGAGCACAGAGCTCACAGCATGCCACTCAGACATAGACCATGTGCTGAGTGCCTCACCAAGATAGTGATAGGGCTGGGTCCACAGGTTAGCTGGTGAAGCACGAACCTCAGCCAGAAGTTAGTAGTTGTTATTGTTTAAGACAATAAAACAGAGTTGTACCATCTACAGCCTTGTTGGATCATTTGTGCATCGGAACACCCAACACGACAGGAGGTGTCTTTGATTATGTTGCCAGCTCACCCAAGGTAATGGGAGGTGTAAACAGAGTCAATGGATGGTAGGCGGGTTTGTGTGATGGACTGGGCTGTGTTCACGACTCTCTGTAGTTTCGTACAGTCTTGGGCCGAGCAGTTGCCATACACAAGCTGTGATTCAGTCAGATAGGATGCTTTCTATGGTGCAACTATAAAAATTAGTAAGAGTCAATGTGGATATGCCAAATTTCCTTACTTTCCTGAGGACGTATCGGTGCTGTTATGCTTTCTTGGTCATAGCATCGATGTGGATGGACCAGATCAGATTGTTGGTGATGTGTACACCTAGGAATTTGAAGCTGTCAACCATCTCCACCTCGGCACCATTAATGCAGACAGGTGTACGATGCTCACCTCCTGAAGTCAATGCCAAGCTCCTTAGTTTTGCTGATGTTGAGGGGAAGATTGTTGTTATTACATCACGCCGCTAGGTTATCTACCTCCCTCCTGTACTCCGACTCATCACCTGTATTTGGCAGAGTTGGTGCAGTGCTTTCCTCGTGGAGAGCAGATCAAACTCCATTTGTAACTTCTTCCTCTCCGCCAGTAGCTCTACAGTCATGGGGGGGGCATTGGGCCTGGTCCGTCTCCAACCTCACATCCATGTAATGTCCCAGTTAGGTGCGTACACATTAACAAGGACAACTGGTGCCCCTTCCAGGACACCGCTGACCATGAAGTACTGACTCCCTTGGTCCGCAACTACCTTCGTCGCTGTAAATGCTGTCCTCTTACTGAGCAGTATGCCCACCTCCCTAGCTCTCGTTCCTTAGCACGTCTGTGGTACGTCTGTCCCACCCAGCCCTTTCTTACCCAGTCGGTCCTTCTCCCTCAGGAGTGTCTCTTGGAGGAAGACTATGCCGGCCTTCATACTTTTCGTAGACAAAGACTTTGGATCTTTTCACTGGGCCCTCTGACTATTCTGATGGGGGTTTCCCCCACTCCACCACCCCTCCTGCAGGATCAACCATACTTACCTTGTGGATGCACCCTGCACTCCAGGGTTTCCCTTTGTTAGGGGACCATCCAAAATGGCAGCGGTCACCATACTCACCATGAGGCTGGGCCCATGCACTCTGGGGTTTCCCTTTGTTCAGGGCCCACACAAAATGGCTGCTAACTATGTGTACACCAGGTGGGTGAGCCCCTGCACTCCAGGGTTTCCCTTTGTTCGGGTCCTCCCCAAATGGCGGTTCGCGGTGCCTTTGTGTTCCTTGCTGCCATGTGCAATCTGTCGTAGCCAACCTAGAGCTCTCCAACCCCCCCCCCCCCCCCCCTTGTCCCTCTTCTATTCTTCTGAGCTGGTCTCCCTTCCAACCCCCCCCCCCCCCCTGCGAGTGCCCCCTCTTCTTCCCCCCTCCCCCAGTCCTTACTCAGCCCTACCCCCTTCCCTCGGTTTGTAGTATGTGTCCCGCTGTCAGGCACCTTGGACCAACAGGAAGCGTTGTGTGCGGCCCCCCCACCCCCACTCGCTCGTACGTCCTGGTGCTACCTTACCCACTTGTGTGGTGGCCTCCCCTCCACCCACCCACCCCCCTCCCCCTCCTGGAGCCAATCTATACCAGGTTATCCAGCATTTGGGCCACATATTCCATGGGATGCCTACCCTCAGTTCCCTCACGTAGGCCCACTATGCGTAGGTTTTGACATCACGTTCAATTTTCCTGATCCTCGACCTTCCCCTTAGTGTCCCTTGCGTTGCCACAACCTTGCCATTTCCATCTCTAATGCGCGATTTGGTAGTTCTGGTTTGTCGAGGCCTTCTCTAGTTTTCTGATTGTTGCATCCTGAGTGTTCAGCCACCTTTCCGCCTTTTCCAGAGACGCCTGCAGGGTGATCAACACCACCGCCACTTTGGCCATTGCCCTCATCTCCGTCTTAATGGCCTCTTGGAGTACCTGTAAAAAGAACTCCCTCCATCCACTCATCGGGAGTGGGGAGCTCTGAGTGCGACCTGGCAGTCCATGTCGTTCAGCTGTGGCCGGGGCCTTGCCACCCCACGTGCTTGCCTTCTTCTCGTTCCTTCTCTCCAGGCTTTTGTTGCTCTGCTGTCTTTTTGGCCTCTGGAGTTGCTGTGTCTTTGCATGTCTTGTCCTGATGATGTTCGAGGAGGGTGAGGTTTTTCTCTCAGTTTTAGTGGGCTATTTTGGGATTAATGTGCCTCGTTTCAAGTTTTCAGGAGGAGAGCCACCTTTTATGCCTCTGCTCAGCACATCCCCATCACTGGAAGTCGAGGGGGATGATTCTTTAGCCAATTATTTTAGACCTGAAAAATGAAACATAAGCAATCAATTTAATAGAATCTGAGAAGAATATCAAACAAAGAGATGAGCAAACCAAATGGAAAAAATTAATTGGTGAAAACCTGCAACTTGCTTAAAAGAAAAGCAGATTCCTATATGATGTGAACTATCACCTCAGTCAGGCAAAGTATGAAAGAATTTATAAACCCTAGAGAAAAATGAGAGAGCTCCACCCAAAAGAAAATACTAGAAGATATGTTCCTTGAACACAATGAAAGCCAAATAAGTCTACCAAACAGACTAAGGGAGTCTGCTAGAAAAAGGGAAGAAAAAGGACTGCGTGCCATCTTCCCCATCAATATTATGTAAGATGATGGATCTCTAACCCATTTCTCATCTCATAAACCAAATTATCCTACCTCGTGTTGTGCAGTCTTTAAAGAGAACAGAACAAATGTCAACTTTGTTTTAATGTGAATAAATTAAATGTGATGCAGATTGATGTAGAAGGTATATAACATGCACAATCAGTGGCCCTCAGTGAAGATAGAAAAAGCAAAATATTTTGTTTGGATTATTTAAAACCTACATAGTGTGAAGCTATAATGTGTTAGGCTAATCAAGGTAGATTTGCATTTGAAAGGCAAGTTGAACCATTGGACGCGATGCAACCCCAATTGCGTCCAGCATGGATCTGGGTGCAATTGGTGATTCGCACGAGAGACCCAAATCAGGCCAGGCTGGTCACGAGTCACCCGACTCGCACCGGCCGTCGCAATCTGGATCTCGCCCTTGCTGAGCATTGACAATGGCTTATTTAAATACCCGGAAGCAGGATTCATCTACTGTTCAGGACTCAATGGCAGCGGCTGCGAGACCTCGCCAGGGTGGGCCTTGCATAACGTCACCCCGGGGGGTCGCGGAGGCCATTGTAGCTCCCTGGGTGGTTGGGTACAGGGCAGGGCACTCCTTTGGAACCAGACACCCTGGCAATGCCACCCTGGCACTGCTGTGGGTACTGGGGTGGCGGTGCCAGGGGCACTACCAGGGTGTGAGACTGGCAGTGCCTGGGTACCAGGCTCTGCCAGGCATCAGGCCTAGGGGGGGCCTTGCCCATGGGTGAGGGGGGTTCCCAGGGGCCTCGTGAATCTTAGGATATGTGCAGAGGTCATCTGAAAGGGGGTTGGGGGAGATCGGGGCTGCAAAAATGGCACCCCGATCTGCAAACAGGCGTTTCTGCTGGCAGGATCAGCTCGCCAGCAGGAAATCTTTCCAAGTGCGGCCTCAGCGGAGAGAAACTTCATGAGGCCAAACAAACTGCAAAGAGCTGTTGAATGCTGTTGTGATTTCCGGCACTGTGGCCGCTGAGAATCACCCCGCCAAACACACCCGAAAGCAGTCTTAGTTTACAGTCCGCTGAATTGTGCCCATTTATTTCAATATTTTTAATTTTATTCTTAAAGTCCCATCTTGAATATGGTGGCCAATTTGGATTTGCCCTCCCCGGAGAGAATTAGTGCATGGAGGAGCATTCAAAGATATACTAAGAGCCAGTTTTCTGAATTCTGTTGTGGAATCTGGCCTGTTGGGAATGCATATCTGGAAATATTTAATTTGACGGACACAATTTTTCATGTTAATTCCATCCCACTAATTCTGCTGGTGTACCTACTGTTTTGTGTTTGTGTTGGTGCACAGTTAGTTTTGGATTGGTTTATAATTGAATGTGTAGTATTCGGGTTAGTCTAGTTTAATGCAGAAGTGAGGTGAGCGATAGAGTAATAAAATGAAAAGCAAGCGCAAGCTGTCCTAGACAGTAAATGCATACATACAGAAACAAGATTTTGAGTGAGTGCCAAAAAATATTTGGGCTATAAATAGAAGCATATATTTTCCAACACTACAAAGGTTATATTGTGAACTTGGAAATTACTGTCACAGGCAACGGAAATCATTAATTCATACCTTCTGTAATGGTCTATGGTATATGCACTACTTATTTAAACATTAAAATTCTGGTTGAATTAACCTCAGTTGAGGTAGCTGCCAGTGTGCGACAATTTGTTTCAATGCCTGATCTGAGAAGGGGCAAATCACCAACAATTCCCACTTCTGATCATTCCTGTTGACTCTAATTGAAAATTGTGGTGAATGGTAATCAGGCGAGGATAAAATTTGTCTTGGTTTGACGTCCCGGTGTTTGATGGCAGTCATTCTACACACATGAAGAATGGCCAGTTGGGCTACATTGTCGATAATTGTAAAAACCGTCTGGCTTGCTAATGGCCTGAGGGAAAGAAATCTGCCATCTTCAACTGGTCTGGCCTACATGCGTCTTCAGATCCATAGCAATGCGGTCGACTCTTAAACACCCTCTGAAATGCCTAGCAAATCACACATTCCATGGGATGGGCAATAAATACTGGCCCAGCCAGCGATGCCCATATCCCATGCATGTATAAAGTCAATTACACCACAGTAAAAATTATCAGCCTAGTAATTCAATGAACCATGCCATCAGACACTAAACAGCTGCATAAGCATCCAACACAGTGTGGGAGGAAACCCATGCAGAAAAGGGGAGAATGTGCAGACTCTGCACAGACAGTGATCCATGCCGGGAATCGAACCTGGGACCCTGGAGCTGTGAAGCAACCGTGCTAACCACTGTGCTACCGTGCTACCTATTGGAGAGGTTTTGAGAGAAGATTTGATAGTGATGGGGACTGTAGATAGAGTAAATAGAGGGAAATTTTGTTTAAGGGGTTGAAGACCAATGGACATAGATTTAAGGTGATTGGTAAAAGAACCAATAGCATGAGACATATGGGGAAAAAAAATTTGAAGAAAGTGGTGGAGGCAGATTCCATTGTGGCTTTCAAAATGAAATTGGATAACCACCTGAAGAAAAGGAAATGTAGGTTGCAGTAAAGGATAGTGGAATAAAACTAGCTGAATTGCTTTTGTAGAGAACCGATACATACTCGACAGGCTGATATGGTGTTAAGTCATATTAGAAATACAGGCACAGAGGTGGCCTATAATGAGAGCCATGCCACCACAAAAAAACATAATCAAACATTATGTGCTGCCTGTGATAATACCAACATATTCCCAGCTCCTGTGCTCATTTTGAGCGCGATCAAAATTCTAGGCCATTGCCTTCAGGTCAAAAAGAAAATTTGGGTTTGGATGGAGGTGAGGGCTGATTAACATTAAATATATGTATTTGAAACTTTAAGTAAACTTGAGGTCATCCGAGACTTAACTGCCCTTCTGTTAACTTGCATCAAGTCCCATTCCCCCAGAACTAGAACCACTGTTATTCTTGATATATATCAATAACTTGGATGTGCAGAACACAATCTCAAAGTTTGCAGATTGCACAAAACTTGAAAATATTACCTATATTGGTTCCCAGTGAAAGCATCTTGATTTTAAAATTCTCATCCTTGCTTTTAAATCCCTCCATAGCCTCATTCCTTCCTGCCTCTGTAACGTCTCCCATCCCCACAAAACTCCAAGATATCTTTCCTCCAGCATTGGTGGCCGCACCTTGAGTTTGCCTCCACCCTAAGCTCCACCACTGTTATAACCTGCCTACTTACCATTGGCTGGGGACTAATGACTATCCCACAATCCTGTGGGAGTATGAGCTTCCCCAATGAGGGGGGCGGAGAAACCACTAGTAAACTCCTAGTATAAATAAGCTGGCCAGTTCAGGAACCAGGAGGAAGGAGTATGTAGCAAGGAAAGTTACTGCTACTGTTATGTATATATGTTATAGTAAATAAATGTTATTACTTTGTATCCTTAAAACTCGCGCTGGATTCTTCGTGGCCCTTACAAAACTGGCGACGAAGATGGGATTCGAACCCACGCGTGCATAGCACAATGGATTAACAGGCGTGACCAAAATGAAAATGTTGGCCCGGAGTTATGTCTGGTGGCCAGGCCTCGACACCGACATTGAGAAGGTGGCCCAAAACTGCTCCATTTGCCAGGAGCATCAGAAGCTTCCGCCGGCCGTGCCCCTACATCACTGGGAATGGCCAGGGCGGCCTTGGGCACGCTTGCATGCAGATTTCGCAGGCCCTTTTCAAGGATCCATGTTCCTTCTACTAATTGACGCCCAGTCCAAATGGCTAGAGGTGCATAAGATGCAGGGAACAACGTCCTGCGCAACAATTGAAAAGATGCGTTTATCGTTTAGTACGCATGGCCTCCCCGAGGTGCTGGTCACGGATAATGGCACTCCATTCACGAGTGAGGAGTTTGCTAGGTTCACAAAGATGAACGGCATCCGCCATATCCGCACTGCCCCTTACCACCCGGCTTCAAATGGGTTGGCAGAGCGTGCAGTGCAGACATTCAAAAGAGGCCTAAAGAAGCAGTCTTCCAGATCAATGGACACGAGACTGGCTCGCTTTTTGTTTACGTACAGGACCACCCCCCATGCAGTGACTGGGGTAGCTCCCGCAGAACTCCTAATGGGCCGGAGACTTCGCACCCGCCTTAGTATGGTTTTCTCGGACATTGGCGCAAAAGTACGCCGCACACAAGAACGGCAGGGACAGGGATTTTCTCGGCATCGTCCGATTCGGCAGTTTGCGCCCGGTGACCCAGTATTCGTTCGGAATTTTGCTGGTGGTGACCAATGGGTTCCTGGTGTAATCTTTAGCCAAACGGGCCCTATATCTTACCAAGTGCAAGCCCAGGGTCGTCTCCAGCGAAAACATGTAGACCACGTTCGGTCCAGAAGATCATCCCCTCAAAAGATTCCCCGTCCCCGGAGCTCATTTCAACAGCCGCAGAGACCAGAGACAAGGGAAGGTAGTCCTCACAATCTTCCACTGGTGCCTCACTCGAAGCCTGCGCAGGTCGTTACGGGACCGAATGGAGATAGAGACGCTGACATGACGGAGGCAGCAGACTCTGACTCCGAGATGGAGACACAGGATGCATCAGAGGGGGAATCCTCGGGTCCACGGGCTGTGGATGTACAACCGCGCCGTTCATCACGGAAGCGCCGGTCTCCGTCTCGTTACACGCCGCCTGATCCAGCGCCGCGTGCAAATGCTGTCCGGCCTGCGGCCAAACGAGTCCGACGCCCTCCTTCGCCAGGGTCTTCGGTGGATTCCTTGGACTTTGGGGGGGGGGGGATGTTATAACCTGCCTACTTACCATTGGCTGGGGACTAATGACTATCCCACAATCCTGTGGGAGTATGAGCTTCCCCAATGAGGGGGGCGGAGAAACCACTAGCAAACTCCGAGTATAAATAAGCTGGCCAGTTCAGGAACCAGGAGGAAGGAGTATGTAGCAAGGGAAGTTACTGCTACTGTTATGTATATATGTTGTAGTAAATAAATGTCATTACTTTGTATCCTTAAAACTCGTGCTGGATTCTTTGTGGCCCTTACAAAAACCACGCTCTCCTTTAAGATACTCCTGACAACGTACTTCTTTGTGGCAGCACAATGGCGCAGTGGTTAGCCCTGCTGCCTCATGGTGCAGAGGACATGGGTTTGATCCCGGCCCCGGGTCGCTGTCCATGTGGAGTTTGTACATTCTCCCCGTGGCTGTGTGGGCCTCACCCCCTCAACCCAAAGATGTGCAGGGTAGGTGGATTGGCCACACTAAATTGCCCCTTAATTTGAATTTTGTTTTAAAAACCTACTTCTTTGACCAAGTTTTTGTTCGCCTGACTTAATATCTCCTATCTGGCTCAGTGGATTGGATTGGATTTGTTTATTGTCACGTGTACTGAGGTACAGTGAAAAGTATTTTCTGCAAGCAGCTCAACAGATCATTAAGTACATGGGAAGAAAAGGGAAGAAAATAAAATACATAATGGGGCAACACAACATATACAATGTGTCTTATTTTATTTCATAATGCTACTGTAAAGTTCCTTGCAATGTCTTATTATGTTAACGGTGCTACTTAAGTATTAGTTATTATTGTAAATGAAGGTTTGTTGTCACTTCAAATCTGTTTCTGCCTTGTAATCATACATTCATGCATTATGTAGTGTACCTGTGACAAATCAATGTTCTGTACCATAGTGTGAATGACGTTCTCTTCAATATGAAGTACTGAATTCCATTTTTGCTTTTGCTGCTAGGGTTATTTACACACCAGGACACACCAGTGATCATATGGCATTATTCCTGCAAGAGGAAAATGCTATCTTTTCTGGAGACTGTATTCTGGGAGAAGGGACAACAGTCTTTGAGGATTTGTATACTTATATGCATTCCTTGCAAAAGTTACTGACGTTAAAAGCTGACTTAATATATCCAGGTAAGTACATGGTTTTTAATCCCTTACCTTTATCATTAATTGTTTTATTTTCATTATAGAACAGTAATCTATGAATATTAGTAAATTAGTAAAGTCAATTAATACTGCCAGTTAGAAACATAGAAAACAGGCGCAGGAGTAGGCCATTCAGCCTTCCGAGCCTGCTCCGTCGTTCAATATGACCATGGCTGATCCTCTCTCAACGCCACACTCCTGCACTCTCCCTATACACCTTGCCCTTTAGAGTTTAGACATTTATTTTCTTCTTAAATATATTCAATGACTTGGCCTCCACAGCCTTCTGTGGTAGAGAATTCTACTGGTTCACCACCCTCTGAGTGCAGAAGTTTCTCCTCTTCTTAGTCCTAAATGGCCTATCTTGTATCCTGAGACTGTGACCTCTTGTTCTAGACACCTCAGACAGAGGAAACATCACCCCTTGCATCTAGTTTATCCAGCACTGTCAGAATGTTATACGTTTCAATAAGATCCCCTCTCATTCTTTTAAACTTCAGTGAATTCAAGCTAGTCTATCCTCATATGGCAATCCTGCAATCCCAGGAATCAGTCTGGTGAACCTCTGCTGCACTCCCTCTACGGCAATATATCCTTTCTTAAGTAAGTGGTCCAAAACTGCACACAGTGCTCCACAAAGGCCTTGTACAGCTGCAGTAAGACACCCTTGCTCTTGTACTTAAGGCCTCTTGCATTGAAGGCCGACGTACCATTTGCCTTCTTAACTGCTTGCTGTATCTGCATGCTAGCTTTCCGTGATTGGTGCACAAAGACACCGAGGTCCTTTTGTACATCCACATTTCCCAATCTATCACCATCTAAGTAATATTCTGCCATTCTATTTTTCCTACCAATATCCATGCCAATCTCCTGGCCTCCCTGTCAGGAGAGACTGCATCTGCAATGTATTTTTGCCCACTCAACTTGTCTATATTGCCTTGAAGCCTCTTAATATCCTCCTCACCACTCACATTCCCACCAAGTTTCCTGTCATGAGCAAACTTGGAGATATTACATTTGGTTCCTTCATCCAAACCATTGATATATATTGTGAATACCTGGGGTCCAAGCACAGATCCCTGTGGTACCCCACTGGACACCACCTGTCGTTCCAAAAAAGACCCATATATTCCTACTCTCTGTTCCCTGTTCGCTAACCAATTCTCAATTCATGCCGATATCTTGGCTTCTCTGTCATGAGAGACAATGGTCTGGATTTTCCATTCACTGCCGCTAAGATCAGGAATCCCGATTGGGTAGAGAATGGAGTGTCGGCATGCAATTAACGGCTGGAAGCCCGATTTCCCCCTCCAACTCTGACCCCCACAGTGGGAAATCCACCAGGCGGGCAGACGTCTTTGTAGCAAAGGTATGGGCGGCAAGTGGGTCTGGTGCCGGAGGCGAGCTCACTGTATTTGGGGATCCATCCTTCATCCATGTGTCTCACATGTCCAAGCCATCTCAAGCGCCGCTGGCTCAGTATGGTGTACATGCAGGGCTTCTATGTTGGAGATGTGGTCCTGCCACCTGATGTAGAGGATTTGTCAGAGGCAGCGAAGATGCAATATATTGAGGCATTGCTCTTAGTTGACATACATTGTCCAGGCCTCACTGCCAGAAAGCAGGATACTAAAAATGTAAACAAAAACAGAAAATACTGGACAATCTCAGCAGGTCTGACAGCATCTGTGGAGAGAAAAGGGAGCTAATGTTTCGCCTAACTCTTTGTCATCTGGACTCAAAACATTATATTTTCAATTTTTGTTTCAGATCCTAGTATCTGCAATAATTTGAAAGCTTGAAACACTCTGATTTTTGTGTTGGTGTGAGTATGCCATTTTCCCACACCCTCTAGGTCAGTCTGCACATAGCAGCAGACACCTTTCCAATGCACCTGTTGATTTTTGCGTCAAGAGACAGGTTGTTGGTAAAGGTTGAGCCCACGTGGTTAAACTCTTGAACTACTTCCAGAGTGCGGTCACTAATGTTGACGGGTAGAGCATTTATTTTTTTCCTTTTTAAAATAAATTTAGAATACCCAATTCTTTTTTTTCCAATTGAGGGGAAATTTATTGTGGCCAATCCACCTACCCTGCACATCTTTGGGTTGTGGGGGCAAGACCACGAGGAGAATGTGCTAACTCCACGGACAGTGACCTGGGGTCAGGATCGAACCCAGATCGTTGGCGCCGTAAGGCAGCAGTGCTAACCACTGCGCCACCGTGCCAGGTGGAGCATTTCTAACGTCCTGTGTCATGATGTTCGTTTTCTTGTGACTTATAGTTGAGCCAAATTTGTTACAAACAGCTGTAAGCCTGTCGATGAGTCTCTGCAGACATTCTTCCATGTGAGATGTGAATGCAGCATCGTCAGCATTAAGGAGTTTCCCCGATGAGAACTTTCCATACTTTTGTCTTCGCTCTAAAATGGGCAAGTTGAACAGACTGCCACCTGATCTTGTGTGAAGGAAAGTTCCTTCTTCTGGAGACTTAAACGCATGAGAGAACAGCAGTCAGAAGAAAATCCCAAACAGTGTGGGTGCAAGGACCCCTTCCTTTTTTTACACCGCTCAAGGTGGGTAAGGGGGCTGATGCAGCTGAAGCATTGTACAGGATTGCGCCTTTCATATTCTCATGGAACAAAGTGATGGTGCTTAGTAGCTTTGGCGCACATTCGATCTTTGCTAATAAATTCAAGAGATTATGTCTACTAACAAGGCGAAAGGCTTTAGTAAGATCTATGAAGGCGATGTAGAAGAGCATCCGTTGTTTGAGGCATTTCTCCTCTAGCTGGCGAAGGGAAAACAACATGTCGGTAGTGGACCTCTCTGCACGAAAGCCGCATTGTGCCTCAGGCTAGACACGATCAGCCAGCTACTGAAGTCTTTAAAATAACTCGAGCCAAGGCTTTCCCTTCTGTGCTGAGCAGGGAGATTCCATGGTAGCTGTTGCAGTCACCACAGTCACCCTTCTTATAGAGGCTGATGATGTTGGCATTGCACATGTCCAGTGGTACTGCTCTCTTATCTCAGCACTGGCAAAGCAGTTTATGGAGTTTTGAGATATAGCTGACTTGGTGCACTTGATTATTTCAGGGGTAATGCTGTCCTTTCCAGGTGCCTTTCTGTTGGCTAGAGAATCGATGGCATTGCTGAGCTGAGGTTCCGTTGGCTCTTCATCTGTCATGAATGACATGACAGACGCCATTAAGGCAGCATCAGTGACAACGTTTTCCCTGGAGTACATAGTACTCCACACAACGGTTAATTTGCTTGCTTTGGTCAGTGATTGTTTCACCTGATTTAGATTTGAGTGGGGTTGGCTTCTTAATGATTTGCCCGAAAACTTTCATGATGCCATCATACATTTCTCTGATGTTTCCGGTGTCAGAGGCCAGCTGAATGGGACCGCATAGATGTTGCCAGTAGTCATTTGCACAGCGCCTAGCTGTTCTTTGCATGGTGCTTCTGGCAGATGTAAATGCTAAACATGTTGGGCTGGATTCTCCGTTTCTGCGGCTAAGTGTTGATGCCAACGGAGAATCCGTGGACTTCTGCGACAGGAAAATCGGTGCCGCACCTGCACCGATTCCACTACCTTGCCGGCTGCGGTAATGGTGTTGCATACCATAAGACATAGGAGTGGAAGTAAGGCCATTCGGCCCATTGAGTCCACTCCACCATTCAATCATGGCTGATTTCAACTCCATTTACCCGCTCTCTCTCCACAGCCCTTAATTCCTCGAGAAATCAAGAATTTATCAACTTCTGTCTTAAAGACACTCAATGTCCCGGCCTCCACCGCCCTCTGTGGCAATGAATTCCACAGACCCACCACTCTCTGGCTGAAGAAATTTCTCCTCATCTCTGTTCTAAAGTGACTCCCTTTTATTCTAAGGCTGTGCCCCCAGGTCCTACTCTCCCCTGCTAATGGAAACAACTTCCCTACGTCCACCCTATCTAAGCCATTCATTATCTTGTAAGTTTCTATTAGATCTCCCCTCAACCTCCTAAACCTAAATATAATCCCAGGATCCTCAAACGTTAATCGTATGTTAGGCCTACCATTCCTGGGATCATCCGTGTGAATCTCCGCTGGATGATCCACCCAACCCCACAGCCCACTTCCTGGCCACCCCCCACTACATCCCCGACCCTGGCAGAAGCCTCCCGGCCAGCGGCATGACTGTTGGCGAAGTATGGCTGTGTTGGACACGGTCTGAACGTCCTCTGTCTGTATCTCTCTCATCAGCCACCACACCAGGTTCACGATTTCTGAATGCACACATGGACCGCACCATCGGAGTCAAAGAATCGCGGCTGGGCCCACTAATGATATGCAAATGATGTTTAAAGTACACGCGGTGTGAATCGCATTGTCGCCGTTTTCGAGGTGACAGAGCATCACAATTTGGCATCAAACCGGCGCCTGCTGCGATTTTGGCTTCGGAAGCTATTCTCCATTGATCGCTCTCCCTGATTTCAGCGTCGGCTAATGGAGAATCCCAACCGTTTTCTCACTGGGAGCTTGCTTGTAGTTCAGCAGTGCAGTACTGCTGAACTTGGTGACGATGACTGGTTCCATCTCTTCAAAGTGGGCTCGAAACCAGTCTACATTCTGCTTCACGCGTCTGCCAAATATAGTCATTGCTGAGTTATAGGTGACGTCTCTAATGTGGGCCCACTTGGTTTCTGCATTCTCTACGGGGGTGTTTTGAAGGGTTTCAGGGAATTAAGAAGCTCCTTTAACAGTGGTTAGACATTCTGGTTCTGTAGATGCACGGGCTACCATTTTACTTGGAATGATGTCTCTTCTTTGGTTAGGATCAGGTTCACAGCAAAGATGTGCCAAGCACTCTTTGGTTTTAGAAAAACAGAGCAGTTCTTTCATTTCAGGAGAGAGAAAGAGAGTGTTCCTCGTCCTTCCAAGGTCTAAACGCTTCTACTCAGTTCTCTCAAAAAGCATCACACAGGAACCAATTACTGACTGTTGTCAGACAGAACAGCGTCCCTCGCCAACCCACCAGTTAACCAATCAAACCAAGACCCTCCAAACTGGTTCTTAAGATCCATTCAGCACCAAAGAGTCTGGCTTCTCTTTTCCAAAATACAAAACCTGGAAACAGTGTCCTGGCAACCAGGCTGTTTTAATTTAGTCTTCTGCTTAAAGGCACGTTCCAATTATGTGTTCACGGACCAAAAATAACAAAATAAAATAAATTGTAACAAAGGAAATAACAGAAAGGACTCTTGCAATATCTAGCCAGGTGGAACAATAATCTCAACCAGTTTATATGTTACAGATAACTAGTCATCCAAATCTCAGGTATTCTGGCTTTCATAAATGGCTTCAAGTTTTCTGGATGACCAATCAGAATGCTGCCTTACAATTACCCTCTTGATCTTCTACATATATATTTCTTTTGAATTCCAGGACATGGCCCAGTTGTGCAAGATGCATCTGATAAAATTAGGGAGTACGTAGCACACCGAAACTTGAGGGAACAGCAGATTATGAAGGTTTTTCAGGAGCATTCAGAGAAGTATTTCACCCTAATGGAACTTGTTAAAAGTGTTTATAAGGTAAACTTGATTTTTTATTATTAATGAACACCATGACAGGATAGTGTTGTTAACTCTGAATCAATCGTGGTTTTCAAAAGGGAATTAAATAAGCACCTGAAGAGAGAAAAGTTGCACGACTATGGAAAAAAAGGCAGTGGAAGGGGACAGCTGAGTGGCATTAATACAATGGATTGACTGGCCTCTTTCTCTGCTGTAACCGTTCTATGATTCGATGGACCAAGTTAACAGTGCTATCAAGTGGCACTTACCAATGTCCTGCTTAGTTAGGGTGCCGCCAGAACTGCTCAATTCTTTAGATTAGAGAGCTGTAACAGATGGAGTGCCACAGGGATCGATGCTGGATTCTCATATTTACAATCTATATCAATGACTCGGATGAAGGAAGCGAATGTATGGTCGCTAAATTTGCTAATGAGACCAAGATATGTGGGAAAGTAAATTGTCAAGAGGAGGTAGAGAATCTGCAAAGGAATTTAGACAGTTTAAGAGTGGGCATAAAATTTGGCATTTGAAGTATAACGTGGGTAAATGGGAACTTGTTCACTTTGGCAGGAAGAATAGAAAAGCAGTATACTATTTAAATGGATAAAGATTGCAGGACTTGGTTGTGTTGGGGGTCTGGGGGTCCCGGTACATGAATCACATAAGTTAGTATGCAGGTACAAGTGATTAGGAAGGCAAATGGAATGTTGGAGTTTATTTTTAATAAATTTAGAGTACCCAATTCATTTTTTTCCAATTAAGGGGCAATTTAGCGTGGCCAGTCTACCTACGCTGCACATCTTTTGGGTTGTGGGGGCTAAACCCAAACAAACACGGGGAGAATGTGCAAAGTCCACACGGACAGTGACCCTGAGCTGGATTCGAACCTGGGACCTCGGTGCGTGAGGCATCAGTGCTAACCACTGCACCACCGTGCTGCCCCCTTGTTGGAGTATATTGAAGAGAAATTTACTACAGAGTTTTACTACAGCTGTACCGGGTCTTGGTGAAACCACATCTGGAGTATTGCGTGCAGTTTTGGTCTAATTTTTAAAAAGATATAATTGATTTGGAAGCAGTTCAGAGAAGGTTCACTGGACTCATTTCTGGGATGAAGGAGTTGTCTTATGAAGAAAGGTTGAACAGGTTAAACCTATACCCATAGGCGTTAAGAAGAAAGAGAGGTGAACTTATTGAAACGTATGAAATCCTGAGAGGGTGACTACCCGGAGGATGATTCCCCTTGTGGAGGAGACTAAAACTAGAGGACATAGTTTAAAAATAAGAGGTCCCGGTTTAAGACTGAGATGGGGAGAAACCTTTTCTCCCAAGGGCCATTGGTGTGTGGAATTCTCTTCCCCAGAACTTAGTGGAGGCTCCGCCTTTGAATTTAGCTAAAGCAGAGTTAGACAGATTTTTGTCTCAGGCAAGGGAATCGATGTTTATGGAGAGGGAGGGGTGGGGCAGACAGGAAAGTGGAACTGAGACAAAAACCAGACTAGCCATGACCATATCACATGGTGGGGCAGGCTCGAAGGGCCAAATGGCCTACTCCTCCTATGATCTAGATCTCATTACAATCTTATTTCAAAAACAAGGACAGGAGCTGTACACAGAGACAAGATGAGAATAATCACCCTTGACATCAAGGCTAACATTCGACTGAGTGTGGTACCGAGGAGCCCCAGTTAAACTGACTTCAATGGAGGTTAGGGAAAAACTTTCCAGTGGCTTGAGTCATACCTAACACAAAAGAAGGTGGTTATGGTTCTTGGAGGTAAATTAACCCATCAATATCATTGTAGGAACTTCTGAGCGCAGCAGCCTGTGTCCAACTATCTTCAATTGCTTCATCAATGACCTTCCCTCTAGCATAAGGTCAGAAATTGAGCTGGCTTGGACAACATCCAGGCTTAGACTGGTAAACGACTAGTAACAGTTTCACCACAAAATTGCCAGTGACCACAACCAAAAAGAGAAAGCTTAACCAGCAATGTGTGGCATTTAATTACATTACCATCACTGCGACCTCTACCATCAACATCCTGGGGTCATCATATATTAGAACCTCAACTGGACAAGCTGCCAAAATTAAAACAAAGTGCTAGAAATACTCAGCAGGTCTGGCAGCATCTGTGGAAAGAGAAACAGAGTTACTGTTTCAAGCCAAAAATGACTCTTTCAGACCTGAAGGAGAGTAGAAATGTGACGGGTTATATACCATTGAAAGGGGAAGGGGGAGGAAGAATGAAAGGAAAGGTCTGGAATAGGATAGAGTGCAGGAGAGATATTGTGACAAAGATGGCATTGAACAAAAGGCAAAGGGAGGCCTTTGTAGTGAAGAACCAAAGCATTTATCCAGAGTGAGTGCAAATGCCAGAGTAATGAGCAATCCTGTCCGAAAGCAAAAATACGAAAAAGAAGATTCAAATCAGAACATGATCAAATAAATCTAGATAGAGGACAGAATTCAAGATCTGAATTTGGTGAACTCAAATGTTGAGTCCAGAAGGCTGTAGAAGAAGAGCCATAGGATTCCTCCAGAGCAGAAGGCAGCCATTTGGCCCATTGAGTCTGCACCGACCCTTTGAAAGAGCACCCTACCTCGGCCACTCTCCCACACTATCCCCGTAATCCCACCTAACCTGCACATCTTTGGACCGTGTGAGGAAATCGGAACACCCGGAGGAAACCCATGCAGTCACTGGGAGAACGTGCAATCTCCGCACAGTCACCCAAGGCTAGAATCTAACCTGGTTCCTGGCGCTGTTAGGCAACAGCAGCAATCACTGTGCCACCGTAGAATATGAGGTGCTATTCATCAAGGCTTGCATTGAGTATCACCGAGCATTGCAGCAAGCCAAGGAGAGAAGCATGAGCAAGGTAGTGAATTATAATGGCAAGCAGCTGGAAGCTCAGGGTTGTGCTTGTGGACTGAGCAGAGGTGTTCTGTAAAGCAGTCAGCATTTGGTTTTGCCAATATAGGGGAGACAATATTGTGAGCAGCGAACACAGAATGCTAAATTGAAAGATGTTCAAATAAATCACAGGGTCACATGGAACCTTAGACAGTGAGGAGACAGGAAGTAAAAGGACAGATGTTACACCTCCTGGAATTGCTTGGGAAGGCGCAGTGAGAAGGGGACGAGGTCTTGGAAGTGGATGAAGAATGGACCAGGATATTGCGGAAGGAACAGCCCCTTCAGAATATATGACAGGGAAGGGAAGGAGAAGGTGTGTTTGGAGGTGGCGGAAATGGCAGATGATGATTTTTTGAAAATAGAGGCAGGTGGGATGGAAAGTGAGGGTAAAGGGAACCCTGCCTGGTTCTGGGAGAGAGGGGAAGAAGTACATGAAATGGATTGGACACAGTTGAGGGCTTTATCTACCATAGTGGGGGAATCCTTAGTTGAGGAAATTGAAGACATGTCAGGAGCACTGTTGTGGAAGATTGCATCATCCCAACAAATATAACTATGACGGAGAAACTGGCAGAATGAAATGGAGTCTTTACAGGAGGGGGGTGTAAGGAAGTGTAGTCAAGGTGGCTGTGGAGTTAGTGGGCTTAGAAACCCTATCCCTAAATATGGAGAAAGAGAACTCAAAGTAAGTTAGGGAAATGTCAGAAATGGACCACGTGAAAGTGAGGAAATTGGAAGCAAAGTTAATTATATTTTCCAGTTCGGGGCGAAAGCAGGAAGCTGCATCGATAGTCATCGATATACCCAAAAAAGAATTAGGGGATATGGCCTGAGTAGGACTGATCAAAGAATGTTCCGCATTCCCACGAATGTCCCACAAAAGGGCGGACATAACTAAGACTTGTGTGGGTACCCATACCAACTACTTTTATTTGGAAGAAGTGGGACATGTTAAAGGAGAGATTGTTCAATCAGAAAACAGCCAGGCAAAGGAGGGTAGTGGTGGATGGGGACTGGTTGGGCCTCTTTTCAAGGAAGGAGGAGAGAGCCCTTAGACCTTCCTGGTGGGAGATGGAGACATTGGACATTCATTGTAAAGAGGAGTCAGTTTGGGCCAGAAAACTGGAAATTGTTGAAATGATGTAAGGTGGCAGAAGAGTCAAAGATGTAGGTGAGAAGAGATTGGACAAGGGAGGGGGAAAAAAACAAAGTCAAGTTAGGAAAAAAATAAGTTTGGTGAAGCAGGAACCGGGTGAAATGATGGGTCTACCTGTTTGTGGATTTAGGGAAGGAGTTAGAAGTGGGCTGTTTGGGGTTGAACAATGAGTGGGAAGCTGTGGGGGAAATAACTCCAGAGAAATTGAGGTCAGTGACAGTCCTGGAAATAATAGCTTGATGTTCAGTGGTGGCGTCATGGTCCAGGGGAGGTAGGAAGAAGTGTCTGAGTTGACGCTCTGCCTCTGCAAGATAGAGGTCAGTACCCCGGACAATAATACCTTATCAGTAGGTTTGATTTTTTTTTTTTAATGTCAGGGTTAGACTTGACATAATTGTGGCTCACCACCACTTTCTCAAGGGCAATAAGGGATGGGAAACAAATGTTGGCCTTGCTAACGACGTCCAAATATGAGAATGAATAAATTTTAAAAAGACAATGTTGGGGTTAGACCTTAGAGAACGGAGTGTAAGGTAAACAGATTAGTGATGGGAGCATGTCAGGTGATGTCATGCTGTCAGTTCTCAGTGAAAAGATTAAGAGCAAGTAAGAGGCCAAAGGGAGGACTCCAGGTGGAGGTAAAATACTGGAGATGGGTGAAAGGCTTCACCGATTGGGAGAGGCAGGGCGTGGTAAGGACTTCTCATCAAAGAAGTGAGCATGGAGGTGAAGATGACAGAAGATGAGCTCAACGTCATGCTAATCTCAAAATTCATTGAGGAGGAGGTGTGAAGGGATAAAGCGAAGTCCTTTGCGAATTGCAGATCATTCAGTGTTGAAGAGGGGAAGGTCAGAGGATATTGTGAATACACAGCAAGAACATAAGAACTAGGAACAGGAGTAGGCCATCTGGCCCCTCGAGCCTGCTCCGCCATTTAATGAGATCATGGCTGACCTTTGTGGACTCAGCTCCACTCTCCGGCCCGTACACCATATCCCCGAATCCCTTTATTCTTTAGAAAGGTATCTATCTTTTTCTTAAAAACGTTTAAAGAAGGAGCCTCAACTGCTTCACTGGGCAAGGAATTCCAGAGATTCACAACCCTTTGGGTGAAGAAGTTCCTCCTACTCTCCATCCTAAATCTACTTCCCCTTATTTTGAGGCTATGCCCCCTAGTTCTGCTTTCCCCGACCAGTGGAAACAACCTGCCCGCATCTATCCTATCTATTCCCTTCATAATTTTATATGTTTCAATAAGATCCCCCCCGCATCCTTCTAAACTCTAATGAGTACAGTCCCAGTCTACTCAGCCTCTCGTCATAATCTAATCCCCTCAACTCTGGGATCAACCGAGTGAAGCTCCTCTGCACTCCCTCCAGTGCCAATATGTCCTTTCTCAGGTAAGGAGACCAAAACTGAACACAATACTCCAGATGCGGCCTCACCAACACCCTATACAATTGCAGCATAACCTCCCTAGTCTTGAACTCCATCCCTCTAGCAACGAAAGACAAAACTCGATTAGCCTTCTTAATCACCTGTTGCACCTGCACACCAACTTTTTGCGACTCGTGCACCAGCACACCCAGGTCCCTCTGCACAGCAGCATGTTTTAACATCTTACCGTTTAAATAATAATCCATTCTGCTGTTATTCCTCACACTTGGCAACATTGAATTCCATCTGCCAGACCCTAACCCATTCACCTAACCTATCCAAATCCTTCTGCAGACTTCTGGTATCCTCTGCACTTTTTGCTTTACCACTCATCTTAGTGTCGTCTGCAAACGTTGACACATTGCACTTGGTCCCCAACTCCAAATCGTCTATGTAAATTGTGAACAATGCGGGCCTAACACTGATCCTTGAGGGACCCCACTAGTTACAGGTTGCCAACCAGAGAAACACCCATTTATCCCCACTCTCTGCTTTCTGTTAGTTAACCAATCCTCTACCCATGCTACCACTTTACCCTCAATGCCATGCATCTTTAGTTTATGCAGCAACCTTTTGTGTGGCACCTTGTCAAAAGCTTTCTGGAAATCCAGATATACCACATCCATTGGCTCCCCGTTATCTACTGCACTGGTAACGTCCTCAAAAAATTCTACCAAATTAGTCAGACACGACCTACCCTTTGTGAACCCATGCTGCGTCTGCCCAATGGGACAATTTCCCTCCAGGTGCCCCGCTATTTCCTCCTTAATGATAGATTCCAGCATTTTCCCTACAACCGAAGTTAAGCTTACCGGCCTATAATTACCCGCTTTCTGCCGACCTCCTTTTTTAAACAGTGGTGTCACGTTTGCTACTTTCCAATCCTCTGGGACCACCCCAGAGTCTAGTGAATTTTGATAAATTATCACTAGTGCGTTTACAATTTCCCTAGCCCTCTCTTTTAGCACACTGGGATGCATTCCATCAGGTCCAGGAGACCTGTCTACCTTTAGCCCCATTAGCTTGCCCATCACTACCTCCTTGGTGATAACAATCCTCTCAAGGTCCTCACCTGTCATAGCCTCATTTCCATCAGTCACTGGCATGTTATTTGTGTCTTCCACTGTGAAGACCGACCCAAAGAGATGGATTTCAAGGAGGATGGGGGTCAGAGAGAAATGAAAGGGAGAAGGATCTGGCAGGAGACTGACATCCATGAGTTGTTGGGACTTGTGTTCCTTAACGGCTGAAGGAAAGAGAAAAGCTTTTTGTTGAAGTGCCATAAATGCCATGGTTACGAAAGCACATCAGACACTGGGTAATCTAGGTTTTTTTTAATTTTAGAGTACCCAATTATTTTTTTCCAATTAAGGGGCAATTTAGCATGGCCAATCCACCTACCTGCACATCTTTGGGTTGTGGGGGCGAAACCCACTCAAACCTGGGGAGAATGTGCGAATTCCACACAGCCAGTGACCCAGAGCTGGGATCGAACCTGTGACCTTGCCACAATGATGCAGCTGTACTAACCACTGCACCATCCTGCTGCCCTTAGGTAATCTTTTGTGAGTGATTCACCACCTGACTCCCTAAAGTGTACCTGCAAGGTACAAGTCAGGAGTAATAGAATGCTCACCACTTGCTTGGATGGGGGCAGCTGCAGTAATACTCAGGAAGCTTGTTTCCATCAAAGTAAAGGAGTCTATTTAATTGTCCCTTTATTCACGAAGCTAAACATGCATTCCCTCACTTTATCTTAGAGTTTTGCAGTACATACTGTTTCCTGTATATACCCTGAAGCAACTCATTCAGGCATCTTTGACTACATTTTCCAAACCTGCCCAGAAGAATAAGGACAGCAGCCACATGGAAGGCCTACCATCTCCAAGCTGTTTTAACATCCTGACATGGAGAAATAGGTCCATTCTTCATCTTTGGTCAGAATCCTGGAGTTCTCTAATTGTTAATTGTTGAAGCACCTTCACCACATAATCTGCAACAGTTCAAGAAGAAGATATACCAACAATTTTTCAAAGACAACTTGGAGTGGGCAATAAATATTAACCTTGTCAATGATGCCAAATCTCCAGATTCAATCATGTAAAATTAGGAATGGGTAATAATTGCAACCTTTGCACTCATCCCAGGTTAAATTAAGCAGAATTAATTGCTGCCCATTGCACTTATAAATGCAGGAAATTCTCCAGTGACCTAGTCAATATTTACCTCGACCAATACCATTAAAATGCATTATCTGGTTATCAATATTTACCTCAACCAATACCATTAAAATGGATTATTTGGTTATTCCATTGCTGCAGCAAATTGGCTGCTATTGTTCTTTCATTACAATTACTACATATCAGATGTATTGGCTGTAAAGTGCTTTGGGACATCCTGAGGTTGTGTAAGGTGCTCTATAAATGCAAGGGGGAGACATCTGGTGGAAACATGTAGAAGGAGGTTGCACGTAACGTAGCTACAGCTAGAGTCCTTGGTTTTTCATCCCTTTCACCCAGTTCCCGGGGATAATTGGTGGACAGACACGTCCCATTTTAAAGCCTTTGGTGGAGGATGTCAAAAGGCGCAAGAAAGAATGTTGGGAAAAAAGGTGTGAGTAGTGGCCCTTCTAAGGAGTTGAGTAAGGTGCGCAATCTTGTGGGATTGAAGATGATGGAGGCAAGCTCGTCAGGTGGGGCCGCACCTATTAGGGTGGATAAGCTTGAGGAGGTAATGGCTGTCGAACTTGAAAGGCAATTTGGTAAGCATTTTGAAAGGCAAGGGAAGGAGATGCTGGAGACCCTCAAAAAGTCAGTGGAAGACGCATTGGTTCCGATAAAGGAGGCATTGGAAAAGATCTCGGAGACATTGCGGGGGCATGGTGAGATGTTGAAGGGGATGGAGGAGACAGTGTCGGACATAGTGACCAGTTGGCCTTTTTGGTCACTGAGCTACAGAGGGTGGAGGACAGGATTTAAAAAAAAAAAAATTAGAGTACCCAGGACGGCATGTGGCGCAATGGTTAGCACTGGGACTGGCACTGGGACTCACTGATGCTCCGGGCGAAACCACAGGCGAATGAGCCAACGCGAGCGGTGATAGCATGCTTTCACGGCTATCAGACGAAGGAGAGGGTCCTGAAGTGGCCCAATGAGAATTGGGAGGTGTGGTGGGAAGGTAACAGTATTTAAATATACCAGAATGTCACAGCAGAATTGGCAAGGAGGCAGGTGGTCTTTAACAGGAGAAGTCAGCGCTTGTCAAGAGTGGTGTACCGGACTTCCGGGTGCGGCGATGACCAGCTGAGTCGCACGTTTCGGCAGCTCCCGGTGAAACGGACTTTTGGGCTCTTGATAGGAGCCCCAACGGCAATTTTGACGGCTAAAAACACTGTGCGGTAAACCAGAAGGGAATCCCCCCTGGATACGGATGAAAAAAGGAGGAGAAAGTGGCCGGATTGCAGTGGATCCTTTAGAACAGCGGCAAGGAAGGCAAGCAAAAACCAAGATGGCGTCGGAAGGTGGCAGTTTAACATGGGGCCCTGAACAACAAGAGTTCTTGAAATGCTGTGTGGAAGAGCACAAAAAGGAAATTAAGAAAGAGCTGTTGGCCCCGATACTACAGGCGATCAAAGGGCTAAAGGAGGAACAAAAGACCCAGGAGCGGGAGCTTCGGGTCGTGAAGGCAAAGGCAGCCGAGAATGAGGACGACATACAGGGCCTGGTGGTGAAGACGGAGATGCATGAGGCACATCAGAAACAATGTGTGGAAAGGTTGGAGGCACTGGAGAACAACGCAAGGAGGAACAACCTGAGGATTCTTGGTCTTCCTGAAGGTGCGGAGGGAGCGGACGTCGGGGCATATGTGAGCACGATGCTGCACTCGTTAATGGGAGCGGAGGCCCCGGCGGGTCCGTTGGAGGTGGAGGGAGCATACCGAGTGATGGCGCGAGGACCGAGAGCAGGAGAAATTCCCAGAGCCATAGTGGTGAGATTCCTCCGTTTTAAGGATAGAGAAATGGTCCTTAGATGGGCGAAGAAAACTCGGAGTAGTAAATGGGAGAACGCGGTGATCCGCGTTTATCAAGACTGGAGTGCGGAGGTGGCGAGAAGGAGGGCGAGCTTTAATCGGGCCAAGGCGGTGCTTCATAAAAAGAAGATAAAATTTGGAATGCTGCAACCGGCAAGACTGTGGGTCACATATCGAGAGAGGCACCTCTACTTTGAGACGGCGGATGAAGCGTGGACTTTTATTGTGGAAGAAAAACTGGAATGAGCGGGTTATTAAAAAGAACGTTTGAACAAAGTGGTGGGGCGAATGTGGGGGGCGAAGAGGGGGGTTAAAAAGGGGGGAAAGAGGAGTTTTATGTACTAATCCTGCGATGTGGTAACTTTTCTCTCTTCCACAGGTGGTGAAGGGGGGAGGAGGGGAGGTGGAGGAGATGGGGCGTTGGCCATTGGGGGCGGGGCCAAGGGAGAAGCGCGGGCTTGGTTCCCGCGCTATGATAATCATGGCGGGAATAGAGAAGCAGGAAGGAGGGGGCATCGCACGGTGCGAGCCGAGGTCACGGGGGGAAGCCGAGGTCGGCCAGAGTTTGCTGACTTCTGGGAGCAACATGGGGGGAGTAATTACGCTAGCGGGGGATCTAGCGGGGGGGGTGGAGGGGGGAATTACTGGGTTGCTGCTGCTGGGGAGAGGGGGGAGCTGGTATGGGAGGGGATGGGCGGGGGGGCACCGCCTGGGGGAGATACAGCTGCGTGGGAACCGGGTGAGGAGCTGGAAAAAAGGGATGGCTAATCGACAAGGGGGGGGTGGGGGGGGTAGGAAGCCCCCCAACCCGGCTGATCACGTGGAACGTGAGAGGGCTGAACGGGCCGATAAAGAGGGCACGGGTACTCGCACACCTTAAGAAACTTTAGGCAGATGTGGTTATGTTACAGGAAACGCACCTGAAACTGATAGACCAGGTTAGGCTACGCAAAGGATGGGTGGGGCAGGTGTTCCATTCGGGGCTAGATGCGAAAAACAGGGGGGTGGCTATATTAGTGGGGAAGCGGGTAATGTTCGAGGCAAAGACTATAGTGGCGGATAACGGGGGCAGATACGTGATGGTGAGTGGCAAACTACAGGGGGAGACGGTGGTTTTGGTAAACGTATATGCCCCGAACTGGGATGATGCCAATTTTATGAGGCGGATGCTAGGACGCATTCCGGACCTAGAGATGGGAAAGCTGATAATGGGGGGAGATTTTAATACGGTGTTGGAACCAGGGCTGGATAGGTCGAAGTCCAGGACTGGAAGGAGGCCGGCAGCAGCCAAGGTACTTAAAGATTTTATGGAGCAGATGGGAGGTGTAGACCCGTGGAGATTTAGCAGACCTAGGAGTAAGGAGTTCTCGTTTTTCTCCTATGTCCATAAAGTCTACTCGCGAATAGACTTTTTTGTGCTGGGAAGGGCGTTGATCCCGAAGGTGAGGGGAACGGAGTATACGGCTATAGCCATTTCGGATCACGCTCCACACTGGGTAGACTTGGAGATAGGGGAGGAAACAGGAGGGCGCCCACCCTGGAGAATGGACATGGGACTAATGGCAGATGAGGGGGTGTGTCTAAGGGTGAGGGGGTGCATTGAAAAGTACTTGGAACTCAATGATAATGGGGAGGTCCAGGTGGGAGTGGTCTGGGAGGCGCTGAAGACGGTGGTTAGAGGGGAGCTGATATCAATCAGGACACATAAAGGGAAGCAGGAGAGTAAGGAACGGGAGCGGTTGCTGCAAGAACTTTTGAGGGTGGACAGACAATATGCGGAAGCACCGGAGGAGGGACTGTACAGGGAAAGGCAAAGGCTACATGTAGAATTTGACTTGCTGACTACGGGCACTGCAGAGGCACAATGGAGGAAGGCACAGGGTGTACAGTACGAATATGGGGAGAAGGCGAGCAGGTTGCTGGCACACCAATTGAGGAAAAGGGGAGCAGCGAGGGAAATAGGGGGAGTGAGGGATGAGGAAGGAGAGATGGAGCGGGGAGCGGAGAGAGTGAATGGAGTGTTCAAGACATTTTATAAAAAATTATATGAAGCTCAATCCCCGGATGGGAGGGAGAGAATGATGGGCTTTTTGGATCGGCTGGAATTTCCCAAGGTGGAAGAGCAGGAAAGGGTGGGACTGGGAGCACAGATCGAGGTAGAAGAAGTGGTGAAAGGAATTAGGAGCATGCAGGCGGGAAAGGCCCCGGGACCGGATGGATTCCCAGTCGAATTCTATAGAAAATATGTGGACTTGCTCGCCCCGGTATTGACGAGGACCTTTAATGAGGCAAAGGAAAGGGGACAACTGCCCCCGACTATGTCTGAAGCAACGATATCGCTTCTCTTAAAGAAGGAAAAGGATCCTCTACAATGCGGGTCCTATAGACCTATTTCCCTCCTAAATGTAGATGCCAAGATCCTGGCCAAGGTAATGGCAATGAGAATAGAGGAATGTGTCCCGGGGGTGGTCCACGAGGACCAAACTGGGTTTGTGAAGGGGAGACAGCTGAACACGAATATACGGAGGCTGTTAGGGGTAATGATGATGCCCCCACCAGAGGGGGAAACGGAGATAGTAGTGGCGATGGATGCCGAGAAAGCATTTGATAGAGTGGAGTGGGATTATTTGTGGGAGGTGTTGAGGAGATTTGGTTTTGGAGAGGGGTATGTTAGATGGGTGCAGCTGTTGTATAGGGCCCCGATGGCGAGCGTGGTCACGAATGGACGGGGATCTGCATATTTTCGGCTCCATAGAGGGACAAGGCAGGGATGCCCTCTGTCCCCATTATTGTTTGCACTGGCGATTGAGCCCCTGGCGATAGCGTTGAGGGGTTCCAAGAAGTGGAGGGGAGTACTTAGAGGAGGAGAAGAACACCGGGTATCTTTGTATGCGGACGATTTGTTACTATATGTGGCAGACCCGGCGGAGGGGATGCCAGAAATAATGCAGATACTTGGGGAGTTTGGGGATTTTTCAGGGTATAAATTGAACATGGGGAAAAGTGAGTTGTTTGTGGTGCATCCAGGGGAGCAGAGTAGAGAAATAGAGGCCCTACCGTTGAGGAAGGTAACAGGGGACTTTCGTTACCTGGGGATCCAGATAGCCAAGAATTGGGGCACATTGCATAGGTTAAATTTAACGCGGTTGGTGGAACAAATGGAGGAGGATTTTAAGAGATGGGATATGGTATCCCTGTCACTGGCAGGGAGAGTGCAGGCGGTTAAGATGGTGGTCCCCCCGAGATTCCTCTTCGTGTTTCAGTGCCTCCCGGTGGTGATCACGAAGGCTTTTTTTAAAAGGATTGAAAAGAGCATCATGGGTTTTGTGTGGGCCGGGAAGACCCCGAGAGTGAGGAAGGGATTCTTACAGCGTAGCAGGGATAGGGGGGGGCTGGCACTACCGAGCCTAAGTGAGTATTATTGGGCCGCTAATATTTCAATGGTGAGTAAGTGGATGGGAGAGGAGGAGGGAGCGGCGTGGAAGAGATTAGAGAGGGCGTCCTGTAGGGGGACTAGCCTACAGGCTATGGTGACAGCCCCATTGCCGTTCTCACCGAGGAACTACACCACAAGCCCGGTGGTGGTGGCTACACTGAAGATTTGGGGACAGTGGAGACGGCATAGGGGAAAGACTGGAGCCTTGGGGGGGGGGGGGGGTCCCCGATAAGAAACAACCATAGGTTTGCCCCAGGGGGAATGGATGGGGGATATGGAATGTGGCAAAGAGCAGGAATAACGCAACTGAAAGATCTGTTTGTGGATGGGAAGTTCGCGAGTCTGGGAGCGCTGACCGAGAAATATGGGTTGCCCCAAGGGAATGCATTCAGGTATATGCAACTGAGGGCTTTTGCGAGGCAACAGGTGAGGGAATTCCCGCAGCTCCCGACACAAGAGGTGCAGGACAGAGTGATCTCAAAGACATGGGTGGGGGATGGTAAGGTGTCAGATATATATAGGGAAATGAGGGACGAAGGGGAGACTATGGTAGATGAACTAAAAGGGAAATGGGAAGAAGAGCTGGGGGAGGAGATCGAGGAGGGGCTGTGGGCAGATGCCCTAAGCAGGGTAAACTCGTCGTCCTCGTGTGCCAGGCTAAGCCTGATTCAGTTTAAGGTATTACACAGGGCGCATATGACTGGAGCACGGCTCAGTAAATTTTTTGGGGTGGAGGATAGGTGTGCGAGGTGCTCGAGAAGCCCAGCGAATCATACCCATATGTTTTGGTCATGCCCGGCACTACAGGGGTTTTGGAGGGGGGTGACAAAGGTGCTTTCAAAAGTAGTGGGGGTCCGGGTCGAACCAAGCTGGGGGTTGGCTATATTTGGGGTTGCACAAGAGCCGGGAGTGCAGGAGGCGAGAGAGGCCGATGTTTTGGCCTTTGCGTCCCTAGTAGCCTGGCGCAGGATATTGCTAATGTGGAAAGAAGCCAAGCCCCCGGGGGTGGAGACCTGGATAAATGACATGGCGGGGTTTATAAAGCTAGAGCGGATTAAGTTCGTTCTAAGGGGGTCGGCTCAAGGGTTCACCAGGCGGTGGCAACCATTCGTCGAATACCTCGCAGAAAGATAGATGGAATGGAAAAAGAAGGCAGCAGCAGCAGCCCAGGATCGGCGGGGGGGTGGGGGGGGGAGGAGGAACCAGAAGGACTCTCAGGGTTGTTAATATATACTGTATAATATGTATAGGTCGTTGCTACAGATAATTATATATTGGACTGTTAAATTATATTTTTGGAGCGTGTTACTTGTGATAAGGCAGTTGCCAATTAGGGTTAGTTTTCATTTTTGTTATTTATTATTTATTCATTTTTTTGTTTGTAAAATAGGTCATTGTTATTTGTGTTGTTATAATATTGTGTAAAGGATGCACAATGTACTGTGTTGGTTGACCAAAAATTTTCAATAAAATTTTTTTTTTTTTTTTTTTTTTTAAAGAGTGGTGTACCCGACGAGTCTAAGGGTTGCGCATAATGCCAAAGACCATGGGCGCGATTCTCCACTCCTGCGCCGAAGTGCCCACGCCGTCGTGAATACCGTTGAGGTTCACGACGGCGCAAAACGGCCCCGATCCCAACCGATTCAGGGCCCGAAAATGGGCTAGGATCGGGGGGGGCGTGTCGCGAAGGCCGCGTCGTCACCGTGCGACGCCCGAATGACGCGGCGCTGCGTCATAAATGGCGCGATCCGCGCACAGAGGACCCGGAGGAGAAGAGAGGAAATGGCTGAGCGCCGAAGAGCCGCACCGAGGTTCCGGGACACGGACCTGGACACCCTGGTGGATGAGGTGGAACAAAGAACTGACACCCTCTGCCCAAGACGTGGGCATCGCCAGCCATCCAGCGCGGTGAGGCGCGGCTGGCGGGAGGTGGGCACCACAGTCAGTGTTGTGGGGCAGACCCCCCGGGCAGGGGAGCAGTGCCGCAAAAAGCTGCACGACCTCACCCAGGCTGCCAGGGTAAGTGCTATGAGGGTGCCCCCAGCCCCCCCCCCCCCCCCCCACCCGGCGCGGGGGAGGGGGGGGTGTCAGGGGGGTTGGGAGTGTTGGGGGGGATTGGGGCATCAGGGGGGGTTGGGGGGGATTGGGGCATCAGGAGCGGTGGTGGGGCGGAGGTCAGGGGGGTTGGGAGTGTTGGGGGGGATTGGGGCATCAGGGGGGGTTGGGGGGGATTGGGGCATCAGGAGCGGTGGTGGGGCGGAGGTCAGGGGGGTTGGGAGTGTTGGGGGGGATTGGGGCATCAGGGGCGGTGTTGGGGGGGCGGTCAGGGGGGGTTGGGAGTGTTGGGGGGGATTGGTGCATCAGGGGCGGTGGTGGTGGGGGGTTGGGGGGGGTGTCACGGTGCCCAACTATCTACTCGACCCACATGAGCCCCGGGACCCCCCTGGAGCGAAGCCATGGCGTGCTGTCTCCTGAACCAGCAACAATGTTGTCTATATCTGCATGCCCTGATGATACCCGCCTAATAGTGATGCTTTATCCAACCCCCCCCCCAGGACAAGACAGTGCACAACCAGTGTGAGCGCATGAGAACCGGAGGGGGTTCTCCTGTCTTGCACCCCCTAACCGTTCACGAGCAGAGGGCCCTGGGCCTCGCTGGGGGATCCGCCACCCGGGAGGTCGCGCCATGCCAGGTCGGAGGCGCAGAAGCAAGTGAGAGAACCCTGCATGTCCTCCCCACCCCAACCCGCCATCGCCCCCCTCACACTCTGGCCACTGCACCCCAGATCCCATCCCCCCCTCACACTCTGGCCACTGCACCCTCGATCCCATCCTCCCTCACACTCTGGCCATTGCACCCCCGATCACCTCCCCCCTCACACTGTGCACCCACCACCACCATACACCTGGGCCACCGTGTCTAACGAACCCCAAATCTTTATGTTCCCCAGGGCCACCCGCCGAGCCTTCAGGGACATCTCGCCCAGGAAACAGCGCAACATCGCCAACCGCAACTGCACCCAGGGACGCACGGCAGAGGTTGGCAGTCGGTCGGACAGGAGGGCAGACCCCTCAGTCTGGGACGCAGGACCGGGACGCTCAGACCACGAGACAGACATTAGTGAGGGGCACAGGGTGGACAGTCATGTCGAAGCGCACATCACGGCCACACTGCCGCTGGATCCACCTGGAGGTCAAGACGACATGGCCCGCATGGAGCTTGCGCCGGGCCATGAGGAGGACCAGTACACACCAGACTTCTGGACGGATGATGACCTTGAGCTTGCGGCACTGCTGTCTCCCACACCGTTCACCATCGCAGAGACACTCACCTCGGTTGGGCATATGAGTGATGAGGCTCCCGGGTCACTGTCTGGTGCGCACCCCACAGCCGAGCCGGTACAGCAGGTGGAGTTTGGAGCAGCCGAGGGGCTGGACGGTCGGAGGGCAGCCCAGGCTCAGCAACCAGCTGCCACCAAGACGGTTCCCGGGTTCCTGGATGTAATTGACCCACCCGGACAACTGATGCATGTGGACACCCAGGGACTGAGTAACGGGATGAGGGCCATCTTCCAGGACCTGCACACGCAGCTGGAGGAGTCTATCTGCGTCCAGGAGCAGGGAGTGGTGCCGCTCATCGCAGCCACCCAGGCCGACACCGAACGGGTAGCGTCCGCGGTGGAGGCAATGGGTGAAAGGGTTTCGGCCATGGGTCAGGTTCTGCAAGGCGTTGGGCTTACCGTGCACGCGTCATCCATGGCCCAGGAGAGGGCTGCCCTCTCACAGGCAGCCATCTCACAAAGCCAACAGGACATTGCCACCGCTCTCGGTGCCCTGGCTGAGTCTCACCATGCCATGGCCCGGTCCCAGCAAGCGATGGCACAGTCCCAGCAGTCGGTCGCGGAGAGTATTGACCGCCTGGCGCACGTGATGGATGGCGTCGCGCACTCACAGGTCGAGATCACACAGACCTTGGCAGGAATGTGGCACTCCCTGGGCTCCGTCTCGGCGAACATTCGGACCATGGTCGATACCGCTGCAGGCCTCCAGGTCTGGCAGCGCCAGGTGTCGGTGTGCGACGGGGCATGTCTCCGAGCGCATCTCCCTCCCACAGTGAGGTCCGGGGGCCACTGGGCTCCCCGAGGGAGGAGGAAGTTCTGGGGCCCGTCCCGGTAGCTCCATCAAGGGACGTCCCAGTACACTCTGCCTTCCCACGTTCCGTCCCTGGCGCATCTGGTGGGGAGCGGGCAGGTCAGGGTGGCACCACGCCATCCAACACGCCCGCCGAGCAGCCTGGCCCATCAAGCCGGGCCGCCCCAGGAAACGTGTGCTGACGGGGAGCCATGTCGCAGGGCGTGATTCTCAGCATTCCGCCTCCACTCCTGCTGTACCATCTGGGAACACACCTAGACGTAGTGGTAGAACCCGTAAGGCACAGACGATAGGCACGTAAGAAGTTGGCACGGGTGCAGGGCACAGTCTAGTTGCAGTGGGTAGGGCACCTATGGTAACCACACGAATAAATTCACTGTTAAATTTGACTTGTAAGACTGTGTGCTATGTCCGGTGCCAGGGGGCTCGTGAGGGTGCCCGATTGGAGTAGTGGTATACGAGCCGTTCAAGATCTGTTCCGGGTGTGCTGACCCTTTTCCCCCCTGCCTCCCATAATCGGACACCGTTGTCCTCGGTACACCGACGCCAGCCACCCCACGGGCATGTGGTGAAATATCCGTCACAAAGGCTGTGACCACCGGAGTGCATGGATCAGTTATAGCCATGAGTCAGACCTCGGCTGGTGAATCTGAGCACACAACTCATCGCAGAGCGGGCTGTCATCATTCAACATGGCACTGTTCACACCCGCTTACCGAGTCATCAATGTTGTGCAATCCCGTAGTGCCGCAGTGGTAAGGTGATGTGGAATTGTTGCCGTGAATGGGGGGGGGGGTGCTGTGTGGTGCCCGTGTGCAGGAGTGACGGTGCAAGTGGCAGTGTTCTGCGGATCCCACTCCCACAGTGCGTGAACCGTGCGGCCACCAACACGTCGCGTGCCCACTGTCCGCGGCAGTGCCGTCGCGCAGCCTCCTGGATGTAACGAGCAGCCGGGCAGTGCCTGTGTCCTGCGCCCCTCCCCCACCCTGATGCGCCCCACCATCCTCATCCTCGGCATCCTCCTCTTCCCCATCCCCCTCGTTTGCGTTGGCTCCGGTGCCGTCGGGTCCTCCCTCCGACTCCTCCACCAGGTCATCTCCCCTCTGCATGGCAATGTTGTGCAGCGCATTGCAGACCACAACCATGCGACCGTCCCTGTCGGGTTGGTACTGCAGGGCCCCTCCTGATCGGTCCAGGCATCTGAAGCGCATCTTCAGCAGCCCGAAGCACCGCTCCACCACACCCCTGGTTGCTGCATGTGCCTCGTTGTATAGGCTCTCCGCGTTGGTGTGAGACCTCCGTATTGGCGTCAGCAGCCATGACCTCAACGGATAGCCCTTGTCGCCCAGCAACCAGCCCCTCAGCCGGGGGGGGGCATCCATCGAACATTGCGGGGATGAACGGCTGTGCCAGAATGTAGGCGTCATGCACACTGCCGGGGTACTTTGCACACACGTGCATGATCGTCATGTGGGGGTCGCACACCACCTGAATGGTCATGGAGTATGCGCCCTTTCTGTTCATGAATACTTCCCTGTTGTCTACAGGTGGGCGCATGGGGACGTGCACACCATCGATGACACCCTGGACCATCGGTATCCCGGCCACCATGGCGAATCCACGTTCCCGTGCTTCCTGTTGTGCTCGGTCCTCAGGGAATTGAATATACCTGTCTGCGATGGCGTACAGGGCGTCGGTGACGGCCCTGATGCACATGTGGACCGATGCCAATGAAATGAAAATGAAATGAAAATTGCTTATTGCCACAAGTCGGCTTCAAATGAAGTTACTGTGAAAAGCCCCTAGTCGCCACATTCCAGCGCCTGTTCGGGGAGGCTGTTACGGGAATTGAACCGTGCTGCTGGCCTGCCTTGGTCTGCTTTCAAGGCCAGCGATTTAGCCCTGCGCTAAACAGCCCCTGAGATCCAGGATAGGTCCCCGCTCGGCGCCTGGAAGGAACCGGTAGCATAAAAGTTTAGGGCCGCCGGCACCTTGACGGAGACTGGTATCGCGTGTCCTCCTCCCATTCCACGTGTTGCGAGGTGCGCCACGAGCTGGCATATATGTGCGACCGTCTCCATGCTGAACCGTAGTCTCCTGCATGTGATGTCCGTTAGGGCCTCGAACGACATTCTGTCACGGTACACCCTCGGCCTTGCTGGACGCCTGTGGCGCCCTGGCACCACCATCAGTGGATCCTCCTGCTCCTCCTCCTCCTCCTGCTCCCCCCCTCCTCCTGCTCCTGCCCAAGCACTTCCTCTGCATTCCTCGCCGTCTGGCGGTCAATGTTCCCCATGGCATCCCCCTGTACATTCGGGTCCTGAGCGCCTGCGGCCTGCGCGTCGACGACGGGCCACTCCGCGGCCATCCCCTCTGCTTCACCGGCAACCGCTGCATCTGCAGCCACTGTGGGCCGCCCGACTCTATGCTGCCGGATGGCAAACTCCAGGGCTGCGGCGCCAACCACGGCAGTGAACATCGCTGTCTGGTTGGCATACATGGTGACCTGCAGGAGGGTGGTGGGGGGCAGAGAAACGACATGTTACACCAAGGTAGTTCCACACCTCGCCAGCCGGGTTACCTGGGATCCCCGTGTGTCCTGGTGGCCGGGTCGCGCTGCAGATACGCAGCCAGCCTAACACCTGGTCACTGTCTGCACCCAACGGTCAGCTCACACCGTCCTCCTCACCAGTGTGCCGCTCGCCTGTCCCATCAGCCACACGCAACCTGCGGCCGTGTCCTCGCCACCGTCCTGCCATATCAGGGCAGCTGACATGTGGCATCCGCGGGTGGACGATACCATCCACACTCTCCCTCACCCCCCCCTCCCACCTGCACGCCGCTCCCTCATCCCCCCTCCCACCTGCACACTCTCCCTCACCCCCCCCCCCACCTGCACACTCTCCCTCATCCCCCCCTCCCACCTGCACACTCTCCCTCACCCCCCCTCCCACCTGCACACTCTCCCTCATCCCCCCTCCCACCTGCACACTCTCCCTCACCCCCCCTCCCACCTGCACACACTCCCTCACCCCCCCTCCCACCTGCACACTCTCCCTCATCCCCCCTCCCACCTGCACACTCTCCCTCAACCCTCCTCCCACCTGCACACTCTCTCTCATCCCCCCCTCCCACCTGCACACTCTCCCTCACCACCCCTCCCACCTGCACACACTCCCACACACCCCTCCCACCTGCACACTCTCCCTCATCCCCCCTCCCACCTGCACACTCTCCCTCACCCCCCCTCCCACCTGCACACTCTCCCTCATCCCCCCCTCCCACCTGCACACTCTCCCTCATCCCCCCCCTCCCACCTGCACACTCTCCCTCACCCCCCCTCCCACCTGCACACTCTCCCTCATCCCCCCTCCCACCTGCACACTCTCCCTCACCCCCCCTCCCACCTGCACACACTCCCTCACCCCCCCTCCCACCTGCACACTCTCCCTCATCCCCCCTCCCACCTGCACACTCTCCCTCAACCCTCCTCCCACCTGCACACTCTCTCTCATCCCCCCCTCCCACCTGCACACTCTCCCTCACCACCCCTCCCACCTGCACACACTCCCACACACCCCTCCCACCTGCACACTCTCCCTCATCCCCCCTCCCACCTGCACACTCTCCCTCACCCCCCCCCTCCCACCTGCACACTCTCCCTCATCCCCCCCTCCCACCTGCACACTCTCCCTCACCCCCCCATCCCACCTGCACACTCTCCCTCATCCCCCCTCCCACCTGCACACTCTCCCTCACCCCCCTCCCACCTGCACACTCTCCCTCACCCCCCCTCCCACCTGCACACACTCCCTCACCCCCCTCCCACCTGCACACTCTCCCTCATCCCCCCTCCCACCTGCACACTCTCCCTCAACCCTCCTCCCACCTGCACACTCTCTCTCATCCCCCCCTCCCACCTGCACACTCTCCCTCACCCCCCCTCCCACCTGCACACACTCCCACACACCCCTCCCACCTGCACACTCTCCCTCATCCCCCCTCCCACCTGCACACTCTCCCTCAACCCCCCTCCCACCCGCACACTCACCCTCACCCCCCTCCCACCTGCACACTCTCCCTCATCCCCCCTCCCACCTGCACACTCTCCCTCATTCCCCCTCCCACCTGCACACTCTCCCTCAACCCCCCTCCCACCTGCATACTCTCTCTCATCCCCCCTCCCACCTGCACACTCTCCCGCCCCCCCCCTCCCACCTGCACACTCTCCCGCCCCCCCCCTCCCACCTGCACACTCTCCCTCATCCCCCCCCTCCCACCTGCACACTCTCCCTCAACCCCCCTCCCACCTGCACACTCTTTCATCCCCCCCTCCCACCTGCACACTCTCCCTCACCACCCCTCCCACCTGCACACAGTCCCACACACCCCTCCCACCTGCACACTCTCCCTCATCCCCCCTCCCACCTGCACACTCTCCCTCACCCCCCCTCCCACCTGCACACTCTCCCTCATCCCCCCCTCCCACCTGCACACTCTCCCTCACCCCCCCATCCCACCTGCACACTCTCCCTCATCCCCCCTCCCACCTGCACACTCTCCCTCACCCCCCTCCCACCTGCACACTCTCCCTCACCCCCCCTCCCACCTGCACACACTCCCTCACCCCCCTCCCACCTGCACACTCTCCCTCATCCCCCCTCCCACCTGCACACTCTCCCTCAACCCTCCTCCCACCTGCACACTCTCTCTCATCCCCCCCTCCCACCTGCACACTCTCCCTCACCCCCCCTCCCACCTGCACACACTCCCACACACCCCTCCCACCTGCACACTCTCCCTCATCCTCCCTCCCACCTGCACACTCTCCCTCAACCCCCCTCCCACCTGCACACTCACCCTCACCCCCCTCCCACCTGCACACTCTCCCTCATCCCCCCTCCCACCTGCACACTCTCCCTCATTCCCCCTCCCACCTGCACACTCTCCCTCAACCCCCCTCCCACCTGCATACTCTCTCTCATCCCCCCTCCCACCTGCACACTCTCCCGCCCCACCCCCTCCCACCTGCACACTCTCCCGCCCCCCCCCTCCCACCTGCACACTCTCCCTCATCCCCCCCCTCCCACCTGCACACTCTCCCTCAACCCCCCTCCCACCTGCACACTCTTTCATCCCCCCCTCCCACCTGCACACTCTCCCTCAACCCCCCTCCCACCTGCACACTCTCCCCCCCCTCCCACCTGCACACACTCCCACACCCCACCTCCCACCTGCACACTCTCCCACACCCCACCTCCCACCTGCTCACTCTCCGTCACCCCCCTCCCACATGCACACTCTCCCTCACCCCCCTCCCACCTGCACACTCTCCCCACCCCCCTCCCACCTGCACACTCTCCCTCACCCCCCTCCCACCTGCACACTCTCCCTCACCCCCCTCCCACCTGCACACTCTCCCTCACCTCCCCCTCCCACCTGCACACTCTCCCACACACCCCCTCCCACCTGCACATTCTTCCCCCCCTCCCACCTGCACACTCTCCCTCATCCCCCCCTCACCTGCACACTCTCCCTCAACCCCCCCTCACCTGCACACTCTCCCTCAACCCCCCCTCCCACCTGCACACTCTCCCACACCCCACCTGCACACTCTCCTTCATCCCCCTCCCACCTGCGCACTCTCCCTCATCCCCCCCTCCCACCTGCACACTCTCCCTCACCCCCCTCCCACCTGCACACTCTCCCTCATCCCCCCCCTCCCACCTGCACACTCTCCCACATCCCCCCCTCCCACCTGCACACTCTCCCACAGCCCCCCCCCACCTGCACTCTCCCACACCCCACCTCCCACCTGCACACTCTCCCTCATCCCCCCTCCCACCTGCGCACTCTCCCTCATCCCCCCCTCCCACCTGCACACTTTCCCTCATCTCCCCCCCCCCTCCCACCTGCGCACTCTCCCTCATCCCCCCCTCCCACCTGCGCACTCTCCCTCACCCCCCTCCCACTTGCACACTCTCCCTCACCCCCCCTCCCACCTGCACACTTTCCCCCATCCCCCCCTCCCACCTACGCACTCTCCCTCATCCCCCCCTCCCACCTGCGCACTCTCCCTCATTCCCCCCCTCCCACCTGCACACTCTCCCTCACCCCCCCCCCCCCCCCCTCCCACCTGCACACTCTCCCTCATCCCCCCCTCCCACCTGCACACTCTCCCACACCCCCCCTTTGGCCGCAGTCTTCTCGGGTAAACCGACCCGGTCTCCAGGAGCTGCGGAACAGTCCGCTCACTGCCTCCCTATCAGCGTTAGCCAGCACGACTGGCTGATGACTTTGAAAAGCAGGTTTGAATGGCGACGGCGTGAACTGGGGTCACGCCGTCGGGACTTCGGCCCATCCGGTCCTGAGAATAGCAGGGGTGCCGGAGAATCGCCATTTTGGGTGTCTCGGGCGATTCACCGGCCTGCGGCCCGCGGAACTCGACGGGGCCGTTGCCGCCGCTTGGGAGAATCGCGGGAGGGCGTCGGACCGGCGTCGCGGGAAATTTTGGCGGCCCAGGCGATTCTCCCAACCGGCGCGGGAGTGGGGAATCGCACCCCATTTCTTTGAGATGGCGGAGGAAGCAGCGGCTTTTATTAAAGTTCAAGAACTCGGACCTAACTGAGGGGTTTTGAATGGGACTTTGCTGATGGTTCGGACAGGTTTGTATGGGGAAATGTGCGTATTTTCTTATTTTTCCTTTGTTCCCCATCTCCCTTTTTCTTTTTTTTATAGAGGTGTTAATTGAAATCTGTACTTTTTTTTTTTCTTTTTTGTGTTTTCTCTTTCAGTGGGTGTTTGTAGTTTGGAGGGAATATTTGGCTTGGGGGAGGAGGAAGGGTGTTGGGCAAATTCAGGGTTGAAGGAGGGGGCGTGGGAGCTTTGGTCCTTGTGTATAGTGGTTTGGGTTCTTTTTTTTTTCTTTGATGGTTTACTTTCACAAGTCCCGAAAGATGTTCTGTTAGGTGAATTGGAGATTCTGAATTCTCCCGCTGGTACCTGAACAGACGCTGGAATGTGGCGACTAGGGGCTTTTCACAGTAACTTCATTGCAGTATTAATGTAAGCCTACTTGTGACAACAAAGATTATTAAGATTATCATTTTATGATACAGGCTCTGGTGGGGGGTGGATACCTTGCTAGCAGGCTGAGGTTGACTAGTGAATGGGAGCGAGGTGGGGGGAGGGGCTGCGGCATGCTAGACCTGTTTAGCAGGTTTTCATGAGGCTAGAAAGTGTGAAAGGTGGGGGAAAGGGATGGAGAAGAGAGTTGGTGCGAGAAGAAGTTGCTGGGGGTTTCTGGGACGGGGAGGGGGGAGAGTGCAGGTGGAGTCCGATTTCCTTATTAAATGGGGATGCCAGGATTTTGGCCAAGGTTTTAATGCTGAGGTTGGAAAAGTGTCTCCCTCAGGTTAATGGGAGGATCAGACAAGGTTTGTGAAGGGTAGGTGTTTGGCGTCTAATGTGAGGCGGCTTTTAAACGTGGCATTGTCCCTGGCAGAAGGTAGAGAGCAGGAGGTTATTGTGGCGTTGGATGCCGAGAAGGGGTAGAATGGGGATATTTGTTTGCAGTGTTGGAGCACTTTGGGATAGGGCCTAAATTTGTGTTGTGGGTTTGGTTGTTAGACAAGGTACCTAAGGCTAGTGTCTTTACAAATAATGTGAGTTTGAGGTACATTCAGCTGTACAGGAGAATAAGGCAGGGGTGTCCTATGTACCCCCCTCTTATTTGCATTCGCGATTGAACCTTTGGCCATTGTCCTGACAGTAGGTGGAGAGGCATAATTTGGCAGGGGGTTGCTGGAACACAGGGTGTCCTTGCACGCTGGTAGTCTTCTTTTGTACGTGAAGTATCCGATCCCCACAATGGGTGATATCACGGTGCTGCTGAAGCGTTTTGGGGCTTTTTCAGCTATACGTTGAATTGGGAAAAGAGTGAGTGTTTCCCGGTCACTCCGCCAGGGAGGGGAGTCAATTTGGGGACATTGCTGTTCTATTTAATGGGTTCACATTTTAGATATCTGGGGTGCAGGTAGCTCAGGATTGGTCCAGACTTCAGAAGTTGAATTTCACGAGCCTGGTGTGTAGGGTTTAGGCGGACTTGCAGAGTAGAATAGTCTTCCCCTGTCCTTGGCCAGCAGAATTCAGTCGTAAAGATGAATGTTTTGCCACAGTTGCTGTTCCTGGTGTTTACTGGTCTTTCTGCCAATAAAATTTTTGACGAGTGGAGAGATCGATTTTGTCCATTATTTGGGTGGGCAATTTGACTAGTATTCGGAAGACGGTCCTTCAGAAGAACCGGCAGTCAGGGGGCTTGGTGTTGCCGAGCCTGATATATTATTACTGGGCAATGAATGCTGAGAAGGTGCTAGGGTGGTGTGGGCATCCTGAGGCAGTATGGGTGCGGATGGAGTTGGGTTTGAGTCGGGATTAAGGGCATTAGTGACAGCCTCACTGCCATTTGCTCCGGGGAACCATTCAACGAATCCGGTGGTGGTCTCCACACTGAAGATACGGAGACAATTTTGTCAGCACTTCGAATTGGGAATGATATCGAAGCTGGCGCCAATTTGTGTGAACCATATCTTTGAGCTGGCGAGGTTGGATGCCAGGTTCAGGGGATGGGAGGAGAAGAGGGCGGAAGGGATTAGGGATTTGATTTTGGAAGGGCGGTTTGCGACCTTGGGGGAGTTGTCGAAGAAATTTGAGCTTTCACAGGCGGATACATTTAGGTATCTACAGGCTTGCAATTTCGCAAAAAAGATCCTTCCGACATTCCCAGTGGTGCCGCCATCCTCGTTGTTGGAGAGGGTTTTGTCGCTGGCAGGGATGGAGGAATGGAGTACCTTCGGGATTTATAGCAGGATTGACAGAAGATGCAGTGTCTGTGGAGGGGATTAAGGCTAAGTGGGAGGAGGAGTTGTAATTGGAGCTGAAGGATGGGGGTGTGGTGAGAGGCTTTGTGTAGGGCCAATGCAATGCCGTCACGTGCAAGATTAGGGTTGATACAGTTGAAGGTTGTGCATTGGACCCATTTGACCAATTCTAGGATGAGCAGGTTATTTGTGAGAGTGGAAATGAGTATGAGCATTGTGGGAGGGGCCCAGCAAATCATGTATACATGTTCTGGTCATGTCCTAAGATTGTGGGGTTCTGGATCTCCATTAGCACCCTGTCAGCAATTCTACAAATTGAACTCCAGACCTGTCCCCTCGGGGCCATATTTGGGGTGTCAGACCTGATGGAGCAGCAGACTGGGGCTGGGCCGATATTCTAACCTTCGCCTAGCTGATTGCTCGAAGGCGGATGCTGATGGGATGGAGCTCAACTTCTCCACCCAGTGCCTCAGTATGGCTGAGGGAAAACGTATGGAGTTTTTATATCTCGAGAAAGTTAAGTACACCATGAGGGGTGCAATCGAGGGGTTCTACTGGAGATGGCAGCCATTTATTCTCTACTTTAACGAGCTGGTCACCATTAGTTGCTGGGGGGAGGGAAAGGGGGGTCAGGGGCCTTTTTGTTCAGGAGGGAGGTTTTTGGGGTATTTTTATTCTTATGTATAAAATTGATAAATGTGAATTAAAAAAAACATTTTAAATGCAAGGGGTGCAATTCAGCGGACTAAAGTTAAAGCAGAGAAAGACCCCACTATTAAATGGCACTTGTCCTTTCTTTTTGGCGAGAAACTCCCTGTCAAGGTCAATCTTTTAAGTAATATAATAATCTTTATTGTCACAAGTAGGCTTACATTAACACTGCAATGAAGTTACTGTGAAAAAACCCTAGTTGCCACATTCCGTCGCCTGTTCGGGTACACAGTAGGAGAATTCAGAATGTCCAAATTACCTAACAGCACGTCTTTTGGGACTTGTGCGAGGAAACCGGAGCACCTGGAGGAAACCCACGTAGACATGGGGAGAATTTGCAGACTCCACACAGACAGTGAACCAAGCTGGGAATCAAACCTGGGACCCTGGCGCTGTGAAGCAACACTGCTAACCACTGTGCTACCATGCCATGTCCTGAGCACCATTGCAGGAATGCTACTTGGGGCGTCATTTGTAAAGGCAGCCCCGATTTTTCGACCCCCCTCTGTGGCCTCAGGACGGCACCTCCACTTCACCCAACTTACCTCTTACAGGGTGTCATTACGACTTTGTGAACCAGTACCCAACGGCGCACGGTTGAGGTCTCGCTGGCGAGGCCAGTGAACCCCGGGCCCCAGGTGAATTGAGTCGGCGATATTCGAATCTCTGAATCTTGTAAGACGTTTCAAGCGTCGCAAATCTCGATGAACGCCTCGCGCAAGATTCAGCGGCCTTGTTCCGACACCAAGTCAGGCGCAACAAGGCCAATGAATCACACACAAGCTCTTTTTTTATTCATCCTTTCTGGGGAACTGGGTTGAGATTGCTCAGACTGATCATTTCAAGTTAGAATGAATGAATTAATGTTGGTAATGACTTCAAATTGAAGTCAGCCTTATATATTCCGCATAAACATTAAATACAAGAACCAGAATCATTTTCAACCCTTATTTTTAATTGAATAAGATTGTTGTCTATTTTTTCCTGACTGCAATGCATAATGTATTGTTTTCTTCTCCAATAGGATACTCCACCACACTTGCATCAAGCAGCTGAAGGTAATCTTACCCACCACCTGAAAAAGTTGCGAAAGGAAGGAAAATTAAGTGAGTATTCTTAACAGCTAATAATAAAATACTGGAAATTTGTAATAGCAATACCTATGTTCTAGTGGGGCATGGAGACCCATTTATATTTCAGCCATGAAGAGAAAGGATTATTCCCCAGCCAAATGATAGTTGGGCCAAGGCACTCATTCACTCAAAATATAGCCTGGGAGCAGCGGATCTGTGACAGGGCTGCTGGGGTGAACTAAATGAAAGGTCAAGAACTTTGTTTAGTTGGTTAATGTCACTGTGAGATACCTGTTTAGAAAGTGAAGGGCATTGAAGTTTGGACAATCTCCCTCTACTCATTTTAAAAGTCTGCAAGATTAATTTGGGGCTGTGAATATGCCATTCTTCAAGAAACCACATGTCAACAGATAGTTGTCCAGCAGTGGGCACCTGGAGAGGGAAGAGATACTTTGTATAGCTGCTATTGTCATGCTTTAAAAAAAAAAATTAGAGTACCCAATTATTTTTCTTACAATTAAAGGAAAATTTACTGTGGCCAATCCACCTAACCTGCATATCTTTGGGTTGTGGGGATGAAACCCATGCATACATGGGGAGAATGTGCAAACTCCACACAGACAGTGACCCAGGGCTGGATCGAACCCAGGTCCTCAGTAGTGTAGGCAGCAGTGCTAACCACTGCGACGCCGTGCTGCCCCTGCTATTGCCATGCTAAAGACGTTTTAAGATTGATTAACCAACACCTGACCTGAGAAAAGTATTCTCTGAACATTTCATTCTTTGAAACTCACGGGGGGAGAGAATGTAAGTGTGTGCCTGAGAAGCAGGCTACAAAAAGAAGCCTAGTCTCTCTGCCCCGCCTTTGTGTTACATGCAGTGCAGAGTGAGTGAAACTTTCATCAGAAATATCTCTTCAGAATAACTCAGCTTTATTTTTGAAAGTCTGATAAGTAAGAGTCTTATAGGACGGTTTGACCTAGGATCCATCTGAAAGAACTTCCAAATCTATTGTGTCCAGAATTCTGTCCAATCGCTGAGGATCTGGGTTCAATCCCAGCCCCGGGACACTGTCCATGTGGAGTTTGCACATTCTCCCCGTGCCTGCATGGGTCTCAGCCCCACAACCCAAATATGTATGAGTGTTCGAATGTCTGTTTTTTTTAGAAAAAAGGAAAGTGTCACACTTCTAAACTACAACTTGTATGTTGACCAGTTTTAAAGTTTGTTTTATAATGGTTCACTTATTTGTTTGGTGCTTACTGAAAGAAGCCTGGTTGAAGTATTTTTATGCTGGGGGTAACAGTATCAAAGGTAACCAGTTGGTCAGTTTTGTGGGTGAGGTAGGCGTTTAAACTTTTGTTACGGCCTGTGGAGAAGTGGGCTAGAATTGACTGGGCACTCTCCCATCACGGTCCGTAACATCACAACAAACTGGTGCCAAGGCTGGCTAGAATCTGATAAGGGAAGAAAGAGCTGTTACATGAAAGGCAGTTTTAAGTGAATATTTCTAATCCTTGTAAAAAAAAAATGAGCTGCTCAAAAGATGGATTATGATGCAGTACATTTGGAGACCAGGAGAACTTTCAGTAAGATGTTAAATGGCAGGATTATTTTATCAGTTTACTCTCCTCACAGGAGCTGGCTGAATTTAGTAATCTATACACTTGAGTGCTCTAATATGACACAAGCAGGATTAAACATTTCAGTTTGTGGCCACAGGCAACAATTCAATATTAATTCAGTGGAAGAAAAGGCAATTTGTGTCTGACAAATCTAATAGTTCTTTGATGGAATAACAATGGAAGCAGTAACCTTTGTCAATTTAATATCTCATGATATCATTTGATCTGGGTTTGTCAGAAAACACAGTGGAGAATTTGCATTGGGGTCTTAAATTAGTTTTTTGGGCACTTTGCCAGAGTCAGTCATTTATTCGAACAGTTGTTTAAAATCCATCTATAAAGTCACGTATCCTAACTTTCCTGTAAGCAGTCCATAGCATCATGACAGGGCAGTACAGTTTTGCAGGTTTGTAGGTTTCTCCAAGGTCCACGGATTCTGAGATGACGCCTTGATTCACGGCTTGGGTTGCTGTCTGCACATTCTCCCTGTGTCTGCATGTGTTTCCTCCGGGTGCTCCGGTTTCCTCCCACAAGTCCCGAAAGATGTGCTGTTAGCTAATTTGGACATTCTAAATTCTCCCTCTGTGTACCCGAACAAGTGCTGGAATGTGGCGACTAGGGGCTTTTCACAGTAACTTCATTGCAGTGTTAAGCCTACTTGTGACAATAAAGATTATTATGCATGTTTTCTCCTGCCCAATGCCACCACCTGCATCAATGAAAACAATTCTACTCTTTAAATATTCTGCTCAGTTATGACCAGCCTTGTAAGTAAATGCTTGTCTTACTTGCTGTGATGCCTTCATATTAAGGCAGTCGGCCGTGCTCTTTTACACAGAAAGGCAAATCTCTGGATAGATCATGGGCGATCAGGCTTAATCCTCCATCATGATTGATGGCACCTTTCTAGCTTCCCAGAGCATCAGTTGAGCAGCTTTGCAGTGAGCATCATTTTTCCACTCTCCTCAGGTGCTTCGATCAGTTTAGTTACTCTGCATTATAGACTGAACATTGTGGTTGAGTGCTACTTGCTGCATAACTTTGCCTTACAAAAATGCCTCCACATGAATAATTTGGAAATCAAAGAATAAACCGGAGGAGCAGGCAACAGCCTGAAGAGGATTCAAAGGACAAATCATTGCTAACTGCAAGAGACAGTAGACTCAATTTTCCTGAACCACCAGATGTGCAAATGCCGTGGCTGATGAGGGAAACAGGAGGCGACTATGCTAATTGTACTCGGCAGTGGGACCTGGGAAGACCAGTTAAATGACTACCAACAGGCAGATGTACAATTAAGGATAGCAAACAGTGCTGAGGCTACAGCACAATGGGGAGGGCACCTCAATAGCCAACTGCCTTTAAAGGGAGATTGGGGGAACACTAGGGCCAGACAGGTAAACCATGGCATTTGAGATGCACTGGTGGTGCCACTGTTGCTGCCAGATAGAAGCTCACTGAGACACCAACAGGTTAAGAAGCAGTCTACCCGCACTGCAACACCACCAAGTTAAGAAACAGTCTACCCGCACTGCAACAAGCCCCATGGCCCCCCATCCCAACCAAAGTGGACAAAACTGCAAGAAATGGCCCTTAATTGCACACATAAGTGGCTTAATTGACGTCCCAGTGGACATCTGCTCCACAGCTGGTAATAGTCCTGTCTCTATCTTCCCCTTCTCTGGCTGCAGCAGTACATGTTCCTCCCATTCGATTGATTGATATTTATTGTCACATGTACCGAAGTACAGTGAAAAGTATTTTTCTGCGACCACAGTACGTACATAGTAGACAAAAGAATAATCAACAGAGTACATTGACAATGGTACATCAACAAATAGTGATTGGTTACCGTGCAAAACAAGAGCCAAATGAGCAGCATAGGGTGTCATGAATAGTGTTCTTACAGGGAACAGATCAGTCCAAGGGAGAGTCGTTGAGGAGTCTGGTAGCTGTGAGGAAGAAGCTGTTCCTATGACTGGATGTGCGGTCTTCAGACTTCTGTATCTTCTGCCTGATGGAAGGGTCTGGAAGAGGGCAAAGCCTGGGTGTGAGGGGTCTCTGATAATGCTGTCTGCCTTTCTGAGGCAGTGGGAGGTGTTTACAGAATCAGTGGGAGGATGGCAAGCTTGAAGGTGGCGTTCATTGCCACCTTCAAATGTTTGCCAAAATACAAGGGGCTGGATTCTCCAGGAGCCGACACCAAAATTGCGTTCGGCGATTGGCCGGAGAATCAAAGTTCCCAACGGATCGGGAGCGGCGCCGCTTTTGCGATGCTCTGCCCCCTCCAAAGCGGCATACGCTGCGCGACATATCGACGGCCTCCCGATGTTCCGCCCCTGACCGGCCAAGTTCCCGACTCCATCGGTTGCATGTGGTCTCATCCATCAGGAACTCGGTGTGGTGGTTGCGGACTCAGTCCAGCGCCGCCACAGTCGGGGGAGGACCGATCCGTGGGAAGGCTGGGATTTTATCAGGGGCTGTGGGGGGGGGGGGGGGGGGGCGGGGGGTGTCCGGGGCGCTATTTCGAGCCGGCCAAAGGTGGGGGGGACTTGAGCAGCCTCCGCCATGTAGCACGGTGCGGCCACTGCAGGCCGCCGCCGTACGCATGCGCAGCCACAGACCCGGAAATTCTCCGGGTCGTATCAGCAGCTAAAGCCGGGTGCTCTACACTGCCGGCATGCTAGCCCCCAGCCAAACGGAGGATTAGTGGCCGTGTTACGCCTGCCACCGTTCCCGCGCCGCGTGGGACATAGCCTTAGAATTGGAGAATCCAGCCCAAGGTCTGCAGACAAAACTACAATTTTATTTACAATCCATAGTGTACAGCGGGGTCGTCTCGTCGCTGCTCTTCTTTGAAAGAAGTTTTTCCCCCCCCTATGCCAGGGCCAGTCAGGCAGACCCCGGTGATCAGAGGGGTAGCCCCTCCTGCAGAGGTGTTGAGGCCACAGAGGCACATTTTGCTACTCGGGTCCCCCACCCTGAGTCATGGGGCCTCCTGCTCTGATGGCCCCCTCCTCAGGATGCAGCAGTGAGGTCCCCCCCCCAATTCAGTGGAGGAACAATGTATTCTGCTGCCAGCAAAATGGCTGCCCAAAATATCCCCTTAACTATTTACATTAACTGGCTGCCTTTCGTCTGCGAATATCTTCTGTGCTTCCGGTCACATTGCTGGTTAAATGACCCAGTGACAGGACTGCACCAAGGAATCATCCCAGTGCAGCTCCCCAGCATTTTCCTGCCTCCTGGCCTGCCATTATGAGGGCTGGTAAAATTCCACCCTGGTGTCAGCTAGCAGCCTGTAATGATGAATGGAGCATATACAACGCAATCAAATTTAATCTGCAGCGTCATTAGGGTGATTGAAGTTAGGATTGTAAGAGGACAAACAGTTTTGAGGAGAAGGCAGGGGCTATTAAAGCATCCTGAGCACTGATGGTAAGCAATTCATTCCATGTAACACATTGAAAGGTGGTCACTATGATTGCCTGATGCACTGTATACAATGCACTCCAGCAAGATGATGCCTTTTGGCTAAGATGAGCGTGAGGTCAGATGTAATGCCTGGATCTGGTATGTCTCTTGTGGGGGCCATGAATTGAATTCAATTTGAATTGTTTTTTGGATCAGGCAAGGAGCTGGATTAGGGGTTTACCCCTGTCCACACTCTGAGCTCTGGCTTTGTGACTGATAGAGTAATAAAAAATGATGCTGACTCATACTTTTTAAAAATAAATTTAGAGTGCCCAATTCATTTTTTCCAATTATGGGGCAATTTAGCATGGTCAAAACACCTAGCCTGCATATCTTTGGGTTGTGGGGGCGAAACCCCCGCAAACACGGGGAGAATGTGCAAACTCCACACGGACAGTGACCCAGAGCCATGATTGAAGCTGGGACCTCAGCGCCCTGATGCAGCAATGCTACTCACTGCGCCACCGTGCTGCCCCATGCTGACTCATACTTGATTGCCCTTTTACGGTCATTGCTAGTTTTGAAGCACTTAGTTTCCACAAATAGGACACCAGTTCACTTGATCAATCCTGCAGCTGCACTTGTTATCTGTGCACCTTCCCACTGGCACACCTTGGCTGCATTAACCAATGTTGCATGATGCACTGCAGTAACTCACCAAACTTTGACAGCACCTCCCAGCCATTGATATCTAACATTCAGAAAGATGAGAACAGCAATGTTGTGGCAACACAGTAACCTCCAACCTACTTACATCCTGACAAGGGATAAACTGTCATTCCTTCAATGTCACTGGGTTAAATCACAATACCTAATACTGTTGGGAAAGTATCATTGTTCCAAAATCATAGCCATTCAAGAAAACCCACCTCCACCTTTAAAAAAATTTTTAGAGTGTCCAATTCTTTTTTCCCAATTACGTGCCAATTTAGCGTGACCAATCCACCTACCCTGCACATCTTTGGGTTGTGGGGGTGAGACCCACGCAGACACGGGGGGGAATGTGCAAACTCCACACGCGCAGTGACCCGGGGCAGGGATCGAACCCGGGTCCTCAGTGCCGTGATGCAGCAGTGCTAACCACTGCGCCACCATGCCGCCCATGACCCACCTCCATCTTAACAGGGTAACTAAATGTAGACTGGCACAGCCTACGTCCCGAAAACAAAGAAGTGGTTGTACTCATGCTAACTGTCCTACTACTTCCTACCATTTTTACTCTCTTAGTCACTGAAGTTCTTTCCATGAAAAAGCACCATCATTCCTTCACTAGTGAACTGGGGAAAATGATGATTCTTCAGTTTACTAATATTCAGTGTTGCTAAATAATATTTGGTATATTTGTCCCTTTAATCTTCACCAGCATAGAACTTCCTGATCTAAAGAGACATCCAGAGGTTTACCTCAGTAGTCTATGTTTTACAGTTCTGAATATTCCAAAACAAGTCGATCATCATTCCAAACTAAATGTTCACAGTCCCAAACAGTACAAAATGTTCATATTTAGGAACTACTAATACAAAAGCAAAATACTGCAGTTTCTGTAAATATTAACAAAAACAAAAAATGCTGGAAGTGCTCAGCAGGTCAGGTAGCACGATGGAGAGAAACAGAGTTCATGGGCGCAATTTTTATTTTTTTATTTTTAACTATTTTTATTCTCCATTTTCACATTTTCTCCCAAATTTACACCCACCAACAATAAACAATAATCAGTAACAAATATGGCAATTCCCATATCAATAACAACGATCCCACCCTCCCACCAAACCCCAAACATTAGCCCGCATGTTCACACAAACAAATGACAAAAAGGAATTAGGGATCACCCATAGTCGCCATTAACACATACAGCCACCCCTCCCCCCAACCCTCTCACCCACATGGCCCAACTAATGTCTGATGTTATCCAGTTCTTGAAAGTGCATAATGAATAATACCCATGAATTGTAGAACCCCTCCATCCTTCCCCTCAGTTCAAACTTAACCTTCTCAAGAGTCAAGAATTCCAACCGGTCCCGTCCCCCCCACCACGCCAGGTCACAGGGTGGAGAGGTTGCTCTCTAACCTATCAGGATTTCCGCCTTCGGGCAATCAACGAGGCGAAGGCTACAACATCTGCCTCCGCACCCGTTTCCAACCCTGGCTGGTCCGACACCCCGAATATGGCCTCCCGGGGGCCCGGGTCCAGTTTCACGTGCACCACTTTAGAAATTGCCCTAAAAACCTTCTTCCAGTAATCCTCTAGCTTTGGACAGGATCAAAACATATGAACGTGATTAGCGGGGCCCCACCAGCAACGTTCACACACATCTTCTACTCCTTCAAAGAATTGGCTCATCCTCGCCATCGTGAGGTGTGCTCTGTATACCACCTTCAGCTGTATCAGCCCCAACCTCGTGCATGAGGGGGAGGCATTCACTCTCCAGAGGACCTCACACCAGAACCCCTCCTCCATATCCTCTCCCAACTCTTCCTCCCACTTTGCTTTGATCCCTTCCAGTGGTGCCTTCTCCTCTTCCAAAATATATCTGTAAACCGCTGACACTACCCCCTTCTCCAGTCCCCCTGCCGTCAGCACCTCCTCCAGCAATGTGGAGGCCGGCTCCACTGGGAGGCTCTGTATCTCCTTTCTGGCAAAATCTCGAACCTGCATGTACCTAAACCCTTCTCCCTGCTCCAGCCCATACTTCGCTTCCAGCTCCTTCAATCCTGCAAACCGACCCCATAGAAACAAATCTTTTAGTGTCTTACTCACCTTCTCCTCCCTTTTCTGAAAATTTCCATCCCACCTCCCTGGCTCAAATCTATGGTTCCCCCGAATCGGCATTTCCCTTGACCCTGCCCCCAACCTGAAGTGTTGGCGAAACTGCCTCCAAATTCTCAATGAAGCTATTATTACCGGACTCCCTGAGTATTTCCCCGGGCTATCGGGAGCGGCGCTGTTGCTAGTGCTTTCAATCCCGACCCCCTGCATAAACTGTCCTCCATTCTGACCCACTGGGAATCAACCCCTCTGACCCAGCTCCGCATCTTCTCCACATTCGCCACCCAGTAATAATACATCAGGTTCGGAAGAACCAAACCCCCTGCCTGCCTTCCCCTCTGCAGCAGCACCTTTCTAACTCTGGCCACCTTCCCTCCCCATATGAACAAAGTAATCCTTCCCTCAATCTCTCTGGAAAAAGCTTTTGGCAGGAAAATCGGCAGGCAATACGTTAATTTTAACCCCATGTATAACGGGCGCAATTTAACCAAAAGGTTTCCAGATGTTAACGAGCGGCAATTACCGTGATTTTCCCGACGTCAGGCCGGTGAGGCTGTCATCGCTATAAAACGTTAATTGGTCCACATAAGCCCCATGGGCTTCAGGCTGTAAATCATGGTCCCGCTGACTGATTCGCTCGGACTGCGCTCAACATCGTGCCAATATGAGAGAGCAGCACTTAAACCGCTCCTGCACAGTCAACCCCACACAGCTCGCAGCCATGCCGCCGAGAAGACCAGCCCCACGATTCTGGGACGCCTACCTGGGCAGATTATTGGACGCGATCAAGGCCATATGGGATGCCCTGTACCCCTGAGGGTCTCGGAGGGTCAGCCACAGGGCAGTCTGCCCCCTGGGAGGAAGTGGCAGCAGCCGTCAGCTCGGGGAGTGTGACCTGCAGGACCGGAACCCAGTGCCGTAAGAAGATCAGCACGGGTGAGTTGACACCTGGCACCCTCCACCGACGAGTATGCGTTTGGCACCGACTATGCCTCGCACCCAGAGCTGAGTGCCGGCGTGATATTCAGAGGGTGATGTCAGCGACTATTTAATTGGAGGGATCCCAGATGCTATGGGTGTAGGAGATGGCGCTGGCAATGCGTGAGACCGAGGCCAACACTGCTCGGGTGGCGACCGAAGTGGAGAGCCTGGTGCACGACATTGGCAGCATGAGTGGAAGTGTCCCAAGACGTGGCTCAGTCAGTGATGGCCATGGCTGAGTGTCTCGACAGAATGTTCACCTCGCTGGGGGATGTAACCCAGTATCGGGCTGACCTTGATGAAGCGCTGTGGGGCATGTCCTAGTCTCAGTTGGGCATTGCCGAGGCCCTCCAGAGCATATCCCAGTCGCTAGGGGAGGGCTCCCAGTCTCGGGTGGGCATAGCCAAGGCACTGCACAACATGTCCTGGTCGCTGGGGGACATGTCCCAGTCGCAGATGGGCATTGCCGGGGAACTCTAGGGCATGTCACTGAGGAGCATCGCCAAGGGCATCAAAATCATGCTGCAGACATAGGGGAGCGGCCAGGGCTGGTAGGGCCAGATGACGCAAGGCAGCCAGGGCTTGAGCCAGCTACTCCTCCATCCTGAGGTGAACCAAGGGCCCTATGGCCACCGACCGGGAGGAGGGGATGCTGGATGCCAGCCTGAAGCCAACCTACGAGTGGCAACGATGGGCACTCACTCCTCCGGGATCCACCCCACTAACAACAGCTCATTTCGGAGTCAGCACCCGGAATAGGTCGGCATGGCGGGGCATCGGGGCCAGAAAACACCCACCAGGGGCATCGAAGGCCACAGGACAAGTTAGGCAGCAGGCTGCCTCTGATGTGCATCCTGGGGACACACCTAGACGCAGTGTTGGAGCACGCAAGTCGCAGATCATTGAGAGGGCACTGGGAGGAGGGGGTAAAGGAGAGTTGGGTGCATTTTGGGGAGAGGGTCTGGAAGGGGTGGGGAAGGGGGCAGCACTACCAGGGAATTGGGGCAGTTGGGGACACATTTGGTAATTAATAAAAAATCATTGACCTCGACCAATATGTCGCCTCTGGCAATTTCTTCCACAATGAGAGCCGAGCACCAATCCCATGCCCCATCTCCTCGCACCCCCTCCCTCCCACCCCGGCACATCATGTACAGGTGACGGGTGTGAACAAGCACTCAGCGGACTGGCAGGGGTCAGACTATAGCATGGAATGAGGAGCACTGGCGCTCAGCTCTCAGCGGGTTATCATCACTCCCCTGCCCTCAACAGTGACCAGCTGACAGTGCCAGCACCCTAAAGTGATGTTACACAGACCCTGGGTGGGTGGGGAATGGTGGGGGAGGGGGCAGGAAGTAGGTGTAGTGTTGGGGAGAAGCGGAATGACGGATAAGATCATGTCCTATGTGAAGCGGGTGAGGATGAGTACCTCCCTGGCCCTCTGAGTTTACAGGACCCTCGCCGCGGCCGCCTGGCCTCCATCCTCCAGGTCCTCCCCAGGCTCATCCTCCAGCCTCTCTGGGTACGGCATCTCCTCGACCTTTTCCTCCTCCATCTCCAGCACGTCGCCCTGCTGCTGTGCCAGGTTACGGAAAACACAACAGACCACCACAAAGCAGGCGATCCTCTAGGGGTGTACTGCAGTACACCACCAGAGCAGCCGAGGCATCGGAACCGCATCTTGAGGAGTCCGATGTTCCACTCAGTGACAGCCCGGGTGGCCTCCAGGGCCTTGTATCGCATCTCCGCACCAGTCACCGGCCTCCATCCTGGCATCATTAGCCAGGTCCTCAGCGGTTACCCCTTATCCCCCAAGAGCCAACCGGGCTTCCTGGGGTGGTCTTCGAAGAGGCCAGAGATGTCCTGCTGTCCCAGGATATGGCTGTCGTGCACACTTACTGGGAAGCGTACACACACGTACATGATCTTCATGTGGTGGTTGCATTCGAGCTGGACGTTGAGGGAGTGAAACCACTTTCCTTTGATGTAGGGCACTTCCAGACGGCCCGGTGAGCGCAAGGCTACATGCGTGCCATCTATTAGTCCCTGAACCTGGGGAATCCCGTCGATTGTGGAGAATCCTGCTGCCCGGGATCTTGTTGGGCTTAGTCAATGTTAAAGTTTATATAGTTTGCTGCCTGGGCATACAGGGCATCAGTGACCTCACGGATGCACTTGTGGGCTGTAGCTTGTGAGATGCCACATATGTCCCCGCTCGAGCCCTGGAATGATCCTGAGACATAGAGGTTCAGGGCTGCTGTGACCTTGACGGCCATCCGGAGCAGATATCCTCCTCGTCCTCCACATGGTGTCAAGCCCACAAGGACATTGCACAGGTGCCGCACCGACCCTTGCTCACCCTGTGGCACACACTGTCCATCGTCTGTTCGAAAGATCAGCGATACCTGCATGCCTTGGACCGTCGCGGGACTCCCCCTCTGTGTTCCTTCGTGGCCTGATGAGCAGCCAGGGGTCCTCAGGGTGTGGGGTGAGGCCCTGCACGTCTGCTGCTGCCTCTAGCCTCTGTCTACGCTGCTGCCGTCTCCTCCGGCATCTGGCCACCTGGTCCGCCAACAGTAACACAAGGGCAGCTTCTGTAGGGTCCAAGATATCATCCATACCTTTTAATATCTGTAAGGAATTGGGAGAGGGCGTGAGCCTGACAACCAATGGTATCTTCCACCCTGGGACCCTTCAGTCGCCCCATTGCTCCCTCCGCCCCAGCAAGCCCTACCCACGTACCCCTGGCCACAGCAGAAGCCCTTGTTCGCTGTGTCCGTGGTATTACCTCCTGCTCTGTTCAGGCGCAGTGTCTAGGCATTCACGGTCTGATTAGGATACTGGCCAATAACTCCCTCATGCTACATGGCACACCTATCCACAGGGATCCACTTGGGATGTGTGAAGTACTCACTTAACTACGATTGCCAAATAGCAATGGCCTTCAGCTGCGCGGAAAAAGGACTCCACTGAGTTATGGGTGGCCGTGGGGCAGGAGCTGGGGTGCCTCCAGAACAGGACCACATGATCCAGGGGTTGGCATGGCAGACCCGCGAACAATGAGCCACCCATCTCCCCCCCCCCCCCAGTCATGCCCAGGCCATCGGCGGCCACCCCCTTCCTCCACGCGCACCGCCCCACACCGTTGACAGCCTACCCCGACCTTGGTGGGCCCCCTGGGGGCTTCCCACCCAACCTGCCAAGCACCAGGGCAACAACCCCACAGCCCCCGGGCTGATTGCATGGGAGCGAAGAAGATTGCTCACCTCGGGTCCCCGCAGCAGCCCTTTCACCAGCTTCACATTTTTAAAAGGGAGTACTAATCGGCGCCCGCGTGACCACTTGCTGGGGAGGCCATTAGATCACAGGGGGCCGCTAGATAGGGTGTCGCTCCCGTTATTTGTATGTAGATTGGGCTTAAGTCGTGTTTATTGGTTTCTCACCACGCTAAGGCAGGATCCTGATTTTGCCAATACGAGCGGGCCGGTTAGATCGCAAACAGCCTGATTCTCAATTTTGGCCTCTCCAGTGACTTAATGGCCTCGTTGCACTCTTGCTTAAGCACAACACGGCCATTAAATCACGGCCAACATTTCAGGTCGATGACCTTTATCAGAACAATTCTGATGAGAATGCACCAACCTGAAACGTTAACTCTGTTTCTCTCCACAATGCTGCCTGACCTGCTGAGTACTTACGGCAATTTTTGTTTTTATTTAATAGTTAGTACTTTGATCACTTTCTTTGGGATCACAGTTTGTCTTGTTAATTATGTTTGAGACAATAGCTGACCCATAGAGACTAATATGATTCTGTGTTAAATCTCTGATCTGAGCTGGGATGGCAACTTTGTTACTACAATTTATCTTTATGCCATTGTAAGGGAGGAGAAAATTGGGATTGTTCCCACTTCTGATTTGCTGCTACAGGTATGTGTGCTACAGATGTCGGATGAAAGCTAGATTAGCCTCTACATTGTCAAATTGACTTGTTATGTAAACTCATTCATAAAAAACAGTCACTTGGACAACATTATGACTGCCCCCATGGAGCTCTTCATAGCAAGGAGTCAATGATTTGGTAAGGGACTGGAATGAAAATTGGCAGAGAAAGGAAAATTTTCAATCAATAATTTAGGAATTGGTTGCTCTTTTGGTGTACTGGTCTCAGTAACCAGCTTCAAGAAATTCTGCAGGAAAGCAATGTTTTGCTATCACGGAACTACTGACAATATTAAATTCAGCACTTTTCAAATTGATTGAGTGGGGTACATTTCAGTTTTGGAAACAACACTAATCAAATTATTTTGTCTTGCAGCCCAAGATGATGCAACACACAAATGGAAAAGCAATCTGTAATGTTTATCTGTCCTTTTGAATGGGTAAAGCGGACTTGTATATCTTTCAAAGTGTGAATTCTTAAAGATTTTGAAGTACAGGAGGTATTCTTGTTTAAAAGCAAAGTGCTAGAAATGCTCAGCAAGTGCTCTGTCGAGAGAAAAACAGGGTTAACATTTCAGGTCAATGACCTTTTGTCAAACCTGTATACTGTTTGCTGGGTTTAGTATCAGAGAATCGAAAATAAGTTCACCGTAGAAGACATTGATGTAGAATTTCCACAGGCATTATGCCAATCAACAGCCCAAGCTTTAGCAATTAAACTAGAGAAATAGAGTAAATGACTGTTACTTTCTCCAGATTTTCACAGGGGTTATTTGGGGGATCAAGGGAACCCAATTGGAAATTCCACCCTACCGTGATTTTGTAATGATAATTCTAGTCGTGCCTTCAATGTTGTAATTTTGTAGTTGATTAGATGCCTGTTTACAAGTGATTATATTCATTGAACATAATTCTTATAAACTTTCAATCTAGCATTTGTGTAATTAACAATCTTTTGTATAATCAAACACACATTAAATCTGTAGGTGCCACATTAAATGGACCTGAAGCAGATAACATCACATGTCATTTATTTCTGAGTTGCTGAGCTAACCAATTTAGAGTACTGGCTTACTGAAATGTCAAATCGTACAAATTACAACCAGTCAAGCATTGAACTTAATTTTCAAAGAGACATTAATGTAATTTTACTTCTGACCTTGCTGAAGCGATATATATGTATAAAATATATATTATCAAAATAACAATCAATTTGCACTTATACAACACTTAAAATGTCTTTCAGTGCATTACAAGCAAAACTTTATTTGCACTATGTTAGACGGGTTGGTCAGATGGACTGATCAGTGGCAAATAGAATTCAATCTGATAAGTGTGAGGTGAAGCACTTGGGCAGGACAAACAATTCAAGGGAATATATGATAAATGGAAGGACCCTGGGAAGCACTGAGAACCAGAGGGACCTTGGTGTGCATGTACATCACTCCCTTATGGTAGCAGGGCAGGTGGATGCAGTGGTTAAGAAGGCATATGGTATACTTGTCTTTATTAGCCGAGGCACAGAGTTTAAGAGCAGGGAGGTTATGCTGGAACTGCATAAAACATTGGTTAGTCCACAGTTTAGAGTATCGTGTGCAGTTCTGGAATCCACATCCTAGGAGGGATGTGGTAGCACTGGAAAGGGTGCAAAGGAGATTTATCAGGATGTTTTAGTTATGAAGAGAGATTGGATTGACTGGGATTGCTTTACTTGGAGCAGAGGAAACTGAGATGGGGAAGAGGAGACTGAGGGGAGACATGATTGAGATGTATAAAATTTATGACGTGTATAGATGGAGTAGACAGAAATAAACTTTTCCTCTTGGTGGATGGATCAGTGACCTCGGGGCATAGATTTAAGGTAAGGGGCAGGAGGTTTAGACGGGACGTGAGGAAAACCTTTTCACCCAGAGGCTGGTGGGAGTCTGGAACTCACTGTCTGAAAGGGAGGTGAACGAGAGACCCTCATAACATGTTAGATGTTTTTAGATGAGCACTCCCAATGCCATACAAGACTCTCGGCCAAGTGCTTGAAAATAGGATTAGAATACTTCAGAGGTGGTTTTTGACCGGTGCTGCTGCAAAGGGCCAAACAACTTTTTCTGTGCTGTAGACCCTAAACTCTAAAATAAGACTAAATATATATCACACTGGCCAAAGCGAGTTGGATTGCTGGATGGGTGAAAAAAATAATTCAGTGCAGCAAAAATATGATCCGGAGACAAGGTAAAGATAAACTATTAAATTAAGGGAGTGGCACGGTGATACAGTGGTTAGCACTGCTGCCTCACGGCGATGTGGATCTGGCTTCGATCCCGGCCCCTGGTCAGGTCACTGTCCATGTGGATTTAGCACATTCTCCCGATAACTGCGTGGGTCTCACTCCCACAAAACCCAAAGAGTCCATGGTAGGTAGATCAGCCACACTAAATTGCCCCTTAATTGGGAAAAAAAAGAATTGGGTACTCTAAACTTAATTTTTTAAACTATAAAATGAGAGAAGACCAGGATAGAGGAAGCTTAGGGAAGCAGAAAAAAATAAACGAGAAAGAGACTGGGAGGAATCGAGAAGAAAATTGAAGGAAAACATTATTTGTACCAGCTGGAGAAATGGAGGTCTGGTCTCCAATTGTATCCACACTGCCAGTACTGGAAGAGTGCCACTTCTCTGTTATTGAGAAATAAGAACGTTCTGCCATTCAGCGGAATTCTGACTTTTGGATCACGGAATTGTGCCCTTTTAATTTTATTCCAACTTCTACCTGGCCCAGGTCAACTGTCACTCAGCCCTTCTCTCCTCAATCTGCTGTCATCCTAGGCCCCGTTACTGATGGAGCAACTCAGCCTCAACCCAAACACAATCCTCTGCTCAACTTCAGGCTCTGGCCTGGCTCTGGGAGGAGGAAGAGGGAGATTCCAGCCAACCAGGTCTTAGCCACATCCCGCCCTCGGCAGCAGTTGTCACTTTGCGCTACCTGTGACTCGGCCTACTTGGGACCTTGCTACTCGAGCGCCCTGTGGTGGAAAAGGCTGAGTTCCCTTGCCTGAGCTCCTACCTCATACTTCACAATTCTACTTTTACTGATACTTCTAGAATATATTTAATATTTTGAAATTTGCTCCTAATATGTTCTCTTTGCTTCCTTTAGCTATCTATTAATCTCGTTCCTTATTTTGTCATAGTCTCTTTTGTTATCATTTATATCTTACCCAAAAGCCTTTATAACCTCTTCAATTTTAGTTTGAATCAAATCCCCTATCTACATCATCTTGAAAGTTGACCTTTTCTTTTTTTTTGGTAGTTTTTATTCTGAAATAACACAGGAAATGCTGGAAATACCCATCTGTAGAGAGAGAAACAGGGTCGACATTTCAGGTTGATCACCTATCAGTAGAACCGGGAAACATGAGAAATATAGTATATTTTATGCAAGTGAAAAGGAAGAGGATTGGAAAATGAACAATTGGGGTGGAAGGTAGGAAAGATTAAATGACAAAAGAGTTGGTTGTGCAAGGCCAAAAGGAGTGGTCATGTGACAAGTAAATAAACAAAAGATGTGTTTAGAGGTGATGTGAATGTCGAAGGGATGAACTGCTGCCAACTGAAAACAAAGAAAGGGGAAACTAAAACATTAAAACCAAAACCTGCAATGAAAAGAAAAACAAAATGGTGGGAAAGGTCACACCAACGTAGGGCACAATGTGAGAGAGAGATTGGGAAAACCCCTCCTCTCCCACAAAGGGGCCTAGTTCAATTCAAAATAATACTCCTTGAAACGGGCCACCGGCTACAAAGCCAGCACACGGCCACCTTTCCCCCCACCCCCCGGTGGCCCCACATCGGTAGAAACATCGCCCCAAACGAGGAGGCCAGACCACCGGAAAAGGACACACCGATGTCCTGCCCCAACGGCAACCCCACATCGGTGGAAACCACCAGAAAAGGAACACCAATACAGGACATGGCAGAAGCGAGCGGGATCTCCCCTTACAACATATTTTTAGTCTATCAACAACTTAATACAGCAACATACAAGAACAGCATTGTCAAAGAAAAATAAAAGAACAATACATGCCAAACACATTTACTGAATACAAAAACCACCAGCACACAGATGCAACTGCCCCCCTGTCCCAAGGCAACCCCACATCGGCGGAAAGGTGTCTGCCGAGGCCCTACGAGCAGCACAGACCACCAGAAAAGGGCACAGCGACGCCCTGACCCAACGGCAGCCCCACATCGGCGGAAAGGTGTCTGCCGAGGCCCTACGAGCAGCACAGACCACCAGAAAAGGGCACAGCATCGCCCTGACTCAACGGCAGCCCCACATCGCCGGAAAGGTTCCAACGAGCAGCACAGACCACCAGAAAAGGACACCCGCCATACAGCACTGCGTGAGAGAGAGAGGGAGGATAAACCCCTCCTCTCACATGAAGGGGCCCCCAGTTCAACCCGAAACAACAGTTCCAGGCAGCTAGCTACAACGCCAGCAAATGGCCACTTCTTTCACCTTCCTCCTCCTCCCCCCCCCCCCCCCCCTGCCTGCCTGCCTGGTGGCCCCACATCGGTAGAAAGATGCCCAAATGAGCAGCACAGACTGCCGGAAAAAGGACACACCAACGCCCTGCCCCAATGGCAGCCCCACATCGGTGGAAAGGCACCCAAACGAGCAGCACAGACCACCGGAAAAGGGCAACTGATACAGGATGCGGCAGAAGAGAGAGGGAACTCCCTCCACAGTCTCCCAGGGGCAGCAGCAGCTCGCTATTATTCCTTACCACGAGTTGCAGGTGGCGGGTCGTGATCCGAATTTTGTAGTTTTCGGCCACCAGACATTCCTGTACTGCCGCCAAGTAAACTACCGCCCCAGCCCCGAGTCTCTCCACATGGTTACCCCTCTTGAACAGCCGATTCACCCGGCTAACTGGGAACAGCAAACCTGACCTGGAGGAGTGAGAGATCCGTCCGTCCTTGGCCTGAATCCGACCCCGGTCTTCCATTTCCAGCAACAAATCCAATCCAGCTCCCCCTCCTCCTCTCTCTCCTTCCTCCATGCAGCTCACCACTGGAAACAGTAGCAGCAACAGAGACAGAGAGAATAGCTGCACCACTTCAAAATCCTTAATGAGTATGAGCTCCCCCAATGAGGAGGGTGGAGAAATCATTAGCCGTCACCTGCATAAATAGAGCTGGCCAGAGCGGATGGAGGCTGCTTCATGCAGGGGCACTAGATTAGCAGCCCTGGTCACGGCACCTCTGCCGCTTCCGCCGGCACGGTACTCCACAGCCCGATAGTGGTGGCGGCTCTTCGGATCTGGGGCCAGTGGAAGACGCATGTAGGGGAGGTAAGAGCATCGGTGTGGACCCCAATATGCGGCAACCACCGATTTGCCCCGGGGAACATGGACGGGGGGGTATCGACTGTGGAGGAGGGCGGGGATTGTGAGGATGGGGTATCTGTTCCTGGAAGGGAGCTTTCCGAGCATGAGGATGCTGGAGGAGAAGTTTGGGCTGACGAGAGGGAACGACTTTAGATACTTGCAGGTGCAGGATTTTGTACGCAGACTGGTGCCGTCCTTCCCACGTCTCCCGCCGAAGGGGAAGCAGGATAGGGTAGTTTCTCGGGGCGAGGTGGGAGAGGGTAGAGTTTCAGACATCTACAAGGAGCTATTGAGGGCTCAGGATACGCAGACCGAGGACCTGAAGCTTAAGTGGGAGGAGGAGCTCGGGGGGAGCTGGAGGACAGTATTTGGGCAGAAGCCCTGAGCAGAGTAAACGCGACCGCAACATGCGCCAGGCTCAGCCTGATCCAGTTCAAGGTCGTGCACCGGGCCCACATGACGGTGGCCCGGATGAGCAGATTCTTCTGGCTGGAGGACAAGTGTGCTAGATGCACCAGAGGGCCGGCTAACCATGTACACATGTTCTGGTCGTGTCCTAAACTCAGGGGGTACTGGCAGGGATTTGCAGATGCCATGTCCCGGGTGTTGAAAACTTGGGTGGTAATGAGCCCGGAGGTGGCAATCTTTGGGGTTTCGGAGGACCCGGAGTCCAGGAAGAAAGGGAGGCCGATGTACTGGCCTTTGCTTCCCTGGTAGCCCGGCGACGAATACTGTTAGCATGGAGGGACTCAAAGCCCCCGAGGGCTGAGGTATGGCTATCGGACATGGCGAGCTTTCTTGGCCTAGAGAAAGTCAAGTTCGCCTTGAGAGGTTCGCTACTAGGGTTCGCCCGAAGGTGGCAGCCATTTATTGACTTCTTCGCAGAGGAGTAAGCATCAGCAGGGGTTGGGCTAGAGTAGAGTAGAGTAGAGTAGGGATATTGAGGCAGGTCCGTGTGTGAATAGAGCCGTGGTTTGCATTATGTTTAATGTGGAATTTGTGTCTTGACTTTTTTTGTTTATACTGTACAATGTCATTTTTTCTGTATGCCTAAAATACCTCAATAAAATTGTTTGTTTAAAAAAAAATAGAGCTGGTCAGTGTGGAACCAGCAGAGAGGAGTGAGCAGTAAGGGAGTACTGCTGCTGTTGTATATATGTAATTGTAAATAAAGTTATTTCTTTCGATTCTACAAACTCATTCTGGATTCTTTGTGGCCCTCACAAAAACCAGTAAAAGGGATGAGGCACCCTGAACACCACTGGAGCAGGGAATGTTCCACATAGCAGGTATAACTAGGACCAACACAGGTATCTAAAGCAACATCTTTAGTTGGAGGAAATGAGTGGAGTTAAAGGAAAAATTGTTTAATGTGAGAACAAGTTCAGCCAGGCAGAGGAAGGTGGTGGTAGATGGAGATTGGTTGGGTCTTTGTTCAAAAAAAAAAGCAATGCGTCCTCAGAACATCCTGGTGTTGGAGGGGGTGGATTTAGGGTTATTGGACATGCATCGTTAACAGGAGATAGTTAGAGCCAGTAAACTGTTAAAATGATGGAAGGCATTGGAAGAGTCACGGGTGTAGGTGGGAATAGACTGGAAAAGGGGAGAAAAGAATTGCGTTGAAATTGGAAAAATTAGTTTGGTGGGGCAGGAACAGTCTGAAAAAATAGTCTACCAAATGGACTGTTTCTGTGCTGTCAATTCTATGTATTGTGATGTTACTGGATCTCAGTATAATAGTAATGTTAACTGTCAATGTGTGGAGCTGCAGATTCAATACACAGGATGTCTGCAGTAGTTATTTTTAGAATCATTTGCAAAATGCAATTCTGAGATCTTGCAGCAGCTCAATGGCTTTTTTTGCTCACGTGTTAGCCTGTACAATAGTAACAGATAGTTTGAATATGGGAGCATTACAGCCTAATATGAACCCAATATAATATTTCTCTAACAGCAGAAGGTCCGACGCTATTTGCCGCACCCCAACTGCGATCGACTAATTTATTACAAAGAACTGAATTGAGGCCTAATTGTGTGTGACTTTGTAACATACCAGGTGCTGGATTTTGCAACTAAGCCTTGAGGGGTAATAATTTTTATGTTCTAAAACTAATCACTATGGACTCGCAAGAAGGTGGCTCACCACCATTTCTCACAGGCAATTAGACATGGCACTAAATGCTAACATTACTAGCAATGCTCTAATCCCACAAATGAATAAAAAAAGACTTGAATATAGATTTTCTGAATACTGATCTCACTGCCCTTTTCGCTATACCCGCTCGTGATTAGCAAAGACTCAAAATAGTATCTGCCTTCTTGTGTGAAAATAGTTCCATTTTAAAATCTGTCATTAGCAATGGGTAACAAATGCTGGATGACCAAGTGCCATGGAAGAATACATCTTAAAATGTTGCTGTCAACTTATCCCCTTTCATTTCTGTGTAATATGACATAATTTATGATCTAGAGGATGGGGTTGATTTAAAACCAAGTGAACATCAGGTGGGAAGTGCAGCACCCGCCTGATCCTTTGCATGAAGTCTGACCCATTTTAAAAGCAAGCCCACATTTATATTTCATCAGTGACCACAGGCAGCTTACTGAACAGAACGAGTGAATAATCCAGCAGTGCCTCCATGAAGCCAATCCCAAAAGGTTTTACCTGCTGTTTGGGTGGGAGGGTCACGATTATTTAGTGGCCAGGAGGAACAATCATCCCTTTTTTAAAATTAAAATTTAGAGTACCTAATTTCATTTTCCAATTAAGGGGCAATTTCATAGTAACTTCATTGCAGTATTAATGTAAGCCTACTTGTGACAATAAAGATTATTATTATTATTTAGTGTAGCCAATTCACCTACCCTCCACATCTTTTTGGGTTGTGGGGTGAGACCCACGCAGACACGGAGAATGTGCAAACTCCACATGGACAGTGACCCGGGGCCGGGATCGAACTCGGGTTCTCGGCACCATGAGGCAGCAGTGCTAACCACTGTTCCACCGTGCTGCCCCACAATCATCCTTTTTTTGACTCCAGAAAAATATATTTTTTGAAAACGAACTTAATAGTTTGAACAGCAGCCTGCAGTGGACCCTTTAAGGATTGCTGATTGAGCTGCACAAAGCAGGGTAACAATGGAATGGAAGTCGCTCGGCAAAATTACTCCAACCTCCCACATAAGCCACATGGCTTTGATTAGCATTTTACAGTTAGGCCCCTGTCTGAAACAATTTCGTGTTTAGGATATCCACGAGGAGATCACTGAGAAACTGGAGCAGGAAAGAAACAATTTTGTGGGCATGCTTACCCTGTTCCTGCTGAGTGACTAGAGTTAAAATCTAGCCCCATGTGTCATGGCTACAAGTAACATTTGATAAGTGCATCAATAATTGAGGCAAAGGAAACCACTTAGTGATACCAGTTTGTCACTGATGTCATGTGAGGCGAGTATGTTTTTACTTATTTCAGGTATAATATTTGGACTCATTAGAAATCAAAACAGCATTTCCTACCACCTTTCTGCTTGTGCTAAAGTCTAAATAACCAGATTATTAGCTCAATATTTCAGCTACAGAAAGCAGTGTTTTAGCTTCTCAACAAGGTATTTTTTAAAAATCTGATTCACCAGTTAATCTACTACAGAAACTAATTAATGCAAATACTCCCATCCAACCCCATTACTGACAACACCCCCTTCACCAAGGCACTATCACCAATGTCGGAAAAGCCTTCCTTGCAAAGTCCTGCACCTGCATGTACCTAAAGGCCTCCGTCCGTGGAACCCCAAACCTCACCAACAACTTCTCCAAGCTCACGAATTGCCCTTCCAGAAATAATCCTTTAATACCTCCACCCGAAACCTAGCATCTGATATGCCATCAATAAACACACGACGAGTGATGAACGTAACTGAGGCTTTACTACACTAAACAGCAAGCCTCCTGGCCTCTGGTCCCGAACTGGGTTGGAGGCGGAGACTAGCCACCTTTATACATGAGCCCGAGGGGAGGAGCCACAGGCGGAGCCGGCCGGGACAAGTCCAGGCATGTAACAACATAACACAATGCAATACAGTGGTTTACCACATTCACCCTCGTTTAAAAAAAGAGTCCGGCGGGGTTGAAGTGGTCTTAAAGGTCAAGTCTGTCGGGGGCCTTGACCTTCTGCCGTGATTGCCTCAGTCCCGGCTGTGGTGTGGAGACCGGTGTCGAGACCTGCGCGTCCGGGAGCGTGTTGTCCGCTTCTTTACCCAGTTGTTGAGTCGGTGAAGGGGATGCGGTGTCTGGGCAGAGGTGTGGTGATTGTCGCCTGCGGGTTCTAGTTCATGAGGCAGGTGGGCAGGGGTGGGGGAAGACGGAGTAGGATCGGGGGGTGGTGGTGATGGTCACTGGGGAACCTGCAGGTGCCAAACCCCGAAGGGAGACTGTGTCCTGTCGCCCGTCCTGGTGTGCCACATAGGCATATTGTGGATTTGCATGGAGGAGCAGGACCATCTCGACGAGGGGTTCGGATTTATGGCTCCTTGCATGCTTCCAGATGAGGACGGGCCCTGGGACTGCCAGCCGGGACGGGGGCGAGACCCCGGAGGTGGATTTCCTGGGGAAAGCAAACATGCGCTCGTGAGGAGTCGCGTTGGTAGCTGTACACAGAAGTGACCGGATGGAGTGGGGTGCATCGGAGAGGACCTCCTGCCAGCGGGAGACTGGGAGACCTCTAGACCATAGGGCCAGGATGATGGCCTTCCAGACCGTCGCATTGTCCCTCTCCACCTGTCCCTTTCCCCGGGGGTTACAGCTGGTCGTCCTGCTGGAGGTGATGCCCTTGCTGAGCAGGAACTGACGCTACTCGTCGTTCATGAAGGAGGATCCCCAATCACTATGGATGTAGGCGGGGAACCCGAACAAGGTGAAAAGACTGTGCAGGGCCTTGATGACGGTGGCAGAGGTCATGTCAGGGCACAGGATGGCGAAGGGGAATTTTGAGTACTCGTCAACAATGTTGAGGAAGTACACGTTACGGTCAGTGGAGGGGAGGGGCCCTTTGAAATTGATGATGAGGCGCTCAAAGGGGCAAGAGGCCTTTATCAGGTGTCCTCTGTCTGCCCGATAGAAGTGCGGCTTGCACTCCGCGCAGACCTGGCAGTCCCTGGTCATGGTCCTGGAGTAAGGCAGGTTGCGAGCCTTGATGAAGTGACAAAAACGGGTGACAGAGGTCATTGTGGAGGGCCCGGAGTCGGTCTACTTGTGCGCTGGCACATGTACCGTGGGATAGGGCATCTGGGGGCTCATTGAGCTTCCCAGGTTGATACAAGATATCGTAGTTGTAGGTGGAGAGCTCGATCCTCCACCTCAGAACCTTGTCATTCTTGATCTTGCCCCGCTGTGTGTTATTGGACATGAAGGCAACCGACCGTTGGTCAGTGAGGAGAGTGAATCGCCTGCCGGCCAGATAATGCCTCCAATGTCGCACAGCTTCTACGATGGCTTGGGCTTCCTTTTTGACGGAGGAGTGTCAAATTTCGGAGGCATGGAGGGTACGGGAGAAGAAAGCCACGGGCCTGCCCGCCTGCTTGAGGGTAGCGGCCAGACCAAAGTCCGACGCATCGCTCTCCACCTGGAATGGAATGGACTCGTCCACAGCGTGCATCGCGGCTTTGGCAATAGGGCAGCACGGTAGCATTGTGGATAGCACAATTGCTTCACAGCTCCAGGTTCGATTCCGGCTTGGGTCATTGTCTGTGCGGTGTCTGCACATTCTCCCCGTGTGTGCGTGGGTTTTCTCCGGGTGCTCCGGTTTCCTCCCACAGTCCAATGATATGCAGGTTAGATGGATTGACCAAGCTAAATTGCCCTTAGTGTTGGGTGGGGTTACTGGGTTATGGGGATAGGGTGGAGGTGTTGACCTTGGGTAGGGTGCTCTTTCCAAGAGCCAGTGCAGACTCGATGGGCCGAATGGCCTCCTTCTGCACTGTAAATTCTATGATATGATGCGATTGAAGGCCAGTCGGGCCTCAGCCGTCAGGGGAAAAATGGTGGATTTGATAAGTGGACAGGCCTTGTCCACATAATTGGGGACCCACTGGGCATAGTACGAGAAGAACCCCAGGCATCTCTTCAGGGCCGTGGGGGAGGGGGAGTTCCATGAGGGAGCGGATGCGGTCGGGGTCGGGCCCTAGGACTCCATGTTCCACAACGTAGCCGAGGATGGCTCGCCGGGTTGTCAGGAAAACGCATTTTTCTTTATTATAGGTGAGGTTCAGGAGTTTAGCGGTGTGTAGGAAGTGCCGGAGGTTCTCGTCATGGTCCTGCTGGTCATGGCCGCAGATGGTGACATTGTCTAAGTACGGGAATGTGGTCCGCAGCCCATACTGGTCAACCATTCGGTCCATTACTCTTTGGAAGACCGAGACCCCATTGGTGATGCCGAAGGGGACAATGAGGAAGTGGTAGAGGCGGCCATCTGCCTCAAAGGCAGTGTATTGCCGGTCCTCCGGGCAGATAGGGAGCTGGTGGTACGCGGACTTCAAGTCAACTGTGGAGAAGACTCGATACTGCGTAATCTGGTTGACCATGTCAAGATGGCAGCTCCCATGAGTCGCGCGTAGCGGGAGGCATCGGCGATGGTGTCCAAGATGGCGGCCCCCGTGGGTCGCGCGTGGCAGTTGGAGGATGCGTTAAAGATGGCAGCCCCCATGGGTTGTGGGGGGTACGCATCGAGCTGCATGTACCAGTTGATGGTCTGGCTGTAATCGATGACCATCCGGTGCTTCTCCCCAGTCTTGACGACCACCACTTGGGCTCTCCAGGGGCTGGTACTAGCCTCAATGATCCCCTCTCGCAGGAGTCACTGGACCATCTGACCTGATAAAGGCCCTGTCCCGGGCACTGTATCATCTGCTCCTGGTCGCGACGGGCTTACAGTCCGGGGTGAGATTTGCGAAGAGCGAGGGTGGGGCGACCTTAAGGGTCGCAAGGCTACAGACGGTGTGGGGGGGGGCAGGGGTCCATCAAACTTTAAAGTAAGGCTTTGGAGGTGGCACTGGAAGTTGAGCCCCATTAATAGGGCAGCGCAGAGATGGGGAAGGACGTAGAGTTTGAAGTTGGCGTACTCTACGCCTTGTACAGTAAGGGTCGCGACACAGTACCCCCGGATTTCTACTGCATGGGATCCGGAAGCCAGGGAGATTTTCTGGGTCGCGGGTAAGATTGGGAGGGAGCAGCGCCTTACCATATCTGGGTGAATGAAGCTGTCTATGCTCCCGGAGTCGAAAAGACAGGCCTTCTCGTGCCCGTTGATCCAGACGGTCATCGTAGACTTCGCGAGGTGGTGCGGCCGGGACTGGTCGAGCGTGATGGAGGCAAGCTTCGGAAGGCGGTTGGTAAGCCGGTCGGTGGTAGCAGCGGTCACCAGTCGGGTGAACCGTGCTCCCGGGAGGCTGCAGAGTGGTCCCAAGATGGCAGCCCCCATGAGTCGTGCGTGGTGGGAGGCATCAGCGATGGTGTCCAAGATGGCGGCCCCCATGGGTGGCGGGTGGCAGTGGCGATGGTGTCTAAGATGGCGGCCCCCGTGGGTCGCGCGTGGCGGTTGGAGGATGCGTTAAAGATGGCATCCCCCATGGGTTGCACGTGGCGGCCAAAATTGAAGATGACGGCACCCACGGGTCGCACATGGCGGGTGGCGCGGCAGCTGGGGGCGGCCCCAACAGGCAGCAGGCAGTGCTGCTGGGCCTAGAAGTTTTAGGGGGAGATCGGGCCTGGCAGGCTTTTACAAAGTGGCCCTTCTTTCCACAGCCGTTGCAAGTTGCGTTCCGCGCAGGGCAGCGTTGTCGGAGGTGATTACCCTGGCTGCAAAAGTAGCACCTTGGGCTGCCGGCGTTGGAAGACCGCACAGGCTTGCGTCGCACCTGGGTCGGTTGATGGCTGCGCCCACGAGGTCCACGAGGGTGCTGCACGGTCGGAGGTGTAGGCATCCATGTTCTGGGAGGCCACCTCCAGCGAGTTGGAGAGTTGCAGTGTCTCTGGGAGGCCGAGTGTCCCCCCTTCCAGTAATCGCTGGCGGATATAGTTTGATTTCATGCCTGCGACATAAGCGTCCCTGATCAGCAGCTCCGCGTGCTGGGTAGCCGATATTGCCCGGCAATCGCTGTTCCGGAAGAGTACATGCAATGCACGCAGGAATTCTGCAAGTGATTCCCCAGGGCGTTGCCGTCTCGTGGCAAGGAGGTGCCTAGCAAACACCTCGTTAACGGACTTCACATATTGTCCCTTCAGCAGCATTATTGCCTCCGCATACGAGGGGCGTCCCCGATGAGGAGAAAGACTCGTGGGCTCACCTGTGCGTGGAGGATCTGCTTCTTCTGGAGGTCTGTGAAGGATCCAAGATACGCATCGAAGCAGCTTCGCCAGGGCTCAAATGTTTCCGTGGCGTCGGCTGCCTGTGGGTCCAGCTGCAGGCGATCAGGCGCTTTAAAAAAATATATATATTTATTAGAGTTTTTTATCAACACAATTTTTCCCCCTTACAAACAATAACCCCTCGCCCCCGTAACAAAATAACACAAAATCGCACTGAGCAAGATATATACATGGCAAAATGGTATATTTACATAGCTTTATACATTGGCTCTCTCCCGCACGTGCCAGTTTCCCCCACCCTTCATGTTATCTCCTGCTCCTCCATCCCCCCAAGCAATCCCCCATTCACCTCACCGCCCCCCCCCCCCCCCCCAACCCACCCCAGGGTTGCTGCTGCTGCTGACCGACCTTCCTCTAACGCTCCGCGAGATAGTCGAGGAATGGTTGCCACCGCCTGTAGAACCCCTGCGCAGACCCTCTCAAGGCAAACTTAATCCTCTCCAGCTTTATGAACCCAGCCATGTCGTTTATCCAGGCCTCCACACTGGGGGGCTTTGCCTCCTTCCACATGAGCAAGATCCTTCGCCGGGCTACTAGGGACGCAAAGGCCAGAATGCCGGCCTCTTTCGCCTCCTGCACTCCCGGCTCGTCCACTACTCCAAATATTGCTAGCCCCCAGCTTGGCTTGACCCGGACTTTCACCACCTGAGATATTGCTCCCGCCACTCCTCTCCAGAACCCCTCCAGTGCCGGGCATGACCAAAAACATATGGACATGGTTCGCCGGACTCCCTGAACACCTTCCACATCTGTCCTGCACTCCAAAGAACCTACTCAACCTCGCCCCTGTCAAGTGCGCTCTGTGAACCACCTTAAATTGTATCAGGCTGAGCCTGGCACATGAGGAGGAGGAATTAACCCTACCCAGGGCATCAGCCCACAAACCTTCCTCGATCTCCTCCCCCAGCTCCTCCTCCCATTTACCCTTCAACTCTTCTGCTAGCGCTTCCCCCTCTTCTTTCATCTCTTGGTGTATTGCCGACACCTTGCCCTCCCCGACCCATACACCCGAGATCACCCTGTCTTGAATTTCTTGTGCCGGGAGCAACGGGAATTCCCTGACCTGTCGCCTCACAAAAGCCCTCACCTGCATATATCTAAATGCATTTCCCGGGGGTAGCTCAAACTTCGCCTCCAGTGCCCCTAGGCTCGCAAATGTCCCGTCAATGAACAGGTCCCCCATTCTTCTAATCCCCACCCGATGCCAGCCCTGGAACCCCCTGTCCATCTTCCCCGGGACAAACCGGTGGTTACCCCTGATCGGGGACCACACCAAGGCTCCCACTGCACCCCTGTGCCGTCTCCACTGGCCCCAGATCCTTAATGTTGCCGCCACCACCGGGTTCGTGGTGTACCTTGTCGGCGAGAACGGCAGCGGTGCCGTCACCAACGCCCCCAAGCTCGTTCCTTTACAGGACGCCATCTCCATCCTCTTCCATGCCGCCCCCTCTCCCTCCATCACCCACTTGCGGATCATCGCCACATTTGCTGCCCAGTAGTAGCTCCCCAGGTTTGGCAGCGCCAACCCTCCTCGGTCCCTGCTGCGTTCCAGGAACCCTCTCCTTACCCTCAGGGTCTTATTCGCCCACACAAACCCCATAATGCTGCTGCCTACAGGGGGGACAGGGGGCACCCCTGCCTCGTTCCTCGGTACAGCCGAAAGTACTCCGACCTCTGCCGGTTCGTCACTACACTCACCACCGGGGCTCTGTAAAGGAGCTTAACCCAGCTGATAAACCCTCCCCCGAACCCAAACCTACGCAACACCTCTCAGAGGTACTCCCACTCTACTCGGTCAAAGGCCTTTTCCGCGTCCATAGCTGCCACTATCTCCGCCTCTCCCTCCTCCGATGGCATCATTATCACGTTTAAGAGCCGCGGCACATTGGTGTTTGATTGCCTGCCCTTTACGAATCCCGTCTGGTCCTCATGAATCACCCCCGGGACACAATCCTCGTGGCCAGCACTTTTGCCAATAGCTTAGCGTCCACATTGAGGAGCGAGATCGGCCTGTACGATCCACATTGCAATGGGTCCTTGTCTCACTTTAGAATCAAGGAAATTGTCGCCTCCGACATTGTCGGGGGCAGGGTCTCCTCCTCTCTTGTCTCGTTAAAGGTCCTCACTAGTAGCGGGGCCAACAGGTCTACGTACTTTCTGTAGAACTCCACCGGGAACCCATCCGGCCCCGGGACCTTCCCCGCCTGCATACTCCCCAAACCCTTGCTCAGCTCCTCCAACCCGATTGGTGACTCCAAACCAGCCACCTCTTGCTCCGCCACCCTTGGGAACCTCAGTTGATCTAGGAATCGTCTCATCCCCTCTTCCCCCCCCCCCCCCCCCCCCCCCCGGGGGCTGGGATCTGTACAGCTCTTCATAAAAGGCCTTGAATACCTTGTTTATTTTCGTTACACTCCGAACCGTGGCTCCCCTTCCATCTTTGATTCCCCCTATTTCCCTCGCTGCCGTCCCCTTACGGAGCTGGTGTGCCAGCATCCGACTAGCCTTTTCCCCGTACTCGTATGTCGCCCCCTGCGCCTTCCTCCACTGTGCATCTGCCTTCCCCGTGGTCAACAGGTGAAACTCCGTCTGGAGCCGTCGTCTTTCCCCAAGTAATCTTTCCTCCGGGGCCTCTGCGTATCTCCTGTCCACTCTCAAAATCTCCCCCACTAACCTCTCCCTTTCCATGCCCTCTGTCTTCTCCCTATGAGCCCTGATGGAGATTAGCTCTCCCCTGATCACCGCCTTCAACGCCTCCCATACCACCCCCACTCGCACCTCCCCATTGTCGTTGGCCTCCAAGTACCTTTCGATACACCCCCTCACCTTCCCACACACCACCTCGTCTGCCAGCAATCCCACATCCAGCCGCCACAGCGGGCGTTGGTCCCTCTCCTCTCCCAGCCCCATTTCCACTCAGTGCGGGGCGTGGTCCGAAACGGCTATGGCCGAATGCTCCGTCCCCTCCACCCTCGGGATGAGCGCCCTGCCCAGAACAAAGAAATCTATTCGGGAGTAGGCTTTGTGCACGTGGGAGAAGAAAGAAAATTCCCTGGCCTGCGGTCTTGCAAACGTTCATGGGTCCACTCCCCCCATCTGATCCATAAACCCCCTGAGCACCTTGGCCGCCGCCGGCCTCTTTCCCGTCCTTGATCTGGAGCGGTCCAGTGCTGGGTCCAGCACTGTATTGAAGTCCCCTCCCATTATCAGGCCTCCTACCTCCAGGTCCGGAATGCGCCCCAACATGCGCTTCATGAATCCACCATCATCCCAGTTCGGGGCGTATACATTTACCAACACCACCCACGTCCCTTGCAACCTACCACTCACCATCACATATCTCCCTCCATTATCCACTACAATAGTCTTGGCCTCAAATGACACATGCTTCCCCACCAAAATTGCTACCCCTCTATTTTTCGCGTCCAGTCCCGAGTGAAATACCTGTCCTACCCATCCCCTTCTTAACCTGACCTGGTCCGCCACCTTCAGGTGTGTCTCTTGGAGCATGACCACGTCTGCCTTCTGTCCCTTCAAGTGCGCGAACACTCGAGCCCTCTTCACCGGCCCGTTCAGGCCCCTCACGTTCCACATTATCAGCCGGATTGGAGGGGCTCTCACCCCCCCACGCCCCCCCCCCCCCCCCCCCCCCCCCCCCACCCCCGGCCGACAAGCCATCTCCTTTTCTGGGCCAGTCCCGTGTCCGCGTCTCCCTCGCCCTCCAGTCCCCCAGCCAGGGGACCTCCGTCCCGACCACCTCTTCTGTGTCCCATTCCCTTTCGGCCAGTGCAGCAGCAATCCTTCCCCCCCCCCCCCCCCCCCCCCCCTTCCCCCTCCCCCCGACCACCTCTTCTGTGTCCCATTCCCTTTCGGCCAGTGCAGCAGCAATCCTTTCCCTTCCCCCTCCCCCCCCCCCGACCACCTCTTCTGTGTCCCATTCCCTTTCGGCCAGTGCAGCAGCAACCCTTTCCCTTCCCCCCCTCCCCTCCCCTCGCTAGACCCCTGTCTAGTTTTTTTGCTCCCCCCATGTCACTCCCGTAAGTCAGCTGACACCTGCTGACCCCGGCTTCCCCCCTCCCCTCCCCCCGACCACCTCTTCTGTGTCCCATTCCCTTTCGGCCAGTGCAGCAGCAACCCTTCCCCTTCCCCCTTCCCCTCCCCCCCCCCGACCATCTCTTCTGTGTCCCATTCCCTTTCGGCCAGTGCAGCAGCAACTCTTTCCCTTCCCCCCCTTCACCCCCCTCCCACCCTGCCCCCCCTCCCCTCCCCTCGCTAGACCCCTGTCTAGCTTTTTTGCTCCCCCCATGTCACTCCCGTAAGTCAGCTGACACCTGCTGACCCCGGCTTCCCCCCTCCCCTCCCCCCCGACCACCTCTTCTGTGTCCCATTCCCTTTCGGCCAGTGCAGCAGCAACCCTTTCCCCCCCCTTTCTCCCCTCCCCCCCTTCCCTCCCCCCGCTAGACCCGTCTAGCTTTTTTGCTCCCCCCATGTCACTCCCGTAAGTCAGCAGACACCTGCTGACCCCGGCTTCCCCCGCCATCCCTTTGACCCCCCCCCCATGTGGGAGTCTCACAATCAATCCTTCGTTCCCCTTCCCACCTTACTTCCCGCGTGCGGGAAAAAAAACCCGCGCTTTCCAAAGCCTGCCCCGCCTCCTCTGGCGCAGCTCCTGTCGCGGCCTTGTCTCTCTCCCCCAGCCCATATAACATTTCCTGCGTGTGATTGACCCCCTATATACAACAACCATCATACTTCAACCCTCAAACACCCCCCACCCTCACAAACCCTCAGTTAGAGTCCAACTTTTCAGTTTGTATAAAGGTCCACGCCTGTTCAGGTGTTTCGAAGTAGTAATGTTGGTCCTTGTGTGTAACCCACAGTCGCGCTGGCTGCAGCATTCCAAATTTCACTCCTTTCCGATGCAGCACCGCTTTGGCCCGGTTGAAACCCGCTCTCCGCTTGGCAACCTCCGTGCTCCAGTCCGGGTATATTTGGATCTCTGCATTGTCCCACTTGCTGCTCCGCTCCTTCTTGGCCCATTTCAGGACCCTCTCTCTGTCCGTAAACCGGTGAAATCTCACCACCATCGCCCTTGGCGGCTCAGTTGCCTTGGGCTTCCTCGCCAGCACCTGGTGCACCCCGTCCAGCTCCAGCGCCCTCGAAGGGGCCTCCGCGCCCATCGTCGCCCCGATCATCGTGCCCGCGTATGCCGCGGCATCGGCCCCCTCCACTCCTTCTGGGAGACCCAGGATCCTCAGATTATTTCTCCTCGACCTGTTCTCCAGGTCTTCGAGTCTTCCCGCCCACTTCTTGTGTAGCACCTCGTGCCGCTCCACTTTCACCGCCAGGCCCAAGAGCTCGTCCTCATTCTCACTCACTCTTTTCTGGGCCTCCTGGATCTTCACCTCGTGGGCCTTCTGGGTTATCCCTAGTCCTTCAATTACCGCCAGCATAGGCGCCACCATCTCCTTACGCAGCTCCTCGAAACAGCGCTTGATGAATTCCTGCATCTCCTCTTTGTCCCCGGCCGCCGCCATTTTGCTTTTTTTCCCTCGTTTCTCCCGCTGCTCCAATGCCGCTTTTTTGGCCGTTGCACTTCGGGTCCGGTCCTTAAAAGTCGGTAGGGGACCTATCTCTTCTCTTCCCCACAAGTTGTCTGTAAAAAAAATTCCATTGGGGCTCCTCTAGCGAGCCCGAAAGTCCGTAATCGCAGGAGCTGCCGAATCGTGCGGCTTAGCTCCGCATAGCCGCAACCGGAAGTCCGCAGGCGATCAGGCTTGAGTGATGAGTTCATCTTAGAAGTTTAGTGTATTAAATTGATATGCCATCAATAAACACACGACGAGTGATGAACGTAACTAAGGCTTTAATACACTAAACAGCAAAACTTCTGCCTCTCGTCCCGAACTGTGTCGGAGGCGGAGACTAGCCACCTTTATACTTGAGCCCGAATGGAGGAGCCACAGGCGGAGCCGGCCGGGACAAGCCCAGGCATGTAACAACACAACACAACACAATGCAATACAGTGGTTTACTACAGCATCCAATCTCGCTGGCTCAAACAAAGGATTCGCTCAGATCAGCATCAGCTTTGAATCCACCCCTAATTTAAAGTGCTGCCAAAACTTTCTCCATATTTTCAGTGTGGCCACCACCACCGGATAACCCAATATTTCCCTGCAGCAAACGGTGGCGGCACCGTTGCTAGTGCCTACAACCCTGACCCCTTACAAGAACCTGCCTCCCTCCTCACCCAACTTGCTTCTGGCTCCCTGCACCTTCTCGGCGTTCGCCTCCCAATAATAATACATCAGATTCGGTCGGGCCAAACCTGCCCCCGCCGACCGCCACCGTCTCTGAAGCACCATTCTACAAATCCGAGCTATATGGCCTACCCTGATAAATGACAAAATCAACCGTTCTACTCCCATGCTTTCAGCAAGAAGACCGGTAAGCATTGGAATAAAAATAAAAACTGCGGCAAAATATTAATCTTTACTGATTGTACCCGGCCTGCCAGTGATAGAAGGAGGCTGCCCACATCTGCAGATCCACCTTGACCCTTCTCACCAGGCTCGGAAAGTTCAATTTACAGAGCCAGGCCCAATCTAGAGCCACCTGCACCCCCAGCTACTGAAGTGAGTGGTTGCCACACTAAACGGCGATCCCCCCCCAAAGCTCCCTTCTCCGGCGAGACCAAAAAACACTCGCTCTTTTCTAAGTTCAGTTTGTATCCCGAAACCACCCCAAATCACTTAAGCAACCCCATTATATCCCCACCATGGGGACCGGGACCAAAATATACAAAAGAAGGTCATCAGCATATAAAGACACCCTATGTTCCACACACCCCCGCCAATCACTATCCCCCTCCATTTATCCAAGCTCCTCAGCGCAATGGCCAAGGGCTCTATCAACAGCACAAACAAGAGTCGGGACATGGGACACCCATCTCTTTTGCCTGTATAGCTGAAAGTATCCCGAGTTCACCTCATTTGTACAAACACTCGCTTTCAGGTCCTTATAACAATTTGACCCACGCCACCATCTTGGGCCCAATCCCAAACCATTCCGACACTGCAAACAAATAACTCCACTCTGCCCAATCAAAAGCCTTCTCCGCATTCAACACCAACTCCTGCTCTCCCTTTTTGACGGGAAGAGCATCACGTTTAGCAAGCACCACACATTCAAGGATAACCGCCTACCCTTTACAAACCCTGTGTGGTCCTCCCCACCACACTTTGACAAGGGTCTTGGCATCTACATTTAGCAAGGATATTAGTCAATAAGACCCACACTCCAATGGCCCTTATCTTTCTTTAACAAAAGCAAAATAGATGCCGAACCATTGTCTCTGGAAACAGCCCCATTGCTCCCCCATTCTTGAACATCTCCACCAGCCTGTCCACAAGCCTCTAATAAAATTCTACCGCTTCCCATTCGGCCCAGGTGCCTTACCCATTTGCATTTTCCCAATCGCCGTCCTAACCTCTTTAACCCGCACTGGCTTCTCCAACCCTGCCCTATCCTCCTCTTCCACTATGGGACACTCCAACCCCTCCAAAATTTCCCTCAAATCTGACTTGTCCTCCGGGGGCTACAATCTATGCAACTTATAAAATTCCTCAAATGCCCTATTCACTTGCTCCAGCGCAGTCACCAGCACCTCACCCCATCCCAAACCTGAACAATCTCCCAGGAGGCTGTTTGTCATCTGAGCTGGCCTCCCAACAAGCAACTTGCTTTCTCCCCATACTCATTACTTTGGGAATAGTGATCACAATTCCGTAAGTTTTAGAATACTCATGGACAAAGATGAGAGTGATCCTAAAGGAAGAGTGCTAAACTGGGGGAAGGCCAACTATACCAAAATTCGGCAGGAGCTGGGGAATTTGGATTGGGAGCAGCTGTTTGAAGGTAAATCCACATTTGATATGTGGGAGGCTTTTAAAGAGAGGTTGATTAGCGTGCAGGACAGACATGTCCCTGTGAAAATGAGGGATGGAAATGGCAACATTTGGGAACCATGGATGACAGGGGAAATTGTGAAACTAGCTAAGAGGAAAAAGGAAACATACATAAGGTCTAGGCGGCTGAAGACAGATGGAGCTTTGGAAGAATATTGGGGATGTAGGACCAATCTGAAACGAGGAATCAAGAGGGCTAAAAGGGGTCATGAAATATCTTTAGCAAACAGGGTTAAGGAAAATCCCAAAGCCTTTTATTCATATATAAGGAGCAAGAGGGTAACCAGAGAAAAGGTTGGCCCACTCAAGGACAAAGGAGGAAAGTTATGCGTGGAGTCAGAGAAAATGTGTGAGATTCTTAACGAGTACTTTGCATCGGTATTCACCGAGGAGAGGGACATGACGGATGTTGAGGCTAGGGATAAATGTTTGATTACTCTAGGTCAAGTCGGCATAAGGAGGGAGGATGTGTTGGGTATTCTAAAAGGCATTAAGGTGGACAAGTCCCCAGGTCCGGATGGGATCTATCCCAGGTTACTGAGGGAAGTGAGAAAGGAAATAGCTGGGGCCTTAACAGATATCTTTGCAGCATCCTTGAACACGGGTGAGGTACCGGAGGACTGGAGAATTGCTAAAGTTGTCCCCTTGTTTAAGAAGGGTAACAGGGATAATTCAGATAATTATAGACCGGTGAGACTGACAATAGTGGTAGGGAAGCTGCTGGAGAAGATACTGAGGGATAGGATCTATTCCCATTTGGAAGAAAATGTGCTTATCAGTGATAGGCAACATGGTTTTGTGCAGGGAAGGTCATGTCTTACCAACTTAATAGAATTCTTTGAGGAAGTGACAAAGTTGATTGATGAGGGTAGGGCTGTAGATGTCATATACATAGACTTCAGTAAGGCATTTGATAAGGTTCCCCATGGTAGGCTGATGGAGAAAGTGAAGTCTCATGGGGTCCAAGGTGTACTCCAGGGTGTACTAGCTAGATGGATAAAGAACTGGCTGGGCAACAGAAGACAGAGAGTAGTAGTGGAAGGGAGTTTCTCAAAATGGAGAACTGTGACCAGTGATGTTCCACAGGGATCCGTGCTGGGACCACTGTTGTTTGTGATATACATAAATGACCTGGAGGAAGATATAGGTGGTCTGATTAGCAGGTTTGCAGCTGACACTAAGATTGGTGGAGTAGCAGATAGTGAAGGGGACTGTCAGAGAATACAGCAGAATATAGATAGATTGGAGAGTTGGGCAGAGAAATGGCAGATGGAGTTCAATCCGGGCAAATGCGAGGTGACGATTTTGGAAGATCCAATTCAAGAGCGAACTATACGGTAAATGGAAAAGCCCTGGGGAAAATTGATGTGCAGAGAGATCTGGGTGTTCAAGTCCATTGTTCCCTGAAGGTGGCTGCGCAGGTCGATAGAGTGGTCAAGAAGGCATATGTCATGCCTTCCTTCATCGGAAGGGTATTGAGTACAAGAGTTGGCAGGTCATGTTACAGTTGTATAAGACTTTAGTTCGGCCACATTTGGAATACTGCGTACAGTTCTGGTCGCCACATTACCAAAAGGATGTGGATGCTTTGGAGAAGGTGCAGAGGAGGTTCACCAGGATATTGCCTTGAGGGGGGAACTCATTGAGGTCTACAAAATCATGAGAGGTATAGACAGGGTGGATAGCAAGAAGCTTTTTCCCAGAGTCGGGGACTCAATTACTAGGGGTCACGTGTTCAAGGTGAGAGGGGAAAAGTTTAAGGGAGATATGCGTGGAAAGTTCTTTACGCAGAGGGTGGTAGGTGCCTGGAACACATTGCCGGCGAAGGTGGTGGAGGCAGGCACGATAGCGTCATTTAAGATGTATCTAGATAGATACATGAATGGGCAGGGAGCAGAGGGATACGAATCCTTAGAAAATAGGCAACAGTTTTAGATAGAGGATCTGGATCGGCGCAGGCCTGGAGGGCTGAAGAGCCTGTTCCTGTGCTGTAATTTTTCTTTGTTTTTTGTTCTTTGTTCATACACAGCACCCATTGCCCATCTAAACTGGCGTTCCACTTTCCCTGTGGACTAAAGGTCAAACTGTGCCTGCGGTTCCTTTCTACTGGCCAACAGTTCTGGAGTGAGATCCTCCACTTACTCCCTATCAACTTCCAGAATTTCATCCACCAGCCTCTGGCGCTCCTCTCTTACCTCCTTGTCAACCTGTGCTTTATGCAAGATAATCTCACCCCTCACTACCGCTTTCAATGCCTCTCATACCACTGATGGCGAGATCATCCCATTTTAATTAAACCCCGTCAATCACCCTTGCCACACTCACGCAAAAAGCCAAAGCTGCAAGCAACCCCATATCCATCCTTTATGCCATGTACGTCCTGGCCCCCTCTCCAGAACCACATCCACCAGGTGTGGAGAGTAGTCTTATATAACGATCACAGAATATTCCACTTTCCTCACTCCTGAGAACAATGACCGCCCCATAATAAGGAAATCAATCCTTGAGTATACCTTATGCACTGGCGAGAAAAAGGAATACTCTCTACCCCCTGGATGCAAGAACTGCAATGTGTCTACTTCCCCCATCTCCTTCATGAATGCCGCCAATACCTTTGCTTCCTCCAAAGGGGTCAATGAACACGGCTTAGATCGATCCACTTTCGGATTCAACACTGTGTTTAAGTCCCCACCCAAAATGAGCTGGTGCGTGTCTAGGTCCGGAATAGCTGCTAACATCTTCATGATCCTCACATTGTCCCAATTCGGGGCATGCGCACTACCCAACACCACCAACCTCCTCTCCAAAGCGCCCGTAACTATAATTTATCTGCCCCCCTTATCTGCTACCACCTTCTCCATCTGGAACCTAACTCTCTTTTTTTTAAAATATATTTTATTGACATTTTTTTTCCCTGAGCAACATTTTTCCCGCTTACAAAACAAGCGAAACAATAACAAAACAGAATTTTTTTACCTTTTTAACAATAATAATAATAATATACAAGTAACAAAACCTCGTACTCTATTGACCTATACTCAACTAAGCCTCCTCCCCCCCCCCTCCCCCCTGGGTTGCTGCTGCTGGTCATCTGTCTTCCCTCTAACGTTCCCCTGGGTAGTCGAGAAATGGCTGCCACCGCCTGGTGAACCCTTGCGCCGATCCTCTCAGGGCAAACTTTATCTGCTCCAGTTTAATAAACCCCGCCATATTGTTTACCCAGGCCTCCAGTCCGGGGGGTTTCGCCTCCTTCCACATGAGTAGGATCCTGCGCCGGGCTACGAGGGACGCAAAGGCCACGACATCGGCCTCTTTCGCCTCCTGCACTCCCGGCTCTTCCGCAACTCCAAATAGAGCTAACCCCCAGCCTGGTTTGACCCGGGCCTTCACCACCTGCGAAATCACTCCCGTCACTCCCTTCCAATACCCGTCCAGTGCCGGGCACGCCCAAAACATATGTGCGTGGTTTGCCGGGCTCCCGCCACACCTCCCACATTTGTCCTCCACTCCAAAGAACCTGCTCAATCTTGCCCCCGTTATGTGTGCTCTATGTAGCACCTTAAATTGAATCAGGCTAAGCCTGGCGCATGAGGAAGAGGAATTTACCCTGCTTAGGGCATCAGCCCACATATCCTCCTCTATCTCCTCCCCTAATTCTTCTTCCCACTTTCTTTTTAGTTCGCCCACCGACTCCTCCCCCTCTTCCCTCATCTCTCTATAAATCTCTGACACCTTGCCCTCTCCGACCCACACCCCTGAAAGCACCCTGTCCTGTATCCCCTGTGTCGGGAGCCGCGGAAATTCCCTCACCTGTTGTCTAGTAAACGCCCTCACCTGCATATATCTCAAGAAATTCCCCCGGTGTAACTTATACTTTTCCTCCAGTGCTCCCAAGCTCGCAAAAGTCCCATCTATGAATAAATCTCCCACCTTCCTAATTCCCAACTGGTATCAGCTCTGAAATCCTCCATCCATTCTTCCTGGGGCGAACCTATGGTTGTTCCTGATAGGGGACCCCACCAGGGCTCCCCGCACCCCTCTCTGTCGCCTCCACTGTCCCCATATGTTCAGTGTTGCCGCCACCACCGGGTTTGTGGTGTACCTTTTCGGTGAGAACGGTAGCGGCGCCGTCACCAGCGCCTCTAGACTCGTCCCTTTACAGGACCTTCTCTCCAGCCTTTTCCACGCCGCTCCCTCACCCTCCATCATCCATCTACGTATCATTGCCACATTGGCGGCCCAATAATAATCTCCCAAGTTCGGTAGTGCCAGTCCTCCTCTGTCCCTACTGCGCTGAAGGAACCCCCTCCTTACTCTCGGAGGAACCTAACTCTCTTATCGACTAGTATTGCTACCCCCGGGCCCAGCTATCAAAGCCCGAGTGAAGCACCTGGCTCACCCAACCTTTAAAAGCCTTACCTGGTCTTTCACCCTCAAAAGGATCGCCTTCAACAGCATCACATCAGCTCTCAAGCTCTTCAAATGCGAGAAGACTCTCACCAGTCTACCCAGCCCTCGCACATTCTATGTTACCATTTGGACCGGGGCTCTCACACTCTCCCCTCCCTTTTCTATATGCCATGACCGCCCCAAGGGGCATACTTGCATTCTATCTGTGCATTCCAGAATGATCCTGGAATAATGAGCAGTTTTAGCGGACGACGACAGGACCCAAGGGTGTTTTATGTGGTCAGCCAAATCCGGCTGTGAATGGCTAAACCAGCTATCTGCCACATCCATTCAAGTTTAAATAGGAGTTCCCGTTTAATATAGAGACGAGAAGATTTCTTCTCTCAGAGGATCTTTAATCCAAGGAATTCTCTACCCCAGAGAGTTGGACAGATTTCTATCTACAAGGGAGTCATAGGTTATGGAGGTGGGGGAAAGTGGATTGCGGTCATGGAAATCAGTCATGATCTGATTGAATGGCAGAACAGGCTCAGGATCAAATGGCCTACTCCTGCTCCAATTCTTATGTTATTACTAATGGGAATTAGAGCATCTAAGCTAGAGATGAGAGTGCGATTAAACAGATCGGTAGCTGCAGAAATGTTGGGGTGAACGGAAGGCCAAAGGCTAGACAGTTGGGAATAGTGCAGTTGTAAGTACATTTTGGTAAAACCTTTTTCCTGGGGTAGGTACAGAAAGAAGTAGGGTTTGGAGGGGGGAGTGCAATGTTGGTGGCAAATGATACAAAGAAGTGATTAGAAATGGCCTTATCTGTGATGGATACTATTGGAATGGCAAGGCCACATGAAATGACACAGTTAAGCATTTGGCTGTGAACATGGGTTGGGGAGTATATATGGAGAGAGAGAGATTTAGAGAGGATGTGAACTCAGAGTGGAGAGAGCATATGAAGTTTGATGAAGTGACACTCGATACAGAAACTGAAGGGGAAAATCGGTGAAGTAGATCATTGAGAAAACTGGCATGGTACTTAGGCAGGTGGTAAAGAACCAGAATTTTAAATGAGAGGTGCGCTTTCTGCTGGAACTCACTGGATTGGATCAGTAGCCCTGGCTATTTATTTTCCCTTTCCACTTCCGAGTATGGGAACACAGTTGAAAACGTTTTAAAACAAGAGTCTCCTCCCTTTTCATAACATAATGCTAGAAATCAAACTTTTTCCATTTAGGTCATCCAGTCTGAAGGAAAGGTATAATGTATCCCCTAAGGTTACACCCTACATTATTCCAGCAATGTGCTTAACTTGAGCCTTTGGAGAGAACAATGTTTTCCATTTCTATTTCCTACACGAGCCATGCAAGTGAGTTCTCGGATCAGACTGAACATTTAATGCTAACTTGGGGGCCGTCTTGTGTTATGAGCTCACACCCACTACAATTTGAATCAAGACCACCAAAACACATTTCGGGCTTAAGGCCAATAGAGAACGGATGTCCCTAAATGTCATAACACTGGGTTGGATTCAAGCCCAAGGACTAGTGGTAAACAGTAATTGTGTTACCCATCTCCCATTACAAATTGTTTGTTAAAGGGGGCAGCACGGTGGCGCAGTGGTTAGCACTGCTGCCTCGGCGCTGAGGACCCGGGTTTGATCCCGGCCCCGGGATATTGTCTGTGTGGACTTTGCACATTCTCCCCATGTTTGCGTGGGTCTCACCCCCACAACCCAAAAATATGTGAGGGGTCTGTGGATTGGCCACACTAAATTACCCCTTAATTGGAAATAAAAAGAATTAGGTACTCTAAATTAATTTTTTTACATTTTTGTTAAAGTTTATAGGAATATTTGTTATTCTCACAGCAATAATAAATGTTTGTACATGTACTTACTTGAGTTTGGGTGTTAAACCATCTAAATTAATTGACCGAAGATATGAAGAATAAGGACATCAAGAAACATTTTGGAAAAACTGAATACTCTCAAAGAATCCAAAATGTTGATTCCTCTTCCATAACTGTAAAAAAGGTAAACAGGGCTCCACAGAGCAATCACTCCAAATGAAAAAGCTATCATATGTAAATTTTCATCTGCGCAAATGTTCCCTTCTTATGTATGAGATAAAGTACAAAGCAAATTCGAAACTAATGAAAATCAGCAATAATTCTAAACCCTGAAATTCAGCAAGAGTTCGACTGGTATCCTGCTGTATCTCTTGCAGGAGAATAGTTGCATCCCTCCAGAAAATGACAAAATAGCTGAAAATTGCCACAAATGCTATTTCCTTGGGATCCCATTGGTCTCCAGTCAGTGGGAGAACAGTTGCACCCTTGTAGAATTTCAGGCCTTAATTTTTTTTTTTCGTTCATGGGATGTGGGCATCACTAACTGGGCCAGCATTTATTGCCCATCCCTGAGAGTCAACCACATTGCTGGAATCATACGTAGGCCAGACCAGGTAAGGATGATAGATTTCCTTCCCCAAAGGGAAGCTGAATTAGTGGTGAACCAGGTGGTTTTTTACAACAATCAGCAATGGTTTCATGGTCGTCATTAGTCCTTTATTTCCAGATTTTTATTGAATTCAAATTTCACCATCTGTCATGGTCCCCAGACCATTACCCTGGGTCTCTGTATTACTAGTCCAGCGACAATGCAACTGCCTCCCATTTCCTGTGTTTAATCATTCACCCTGCCTCAAATGGAAACTCTGACATTGATGTTTATCTTGATAAAATGATAAAACCACAAACATAGAAAAAAAGCTTCAGCTATGTATTTACCACGTTTTGCTTAGTAAAGCTTCTTCGAAATCATAATGTTATATAGAGGAGTGTTCACATGGAGTCTTCATTCTGGTCTTTAAAATTTTTGAAACTGACTAACCAGGGACAAAACAACAATATTCTCCATCTTCTGGATCCAATTTAACTCTAATTTTATATTTTAAGTAAAATTCAGAAATAAAACCCAGATGCAGAGTATTCAAAAGAATGGTTTGTCCAATTACTCATATAGAGATATTAGACATTTAACTTTAGCGATGCCGTGAAAGCTGGGCATATTGGTGAGCCAAACAGTCCAGGAATATCTTCAGTTTAATCTTGTTTGTACTGGGCTAGCTGATTTGGTAAATTAGCAGTTGACTTCAGTATCCAAGCAAAAAGAGGAAAGTCCAACAGAGTTCCTGCTCCTGATCACCATTCATGACACATGCTGGAAGTAATGTATGTATGAATATTAGGAGAGGACAGGATCCTGTAATTCCACTCAACAGTTAATTCAGTGACAGCATTCTGCAGGCTGATTGATACGTGAAGAATAGCTACTTGCGTGTGGTACCTGAAGGCAATCAATGCTCACTGAAACATTTCCCAGCAAGGACTTTCCTCAGGCAACATCAGAAACCTAGTAAGAAAAATAATGCAAATGCATCATTTGACAGCCCATTGATTGTAAAGTAATATAAAGTAACTTCTGTGTATAAATAATTGAGAAATTAACATTACCCAATAACAATCTAAATATTTATGTTCTTGTACAGTGAGTAACCATAATAATATAATATTTTAATGATTTTTTAAATATTATTTCTTTTAACTTCTTGCATTTATCTATATTTGATAGTTTTATAACAAGAAACCTTTTGATATTTTTAATTAAATAATAGTGGGTAAATTTTGGATTGATAACAGTAAATTGAACTTTATTGGAAAAATATTTCTTATAAATATTAATTATGAGACTTTCCTTGAGCTACAACATATCACATCTATGATTTGATATTTCCAATACTTCACCTTATAAATAATAAATTTTTGAAATAGTTAATAGTTATCAAAGTAAATGTTAATATTGGAGAATTAAACACTACCTCGTGACAACATCAAACAAAACCCAGTTAGGTATAGCACAGCCAAACGTGAGGTAAAGGTTTCCCTATTTTGCCCCAGTAACATACCTCATGACAACATGAAAAAAGAAGCTTGTACTAAATGTTCCAGGGCCCTGACTAGCCAAGCATCCAAGGCTTTTTCTTACCGAGATTGCAACTTTGTCCAAATTTACGCTAGCTCATCACTAAAAACTAGATTCCGAATTCCCAGAGTCAGTTCACAATAAGTACCTGCTTAAAAAGGAGTTATTAATCCTAAAAATCTAGGCAGGATTCAAATTCAGATCCAGGTATCGCTGTTAAGACATTCGGGAATATTAACTGCTTGGGAAAGAATTGCCTGCCTATTGTAGAATCCAGCTACTTTTATTTAATTCAAATCAATGAGATGAAAATCTCACAAATATAAAATCAGGAGTCGGCCATTTAGCCCCTTGAGTGTATTTCACTATTCAATGAGACCATGGCCGAGTTGTGCCCTAATTCCGTGTACTATAATGGGCAAGTGATCTGCTAAGCCCAGGTTGTGAAGGTGAAAATGTACTGCACTTGCAAAACCACATTACAGTGCCAAGTCTGTTTAACAAAGTTATCAGTAAATATTTACTTTTATATCTGTTACTAAAATCATTTTTCAATCAATATTAGGAAATCAATATATAGTTTCTTCGAAGTATGTATATGGGCAGGATGCTCCGTTTTGCCGGGGGTTTCCCGACGGCGAGGGGCTGCCCCACAATGGGAAACCCCATTGACCGGCCGGCGTAACAGAGCGCCCCGCCGGCGGGGTGAAGCAGAAATGTGGCACAGCGGGGCGGAGAATCCCGCCCATGTTTTTTAGAATTTACTGAGCTTCAAATAAAATATCAGGGGCGAAGTTCTCCGTAATCGGCGCGATGTCCGCCGACCGGCGCCCAAAACGGCGCGAATCCCACCTGAATCGCGCTGCCCCAAACGTCGCTAAGTCTCCGGCCCGGAATGGGCTAGCAGCGGCGTGACGCTATTCGCGCTGGCTCAAAAGGCACGCTGCTCCCCCACCCGACCAGAAGACCCGGCCGGATGGCCGCCCGCCGCTCAGCCCCGAGGTTCCAGTCCCGCGACATTGAGGCGCTCCTGGACGCAGCGGAGCAGAGGAGTGAGGCCCTGTATCCCGGACACGGCCGCAGAGTCGCCCCACGCCACAGCCGGCATCTGTGGAGGGAGGTGGCAGAGGTCGTCAGTGCTGTGACCCTGACACCACGGACAGGCACCCAGTGCCACAAGAAGGTGAACGACCTTGTCAGGGCAGCCAGGGTGAGTCCCCCCCCCCTCCCTGCCCGATATCCATATCCCCCATATCCCATATCCCCCCTCCCCCATATCCCCCCTCCCCCATATCCCCCCTTCCCCATATCTCCCCTTTCCCATATCCCCCCTCCCCCATATCCCCAAGTGAACCCAGCCCTAACCTTAACCTCTGCAATACATGCCCAACCGATGGCGTGCATTCTTATACCTGTCTAACACTGTTGCCTTTTACCCCTGCCATCAGCCCCCACAGGAGAAGTGCGCACACAACACCAGGGAGCATGTGAGAGCTGGAGGAGGCCCAGCTGATGAGAGGCCACTGACCGAACTTGAGGAAAGAGCCCTAGAACTGGCTGGCGGACCTGAGGACCGGGCGGTTGCCGATGCAGAGGTCGGGGGCCCCCCAGCAAGTGAGCCACCGACAGCCCGTCCCCATATCCCCCTCCCCCATATCCCCCCTCCCCCATGTCCCCCATACCCCCCCCTCCCCCATACCCCCACTCCCCCATATCACCTGATCACTGCCTGCGTGTCGAACCAGTCTTGCTTCATTGTGTCTCACAGGAGCAAACGTCGAGGCACCCATACCCGCAGATGCAGAACGCCCGCATGATGCCCCTCGGAGACCACGGGAGACGGAAAGTCCCGGACCCTCTGGGACGTTAGCCCCACATGATGCCCCTCGGAGACCACGGGAGACGGAGAGACCCGGACCCTCTGGCATACGACGCCCGCATGATGCCCCTCGGAGACCACGGGAGACGGAGAGACCCGGACCCTCTGGCACACGACGCCCGCATGATGCCCCTCGGAGACCACGGGAGACGGAGATACCTGGAGCAACAGGGAGACGACGCCCCCGTCTCATGCGGGTGCGGCGACGCAGGCGTGTGCCACCCAGCGACGAGAGGGGCAGCCACAGGCCCCCGTCACAGCCGAGCCACGAAACCACAACCCAGGACACCCCTACCCAGGAAACTGAAATACAGGACAGTGACAGATTGAATGGGTGGAGACGAACCGCCACCCCAAAGTGCCATGGACTCAGAGTCGGACGATGCGCACGACACAACGCCACTGCTGTCTCCAACACCCTCCACCATCGCAGAGACGCTCACCTCAGTTGGGCACTTTAGTGATGAGGCGTCTGGTACACTCACTGGTGCGCACAACACAGCCGTCCCGGTACAGCAGGTGGAGGTAGGAGCAGCAGAAGGGCCGGGCGGTCGGAGGGCAGCCCAGCCCAAGCGAACATCTGCCGCCCAGATGGATCCCGGGTTCCTGGAGTTACCACACCCACACATAGATCCGATGCAACCACCGAACCTGGGACGAGCGAAGAGGGTGACGGCCGGCTTGCGGCGGCTGCAGTCGCAGGTGGAGGAGCCCACCTGCGTCCAGGAGCTGGCAGTGGTGCCGGTCATGCGTGCCACCCAGGCCGACACCGCACGGGTGGCGTCCGCGGTGGAGGCAATGGGTGCGACGGTGTCAGACATGGGGAGCAGTTTGCGAGGCCTGGGGCTTTCCGTGCAGGCGGCGTCTGTGGCCCAGAACATGGCTGCCCTCTCACAGGAGGCCATGAGCCAGCGGCAGATGGCAGAGGGGCTCAACTCCGTGGCACAGTCTCAGCAGGCCATGGCCCAGTCTCTGCAGGCCATGGCCCAGTCTCAGCAGGGCATCGCTGAGGGCATCGGCGCCATTGCCCATGTGCGAGCCGGCGTCGCACAGTCACAGACAGGGATTGCCAACTCCCTGAGCTCCATGGCTGCAAACCTGCAGACCCTTGTCGATACCAGCACGGGCCTCCAGGACTGGCAGCGCCAGATGTCCGTTCGTATCCCCCACTCATGTAGAGGTCTGGGGGCCATCGGGCACCCCGAGGGAGGAGGAGGTGCTGGGGCCCGTTCCGGGTCCCATTGTAGGGGAGGTCCCGGAACACCTCAACACCTCAGGCTCCCCCCCCCTTCTGTCCCAGGTGCATCGGGTGGGCAACGGGCAGGACTGGCTGGCAGCTCGCCATCCCAGTTGCCCGGGCCGCAGCCTGGCCCATCTAGGCCAGGACGCCCCAGGAAACGGCCGCCAAAGGGATCCCGTGTCAGAAATCACAGGAGTCCCCGTCCAGCTCTGCTGTACCGTCTGGGGAACCACGTAGACGGAGTCAAAGGGGCCGTAAGGCCAAACAATTAGACACTGAGTAAGTTGGCACGGGTGCAGGGCACAGATGAGTTTTAGGGGCTAGGGCACGTGCATGAACTGCTTTCGTTATTAAAGTCAATGTTACACCTACAGAAGCTGGCTTTGTGCTCTGTCCAAAGCGTGCGGGGGTGTCATGTACGTTGAGCGCAAGTGTGTGTGTGAGGGGTGGTCTTACCTCAGCCCCAGGTGAGTCTGCCCCCTTCCCCCTGGGCCGCCATCAACATCCCCCCGGGCAGAGGACGGGACCGTGCGCTGCAGTGTCACAGCCGCATGCAGGGATGGTCCGGGTGGGTGGTGGTACTGTGGCCATGGGTCAGACATCGTCCAACGATGTGGAGCCAGGAGCTCATCGCAGGGCGGGTTGTCATCATCCCCCATGGCCTGCAATAGACACGCGTCCACCGGCAACTGTGTGAGCCTGGCCGTTGTGCCGCAGGTGGATCGGCAATGGGGGTGTGTGTGCATGCGGGTGGGGTTGGGGAGAGGGGTGAGGGTGCTGGGTGGGTGGATGGGTGTGGGGTGTGGGTGGTCAGGTGTTGCCATGGTGTGCGGTCTGTGGCCATACTACCCGATTCCCACGCCCATCTAGTCAGTGAAGCGGGCGGCTATCAGCCTGCCCCATTCCCGCTGGCCCAGCCGGTAACGGTGGACAGCCACCCGCCCATGTCTAGCCCGTCTGCCCTGACCATTGCCCCCATCCTCCTCATCTGGGGAGGACTGCGCCTCTTCCTGCTGCTCCCCCACTCCGCCGTCCTCTGTCTACGGCACATCGCCCCTCTGCTGGGCTATGTTGTGCAGGACGCAGCACACCACAATGATGCGGCCGACCCTATCTGACCGATACTGGAGGGCGCCCCCAGAGAGGTCCAAGCACCTGAAACGCATCTTCAGCACGCCAAAGCACCTCTCTATCACTCCCCTTGTCGCTACATGGGCATCATTGTAGCGGTTCTCCGCCTCATTGCGTGGCCTCCGTATAGGCGTCATCAGCCACGATCGCAATGGGTAGCCCCTGTCGCCCAGCAACCAGCCCCTCAGCCGGGGATGGCGTCCCTCGTACATGCCGGGGATGGATGACCGCGACAACACGGATGAGTCGTGTACACTGCCCGGGTAACGGGCGCAGACGTGCAGGATCATCATGCGGTGGTCGCAGACCGCCTGTATGTTCATCGAATAGGTCCCCTTCCTATTGGTGAACACGGCCCTGTTATCTGCAGGTGGCCGCACGGCGACGTGCATCCCATCAATCGCGCCCTGGACCATGGGGATCCTGGCCACGGCAGAGAAGCCCACGGCCCGGGCATCTTGGCTGGCCCGGTCCACAGGGAGGCGGATGTAGTGGTGCGCAATGGCATGTAGGGCGTCTGTCACTGCCCGGATGCATTGGTGCACCGATGTCTGCGATATGCCGGACAGGTCCCCACTCGGTGCCTGGAATGACCCAGGTGCATTAAAGTTCAGGGCCACCGTAACTTTGACGGACACGGGGAGAGGGTGTCCCCCGCCAGTGCCACACGGTGACAAGTGTGCCAGCAGATCGCAGATGTGTGCCACGGTTTCCCGGCTCATCCGGAGTCTCCTCCTGCATTCCCAGTCCGTGAGGTCCTGGTACGACAGCCGGGGCCGGTACACACGGGGTCTCCTCGGGTGCCTCCGTTGCCGTGGGGCCGCGACGTCCTCCTCCCACTCCTCATCCTGTCGGGCGGGTGTCCCTCCAGCCTGGGCAGCTGCCGCCTGCCCTTCTGCGGCAGCCTGCACCGCCTCTCTGGCACGCTCCTCCTCCTCATCCAGGGCAACATGGACATTAGCGGCTGCCGCCACGGTGGCCAACATCGCTGGCTGACCGGAAAACATGATGGCCTGCAAAGGGGGGGGGGGGGGGACGACGACATGTCATCATTGCCCATACCCCCTCCACCCCCCCAGCCAGGTGGCATGGACCGAATGGGTCCGACTGTTGGAGGCTGGCACCTGGCCAGGTGGACCAACTCACTAGCCCTCGCACCTCCCTCCCCGGCACGCACCTCCCCCCCCCCCCTCCCCAGCACGCACCTCCCCCCCCCCCCCCTCCCCAGCACGCACCCCCCCCCCCCCGGCACACACCTCCCCGCCCCCCTCCCCGGCACGGACCCCCACCCCGGCACGCACCTCCCCGTCCCCCTCGCTAGCACGCACCCCCGTCCCCCCCCACCCCGGCACGCACCTCCCTGTCCCCCTCCCCGGCACGCACCTCTCCGTCCCCCTCCTCAGCACGCACCTCCCCGTCCCCATCCCCCTCCCAGCATGGACCCGTCCCCCACCCCGGCACGCACCTCCCCGTCCCCCTCCTTAGCACGCACCCCCCCACCCCCCCCACCCCGGCACGCACCTCCCTGTCCCCCTCCCCGGCACGCACCTCCCCGTCCCCCCCCTCAGCACGCACCTCCCCGTCCCCATCCCCCTCCCCGGCACGGACCCGTCCCCCACCCCGGCACGCACCTCCCCGTCCCCCTCCCTAGCACGCACACCCCACCCCGGCACGCACCTCCCTGTCCCCCTCCCCGGCACGCACCTCCCCATCCCCCTCCTCAGCACGCACCTCCCCGTCCCCATCCCCCTCCCCGGCACGGACCCGTCCCCCTCCCCGGCACGCACCTCCCCGTCCTCCTCCCTGGCACCGCCCCCCCCCCCTCCCCGTCCCCCTCCCCGGCACGCACCCCCCACCCCGTCCCCCTCCCCGGCACGGACCCCCCGTCCCCCTCCCCGGCAGTCATCCTCCCGTCCCCGCCACTCACCCCCCCCTCCCGGGACTCCCCCGGAGCCCACCTCACTCTAACCCCCCCCCCAGCCGCACACACACACACACACAACCCGACACACACCTCTCTCCCACACATACAGACTGCGGCCACACCATCACCTCTCCAGCGGCCAACCCCCCAGGCCGTCACCCACCTCCACGTTGGTCGGTGTCAACCATGAGCACTGGTTGATGCCGATTTAAAGGTGTTTTGGATAGTCAGAGGCTTTTACCCGGGGTAGAGGGGTTAATTACTAGGGGGCATAGGTTTAAGGTGAGGGGGCAAGGTTTAGAGTAGATGTACGGGGCAAGTTTTTTACGCAGAGGGTAGTGGGAACCTGGAACTCGCTACCAGAGGAGGTGGTGGAAGCAGGGACGATAGTGACATTTAAGGGGCATCTTGACAAATACACGAATAGGATGTGAATAGAGGGATACGGACCCAGGAAGTGTAGAAGATTGTAGTTTAGTCGGGCAGCATGGTCGGCACGGGCTTGGAGGGCCGAAGGGCCTGTTCCTGTGCTGTACATTTCTTTGTTCTTCTTTGTTCTTTTGATTTATGCCGACGTGACCCATGGTCACGTCGGCGGGACTTCGGCCCATCCGGACGGGAGAATATCGGCAGCCCCGAAATCCATTGCCTCGTGCACACCCGTGCCATTCTCCGAGGTGTGCGGCGCGATTGACGCCCCGTCGACTTTTCTCCCTTCGGAGAATTCGGAGGGCAGCGAGGGTGGGATTCACGACGGCCCACGGCGATTCTCCGACCCGGTGGGGGGTCGGAGAATCCCGCCCCTCATGTTTTATTTAATTTAATTTCCATCATCTGGCGTGGTAGGATTCGAACCCAGGTCCCCAGAGCATTACCCTGGGTCTCTGGATAACTGGTCTAGTCACAATACCACTGCACTGCCACCTCACTCTGAAAGATACCAATGGGCTACATTTAACACCAAAGTAGAGGAGGCTTGACTACAGGCACCTCCCTGCACTCTAGACGGTCTCATATGGCATCTTTCATTCATGTATTCATATCACCTTGGTTCCACCTGTTCTCCATCCTCAGATTATTCTAACCCTGACTCCAGAGATGCTCTTCACCTGCCCACGCCCAATGGGTCTCTGCACAGAGCGTGAGCCAGACAAGAGATGCAACACATGTAAGAACTGAAAGATTGAGACTCATTATCAGGCAACCTTTCCCTACTAAAATCCCAAAGTATTAGTATTGAATCCATTGCATGTTTTTACAATATATACTTTGGAGAAAATTCCAAGCCTAAATTTTGTTGCTGTGCTCCTTGTGGGTGTACCTGCTCCTGCCACACAAGTGACTTCTGGGACTGTTATCCCTGCCCTGTGAAAGGCTCTGTTGCTCACATCTATACTCCACTCTGCCTAGGCCTGTATTCTTATTCTATGGGCGCGATCTGCCAGCTACGTCGCGCCCACCCAGAAACTCAACGTGGCCAGGAGAAGTCCCACGCCGGCTTCCCAGCAACCACGGCACCTCGTGAAACCTACTAATGTAGAATCCTATCGACAATGGGCTGGGCCAGGCGGGCTTAAGTAGGTTTTAAACCTATTTAAGAGTGCTTACCCGCAATCTACCAGCCTCCACAGGGAGGCCTCAACTGGGCAACATTCAGTATTTGTCCACTCAAACGTGGACCAGGGCGTCTCCCTAGCAATTGGAGGCCCTGGGGTGGTCATAATAAGAACAATAATCGCTTATTGCCACAGGTAGGCTTCAATGAAGTTACTGTGAAAAGCCTCTAGTCGCCACATTCTGGCACCTGTTTGGGGAGGCCGGTATGGGAATTGAACCCGCGCTGCTGATATTGTTCTGCATTACAAGCCAGCTGTTTAGCCCTCTGTGCTACACCAGTCCCAGAATAGATATGGATAGGGCAGGGTAGCCCCCTGGCCCAACACCCCCCCAATTGTTGGCACTTTCACCCTGGCACTACCAAGGAGGACAGGGACTACATAGCAATGTGCCCTCACTTTGGGGGGGTGGCGATATGCATCACTGTAAATGCACAAGGGGTTAATGTAAATACACTAAGACTAGAGGGAGCACCAGAGACATCATGGCATGCAGACATACAGCTAATGAACACATAGAATAGGACACGACCAATGGGCAGTCAGGACACCCAGAGGCGACACTACCACAAGGGGGCAACCCATATAAAAGGACAGGGCACACAAGCTCTTTCTCTTTCTACAAGCGACACTCAGAGAGAAGGACAGGGGCAGATCAGAAGCATCACACCCACCGCATGGCTTAGAGCAGACTGGTTTGACTGAGTTACTATAGCAAGATTAGCAGGAGAGACGAACTCAAGTAGGAGAATTGTTAACTGTTCAATAAACGTGTTAAAGCTATCTCCAAGTCTGAACCTTCCTTTGTGAGAGCATACATCAAGGAAGCAGCTCATGCTACATGAAGAAGCATAACACAACATGGGGCTGTGCCCATATGTGACACATTGCCAATGGGTGGGGGATGTGGGGGACCCACAAGCTACCTTGGAGATCGGGGCACCCTTTCAAAATGGCGGCCCACTCTGAGTTCAGCTCTCCAGTGATTTTTTGTTTTTAATCCACCAATCCACCGAGCCTGCACATCTTTGGGTTGTGGGGGCGAAACCCATGCAAGCACAGGGAGAATGTGCAAACTCCATGCGAACAGTGACCCAGAGCCGAGATCGAACCTGGGACCTCGGCGCCATGGGACTACAGGGCTAACCCACTGCGCCACTGTGCTGCCCATGCTCCCCAGTGATGAAAATAATTCTAAATTGAGAAACTCCCCAGGGCCTAAAAAGTGACTACGGGCGCAATTTTCCGGAAAGGTTTTTATGTGTTGTAGCGAGCGGGAATTGCCGCGCGCTTCAGGCTCTCGGCCCAGCGAAGCCGGCAACGTTATTCAATGTTAATTGGTCCACTTAACAAGGCCTCACGGGCTTCTCGCCGTAAATGAAGGCTCCCCAGCTGATTCACCTGCACCGCTAACAAGGTCGAGCAGCACTTAAGCTGCACTTGCTCAGCCAACCCCAGCCAGTTCACAACAATGGCATCGAGACCAGCCCCAAGATTTGGAGACGCTGACCTGGGAGGCTGCTAGACGCAGTGGAGGCCAGGAGGGATGTCCTGTTCCCCCAAGGGTCCATGAGGGTCAGCCATAGGGCGGGCAGTGCTGCCTGGGAAGAGGTGGCGGAAGCTGCCAGCTCAGGGAGTGTGACCAGGAGGATTGGCCTCCAGTGCAGGAAGGTCAAATACCTAAACCGGACAGCATGAGTGAGTAGACACCAACTGCCCCTTCTGCCGCCAAGGGAACGTCTACCCCTTCCCCCAAGTGAGCTGGGGCCCTCCGGCCTCAAGAGTCCCCAGAGGGTGGGGAATTGTCAAAAACAATAAAACCTTTGTGCACATCCAGTATGATGCCTCTCACCTTTTTCACCACCTTTTTCCGCAATGCGGGCTGACCTCCGAACCCTTGGCCCATCTCTCCAGGTAGCTCCCTCTCCCCGTGGCGCTCACCCACCCTACGGCTGTGGGCATTATTTCCCTGCATTATGGGACATCTACTCTCCCCCAGTCTTGCCATGTGTACAGTGACCCAGCTCACTGCCCCAAGTGCTCATAAACATCCACTTACATTCCCCATCCACAGATCACAACCACTTTCTTCACTCCGTCAAGTGCTCTATTATTTCAAACTACAGTTCCCCTAAATTCTCTTCGGCTCGTAGTCCAATGCTTTGAAGTACCCAGCCCAAATTCTCCCTGACACCACCAAGCCACATACTTCCAACCCCAGCTCCACAGATTTTGTATTACTCAGACATGCTATACCAGCACTGAAACAGCGTGTCCGTAGTACCGAACATGCAAGCTGGTGCAATTTGGCTGCCATCTTTCTATATTCCCTGGTCTTTGACAATTTAATGGAATAAATGAGATAGATGTTGGAGAGAAATCAGAGGAGAGGCTTACATAAAGACTGAAAGAAAGATATGAGAAAGATATTCTGATATAGACCAATTTGAAAGTGTGACAACTATACAAAGTAAAGAGGCTTGTATCCACTAGAGTTTAGAACAGTAAGGTGACGATCCAGAGGGGTCTTGACAGGGTGTGGATGTTTTAAAAAAATAATTTTTATTAAAGTTTTCACAAAATATCAACAACAAGATGTAAAAGGAACCCAATAGAATTAAATACAAAACAAAACAAAACAACCCAGTGCCCCCCTCCCCCGATACATAAATAATAAATTAACACCCGCCTAAACACATAGCAAACAGAGCAAATATATACACCCCCTCAGATCCCCCAGTGCAGACAAACAAAAATAAAATAGGACCCATCCCCTCCTCCCCCGGGCTGCTGCTGCTGCTGACCATTGTCTATCGTTCTGCCAGGAAGTCTAGAACGGTAGCCACCGCCTGAAGAACCCTTGCATCGATCATCTGAAGACAAATTTCACCCTCTCCAATTTAATAAACCCCGCCATATCGTTGATCCAGGATTCCACACTTTGGGGCCTCGCATCCTTCCACTGAAGAAGAATCCTTCGCCGGCCTACCAGGGACGCAAAGGCCAGAATACCGGCCTCTTTCGCCTCCAGCACTCCCGACTCCTCTGCAACCCCAAATATTGCGAGCCCCCAGCCCGGTTTGACCCTGGATCCTACCACCCTCGACACCGTCCTCGCTACACCCTACCAAAATTCCTCCAGCGCTGGGTATGCCCAGAACATATGGGTGTGGTTTGCTGGGCTCCCTGAGCACCTAACCCTGAGTACCTCTCCCCCAAAGAACCGGCTCATCCTTGTCCCAGTCATGTGTGCCCTGTGCAGCACCTTAAACTGTTTGAGGCTGAGCCTCGCGCACGAAGAGGAAGAGTTCACCCTCGCTAGGGGATTTGCCCACGTCCCCTCCTCGAACTCCTCCCCCAACTCCTCCCACTTACCTTTCAGCTCCTCCACCGAGGCCTCCTCCTCCTGCATCACCTGGTACGTTGCCGAGAGCTTCCCCTCTCCAACCCACACCCCCGAGAGCACCCTGTCCTGTACTATGCGTGGCGGCAGCAGCGGGAATTCCACCACTTGCCACCTGGCAAACGCCCTTACCTGTAGATACCTAAAGGTGTTTCCCGGGGGGAGCCCGTACTTCTCCAGCTCACCCAGGCTCGCGAACTTCCCGTCCACAAACAGGTCCCCCAACCTTCTTATCCCTGCCCTGTGCCACCCCGAAAACCCTCCATCTATTCTCCCTGGGACAAACCGGTGGTTCCCCCGTATCAGGGTCCACACCGATGCCCCCACGTTCCCCCCTGTGCCTTCTCCATTGCCCCCAGATTTTGAGGGCAGCCACCACCACCGGGCTCGTGGTATACCTCATTGGAGGGAGCGGCAGCGCGTCGTTGCCAGCGCCTCCAGACTCGTACCCTCACAAGAGCCCCGTCTCCAGCCTCTTCCATGCTGCCCCCTCCCCCTCCATCACCCACTTGCGCACCATCGCCGCATTGGCGGCCCAGTAGTACCCAGAGGTTGGGCAGCGCCAGCCCCCCCCCCATCCCTACCCCGCTCCAGGAACACCCTTCTCACCCTCGGAGTCCCTCGCGCCCACACAAACCCCGTTATGCTCCTGTTGACCCGCCTAAAGAAGGCCTTCGGGATAAGAATGGGGAGGCACTGGAACAGGAACAAAAACCTTGGGAGCACCGTCATCTTGACTGACTGCACCCTACCCCTCCTCCATTTGCTCCACCAGCCTCGTGAAATTAAGTCTATGCAGGGCCCCCCAGCTCCTGGCCACCTGGACCCCCAAATACCTGAAGCTCCTCTCCGCCCTTTTTAGTGGGAGCTCGCCAATCCCCCTCTCCTGGTCCCCTGGGTGAATCACGAACAACTCATTCTTCCCCATGTTGAGCTTGTACCCTGAGAAATCCCCGAACTCCCTGAGGATCCTCATTACCTCCGGCATTCCCCCCACCGGGTCCGCCACATATAGCAGCAAGTCGTCCGCATAGAGCGACACCCTATGCTCCTCCCCACCCCACACCAGCCCCCTCCAGTTCCTCGACTCTCTCAGTGCCATAGCCAGGGGTTTAGTCGCCAGTGCGAAGAGCAGGGGGGACAGGGGGGACCCCTGCCTCGTCCCTCGATGCAACCAAAAGTATTCAGACCTCCTCTTGTTCGTGGCCACACTCGCCATCGGGATCTCGTACAACAGCCTAACCCACCTGACGAACCCCTCCCCAAACCCGAACCTCTTCAGCACCTCCCACAAGTACCCCCACTCTACCCTATCGAAGGCCTTCTCAGCGTCCATCGCCGCCATTATCTCCGCCTCCCCCTCCCTCGCCGGCTTCATAATAACGTTCAGGAGCCTCCGCACATTCGTGTTCAACTGTCTCCCCTTCACGAACCCAGTCTGGTCATCGTGGATGACCTGCGGCACCCAATCCTCAAATCTCGTGGCTAAGACCTTCGCCAGCACCTTGGCATCTACATTTAACAACAAAATCAGCCTGTAAGACCCACACTGCAGGGGATCCTTGTCCTGCTTCAGGATCAAGGAGATCAGTGCCCGGGACATTGTCGGGGGCAAAGCCCCTCCCCCCCCTCCCTTGCCTCATTGAAGGTCCTAACAAGCAACGGGCCAACAAGTCCACATATCTCTTGTAGAAACCGTCCGGCAGTTTATCCAAAGAAGACCGATACAATTCCTCATAAAGTCCCTGAAGACCCCATTGATGCCAACCCCACTCCACACCACACTCCCTCCCCTATCCTTAACTCCCCCGATCTCCCTAGCTGCGTCCCGCTTCCGAAGCTGATGCGTCAGCATCCAACTTGCCTTTTCTCCATATTCATAAATCGCCCCCTGGGCCTTCCTCCACTGCGCCTCCGCCTTCCTGGTGGTCAACAGCTCGAATTCGGCCAGGCTACGCCTCTCCCTCAACAGTCCCTCCTCCGGCACCTCTGCATACCTCCTGTCTACCCTCACCGTCTCCCCCACCAGCCTCTCCCTCTCCCTCTGCTCTCTCCTTTCCTTGTGGGCCCTAATGGAGATCAGCTCTCCCCTAACCACCGCCTTCAGCGCCTCCCAGACCATCCCAACTCGGACCTCCCTGTTATCGTTGGCCTCCAGGTATCTCTCTATGCTTCCTCGGACCCGCTCGCTCACCTCCTCGTCCGCCAACAGCCCCACCTCCAAGCGCCACAACAGGCGCTGGTCCCTCTCCTCCCCCAGCTCTAGGTCTACCCAATGCGGGGCATGATCCAAAATGGCTATCGCCGAGTACTCGGTATCCTCTACTCTCGCAATCAGCGCCCTGCTCATAACAAAAAAGTCGATCCGGGAATAGGCCTTATGAACGTGCGAGAAGAATGAAAATTCCTTAGCCCCCAGCCTTGCAAATCTCCAAGCGTCCACCCCTCCCATCTGGTCCATAAACCCCTCAGCACTTTAGCCACCACCGGCCTCCTACCCGTCCTAGATCTGGAGCGATCCAGTGCCGGATCCAACACCGTGTTAAAGTCCCGTCCCCCCATTATCAGGCCCCCCACTTCCAAGTCCGGGATCCGACCCAACATGCGCCGCATAAAACCCGCATCGTCCCAGTTCGGGGCGTACACGTTGACCAGCACCACCCTCTCCCCTTGCAGCTTACCACTTACCCTTACGTACCTGCCGCCATTGTCTGTCACAATGCTCGACGCCTCAAACGACACCCTCTTTCCCACCAAGGTCGCCACCCCCCGCCTTTTGGCATCCAGCCCCGAATGAAACACCTGACCTACCCACCCTTTCCTCAATCTTACCTGGTCTGCCACCTTCAGGTGTGTCTCCTGGAGCATGACCACATCCGCCTTCAGCCCTTTCAGGTGAGTGAACACCCGGGCCCGCTTAACCAGCCCGTTCAATCCCCTTACGTTCCAGGTTATCAGCCGGATCAGGGGCTACCCGCCCCCTCCCCCGCCGACTAGCCATATGCCCCGCCTCGGCCAGCCACGCGCCCGCGCCCCACGCCCGTTCCCCACGGCGGCAGACCACAAGTCCCAACCCCCTCTACTCGCTCCAGCTCCCCCTTGACCATACCAGCAGCAACCCGGTTCCCCCCAACCCCCAGCTAGGACCCCTCCTTGCTGCATTACTCCCCCATTGCACTCCCGCAAGTCAGCTGACTCCTGCTGACCCCGGCCGCTCCCGCCTCTCCTTCGACTCCTCCCATTGTGGGACTTCCCCTCCCCCTCCATTATCCACCCGCAGGCTCTCCGCCTCCCCCTTCCATCCCAAGCGCGGGAAAAAACCCACGCATCCCCGCCCCGGCCCCACCTCCTCCAGCCTTCAGCGCGGGAAAAAGCCCACGCTTTCCACCTGCCCGGCCCCGCCTCCTCTGGCGCAGCTCCTTTTACAGGCCCAGTCCCCTCACCCCCGACTCAGGCCTCCCCCTACCCCACGGGGCCCCATCCCCCCTACCGGCCACCCACCCCCTACTCCGTTTACTTGCCCCCTTCCAAGAGCCCACCCAACAGACCCAACCAAAACAGTGCCCAACCCACCCTAACCACTCACACCGAACAACAAATAAACAAGAACAAAGAACCCTCCCTCAAAATGTAACACAACAACAACAATCCCCGACCATCCCCACACCCGACCCCCCATCCCGACCCTCAGTTTGTGTCCAACTTCTCGGCCTGAACAAAGGCCCACGCCTCCTCCGGGTACTCAAAATAATGGTGCCGGTCCTTGTAGGTGACCCACAGACGCGCCGGCTGCAGCATGCCAAACTTCACCCTCTTCCTGTGCAGCACCGCCTTCGCCCGGTTGTACCCGGCCCTCTTCTTCGCCACCTCCGCGCTCCAGTCCTGATATATTCAAACCTCCGCGTTCTCCCACCTGCTGCTCCTCTCTTTCTTGGCCCACCTGAGTATGCACTCCCGATCAGCAAATCGATGAAACCGCACCAGCACAGCCCGCGGCGGCTCGTTAGTCTTGGGCCTCCTCGCCAGCACTCTATGGGCCCCTTCCAGCTCCAGGGGCCCCTGGAAGGACCCCGCTCCCATCAGCGAGTTTAACATGGTGACCACATAGGCCCCCACATCCGACCCCTCCAGCCCCTCCGGAAGGCCCAGGATCCGCAGATTCTTCCACCTCGACCGATTCTCCATCTCCTCAAACCGTTCCTGCCATTTCTTGTGGAGCCTCCACCTTTACCACTAGGCCCAAGATCTCGTCCTCGTTATCTGAGATCTTTTGTCGGACCTCGTGGATCCTGGGCCGTCTGGGTCTCCAGCAGCTTATCAACAGAAGCCTTCATCGGCTCCAGAGGTCCGCCTTGAGCTTCCTGAAGCAGCGCTGGATAACTTCCTGCTGCTCCTGCGCCCACTGCATCCACGCTGCCTGGTCCCCGCCCGCCGCCATCTTGCTCTTCTTCCCTCGCACTTTCTTTGGCTTCACCACCACTTTTTTAGTCGCCCCGCTCCTGGTCCAAGCCATACACTGTCGGGCGAATGCTGCAGTCTTCTTCCCACACCAGGGAATGTCGGAGAAATGCAGTTGGGGGCCCTGAAAAGAGCCCAAAAGTCCGTTCCAAGCGGGAGCTGCCGAACGTGCGGCTTAGCTTCGCATAGCCACAACCGGAAGTCGACAGGGTGGATGTTAAGAGGATGTTTTCTCTTGTGGGGAATCTAGAACTAGGGTTTAAAAATAAAACAGAGATGAGGCAACTTATTTTCTCTGAGGACCATGGGTCTTTGGAACTCTCTTCCTCAAATGGCAGTGGAAGTACAATCTTTGAATATCTTTAAGGCAGAGCTAGGTAGATTACCATGGGGCTGAACAGTTATCGGGATAGGCTGGAATGTGGGGTTGAGATTACAGTCAGATAAACCAGGCTTGAGGGGCCAAGTGGCCTACTCCTGCTCCTAATTTGTATGTATGTACGTAAAAAGAAACAGAACAAGAGATACAATGAAAGGATTAGAGTACGGTAGAAGCACAGAATAGTTATTCTAAATCAAGAATGGTGGTGAACGGGCAGCATGGTGGCGCAGTGGGTTAGCACTGCTGCTTCATGACGCCGAGGTCCCAGGTTCGATCCCGGCTCTGGGTCACTGTCCGTGTGCAGTTTGCATATTCTCCCCGTGTTTGCATGGGTTTCGCCCCCACAACCCAAAAGATGTGCAAGCTAGGGAATTGGCCACGCTAAATTGCCCCTAAATTGGAAAAAATGAATTGGGTATTCTAAATTTATATTTAAAAAAAGAATGGTGTTGCTCTCTTTGGTTGGCTCTTAATTTGGCTCTGTGTAATTACGTTTGCTCAAGAGTCGCCAGGTATCTTTCGACACCGCCACAAGGTTCAGAACCGAATACTGATCAATGACTCGATATACCAGTTAGTAAGTTCAAAAGCAAAGCTCATTTATTTACACACAGTCAAATCTACTCATCCATAAACTCTACAAACTAAACTACCACTATTAATAAAGCCTATACTTAGCTTCGGGCGCCCACTCAGTCAGAGGAGCAATGGCCGTTGCTCGGTTCTGAGGCTGCTGGGTTGAGCTGTTTAGAGGGTAGCAACTAGGAGCGTCTATCTCGTAGCGTGCGTTGACTTGGAACTTACTTGGTCTGCTGCAACTGCTAGGCTGGTCTCTCTCTTTGCTGAGAGCCAAAGCCAAAGGAAGAAGATTCTCCCTTGGGGAATATCTTTTATACTAAAAAGGCTTTGTGCGCTTTTGGGCAGGCCTTGAACTTGGCCTCAACTAATTGGGTCTTTCCCAATCAGTCGTATCGATCTTCCTCCAATAGAGGGGTGGTTCCCTGATCACTGGGCGTGTCCTAGATGACTGTTGGTCTGCTTTGTCTTAGTCTCTTCTGGCGCCGGGGTGTCTGCCTTAACATTGTGTATCTAAATGTTTCCCATTTGTCCCTGGAGATGGCTCAATAGTATGTAGATTGCTTGGCAGTTTCTGTCCTGTCTGAGAGTTTAAGGCTCTAATCAACAGACAGAGCTTGCACCTGCTTGTTGCTTAGTATTGTCCAATTTTCCCTGCATTCTTTGCAAGTGTCCATTTTGTAATCGGGACGTAGCCATCTCAGATGGCTACAATGGTGATGAACGTTTAGGGAACAGAAGCAAACTTCAGAAGCATGCTTATGCTCACTCATGGTGCAGTTGACGTGAGTGCTCTTGATAGAACTGAAGCATTTGCAAGTCAATTATTTGCAAAAGTAGTTTTCTGCAGGAGCAGTAGTATGGAATACCCATCCAATTATAGATTTTAAACAGAAATACCACAATACATTATTTATAATTAATCTCCGAATGAACATTCTAGTAATGTAACATTTAATTGTGGTCTCAACAGGATATTGTTAGACAGAGCAACTCTCATTCCTTCAAGCCATAATGTACACATTGATTACAGGTCCAGAGCTTTAAAATTGCATTCCAGCATTAACAGAAAATTTCACAATACTATAAAGATATTTAAATGACAAAAGTATATTGCTAATTAAAAAGAAATGACAAATTAATACAAGTTTTATTTGATCAAATTTTTTTTCAACAATGCCTTTCTCTTTTCTGTTCATTTTTATTTATGTTGAATTGTCTTCATTTACTTTAATCTTTTGAACTTTCTCTTATTTCTACTCAAATCATGTTTCTAATTTACTTATGTAACCAACCTGCATGCATCTGGGCAAACCGCAAGTTGGAAGAGAACCAGAATGAGCATCACAGACAAGTGGTGAGTTCATTGTCCTCGTGAGGAACGGGAGAAACCGATGACCATCCATAACACCAGATGGGGAGATGATAAGAAGCGGTTCAACTCCAAAGAACAAAAGAAAAGAATAAAGAACACCAACGAAGTTTCAGAATGACCACATTAATAAAACAATTTCCTATTCATCAAGGTTTACCTACTGCAAGAGCCTATAACACCTGCAACTATTGTAAAGACAAGATCTGGAAGAATTGTAACACCTCCAGATCACTTGAACCTATAAACGCAGAGTTTTGGTAGGTGGGTGAGTGGAGAAGTGCGAAGAGGGGTAAACACATTGGATATGTTAAATACATTGGATGAAGATTTGGAGGGAGGTTTAGTACAAGGGTCTATCATAGAGTTCATGTGGGACTGGGTACAGTACTGCCCACACGATGATATAAAGGAACGTATTTTTGTTTTTGTTTTTTTTTGCACTGAGTGCTGAATTTGGTGCATTTGAGTGCGATAGTGAGAGTTTGGTGACCGAGGGAGTATAAGGCTTCATTTTTATCTAAAGTTTAGTCTTTCTTTTATTTAGTTAATTAACTTAAAAGTTGCTGTTTGGTTTAGAAGAAGGTGAATTTTCAATAAGCTTTAAACAGGCTTCTACTTGTAGGCACTTGCAGCTGGAGCTTGTTAATTAGTTAATTGGATTAGGCCAGTTTTCAGAGGCTAGATTCACAGTATAAAAGTGATCCCCTACAGTGCAGACTTTGTTTGCACTGAGTGCTGAATTTGGTGCATTTGAGTGCGATAGTGAGAGTTTGGTGACCGAGGGAGTGCTGAATTTGGTGCATTTGAGTGCGATAGTGAGAGTTTGGTGACTGAGGGAGTGCTGAATTTGGTGCATTTGAGTGCGATAGTGAGAGTTTGGTGACCGAGGGAGTGCTGAATTTGGTGCATTTGAGTGCGATAGTGAGAGTTTGGTGACCGAGGGAGTGCTGAATTTGGTGCATTTGAGTGCGATAGTGAGAGTTTGGTGACCGAGGGAGTTAGGTGAGGAGGGAGTAAGGTGCTCCTTTCATTTTGTTTCCGACATTTCCGCAAAGAGTGCGAAGAGAGCCAGGAGTTTACAGAAAGTGTAGCTGACTGGGAGCAGGGTCGGAGGGCGGAGATCTAGTTAGTCCACAGGGCAGCTATATTCTGTCAGGTAAGAGGGGATGGAGGCTAGGCCAGTTACATGCTCCTCCTGTAGGATGTGGGTGGTGAGGGATACCACCGGTGTCCCCACTGACTATACCTGCGGGAAGTGCACCCAACTTCAGCTCCTCAAAGACCCTGTTAGGGAACTGGAGCTGAAGCTGGATGAACTTCGGATCATCCGGGAGGCAGAGGGGGTGATTGAGAAGAGTTACAAGGAGGTAACCACACCCAAGGTACAGGACAAGAATAGCTGGGTTACAGTCAGGGGGAAAAAAACAAACAGGCAGAAAGTGCAGGGATCCCTCGTGGCCGTTCCCCTTCAAAACAAGTATACCATTTTGGATGCTGTTGGGGGGGATGACCTACCGGGGGAAGGCCCTAGCGGCCAGGTCTCTGGCACTGAGTCTGGCTCTGGGGCTCAGAAGGGAAGGGGGAGAATAGAAAAGCAATAGTTGTAGGAGATTCAATGGTTAGGGGAATAGATAGGAGATTCTGTGGTCGCGAGCGAGACTCCCGGAAGGTATGTTGCCTCCCGGGTGCCAGGGCCAGGGATGTCTCGGATCGTGTCTTCAGGATCCTTAAGGGGAGGGTGAGCAGCCAGAAGTCGTGGTGCACATTGGTACCAACGACATAGGTAGGAAAAGGGGTGTGGAGGTAATAAACAAGTTTAGGGAGTTAGGCTGGAAGTTAAAAGCCAGGACAGACAGAGTTGTCATCTCTGGTTTGTTGCCGGTGCCACGTGATAGCGAGGCTAGGAATAGGGAGAGAGTGCAGTTGAACACGTGGCTGCAGGAATGGTGTAGGAGGGAGGGCTTCAGGTATTTGGATAATTGGAGCGCATTCTGGGGAAGGTGGGACCTGTACAAGCAGGACGGGTTGCATCTGAACCAGAGGGGCACCAATATCCTGGGAGGGAGGTTTTCTAGTACTCTTCGGGAGGGTTTAAACTAATTTGGCAGGGGAATGGGAACCGGATTTGTAGTCCAGCAACTAAGGTAGCCGATATTCAGGACGCCAAAGCGTGTAATGAGGCAGTGGGGAAGGGAACACTGACAAAGGAGAGTACTTGCAGGCACGGAGATGGGTTGAAGTGTGTATACTTCAACGCAAGAAGCATCAGGAATAAGGTGGGTGAACTTAAGGCATGGATCGGTACTTGGGACTACGATGTGGTGGCCATCACGGAAACTTGGATAGAAGAGGGGCAGAAATGGTTGTTGGAGGTCCCTGGTTATAGATGTTTCAATAAGATTAGGGAGGGTGGTAAAAGAGGTGGGGGGGGGGGCATTATTAATTAGAGATAGTATAACAGCTGCAGAAAGGCAGTTCGAGGAGTATCACCCTATTGAGGTAGTATGGGTTGAAGTCAGAAATAGGAAAGGAGCAGTCACCTTGTTAGGAGTTTTCTATAGGCCCCCCAATAGTAGCAGAGATGTGGAGGAACAGATTGGGAAACAGATTTTGGAAAGGTGCAGAAGTCATAGGGTAGTAGTCATGGGCGACTTTAACTTCCCAAATATTGAGTGGAAACTCTTTAGATCAAATAGATTGGATGGGGTGGTGATTGTGCAGTGTGTCCAGGAAGCTTTTCTAACACAGTATGTAGATTGTCCGACCAGAGGAGGGGCAATATTGGATTTAGTACTGGGTAATGAGCCAGGGCAAGTGATAGATTTGTTAGTGGGGGAGCATTTTGGAGATAGTGACCACAATTCTGTGACTTTCACTTTAGTAATGGAGAGGGATAGGTACGTGCAACAGGGCAAGGTTTACAATTGGGGGAAGGGTAAATACGATGTTGTCAGACAAGAATTGAAGTGCATAAGTTGGGAACATAGGCTGTCAGGGAAGGACACAAGTGAAATGTGGAACTTGTTCAAGGAACAGGTGCTAAGTGTCCTTGATTATGTATGTCCCTGTCAGGCAGGGAAGAGATGGTCGAGTGAGGGAACCATGGTTGACAAGAGAGGTTGAATGTCTTGTTAAGAGGAAAAAGGTGACTTATGTAAGGCTGAGGAAACAAGGTTCAGACAGGGCATTGGAGGGATACAAGATAGCCAGGAGGGAACTGAAGAAAGGGATTAGGAGAGCTAAGAGAGGGCATGAACAATCTTTGGCGGGTAGGATCAAGGAAAACCCCAAGGCCTTTTACACATATGTGAGAAATATGAGAATGACTAGAGCGAGGGTAGGTCCGATCAAGGACAGTAGCGGGAGATTGTGTATTGAGTCTGAAGAGATAGGAGAGGTCTTGAACGAGTACTTTTCTTCTGTATTTACAAATGAGAGGGGCGATATTGTTGGAGAGGACAGTGTGAAACAGATTGGTAAGCTCGAGGAAATACTTGTTAGGAAGGAAGATGTGTTGGGCATTTTGAAAAACTTGAGGATAGACAAGTCCCCCGGGCCTGACGGGATATATCCAAGGATTCTATGGGAAGCAAGAGATGAAATTGCAGAGCCGTTGGCAATGATCTTTTCGTCCTCACTGTCAACAGGGGTGGTACCAGGGGATTGGAGAGTGGCGAATGTCGTGCCCCTGTTCAAAAAAGGGACTAGGGATAACCCTGGGAATTACAGGCCAGTTAGTCTTACTTCGGTGGTAGGCAAAGTAATGGAAAGGGTACTGAAGGATAGGATTTCTGAGCATCTGGAAAGACACTGCTTGATTAGGGATAGTCAGCACGGATTTGTGAGGGGTAGGTCTTGCCTTACAAATCTTATTGAATTCTTTGAGAAGGTGACCAAGCATGTGGATGAAGGTAAAGCAGTGGATGTAGTGTACATGGATTTTAGTAAGGCATTTGATAAAGTTCCCCATGGTAGGCTTATGCAGAAAGTAAGGAGGCATGGGATAGTGGGAAATTTGGCCAGTTGGATAACGAACTGGCTAACCGATAGAAGTCAGAGAGTGGTGGTGGATGGCAAATATTCAGCCTGGATCCCAGTTACCAGTGGCGTACCGCAGGGATCAGTTCTGGGTCCTCTGCTGTTTGTGATTTTCATTAATGACTTGGATGAGGGAGTTGAAGGGTGGGTCAGTAAATTTGCAGATGATACGAAGGTTGGTGGAGTTGTGGATAGTAAGGAGGGCTGTTGTCGGCTGCAAAGAGACATAGATAGGATGCAGAGCTGGGCTGAGAAGTGGCAGATGGAGTTTAACCCTGAAAGGTGTGAGGTTGTCCATTTTGGAAGGACAAATATGAATGCGGAATACAGGGTTAACGGTAGAGTTCTTGGCAATGTGGAGGAGCAGAGAGATCTTGGGGTCTATGTTCATACATCTTTGAAAGTTGCCACTCAAGTGGATAGAGCTGTGAAGAAGGCCTATGGTGTGCTTGCGTTCATTAACAGAGGGATTGAATTTAAGAGCCGTGAGGTGATGATGCAGCTGTACAAAACTTTGGTAAGGCCACATTTGGAGTATTGTGTACAGTTTTGGTCGCCTCATTTTAGGAAGGATGTGGAAGCTTTGGAAAAGGTGCAAAGAAGATTTACCAGGATGTTGCCTGGAATGGAGAGTAGGTCTTACGAGGAAAGGTTGAGGGTGCTAGGCCTTTTCTCATTAGAACGGAGAAGGATAAGGGGCGACTTGATAGAGGTTTATAAGATGATCAGGGGAATAGATAGAGTAGACAGTCAGAGACTTTTTCCCCGGGTGGAACAAACCATTACAAGGGGACATAAATTTAAGGTGAAAGGTGGAAGATATCGGAGGGATATCAGAGGTAGGTACTTTACCCAGAGAGTATTGGGGGCATGGAATGCACTGCCTGTGGAAGTAGTTGAGTCGGGAACATTACGGACCTTCAAGCAGCTATTGGATAGGTACATGGATTAAGGTAAAATGATATAGTGTAGATTTATTTGTTCTCAAGGGCAGCACGGTAGCATTGTGGATAGCGCAATTGCTTCACAGCTCCAGGGTCCCAGGTTCGATTCCGCCTTGGGTCCCCTGGAAGGACCCCGCTCCCATCAGCGAGTTTAACATGGTGACCACATAGGCCCCCACATCCGACCCCTCCAGGTTTAATTGCTGTTCTTCGGGTGTGAGTGAGCCTGAACAGTGAGTGCCGACAAGTTGTACCCCGTGTGCACTCCCTTTACTCTACATGACCTGGAGGTGTATGAAGGGGCGCTGCAGTGGGAGGGCTCAGCCCGCCTCCCTGTTCCGGGGGGTGGGGCTAAGCCGGCTCCTGTAGACGTGGTACCAGTCCTGCCTGCGGCTTGCAGCGCTATTTGCTGGTGTTGCTGAGGGCTGGGAAGCTGCCGCCATGGGTCTGCGCAAGAAAAGCAAGAACCCGCCGGTGCTCAGCCACGAATTCATCATCCAGAACCACGCCGACATCGTATCGTGTGTCGCCATGGTCTTCCTGCTCGGTCTCATGTTCGAGGTGAGCGGCGGGGATGGGATGAGGGTTTGGGCGGGGATGAGCCGAGCTGGCTCGGGGGTACTCGGTGGGCTGGGCCCGACATTATGTGGCATTCGGCTCTCTTCACTGTGTGGCCGGTTAACCAGGGCCGGTCTACGGCAGTGCCGCCCCTGCCCGGAACACAGTACTCCCAGGTTGTAAATGTTGCCGGAGCTTCCTCCATACCAGGAGCTACGTCCACACTGGCCTCCAACCCACCCCCCCATCACCCAGACTCGGGCCGTTGCAGCGGGGCATTCTGGGAGTTGTAGTGCCGTAGTGATGTCACGGCGTTGGCGGTGTGACTCTGTGGACTACAATTCCCAGCGTGCCGTGCGCGGAGGGCTTCGTTCCTGGGCTGGTTGGGTTGACGTGTACAATTGTGAGCTAGGACCTTCCCCAGCTTTCTTTCTGCTTTATGTTTACTCCGAGTTTGCAACATTAATATGTATTTATCTGGATTCATAAATATCTTCCACTTGATTTAAATACAAGCAAAAGGTATTAAAAGGACAATAAAAGCAACGTGCTAGAAATAATCTGTTCTTCAATATCTGTAGAGAGAGAGAAAGACCCAACTGCAGCTTTACACTATAATAACTTTGTGTCACTTTCCCCTTGTTCCATTTGTGAAGTTTGGAGACAGCCGACAGATATTTGTGTATACTTTTCCTAAATGGCCTGGCTGATGTAGAATCAGATACAGAATCACAGGGGCAGGCCCTGTATGTTTACCACATTTGGCATAGGAACAGAACAGACTTCTAAAGCCTTTGCTGGTCCACTTTATTGTTCTCCGATGCAAATCCTCACTCTTGTAATTGCATGGTGGGAGGGTGAATTGTCGGGAGGATGCAGAGATCCTTTCGTGTGATTTGGACAAATGGGTGTGGGTTTGGAAGGTGCTGCTTAAGGAATCTTTGTGAGTTCCTGCAGTGCATCTTGTAGATGGTACATGTGGCTGCCACTGTTCCTCGGTGGTGGAGCAATTGAATGTTTGTGGAAGGGGTAGCAATCAAGCAGGTTGCTTTGTCCTGGACGATGTCTAGCTTCTTGAGTGTTGTTAGAGATGCACTCATCCAGGCAAGTATTCCATTACACTCCTGACTTGTGCCTTGAGATGGTTGACAGGTGTGTGGGTGGGGTGGGGCTGTATTTGTCCATTGCTGACTCTTCAACATGTTGTCACCTCCCATACTCCTCTTTCCCTCAACTATACATTTGAAACTCTTAACTTGGTTTCATGCCCCTTCCTTGACATTGAAAGTCTCCCTTCAGTCACAAATTCCATCCTCTATAATCATGGTATATTATCCCTTCTTGACCTCTGAAGCACATACAATTGTCAATAACAACCTGCTCCATCCAACACCTCTTCCAACGTGCAGCTTAGTGAAACTACCACATCCAATTCTAATCTTACCACTCCAATATAGAAAGGGCACCTCCAGTTAATAATAACTTCTCTTCCTGCCTCATAAACTATTGTTCTGGAGCCCCCTAAGGATCATTCCTCTTCCTAATGTACAATATCTTCAGTCTGGTTCCACGTACCTTCTGCTCTGCCTCTGTGTTGCCTTCCTACTTTTTTTAATAATTTAGAGTACCCAATTCATTTTTTTCAATTAAGGGGCAATTTAGTGTGACCAATCCACCTAACCTGCACATCTTTGGCTTGTGGGGGCGAAACCCACGCAAACACGGGGCGAATGTGCAAACTCCACACGGACAGTGACCCAGAGCCGGGGTCGAACCTGGGACCTCGGCGCCGTGAGGTAGCAATGTTAACCACTGCGCCATCGTGCTGCCCATTGTCTTCCTACTTGACCAAATCAGCCTTGAATAAGCTACAATTTCCTCTGATTAAACATTGGGAATTTTGTTCCATTGTCTCATGTTTCATCAGGCATAATGCAATTCTAGCATCCTCTGTAACCTTGAGCTCAAATTCCAGTTCTATATTTTACCTATCAAGCATTCTTCCTACATCCAGCTACATAACATCACCAAACTCAGCTCCTTCCTCAGCCTTTCTCTTACTGAAATCCTCATCCTTGCTTTTTGTAAATTCCACAATCAACTATTTAAATTCTCAGGGCAGCACAGTGGCTAGCACTGCTGCTTCATGGCGTCAAGGTCCCAGGTTCGATCCCGCTCTGGGTCAATCAATGTCCGTGTGGAGTTTGCACATTCTCCCCGTGTTTGCGTGGGGTTCGTCCCCACAACCCAAAGACGTGCAGGATAGGTGGATTGGCCACGCTAAAATTACCCCTTAATTGGAAAAAATGAATTGGGTGCTCTTTTTTTAAAAAAAAATAAATAAATTGAATTCACTCCTAGCTGCCTTCCACTTTCCGACGGCTACAGAACGTTAAAAATTCTGCTGTCCACACTCTATCCAATTCCAAGTCCCATTCCATTCACCCTATACATGCTGATCTAGATCTGGTCACTCTCCTGTAGTGACTTAAAGTCTCATCTGCACGACTTCTGGGTGCGGCAATGCGGAGCTGAGCCGCACAAATCGGCAGCTCCCGCTACCACGGACTTTCGGGCTCGCTAGAAGAGCCCCAACGGAACTTTTTTCGAAACTAACCCGTGGGGAAGGTAAGAGGGAGGTCCCCCTCCAACTTGTATGAAACGGACTCGAAGCGTAACGGCCACAAATGTGGCATTGGAGCAACGGGGAAAGGGACAAAATGGTGGCGGCCAGAGACAAAGGGGAGCTGCAGGAGCTGGAGCAACGGGAAAAACCGGGAAAAAAGATAAAATGGCGGCGGCCAGAGACAAAGTGGAGCTGCAGGAGTTTATTAAGCACTGCTTCGAGGAGCATCGCGAGGCGATGCATAAGGAAATGCTGGCGCCTATGCTTTCGGCAATCGAAGGACTAGGGATCACCCAGAAGGCCCACGAGGGTCAGATCCAGGAGATACAAAAAAGAGTTGGTCAGAACGAGGACGAGATCTCTGGCCTGGTGGTGAGAGTGGAGCAGAACGAGGCGCTACACTGGAGGTGGGCGGGAAGACTCGAAGGCCTGGAGAACAGGTCGAGGAGAAAGAATCTGCGGATCTTGGGTCTCCCTGAAGGAGCGGAGGTGGCTGATGCCGGGGCATACGCGAGCATGATGCTCGGGCGATGATGGGCAAGGAGGCCCCTTCGAGGCCGCTGGAGTTGGACGGGGCACACCGGGTGCTGACGAGGAGGCCCCGGGCAAATGAGCCGCCAAGAGCGATGATGGTGAGGTTCCACCGGTTCACGGACAGAGAGTGGGGCCTGAAATGGGCCAAGAAGGAGTGGAGCAGCAAGTGGGACAATGCAGAGATCCGAATATACCCGGACTGGAGCACGGAGGTTGCAAAGCGGAGAGCGGGTTTCAGCCGGGCCAAAGCGGTGTTGCAACGGAAAGAAGTGAAATTCGGAATGCTGCAGCCGGCGCGACTGTGGGTCACGTACAAGGGCCAACACTACTATTTTGAAACTCCTGAAGAGGTGTGGACATTTGTACAAACTGAGGGTTTGTGAGGGTGGGGGGGATGTTTGAGGTTTGATGTGTGATGGTTGTTGTATATAGGGGGTCAATCACAATCACGCGCAGGAAATGTTACAAGGGCTGGGGGAGAGAGACAATGCTGCGATGGGAGCTGCGCCAGAGGGGGCGGAGCGGGCTTTGGAAAGTGCAGGGTTTAGTTTTTCCCACGGGAAGAAAGGTGGGAGGGGGAACTCCCACACGGGGAGGTCAATGGGATAGCGGGAGTAGCCGGTGTCAGCTGACTTACGGGAGTGACATGGGGGGAGCAAAAAAGTTAGACCGGGGTCTAGCGGGCGGGGGGGGAGGAGGGAAGAAAAGGGTTGTTGCTGCACTGGCCGAAAGGGAATGGGACATAGAAGAGGTGGTCGGGACGGGGGTCCCCCGTCTGGAGGGTGAGGGAGGCATGGACACGGGACTGGCCCAGAAAAGGAGATGGCTAGTCGGCAGGGGAGGGGGTGTGAGTGAGAGCCCCTACAGTCCGGCTGATAACGTGGAACGCGAGGGGGCTGAATGGGCCGGTGAAGAGGGCTCGAGTGTTCGCGCACTTAAAGGGACTGAAGGCTGACGTGGTCATGCTCCAAGAGACTCACCTGAAGGTGGCGGACCAGGTCAGGTTAAGAAAGGGATGGGTAGGACAGGTATTCCACTCTGGACGACGCGAAGAATAGAGGGGTGGCAATATTAGTGGGAAAGCGGGTGTCATTTGAGGCCAAGACTATTGAGGTGGACAATGGAGGGCGATATGTAATGGTGAGCGGTAGGCTGCAGGGGACGTGGGTGGTGTTGGTAAACGTATACGCCCCGAACTGGGATGATGCAAGATTCATGAAGCACATGTTGGGGCGCATTCCAGACCTGGAGAAAGGAGGCCTGATCATGGGAGGGGACTTCAATACAGTGTTGCACCCAGCACTGGACCGCTCCAAATCAAGGACTGGAAAGAGGCCGGAGGCGGCCAAGGTACTTAGGGGGTTTATGGATCAGATGGGGGGGGGAGTGGACCCATGGCGGTTTGCAAGGCCGCAGGCCAGGGAATTTTCTTTCTTTTCCCATGTACACAAAGCCTAGATTCTTTTTGTTCTGGGCAGGGCGCTCATCCCGAGGGTGGAGGGGACGGAGTATTCGGCCATAGCTGTTTCGGACCATGCTCCGCACTGGGTGGAACTGGAGCTGGGAGAGGAGAGGGACCAACGCCCGCTGTGGCGGCTGGATGTGGGACTGCTGGCAGACGAGGTGGTGTGTGGGAAGGTGAGGGGGTGTATCGAAAGGTGCTTGGAGGCCAACGACAACGGGGTGGTGCAGGTAGGGGTGGTATGGGAGGTGTTGAACGGGGTGGTAAATGGACAGCTAATCTCCATTGGGGCTCATAGGGAGACGACAGAGGGCATGGAAAGGGGGAGGTTAGTGGGGGAGATTTTGAGTGGACAGGAGATACGCAGAGGCCCCGGAGGAAAGATTACTTGGGGAAAGACGGCGGCTTCAGGCGGAGTTTGACCTGTTTTTTTTTTTTTGAATATTTTATTGAGAAATTTTTGGCCAACCATCACAGTACATTGTGTATCCTTTACACAGTAATATAACAATATAAATAACAATGGCCAGTTTTATAAATAATATATAAACAAAAACAAAACTAAATGGCAACTGTCTTGTCCCAGATAAATATTCTCCAAAAATATGTTTTAACAGCCCAATATACAATTATCTATAACAACAACCTATACATATTATACTTGTATATTAACATCCCTGAGAATCCCTCTAGTTCCTTCCCCCCCCCGGGCTGCTGCTGCTGTCTTCTTCTTTTCCATTCCCTCTATCTCTCTGTGAGGTATTCGACGAACGATTGCCACCGCCTGGTGAACCCTTCAGCCGATCCCCTTAGGACGAACTTAATCCGTTCCAGCTTTATAAACCCTGCCATGTCATTTATCCGGGTCTCCACACACGGGGGCTTGGCTTCCTTCCACATCAACAGTATCCTGCGCCGGGCTACTAGGGACGCAAAGGCCAAAACATCGGCCTCTCTTGCCTCCTGCACTCCCGGCTCTTCTGCAACCCCAAATATAGCCAACACCCAGCTTGGTTCGACCTGGACTACCTTCGAAAGCACCTTTGTCACCCCCACCCGAAACCCCTGTAGTGCCGGACATGACCAGAACATGTGGGTGTGATTCGCTGGGCTTTTCGAGCATCTCGCACACCTATCCTCTACTCCAAAAAATTTGCTAAGCCGTGTTCCAGTCATATGCGCCCTGTGTAACACCTTAAACTGAATCCGGCTTAGCCTGGCACACGAGGACTATGAGTTTACCCTACTTAGGGCATCAGCCCACAGCCCCTCCTCAATCTCCTCCCCCAGCTCTTCTTCCCATTTCCCTTTCAGCTCGTCTACCATAATCTCCCCCTCGTCTCTCATCTCCCTATATATGTCTGACACCTTACCGTCCCCCACCCATGTCTTTGAGATTACTCTGTCCTGCACCTCTTGTGTCGGGAGCTGCGGGAATTCCCTCACCTGTTGCCTCGTAAAAGCCCTCAGTTGCATATACCGGAATGCATTCCCTTGGGGCAACCCATATTTTTCGGTCAGTGCTCCCAGACTTGCAAACGTCCCATCTACAAACAGATCTCTCAATTGTGTTACTCCTGCTCTTTGCCATGTTCCAAATCCCCCATCCATTCTCCCCGGAGCAAACCTATGATTATTTCTTATCGGGGACCACACCAAGGCTCCCGTCTTTCCCCTATGCCGTCTCCATTGCCCCCAAATTTTCAGCCACCACCACCGGGCTTGTGGTGTATTTCTTCGGTGAGAACGGCAACGGCGCCGTCACCATGGCTTGTAGGCAAGTCCCCCTACAGGACACCTTCGCCAATCTCTTCCACGCCGCTCCCTCTTCTCCCATCCACTTACATACCATTGAGATGTTGGCGGCCCAGTAGTACTCACTCAGGTTCGGTAGCGCCAGCTCCCCCCCCTATCCCTACTACGCTGCAAAAATCCCTTCCTCACTCTCGGGGTCTTCCCGGCCCACACAAAACTCATAATACTCTTCTCGATCCTTTTGAAAAAAGCCTTCGTGATCACCACCGGGAGGCACTGAAACACAAAGAGGAATCTCGGGAGGACCACCATTTTAACCGCTTGTACCCTCCCTGCCAGTGACAGGGATACCATGTCCCATCTCTTGAAGACCTCCTCCCTCTGTTCCACCAACCGCGTTAAGTTTAACCTATGCAATGTACCCCAATTCTTGGCTATCTGGATCCCCAAGTAGCGAAAGTCCCTTGTTACCTTCCTCAGCGGTAAGTCCTCTATTTCTCTGCTCTGCTCCCCTGGATGCACCACAAACAGCTCACTTTTCCCCATGATCAGCTTATATCCTGAATATTCTCCAAACTCCCCAAGTATTCGCATTATCTCTGGCATCCCCTCCGCCGGGTCCGCCACATACACCAATAAATCGTCCGCGTAAAGAGATACCCGGTGTTCCTCTCCTCCCCTGAGTACTCCCCTCCACTTCCTGGAACCCCTCAATGCTATTGCCAGGGGCTCAATCGCCAGTGCAAACAATAATGGGGACAGAGGGCCTCGTCCCTCTATGGAGCCGAAAATACGCAGACCCGCGTCCATTCGTGACCACGCTCGCCATCGGGGCCCTATACAGCAGCTGTACCCATCTAATATACTCATCTCCAAAGCTAAATCTCCTCAACACCTCCCACAAATAATCCCACTCCACTCTATCAAATGCTTTCTCGGCATCCATCGCCACCACTATCTCCGCTTCCCCCTCTGGTGGGGGCATCATCATTACCCCTAGCAGCCTCCGTATATTCGTATTCAGCTGTCTCCCCTTCACAACCCCAGTTTGGTCCTCATGGACTACCCCCGGGACACAATCCTCTATCCTCATTGCCATTACCTTGGCCAGAATAGTTCTATAGGACCCGCATTGCAGCGGGTCTTTTTCCTTCTTTAGGAGAAGCGATATCGTTGCCTCTGACATATTCGGGGGCAGCTGTCCCCTTTCCTTCGCCTCATTAAAGGTTCTCTTCAGTATCGGGGCAAGCAAATCCACATATTTCCTACAAAATTTGACTGGAAATCTATCCGGTCCCGGAGCCTTCCCCGCCTGCATACTCCTAATTCTTTCACTACTTCCTCTATCTCAATCTGTGATCCCAGTCCCACCCTCTCCTGCTCCTCCACCTTAGGAAATTCCAGCCGGTCCAGGAAGCACATCATTCTCTCCTTCCCATCCGGGGGCTGAGCTTCGTATAATCTTTTATAGAATGCCTTGAACACTCCATTCACTCTCTCCGCTCCCCGCTCTATCTCTCCTTCCTCATCCCTCACTCCCCCTATTTCCCTCGCTGCTCCCCTTTTCCTCAATTGATGGGCCAGCAACCTGCTCGCCTTCTCCCCATACTCATACTGTACACCCTGTGCCTTCCTCCACTGTGCTTCTGCAGTACCCGTTGTCAGCGAGTCAAATTCTACGTGTAACCTTTGCCTTTCCCTGTACAGCCCGCATATATATGCCTCCGCATATTGCCTGTCCGCCCTCAGAAGTTCTTGAAGCAACCGCTCCCGTTCCCTACTCTCCTGCTTTCCTTTATGTGCCCTTATTGATATCAGCTCCCCTCTAACCACTGCCTTCAGCGCCTCCCAGACCACTCCCACCTGGACCTCCCCGTTATCATTGAGTTCCAAGTATTTTTCAATGCACCCCCTCACCCTTAGACACACCCCTTCATCTGCCATTAGTCCCATGTCCATTCTCCAGGGTGGACGCCCTTCTGTTTCCTCCCCTATCTCCAAGTCTACCCAATGTGGAGCGTGATCCGAAATGGCTATAGCCGTATACTCCGTCCCCCTCACCTTCGGGATCAACGCCCTTCCCAAAACAAAAAAGTCTATTCGCGAATAAACTTTGTGGACATAGGAGAAAAACGAAAACTCCTTACTCCTAGGTCTACTAAATCTCCACGGGTCTACTCCTCCCATCTGCTCCATAAAACCTTTAAGCACCTTGGCTGCAGCCGGCCTCCTTCCAGTCCTGGATCTCGACCTGTCCAGCCCTGGCTCCAGCACCGTATTAAAATCTCCCCCCATTACCAACTTTCCCACCTCTAGGTCCGGGATGCGTCCTAGCATGCGCCTCATAAAATTGGCATCATCCCAGTTCGGGGCATATACGTTTACCAAGACCACCGCCTCCCCCTGTAATTTGCCACTCACCATCACGTATCTGCCCCCGCTATCCGCCACTATGGTCTTTGCCTCAAACATAACCCGCTTCCCCACTAGTATAGCCACCCCCCTGTTTTTCGCATCTAGCCCCGAATGAAACACCTGCCCCACCCATCCTTTGCGTAGTCTAACCTGGTCTATAAGTTTCAAGTGCGTCTCTTGTAACATAACCACGTCTGCCTTAAGTTTCTTAAGGTGTGCGAGTACTCATGCCCTCTTTATCGGCCTGTTCAGCCCTCTCACATTCCACGTGATCAACCGGGTTGGGGGGCTTTTTACCCCCCCCCCCCTTGTCGATTAGCCATCCCCTTTTTCCAGCTCCTCACCCGGTTCCCACGCAGCTGTGTCCCCCCCCAGGCGGTGCCCCCCCCCCGCCCACCCCACCCCATTCCGGCTCCCCCCTCTCCCCAGCAGCAGCAACCCAGTAACTCCCCCCTCCCACCCCCCCCCCCCCCCCGCTAGATCCCCCACTAGCGTAGTTACACCCCCCATGTTGCTCCCAGAAGTCAGCAAACTCTGGCCGACCTTGGCTTCCCCCCGTGACCTCGGCTCGCACCGTGCGACGCCCCCTCCTTCTTGCTTCCCTATTCCCGCCATGATTATCATAGCGCGGGAACAAAGCCCGCGCTTCCCTTTTGGCCCCGCCCCCAATGGCCAACGCCCCATCTCCTCCACCTCCCTTCCTCCCTCCACCACCACCTGTGGAAGAGAGAAAAGTTGCCGCATCGCAGGATTAATAACATTAAACTCATTTTTTCCCCCCTCTTTGCCCCCCACACTCGCCCCACCACTTTGTTTCAAACGTTCTTTTTTAATAACCCACTTATTCCAGTTTTTCTTCCACAATAAAAGTCCACGCCTCATCCGCCGACTCAAAGTAGTGGTGCCTCCCTTGATATGTGACCCACAGTCTTGCCGGTTGCAGCATTCCAAATTTTATCATCTTTTTGTGAAGCACCGCCTTGGCCCGATTAAAGCTCGCCCTCCTTCTCGCCACCTCTGCACTCCAGTCTTGATATACGCGGATCACCGCGTTCTCCCACCTACTGCTCCGAGTTTTCTTTGCCCATCTAAGGACCATCTCTCTGTCCTTAAAACGGAGGAATCTCACCACTATGGCTCTAGGAATTTCTCCTGCTCTCGGTCCTCGCGCCATCACTCTGTATGCTCCCTCCAGCGGATCCGCCGGGGCCTCCGCTCCCATTAACGAGTGCAGCATCGTGCTCACATATGCCCCGACGTCTGCTCCTTCTGCACCTTCAGGAAGACCAAGAATCCTTAAATTATTCCTCCTCGTGTTATTCTCCAGCACCTCCAGTCTTTCCACACATCGTTTATGGTGTGCCTCGTGCATCTCCGTCTTCACCACCAGGCCCTGTATATCGTCCTCGTTCTCGGCAGCCTTTGCCTTCACGACCCGAAGCTCCCGCTCCTGGGTCTTTTGCTCATCCTTTAGCCCTTCGATCGCCTGTAATATTGGGGCCAACAGCTCCTTCTTCATTTCCTTTTTAAGTTCTTCCACGCAACATTTCAAAAACTCTTGTTGTTCAGGGCCCCATGTTAAACTGCCACCTTCCGTCGCCATCTTGGTTCTTGCTTGCCTTCCTTGCCGCTGCTCCAAAGGATCCACTGCAATCGGGCCACTTCCCTCTCCTTTTTCCATCCGTTTCCAGGGGGGATTCCCTTCTGGTTTACGGCACAGTGCTTCTAGCCGTTAAAATTGCCGTTGGGGCTCTTATTAAGAGCCCAAAAGTCCGTTCCACCGGGAGCTGCCGAAACGTGCGACTTAGCTGGTCATCGCCGCATCCGGAAGTCCGGAGTTTGACCTGTTGACCACAGGGAAGGCGGAGACACAGTGGAGGAAAGCGCAGGGGGCGACCTATGAGTATGGGGAAAAGGCTAGTCGGATGCTGGCACACCAGCTCCGTAAAAGGATGGCAGCGAGGGAAATAGGGGGAGTCGAAGATGAAAGGGGAGCCACAGTTCGGAGTGCGACGAAAATAAACGAGGTATTTAAGGCCTTCTATGAAGAGCTGTACAGATCCCAGCCCCCAACGGGGGAAGAGCGTATGAGACGATTCCTAGACCAGCTGAGATTCCCGAGGGTGGAGGAGCAAGAGGTGGCTGGTCTGGGGGCACCAATTGGGTTGGAGGAGCTGAGAATGGGTTTGGGGAGCATGCAGGCGGGGAAGGCCCCGGGACCGGACAGGTTCCTGGTGGAGTTCTACAGGAAGTACGTAGACCTTCTACAGGAAGTACGTAGACCTGTTGGCCCCGCTATTAGTGAGGACCTTTAATGAGGCAAGAGAGGAGGGGACCCTACCTCCGATCGTAGAGGCCGATCACGCTCCTCAATGTGGAGGCAAAGTTGCTGGCAAAAGTGCTGGCCTCGAGGACTGTGTCCCGGGGGTGATTCACGAGGACCAGACAGGATTTGTAAAGGGTAGGCAGCTAAACACCAACGTGCGGCGGCTCTTAAACGTGATAATGATGCCATCGGTGGAGGGAGAAGCGGAGATAGTGGCAGCTATGGACGCGGTGAAGGCCTTTGACCGAGTAGAGTGGGAGTATCTCTGGGAGGTGCTGCATAGGTTTGGGTTCGGGGGATGATTTATCAGTTGGGTTAAGCTCCTTTACAGAGCCCCGGTGGCGAGTGTAGTGACGAACCGGCGGAGGTCGGAGTACTTTCGGCTGTACCGAGGGACGAGGCAGGGGTGCCCCCTGTCCCCGTCCCCCCGTTCCCTTTGGCGATCGAACCATTGGCCATGTCATTGAGGGAGTCTAATAAATGGAGGGGGGTGGTCCGAGGGGGAGAAGAGCATCGGGTGTCGCTATATGCGGATGACCTGTTGCTGTACGTGGCGGATCCAATGGAGGGGATGGTGGAGGTCATGCAGACTCTTCGGGAGTTTGGGGAGTTTTCGGGCTATAAGCTCAATGTAGGGAAGAGTGAACTCTTTGTATTACAGGCGGGGGACCAAGAAAGAGGGATAGGGGACCTACCGCTGAGGAGGGCGGAGGGGAGCTTTCGGTATCTGGGGACCCAGATAGCCAGGAGTTGGGGGGCCCTCCATAAATTGAAGCTGACGAGGTTGGTGGACCAAATGGAGGAGGATTTTAAAAGATGGGACATGCTACCGCTCTCGCTGGCGGGTAGAGTGCAATCGGTCAAAATGGTGGTCCTTCCGAGGTTTTTGTTTGTGTTTCAGTGCCTTCCCATCGTGATCACTAAAGCCTTTTTTAAGAGAGTAGGCAGGAGTATTATGGGGTTTGTGTGGGCGAATAAGACCCCGAGGGTAAGGAGAGGGTTCCTGGAACGCAGTAGGGACCAAGGAGGGTTGGCGCTGCCAAACCTGGGGAGCTACTACTGGGCAGCAAATGTGTTGATGATCCGCAAGTGGGTTATGGAGGGAGAGGGGGCAGCATGGAAGAGGATGGAGATGGCGTCCTGCAAAGGAACGAGCCTGGGGCGTTGGTGACGGCACCGCTGCCGCTCTCGCCGACAAGGTACACCGCTAGCCCGGTGGTGGCGGCAACGCTAAGCGTCTGGGGCCAGTGGAGACGGCACCGGGGTGCAATGGGAGCATCGGTGTGGTCCCCGATCAGGGGTAACCATCGGTTTGTCCCGGGGAAGATGGACGGGGGGTTGCAGAGCTGGCATCGGGCGGGGATCAGAAGAATGGGGGACCTGTTCATTGACGGGACGTTTGCGAGCCTAGGGGCACTGGAGGAGAAGTTTGAGCTACCCCCGGGAAATGCCTTTAGATATGTGCAGGTGAGGGCTTTTTTGAGGCGACAGGTGAGGGAATTCCCGTTGCTCCCGGCACAAGAAATTCAAGACAGGGTGATCTCGGGTGCATGGGTCGGGGAGGGCAAGGTGTCGGCAATACACCAGGAGATGAAAGAAGAGGGATAAGTGCTGGTGGAAGAGTTGAAGGCTAAATGGGAGGAGGAGCTGGGGGAGGAGATCGAGGAAGGTCTGTGGGCTGATGCCCTGGGTAGGGTTAATTCCTCCTCCTCGTGTGCCAGGCTCAGCCTGATACAACTTAAGGTGGTTCACTGAGCTCACTTGACGGGGGCGAGGTTGAGCAGGTTCTTTGCGGTAGAGGACAGATGTGGAAGGTGCTCAGGGAGCCCGGCGAACTATGTCCATATGTTTTGGTCATGCCCGGCACTGGAAGGGTTCTGGAGAGGAGTGGCGGGAGCAATATCTCACCTGAGTGAAAGTCCGGGTCAAGCCAAGCTGGGGGCTAGCAATATTCGGAGTAGTGGATGAACCGGGAGTGCAGGAGGCGAAAGAGGCCGGTATTGTGGCCTTTGTCCCTAGTCACCCGGCGAAGGATCTTGCTAATGTGGAAGGAGGCGAAGCCCCCCAGCGTGGAGGCCTGGATAAACGATGTGGCTGGGTTCATAAAGTTGGATAGGATGAAGTTAGCCTTGAGAGGGTCTGCGCAGGGGTTCTCCAGGCGGTGGCAACTGTTCCTAGACTATCTCGCGGAGCGCTAGAGGAAGGCCGGTCAGCAGCAGCAGCAACCTTTGGGCGGGGGGGGGGGGGGGGGGGGTCGGTCGGTCGGTCAAGAGATAACATGAAGAATCGGGGAAACTGGCACGTACGGGAGAGAGCCAGTGTACAAAGCTATGTAAATATACTATTTTGCCATGTATATCTCTTGCTCCGCGCGATTTCTCGTTTCTTTTTTGTTACGGGGTGGGGGGGGGCGGTTATTGTTTGTAAGGGAGAAAAATTGTGTTAAAAACTTTAATAAATGTTTTTTTTTTTAAAGTCTCATCTGCACATTTTAATCCCTTCATGCCCTTTCCCCTCCTGTCTCAGTCACATTTTCCAATCCTACAACCCAAATTCCACTAAGCTCCACTGTCTCTGCCACGTTTTGTGCATCCTTTGCCCCAGTGTTCATAGCTGTCTCTCGGTTAATAAGGGCATTATGTCCTTAAATTTCAGTGCCTCTCCACCTCTCATTCAGATCTCTTCTTTGACCAAGCTGTTGGTCATAACCCGCATTAAAGGGATTATGCCACTATGAATTACCTTGAGATATCTTCCAATGCTCACGGTGCTGTATAGGTACAAATTGTCGTTGTTCCTTCAGCATGCCAGCACAGCTGAAGGGTTCGATTCCCGGCTGGGTCACTGTCTTTGCGGAGTCTGCACATTCTCCCCGTGTCTGTGTGGGTTTCCTCCCACTAGTCCCGAAAGACAAAGGCGAGTTGTTAGGTGATTTGGACATTCTGAATTCTCCCTCTGTGTACCCGAACAGGTGCCGGAATGTGGCGACTAGTAGCTTTTCACAGTAACTTCATTGCAATGTAAGCCTACTTGTGACAATTAAGATTATTAATAACTCCAGTAGTAATGTAAGTTGTACCAACTTAGATTTTTAAGAGGTTTTTTTCTCTGCATACATTTGAGGGTTTGAAAGAGTTGAAGTTTTGTCCCTGAAAATCCTTTCCCCTATTAATTTGAAGGTGTTGCATATGATTCCACATGCCCTTTCAGCCCTGTTAGTTCACCATGGTTCCCATTAATTCACATGGAAGTCCAAACTGTTCTAATCAACATTTGACTACAGAGTCTAATTCTCATTTCACCCCTCGCCAAAACATGCACATGAGCAGATAGTGATCAGAGTGTGGACTGTGAATGCTCTTTTGCGGCCTAGGTGAATTATTGTACCTCAAGCGCTGCTCTGATCAGATTGAGATGATAACAAGTACTTTCTCCCAATTCTGGCTTACTGATCAAAACACAGTTTTGTTCATACACAAGCACATTTATGTAAAATAATAATATTGTTTTGCAACCATTGTAGTGCATGTAATCCATAATAATTTAATTACTGCACTGTTGATTGGAAAGTCTGGAGGGAGAGGTTAAAGCAGAATAGCAGCTGAACCCCAAGACCTGCTTTGTTTTCATCTTCTTGGACTTGCTTCATAGCCATTGCAAAGGAGGTGGAGGTCGGGTGTTGCATTTTATGTTCTATTTGGTGCTTGCAGATTGGGTACATTTTCTAATTGTTAAGTTCTTGTTTCTTATTTCTAGTAGCTGAGCTGATGCTCAACTTTCCTGTTTTGCAGATGACCGCTAAGATGGCTGTTTCTTTTGTCACTCTTCAATATAACGTTACATTCCATGCAGCGGGTATGTTTTCTCACCTTTTTTTATTATTTCTTACAAAAATAACTTGCATTTATATACTGCCTTTAACAGAATCAAATGTCCCAAGGCGTTTCACAGAAACGCTGGCAAGAAAAATTTGGCAGAGTTGCATAAGGAGATATTAGGCGGAGGTAGGTTATAAAGAGCATCTTAAAGGAGGAAATCGAGATAAAGAGGTGGAAAGGTTTAGGAAGGAATTTCAGAGCATTAGGGAAGAGCAGGTATGACCGTCAGTGGTGGAGCGCTTAAGACGAAGAATGCAGAAAAGGCTAGAATTGAAGCTGTGCAGAGATCTCGGAGAATTGGAGGAGTTTATAATGTTTGGGAGGGGGAGTTTATAATGTTTGGGAGGGGCAGTGTTTTTTTTTTTTTAAATATGTTTTATTGAAATTTTTTTCCCAAACAACAATTTTTCCCCTCTTACAAAGCAAACGCAACAATAATACAGAAATTTTTAACAATACACAAGTAACAAAACCCCTTTATCTTTGACCTAAACTAAACTAAACCCCCTTCCCCCTGGGTTGCTGCTGCTGGTCATCTGTCTTCCCTCTAACGTTCCCCTAGGTAGTCGAGAAATGGGTGCCACCGCCTGGTGAACCCTTGAGCCGATCCTCTCAGTGCAAACTTTATCTGCTCCAGTTTAATGAACACCGCCATATCATTTACCCAGGCCTCCAGTCCGGGGGGTTTCGCCTCCTTCCACATGAGTAGGATCCTGCGCCGGGCTACTAGGGACGCAAAGGCCACAACGTCTGCCTCTTTCGCCTCCTGCACTCCCGGCTCTTCCGCAACTCCAAATAGAGCTAACCCCCAGCCTGGTTTGACCCGGGCCTTCACCACCCGCGAAATCACTCCCGTCACTCCCTTCCAATACCCTTCCAGTGCCGGGCACGCCCAAAACATATGTGCGTGGTTTGCCGGGCTCCCGCCACACCTCCCACATTTGTCCTCCACTCCAAAGAACCTGCTCAATCTTGCTCCCGTTATGTGTGCTCTATGTAGCACCTTAAATTGAATCAGGCTAAGCCTGGCGCATGAGGAAGAGGAATTTACCCTGCTTAGGGCATCAGCCCACATACCCTCCTCTACCTCCTCCCCTAGTTCTTCTTCCCACTTTCCTTTTAGTTCGCCCACCGACTCCTCCCCCTCTTCCCTCATCTCTCGGTAAATCTCTGACACCTTGCCCTCTCCGACCCACACCCCTGAAAGCACCCTGTCCTGTACCCCCTGTGTCGGGAGCAACGGAAATTCCCTCACCTGTGTCTAGTAAACGCCCTCACCTGCATATATCTCAAGAAATTTCCCCGGGGCAACTTATACTTTTCCTCCAATGCTCCCAAGCTCGCAAAAGTCCCATCTATAAATAAATCTCCCACCCTCCTAATTCCCAACTGGTACCAGCTCTGAAATCCTCCATCCATTCTTCCTGGGGCGAACCTATGGTTGTTCCTGATTGGGGACCCCACCAGGGCTCCCCGCACCCCTCTCTGTCGCCTCCACTGTCCCCAGATATTCAATGTTGCCGCCACCACCGGGTTCGTGGTAAACATTTTAGGTGAGATCGGTAGCGGCGCCGTCACCAGCGCCTCTAAACTCGTCCCTTTACAGGACTTTCTCTCCAGTCTTTTCCACGCCGCTCCCTCACCCTCCATCATCCATTTACGTATCATTGCCACATTGGCGGCCCAATAGTAATCGCCCAAGTTCGGTAGTGCCAATCCTCCTCTGTCCCTACTACGCTGAAGGAACCCCCTCCTTACTCTCGGAACTTTCCCTGCCCACACGAAGCTCGTGATGCTCCTGTCTATTTTATTAAAAAAGGTCTTGGTGATTAGTATAGGGAGACATTGAAATACAAATAAGAACCTCGGGAGGACCATCATCTGGGAGGGGCAGTGTTAAGGAGGGATTTGAAACGATGAACAAGCATTTTAAAGTTGATGCATTGCCGGACCGGGAGCCAGTGTGGCTCAGGTGAGCACAGGGATGAAAACTGCTCGGATCTCGGATCAATTTATAATGCAGCAAAGTTTTGGATGACCTCAAATTTATGGAGGGTGCAAGGTTTTGAGAGCTTTGAAATAGGTGCGTTGAGAAGCAAAGAAGACATTGATGAGAAGAATTGCTACTGTGGGCCACTGGCCTTCATATCAGGGTTGTACATTTTAATGATGGTTGCATTTCCTTGCCAGTTTTCTCCCTTTTGCATCCTCTTCTAAATCTATTGCTTCCTTGGTTGAATGTGGGCATTGACTGCCTACATGTATTTTGTGCTTATGAATGTGGGTGGCGATGTTATTTGACTGGACAGAGGCAGTGATGTAAGTCAGCTGAGCTTCATCTTGTCAACCCCATGTACATTTTCAGCAGGGATTGATAGCAATCAGGAACTGGAGAGTTGGTTGATTTGCCCCTCTTCCTAAGAGACCTTGGACTAACTTTAGTATTGCTTTAATATTGACCAGTTCATTGGGTTACTTTTTAAATATTATGGATGCAACACAAAACGTTTTCTGACTTTTCTCAAAGGTGCTAAGTTACCCAAAAGTGAGGCAAGTACTATTTCAAAATGTCTCTCGACTTTAAGAATTAAATAAACTTACTTTGAGGGTATTTTCTATTGAAACAAAGTTCCAATGTTTATCTTTTTCATTTAATGCATTTTCCATCCCTCTTCCTTCTGATCCTAGCAAGAAGAGAAAAGGATGTGATTGATTATTGCACAGTATTGATGTATAGGTTTGTGTCTTCACCATACCATGGTTCATTTGTTGTAGATTAGTGATTATTTATTAAGAGTTTTAATATTAATAGAGGCTTCCCAATGGAGAATTGCAAAATCATTGTTCAGTAGTATTTAATTTTAATCGCAAAGCAATCATTTGGAAGGTCTGGTTCTCCCTTCCTATTGCTTTTCTCTCTCAAAGGCATTGGCTTTCTGAGACACTGCCAGTGCTTCATTTGAGTGACATTTCTTCCTGTGAGAGCCTTGACTGATTGTGGCAAGTAGCACACCCAAACCGATCCTGTCCTTACTGGTATCTACCAGTGATATATCTACTGGTTACTTGATATTGAGCAGAAGACACTTTATGGTAAACAAGAACATGTGTCCTTGCTGACTGTCTCCTCTCTTACCCTAAACGTGGCAGCAGAGATTAGTTCAAGGCAGGGATATTTGACCGTGTAATAGTTTTGTTTTGAAGAAGTGACAAATTGGATAAAGGGAATGATATATGTTTTGTATAAACTCCTTTTCAGAAAAGGTTCTGCTGCTCCCTGTCTAACACCTTGGGAGAACTGAGAGACATGGGAGTGTATGTATGTGGGCCTTGAAGGATGCAGGGTAAATTGGGTAAGATAGTGGGCTTTACAGATAGACATGTAGAGTACAGGAGCAGGGAAGATATTTTAAACGTCAATGATTAGGCCCCAGATGGAGATGGCCCAATTCTGGGTGCCACATTTTAGAAAGCCTGTCAAGGCCTTGGAGGGGAACAAAGCAGGTTTATTAGAATGGTCTGAGTGTTGCAGGACAAGTTGATGTGGAGAGATTAGAGAAAGCAATTGTTCTCCTTGACGCCAAGAAGCTTTCAGAGGCGATTTAATAGAAGTGTTCAAAATCATGGAGGGTGAATAAGGACAAATTTGTTTCCAGGGGCAGAGACACTGATTTGACATAATTGACAAAAGAACCAGAGGTGACATGAAGATTACTTTTTGTATGTACACAGCGAGTTATGATGATGATCTGGAATGCACTGCATGATATGCTGGTGACAGCAGATTTAATCATTTTGAGGGATGGAGAAAGGGCAGCAGGACAGTCCCTAGCAATCAAGAACGCCAATCAGTGGGGCTTGTGGGACTCAGAATGCAGGGTGTAGAGGTGGGGGGGGAGAGGGGGGAAATTGCAAGCTTGGCATCGGAAAGATAAATATGAAGTGGGAACAAGTTCAGCAAATGAGGGAGGAGAGCAATTGTGGCAGGTTTCCTTGAAAGGCCGGGGGAAGTGCTCCTGCCAAATATAGGGAGTTAAGTTGAAAAGTAGGAACCCCAAGGTAGTGATATCCGGATTACTACCAGTGCCACATGCTGGTCAGAGTGGAAATAGGATATATCGAATAAATATGTGGCTGGAAAGATTGTGCAAGTGGGAGGGTTTCACATTCTTGGGACAGATTCTGGAGGAGGTGGGACCAGTACAAACTGGACGGGTTACACCATGGCAGGATTGGGACTGATGTCCGAAGGGAATGTTTGCTTGTGTGGTTTCTAGAATGGCAGGGGGATAGGAACCTAAGCAGGGTGACAAGGGAACAAGAAACTAGGACAGTAATAAACTAAAGAACAATAAGATGCAAAAACAGTAGCAGGGTAATCAAGGGCAAGAGGCAAATAGGGCCACAGTACAAAGAGAAGTTAAGATAATTAAAAATGGTAAAAAAATAGGCTTGCCATTGTAATGCACGAATTATTCTGAATAAGCCGAACTGACACAAATCGAGATAAATGGTTGTGATCAAGGAGATCAAAACTGGGAACTTAAGGGATATTTGTCCTTTTCGGAAGGACCGGAGGGGGGAGGAAAAGTTGGTGGGGTAACAATCTTAATAAGAAATGAGGACAGTTGTGAGACAGGATCTTGTCTCAGATGATGTAGAGTTCATTTGGGTGGAGGTAAAAAGCAGCGAGGGAAAGAAGACATTGATAGGAGTAGTGCATAGACCCTCCAACAGTAGCCACATTGTCGGAAAAGGTATAAATCAACAAATAATAGGTGTATGTAAAATTAATAGAGAAATAATTGTGGCTGAATTTAATTTTCATGTTGTTTGGGTTAATCAAGTTGGTACGGGTAGCTACAACAACAAATCCATAGCGTGCATTAGTGATAGTTTCCTCGAGCAATATGTCATGGAGCCAACCAGGGAACAGGCTATCTTGAATCTGGTAATGGGTAATGAGGCAAGTTTAATAAGTGACCTCAGAGTAAAAGATCCCCCAGGTAGTAGTGATCATAACATGATAGAATTTATTATTCCGTTTCAGAATGAGAAACTTGGGTCGGAAACAACTGTGTTTAACTTAAATAAAGGGACTTACAATGAAATAAGGGTAGAGTTAGCTAAAATGAACTGGGTGGATAGATTAGCAGGAAAGACAGTAGACCAAGCAGTGATGGACATTCCAGAAGGTCATTTGTAACTCTCTGCAAAAATGTATCCCAGTAAGGATGGAAGATTCTAAAAGGATAAACCAGCCATGGCTAATCCAAGAAGTTAAGGCTAGCATTAAGTTGAAAGAAAAAGCATATAAGGAGGCAAAAATGATTGATAACCCCAAAGATTGAGATAAATTCAGAATCCCGCAAAAGAGGACTAAAAAGGTAATAAAGAGGGAGAAAATAATCTGAGGGCAAATTAGCAAGGAATATAAAAAATTAAGAGCTTCTTTAAATGCATAAAATGAAAGAGCGATGTCAAAGTGAACGTAGGCCCCTTAGAAAATTAATCTGGGGAGATAGTTATAGAATTGTAGAATCCCTGCAATGCATAAGGAGGCCATTCAGCCCACCGAGTCTGCGTCGACCCTTCAAATGAGCACTCTACCCATGCCCACTTCCCCCATTCCCCTACCCGTAACCCCATAACCTAACCTGCACATCCCTGGACACTAAGGAGCAATTTAGCATGGTCAATCCACCTAACTTGCACATCTTTTGGCTGTGGGAGGAAACTGGAGCACCCAGAGGAGACCTATACAGACAAGAGGAGAACGTTCAAACACCACACAGGCAGGGACCCATGGCCGGAATTGAACCCCGGTCCCTGGCACTGAAGCAGCAGTGCTAACCATTGTTATGGGGTACAAGAATATGGCAGAAGAGCTAAACAGTTATTTTGAATCCGTCTTTAAGGTGGAAGATACTTGAACAACCCATTAATAATAAAGAATACGGGGGAGGAATTAAATAACAACACCATCACCTGGAGAAATAATATTAGACAAACTAATGAGGCTAAAGGCAGCTAAGTCCCCTGGTCCTGATGGCTTGCATCCTAAGACCCTAAAAGAAGTAGCTACAGAGATGGTGGATGCATTGGTTGTAATTTTCCAAAAATCTTTGGATTCTGGAGAAGTACCGGAGGAGTTGAAAACTGCCGTTGTGACACATCTATTCAAAAAGAGGGGAAGGCAAAAGGCAGGTAACTATAAGCCGATTAGCCTAGCATTTATTGTTGATAAAAATGTTGGAACCCATTTTCAAGGGAGTAATAGCAGCACATTTGGAAAATCATAATCTAATCAAGCAGAGTCAGCATGGCTTTAATGAAAGGGAACTCGTGCCTGACTAATTTATTAGAGTTTTTTGACGAAGCCTCAATGAGAGTGGATAGAGGGGAACCAGTAGATGTGTTATATTTGGACTTCCAGAAAGTGTTCAACAAGGCACCTCACAAAAGGTTAAGTCATAAGATAGAGTCCATGGTGTTGGAGATAGTATATTGGCATGGATAGTGAATTGGCTAATAGGAAGGAACCAGCGAGCGAGTATAAGGAGTTCTTTTTCAAATTGGCGATCTGTAACCAGCGGGATTCCACAGGCCTCAAAGCTGGGACCGCAACTGTTTACGATATATGTTAATGCCTTGGGACGTTTTATTACATTAACTATGCTGCATAAATATAAATTGTATTTAGCTTTCCTTGTCTTGCTCTTGTTTTTTGTTTATTATTCTTACAATTCTTCTAGGCTTTCTTCAATTTTAATTGGTTTCTAATCTCTAACCATATCCATGGCATCTTAAACCTCTTTGTTGTTTCCATTTAATTGAATATACCAATTGTGTGCCAATTTCCTGTGCTACCTGGTCTCAGCCAGCTTGAAACTGATCTTTCTGAACTCTGTTCTAATCCAATCTAGTGTTCCAGCTTTTGTACTGATATCTTCCCCTAATGGTTGAATCTTAGACCATACCATATTGTGGCCATTATTCTCAAGATACTCACATTTGACTTGTGTAGCTGATCTATTTCATTATTCCACGAGGTCTAGCCCTCTTAAAGCCCGATTAACTCTGCTTCTCTCTATCTCTCTCTCTCTCTTTCGTCCCCCCCACCCCAAACCCCAATCTGCAGACAATTCAATTACATCATTTCAAAGAAGAGCCGGGGAGTTATCCTTGATGTCCTGACCAATATTAATCCCGCAAGCAACATTACAAAAAAGATTATCTGGTCACTATCACAATGCTGCTTGTGGGACCTTGCTGTGTGCAAATTGGCTGTTATGTTTCCTACATTACAACAGTGACTACATTTCAAACTACTTCATTTGTTGTAAAGTGCTTTTTGAGACATCTGGCCGTCATGAAAAGTGCTATATATAGTTGTTAAAATGATCATTTTAAAAACCTCCCCAAATATAATGTTGGATCACACCTCTTATGATGCCTGTAAATTTCCTTTTCCATTTTCTTCCACAATTTACAGGTGTTTATTCCCAGAAACAATCACCTATATTAGACCTGTTTGTGCTTTTATTTAATATATTAAATTTGAGCCTTGAGTATCAATAAGTGATGAATTATTTGTTTATTTTCTTAGATGAAAAGACTGAACAATTTATTCTTTACCATTATGGTTGGGAAGACTTGGCCACAGTTTTCTTTTACACGTTGGTTGCTATTATTCTCCATGCCATCTTGCAAGAGTACGTGCTTGATGTGAGTATAGTGACATTTTTTGAATCTCTAAAGTGATGCATTTCTCCAGCTATAAAATGACCATGAACTTTCATTTCAGAAAATCAACAGGCGAATGCACTTTTCAAAAACAAAGCACAGCAAATTCAATGAATCTGGACAACTCGGCGTCTTTTACCTGGTGTCTTTTATCTGGGGAATGTGCATTCTATCCTCTGTAAGTATAACATTTATTTTATATGGTTATTATTTGCATTAAATATAGTGTGTTACCACATGACCTAAATAAACACTACTTTATTTTATAGGAAAATTATGCAACAAATCCAACAAATTTATGGGAGAGCTATCCCCACACACTGATGCCGTGAGTCCTTCTTAAAATTCCTGCAAGTAAAAGTAGCACATAGTGTGCCAAATTAAGTCTTTTGAAAGATAGTTTCCTTTCGGGGTTTTTTAACTGTTCTCATCCTTATCTGAAGCACTGACAGATATACTGGCATATATGGTGTGATTGTTCATTCACAAAGGTGTGCTTGCAGGGAGTATGGCTCAGAGAATTGGAACTACAATGTTATATGTTTCGTTTTATCCTGTAATCCCTGTACAGCGCAGCTCCTTGCTGTGTGTTCAGGACTATAGAATCAACCCTGTAGTTTCATGGGGACCAATTGTATTCCAGTGCCTAGTTATTTACATATGAGTTTACACAGTGACCATTTCAGTCTATTAAACACCAGAAGTGTTACAGCCATGCTGGATTCCTATTTATCTCATTTCCTAGCATGAACACTTTTCAATACGAATTACTGGATGGCAAGTAAGGGAGGTGAGACTGCTATTCTTTTTCATCAACTGATCATTTTGCAGTGTTACAAAGAAGAAGCAATAAACTGAAATGCCTTATTCCCTTCCCTTACTGTCTGTAATCGTGTGGTTTTGGAGGTGAAGATGGGTGTAGCTCTAGACTCCAGAAGTGTGGTCGATTTAAAAATAACAGCATTTGGGTTTAAATAAAGAGGATCATTTATTAATGCATTAAACCCAAAAATTTAAATGCTACACCTATTGCTCCCACACAAAAGTTCAGTTGTAAAATAATTCTATCTTTCTTTATGTTGTAAACCAAAAGAATAGTTTATAGTATTTTTAAAATATTTTATTCGGGCATTTTCAGAAAAACAAACTGAAGCAGAAGCAAAATTGTACAACATTATAAATAACCAACACACACTTTCTCCCCCACTCCCCATCATCATTCCCTTTTCACATCCTGCCTTTCCCCTTACCCCCCCCCCTTTTTTTTTTTTTTTTGCTGACCCCTCCATTCTGCTTAAAGAAGTCAATTAACGGCTTCCACCTCTGAACGAACCCAGCAACCAACCTCCTCAGGACGAATTTGACCTTCTCCAGCTTCCGGAATTCCGCCAGGTCACTCACCCACACCCCCACTTTCTGCGGTTCCAAGACCCTCCACCAAGCAAGATCCGTCTCCCATGCTATCAGGGAGGCAAAGGCCCAGGCATCGGCGCCTCCTGCCCTCCCCACCCCCGGACACCCGAGTCTTCCGATGCCCCGAATATCGCTAACTCTGGACTCTGAGCCACCTTCATCCCCAGCACCTGGGACATTGCGTCAACAAATCCTGCCTGAACCACTCTAGCTTCTGACATGCCCAAAACACGTGGACGTGATTCGCGGGCCACCCCGCGGGACCACCCACACCTGTCCTGAACCCCCTCAAAAAAACCTACTCATCCGTGCTACCGTCATATTTGCTCTATGAATTACCTTAGACACGAGGTGACTCTTTCACCCTCCGCAGCGCCTCAGCCCATGTGCCGGCATCCACCTCCCCTCCCAGCTCCTCCTCCTCTTACGTTTGTATCCACCACTGGGGCCCCCTCTCAATCCATTAGCTCCTTGCAGACTTCGGAGACCTTCCCTGCCCCTAACTCCTCCTTCGATAGTACCTTATCCTGCAATCCCAAGGGTGGTAAACCAGGAAAAGACTGCACCTCTCCATTCTCAAAATCCAGAACCAGCGGGCACCTGAAACCGTTTCCCCTGGGCTACTCATCCTCCGGGTCCTCCAATTTCACGAAACGGCCCCTATAAACCGGTCTCTAAATCATTTGGTCCCTGCCTGCCGCAATCCCCGAAGCCTCGCAGCCAGCCCTCCCAATGCAAATCTATGGTTATCACAGTCACAAATCGGTGGCCACCCATCGGTGTCTGGCCAGTGAAAACTGCAGAGGCACTGTTAACAACGTTCTTAAGCTCGTTCCACTACAAGAAGCCACCTCCATACGCACCCACACCGGCCCCTTCCCCACTACCCATTTCCTAACCATGGTGATGTTCGTTGCCCCCCCCCCCAGGCACAAATCAGGAGTGTGATGGAACAGTCCACTTGCCTGGATGACTGCAGCTCCAACAACAATCCAGAAGCTCAATACCACCTGGGACAAAGCTGCCCTTGGCACCCCTTCCACAACATTCACTCCCTCTACCACCGTGGCAACAGTGTGTACCATCCATAAGATACACTGCAGGAACTCACCAAGGTTCCTTAGTCAGCACCTTCCAAATCCACGACCACTACCATCTGCAAGGGCATAAAATGCATGGAAACATCACCGCCTGGAAGTTTGCCCTCCAAGCCACTCACCATCCTGACTCCGAAATATATTGCCATTCCTTCACTGTTGCTGGGTCAAAATCCTGGAATTTCATCCCTAGCAGCACTTGAGTGCATCTCCACCACATGGACTGCAACAGTTCAAGAAGGCAGCTCACCACCACCTTCATGGGCAATTAGGAATGGGCAGTAAATATCAGCCTAGCCAGTGACATGCACATCCCATGGACACTTTTTTAAAATCAACTGGTGCATTTAGCCTGTCTCATCCAGGCTATCTATAATTATTTCTTCAAAGGATTAAGGTGCTGAGGACCCGGGTTCGAATCCCGGCCCTGGGTCACTGTCCGTGTGCAGTTTGCACGTTCTCCCCGTGTCTGCGTGGGTTTCGTCCCCACAACCCCAAAGATGTGCAGGCTAGGTGGATTGGCCATGCTAAATTGCCCCTTAATTGGAAAAAAAAAATAATTGGATACTCTAAATGTTTAAAAAGAAATTACTTCAAAGTCTATGCTTTTCCAAAGTAAACATTTCTGAGCTCTCCCAGCTTATCTTGATAACTAAGTTTACTTAAGCAGTTATCAATTGAGGGCATTGTCTTTCTCCACTCCAACCACGCCCTCAACCTTTTCCAGTTAATACCCCACACCATGGTATTACTGATCCTATAATCTAATATCACACTGACACTCTTTATCCAGACTACTGCATTTTTAAAAAAATGTAATTTGTGTGATGCACTAGAGTGGAATGCCTTCAGAAAAGGATTTGAGGAAACAGAGGGGCCAAACCAGCTTCCAACCTGGGCATCAATGATAAACATACTGGACATGATGTCAAGTTTTCCATGTGCTGTGAGATTATGTCTGTAATCCCAATTTAAATTTTTACACTTTTTGCTCCATTATATTTACAGAATCTTGAGTCAGAATTATAATATCCTATTTCACAAGCTCAGAACAATTATTAAAATGAAGGTTAATTTCCAAAGCATTGCATATGCTGATCAGTAGTAACATTTTTGCAAGAAGTGAACTATGATGCTATTTAATCACTCTTAGTTACTTAGTTTGCCATTATAGAGCACCTTGCGGCTATCCCAGGTAAAAGGTACTATCAATCACAATTGTCCTGTCAGAATGAATGTAGGAAAGAGAAGCGATCGTCTCAAAGAGAACAAAATTGCTCTATTTGCTGTCAGCAATAACTTAGTTCAGAGCTGGAGCAGAGGTTTTATTTGATGGTAATAATGTAGAATCACCAGGATGCCTGGAGTTCCATGTCTTATAATAATGTTGAGATTCTCAAAATATTGTACTGCTGATTTTAGCAATGTATATCTGATTTAGCAGTGTATATTTTAATTGTTTTGTGTGCATTTTTTGATTTTGGTTTGGGACTATACAGCACATTATTTTGTTCTAAATTGTCACATTCTCTTGTATACTTTTTCTAATAGTTTTTGTTATCCTTTTAGATTTCAGGTGAAGTTTTTCTATATTGCACAGTTGGCTTATTGGCTTCATGCCTTGCCAGAACTTTATTTTCAGAAAACCCGGAAGGTGAGCATGAATGCTCTGTTTTCAGAAAGATGGTTGTGCATATCTTTGCAATATCAGGTGGGAGGGACGAATGTTTTAACAAGGAAAATTAATAAAATTATTAAGACACTCCCAGTGGAGGGTCGCGATCAGAAACTTGGTGACAGAACAGTTGTAGATCTGATTTTCCAACCCACACTAATGACTAACAAAAAGCACCATGATGGACTTTTGCAAAATTACCTCCAGTAGTTACGCCTATGTGATATCAGTTGCGTTTCCCTTGTGGCTGAAAGAGCAAAGTCACTGTTTGGCAAAGTTATATAGACAAGAAGCCTCTGGTTTAAGTACTATTTTGTGATTCTGCACTTTTCGCAGCTCAGCAACAAGCATGCAGCTGAAGTTTGTCTTAAAGCCTCTGGGCTAGGGAGGAGAACAAAAGCTGTCAGAGTTTTGACTTCTGATTTCAATAAAATGGTGCGCGTGTGATCATTGGGTGAGGACATTGCCACACTTGGCTCTCATACCACCTTTCCACATTTCTCCCCTACCTCCAGTTCCTCCAGTTGTAGAATAGCCTGAATTACAATGCCATGGCTCTCTCAGGCAAGGGGTGGAATTTAGTGGTTGTGGCGCTGGGCCTGTCCACCAGCTGGAACAACGCAGCTGGAACAACGCAGCCAATTCTGGTTCCTGTCGGAATTGTTTCCCAATTAGGTTGTCTGTTGGCCTCCGTCGGTTCCTGGCTCCCTTGGGGGCAATTTTCTACTGCAGTTCTTGATGCTGGGTGGGTGTCCCAACTCGTGCTGGCCAGCCAGAGGCTGACCGCTCCAGTGCCAGCAGCACCACCAGGATTTCTAGCCTACTCCAGGAGGCCTGAAGATTAATTTTATTGTTGGAGCCACCCTAGGTAAAGATGAGTTGGATTGGAACTCTAAAACAAGGCCACTCGGAGGCTTAGTTGAAGTTGGGGAAGGGGCTCGTAAAAGTTTTGTGGGGGATTGGCTTCTCACGGGTCCCTTACTGACTGTTTGCAAGGTTGTCATTGATATTTAAAAGAACTAAATGGCTGGTGTACGAATGCTGTAATATGGCCTGATAATAAGCCGGCTGTTTAAATTATTGCAGTTTGTTGATTAGACACATTGCTAAACAGTGCCTTGGAGTGATTATATGCATTCCAGCAAGATCGTTTGAATTCAAAGAATTGTAAAATGACCATTTGAACTGTATTGTGCTGTTCCTGGTTTCTAATCACTTGCAAACTTTTCTGTTTTCAGGAGGATATTCCTCGACAGCTTGTGTATACCAGTTTGTATGTTTTTCACATTGCTGGAGCTTATCTGCTAAAGTAAGTGCTTTTTAAAAATCTAGTTTTTTTTTTTTTTTTTCATTTCTCGCATCCTTCCGTGAATGTTATTTACAGCAGTCAAATTTTTATCCATCCATATACTTTTTAAAGGAGCTTCAGATGCTGAGACTAGGAATTTATAGCACTGTAAATTTGTGTTTGAATGTTTTCCTAATCTGGAGCGAGAGCACTGCTACACCAATATTTATGCTTTTGGACTGTTTTCACTTGTACATATTATGATTAACTATTGAGAATCAGGCTCATCAAAGCTGATCTTTTAGCCTTTGCTGTGAATAGGATAACATCATTGCCTGCTAACATAACCAACATTTCTGTGAATTGACTTTACCTGGGCCAGCACGCTGGCGCAGTGGTTACCACTGCTGCCTCACGGCGCCACGGTCCCAGGTTCGATCCTGGCTCTGGGCCACTCTGTGTGGAGTTTGCACATTCTCCCTGTATTTGCGTAGGTTTCGGCCCCACAACCCAAAGATGTGCAGGGTAGGTGGATTGACCATGCTAAATTGCCCCTTAATTGGAAAAGATTAATTGGGTGCTCTAAATTTTTTTTTTTATTTTTTTTAAGTGAATGACTTTTCCTTGTTTATTTCTAGCCTGAACCGTTTTGGCCTAGTTCTTCTGGTGCTGCATTATTTTGTGGAGCTTTTGTTTCACATTTCTCGTCTGTTTTATTTCAACGATGAAAAGAATGAAAGGGGGTAAGTACATCTAGTATTTTCAATTGCTCAATGGTTAATGGATAGGTTCAGCAACCACGAGTTTTGACACTAAAATCCTAATTATCCAATGTTATCCAAATACTCAAAATAAAACATCATAAAGTTCTGTGTCTTGGATTAAAAGTTCATATACAAGTTAACTAGTACTTGCTGAAGCTTTATTGTTAGAAAAAGTGTTTGGTTGTCACAAATCTCTGGAATCTTCACATACCCCTGAACAATATTTGTGGGTCTTCCTTTGCTCCCGATTCCCTCCTTTAATAAGGTAATTTATATTGGACTATGGTTCCAGGTCCCCAGTACTTTATCAGAATGACCACTCTCGGGTGGTAGCAAAAATAGTGCATTTTGGGAGCATCACAGCTTACCCTAATCCATATGTGTCAAAACCTAATTGGCTGTACACATGAGTTTTGTTTCAGGGTTGACCGGACTGCTCCAGAATGAGAGGCCTGGATGATCTTATTTTTACTCTTGACACAGAGACAATGATTGATTGATTTGATTTATTGTCATGTGTACTGAGGTACTGTGAAAAGTATTGTTCTGCGTACAGTCCAGACCGATCGTACCATACACGAAAAAACACAGGACATGCGTAAATACACAGAGTAAATACATGTGAACAGGCATCGGGTGAAGCATACGGAGTGTAGTACTGCTCGGTAGGGAAGATGTGTGGAGAGATCATTTCAGTCCATAAGAGGCTCATTATAGGTATGGTAACAGCAGGGAGGAAGCTGTTTTTGAAACTATTAGTGCGTGTTCTCGAACTTTTGTATCTCCTGCCCGATGGAAGAAGTTGGAAGAGAGAATAACCCGGGTGGGAGGGGTCTTTGAAAATGCTGCCCACTTTCCCAAGGCAGCGGGAGATGTAGATGGAATCAATGAATGGGAGGCGGGTTCACGTGATGTACTGGGCTGTGTTCACAACTCTCAGTACTTTCTTCTGGTCTTGAGCCGAGCAGTTGCTAACCAGGCTGTAATGTAGCCAAATAAGATGCTGTAAAAATTGGTAAGAGTCAATGTGGGCATGTTACATTTCCTTAGTTTCCTGAGTAAGTGTAGGTGCTGTTGTGCTTTCTTGGCCGTAGCGTCAACGTGGGCGGACCAGGACAAATTGTTGGTGATGTGCACAACTAGGAATTTGAAGCTGCCAACCATCTCCACCTCAACACCATTGAAGCAGTCGGGTGTGTACGATACCTTGCTTCCTGAAGTCAATGAGCAGCTCTTTAGTTTTGCTGAATTTGAGGGAGAGATTATTGTTGTTGCACCACGCCACTAGGTTCTTTATTTCCTTCTTGTACTCTGACTCATCATTGTTCAAGATCCGACCCACTACACCATGTCATCAGCAAACGTTGCCCCACAGTTGTATGTGTATAGGGCGTATAGTAGGGGGCTAAGTAAGCAGCCTTGCGGGGCCTGGGTATTGAGAACTATCGAGGAGGTGCTGTTGTTTACCCTTACTGATTGTGGTCTATGGGTCAAGAAGTCGAGGATCCAGTTGCAGAGGGAGGAGCCAAGTCCTAGGTTTTGGAGTTTTGATATGAGCTTGGTTTCAATTAGTGTTGAAGGGGGAGCAGTAGTCAATAAATAGGAATCTGACGTAGAGCAATGAGACCCATTTGCAGCATCAACATCAATCCAATCAGATATTTCCCTCATCTACATAAAACACAAAACAATTTGAGATTAGTTTCATGACACTTCAACCCTTCTTGCAGTTGCGTCGTCTTTTATTCCAGAATCCACCTAATATGCAACACCAAAACATTTTCTGTGATTAAAGTGTTCATAACATTCCTGTGAAGGGGAAATTAAGGAAACTATATTTGGATGGTTCTGCATTTGGGATAGCCTTAATCTGTGCTGATACAAACTCGCTGTACAGTCAATTATCTGAGTTACAGAAAAATGATTTTAAATGGAGAGTGTTTTCATTTGACCGACTAACCACCACTTTTTGGTGTCTGAATCATTGTTGAGTCGAGTCAGGTTCGGGATGGTCTATCCAGCTCGTCTTGGTCACCTTTGAGGAAAAGGACTACTTATGCGACATGTTGGAAGATACAGACTCTTTTGTTAAAAGGCACAAGTTGTGTGCAGTGTAATTTGGTTAATGGCTCTGTCGATGGGCATGTTGTATTGTTCGTATTTCTTATTTTTTGTTGTTCTTGTTGGGATTGTGTTCTTACTGCTTTGGATTTGATTTGAGGTTCCCTACTATATGGGGTTTTGTTCTTTTATATTAATACATAGTTTCCTTTCTTTTTTTCAACCTTGGTTGTTCGGAGCAACATTTAGTCGTTAGTGGGGTGCACAAGTTAAATGGTTTTTTTTTTTTTAACTTTATTTTTCTCTTTCTCTAGTTAGGAGTGTCCCTGCTAACTCAGGAGTCCGTTAAAGGGAGTGGATTTGGAGAGTTTGCTGCAGCTCAATATAATAGTTTTTTACACAATGAGCTTGAGAGTTTTTGTTTTGTTAAAGGCAGGTTTTACTTTTCGGATAAATCTTTGTTTGACTCGCTTTTATTTGTTTTGAGGTGTGGTCACATTCAATGTGTTGGCATTTTTTGGTGGGGGTTGGAGGTAGTTTGCTGATGGTATCTTTTGGTTTTTCTTTGACTAGTCTTTTGATTTGGCTTGGTGGCCACCTTGGGTGGTGTGACATTCTAGAAATGTACAGCATGTGAAGAGTTAATGTCATGTTACAATTAGCCGAGGCAGCACGGTGGCGCAGTGGGTTAGCCCTGTTGCCTCCACGCCGAGGTCCCAGGTTCGATCCCGGCTCTGGGTCACTGTCCGGGGGGAGTTTGCGCATTCTCCCCGTGTTTGCGTGGGTTTCGCCCCCACAACCCAAAGATGTGCAGAGTAGGTGGATTGGCCACGCTAAATTGCCCCTTAATTGGTAGAAATGAATTGGATACTCTGAATTTTTTTAAAAATTTAGGCATTGACTCTTGGGCTTCTAGGGGAGAGCGTAGATAGAGAGACTGGAATGAAGTGCATAGTAGAGCTTGAGGTTGAATATAGTTAGACTATAGAGATAAAGTTAGTTTAATATAATCTATTTGTTTACTATAGGAATAAGTGTTGAACTTAAAGTGTAAATAAATTTAGCTTTGTTAATGAACATAGCTTCAAGTTTGTGAACACTACGCTTTCCATGCTGAAGTCACCTCCCAAAGATCACCACAGGTGGATCATTTTGCTTTACCTTTTCAGTGTCGGTTGGTTGATCTCTTTGTGGGAATGGCTGACTCCAGATTAAGAGGTGGTGGAAGACCTACAATTTGTTTGGTCACCTGGAACGATAGGGGTTTGAATGGCCCACTGAAGAGGTCGAGGGCATTTGGCCATCTCCAGCTTAAATTCCAATGTATTTTTGCAGGAGACCCTTTTGCTTGTCAGGGATCAGACGGGTTGTGCAAGGTGTGGGCTGGCAGATTTTTCATTCCGGTACTTTCAAGTTCTCGCAAAAGGCTTTTCCTTCGTTTGTTTGGCACTTCCTCCTTTGATGAGTAGGATTCTGTCCCTGTGAGGGGTCTATTTCGGACCTATATGACCATATTCTTTCATCGGACTCTGCTCTGTTAAGAGGTGTGAAGGCGAGGTGGGAAAGTGAGTTTGGGTCCCATTCTTACTGGCGAGGTCCGGAGTGTGGCCTTTCACTGGGTCAACTCCATGTCCTCATGTGCTGAGATGAGCCTCAGTTTAGGGTCTTACACAGGATGCACTTAACTAGGCCAAGAATGAATGGGTTTTTCCCAAATGTTGAGGATAGGTCTGATTGCTGTTTTCTTGGCCCGGCTAACCACATGCATATGTTCTGGTCCAGCCCCAAACCTGTAGGCTTCTGGACTTCATTCTTTAGCACCATGTCTGCGAAACTCCATGTGGATTTAGACCAGTGTCCGTTGTTGGCCATATTTGGGGTGTTGGATTCTCCAGTGGTCAGTCTGTGGATGTTGTCGCCTTTGCCTCGTTGATAGCCTGGATATGAATATTGCTTGGTTGGAAGTACCTGGATATGAATATTGCTTGGTTGGAAGTACCAACTCCGCCCAGTGCCTCTGCTTGGTTGGGTGACTTAATGTCATTCCTACACTTGACGAAAGTCAAATTCACCATCAGGGGGGTCGGTGGAGAGATTCTACCTGAGATGGCAGGCATTTATTTCCTTTTTTAAAGGGTTAATCACCATCAGTTTTGTGCGGGTTGAGTTTAACTTTAGTTTTTGAGTTAATCAAAAATTGAGTTTGTATTGTGGGTTTTGGTGTTCTTTTATATTGGCTTGTGTTTATTTGTATTCTCTTTTGTTCTGGTTTATGTTTATTATTATGAGTGAATTTGAATAAACGTTTTTAAAAACTGTTAATTGTAAAATGCATTGGGATGTCCTGAGATCACTAAAGATGCCATATAAATAGAAATTATTTCTAAACTCTGAGCGGGAGGTGGAAACTTAATGCAAAAGAGCCAAAAAAAAATGATGTTGAAGACTCTTTCTAAAGATCATGTTAAAATTCACGACTTTTTAAATTAATTTTACAGCCATCTGACATTACTCTTTTTTTTTCTCAGTTCTGCATATTGAATTCAATATCTTACACTAATCTATTTTTTAAATTCTAGATTTACCCTTTGGGCCTTCTTGTTTGTAGTGGCACGACTGCTTACGCTCTCCCTGTCTGTCCTCACCTTTGGATTTGGCCTTGCCGGAGCTCAAAATCAAAGTCTGGATTTAGCTTCAGGAAATTTTAACATACTGGCTGTCAGGTAAACATTTTGCATCTATTTGTATTGAAAAATATATTATTCCCTTGAACTTTTGTTGGTCAAGATAGAAGAATAGGACTTCCGGTAGCGGCCATGACCTGCTAGGTCACGTGAACGGCAGCTCCCGCCGGGATCGGTGTTTCGGGCTGCTGAAAGGAGCGGCGGCGGCAGTTAACAGGAGGGACCAGCATGGGAACAGACGTGGGAGACCGCCCCCCCTGCTGGTGGATGGAGAGGATCAGGAACGGAGCCGGCAGACGCACGACCCTGGGGAAGAAGGTCCGGGAGGACAAAATGGCGGCCGGAGAGGATCGGGAGTTGTGGGCCAGAGAACAGCAGGAGCTCCTGAAAAACTGCTTCATGGAGCTGAAAACGGAGATACTGGCCTCCATGGAGAGAATTGTGGTGACCCAGAAGGCGCAGGAGAAGGAGATGAAGGAGGTGAGGAGGAAGGTGGCCGAGGACGAGGTCCTGGGCCTGGCGGTGAAAGTGGAGGCGCATGAGGCGCTTCATAAGAGATGGAAGGAGAGGCTGGATGACGGTGAGTGCAGGTCTCTGAGCCACAATCTGCGGCTCCTGGGCCTTCCTGAAGGAGCAGAGGGGGCGGACGCAAGCACGTACGTAGCCACAAGGTTGGGGACGCTGATGGGCGCGGGGACTTTCCCGCGGCCCTTGGAGCTGGATGAGGCGCACCGGGTTCTTGCCAGAAAGCCGAGGGTAAACGAGCCCCCGAGGGCGATGGTGATACGGTTGCGGCGCTTGGCAGACTGGGAGCGAGTCCTGCGGTGGGCGAAGAAAGAGCGGAACAGTAAGTGGGAGAATGTCGAGATCCGAATTTACCAAGACCTGGGAGCTGAGCTGGCGAGGAGGCGTGCAGGTTTTAACAGGGCGAAGGCGGTCCTCCACGGTAAAGGGGTGAAGTTTGGGCTCCTGCGCCTGGCGAGACTATGGGTAACATACCAGGACAGGCACCACTATACCAGGACGGGCTGTCCGGCACGCGGGGAGGTCACAGATGGCACTTGCCCCTCTACCCTGCAGGGGAGGGCAGCCCGAAGAAGGCAACAAGTTAAGGGTTGGTATATAGAGGCGGGAGCGTCTGGGGTCAGCATGGGTGAGCTGACTCATGGAAGCACAATGGGGGGGAAACCAGAGCTAAGTGGATGCTTGGCTGGGGTTGGGGGGGGGTTGCTGCTTTGCTGACTGAAGGGGAGCCAGGTGAGGGGTATGGATGGAGACTCGGGTGAGGGGGCTGCCGGGGGGATAGCTGAAGAAGGGGGGCGGGGGCACGCGGTTGGCCGAAAAAGGGAGATGGCTAGTCAGCGGGATGGGGGGTGGCTAGGTGCCCCCCCCCAAACCAGGCTGATCACGTGGAACGTGAAGGGCCTGAATGGGCCGGTCAAGCGGTCCCGCGTGTTCTCGCGTTTAAAGGGGTTGAAGGCAGACATGGCCATGTTGCAAGAGACGCACTTAAAGCTTGCGGACCAGACAAGGCTAAGGAAACGGATGGGTGGGACGGGTGTTTCACTCGGGGTTAGACTCAAAGATCAGAGTGGCTATTTTGGTCCGTAAACGTTTGAGGTGAGGAGCATGGTGGTGGATAAGGGGCCAGGTATATAATGGTGAGTGGCAAGCGGCAGGGGGCTCGGGTGGTGTTAGTGAATGTATATGCCCCAAACTGAGATGATGTGCACTTTGAGGCTCGTGTTGGGTAGGATCCCGGACTTGGAGATAAGTCACCTGATTATGGGAGGGGACTTTAATACGGTCTTGGATCCAAGTTTGAATCGTTCCAAGTCCAGAACGGGAAAGAGGCCGGCGGCAGCCAGGGCCTTGTGGGAGTTCATGGGCCAGATTTGAGGGAGGGGGGGGAGAAGAGAGAGTGGACCCCTGGAGGTTTACGCGGCCGAGGACTAGAGAGTTTTCCTTTTTCTCCCACGTCCATAGAGTCTATTCGCGAGTAGACTTCTTTGTGTTGAGTAGGGTGTTAATCCCGAGGGTGGAGGGGGTATAATACTCGGCCATTGCAGTCTCGGACCATGCCCCCACTGGGTGGACCTGCGACTGGGGCTGGAACGGGGTCAGCGCCCTCTCCGGCGACTGAATGTGGGGCTGCTGGCGGACAAAGAGGTGTGCGGGCGGATAAGGAGGAGTATAGAGAATTATGTGGGAGCGAATGACACAGGAGAGGTGACGGTGGCAGTGGTTTGGGAGGCTCTGAAGGCGGTTATTTGGGGAGAGTTAATCTCCATTAGGCCCCATAGAGAGAATAAGGAGAGGGAGAGACTGGTGGGAGAGATACTCAGGGTAGATAGGTACGCGGAGGCCCCAGAGGGGTGGACTGTTGAACGAGCGCTGGAAATTACAGGCGGAGTTTGACCTTCTGTCCACTGGGAAGGCGGAGGCGCAACTGAGGAAAGCGAAGGGGGCAGTTTAAGTATGGGGAGAAGACGAGTAGGAAACTGGCGCTCCAGCTGCGCAGGAGGGAGGCGGCCAGAGAGATTGGGGGAGTGCGGGATAGGGAAGGCAACATGGTGCTGAGCCCAGAGAGGGTCAATGAAGTCTTCAGGGAGTTCTACGGAAGGTTATACAAGTCGGTACCCCCCCGGGGAGGGGGAAGGGATGAGGCGGTTCATGGACCGGTTGAGGTTCCCAAGGGTATAGGCAGAGCGGGTGCAGGGACTGGGGGCCCCGATTGGGTTGGAGGAGGTCGTCAGGGGGCTGGCAGGCATGCAGACGGGCAGGGCCTCGGGCCTGGACGGCTTCCCCGTAGAATTCTATAAGAAATTCTCAGAGCTGTTGAGCCCGCTCCTGATAAGAACCTTCAATGAGGTAAAGGAGAAAGGGAACCTCCCTCTGACAATGTTGCAGGCATTGATGTCTCTTATCCTGAAGAAGGAGAAGGATCTGCTTCTTAATTTGGGTCCTACAGGCCGATGTCGCTCCTGAATGTGGATGCCAAGCTGTTGGCAAAAATTCTGGCCACCAGAATAGAGGACTGTGTCCCGGGAGTGATTGGGGAGGACCAGACTGGTTTTGTTGAGGGCAGGCAGCTGAACACGAATGTGAGGAGGCTCCTGAATATTATCATGATGCCCTCGGTGTGGGGGGGGGGGGGGGGGGGGGGGGGGTGGCTGTGATTGACGCGGAGAAGGCCTTTGACAGGGTGGAGTGGGAGTATCTGTGGGAGGTGCTAGGCAGGTTTGGATTTGGGAAGGGATTTATAGGGTGTGTCAAGCTGCTGTATCAGGCCCCTGTAGCGAGTGTGTCCACAAACCGGCTAAGGTCGAAATATTTCAGGCTGCATCAGGGGACGAGACAGGGGTGTCCCCTGTCTCCGTTGCTGTTTGCCCTGGCAGTCGAGCCATTGGCCATTGCGCTCAGGACTTCGGGGGATTGGGGGGGACTGGTGGGCGGAGGGTAGGAGCACCGGGTCTCCCTCTACGCGGATGACCTGCTGTTGTATATTTCGGATCCGTTGGAGGGGATGGGGGAGGTCATGCGGATCCTGGGGGACTTTGGGAGGTTCTCGGGGTACAAGTTGAACGTGGGGAAGAGTGAGCTGTTCGTGGTTCACGGTAGGGGCCAAGAGGAGAGACTGAGGGAGCTCCCGCTCAGGACAGTGGAGAGGAGCTTTCGGTACTTGGGGATACAAGTGGCCAGGAACTGGGATGCCCTGCACAGGCTCAACTTAACCCGGCTAGTGGAGCAGATGGAGGGAGAGTTTAAAAGGTGGGATATGCTCCCGCTTTCCTTGGCAGGACGGGTGCAAGACTGTGAAGATGACGGTTCTCCCCACGTTCCTCTTGGTGTTTCAGTGCCTCCCCATTTTCATCCCCAAGTCCTTTTTCAAGCGGGTGAATAGGATTGTTACGGGATTTGTGTAGGCGAATAAAACCCCGCGAGTCAAAAGGGTATTCTTGGAGCGTAGCCAGGGGTGGGGTGGGGGGGAGGGGGAAACTGGCTCAGCCGAACCTCTGCGGTTATTACTGGGCGGCCAATGTGGCCATGATCAGGAAATGGATGATGGTGGGTGGGGCGGTTGGAGGCGGCGGCGTGTAGAGGCACCAGTCTCGGGGCACTTGTTACGGCTCCGCTGCCGTTCTCGCTGGCGCGATACACCACTAGTCTGGTGGTGACGGCGACACTGAGGATCTCGGGGCAGTGGAGGAGACACGGGAGAGGAGGGGGCCTCAGTGTGGACCCTGATACGGAATAACCACCGATTTGCTCCGGGTAGGTTGGATGGGGGATACCAAGGCTGGTATAGGGCAGGTATTAGGAGGATGGGGGACCTGTTTATAGACTGGACTTTCCCTAGCATGCAGGCGCTGGAGGAGAGGTTCGGCCTAGCCCCGGGGAATGCGTTCAGGTACCTCCAGGTTCGGGACTTTCTTAGAAAATAGGTGGGGACATTTCCGCTGCTGCCCCCGCGTAGGATCCAGGACAGGATGGTGTCTGGCATCTGGGGAGGGGAAGGTGTCGGACATATATCAGGAGGTGGAGGAGTTGAAGGGCAAGTGGGAGGAGGAGCTGGATGAGGGCCTGTGGGCTGACGCCCTGGGCAGGGTGAACTCCTCCTCATCATGTGCCAGGCTCAGTTTAATTCAGTTTAAAATGGTGCATCGGGCGCATATAACGACAGCAAGAATTAGTAAGTTTTTTGGGGTGGAGGACAGGTGCCCGAGATGTGCAGGGAGTCCGGTGAACCATGACCATATGTTTTGGGCATGTCCGGCACTTAAAGAATTCTGGCAAAGGTTTGCGAGAGTGATGTCTAGGATTTTGGACACTCGAGTGAAGGCGAGTCCAGCAGTAGTGATATTTGGGGTGTCGGAGGATCCGGGAGTGCAGGAAGCGAAAGAGTCTGAGGTACTGGCCTGTGCCTCCCTGGTAGCCCAGAGACGGATCTTGCTAATGTGGAGGGACTCAAAACCCCTGGGTTAGCGATATGGTGGGGTTCCTCAGCCTGGAGCGAATAAAGTTCGCCTTGAGAGGGTCCTTGATGGGGTTCTCCTGGCGGTGGCAACCTTTCCTTGACTGTCTAGGGGAGCAGTAAGTGTCAGCAGCAGCATCCTGGGGGGGGATTCAGGGGGCGGGGGGGGGGGGGGGGGGGAGGGGGGGGGGGATTCAGGTGGGGGTACTGTTGATATGTGTGTTGAGCATGGAGACAAAACCCACCTTGTTCTGTTTTTTTTTTAAAAAGGAAAAACTTTTCTGTTGTGTAAGTAGTTTCACTGTAAGCTTTGGGATGTGTTGATATTTTTTATTATCTGTATTTCTATTTTTGTTATGTAAAAACGCTCTTTGGAACAACTTTAATAAAACATTATTTTTTTTTAAATAGAAGAATAGGTTTTAAGGTCATTAATGACATGGCATTTTTGGATAATTTTTAAGTACAGATGCACCAAAACTGATCTTTGCGTGTTAGTTTGATTTCACTGACTGTTCAACCTTTTACCTGAATTTTTTCAAACAAGGGAGATAAATAAGAAAAGACAATCATGATCCATCAGAGATAGAACATGGAAAATAAAACTGACATCTTTTAGAAGAAAGTTGCCTTAATATTCTTTTTAAGGGCAGCATGATAGCACAGTGGCTAGCATTGTGGCTTCACAGCACCAGGGTCCCAGGTTTGATTCCCCGCGAGGTCACTGTCTGTGTGGAGTCTGCACGTTCGCCCCATGTCTTCATTGGTTTACCCCGGGTGCTCTGGTTTCCTCCCACAGTCCAAAGATGTGCAGGTTAGGTGTATTGGCCATGATAAATTGCCCTTTGTGTCCAAAAAGGTTACAAAGGGCTTTGGATTACGGGGATAGAGTGGAAGTGAGGGTTTAAGTGGGTCGGTGCAAACTCGATGGGCCGAAGTGCAGGAGGCCATATGTTGTATGTCTATAACATTACCGTGGGGTTCTTTCCAGATGCACACAATTCACCTCCATTATTATTATATATTTCAAACACTCAGTCTGAATTTCATGGGGAAACAATACTTTTTGAATGAGGGAAATAAATACACCATATAATAGCATTGTTCGCAGTGTATAAGTTGACCCAAAGCTCAAAATGCCCCCCTTTTTTTTTTTCAGCGCCAAAAGAGTCATGCTTAGCTTAGCCCATGCTTGGTGCGAAAGTTGCCCCCCCCCACCCTTTCTTTCCTGCCAGGACATGCTAGGCTCTCATAAGGAGTCAACCTCCACTTTCCATCTTAAAAATGCATGTTTCACTCATATAAGTCAGAGTATGAGATCAAACAGGTGATGTGTGCTGTGTTGCCAAGAAGATGCATAGGGGTTTAAAATATCCACACAACAGACTGCACATGGCAAATGATGAACAGAAATGAATCCTCGGAATGATTAAGTATGAAGCTGCTTTTGAGCTTAAAAATAGTAACATTTGCTAACAAGTCAAGTAGCTGCTGCGGTGAGAGAGTTTGGTGTTGGTGAAAAACTATGGGCAATGGAAGAAGGAATTTGCCCTGAAGAAGAAGCCCAAGACCAAATGCATCATGAGAACAGGGACCAGCCACTGACCTGATCTTGAGAAGCTGGCATTGGAATGGGTCCTCTAATTGTCAAAATGTTCCTAGAAATGTCATTGTCACCAGAAATGCAATGCGCACATAGAGGGCCAAATCAAACTCTGAGACCAGCCAAGATTTCAAAACCACAGCTAGTTGGTGTGGCCTCTTCGTGGAAATAAATATCTAGTGTTCTGGTAGAAAACCAAGAACTCTGAGGCTACCAAAAGATTTGATGTCAAAATTACCATTTCCAGTGATTCTTCATCAGACAGCATCAAAAACATGGGTTCCCATTGTGCCACATCGACAGCATGGATAAAATGTCAAAATGCCCACGCCCAAGTGCAGTGGGAAGTTCCAAGACCATTCTGGATGTGGGAGAAGAAGGAAAACTCCTTTACTCTCGGCCGTGTAAACACCAGGGGTCTGCGCCCCCCATCTGTTCCATAAAGCCCTTCAGCTCCCTTGCCGCCGCCGGCCTCTTCCATGTCCTGGATTTTGAGCGATCCAATTCCGGTTCAATGATCGTATTAAAGTCCCCTCCCATGACCAAGTTGTGTGACTTTGAAACTGAAAATGGCAAATCTGATGCAGAGTGGAATTCTCATAATGTTGCCAGAACCAAAGTGACTCAGAATACATTTGATGAACTCTTTGCATGTCAAAGATTATAAATTTGATAGTTTTGGGGGCATGGCGTGCTGGTAATGTCACTGGACCAGTAATCCAGAGGCCCCGGCTATTGCTCTGGCGACATTAGTTCCAATTCCACCACGGCAGCTGGTTAATCGCATCCAGAATATAAATCTAGTCTCAGTTTCGTGTTGCTATCATCAATTGTCATAAAAACCCATCTCGCAGTTGAAGAGGTGGGACGCGTTGCCGCTGTCCCTGGCGGGTAGGGTGCAGTCTATCAAAATGACGGTGCTCCCAAGGTTTTTGTTCCTGTTCCAGTGCCTCCCCGTGTTTATCCCGAAGGCTTTTTTTCAGGCCGGTTAACAGGAGTATAATGGGGTTTGTGTGGGTGCAAGGGACTCCAAGGGTGAGAAGTGTGTTCCTGGAGCGGAGTAGAGATAGGGGGGGGCTGGCGCTGCCCAACCTCTGTGGGTACTACTGGGCCGCCAATGCGACAATGATGCACAAGTGGGTGATGGAGGGGGAGGGGGCTGCATGGAAGAGGCTGGAGACGGCGTCCTATGTGGGTACGAGCCTGGGGGCGCTGGCAACGGCGCCGCTGCCGCTCCCTCCAAGGAGGTATACCACGAGCCCGGTGGTGGTGGCGGCCCTCAAAATTTGGGGGCAGTGGAGACGGCATAGCCTCCACAGTTAGGGCCTCGGCGTGGACCCCATTACGGGGGAACCACCGGTTCGCCCCAGGAAGAACAGGTGGAGGGTTTTCGGGGTGGCACAGGGCAGGCATACGAAAGTTGGGGGACCTGTTTGTGGACGGGAAGTTCGCGAGCTTGGGTGAGCTGGAGGAGAAGTACGGGCTCCCCCCGGGTAACACCTTCAGGTACTTACAGGTAAGGGCGTTTGCCAGACGGCAGGTGGTGATATTCCCACGGCTACTGCCACACACAGTACAGGACAGGGTGCTCTCGGGGGTGGGGGGGGGGGGGGAGTGGGGAAGATCTCGGAAACTTACCAGATGATGCAGGAGGAGGAGGAGGCCTCGGTGGTGGAGTTGAAAGGTAAGTGGGAGGAGGAGTTGGGAGAGGAGATCGAAGAGGGGACGTGGGCAGATGCCCTAGGGAGGGTGAACTCTTCCTCTTCGTGCGCGAGGCTCAGCCTCATACAGTTTAAGGTGCTGCACAGGGCACACATGACCGGGACAAGGATGAGCAGGTTCTTTGGGGGTGAGGACAGGTGTGTTAGGTGCTCAGGGAGCCCAGCAAATCACATCCATATGTTCTGGGCATGCCCAGCGCTGGAGGAATTTTGGAAGGGCGTAGCGAGGACGGTGTCGAGGATGGTAGGATCCAGGGTCAGACCGGGCTGGGGACTCGCAATATTTGGGGTGGCAGAGGAGCCGGGAGTGCAGGAGGCGAAAGAGGCCGGAATTCTGACCTTTGCGTCCCTGGTAGCCCGGCGAAGGATTCTCCTTCAGTGGAAAGATGCGAGGCCCCCAAGCGTTGAATCCTGGATCAGCGATGTGGCAGGGTTCATTAAATTGGAGAGGGTGAAATTCGCCTTGAGAGGGTCGGTACAAGGGTTCTTTAGGCGGTGGCAACCGTTCTTCGACTTTCTGGCAGAACGATAGACATTGGTCAATAGCAGCAGCAGCTGGAGGGGGGGGTTTACTTTATTTTTGTTTATGTTATTCACACTGAAGGGTCTGAGGGTGTGTATACACCTGTTGTCCTAAGTCGGGGTGTTAATGTTAATTTATTATTTAGGTACAGAGGGGGAGGGGTTTGAGGGGTTGCTTTTTTAGATTGTGTTTTGTACTTAACCCTGTTGGGTTCTTTTTTTCTTATTTTGTTATTGATATTTTATGAAAACCTTTAATAAAATTTAAAAAATAAAATAAATAATAACCCATCTCGTGCCCTTCAGGAAAGGAAATCTGTCCTTCACTGGTCTGGCCTACATGTGTCTTCAGATCCACAGTAATGTGATTGACTTTTAATTGCTCTCTGAAATGCCCGAGCAAACGACTCCGTTCACGGGCAATTAGAGATGGGCAACAAATGCTCCCCTGGTGCATCCCATGCAATAAATATTTTTCTTTGTGGATAAATGTATCTTGTTGAATTAATTAATTCAATAAAACCATGTCACATTGATTTAATTTGAATTACCAGCATTACATTTTGTTTCATTTTAAAATGGCAACTGCCGATGGAGGCTGTTTCGTGCAGGGGCACTAGCTTAGCAGCCCTAGTCACGGCACCTCTGCCGCTTCCGCCGGCACGGTACTCCACCAGCCCGATAGTGGTGGTGGCTCTTCGGATCTGGGGCCAGTGCAGGAGGCATGTGGGGGAGGTAAGAGCATCGGTGTGGACCCCAATCTGCGGCAACCACCGATTTGCCCCGGGGAACATGGACGGGGGGTATCGACTGTGGAGGAGGGCGGGGATTGTGAGGATGGGGGATCTGTTCCTGGAATGGAGCTTTCTGAGCATGAGGTCGCTGGAGGAGAAGTTTGGGCTGGCGAGAGGGAACGACTTTCGATACTTACAGGTGCGGGATTTTGCACGCAGACTGGTGCCGTCCTTCTTGCGTCTCCCGCCGAAGGGGAGGCAGGACAGGGTAGTTTCTAGGGGAGAGGTGGGAGAGGGTAGAGTCTCAGACATCTACAAGGAACTAATGGGAGCTGAGGGTGCGCAGACAGAGGACCTGAAGCTTAAGTGGGAAGAGGAGCTCGGGGGGGGGGGGGGGGGATGGAGGACGGTGTCTGGGCAGAAGCCCTGAGCAGAGTCAACATGCGCCAGGCTCACCCTGATCCCGTTTAAGGTTGTGCACCGGTCCCACATGACGGTGGCCCGGATGAGCAAATTCTTCGGGCTGGTGGCCTGGATGAGCAAATTCTTCGGGCTGGTGGCCTGGATGAGCAAATTCTTCGGGCTGGAGGACAAGTGTGCCGGAGGGCCGGCTAACCATGTACACATGTTCTGGTCGTGCCCTAAACTCTGGGTATTGGCAGGGATTCGCAGATGTCATACCCCGGGTATTGAAAACTGGGGTGGGAGCCCTGAGGTGACAATCTTTGGGGTTTCGGAGGACCCGGGTGTCCAGCAAGAGAAAGAGGTCAACGTTCTGGCTTTTGCTTCCTTGGTAGCCCAGCGACGAATGCTGTTAGCATGGAGGGACTCAAAGCCCCTGAGGGCTGAGGTATGGCCATCGGACATGGCGAGCTTTCTTGGCCTAGAGAAAGTCAAGTTCGCCTTGAGAGATTCGCCCAAAGGTGGCAGCCATTTATTGACTTCTTCGCAGAGGAGTGTCAGCGGGGGGTGCTAGGGTAGAGTAGGGGGATATTGAGGCAGGTCCTTGCGTGAACAGAGCCGTGGTTTGCTCTACGTTTAATTTGTGTCTTGACTTTTTTTTTGTACTGTACAATGTCACTTTCTCTATATGCCTAAAATACCTCAAAATTGTTTTAAAATTTCTTTTAATGGAAACTGCCGACACCAACACCTGTGGTTCACATTTTCTACTTGCCATATAAGTCAACCCCTGTTTTTGCAAGGATTTTCCAATTCTTCAAAAGTCGATTATGTGCCACAATCAACGGTACTTTTGTGTGTGTGTGTGTCTCTGGTATCTGGCACTGTTAAGGGCCTGTGGTGGGCATTTGTATCAAATTCAACAATGCAGTTAATGGCAGTGAGAGAGATTTAGATGGTGTCATTTAACATGGAAGAATGTTTCAGTGTTAAGCTGGTGCTACTGTGCCAGAAATGCTATCTTCCTCCATAGCTCCCTCACGACTTCATCTTTATTAGTGTCACAAGTAGGCTTACATTTACACTGCAATGAAGTTACTGTGCAATGAAGTTAAAAGCCCCTAGTCACCACACTCCGGTGCCTCTTTGGGGACATGAGGGAGAATTCAGAATGTCCAATTCACCTAACAAGCACGACTTTCGGGACTTGTGGGAGAAAACCGGAGCACCCGGAGGAAATCCATGCAGATGCTGGGAGAACGTGCAGACTCTGCACAGACAGTGACCTAAGCCCGGAATCAAACCTGGGTCCCTGGCGCTCTGAAGCAACAACTGTGTCAAAACGCCATGTGGTCAAAGGGATCCTCGGTCCAATTGGTCTGTGTTGAGCCAGCTGATCCTGGTCAGTGTGCTTGGACACTTGCACCATCCCTTCTCTAAGAAGGAGACTCCTGATTATGATCCAGATCCCTACTGCAAGAGACTCCTGATCATGATCCAGATCCCTACTGCAAGAGACTCCTGATCATGATCCAGATCCCTACTGCAAAATGTAAGTGTGGATGTTGGATGAGGATTGAATCAGACTACAATTCTGATGTCCACCAATCAGGAATTGGTACAGCATTAATAACCAACCAACTCTCCCTTTGTAAGCATGTACAAGAAAAACTACTAGTTGCACAGGGTACTGGAGTTCGGTCTGTGATTATAACTATTATAGCCAGTACTGGTACCTCTTAAAGAAGTTAAGACAGCGAGCCAGATGGAACGATATGTGGGTCAACAATGTGTACTCCCGGAATCCCAGCACTCTGGAAATGTTTTGTACCCGTTGAAGTAGGGAGAAACCTACAGAAAATGTTCACAGTAAATAATACTTAATTGGTGAACACAGGAAATGTTGGTAGTGCTTCATTAGTTTTATATATAACCTACGTTTACTAGTCTGGACAAGAGAGAGACTTTTTTTAGTGCCTTTACTTGATGTACTATTATGCTGACTCTTGGAAGCCACCTGCAGCCAACACCGGAAGAGCGTGCTATCGGACAATGAATTACATTTCTAATTCAGCAGATCCTTCCAAGCTGAAGCTTCCAAATTATAACTGATGACTTATTCCAATCAATCAGTCTTTGTCTCTGGTGCATCAAGCAAGTGAAGGAAGCCTCCTTTCAAGAGGCAATACAATTTACCCCTTCTCTTCGAAAAATAGGCATCCGTTTCAACAGTTACAGAACATTTCCCCGAGTGCTGGGATTCCGGGAGTACATATTGCTGACACACACATCGTACAGATCTTTCTATCTGGCTCGCTGTCTAACGGGCAGTATGCACTGAGGAGTGTGTCTTGAACTGCCAAACGGGGTTGGGCCCCTCTGATCCACCTCGTGTAGCAAGTTCCATTGCCAGCTATCAGACTTGGTAGGATGCTTCCCCACATGGTCACTTACCCATAGACTCGGTGAACTACAGAAGGCATCACAGTTGGTCCTATTTTGATGTGGTATACATACAAATCCACAGCCAAGGACGTGAACTCTGGTTGTTTTTTTTTAACGAGAGCTGTGTCCCAATTTTACAAGAGCAGCTCATCTAAAAACATATTCGGTGTTGTACTTAAACAGAACTTTTTGTCACTTCATTTTGTCAAACTTCTTCCATCGGGCAGGAGATACAAAAGTCTGAGAACACTCACAAACAGACTCAAAAACAGCTTCTACCCTGCTGTTACCAGACTCCTAAATAACTCTCTTATGGACTGACCTGATTAACACTACACCCCTGTATGCTTCACCCAATTCCGTTGCTATGTAGTTACATTGTGTACCTTGTGTTTTCCTATTATGTATTTTATTTTATTTTCATGTACTTAATGATCTGTTGAGCTGCTCGCAGAAAAATACTTTTCACTGTACCTCTGTACACGTGACAATAAACAAATCCTTTTGTGCCCAATACTGCTTCCACACACCGACTTTTGAGCCTTGGCAAAGAGTGACATATTTCAAGTCCATTTTAAGCCTTTACAAATGCTGAAACAACACTTGCCTATGAATGCATTCTAACTGCTAACCAAGTGTTGAATTCTCTTTGAGTTACCTGCTAATCCAAAGCCAGAGCTATGTTAGGAGCTTATGCCAATATATTTTTAGATGAGCTGCTCTTGTAAAATTGGACACAGCTCTCTTTATAAAAAAAAAACAACCCGAGTTCACATCCTTGGCTGTGGATTTGTATGTATACCACGTCAAAATAGGACCAACTGTGATGCCTTCTGTAGTTCAACAGGCTCAGGCATGAAGAACAAGCTCGGGCATGAAGAGATAAGTACTGGCTTACCGATGGAACTGTGCTCCAGCAGGAACAGCAGATTTTATGAGCAGGAGGGAAGAAAATTAGTGACTTCTAAAGTTGTTTGAGTCACAGATTGTATACCAGTAAATGAATATACTGATGCGCATGTATGTCAGTTAGACTTGTTTTTAGTAAACAATGGGGGCGAATCTCGGTATGGCACAGTTAGCACTTTCACTTCACAGCATCACGGTCCCAGGTTTTATTCCTGCTTGGGTCCCTGTCTATGCAGAGTCTGCACATTGCTCACCGTGTCTGCGTAGGTTTCCTCCAGGTGCTCCAGTTTATTCCCACAAGTCCCAAAAGATGTGTTGTTAGGTGAATTGGATATTCTGAATTCTCCCCCTGTACCTGAGCAGGCACCAGAATGTGGCGACTAGGGGCTTTTCACAGTAACTTCATTGCACAGTAACTTCATTGCAGTGTTTAATGTAAGCCTACTTAATCCAATAATAAAAGATTATTATCTTGCGCATGGGCAGCTGGGCAACACAGTGGTGCAGTGGTTAGCACTGCTGCTTTATGGCGCTGAGGCTCCAGGTCACTGTCTCTGTGGAGTTTGCACATTCTCCCGTGTTTGCATGGGTTTCACCCCCACAACCCAAAGATGTGCAGGGTTGTGTTGGCCACGCTAAATTGCCCTTAATTGGAAAAAATAATTGGGTACTCTAAATTTATATTTTTTTTTAATTATGTTGTGCCCAGCACATATCCCACAATGTAGGGCGAACAGCAGGAGAGACCCTAAATGGATTTTTTTTTTTTTAAAAATAAATTTTAAGAGTACCCAATTATTTTTTTTCCAATTAAGAGGCAATTTAGTGTGGCCAATTCACTGACCCTGCACATGCCCCTAAATGAGATTTTCACCGGCCCACTGCTGCTGATATAACCTGTTTCACACCCTCTCTGGGTGTGAAAGAGGGTGTGGTATGAAGGGGAAGCAAATTGGCGAACCCATAGCACATTGCTCACCTGGAGGGGTGGGGCCACTGGTACTGACATTTGGGAGGGTGGCCTGATGCCAGGGGTAGGAGTGGATGGTCTGAATGAAGACTGGTTGGGAGGGACCTGATGCCAGTGATCTGAGGTTGGAGGTGGGTGGGGGCTTTACTGTCACTTTGAGATCAGGGTGCCTTTTGAAGCTTGGCTTGCTGGTGTGTTTAGGCCCCGCCCCTCAGTGCTAATGCAAATCACGCCCCCTCCCAAAAGTAATTAAGTGCAGGAAGATCTCATCAGAACAGCCTGTGCGATTCACGCCGATTTTTCTCATCCAAAATAACACTTAGTCACTTTTTTGGGAGAGTTCTGCCCACTCTATGAAACTCATAAAATTAAAGCTGAAGAAATTTAACCACAAATATAATTTTACCATTGATTACAGAATTAGTGCCCTGGCTACCATTTGCCTGACACAAGCATATATGATGTGGAAGTTCATTAATTTCCAGCTTAAGAGGTGGAAAGAGCATGCACAAATTCAGGCTCTAAAAAAGAAAGCTACCAATACAAAGAGCAAAGCAGCTAAAAAAGGTGAAAATAAAGGTTAGTCCATTCATTTAAAACAATGCAAATATTACATTTGATACCACACTGCAGTAATGCAAATGATGTAATGTTCAACCTGTTGAATTTTGTTCTCTCTAACATGTTACAATGGTTCTCTCACTGTGGTGAAAATAGAAATTCATAGCCGATCAATTGGCATATGCAAGGGAAAAGATAGATGTATGTTTTGGTTTGAGCTCCTTTATCTATTATTTCTCTTACAGACACTGACTGGTCAGCAGATTTATAGAATTATATGTTTTCATATCAGATCTGCACCACTTTTGAGGTTTTTTTTTAGCCTCTGTCCTGCCCTATCTTTTCTTTCGTCTATTCCTAGTTAGGCACCATATGTACTTCTATTTTGGGCAACTGTATTCTCATCTTGACTCTGACTGCAACTTTATTAAGAATAATCACCACATCTTTACAGTGCAGAAGGAGGTCATTGAGTCTGCACTGGCTCTCTGAAAGAGCATTCTACCTCATCCTGCTTTATTTCCGTAATCTAGAACATTCTTTTTTTCCAGGTAGCAATCCAATTCCCTTGAAAGAACCTGCCCCCATAAGCCTAAGATACTTATTAACTGCTCTCTCAACCTGCCCCACCATCTTCAATGACTTGTGTGCATATACATCTAGGTCCCTTTGTTCCTGCACCACCTCTAGAGTTTCTTCCTTTGTTTCCTACTGTCTCTCCATATTCTTCTTGCCAAAATGAAGCACCTCACACTTCTCTGCATTGAACTTTGTCCGCCCAATCCATCAACATGTCTATATCCTTCTGAAGTTCAAGACTTTCTTCACCACAGTTGACAACATTTCCAAACTTCGTATCATCTGCAAATATTGAAATCATGCCCTGAACAACACAGTCCAGGTTATTAATACATATCAGGAAGAGCTAGGGTCCCCACACTGACCCCTGGGGAACTCCACTGCAAACCTTCCTCCAATCTGAAAATCAACCATTTATCACGACTCCTGTTTCCTGTCACTCAGCCAATTGCTTATCCAATGATACCATGCTATTTCTGAAATGTGTTCTAAGATCTCTTTTTCCCCTTGCATCTTGCAGTTTCTTATTTGAGCCATTCTAATTTGTAGCAGAACTTCAGTTGAAGAGTAAGCTAGCGATGTCTGATCGGCTGCCCATTATACACCTTAATGTTGATTCCATCTGATACCGCCAATTTGTTCCCATTGAAGTCGAAAGTCCTGCCCTGCGTTGTTTAGCCTGTATTTCATTACCACTTTATCTACTGGATCAGATTTCTATTTGTATTCCCCATTGTACAAGCTGATGCAGTCCAGAACTGTAATTGTTTGAAATTGCAAATATCATTTTTCAATCGCTGATCACCACAGGAAAAAAACAATTGTAACTGGTCTTCTTGTTTTACAGCTAATGGAGTAAACGGGATCGTCACTTCTGAAGACAGAGACTCTCCACGTGCAAGAAAAGTCAAATCTTCTTGAAAGTTAGACTACATCGGTGCATAAATTGCCAGTTTCATCATTTGTTTCTTCTTTAACAATTCCCCTTAATTGTTATTTAATTCGCTGCAGCAAGCAACATTTACTTCTAAGTACTTGTATAATGCTGTGCATTCAAAATCCAATAAGGCTGAAGGGAAAGAGAGCTGAGGTTGGGAGCTCATTATTCAAATAATTCCCCTGTTTTATAGAAAGAAATAGTAGCTTGAACAGATCCTTTTATTTTTGACATTTTAGTAAGATCTTGCCTTAGAGCAGCACCATAGAACATATGGAGGGGAAGCAACTCAAAACTGATCTGAGATCTGGCACAGAGCTGCTATCCTTGAGAAACCACATGATAGCTAGGGTTCAGTTTTCCTAACCTATTGTATTGTTTCTCATGTTTGGACAGCTCTATTGTGACTCATTGGAGAGCCACACTCCCTGATTTATTTTTCTACTGAACTTCAGGAGACCGTGTGATTGATGGCTTTGAGCATGGAGGACTGCTTGCAGAACTAAGGATCTCTGTGCTAGTAAGCAACATGATTGTGCTAATGTGTTGAAACAAAAAACTCTTCTGAGACTTTGATCAACTTAACATGGGTGATCAGCAATCTGGCTCTCCCCATGAGGAGGGGCACATCTACAGACATTGCAAAGGACCCTAAGTTGCTGTGATCTGCCCATTTGAGAGTGCCAGAAGCTGTTCCACAGTAGCAAGTGACAGGTGCCACTTACCAATAAAATAATAAGAAATATTTTGCAAACATCACGCTAAACTGATGGACTGCAGATGTAGAAATCAGGCAAGGACACCATATGAAAAATCAAATTATTATTTTTAATATTCCACTTGTTTTCACCTGTGGTGTGTGCTGGGCTATATTTTGGAAACCATTCCAACCCAAAGGAAGTGTTATTTTTCCAATTACAAATTATATTACAATTCCACGTCACCTAAATTCAAATTTTAAATGCTATAAATTGAGAAGCATTCTCCAAGAATCTAAATATTGTTCAAAGTTGGTATTGATACTTAAGAGAAATAATTTTGAAAGTGATATTATCAATTAGGAGGTTATCAATTAGGAGGTATGTGTATTTTGAAAGCTAAATAGATTTTCCAGGCTACTGGGTTAAAATAAATGCAAGTTCTTATGACTGGCTGATAATAGCAGATTAATTTTCTATGCCTTAATTTGTTGTAATTGGAACTGCAGTATTCTCCATTTAACTTCTTGACTATTCAGTCTTATAACTTGAAAGCCAAGACTATTCAGTTTTATAACTTTAAAGCCAAACTCTTATGTTCTCAGGTTGATTTTGAACAGGGGCAGCCTGTGAAGAGACCACTGCAATAAAGTTTTTTTTTAAAAAAACAATGCAACAATGAAATTGCAGTAGAGCTTCATATAAGAGAAAAGAAATACGCTTTTTATTTTTTTACTCTAAATAAAAGACACAAAAAGGGCTGCCAAATTTTAATAGCAGTTTTATAAAACTTATGCTAGGCCTTAGTATGGCAGAACGGCTGACATAATGATAGATAAATATGTGACTGTTATTAAGGGGACAATTATTGTACACCATTCTTTGCCTGAGAATTGCTGATTTCAAAAGAGGTTTATTAATTTTATAAAACAATTTAGATATAAATGAAAATTTCATAATAAGATCTTTGTTACCATTAAGCTTCAAGTCATTCCTCGGTAATGATTGGTGGAGCCTTGTTACGATACATTTTCTTTTTGTAAATTGAGGAATGTTCCTGGATGAGGCACTTCAAATACTTCTGGAGTGTTTGAAAATACAATCCTGAATATATTTTTGTGTGCAAATGAGGGGCCGGAAGTAGAGAATAATCTGCAATGTATCCTTGGACCCAATAAGATGACCACTCTCTGCTGCAAAGGTCACTGGGACCGGGTGATACAAAGGGGTCTGTCTCTCCACTTCTGAACTGAACACTTGACTAATGAGCCAAAGCTCCCTCTCTGGCTGTGGTTCCTATGTAATGTGAATTTGGGTAGTTGTACCCAGCTAATGGCCCAAAGCACAAAATCAACCATAATTTGCATTAAAGTGACAGTCTCCGGCTAATCACAAGAGTGGCTGGAGTCCCTGTGACTGCGTGCCTCTCACCCTCACAACCCAAAGATGTGCAGAGTAGGTGGATTGGCCACGCTAAATTGCCCTTAATTGAAAAAGGTAATTGGGTACAATTTTTTTTTAAAGGAATGGCTGGGAGTTGGGATGAGGCACATGGTCAAGAGTAAAAAACGAATAAGAGCAGCTTTTATATTGTGCCTGACTGCTAAACCTGAGATTGATTGCTGGGTGTTCAAAGTATTTTTGTCACAACTACTATCCTTCCTCACATCAGTGAGCACACAAGTTCATCTTGCTGCCAAAATAAACTAGTAAATGAGAAGTCCAGCGCTGTATTTTTGAATGGAATATCCAGGAATTATTTCTTTAGCTTCAAGTTTGCTTGGTACCGATTAATTTAGACAGTCAAAATTGCTGGAATATTGTAATTTTTTTGACTGGCATCTGTTGTTGAGTACTGCATTAAGATGCATTATGTCTTGTGGAACTAAGATCAAGTTTCTGATTATAATACAGGAGACATGTCTAAAACTTGTCATTTCAGTTCTGAATGAACAGCCTGGTTTACTGTAACTGCATTCATTGCAGAGAAAATGTGAAGTAAAACTGTCTATCCTACTTTGACTGAATTTGTTTACTTCTTGCAGCACATCTAATCATTTATTAGATTTGTTAAAATCTAATTTCAGTCATATTATACAACCAGAGAAATTATATTGTATATTTTGACCTGAGAATTATAATGACCTGTGCAACTTTGCTTACATTCTGATCACACTCCGCTTGCTGTGGAGTGTTGTCAAAAATACACAGAGTTAGATCTTAGTGAGGTATTTGGAGGCAAACACAATGGGGAGAAAAAGAGAACTTGGAAATAGTTGGCTTTTGTTGTAAATATTTTGATGATAATCAATGGCACGAGTGGCTGATCCATCTTGAACTCTTCCTGAGGTCCCCACTGTTACAACTGACAGTCTTCGGCCATTTTGATTTACGTCACATGGTATCAAGTAATGGCTGAACACAATGGATACCGCAAAGGTGATGAACCCTGACAGCGTATGGCTTTAATACTGAAGACTTGTGCTTCAAAACCACCTGTGCCCTTCGCCAAGCATTTCCAGTACAATTACAACACTGGCATCTATCCAGTGTGGAAATTGGCCCAGATATGTCCTGTGCACAAGCAGGGCAAATCCAATCCAGCCAATTACCGCCCCATTATTGTACTCTCGGATGTTTGTAATAGGCAGACTGCTTAAATAGCTGCCTTATTTAAAGCCCAAAACAAAACATCTGTTAAATATGATTCCACAATTGGGCAGCACTTACCATAGCTATTCACAAATTCCAAGATTGTTCAGCAACAGCCAATGTCCGATCAGTTGGCTCATTTGCGCTTTTAGAAGTGACATCCATACGGACCCATTCTCTGCAAACAAAAGGAATATGTTCCAGCCCTGTGCCTTTTTTTTTTTTAATTACTCAGGAGCTTGGGGAGCTGATAGTTCTCTGGTGCTTTCTCAATGTAGCTCCTCGACCAATCTGAATCGACACGTCAACCAATCACACACTTTTTTTCCCTGTGGTATAAATTGTGATCATTTGAAATTTGTTCTTGTGTTTCTCCTGATAAGTGCAAAAAGATCAATGGCAGCAAGTGCAAAAAGATCAATGGCAGCAATGTGTGTGGGGGGAGGATTCTCGTACCTACAACAAAGGAAGATGCTCATAGTTGTTGCGGTGTCCTTGGCTCAACTATCTTTAGCTGCTTCATCACTGATTTTCCCTCCATTTAAAAAAAATAAATTTAGAGTACCCGATTCATTTTTTCCAATTATGGGGCAACTTAGCGTGGCCAATCTGCCTGCCCTGCAAACTTTGGATTGTGGGGGCGAAACCCATGCAAACACAGGGAGAATGTGAAAACTCCACACGGACCGTGACCCAGAGCCGGGGTTCCCGATTGGATTCCTTAGGTTGAAGACATATAGATATGCTCTCCCCAATAAGAGGAAACTTTTCTGAATTTTAAAGACTTCTATTAGGTCATTCCTCCATCTTTTTTCAAGAAAAAGGAGACACATTCATCCTTTCCTGAAATGTATAAATTGTGGTGTATTGAACTTGCAAAGTGAAAGGATGGAAATGCTGAAGCACATTGCTTGAATGCAGTAATCAAAAGAGGTTTATTGGATGGTTGTGAACTATACAAAGGTTCGGCCTGGACTGTCTCAAAGCCCATGAAGTAGCCAATGTCAGGGACTAAACTCTCAAAGTGACCATGCATCAACTCACAAATATAAGAAACACATTTCTGTGATCATCTTTTGTAAACCTCTGCCATCTCCACTGTCTCCTTTTTATAATATGGTGACAGTATTCCAAGTGCGTTGTCACTGAGCTTCAATACAAGTTTACTATAACTTCCCTACTTCTCAATTCTAGACCCCTAGAAATAAAGCCACCAGCTTGGTTTGCACATCTTTTAGCGATCGGTGCATTTATCCTGCAAGATTCCAATGGGCCCCTACCAACCCTAAAGTTCACCTTCCAAGTAATAAGTGACCCCTTTATCCTTTCTACCAAATTGTCCTTCCTCACATATATAGTGTTGACCTTCAGTTGTCAAATATTTACCTATTCTGCAAGTCTATTAATGTCCTCCTGCAATTTATTGTAGTGTTCCTCAGTGTTGACTATTCTGCACCCAATTTCAGGGGAGGTGGTGGCATTGTGGTATTGTTGCTGGACTAGGGTACCAGATTCAAATGCCACTATAGCAGGTGGTGGAATTAAATCCAGTAAAAAATCTGGAATTAAAGACTTTCAGCCTTTCTAATGGAGTGAGTGCTCGCACATTTGTGGCTCCTGCTCAAGGTGGCATTTTCGGTCTTTTCCCCGCCCAAAGGGCAAGGTATTTGAAGGCAAAAGGTACAGGCGTGCCTGGTGAAGGTATTACTCCTTGTGGCTGGTGGATGGATTTACGGACAACGAGTGGTGCAAGGAAGAAAGGAGCTGGAGAGCCTTCACGGTGTGTCACAGGAAAAGATGGCACTGGACAAGGAGGGCGCGCTGCCTGCCTAGTGGTCGACAGAGCAGTTGGTAGAGTTTCTGATTAAGTAAGTTTTGTCAACACAGGAAAGAGGCCCTAGAAGACCGAGCCAAGGTGGTGGATCCACTGAGAACTGGGATTGAGCGAGTGGAACAGAAGCTGGAGTCCCAGGGCCGGGCGGTTCAGAAAGTGGAGGCAGTGGGGGAGCACGAGGAGCAGTTGGCCTTGGTGGGAGTGATGTGGCAGAGCCAGAAAAAGCGGTGCGAGAAGGTGGAGGATTTGGAGAATCGCATCCAGAAGGCAAAACTTAGATTGTCGGGAAGCCTGAAGGCAGTGACGGTGCAGAAGCCGTGGTGTACGTGGAAACGATGCTGGAGAAATTGGTAGGGGTGGGACCTTTGATCGGCCTCTGGAGGTGGACCGAGTGCACGGCGCTGAGGAGGAGGCCACAGGCGGGCGAGCACAGGGTCTCGGTGTATGCAAATGACCGGGCAGTATCGGAGGCATCATGGAGATCCTGGTGTAATTTGGCTGGTTTTCGGGATACAGATTGAACATGGAGAAAAGTGGGTGGTTCCCGATTGAGGGCAGGAAAGGCGATTAGGGCCATTGCCGTTTAGGGTGGTGGAGGTGAGTTCAGGTATTTGAGTATCCAGGTGGTGCGGGGCTGGGCTCAGTTGCATAAATTGAACTTGGCCTGGCTGGTGAAACAGATGAAGGCAGATTTTAAGAGATGGGATGTGCTGTCGCTGGCAGGGCGGGTGCAGACAGCGAAAATGACGGTGCTGCCTAGGTTTCTCTTTGTATTTCAGAACCTCCCACTCTTTTCCCCAAGTCATTTTTTAGGAATGTAATTGGGTTGATTTCTGGGTTTGTGTGGGTGGGGAAGACTCTGCTGGTGTGGCGAGCTTTCTTGGAGGGGGGTGGTTGGTTGGCACTGCCGAACATGATTCACTATTATTGGGCAGCAAACATTGCTCTGGTAAGGAAATGGGCCGTGGGAGTGGGTGGCGGTTGCACCGTGCAGGGGTACGTGTTTGAGAGCTTTGTTGTTGCTGCGTTTACTGTTTTCGCCGGCCAGGTACTCCGTGAAGCTAATGCTAGTGTTGGCTTTGAGGGTGTGGGGGCAGTGGAGGCAGCATCTAGGGCTGGGTGGTGCCTTGGTGTGGGTGCCGATCTGTAATAGCCATAGTTTTGCGCCGGTGGGGCTGGATGCGAGGTTTTGGGGGTGGTGGCAGGCAGAGATTGAGTGCTTTGGCGACTTGGAATCATAGCATTTACAGTGCAGAAGGATGTCATTCGGCCCATCGAGTGTGCACCAGCCTTTGGAAAGAGCACTGTACTTAGGTCCATGCTATCCCAGTAACCCAGCCTAACCTTTTAGACTCTAAGGGGCAATTTAGCATAGCCAATCCACCCAACCTGCACATCTTTGGACTGTGGGAGGAAACCAGAGCAGCCGGGGAGAAAGTACAAACTCCACACAGACAGTCACCCGAGGCAGCAGTGCTAACCAATGTCCCACCTTGCCATTCATAGGGTGCAGGGTTGGAGGACCTGGAGGAAGTGTATGAATTGCCAGGGGAATGGCTTTAGGTGCTTGCAGGTTCGGGACTTTGTAAAGAGAGAGGTGCCGTCCTTTCCTAGGCTGCCGTTCCTGGGGTTGCAGGACAAGATGTTGTCGAAGCATGAAATAGGGGAAGGGAAGGTGGTGGATTTTTATAAGGAGTTGATGGTGTGGGAGGGAACCCTGGTGGGGGATATTAAGAGGAAATGGGAGGAGGGGCTGGGGGCGGAGGTGGGGGCTGAGATGTGGATAGAGGCCTTGCGGACGGTGAACGCATCCTTGTGTGCAAGGTTAAGCCTCATCTAGTTTAAGGTGGTGCAGAGGGCTCATGCCGTGGCAAGTGAGTCGGTTCTTTGTGGGGGTAGAGGATTGGTATGGACTGTGGGCGATGCAATTTAGCCGAGCCAATCCACCTAACCTGCACATCTTTGGGATGTCGGGGTCCACCCACACAGATGGGAAAATGTGCAAACTCCACATGGTCAGTGACCCAGGGCCAGGGTCAAACCTGGGTCCTCCGCGCCGTCGGCAACAGTACTAACCACTGCACCACCATGCTGCCCTGAGTAACACACCATCCTGACATAGAATGATTTCACTGTCACTGGGTCAAAATGTTGGAACTCCCTCACATAGATGGTAGCTGCTCAATGAGACAGTACACCAAAGGAATTAGGATGGTCTTCTCATGACCAATTCTGGCCAAATTGTGTATTTTACCTGAGAAATTGAGAAATGATTTTGTCCGTTGGCCATTAATTGAATCTCTAGTGTAAAGTAACAAGCCAAATAGAACTGTGGCGGCACAGTGGTTAGCACTGCTGCCTCACGGCGATGAGGACCCGGGTTTGATCCCGGCCCTGGGTCACTTCCGTGTGGAGTTTGCACATTCTCCCCGTATCTGCGTGGGTCTCACCCCCCACAACCCAAAGATGTGCAGGGTAGGTAAATTGGCCACTCTAAATTGCCCCTTAATTGGAAAAAAGAATTGATACCCTAAATTTATTTTCTACAAATTTACTGTTGTGGGCTATTCTGAGAGAAAATCCATGAAGAATGCACCCTGATTCTCAAAGGTAGTACAATGATATTTTCTGCTGTATGATGACTGCCCTACATATTTACCTGTGTAAGTGAAGAACAATATATTGGCTTAAAATCTTCCGGTCAGTGCTAGAACCCCTGTAAGCATCTTGCGTTACCTGAAAGGGCAGAAAGTGAACAGATCCACGACTCCTGCTGTAAGTAGGCAGTTTGAAAGTGCCAAGCCTGCAGGACCAAATAAATTAATCTTCTTGCCTCCCTGTAAACTTGATTTCACCTTCTAAGATCACCTGTTAAAGCAACCTCCAGCAATTCGACAGTGAGAGCCATCATAGCTGCACAGACAGTCATACAACTTTATAATCTTCACTTCAGACACAGCTACATCTCGACTGCAAAAGTATCAGGCCATACAAAAAATATGGACTGAACTGATCTAATTTTTATAAGTATCATTTTATCTTTTTTTTAAAACATTTTATTAAGGCATTTATGATTTTATAACCATAAACAATACAAATGTACACATAGTTCAGTGCGTAACACATCCCTCCATCTCCCCTTGTTCCAGCCTACTTCAAACACAAAATAGCCTAGCTCCCCCCTACCCCCTAACTCTCCCTCTTATCGAATCTGCTGACAGTTAAATTTTCTCCGAAGAAGTCGATAAATGGCTGCCACCTCCGGACGAACCCTAACTATGATCCTCTCGGGGCGAACTTAATTTTCTCAAGTCTGAGAAACCCGACCATGTCACTCACCCATACCCCTGCTTTTGGGGGGCTTCGAGTCCCTCCACGCTAATAAGATCCGTCTCCGGGCTACCAAGGAGGCAAAGGCCAAAATGTCAGCCTCTCTCACCCCCTGGACTCCTGGATCTTCCGACACTCCGAAAATCGCCACGTCTGGACTCGGCGCCACCCATATTTTTAGTACCGTGGACATGGCATCCGCAAACCATACCCAAAACACATGGACATGATTTACTGGCCCTCCCGCACACCTCACACACTTGTCCTCTATCCCACAAAACTTGCTCATCCGGGCTACCGTCATGTGTGCCCAGTGAACCACCTTGAATTGTATCAGGCTGAGCCTGGCACAGGATGAGGACATGTTGACTCTGCTCAGAGCATTCTCCCACAGACTCGCCTCTACCTCTTCTCCCAGCTCATCTTCCCAGTTACGCTTTAGCTCACCTATCTGAGTTTCCTCCCACTCCATGAGTTCTTTATAGATATCTGAAACCTTCCCCCTCCCCCAACCCCATTTTAGAAACTACCTTATCCTGTATCCCCTGTGGCGGCAGGAGCAGATTGTTGTACCCTCAATAATGACGCTTAGAGAGTAAAACGGTAAAGAAGGCTTTAATAAGCTAAGAACTAGCCTGGTGCTGAGACGGGTGCTAACTGGGTGCCGCCCACAAGGTGGCCCCTTATATACGGCTCCCAGGTGGGCGGAGACGGAGTCTCCCAGGGTTCCAAGCCCGGTCTTAAAGGTGACATCACCGTACATGATGACAAGGGTACAGTAGTACAGTAACCGTACATCACACAGATATCGAAACTCATTACCTCCCGGCAATTCAAACTCCTCCTCCAACTCCTCTAAACATGGAAAGCTCCCATCAATAAATAGATATCCCAGCCTCTCATTCGCTGCCCTCTGCCACCTCCGAAACCCCCCATCCAGTCTCCCGGGATAAACCGGTGATTGCCACAAATTGGAGCGAACACCAACGCTCCCTCCAATCCCTTCCGCCACTGCCCCCAGACTCTCAGGTCCACCACCACTACTGGGCTGGTGGAGTACTGGGCCGGCGAGAACGGCAGAGGAGCCATTACAAACGCCCCCAGACTTCTGCCCTTACACGATGCTGCCTCTACTCACTCCCATACCGACCCCCCCCCCCCCCCCTCCCCCTTCTACTACCCACTTCCTGATCATGGCTATATTTGCCACCCAGGAGCAGCATGGTGGCGCAGTGGGTTAGCCCTGTTGACTCACGGCGCCGAGGTCCCAGGTACGATCCCGGCTCTGGGTCACTGTCTGTGTGGAGTTTGCACATTCTCCCCCTGTTTGTGTGGGTTTCGCCCCCACAACCCAAAGATGTGCAGGCTAGGTGGATTGGCCTCGCTAAATTGCCCCTTAATTGTAAAAAATGAAGTGGGTACTATAAATTTATTAAAGAAAAATATTTGTCACCCAGTAGTAATTACTGAAGTTCGGCAGCGCCAGCCCACCCTCCCCTCGGCTTCGCTCCAGTAGCACTTCCTTTACGTGGCGTTTTAACCACCCTCACAAAACCAGAGATCACCCTATTCACCTGCTTAAAAAAGGCCTTTGGTATGAAAATAGGGAGGCACCGGAAAACAAACCGAAACCTCAGGAGGACCGTCATTTTTATAGTTTGTACCCTCCCTGCCAGTGACAGCGGGAGCATATCCCATCTCCGAAAGTCCTCCTTCATTTGCTCAACTAGCCGGGTCAAATTTAATTTATGTAACTGCTCCCATCCCCGTGTTACCTGAATTCCAAAATAACGGAAGCTCCCTCCCACCACTTTAAACGGCAGCTCCCCCAGTCTCCTCTCCTGCCCCCTCGCCTGGATCACAAAATTGTCACTTTTACCCATGTTCAATTTGTACCCCGAGAACAGGCCAAATTCCCCTAAGATCCACATAATCTCCCCCATCTCCCCTAATGGGTCAGAAATGTATAGGAGTAGGTCGGTATCATTTTATCTTTGTAACTAATCTTTGTGTGTAAGCGTTAGTAACTTTATATTTTCTGAAGTAACTTCCAGAGTAATGGAGTGAAATAAACCTTTTATCTTTTAAGTAAAAATATTTCACTCTTTATTTTAAATTGAATTTCTCATTCCACAGGTAAGAAGTTATACACATCCCACACCACACAAATACATTGCTCAGGGGCAACTTTGGGGAAGGACCCCATCTGTAACAATGTAAATGAATAATAGCTATAAAATAAATAAAATTAGCCTATCACAGACATCTAAAGTTAATTAAATATGTATTTTTAAAAACTATTTCAATGCATTAAGATTGTGAGTCCTGCCCTGAGTGCTCTTCCTTATCCATTCATCATATTCCTGTTCAATGTTCTTAGCGGGAAGGGCACAAATGTGTTCAGGAACTGACTAGCCCTGCATCTGAGGGATTGTAGCTCTTTGAATGCAACCAGCAGCAATATTGAAACAAGGTGGTGAATCTCAATGTTCGTGAAGCTCGTAACTTTTGTCAAAATACTTCAAGAGCAGGTTTCATCAAGAAAGATCTCATCAAATATCCCTACGTGGTTCAATAATCTCTGTATCCTTACACAGTCTGCTTGCCCAATATTACAGTATCAGGTGAGACATCCAAAGAGGATTGCACCCTCAACTATAGCAGTGAAGAAGAGTTGCGTGACTGTAGGATTGACTCAACAAGCTTTCAATTTTTCGAGGTAGTATAATCATGTATGTCCCTTGACCACTGCATTAATACACTGGCACTTTGACAAGATTTGTGAAATTGAGGTTTTGTTTATGAGCATGATCACAAAAATAAACTGGTAAGATCCATTCTGGTTTTAGGGAGTATAGAATGCAGTAGGGTGAGTGATCGCTCTGCTGAGGAAATTTGTGCCTGGGAGTAAGAGAATGAGACAAGCCACTAACATGTAAGACTGGAAGCAGACAGTGATATTGACTCAAAACAACCCTGCGTCTTAATTCCTCTATTTCCCCGGTGGAAAAAAATCCTGATTTCTGTGGAGCCTAAACATGTGATAAGCAAGTTCCATTATATATTTTGTTCTAGATCCCGTGTTAGTACATTGGGTACCTTGCAGTCTTGGGAACAAGACTTGGCAACTAATATTGATGAGGAGACATGAGGTAGTATATGAGATTATGTCAATAAAACTTTGGTTTGCAATAGAATGAAAAAGACTAATTTTAAGATACTGCACCGTTTGCATATCATGCCTAATCTAAGACACAAGCTTGATCCTGCTATATATATATGCCTTACGTGCCTTGTAGTTGAGGATTATAAGAAATAATAAGAAATAATCTTTATTATTGTCACAAGTAGACTGCAATGAAATTACTGTGAAAATCCCCGAGTCGCCACATTCCAGTGCCTGTTCGGGAGAATTCCGAAAGTCCAATTCACCTAACAAGCACGTCTTACTGCATATAGACCTGTGTTAAGATTCACTCTTATTGGTCTAGTGTAGTTGGGAAGCTTGAGAAGATATTTGAGAGACTTAGAGCTTAATCCTTTGTTCCTAATTCTGGGTCTTTCAGATGAGAGAATTACTGATGTTAATGAAAAAAGGCTGTACAGCACCTTAACTTCTGCAGCTCGTGTAAATATTCTCTGCTGGATCAGCGACAAGCATCCTTCGATTCAAAACTGGTATATATTAGAAATGGAATTTATCCCTATGGAATTTGTGATGTACGTGATTCATTCTAAGTCTGATGCATTCCGCAAAGTTTGGGACCCCACTCTTAAATTTATAGACTCCGCCTCGACTGACGTACACCTGTTGGGTTTCCCTTGAGCCGTATTGTAATCCTTGTTCTCGCAATACATAAAGGCCTGCAGTTTGAAATGTTGTCCAATCTTATTTATATGGCTGTATCCTTTTTCTCCTCCTAATAGGTTTTCTGATTAATCCAGTATTGAAACTGGAGGCACTAGTTCGTAAAGCCTGTTGTTCTAAAGTCATCTTGTTGTGTTCATTTTAATATTTGCAATAAAAAAATTAAAAATCTCATTAAAATAATAAAATATATTTTTTTTAAATTGACTCTCACAACTATTAGGAAAGAGGAGTTTTATTATTTCTTGTTTTAGGACTATCACTCATTGTATATACTGGAAGTCAACCTTATGGGATTGTAACTGGTTTAATGGGATTAGAGACAGAAAACCTGCAAAGAGCAAACATTCAATAAGAAAGGGGTGAAGGCAAGAGGTTTGATCTGTTGATGAACCAAGACTGCCAGGAGAACTTGCATTAGGATTTATGTTAAACAAAGAAAAAACAGGTTCAAGATGGCGATTTTATTTTGAAAGGGAACATATAATTGGAAGATTTCATATAGATGAGGAAAGATAGTGCAGGTCTACTTTTAAAATATAGAAGTCAAAGTAAGAAAAAGGGGGAAAGGAACTTGTAAAGGATTGCAAGAGTCAATAGAGGGTAAAATCAAAGGAGAAAATATATTTAAGAAACATTGAAGACGGTCTATGGTGGCTGGTAAGGTCTCAACAAGGACAGAGTGTGGACAAGGCAGTACCTGGAGAGCCAGTTTACTGTCACCCTCCAAGAACTTCCTAAGAGCAGCAGGGCATTGTGTGTAAAGTTACTGGAATTTTATGGATTAAAACATCTATAAGGACTGTTGCCATTTAAAAGGGTGGTTTAGCTCTATATTATTTAAGCAAAAATCTGTCCAGAAAGGTTTAAAAAGTATTGTTGACTGTGTCAAGGTATTCTTGTGTTAAAGTGTAATTGTTTTTATTTCTTTATTTGAATTACGACTTTTTTATTTGAATTTATTTGAATTGAACGACTGCGTGCCAAAGAAAGCAGTACGTACGTTCCCCAACCGGAAACCGTGGCTCAATCGCGAGATTGACTCCCTACTGAAGGACAGATCTGAGGCGTTCAAGGCAGACGACCCTGACCTATACAAGAAATCCAGGTACGACCTCCGCAAAGCCATCCGGAATGCCAAGAGAGAATATCAAACCAAGCTAGAGTCACAGACAGACTCTCGGCGGTTGTGGCAAGGACTAAACAACATAACGGGCTACAAAGCGAAGCCGAACAGTATCTCTGGCAGCAGCGCACCCCTCCCCGATGAACTCAATGCATTCTATGCTCAGTTCGAGCAGGTAACCAACAATCCGCTGGCGAGTGCCCCAGCAGCCCATAATTCACCCATACCCACCATCACAGCTTCCGAAGTCAGATTGGCCTTCCTGAAAGTGAACCCTCGGAAGGCGAAGGGTCCAGACGGGATCCCTGGTCGGGCACTCAGAGCCTGCGCGGACCAGCTGGCAGAGGTATTCACGGACATCTTTAACCTGTCCCTACTCCACTCCAAGGTCCCCACCTGCTTCAAGAAGACCACTATCATACCGGTACCAAAGAAGAACCAGGCAACGTGCCTCAATGACTACCGACCAGTGGCTCTGACTTCAGTCATAATGAAGTGCTTCGAGAGGTTGATCATGAAGCGCATCACCTCCATACTCCCAGAACGCCTTGATCCACTGCAATTCGCATACCGCTGCAACCGGTCCACATCAGACACCATTTCCCCGGCCCTACACTCATCCCTAGAGCATCTCGAAAACAAGGACTCCTACATCAGACTCCTATTTATTGACTACAGCTCCGCCTTCAACACCATAATCCCAGCCAAGCTCATATCAAAGCTCCAAAACCTAGGACTTGGCTCCCCACTCTGCAACTGGATCCTCGATTTTCTGACCAACAGACCACAATCAGTAAGAATGAACAACAACACCTCCTCCACAATAGAACTCAATACTGGGGCCCCGCAAGGCTGCGTATTTAGTCCCCTACTCTACTCCCTGTACACACACGACTGTGTGGCAAAACGTGGTTCCAACTCCATCTACAAGTTTGCTGACGATACGACCATAGTGGGCCAGATCTCGAATAACGATGAGTCCGAATACAGGAGGGAGATAGAGAACCTAGTGGAGTGGTGTAGTAACAACAATCTCTCCCTCAATGCCAGCAAAACTAAAGAGCTGGTAATTGACTTCAGGAAGCAAAGTACTGTACACACCCCTGTCAGCATCAACGGGGCCGAGGTGGAGATGGTTAGCAGTTTCAAATTCCTAGGGGTGCACATCTCCAAAAATCTGTCCTGGTCCACCCACGTCGACGCTACCACCAAGAAAGCACAACTGCGCCTATACTTCCTCAGGAAACTAAGGAAATTCGGCATGTCCACATTGACTCTTACCAACCTTTACAGATGCACCATAGAAAGCATCCTATCGGGCTGCATCACAGCCTGGTATGGCAACTGCTCGGCCCAGGACCGCAAGAAACTTCAGAGAGTCGTGACCACCGCCCAGTCCATCACACAAACCTGCCTCCCATCCATTGACTCCATCTACACCTCCCGCTGCCTGGGGAAAGCGGGCAGTATAATCAAAGATCCCTCCCACCCGGCTTACTCACTCTTCCAACTTCTTCCATCGGGCAGGAGATACAGAAGCCTGAGAACACACACGACCAGACTCAAAAATAGCTTCTTCCCCACTGTCACCAGACTCCTAAATGACCCTCTTATGGACTGACTTCATTAACACTACACCCTGTATGCTTCATCCGATGCCAGTGCTGATGTAGTTACATTGTATATGTTGTGTTGCCCTATTATGTATTTTCTTTTATTCCCTTTTCTTCTCATGTACTTAATGATCTGTTGAGCTGCTCGCAGAAAAATACTTTTCACTGTACCTCGGTACGCATGACAATAAACAAATCCAATCCAATCCAATCCAATTAAAGTTTCACTTGAATATAAAATCATCACAATTGGTCTGAGAAGTTACTTCCTGATGTCGGGAAAAGCTCCACATAATACACAAATTACAAAAATGTTTTAAGTTTCCCCTTGGGATTTGGACAGCTCAGCACTTACCGTCTGCTGTGCCGTAACACAACTTCCATTTGCCGGGCATCAGGGATCCTGTTGGAAATACTGTACCACAACCCTTGTAATCTTTGAACATTCAATTCTGACGACTGACAGGGTAACTGTCTTGATATTTTTCAGTGGAATAGCCAGAATAATTGATGAAATCACTGCTGCTCACCTAATTAACAGCATGTCAGGCTTTTCAAATTAGCACCAGTTTGGAAATTATCAAAATCACCACCAGATGGCAACAATAACCATTGCAAAAGGCAATTCAAGTTGACGTTTTGGCCGAAAGGTAACACATTGTGAGCCTAAAGAATTCTAAAACAAACCAGAACATTTTAATATTTGCTATTAAATCTGCACGCTAGGCCAGCACATACAATTCTTCAAATTGAATTTCAATTTAATTTTATTTTTAATTTGGTCACATAGTTAAAGCAAATATTTTTACACTTGCGTCGACAAATCTTTAAGTAACTCTTCCAAAATCCAATCAATTGGTTTGAACAATTGCACTGCTGCAGTTAATTTCTTACAATTCCACACTTTGTAAATGTCTTGGAATCTTACTGGACCAGATATATAAGTGGTTGTTACGCTTAATTATTGTAGGTGAATCCTCACTGATCAGAGTTGGTGGAAGTGAAATTAAATTGAATTGAATTAACTCACTTTGCTGTTAAATTAGAAAGAAAACACCAAGATTAATAGTCTGGCTTCTAAACGTGAAACCATTTCATATTCCTTATTTTTATCAAGTCACTATTCCATTTAATTTCCTCCTTTTGGAGTCTGGGTAACTCTGTAGCTGTGATAATTTGAGGCTAATCGTGCATTATTACACCTCCAAATCCAGTGGTAAGAAAGGCGGTCCAACATCAGCTTCCTCTCCCAAACCAACTTGTCCAGCATTGAGGTGCTGACCACTCAAAGCTACAGCCACTGGACAGAACATGCCTCTTGTATACCTGACACCAGATTCCCAAAGCAATGGCTCTACTCGGAACTCAATCGTAGCAGGAGATTCCCAGGAGGACAGCAGAAATCTTTTAGGGAAGTCCTCAAAGCAGCCCTGAAGAGGTCAAATTGGCTGTTGACTCATGGGAGACCCTGGCTTGTGACTAGCCAAAATAGAGAAGGTTCATTCAGAAAAGGTCTGGACACATCGAGAGTCTTTTTCGGGAATATGCAGAGACTAGGTTGAGGCCATTGGAGTGAGTGTAAAAGACCCTCTAAACAGTCCAACATCTACCCAACTCTTCATACATCACATGCAGACATATGGCAGTCTGTAGATTGCTCATTGGACTGATCAGGCATATCAAAACCCATTGAATCAGAGTGGAAGCAAGCCATTTCCATGATCCTGAGGGATTGTCTACAAGGAAGAAGCTTATAAAATGCTAACAATTAACCCACCCCCATTACTGCTGTTTCTTTCAAGCAGATTGGTTAAATTATGCCTCTCCTGCCCACAGTGGGATGTCAGTGGAATACTTGCACTGTGTCATTAAGCAGCTGTGTGCTATTTCAGTAGCTCACACAGTCATTTATGCTGCTGCATTTGCTCAAGATAAAGCAATACAGGGGTTAAGTTTTAATCTTATTCAAAAATGGCAGTTTCGGGGGCGACATGTGTGCAGTGGTTAGCACTGGGACTGCGGCACTGAGGACCCGGGTTCGAATCCTGGCCCTGGGTCACTGTCTGTGCGGAGTTTGCACATTCTCCCCGTGTCTGCGTGGGTTTCACCCCCACAACCCAAAGATGCGCTGGTTAGGTGGATTGACCATGCTAAATTGCCCCTTAATTGGAAAAGAAAAATAATTGGCTACTCTTTAAAAAGAAAAAAAAATGGCAGTTTCTTGTTTTGATGAGATAGCACTGGAGTTGTTGACACAAAGAATATGAGAAAGTACTACTGCCTTACATACATCTGTCCCAAAAGAAACACGCAGCAGAAGGAGTTAAAGTTGTTCACACAACCCAATGCCATGGATACAGATGAGAAAGAAGATGGGCGATCTGAAGAAAGCTTTGTATGCCAAGTGTAACACCAAGAATACATTCATAGTCTCCTAGTTGTTTTGAGCTACCTTATCATAAACATTTGTACCAACTTATCCGATGTGACCCTGGCAGGAGATGAGCAGCCCGCTGAATGCTTTCTCTGCACAGCACAAATAAAATAATCAACTTTGAACCAGAAATGTCGTGAGATTGAAGAATACACAGGTTTGAAGTGGGAAATCCTTGTAAACCTAGCTAGCAGCATTATGTGTGTTTATTCACTGTCAGGAAAAGCAGCCTATACTTGTGACATGTGTATGTCGCTCTATGCACTCCCAAAACTTGCAGTGCCTAAAACCTCTATTTGCAGAAGAAGATGTCATATAATAACAGGGAACAGACCAGAACTTGAGAAAATTACAGACACCACAAATCTTTGAGTTTATTTAAGAAGGCTGTCCTGGAAGTGATTAGGCATGAAAATATCAGAGGATTGGGGGAGGGTGAAGCCATAGGCCCAGTAAAGCTCAGAGCCACTAACATCCTGCTCTTGTCTCCAACTTGCTGTCATAGGCATAAAATCAACCATGAAAATATATACAGTGAGTACACTGAAACAAAAGCATTTAAAGGCACTTCCTGTAGCCAGAATCCTGACCTATTTCTGTTTCTTGGTCTCAAAATAAAGACTTAGGGCTGGTTTAGCTCAGTGGGCTAGACAGCTGGTTTGTGATGCAGCACAAGGCCAGCAGCGCGGGTTCAATTCCCGTACCAGCTTACTCGAACAGGCGCCAGAATGTGGCAACTAGGGGCTTTTCACAGTAACTTCAAACTTGTGACAATAACTTCAAACTTGTGACAATTATACAGCATCCTTCACAAGTTTAAGGCATCTCAAAGTACTTTCAGCCAATGGCGTACTTTTGTAGTGTAGTCACTGTTGCTATGTAATATAAATGGCAGCCAATTTACACATAGGGTGCCACAAACAGCATTGAGGTTAAAAACAGATTGTTTGTTTTAGTAATGTATAGTTGAGGGCAAAAAATTGACCAGGACAGCGTGGTATCTTTAACACCATTGCAGATAGGGCTCCGGTTAACATCTCCTGGTAGAGATTGTTCTATTCCCTTGTCAAACCCCGAAACACAGTTCATGGTTGGTTTATTGGGCACTTGGATTTCCTGCCATCAGGAGTGCACTGGTTTGCTGGATAACAGTTTGCCTTGGTCGCTGTGACTGTTGTACAATTCAATCATTTCAGGTGTAAGGTAGTTTATTCCAGCCTAGTAGAGTGTCAACACCCCTCAGCCCACTTACTATAATTACCTGCTGAGGGACTTCCGGGTGCGGCGATGACCAGCTGAGTCGGACGTTTCGGCAGCTCCCGGTGAAACGGACTTTTGGGCTCTTGATAGGAGCCCCAACGGCAATTTTGACGGCTAAAAACACTGTGCGGTAAACCAGAAGGGAATCCCCCCTGGATACGGATGAAAAAAGGAGGAGAAAGTGGCCGGATTGCAGTGGATCCTTTAGAACAGCGGCAAGGAAGGCAAGCAAAAACCAAGATGGCGTCGGAAGGTGGCAGTTTAACATGGGGCCCTGAACAACAAGAGTTCTTGAAATGCTGTGTGGAAGAGCTCAAAAAGGAAATGAAGAAAGAGCTGTTGGCCCCGATACTACAGGCGATCGAAGGGCTAAAGGAGGAACAAAAGACCCAGGAGCGGGAGCTTCGGGTCGTGAAGGCAAAGGCAGCCGAGAATGAGGACGACATACAGGGCCTGGTGGTGAAGACGGAGATGCATGAGGCACATCAGAAACGATGTGTGGAAAGGTTGGAGGCACTGGAGAACAACGCAAGGAGGAACAACCTGAGGATTCTTGGTCTTCCTGAAGGTGCGGAGGGAGTGGACGTCGGGGCATATGTGAGCACGATGCTGCACTCGTTAATGGGAGCGGAGGCCCCGGCGGGTCCGTTGAAGGTGGAGGGAGCATACCGAGTGATGGCGCGAGGACCGAGAGCAGGAGAAATTCCCAGAGCCATAGTGGTGAGATTCCTCCGTTTTAAGGATAGAGAAATGGTCCTTAGATGGGCAAAGAAAACTCGGAGCAGTAAATGGGAGAATGCGGTGATCCGCGTTTATCAAGACTGGAGTGCGGAGGTGGCGAGAAGGAGGGCGAGCTTTAATCGGGCCAAGGCGGTGCTTCATAAAAAGAAGATAAAATTTGGAATGCTGCAACCGGCAAGACTGTGGGTCACATATTGAGGGAGGCACCACTACTTTGAGACGGCGGATGAAGCGTGGACTTTTATTGTGGAAGAAAAACTGGAATGAGCGGGTTATTAAAAAGAACGTTGGAACAAAGTGGTGGGGCCAATGTGGGGGGCGAAGAGGGGGGTTAAAAAGGGGGGAAAGAGGAGTTTTATGTACTAATCCTGCGATGTGGTAACTTTTCTCTCTTCCACAGGTGGTGATGGGGGGAGGAGGGGAGGTGGAGGAGATGGGGCGTTGGCCATTGGGGGCGGGGCCAAGGGAGAAGCGCGGGCTTGGTTCCCGCGCTATGATAATCATGGCGGGAATAGAGAAGCAGGAAGGAGGGGGCGTCGCACGGTGTGAGCCGAGGTCACGGGGGGAAGCCGAGGTCGGCCAGAGTTTGCTGACTTCTGGGAGCAACATGGGGGGAGTAATTACGCTAGCGGGGGATCTAGCGGGGGGGGTGGGAGGGGGGAATTACTGGGCTGGGGGAGATACAGCTGCGTGGGAACCGGGTGAGGAGCTGGAAAAAGGGGATGGCTAATCGACAAGGGGGGGGGGTAGGAAGCCCCCCAACCCGGCTGATCACGTGGAACGTGAGAGGGCTGAACGGGCCGATAAGGAGGGCACGGGTACTCGCACACCTTAAGAAACTTAAGGCAGATGTGGTTATGTTACAAGAAACGCACCTGAAACTGATAGACCAGGTTAGGCTACGCAAAGGATGGGTGGGGCAGGTGTTTCATTCGGGGCTAGATGCGAAAAACAGGGGGGTGGCTATATTAGTGGGGAAGCGGGTAATGTTCGAGGCAAAGACTATAGTGGCGGATAACGGGGGCAGATACGTGATGGTGAGTGGCAAACTACAGGGGGAGGCGGTGGTTTTGGTAAACGTATATGCCCCGAACTGGGATGATGCCAATTTTATGAGGCGGATGCTAGGACGCATTCCGGACCTAGAGATGGGAAAGCTGATAATGGGGGGAGATTTTAATACGGTGTTGGAACCAGGGCTGGATAGGTCGAAGTCCAGGACTGGAAGGAGGCCGGCAGCAGCCAAGGTACTTAAAGATTTTATGGAGCAGATGGGATGTGTAGACCCGTGGAGATTTAGCAGACCTAGGAGTAAGGAGTTCTCGTTTTTCTCCTATGTCCATAAAGTCTACTCGCGAATAGACTTTTTTGTGCTGGGAAGGGCGTTGATCCCGAAGGTGAGGGGAACGGAGTATACGGCTATAGCCATTTCGGATCACGCCCCACACTGGGTAGACTTGGAGATAGGGGAGGAAACAGGAGGGCGCCCACCCTGGAGAATGGACATGGGATTAATGGCAGATGAGGGTGTGTGTCTAAGGGTGAGGGGGTGCATTGAAAAGTACTTGGAACTCAATGATAATGGGGAGGTCCAGGTGGGAGTGGTCTGGGAGGCGCTGAAGGCGGTGGTTAGAGGGGAGCTGATATCAATAAGGGCACATAAAGGGAAGCAGGAGATTAAGGAACGGGAGCGGTTGCTGCAAGAACTGTTGAGGGTGGACAGACAATATGCGGAAGCACCGGAGGAGGGACTGTACAGGGAAAGGCAAAGGCTACATGTAGAATTTGACTTGCTGACTACAGGCACTGCAGAGGCACAATGGAGGAAGGCACAGGGTGTACAGTACGAATATGGGGAGAAGGCGAGCAGGTTGCTGGCACACCAATTGAGGAAAAGGGGAGCAGCGAGGGAAATAGGGGGAGTGAGGGATGAGGAAGGAGAGATGGAGCGGGGAGCGGAGAGAGTGAATGGAGTGTTCAAGACATTTTATAAAAAAATATATGAAGCTCAACCCCCGGATGGGAGGGAGAGAATGATGGGCTTTTTGGATCGGCTGGAATTTCCCAAGGTGGAAGAGCAGGAAAGGGTGGGACTGGGAGCACAGATCGAGGTAGAAGAAGTGGTGAAAGGAATTAGGAGCATGCAGGCGGGAAAGGCCCCGGGACCGGATGGATTCCCAGTCGAATTCTATAGAAAATATGTGGACTTGCTCGCCCCGGTAGTGACGAGGACCTTTAATGAGGCAAAGGAAAGGGGACAACTGCCCCCGACTATGTCTGAAGCAACGATATCGCTTCTCTTAAAGAAGGAAAAGGATCCTCTACAATGCGGGTCCTATAGACCTATTTCCCTCCTAAATGTAGATGCCAAGATCCTGGCCAAGGTAATGGCAATGAGAATAGAGGAATGTGTCCCGGGGGTGGTCCACGAGGACCAAACTGGGTTTGTGAAAGGGAGACAGCTGAACATGAATATACGGAGGCTGTTAGGGGTAATGATGATGCCCCCACCAGAGGGGGAAACGGAGATAGTAGTGGCGATGGATGCCGAGAAAGCATTTGATCGAGTGGAGTGGGATTATTTGTGGGAGGTGTTGAGGAGATTTGGTTTTGGAGAGGGGTATGTTAGATGGGTGCAGCTGTTGTATAGGGCCCCGATGGCGAGCGTGGTCACGAATGGACAGGGATCTGCATATTTTCGGCTCCATAGAGGGACAAGGCAGGGATGCCCTCTGTCCCCATTATTGTTTGCACTTGCGATTGAGCCCCTGGCGATAGCGTTGAGGGGTTCCAAGAAGTGGAGGGGAGTACTTAGAGGAGGAGAAGAACACCGGGTATCTTTGTATGCGGACGACTTGTTACTATATGTGGCAGACCCGGCGGAGGGGATGCCAGAAATAATGCGGATACTTGGGGAGTTTGGGGATTTTTCAGGGTATAAATTGAACATGGGGAAAAGTGAGTTGTTTGTGGTGCATCCAGGGGAGCAGAGTAGAGAAATAGAGGACCTACCGTTGAGGAAGGTAACAAGGGACTTTCGTTACCTGGGGATCCAGATAGCCAAGAATTGGGGCACATTGCATAGGTTAAATTTAACGCGGTTGGTGGAACAAATGGAGGAGGATTTCAAGAGATGGGATATGGTATCCCCGTCACTGGCAGGGAGGGTGCAGGCGGTTAAGATGGTGGTCCTCCCGAGATTCCTCTTTGTGTTTCAGTGCCTCCCGGTGGTGATCACAAAGGCTTTTTTTAAAAGGATTGAAAAGAGCATCATGGGTTTTGTGTGGGCCGGGAAGACCCCGAGAGTGAGGAAGGGATTCTTACAGCGTAGCAGGGATAGGGGGGGGCTGGCACTACCGAGCCTAAGTGAGTATTATTGGGCCGCTAATATTTCAATGGTGAGTAAGTGGATGGGAGAGGAGGAGGGAGCGGCGTGGAAGAGATTAGAGAGGGCGTCCTGTAGGGGGACTAGCCTACAGGCTATGGTGACAGCCCCATTGCCGTTCTCACCGAGGAACTACACCACAAGCCCGGTGGTGGTGGCTACACTGAAGATTTGGGGACAGTGGAGACGGCATAGGGGAAAGACTGGAGCCTTGGGGGGGTCTCCGATAAGAAACAACCATAGGTTTGCCCCGGGGGGAATGGATGGGGGATATGGAATGTGGCAAAGAGCAGGAATAACGCAACTGAAAGATCTGTTTGTGGATGGGAAGTTCGCGAGTCTGGGAGCGCTGACCGAGAAATATGGGTTGCCCCAAGGGAATGCATTCAGGTATATGCAACTGAGGGCTTTTGCGAGGCAACGGGTGAGGGAATTCCTGCAGCTCCCGACACAAGAGGTGCAGGACAGAGTGATCTCAAAGACATGGGTGGGGGATGGTAAGGTGTCAGAAAAATATAGGGAAATGAGGGACGAAGGGGAGACTATGGTAGATGAACTAAAAGGGAAATGGGAAGAAGAGCTGGGGGAGGAGATCGAGGAGGGGCTGTGGGCAGATGCCCTAAGCAGGGTAAACCCGTCGTCCTCGTGTGCCAGGCTAAGCCTGATTCAGTTTAAGGTATTACACAGGGCGCATATGACTGGAGCACGGCTCAGTAAATTTTTTTGGGTGGAGGATAGGTGTGCGAGGTGCTCGAGAAGCCCAGCGAATCATACCCATATGTTTTGGTCATGCCCGGCACTACAGGGGTTTTGGATGGGGGTGACAAAGGTGCTTTCAAAAGTAGTGGGGGTCCGGGTCGAACCAAGCTGGGGGTTGGCTATATTTGGGGTTGCACAAGAGCCGGGAGTGCAGGAGGCGAGAGAGGCCGATGTTTTGGCCTTTGCGTCCCTAGTAGCCCGGCGCAGGATATTGCTAATGTGGAAAGAAGCCAAGCCCCCGGGGGTGGAGACCTGGATAAATGACATGGCAGGGTTTATAAAGCTAGAGCGGATTAAGTTCGTTCTAAGGGGGTCGGCTCAAGGGTTCACCAGGCGGTGGCAACCGTTCGGCGAATACCTAGCAGAAAGATAGATGGAATGGAAAAAAGAAGGCAGCAGCAGCAGCCCAGGATCGGGGGGGGGGGGGGGGGGGGGGGAACCAGAAGGACTCTCAGGGTTGTTAATATATACTGTATAATATGTATAGGTCGTTGCTACAGATAATTATATATTGGACTGTTAAATTATATTTTTGGAGAGTGTTACTTGTGATAAGGCAGTTGCCAATTAGGGTTAGTTTTCATTTTTGTTATTTATTATTTATTCATTTTCTGTTTATAAAATAGGTCATTGTTATTTGTGTTGTTATAATATTGTGTAAAGGATGCACAATGTACTGTGTTGGTTGACCAAAAATTTTCAATAAAATATTATTTTTAAAAAAAATAATTACCTGTTGAGCTTCAGGATCGTATTTCAATCTAATCCTGCCTTCGTAACTTTAGTCGGCTTCTCTGAGTTCTGAACAGAAATGCGTCTTCCCTTGGGCTGAAGTCCATTTCTCTGCTGACATCTGAGCTTCATTACAATCTCTACTTTTGCTGCTTTCTCCTGAGACTGTATATTCTTTATCTGCCTCTAATTCTGTGACCTCCATTACCTGCTCCTTAGCTGAGGAATTTTCACTCTACACCATAAGACCATAAGACATAGGAGTGGAAGTAAGGCCATTCGGCCCATCGAGTCCACTCCACCATTCAATCATGGCTGATTTCAACTCCATTTACCTGCTCTCTCTCCATAGCCCTTAATTCCTCGAGAAATCAAGAATTTATCAACTTCTGTCTTAAAGACACTCAACGTCCCGCCTCCACCGCCCTCTGTGGCAATGAATTCCACAGACCCACCACTCTCTGGCTGAAGAAATTTCTCCTCATCTCTGTTCTAAAGTGACTCCCTTTTATTCTAAGGCTGTGCCCCCGGGTCCTAGTCTCCCCTGCTAATGGAAACAACTTCCCTACCTCCACCATATCTAAGCCATTCATTATCTTGAAAGTTTCTATTAGATCTCCCCTCAACCTCCTAAACTCCAATGAATATAATCCCAGGATCCTCAGACGTTCATCGTATGTTAGGCCTACCATTCCTGGGATCATCCGTGAGAATCTCCGCTGGACCCGCTCCAGTGCCAGTATGTCCTTCCTGAGGTGTGGCGCAAGTTTATTCCTACGAATTTCCATCCTGCTCACTTGCTACTAAATGGGCTCTGCTCTGCTGTTTTTCCATTGCTTCTTGTGGCTGCTGGATCCACATATCCTTCAAATCTCCGCCTTCAGTGTTTGCTTTTACTTCCATGTCTGATCTTGTGCACTCCTCATCTATTTACAGACCCCCTCGCCTATACTGATTCAATCCATTTTCCCTGTCCTCTGGCTCCCTGGGTTTCACTATTGTTTATTCTTGGGTTTCACTATAACTGCTTCTCAGTTCCCTGGTATACTAAATCTCCTGATGTGTGCTGCTAACCTAAGGTTGTACACACCTCTGCTGGACCCCCAAATCAATCACTGCCAGCCCATGGTTGGCTTCCCACTTCTCTGCTTCTATTGAGCAGCCTTGAGTAATGAATCTGCTGACATTCAGTCCATGAAACCGCTCCTGAATTTACTCTCACTCCATGATTATTTCTAGATCTGGACATTGGTGATAATCCAAGTTGACTCCACCCTTTTTATGAGTCAACTTCAATCCACCATTAAAGGTCAACTTTTAACTTTCTTCTCTTGTCTCCTCCCTGCCTCTTGTTTACAGTCAGGTCCTACCTATCCTAATCACTCCTGTGCCTTTGTAACATGAGTTCATTCTCGGTGCCAATTTTGCTGCCAAACTGGATCCAAGTTTCAGGAATATTGGCTTCTAATTAGGGCAATTTAAGGGTTAAAAACCTGCGGTTATAATCTGACTGCAGTGGTCATGTTTTTAAAAAGGATTTTGTTTTGCAGAGCCTGGGAGCTTTTAGGTGCCAGAAGGTAAAATTGACGAGAGGAATGTGTTTTTCAGTCTGGGCTAATGTACTGTGGTTTGACTAGGGGAAAGTCCCTGGGGAGTTCATTTGTTTTTCAGCTTGGGTAGATGATATCATTGCTGGTTGGAGTGAAGGGGTTCAGAGAGACAATTTGAGAAAGCTTTCAAGAGGAGTTGAAGTCTGATCTGTCTGACAGTGAGTCCACAATTCTCTCACAGGAGGATGATTTTAAAAAAGGGTGATAATATTTAAAGTAGAGCAGCCCTGTCTGAGGAAAAGGAAGAAGCTGAAACACGCCAGTTGAACCAACTTTTTGAAGACATTCAGCCAGAGTCTGTAGGGGTTGTAACGAGAGGAAACCTGTTCTGTTAAGCACATATTACTCTATGCCAGGCTGATTTGAAGATGGATTGAAAGCTGTATGTTTCTCTCCTTGTTTAATAGGGAATTGGGTAGTAGTATTTAAGGGGTAATGGTAAGATGTTCTTTTCAGGTGTGAAGTTAAAGAGTTTAATATTGAATTCATAATAAAGTTTTGCTTTAAAAATACCAAATCCCTATTTCTTCATGCAATCACTCCTGGAACGAATCATTCTTTCTGCACAGTCTTCCAAAATAAACTACAATATGGGGTTCTGGCCCATATCCTATCCACTGTTGGGGTCTGGTCTGGGATCATAATACCTTCTACTGTTCTGATATTAACCCAGGTTTCAATCCCCCTTGGATAAGGCCAGCCTAATCCTGTGTCTTTCCTGGAATTCTCTAAAAGTTTCTTCTTGTGGCGCTCTGAGCCCAGTGTACTTATTAGCAGTAACCTCTTTCCTATCCACTCTTACCACCTACTGTCTCTTTAGGTTCTGTCATGATGGGGAGATATTAGGAACTTGGGTCCAGAAATCTGGCCCAAGATGTAGCAGGCAATTTAGGGGATAAACAGACTGAGGGAAAAGACTGCTAGCAGCAGAGTCAGAGGGATACACCCATAGCCTGAGTTATCTTGTCCTCTTCAGACCTAACCTTGTTAGTGGGAATACACAGGATGCCCCGGTTCAGCCAGGATGATTCACTCAAGATCCATTGCCATTCAGGACAACCGTGTTTGACCTGGCATTATCCCTTCACTGAGTCTGAAGACCTATGTGTCCATCAATAGAAGATTAGTTGCATATAAATGGCATAGCTCTGGGGCTGGATTCTCCACACCCCGATGCTGAAACTCGGTTTGTTCTCTCTGGAACGAAGGAGGTTGAGGGGCGACCTGATAGAGGTCTACAAAATTATGAGGGGCATAGACAGAGTGGATAGTCAGAGGCTTTTCCCCGGGGTAGAGGGGTCAATTACTAGGGGCATAGGTTTAAGGTGAGAGGGGCAAGGTTTAGAGTAGATGTACGAGGCAAGTTTTTTACGCAGAGGGTAGTGGGTGCCTGGAACTCGCTACCGGTGGAGGTGGTGGAAGCAGGGATGATAGTGACATTTAAGGAGCATCTTGACAAATACATGAATAGGATGGGAATAGAGGGATACGGACCCAGGACGTGTAGAAGATTGTAGTTTAGTCGGGCAGCCTGGTCGGCACGGGCTTGGAGGGCCGAAGGGCCTGTTCTTGTGCTGTACATTTCTTTGTTCTTTGTTCTTTGAAATCGTGGCCGGTGCCAGGGCTGAGAATCCATTTCACCGCACAGAATCGGGACCGGCTGCAGTTCCCCGATTCTGTGGGTCACTACCTGGGGCCATTGCTGGAGACCCGCTCCACCATTCTCCGCCCCCGACCGGCTGAAGTCCCAAAGGCGTGGACCTCTCATGGTGCTGCCAGTCAGGAAACTATCGTGGCTGCTGCGGACTCAGTCCGCGTCGTCCTGGTCAGGGGAGGGCCGATCGGAGGGCAGGTGGGGCCTTATATGCAGTGGGCAATGTTTGGGCGGGTGGTCAGGGTCGGGTGCGTGGCCGATCGGGGGGGGGGGTCCAGCTCCACGGTCTGAGTCCACCATTGGGGCACAGCACAGCCGCTGGATGTCACTACCGTGCGCATGCATGGCCTCTGACCCGGACGTGCGGGGGCCCGAATCTGCAGCAAAAACTGCCAGATTTACACCGGGTCCCCGCATGCCCTCTGCAGGGCTAGGAATATGTGGCCCTTTTATGCCAGTTTTTCTGGTGTGAAAGTCCACAGTTTTTACGACGGCGTCGGGACATAGTCCCAAAAACAGAGAATCCAGCCCCTGGTCTTTTGTATAAATGGGAGTGGGAAAGCCAAGATAACGAAAATAGGTTCATGTCTGGAAACCCAAGAGAACCTTTGTTTGAGGGGCTAGGCCGAGCTTAGAGAGAGAGAAAGAGAAAGCATGCTGTTTTGAACAGTTACAGGGAGAAGGCTGTGGAAATCGACCAGAGAAGTCATTAAAGTTGCCACAAAGGCAGGCTTTGGAAAAGGGTTCTGAACGAATGTCCATAACAGGAGAACATTTGCTTTGTAAATGCAAGCATTGCTTTTGACTGTTTGTGTAAGTGGAACATGAGCTGCATGCTCATGTAAAGTGTTGTTTAACAGGAGATGGTGTGTTAGGGTTACAAAACTGCATATAATCTGTTAGTGCTGGGTTTCCAGTGGAATATTATTAAAAAATCAAGGATAAGCTGGCACCCCTGATGGTGGGGATGTTTGAAGAGGTGTCAAGTGAAAGTACCTTTAAGAAATGGGTGTTTAGAAATGGGTATGTATATAAATATCTGTAGTGAGAGTATCTTTAAGAAATAGGTGTTTATTACTGCAGTGATGTCAGAGAGTGGGTAGAGCTGGGCTGTCTGTCCGCTTTTTACTTTTGTTTTAGGCTGTTTACTGCAGGGTGTGTTTTATTTTCGTTTTCAGTGTTGGAGCTGAAGCCAGACCAAGCAGGTGCACTGTTGTTCTTTCTGCCATCAAAAGATTATCTCTTAATCATTTGATGAATTCAGAATTATAAATGTTTTCAGCAGTGACTTTAACCTCATGTGCTTCTGTTAAAGGTTATGTATTTTGTAAGTCTTCTGGATGTTAAAAGGACAACGTAAGCTGTCCAATACCGTTGGTGCTCCTCCCAGCTCATCCTATCTCTATGGGCCTTGAACAAAATAATTCCCCCCAGGATCACCGCTTTCAAGGCCTCCCAAAACATAGACACCTCCCCATTCTGATTAAACTCAACATAGTTCTTAATTGCCACTTTCACCTTCCCAAAGAACCCCTTATCGGTCAAATGCCCTGAATCCAACCTCCACCCTGGCCTCGGTGCCTGTCCCAAGCAAAGACGAAGGAATACTCCCTCTTTCCCAGGTGCCTGAGCTTCCACAGATCCACCATCCCAATGCTTTCCATAAACTCTCCCAGCTCTCGCACCATTTTATGGGGCAGCACGGTAGCACTGTAGATAGCACAATTGCTTCACAGCTCCAGGGTCCCAGGTTCGATTCCGGCTTGGGTCACTGTCTGTGCGGAGTCTGCACATCCTCCCCGTGTCTGCGTGGGTTTCCTCCGGGTGCTCCGGTTTCCTCCCACAGTCCAAAGATGTGCAGGTTAGGTGGATTGGCCATGATAAATTGCCCTTAGTGTCCAAAATTGCACTTAGTGTTGGGTGGCGTTACTGGGTTATGGGGATAGGGTGGAGGTGTTGACCTTGGGTAGGGTGCTCTGTCCAAGAGCCGGTGCAGACTCGATGGGCTGAATGGCCTCCTCCTGCACTGTAAATTCTATGATAATCTATGATTTTCAACCTCCCCATTGACTTAGGGTTCAACCTATCCGACCTCAGCTCCATTATACAATTGAAATCCCCCAACCCCCCCATGATCAGCTGGTGAGCATCCAAAACTGGTATTGCCCCTAATAACCTCTTCACAAATCCGGCATCATCCCAAATAGATGCGTACACATTCACCAAAACTATGGGCATCCTGACTAGTACCCCACTCACTATCATAAGTCTCCCCCCCCCCCCCCCCCCCCACACACACACACACACACCCCACCCCCACCCCTGGGGTCCCACACCTTCCTGGCTCCTGTTTTCTTGCACAACAAAATGGCAACCCGCCTTGACTTTGAATCAAACCGCGAGTAAAACACTTGCACTTGCCCCATCCATGCCTTCCTCAACCTTATCTGATCCTTCACCCGGAGATGTATCCACCGCAAAAAAAACATCTCCGCTCTCAAACTCTTCAGGTGTGTGAATACCCGAGACCATTTAACCTGCAGCCATTCCATGTCACAATTCTCATTGGAGTCTTCTGCCTCCCCTCACCCCTAGTGAACCCTGGTGCAATGAATAGTGCAGGAGGGCATGCAAGGAGTAAACCAGGCAGACCTAAAAATGGGGTGTCAACCTGGTGAAGGCACACACATGACTGATTGCAGGCCCTTCTGCATGCCAAATATTGGATGCAGCAAGGAATAGTCGAAGCTAAGCAATCCCACAACCAATGGATCAGATCACAGCTCTGCAGACCCATCAATCCAGTTCTGGATGGTGGTGGACAATTAAACTATTCACTGGAGGAAGAGGCTCCACAAATATCCCAATCCCCAATGATGGAGAATCCCAGCACAACTGTGCTAAAGACTAAAAAGGCTCGGTCATTTGCAACAATCTTCAGCCAGAAGTGCCGAATGGGTGATCCATCTCGACCTCTTCCGGAGGTCCCCAGCATCACAGATGCCAGTCTTCAGCCAATACGATTCACTTGTGATATCAAGAAATGGCTGAAGGCACTGGATACTGAAAAGGCTACAGGACCCTGACAATATTTTGGTAATAGTACTTAAGACTTGTCCCTCAGAACTTGCCGCACCCCTAGCCAAGTTGTTCCAGTACAGCTACAACATTGGAATCTACCCGACAATGTGGAAAGTTGCCCTGGTGTGTCCTAGACACAAGGAACAGGACAAATCCAACCCAACAAATTACTGATATTCTTGATCATCTAAAAAGTGATGGAAGGTGTCACCGCCAATGCTATCAAGCGGCACTTACTCAGCAATAACCTGCTCACTGACGCTCAGTTTGGGTTCCGCCAGGGCCATTCAACTCCTGACCTAATTACGGCATTGGTTCAAACATGGATGAAAGAGCTGAATTCAAGAGGTGAGGTGAGATTGATTGCACTTGGCATCATTTAACCGAGTATGGCATCAAGGAGCCTGAGCAAAACTGGAGTCAATGGGAATCGGAGAAAACTCTCCGGAGTCATACCTATCACAAAGGAAGATGGTTGTGGCGGTTGGAGGTCAATCATCTCAGTTCCAGGACATCACTGCAGGAGTTCCTCAGGGTAGTGTCCTAGACCCAACTATCATCAGCTGCTTCATCAATGACCTTCCTTCCATCGTTAGGTCAGAAGTGGGAATGTTTGCTGATGACTGCACAATGTTGAGCACCATTTGCGACTCCTCAGATACTGAAACACCCCGTGACATGGATAATACTCAGGTTTGAGCTGTTAAGTGGCAAGTATTATTTGCATCACACAAGTGCCAGGCAATGACCATCTCCAACAAGAGAGATTTTAACCATCTCCTCACGACATTCAATGGCATTACCATCACTAAATCGCTACTATCAACATCCTGGGAGTTAGCATTGACCAGATACGGAACTGGACCAGCCTATAAGTACTATGGCAACAAGAGCAGGCCTCAGGCTGGGAATTCTGCACAGAGTAATTTGCCTTCTGACTCCCCAAAGCCTGTCTACCATCTATAAGACACAAGTCAGGAATGTGATGGAATATTCTCCACTTGCCTGGATGTGTGTAGCCCCAACAACACTCATGAAGCTCAACACCATCCAGAACAAAGCATCCCGCTTGACTGGCACCCCTTTGACAAAGATTCACACCCTCCAGCAGCGATGAACAATGGCAGCCATGTGTACCATCTACAAGATGCAGTGCAGCAACTAACCATGGCTCCTTTGACACAACTTCCAACCTGTGACCTCGACCAACTAGAAAGACAAGGTCAGCACGTGAATGGAAACAGCACCACCTGGAACTTCCTCTCCAAGTCACACAGCATCCTAACTTGGAAATATATCACCATTCCTTCACTTTCGCTGGGTCAAAATCCTGGAAAACTCTCCAACAGCTCTGAGGGTGCACATGCACTGCAGCAGCTCAAGAAGCCACTCACCACCACCCCTTCAAGGGCAATTAGGGATGAGCAAGTATCCAGGTAAGTCTCATGTACCTGGTTCATGACTCTGACATTGAGCTCAGTGTTGGAGATAATCACAAAGGCAGCAGAAATCAGCATTTCAATAGTTTAAGCCCAGGCAATTTCAGCATGTGTATTGTCAGGAAACAGAGGTACGTTTAAGTGATCAAAAATAATAATAATAATGATAATCTTTATTATTGTCACAAGTAGGCTTACATTAACACTGCAATGACGTTACTGTGAAAATCCCCTAGTCGCCACACTCCTGACCTGTTGGGGTACACTGAGGGAGAATTCAGAATGTCCAAATTACCTAACAGCACGTCTTTCGGGACTTGTGGGAGGAAACCGGATCACCCGGAGGAAACCTACAAAGACACGGGGAGAACGTGCAGACTCCGCATAGCGGGAATTGAACCTGGGACCCTGGCGCTGTGAAGTATATTTGTATTGTTGAATATTGAAATAAGGTATCGATTTAATTTGGTTTAATTTCATGTTTTTGTGCAAGGAAGAGTACAATCTAATTAGATTCATGTTAAACAAAAGTATTTGCATGTATGGAGGTTTTGGTTTCAGTTTAAACTGAGTTTCTATTGTGCCAAGAGAGGATTTATGATGAGAAAAGTAAACATGACCTTGGGGAAAGAGTAAGATGTTGCTTAGCAACCAAGGCCACTTTTTAGGGAAAAACCTTATTGAATATAGTTTTTTTAAATAAACTTAGGGTATCCAATTCATTTTTTCCAATTAAGGGGCAATTTAGCGTGGCCAATCCACCTAACTTGCACATCTTTTTTGGGTTGTGAGGGCGAAACCCACGCAAACATGGAGAGAATGTGCAAACTCCACACAGACAGTGACCCAGAATCAAACCTGGGACCTCGGTGCTGTGAGGCAACCGTGCTAACCACTTGTGCCACAATGCTGCCCATTTGAGTATAGTTTTAACTGGAAGCCAGTATAGTGGAAGGAATTTAACAGGGAGAGAGGATGCCTCTCACAGCTTTGCTAGAAGAAAAACCATACAATGGAGTAAGGGGCAAGGAAGTAAGTGCCAAAAATCTGATGAACAGCTAGCTAAGGAAGTAGAGAAGTAAGTTTCCAGGAAGTCTGAAGTTAAATGACCAGAGGAAACTGGAATAGGGTACATTGAAGTCACAGACAGAGCCGAGAAGAAGTTGACTGGTGAGAGACCAAAGATATCTGAAGTGAAGGTTTTGTGATATTTTACTGCAGCTTGTGAAGCAATAGTTGAAACATTGTGAAGCAATTAGCAAAAAGCATTCATGTCAAAAGAATGTTGAAAGGAGAGTTAGAAAACCTGGAGGTGAAGCTTGCTAAAACAACCAAGAAAAAGACTTGTTTGAAAGGATAGTTGGAAAACCTGGAGGTGGACCATCTTTACTGTCTGCACCTGCCCCAACAATGGCAGCACATCCTACCTCTTAAAATCCCCCTTCATCTGCTCCACCAACGGAGCATATTCAGCAGCTGCGCCCAACCCCGCGCCACCTGGATGTCCAAGTACTGTAACTTGCCCCCACCACCTTGAACGGCAGCTCCCCCAACCTCCTCTCCTGCCCCCTGTTCTCAATCAGGACTACCTCGCTCTTCCCCATGTTCAGCTTGTATCCATAAAACCGACCATTGTCCTCCAAAATGCTCATAATTCTGCCAATGCCCCCAGTGGGTTCAGAATATCCAGCAACAGCAAAACCCTGTACTCGAACCCTCCCACACAATCCCTCTCCAACCCCTTGATGTTCTAAGCGCCATTGCCAATGGCTCTATCACCAGGGCAAAAAGCAAGGAGCGGGCACTCCTGCCTTGACCCACATTGGAGCCCGAAATACCCCGAGCTCACCCAGTTCGTCTGCACGATTGCTACCGGCGCCCTATACAGCAACCGGACCCAATCCACAAACCCCTGCCCGAACCCAAACCATCCTGGCACCTCCCACTCTACCCACTCGAAAGATTTCTCTGCATCCATTGCCACTGCCACCTCCACTTGCTGCCCCTCCAGGGGCATCATAATCAAATTAAGAAATCTCCTTACATTCACCGACAACTGTCTCCCTTTCACAAATCCCATCTGATTTTCACCTATCACTCCTGGTACACAGTCCTCAATACACAAGGCCAGCACCTTCACCAGCAGCTTGCTGTCCAAATTTAGCAACGATATCGGACAGTAGGACCCACCCTGCTCCGGATCCTTATTTTCCTTCAGTATCAGGGAAATAGACAGCTGCGATATTGTAGGGGGGAGCTCCCCCCATTCCGTCGCCTCACTATACGTCCTCACCAGCAGACCCCTAAGTCCCCCATAATCCTCTTATAAAATTCCACCGGGAACCCATCGGATCCGGGGCCTTCCCTGCCTGCATCGCCCCCATGCTCTCCATCACTTCCATTAATCCAATGGGACCCCCAGCCCCTCCACAGGTCCTCATCAACCTTGGGAAACTCCAACCCATCCAAAACTTGCTGCATTCCCTCCCCCCCGGCCGGGGGCTCTGACTCATATAGCTTCCTTTAAAACTCCTCAAACACCCCATTTATCCCCACTGGTCCAGCACCACCCTTCCCGTCCCTTCTTTCAATCTCCCAATCTCCCTCGTCGTCTCCTGCTTCCGAAGTTGGTGGGATAGCATCCTACTCGCCTTCTCCCCGTACTCGTACACTACCCCCCTGACCCTCCGCAACTGCCCTACCACCTTCCTCATGGACACCAGCCCAAACTCCAACTGGAGCCCCTGCCTATCCTCTTGCCTCCGGGGCCACCGAGTACCTCCTATCAACCCTCAAAGTTTCGTCCACCAGTGTTGCCATCTCTGCTCATTCCTCCTTTTCCCTGTGTGCCCGAATCGAAATAAACTCCCCCCTAACCACCGCCTTCAGTACCTCCCACAGCGTGGCGGCCATAATCTTCCCCGTATCGTTAAGCTCCACAAACCCCCGGACGGCAACCTTCACCAGCTGGCACACTCCGAACAACCCCACATGCAGCCTCCACTGTGGGCACGCCCCCCCCCCCCTCAACCCAGTCCACTTGCAAATCCACTCAATGTGGCGCTTGGTCTGAAACCATGATTGGCGAATATGCCGAGTCCACCACCACCGCCAGCAACACCTTGTCCACCACAAAGAAATAAATCCGGGAGTACACCTTTGCACATGGGAAAAGTACAAAAACTAAACTCTTTCGTACTCGGCCTCCTAAATCTCCACGGTTCCACCCTCCAGCCACCCCCACGTGCTCCATAAAGCCCTTCAACTCCTTCGCCGCAACCGACACCTACCCCGACCTCAGGCTCGACCATTCCAAGCCTGGCTCAATGACCGTGTCAAAGTCCACCCCCATCAGGCATCTTCCCCAACACCCATCTCATTAACTCCACATCATCCCAGTTTGGGGCATAAACATTCACCAAAACCACCGGCATCCACTCCAGCTTCCCTCTCACCATCCGAAACCTTTCCCCCAAATCTGCCACAATGCTCCCCACCTCAAAAGCCACCCGTTTAATCACCAGCACAACCACCCCTCTCGGCTTCATGTCCAGTCCTGAGTGGAACACGTGCCCTACCCAAGCTTTCCTCAGCCTTGTCTGACCTCCTATCTTTAATTGCACCACTTATAATAAAGGCACGTCTGCCTTCAAACTCCTCAAGTACATGAACACACGTGACTGTTTGACAGGCCCATTCAGAGCCCTCACATTCCACATGTCTAGCCTGATTGGGGGGCTTCCCCGCCCCTTCCCCTGCCAATCAGCCATATCCATTTTTGGGCCCTTGGCCCATGTCACGCCACCCTCCAGGCCCACTGTCAGATGTCGACTGTCATCACTCCCCTTCCTGCTGCGCCACAGCAACCACACCCTTGTCAGCAGGCCCTCCCCACCCTCTCTCCCCCAAACAAAACAACAACCCCATCCCCCTCCCCTGCACCAACCACCTGACCACCCCACTGCAATGTCGTTAACTCGCCCGCTCAGCGAGCCTGGCAGCCCAAGGCCTCCAAGCCTCCTACTCTCCAACCCCCCGTTCGCACCCCCTCATGAAACAAAGAAACAGAAAAAAAGGTGCACTCAGCCTTGACGTTCCCCAAGCACCACACCACCAAGCCCCACAAAACAAAGGAGAAAAGCTCTCCAACAACTGTCATGATATTCAAACACACACATCATGATAGACACACCAACAGACAAATCAGAACACACAACACCACAACCAATCACAGACAAGGACAGGGACAGTATAAAAGGACAAACACGACACCTGGTGGCCAGTATAGCTGGAGACCAGGAGAAGGACAGACCTATTACACTACACACTCAGGGAGACACCACGTGCAGAGTATCCAGAACGAATTGTATATAGAGGTTGAAATAAAATAGAGTTGTACCAAATACAACTGTGTTGGTTCATCTGTGCATCAGAGCACCCAACACCACATGGTACAGGAGTGGATCGATACCTGCCGACATACCTCAGTGTACAGAGACAACCAGCAGTACCCAGGCAAGATGTATTGGCTCCCGGTTCCGCAGCCGTTCCAGTGCCACGGCGATCTCCGCAAAAACTGGCGCCGATTCCGGCAAGCGTTTGAATTGTTCCTGGTGGCAGCTGAACTCAAAAGACCTGGATGATGATGAAAAAATTGAATTTCTCCTCACCATCGCCAGTGCAAGGGCAAAAGAAATCTTCACAAGGTTCAGGTTCTTCAGGAGGCAACAATTACCAGGCAGTCCTGGACAAATTCGCCAAGTACTGTGAGGAAAACACACTACAATCGGCAAGTAAAGGTAAGAAAAGCGGCAGTACTCACCTCGTGGCCGGGATCCCGGAGGCCGAATTCCCAGAGGCTGAAATCCCGGGCCTGAGAGAGAGTTGGGTCGAGGTCGGCGGCCATCTTGCTAAAGGTATCATGCTAGCACAGTTGCGCGAGCAGTGCGCAGAACCGGAAGAGACGCTGCGCATGCGCAGTCAAGAAAACGGCCATCGGTAAAGGAACAGCGATCTGCACATGCGCAGTCGCTTCCTACGTGCTACATACCGAGCGTCAGGATGTCAGAGGCCCCAGACCGCACCAATTTAAAGGGGAAACGTCCCAAATCAAAAAAACAAAAATCTGTTAAAGCTGTAAAACAACCTTCCCTCACCTGGAATGACAGCACATTGCCGCAAATTGACCCAGGAGATGAATTTGACCTCCGCAGAACCCTGCAACAAGCAGTTACCTATGCACAAGCCGATGATTCCGACCTCGAATACTTCAATACCGATCTTTACATTTTTTCTGGACCTCGCGAGCCCAATGACAGCTCCATGGTCCTAGACGACTACGACTCGGACGAACCTTTCGTGTTGCACATTGGCGACCCTCACATTGAATCCGACGCAGATGCGGATTCATTTTTCGGATTTGACGATCTTCAACCCAGCAGATTTGACGTCCCAACTCATCAGTGCAGGATGATGCCGCAGCCTGAAATTAACAGACAGGGAGCGGTGCAAGCACACGGAGAGCGCCCTGCTGCCACACAGAGCATGGTCCACGTCCCGCTCAGCGTTCCCGACTCTATGAAAGAAGACATGCAAGACTCCAGAGCGCAGTCCTTGCATGAACAAGAAGTGACTCCAGAGTCACAAGCCTCCACAGCGAGCTCGTGGACAGACTCCACGATAAAAGGAACGCAAGACTCCAGAGCGCAGTCCTTGCGCGAACAAGAAGTGACTCCAGAGTCACAAGCCTCCACAGCAAGCTCGTGGAAAGACTTCACAATTGCAGAAATGCAAGACTCCAGAGCGCAGTCCTTGCATGAACAAGAAGTGACTCCAGAGTCACAAGCCTCCACAGTGAGCTCGTGGACAGACTCCACAATTGCAGAAACGCAAGATTCAAGAGCGCAGTCCTTGCACGAACAAGAAGTGACTCCAGTGTCACAAGCCTCCACAGAGAGCTCGTGGACAGCCTCCACGATAGAAGAAACGCTTGACTCCGATGCGCAGTCCTTGCAGGAACAAGACCATGAGGGTCTAGCAACCTCTCCTGACCAACCAGCGGCAGACGATGCAAGTCTGCCATGCTCACGTGAACAGCACGAAGGCTATAACAGCCTACCATGCTCCACTGCACAGCAGCATGACCATGACGGTCTCTCATGCTACAATGAAGGGCACAGCGCTGATGACTGTTCAAGCCCAACTGAAGACAAGCCAAAGGAATCTCCTCTTCCAAGCCCAAAGGAAAAAGGTTTATGTGCTGACCTTCAGGATCATTATAGCCGAACAGAGATTAATAATGCTGAACGGTCACAGAAGGATGCTGAGGATTTGCTAAAGAAATTACTTGTATGTTTAACTTGCAAGGAGCAGACTGAGAATTGCCAGTGTTTTAGTACGGATAAAAAAAATGGACAAGACATTGATCCTCAGTTAATGAAAATAACACAACCTGAATCATACCTACAGCAGGGACAAATGTCTCCCTTCAACACAACACCGCGAAGTCCCAACTTCGGAGACCAGCAGTTAGTCAGTAATGACTCTTCAAACCTTGAGGGGAACATTAACTGCATTGAATCTATACACACTCCACTGATAAATGAGCAGAACATTGGAGCAAGAATCCTGAGAACACCGACATCGAGTAGCCAGATAAAGAAGTTAGAACCCGCAGCAGTTTCAAGTGAACCAAGTGTGCTTTCCACTAATGGTGAAGATGCAGATAAGGTCGACCCGATTATCCATTGTACCACACTAACCCCAGTGATTAAGCAGTTATGTATGGGGAGTATAATGTGGGCAATTGAGAACCGTAAAAGAGAGACTGTGACTATGCCAGTCCCAGCAAAATCAGACCCAGAGACTATGAAGGCATGTACATTAGACAAAGATACATATGAGGTAACTGAGAAGAAAATTGAAACGGAATGTTCTTTGGAAAATAGTACAATGTCGAAATAAACATTGGATCCTACATTTGAGGCCATACATATGGGAGAATTTGAGGGTAATAAACAAGGTTCTGCAATGTCTGGGGGAAGATTTAAAATTCCAAAGAAGAAAAGCCCAAATGAAGGACAACGGCAAGACAATGACAGTCCACCGACATGGTTTGCACCACCAGATGAAAACTCTGACAATTTACCCAACCCTAGTGAACAGCAAGCTGCTAATAAGGATCTATCCACGGGATGTGAGACGACTAACGACAGCATCCCACTTCCCATGCAAAAGGTGCAAGGTGACAGACCTCGCCTAGTGCGTGCAGAGGCACTCGACGATCACGGTGGGTCCACTGACGACTGCGGTGGCGCCGCACCGCTTCCACCCTCGATGGCTCGAGCCTCTCCACTGGTCGGTGAATTCCTTCATGTTCCGACTCCAGAAGTGCAGCTTCTGGGAATCTCGGCTGCCTCCAGTGAACCTGTTGGGACTCCAGATGGGGAGCAGCCAAGCGCCGACTCTGATTCGCGTACGCCAGACTTTGCTCCGGACGGGCAGTGTCGTGGCCTCGATGATGGCATGCTCAGGGTGACGGCAGATGCCACGGCGACAGGGAATGGATCGCGTGGCAGTCACACTGGGTCGGCAGTGGCGACCAGCACCGGCGGTCCAAGACGGATACACCAATTCGCGCCATCGCCAGACGTTGATGCGAGCAGCAATTCTCTCTCCAAAGCGACATGCTTCGACGTTTCTCTGCAGAGTCGCCCTTCCAGCACAGCATGTGGCCAGAACCAGCGTGCACGGTCTCGGCCAACTTCCACATCTGGCACATTCATCGCCTTGCATGATATTAGTGATGGCGCCTTTTCAATGGCAACGACCCATCGGCTACAAGATGCCGTCCAGCGGCACCACCACAAACATAAAAAGAAAAAAGACTCCACCTCGTTCCTGGTATGCATGGCGGATGGATTGGTGCGTAGGCGCAATCGGCGAGCTTGCGCCGCTTCCACGCTCGCAACTGAACCGCACACACACGCCGGATCCTCCACTGGTTCCCAAGGATGACTTCGTGGAGCTGCCACGGATCATGCCCCTTCCATCGCCACCCGTGGCCAGGCTTGCACATCAGCTGGTGGTTCTTGACCCACCCTTGAGGCGGTCAACCCGAATTCGTCGCACACCTATTAGACTGGACTTATAACACTGCTCCTACGTTTAAACGTTAAACACTGCTGTATTATAACCTGTTGTTGTTTTATCATTCTAGATATCGTTTGACCGGACCACTAGTCAAAGTTTTTTTGCATTCATGTTTTGTTACGGTACAACCTCATTAGCATGACGCACCCGACATCGCCCCATGTATATAGTTACGTCGTATGCACATGCTGTAAATAACACACACACACACTCTTAGATGCACACACGACACAATTATATTTATAACCAAGTAGGCACATATCTTTGTAAAAAGGGGGGATGTCATGATATTCAAACACACACATCATGATAGACACACCAACAGACAAATCTGAACACACAACACCACAACCAATCACAGACAAGGACAGGGACAGTATAAAAGGACAAACACGACACCTGGTGGCCAGTATAGCTGGAGACCAGGAGAAGGACAGATCTGTTACACTACACACTCAGGGAGACACCACGTGCAGAGTATCCAGAACGAATTGTATATAGAAGTTGAAATAAAATAGAGTTGTACCAAATACAACTGTGTTGGCTCATCTGTGCATCAGAGCACCCAACACCACAACAACCATCAAGAGAAAAAAACAAACACCCTGTGGTATTATCAGGTATTGCGGTACCTAAGAGGCTGATGACCATTGGTTAAACCTAGGAGTTTACCATTGGCTGTTGATACATTGCTCCGCCCTGACAGGCGGAGTATAAAACCAGTGCCGTCCCAGCAGCCTTCACTTTCTGTACCGAAGCTGCTGGGGAACAAGTTCTAATTGATTAAAGCCTTCAGTTATGAAATCACTTCGTCTTGAATGTAATTGATCGTGCATCGCACCAAAACACCTCCTCCAAAGCTTAATGTCTTCCTTCTGCTAATCCATAATCCCTCAGAAATTCCATCACCTCCTCTGGCGTTCCAAAATAATGTTCCCGATTCTGGAAGGTTATAATGAGGTGGGCCGGGTACATCATCCTGAACTTCACCCCCTTTTTAAAGAGGGCAGCCTTGACCCGGTAAAACCCAGCCCTCCTCTTCGCCAGTTCTGCGCCCTGGTCCCGGTACACCTGCAACTCATTCCCTTCCCAGGTGCACTTCCTCGTCTGCCTTGCCTATTGCAAAATCTTTTACTTGTCCAGGAAACAGTGCAGTCGCACCACCATCGTCCTCGGCGGCTCACCTACCTGCGGCCTCCTCATCAGCTCCCTATACGCTTGGTCGACCTCCAGAGGCCGGTCCAAGGTGCCCTCCCCATCACCTTTTCCAGAATCTTTTTTTTTAATTTAAGAGTACCCAATTCATTTTTTCCAATTAAGGGGAATTTAGTGTGGCCAATCCACCTAGCCTGCACATCTTTTTGGGTTGTGGGGGCGAAGCCAACGCAAACACGGGGAGAATGTGCAAACTCCACACGGACAGTGACCCAGAGCCGGGATCGAACCTGGGACCTTGGTGCCGTGAGGCAGCAATACTAACCACTGCACCACTGTGCTGCCCACTTTTCCAGAATCTTGGCCACATATGTGCCGGTGTCCGCTCCTTCAGTACCCTCGGGCATCCCCACGATCTGCAGGTTTTATCTTTTGGAGCAGTTCTCCAGATCCTCCACCTTCTCCTTTAGCCGCTTTTGGGTCTCCCACATCTCTCTCGTCTCAGCCACCAACGAGGCCAACTGTTCCTTGCACTCCACCACCGAGTCTTCCACATTCTGAATTGCCTGGCCCTGGGACTCCAGCCTCTGCTCCACATGATCAATCCCTGCTTTGAGCTGCTCTACCAGCCTGGCTAGGTCCTCATGGGTTTCCCTCCTCTGCTGGCTGAACTTGTCATTTAAGAAGTCCACCAGCTGCTCCGTCAACCACTGAGCAGGCAGGACAGGCCCTTTACCCACCGCCATCTTGACCTGTGGCGCATGAAGATTTTCCTGCTCCACTAGCTCCCTTCTTCTCAAACCACATCTGGTCCATGGATCTATCCACCAACCACGCCAGTGGAGTCTCACTTTCTCCTGGCTCTCCTGCACCTTTTTCCATTGAACCTCCACCCTTACGAAGAGGGAAAGGTCCAAAAAAATCCACCTTGAGCGGGAGCTGCCGAATGTGTGACCGCTCACTCCATGGCCACCACCGGAAGTCTAGGACCACTGCCTTAAGCATTCTGGGATAAGGACAGCACGGTGGCACAGTGGTTAGCATTGCTGCCTCACGGCACCGAGGTCCCAGGTTCTATCTCGGCCCTGGTCAGTGTCCATGTAGATTTTGCACATTCTCCCCATGCTTGTGTGGGTTTCACCCCCACAACCCAAAGATGTGCAGCGTAGGTGGATTGGTCATGCTAAATTGCCCCTTAATTGGGTGCACTAAATTTATTTTTATAAAAAGCTTACTTTCATATTGTATTTTCCCCTTCTAAATCAATCTCTTGGTCAGCCTATTCTGCATTTTAAGCTGTTCCCAATCCTCAGGTCTATTGCTTTTTCTAGTTAACTATGTCTCCTCTTTGAATCTAAACTACCTCTAATTTGCCTTGTATGCAATGGTTTGGTCACAGTTCCCGTTCTACTCTTGCACCAAATAGGAATAAATAACTTTGGAGTTCACATATTCATTCCTTGAATACCTGCCATTGCCTGCCCACTGTCCTTCCTTTCAGTAATTTTTCCCAGTCCATCATAGCCAGCTCATGCCCCATACCATCACAGTTACCTTGATTGAGATTCAGGACCCTCGTCTCAGAATCAACTACCTCACTATCCACCATGATAAGGAATTCTGTCATATTATGGTCACTCACCCCAAGGGTTCGCTCACAACTAGATTGTCAACTAATCCTTTCTCATTGCACAGCACCCAGTCCAACATGAACTTGTTGTTTCCTCGGTGTTTTGGTCCGGAAAACCATCTCATACACACTCCAGAAATTCCTCCTCTATTGTACTGTGACTAATTTGACTCACCCAATCTATATGCAGATTAAAATCACCATAATCACAGATGTTCCTTTATCACATGCATCTCTGATTTCCTGTCTTTTAAAAAAAATAAATTTAGAGTACCCAACTCATTTTTTCCAATTAAGGGGCAATTTAGCGTGGCCAAACCACCTAGCCTGCACATCTTTGGGTTGTGGGGGTGAGGCCCACGCAGATACGGGGAGAATGTGCAAACTTCACACGGACAGTGACCCAGAGCCGGGATTGAACCTGGGACCTGGGACCTGCCGTGAGGCAGCAGTGCTAACCACTGCACCACCGCGCTGCTCTTCCTGTCTTTTTTTAAATCTTTCCAATTAACACATCTTCACACATCATCACCTGATGCCTGCCTTTGTCTATGTATTTACATTGTGTATTTTATGTTTGCCCTATGATGTATTTTCCTTTCATTGCCCTTTAATTGGAAAAAAAGAATTGGGTATTCTAAATGTAAAAATAAAATACCAAGTGAGACACCATCTTGAATGGATATGGCAGACACTGATTTAGTCATTCTTTGACAGATCTGACTGGACCTCATAAAGCACTATCAGGTTCTGCTCTCATTTGCCAAAACTATTCCAAATCATCCTGGAACGCAAACACCGTTCCCAGCTTCTTTTCCCTACTGAAAACCATCTTTGAAAATTCCAGTACTCCCTCCCCTCCCTCTCATCTCCACCATCTGCAAGTGGCTTATGGAGTCCATCCAATCAGTTGCCTCTGTCACTTCCCCCCCCCCCCTCCTTCCTTTCGCCTATGGCGCTGAACGTGCACTAAAGTTCCACCTTGCCTTAGTTCTGAACGTGCATCTTTCACTTCATCTTTCTCATCTACTCCAATGCCTTCTCTGAGTTCACCTTGTCCATGAGACCCATCTCCTGCTCCCACGATCTATTTGCATGAAATTACTGACCGGCCAACCTTCCTCGCTCCCATGTTAGATATTATTGTTAATGGTTCTCTTCTCAGTTACTATCCCATTCTCTTTCAAATTTGTCTCCGTCACTGCTCACCATAAAAAGCACCTTGATCCCTCTACCCTTGTAAAATATCACCAACCTTCCTTTCCTCCCCAAATGACTTTAAATGTTGTTGCCTCCCAAATTTTGCCCATTTTGGCCTGAGCTCCATGTCTGAATTCCTCCAAGAAAAACTGAAAGATTGTGGTTAGCTTTCTGTTATCTTCATCCGACCTCCCCTCAGAAAGCTGGTGTGCATCCCATCTGGACCAGGTGACTTGTCAACTTCAAGTGCGAATATATTCAGCACCTCCTTTCAATCTATGTTTCTTGATCCTAATTAATATCTACTCCATCCTCCGAAGTTAACTTCATCTTCTTCTTTTGTGAAAACAGACGCAAAGTACTATTTCCAGTGCCTCGGTCATGCCCTTTGCTTCCACACAAATATTTTTGTCCCTAATCTGCCGTAACATTCCTTTAACTATCCCTTTACTCTTAGCAAATTTATAGAAAATTTTCAGGTTCCCTTTTATTCAAATTGTTAATCTTTTCTCATATTCAGTTACAATTTTACCAATGAGAAAATGATTTTGTTCTGGTAATTAATATTTGATGCATTTTGCACTGTGGGGACTGATAAGTATTGCTGATGTCTTGAGTTTGAAATGGGCCTGAGGCATAAAAGTTTCTTTTAAAATATTTTATTCAGGCATTTGCATAAACAAACAGCAAAACAAGCAGGCAGGGTAGCACAGTGGTTAGCACTGTTGCTTCACAGCTCCAGGGACCCAGGTTCGATTCCCCGCTCGGTCACTGTCTGTGCGGAGTCTGCACGTTCTCCCCGTGTGTGCGTGGGTTTCTTCCGTGTGCTCCGGTTTCCTCCCACAAGTCCAAAGATGTGCAGGTTAGGTGGATTGGCCATGCTAAATTGCCCTTAGTGACCAAAAAGGTTAGGTGGGGTTACAGGGTGACCGGGATGGGGTGGAGGTGTGGGCTTAAGTGGGGCACTCTTTCCAAGGGCCGGTGCAGACTCGATGGGCTGAATGGCCTCCTTCTGTTCTTTAAATTCTATGATTCAATGAAAAGCAGAAGAAAAATTATACGACGTAATAAATAACCAACACCCACTCCCTCCCATGCCATACCCCTTCCTCCTGTCCTGCCTTCACCATTTTAACCCCCTTAGCCCCCCCCCTTTCTCCCCTCCGCTACTGCTGACACCTCAATCCTTCTTAAAGAAGCCAATGAACAGCTTCTGCCTCTGAGCGAACCCATCAACTGACCACCTCAGGACGAACTTGACCTTCTCCAGCCCCAGAAATTCCACCAGGTCACTCACCCACCCGCTTTCGGAGATGCTCCGAATCCCTCCACCCAAGCAAAATCCACATCCGGGCTATCAGGGAGGTAAAGGCCAAAACATCAGCCTCTCTCGAAAGCTAGTGACATCGAAACAAACCTGTTGGACTTTAACCTGGTGTTGTAAGACTTTGTAAAAGTTAAGGATTGTGGAAACTTCACTGTCCAGCAGGTTATTCAGAGGTTTGATTCCAGCAGATGGCGCTCCATCACAACCTGCTCGGGCTGTGATGGAGCCTCTGGGAAACTATTCCTTGGACGTTTCCAGGTCGGCATCACCAGGTCTGCACAAAGGCCTGTGTGGGTAAGTGCAGGCTTCTTGTCAAGGGCAGTGCAGCCAAATCCTCCTTGCACAGCTTCTTTTGTGTTTTATTTATCTTCCGAAAATTACTAAGCTAAAAAGAAATTCTCATATCGTCTTAATTGCAGCAATCAATGCCAATAATTCAGAAAAAGACACAGACAAAACAAATTACAAATTCAACTGTTAAAAACCTAAAATTCCACAATTAAATTACTCTTGTGAGAAATCCAGCCATTCACCATTTAAAAAGTCTCTTAACTGAACAGTAACAGTGTCCTTGCCTGCATACTTATTGCAGCATGTGGGGTGGGGAATCCCTCATTTCAGCAAGTGGTTTAGTAAAGGGTGACCCGCTGAATTTTTAACAGGCCAAAGATCTGAAGAAAGGGATTTTCTGCCCAATATCCGGACACTTGCTTGCTCATTCTGTGGCAGTGAGACTAATCCCACTGGCTCAGAAATATTCCATAATATCAAAGCAATTCATGTCGAACGACTTCCCTATTATCCATTCACTAATGAAGAAGCTTCTCCCTTGTGTCATCACATTGCCTGACTTCACATGGCTGATAATTACCCAGTTTTCCTGAGAGTATTGTAAATAGACTATGTGATATTTAAAAACATATTCTCAGGGATTCCTCTTCCCCCAAAAATCGATATACCATGAAATCATTTGTGCAGCACAATAAGAAGCTATAATTGAACGGAAATAGTTTCATTCAAATCTTTTGCATTGTTTTTATTTTGATATTTAGTTTCCTCCAGTCAGTCTATTTTATCCCAACTACTTACATTCTCATATACTAATATACCCATATACTAACGCAGTTAAAGTAAAAATAACTCAAGATTTAGAAACATAGAAAATAGGAACAGGAGGAGGCCTTTCAGCCGTTCAAGCCTGCTTCAACAGACATTATGATCATGGCTGATCATCCAACTCAATTCCCTGATCCCACCTTCTCCCCATATCCCATATCCTTAGATCCCTTTAGCCCCTAAAGCTATATCTAACTCCTCTGGAATACATACAGGGCGGGATTCTCCCAGCCCCGCGCCGGGCCGGAGAATCCCCGCTCTAAAAGGCAGAATCCCACCGGCGCCGTCCACACCTGGTCGCAGCCGGCGGGAACTCTGCGCGCAGGGTCGGGGGGCGGCCTGTGGGGGGTGGGGCCTCCGATGGGGCCTGGCCCGCGATCGGGGCCCACCGATCGGCGAGCCGGCCTCTCGCTCTCCGGACCTATTTTCTTACGTGCCGGCCCCTGAACTCCCGCGCCATGTTGCGTTGGGGCCGGCACGCTGAGGGAGGCCACCGCGCATGTGCAGGTTGGCGCCGGCGCCACTGCGCATGTCCTCGTTGACACCGGTGCCACTGCGCATGCGCGGGTTGGCGCGTCGCACAGTTCGCGCCGGGATGGGAGGCTGGAGCGGCGTGAACTGCTCCAGCGCTGTGCTGGCCCCCTATAGGGGCCAGAATCAGTACTCCCAGCGGCCCCTTCACGCCGTTGGTGAAACACGACGGCGTTTCCGACGGCGTGGACTCTCTGCTGCCAAATGGGAGAATCCCGCCCACAATGTTTTGGTCTGAACTGTTTTTTGTGATAGCAAATTCCACAGGTTCTGGGTGAAGGAGTTTCTCCTCACCTATGGCAGCACGGAGGTGCAGTGAGTAGCACTGCTGTCTCACGGCGCCGAGGTCCCAGGTTCGATCCCGGCTCCGGGTCACTGTCCGTGTGGAGTTTGCACATTCTCCCTGTTTTTGGGTGGGTTTCGCCCCCACAACCCAAAGATGTGCAGGGTAGGTGGATTGGCCACGCTAAATTGCCCCTTAATTCAAAAAAATGAATTGGGCACTCTAAATTTATTTTAAAAAAGAAATGTCTCCTCACCTCAGTCCTAAAAGGTCTACCCCATATCTTTAGATTGTGACCACGGGATTCCCTTGCCATCAGGAACATCCTTACTGCACCTACCCTGTCTTGTCCTGTTGGAATCTTATTGGTTTCTGTGAGATCCCTCCTCATTCTTTTAAACTCCAACAAATAAATCTCTCCTCATATGTCAGTCTCACCATTATAGGAATTAGCCTGGTAAATTTTTTACAGCAAGAACATTCTTCCTCAGATAAGGAGACCGAAACTGCACACAATATACCAGGAGGTGTGGTCTCATCAAGGCTCCTATATAATTGCAGCAAGACATCCCTGCTCCTGTACATAATCCTCTCGCTATGAAGGCCAGCATACCGTTTGCCATCTTTACCATCCGCTGGACCTGCACGCTTGCTTTCTGCAACTGGTGTACAAGGACACCCAGGCCTCATTGCACATTCCTTTGACAAAGGGTCATCTGGACTCGAAACGTTAGCTCTTTTCTCTCCCCACAGATGCTGCCAGACCTGCTGAGATTTTCCAGCATTTTCTCTTTGGTTTCAGATTCCAGCATCCGCAATAATTTACTTTTATCCAGAGATAATCTCCCTTCCTGGTTTTGCTGCCAATGTGGATAACTTCACATTTATCCACATTGTACGGCATCTGCCAGGCATTTGCCCACTCACTCAACTTGCCCACTCATCACACTGAAGCATCTCTGCATTCTCCTCACAGCTTATCCTCCCACCTAGCTTTATGTATTTTGTTCCCTCATCTAAATCATTAATAACTATGGTGAATAGCTAGGGTCCTAGCACTGATTCATGCAGTACTCTACTAGTCACTGTCTGCCATTTGGAAAAAGACCCATTTATTCCTACACTTTGTTTCCTGTCTGCCAACCAGTTTTCTATCTATCATAATACACTACCAATCCCATGTGCTTTAATTTTACACATTAATCTCTCTGTGGGACTTCACCGAAAGCCTGCTGAAAGTCCAAATAAACCATTTCCACTGGCTCCCTCTCGTCAATTCTACTAGTTACATACACAATGCACTCCAATAGATTTGTCAAGATGATTTCCCTTTTGTAAATCCATGCTGACTCTGTCCGATCCTGCCACTGTTTTCCAAGTTCTCTGCTGCAGAATCTTTTATCTTTTTTATATTTAGAGTACCCAATTATTTTTTCCAATTAAGGGGCAATTTAGCGTGGCCAATCCACCTATCCTTTTTTTAAAATAAATTTAGAGCACCCAATTCATTTTTTCGAATTAAGGGGCAATTTAGCGTGTCTATTCCACCTACCCTGCACGTCTTTGGGTTGTAGGGGCGAAACCCACGCAAACACGGGGAGAATGTGCAAACTCCACACGGACGGTGTCCCAGAGCCGGGATCGAATCTTGGCGCCGTGAGGCAACAGGGCTAACCCACTGCCCCACCGTGCTGCCCTGCCAATCCACCTATCCTGCATATCTTTGGGTTGTGCGGGTGAAACCCACACAGACACAGGGAGAATGTGCAAACTCCACACAGACAGTGATCCAGGGCCGGGATACAAACCCAGGTCCTCAGCGCCGTAGGCAGCAATGTTTTTTTTTTAGAAATATTTTTATTCAAATTTTTACATATTTTCAACAAAACCCCCTTACAAAAAAAAGAAAAACAAAGAACACATAAATAAACATCTTACAACTACATCACAAATTCCCCCAACATACAAACCCCCCATTAAGCAATAATAAACACAGTAGAAAACACAAAGTACACCCCCCCCCTCCTCCCCCTACCTCTGCTCTGGGTTGCTGCTGCTGCTGACCACCTCCTAACGCCCCGCTAGAAAGTCTAGGAACGGTTGCCACCGCCTGAAGAACCCTTGCACAGACCCTCTCAAGGCAAATTTTACCCTCTCCAATTTAATAAACCCTGCCATGTCGCTGATCCAGGCCTCCACGCTCCGGACCCTCGCATCTTTCCACTGTAGCAGAATCCTCCGCCGGGCTACCAGGGACGCAAAGGCCAGAATACCGGCCTCTTTCACCTCCTGCACTCCCGGCTCATCCGATACCCCAAATAGTGCTAACCCCCAGCTCGGCTTAACCCGGGTATTCACCACCTTAGACACCGTCCTCGCAATACCCCTCTAGAACCCATCCAGCGCCGGGCATGCCCAGAACATATGGCCGTGATTTGCTGGGCTCCCCGAGCACCTCACACACGTGTCTTCCACCCCAAAGAACCTGCTCAGCCTCGCCCATGTCATATGCGCTCTGTGAAGAACCTTAAATTGTATCAGGCTAAGCCTGGCGCAAGAGGAGGAAGAATTAACCCTACCCAGGGCGTCCACCCACGTACCCTCGTCTATCTCCTCCCCAAGCTCCTCCTCCCATTTACCCTTTAGCTCCTCCACCGAGACCTCCTGGTAGATCGCTGAGACCCTGCCCTCTCCAACCCACACCCGCAAGAGCACCCTATCCTGGATCCTGAGTGCTGGAAGCAGCGGGAACTCCCTCACCTGCCGTCTTACAAACGCCCTTGCCTGCATGTACCTGAAGGCATTTCAGGGGGGAAGCCCGAATTTTTCCTCCAGCGCCCCAAGGCTCGCAAACGTCCCATCTAAAAACAGGTCCCCCATCCTTCTAATTCCTGCCCTGTGCCAGCTCAGGAACCCTCCATCCATTCTCCCCGGGACGAACCGATGGTTCTCCTGGATCAGGGACCAAACCGAAGCCTCTGCCTCACCCCTGTGGCGCCTCCACTGCCTCCAAATTTTCAAAGTCGCCGCCACCACCGGACTCGTGGTGTACCTAGTTGGCGGGAGCGGCAGCGGAGCTGTCACCAGTGCTCCCAGACACATGCCCACACAGGACGCCATCTCCAGCCTCTTCCACGTCGCCCCCTCCCCCTCCATTACCCACTTGCGTATCATTGCCACATTGGCAGCCCAGTAATACCCACACAGATTAGGTAACGCTAACCCTCCTCTGTCCCTACTCTGCTCCAGAAACACCCTTCTCACCCTCGGGGTCTTTTCGCCCACACGAATCCCATGAAGCTCCTACTGGCCCGCTTAAAAAAGGCCTTAGGGATCAGGATGGGTAGGCACTGGAATATAAAAAGGAACCTCCGGAGCACCGTCATCTTCACTGACTGTACCCTACCCGCCAAGGAGAGTGGCAGCATATCCCACCTTTTAAACTCCTCCTCCATCTGCTCCACCAGCCTCGTCAAGTTGAGCTTGTGTAGGGCCCCCCAGCTCCTGGCCAGCTGGATCCCCAGATACCGAAAACTCCTTTCCGCCCTCTTCAGTGGAAGCTCGTCTATCCCCCTTCTCTGGTCCCCTTGGTGTACCACGAAGAGCTCACTCTTCCCCACGTTGAGCTTATACCCGGAAAAGTCCCCAAACTCTCTGAGGATCCGCATCACCTCCGGCATCCCCCCCACTGGGTCCGCCATATACAGTAACAGGTCATCGGCATACAACAAAACCCGGTGTTCCCCCGGACCAGCCCCCTCCAGTTCCTGCACTCCCTTAGAGCCATAGCCAAAGGCTCAATTGCCAATGTAAATAGGGGGCACCCCTGCTTCGTCCCCCGGTACAGCCGAAAGTATTCCGACCTCCTCCGATTCGTGGCCACACTCACCACCGGGGCTTCGTAAAGTAGCCTAACCCAACTAATGAACCCCTCCCCGAACCCAAACCTCCTCAACACTTCCCATAGGCACCCCCACTCCACCCTATTGAAGGCCTTCTCCGCATCCATCGCCGCCACTATCTCCGCCTCCCCCTCCACTGTAGGCATCATGATTACGTTAAGGAGCCTCCACACATTGGTATTCAGCTGCCTTCCCTAAACAAAACCTGTCTGGTCCTCGTGAATCACTCCCGGGACACAGTCCTCAATTCTGGTAGCCAACACCTTCACTAACAGCTTCGCGTCCACGTTGAGGAGAGAGATTGGCCTATACGACCCACACTGTAATGGGTCCTTGTCCCGCTTCAAGATCAGCGAGATCAGCGCTCTGGACATCGTCAGGAGTAGGCCCCCCCCCCCTCCCTCGCCTCATTGAAAGTCCTCACTAATAGAGGGCCCAGCAGGTCCATGTACTTCCGGTAAAATTCCACCGGGAACCCATCTGGCCCTGGTGCCTTCCCCGCCTGCATACTCCCCAGCCCCTTAGTCAGCTCCTCCAGCCCTACCGGTGCCCCAAGCCCAGCTACCTTCTCCTCCTCCACCCTCGGGAACCTCAGCCGATCCAAAAATCGACGCATCCCCCCCTCCTCCGTCGGGGGCTCAGACCTATACAGCCCCCCATAAAAGTCTCTAAATATCCCATTTATTCCCACCGCACTCCGCACCGTGTTCCCCCCTTTATCCCTAACTCCCCCAATCTCCCTCGCTGCCTCCCGCTTCCGAAGCTGGTGTGCCAACATCCGGCTAGCCTTCTCCCCGTACTCATACACTGCCCCCTGCTCTTTCCTCCACTGCACCTCTGCCTTCTTGGTGGTCAACAGGTCGAACTCGGCCTGGAGGCTTCGCCGCTCCTTGAGTAGTGCCTCCTCGGGGACCTCTGCATACCTCCTATCCATCTTAAAATCTCCCCCACCAATCTTCAGCGCCTCCCAGACCACCCCCACCTGCACCTCCCCATTATCATTAGCCTCTAGATAGCCTTCAATACACCCCCGGATCCGCCCACTTACCTCCTCATCCGCCAGCAAGTCCACATCCAGGCGCCACAGCGGGCGCTGGTCCCTCTCCTCCCCTAGCTCCAGCTCCACCCAATGCGGGGCATGGTCTGAGATGGCTGTGGCCGAATACTCCGTGCCCTCCACCCTCGGAATTAATGCCCTGCTCATAACGAAGAAGTCTATCCAGGAGTAGGCTTTATGGACGTGGGAAAAAAAGAAAATTCCCTGGCCCCCCCCGCCTGACAAACCTCCATGGGTCCGCTCCTTCCATCTGGTCCATAAACCCCCTCAGCACCTTGGCCGCCGCCGGCCTCTTACCCGTCCTGGACCTGGAGCGGTCCAATGCTGGATCTAGTACCGTGTTGAAGTCCCCCCCCCATTATCAAGCTCCCTGCCTCCAGGTCCGGAATCCAGCCCAACTTGCACCGCATAAATCCGGCATTGTCCCAATTCGGGGCATAGACATTCACTAATACCACCTGCACCCCCTGCAGCTTACCACTCACCATCACGTACCTACCTCCATTGTCTGCCACGATGTTCAGCACCTCAAACGACAGCCGCTTCCTCACCAAAATCGCCACCCCTCGATTCTTTACGTCCAACCCCGAGTGGAAAACCTGCCCTACCCACCCCTTTCTCAGCCTAACCTGATCTGCCACCCTCAAATGCGTCTACTGGAGCATAACCACATCTGCCTTCAGTCCCTTCAGGTGCGCGAACACACGTGCCCTCTTGACCGGCCCGTTCAGGCCTCTCACATTCCAAGTTATCAGCCGGATCAGGGGGCTTCCCGCCCCCCGCCCCCCCCCCCCCCCCCCTGTCGATTAGCCGTCCCCTTTTCTAGGCCAGCCACGTGCCCGCGCCTCCCGCACTCTCCATTCCCCCCAGCGGCAGACCCCCGCCCCGACTCTCTCTCTGAGCTCCAGCTCACCTTTGGCCAATGCAGCAGCAACCCAGTTACCCCCCACCCCCCCAAACCACCCCCCCCCATCCCACCCCTCCCCCACCCCCAGCTAGGTCCCCCCCTAGCTGCGTTGCTCCCCCCATAGCACTCCCGTAAGTCAGCTGACTCCTGCTGATCCCGGCCACTCCCGCCACTCCATCGACCCCCCAGTGTGGTAGTCTCCCCCCCCCCGCCTTCCTGTCCATCAGCGGGCACTCGGCTCCAAATCCGTCCTTCCCCCCCGGCCCTGCCCCCTTCCTTCCCTAGCGCGGGAAAAAGGCCGTGCTTTCCATCAGACCGGCCCCACCCTCTCTGGCACAGCTCCCTTTTGCGGCCTAACCCCAGCTCCCCTCTCCCCAACGGGGCCCCGTCCTTCCAACCACCGACGCCCACACTCTCACAAAACCCCCACTTTGAACCATTTCACCCTACCCCACCCAGCACCCAAGGAAACAATACAGAACAGAATAGAACATCCCCCAACATCTCCCAAAGCACAGTAACCACAGTAGCCCCCCGCGACCTCCCCACACAACCGACCCTCAGTCCATGTCCAACTTTTCATCCTGAATAAAGGTCCACGCCTCCTCCGGCATTTCCAAGTAATGGTGCCGGTCCTTAAACGTGACCTACAGTCGCGCCGGCTGCAGCAACCCGAATTTCACCCCCTTCCGATGCAGAACTGCCTTAGCCCGATTGTACCCGGCCCTCTTCTTGGCCACCTCCGCGCTCCAGTCCTAGCATATACGGACCTCTGCATCTTCCCACCTGCTGCTCCGCTCCTTTTGTGCCCATCTTTGGACACACTCCCTGTCCACCAAGCGGTGGAACCGCACCAATACCGCCCGCGGCGGCTCATTAGACTTGGGCCTCCTCACCAGGACTCGGTGGGCCCCATCCAGCTCCAGGGGCCTCGGGAAGGCACCCACGCCCATCAACATGTTCAGCATCGTGACCACATATGCTCCAGCATCCGACCACTCCACTCCCTCCGGGAGACCCAGAATCCACAGATCCTTCCTCCTCGACCGATTCTCCATGTCCTCGAACTTCTCCTGCCATTTCTTATGCAGTGCCTCATGCGCCTCCACCTTCACCGCCAGGCCCAATATCTCGTCCTCATTCTCCGAGGCCTTCTGCCGCACCTCCCGGATCGCCACCCCTTGGGTCTTCTGGGTCTCGACCAGCTTGTCGATCGAAGCCTTCATCGGCTCCAGCAGCTCTGCTTCCAATTCCGTGAAGCAGCGCTTGAGAAACTCCTGCTGTTCTTGCACCCACTGCGCCCACGCTGCCTGGTCTCCACCCGCCGCCATCTTGGCTTTCCTCCCTCCCACTTTGCGCTGCACCAGAATTACTTTTTTCACCGCTCCACTCCTGGTCCAATCCATACAGTGCCGGGGAAATCATATTGTCACCTTCCCACACTGGGAACCGTCGAACAAATGACACTGGGGCCCCTCAAAAGAGCCCAAAAGTCTGTTTCTGGCGGGAGCTGCCGAACATGCGACTTAGCTCAGCTTAGCCGCAACCGGAAGTTGGTAGGCAGCAATGCTAATCACTGTGCCACCGTGCTGCCCTTTGCAGAATCTTTTATAATGAACTCCAGCATTTTCCCACTACCAACATCAGGCTGACTGGTCTATAATTCCCTGTTTTCTCTCCACATCACTTTTTAAAAAAATGTATTTTATTCCAAACATGCATCAAAACAGGTTACAGCAAATAAACACCCCAGGAAACATACTTCCCAGCAACCAACTATACAGGCTGTACAGATTTCTTCCCTTTTTCACCCTCCCCCTCCCCGCTACGAACAGCTCCTCAAATACGGCCACAAACATCCCGTACCTTTTCTTAAACCCCCCTGCAGAGCCCCTTAATTCATACTTTATCTTCTCCAACTGCAGGAAATCATACAGGTCTCCCAACCAAGCCGCTACCCTTGGTGGCGATGCCGACCTCCATTCCAGTAAAATCCGCCGCTGTGCAATCAGAGAGGCGAAGGCCACAACATCGGCCTTCCTCCTCTCCATGAGCTCCGGCTTCTCTGAAACCACAAATATCACCACCAAAGGGTCCGGGTCCACCTCCTCCTCCACTATCCTGGCTAAGACCACGAACACTCCCGCCCACACATCACTTTTTAAATAATGGGTTTCCATTAGCTACCCTCTAATCTGTAGGAACTGTTCCAGAGTCTATAGAGTCTTGGAAGATGACCACCAATGTAGCCATTATTTCTCGGTTCACTTTGTTAAGTACTCTGGGATGTAGATTATCAGGCCCTGGCGATTTATCAGGCTTCAATCCCATTAATTTCCCAAACACCTTTTTCCTACTAATACTGATTTCCTTCAGTTTCTCCCTCACACTAAACCCTGTGTTCCCCAATATGTCCCTGTATGTAAAACTTTGGTTACATTGCATTGCTTTGATATTACAGAACTGCTGCTGGAGACAATGATGACTCTAGTGGCAGTTCAAAAAGATAGATGAGGTTGTATTAATGGTCCTGAGGAAACTATCAACCACCTCTGTAGATGGTTTTATCTGCATTACATGAGGGGAAGCAATGTTTGCAGTCAATGCCACAGGCTGATATTTTATCAGGACACCCATCGAGTCTTGCAATGGAATTTTTGAAGGGTTGTCAAAAAATTTCAGACATCCCACAAAAGCTGCTCTGTTCTGTGGATTCATGCATACTAAAATGTGCCTGCTGGGTCACTGTCTGTGCGGAGTCTGCACGTTCTCCCGTGTCTGCATGGGTTTCCTCCAGGTGCTCTGGTTTCCTCCCACAGTCCAAAGACATGCAGGTTAGGTAAATTGGCCATGATAAATTGCCCTTAGTGACCAAAAGGATTAGGAGGGGTTATTGGGTTTGGAGAGATAGGGTGGAAGCGAGGGTTTATGTGGGTCGGTGCAGACTCGAAGGGGCCGAATGGCCTCCTTCTGCACTGTATGTTCCATGTTCTATAAAATCTACTAGTTAAGCATTGAAGGACTGGGTCGATATTCCTGGGATATCTGCATGTATCTACGCAAAGTGCATGAACATTTGCACAAATGTATCCAATCTGCTGTATTTTCTAGACTATTTGAAAACCATTTTTGTTGTGACCCTATGTAGTTTACTGGGGCCTGGCTTAAATGTAGCTGAATTCAGCTATATATCCAGGTTCTTCTCATTTGCATGTGTCTGTGCCAGGCATGATTCATGCTTCCTATTTGGCACCTATTCATTAGGAGGCAGGGATTTGTTTGCTGTTTCACATTTATGCCTGTAGCAGAGTACAGGAATTTTTGTTACTGGTTCTTGTTCTGGAAATCCAGAAACATATGACCCAGCTATTGTGGCAACAGTAGGCTGCAGCTCTGGAGGAAGCCATGTAGACCCTGCTGCTGAAAAAGTGGAAGAGGGGGCCGATCTTCTTTCCCCTCCATTCAGCTGAATCAGCCAAAGGATAGATCGGAGGACGTGGCAGATCACTGATCATGTCAATGCTAATTGCACAGTCTGGAGGATCTGGAAAAGAAATCATTGGCCCCACCAGGGAAGCATGATAGACAACCACACTGTGACCTCACTTTAATGCAGCACAGCAATTATTAATGGCATGAACTGTCCCATCCTGCCCACATGCTCTTTCTGTACTTGGCTAGCTTCCCATGGTTGCCCATTAGGCAGCTGTGTACATTTACCAACATCTCCCTTTCACAGCATCATCTTCTTTAGTAAGGCTCAACCGTACAACCTTTTGTTAACCCCTTCCATATTTTGCATTTGATTAATACACATTTGTCTTCCAACAGCTGTGCGTATTGCCCTTATATAATAGAGTGCCAATGTCAAATCCTTAATGAATGTCACTCACAGTGGTTAGCACTGCTGCCTCACGGCGCCAAAGTTCGATCCGGGCTCTGGGTCACTGTCTGTGTGGAGTTTACACCTTCTCCCCGTGTTTGCGTGGATTTCGCCCCCACAACCCAAAGATGTGCAGGGTAGGTGGATTGGCCATGCTAAATTGCCCCTTAATTGGAAAAATTAAAAATAATGCGTCACTGGTTTTGCAAAGAGTGCATAAGAGGATCGAGAGAGTGGGTACAGGAAGAGGGCTGGCAAACTGGCCTTTTCTCACCTCTTGATGATCAGGTCCTTCAAATACAAACATGAGGGGCGGGATTCTCCGACCCCACCGGTTGCCGAATTCTCCGGCACCGGATATTCGGCGGGGGTGGGAATCGTGCCGCGCCGGTTGGCGGGCCCCCCCTGGCGATTCTCCGGCCCGCGATGGGCCTAAGTCCCGCTGCTGGAATGCCTGTCCCGCCAGCGAGAATCAAACCACCTCTCCTACCGGCGGGACAAGGCGGCGCAGGCGGGCTCCGGGGTCCTGGGGGGGGCGCAAGGGCGATCTGGCCCCGGGGGGTGCCCTCACGGTGTCCTGGCCCGCGATCGGGGCCCGCCAATCCGCGGGCGGGCCTGTGCCCTTGGGGCACTCTTTTCCTTCCGCCTCCGCCACGGTCTCCACTATGGCGGAGGCGGAAGAGACCCCCTCCACTGCGCATGCGCGGGGATGCCGTGAGCGGCGCATGCGCTGCAAGACAAAGTCATTTCCGCGCCAGCTGGCAGGGCACCAAAGGCCTTTCTCGCCAGCTGGCGAGGCGGAAATCAGTCTGGCGCGGTCCTAGCCCCTCAAGGTGAGGGCTCGGCCCCTCAAGATGCGGAGAATTCCGCACCTTTGGGGTGGCGCGATGCCAGACTGATTCACGCCGTTTTTGGCGCCGGTCGGCGGACATCGCGCCGATTGCGGAGAATCCCGCCCGAGATTCTGAAAAAAATGGAAAAATGAAGTGTGACCCTGCTCAGAGCTCATTGTGTGTTATTTTACTTTTAGTTTCCATATTATTGACGCAAATACTCAATGACATTGAAACACACAATTTCAAAACATCACATTAAAATTGCATGTTATCAAGTTGTACTTGTAGCTCTTTTGTTCTTGTTTCTATAGATATAGAAGAAGAGGCTGAAGAGGATGTTAGTGACCAGAACCGGCCATGCATTTCACAATATATTCTGTCACTCAACCTCATCTTGGCAAGTAACAGTATGGGTTCATCCATCTTGTTTCGTTTAAAAATGAATGAAGTGAGCATAACATAGGACTCAGGATCCAAGTGAGAAGGAGAAAGTGGATGTGACATATAAGAGAGAAGCAGAAGGACAGAGGGTAACATTGCATTTACCCACAGAGAATGATGACGGAGTCTTGGTCTTCAGGGTCCAGTTTCAAAAAGGATGCTTTCTAAGCATGAAAACTTTGTTGGAAGCCATTGGAGAACCCACACAAAATACCCTAACATTCCCCACTGTATTCACCTTGAGTCTTAGCATCTCTCACAGATGCTCAGAGTGCTCTCATACAGTCCTTGGGTGACACTGTCATTCCTCCTTGGGCAGGTTTGCTTATCTCTTGAAGACTGTGGTTGATGGGAGTTTCAGTAACATAATTGCTGCTACGTGATTGCCTAGACATCACCAACATGCTTACAAGGAAGCCAGGAGCCAGAGCAAATCTGAAATACTAAAGTTGAAGGTGCTGTTTTCACAATGACAAGACAACATCATGTCCACCAAATTACCCCAAATTACTGCCAGAGAGTGGGCAGAGACAGACCACGTTGACATCCCAGGCCTGTACTCATAGTACAAGGACACCTCAACCTCAGAAGCCTTATCGCTGAGGTACTAGTAGGAAGGGGAACAAGGTTGGCAAGAACATTACAACAAACAACATTGTTAGAAAAGGGGAAGCAGTTGTTAGAAAAGAGTGGCAAGCATTAATATCAGACAAAACACTTTGTGGCTAATAAAATATAGTGACACTTGAGTTGCAGCATATGCAGAATTGTTGTTGGAACTACATGTGCATTCGAGAGGAGTAAAGTAGGTTGCTGTCCAAGTAAAGCTTTTTTTGATTAATTTAGAGTACCCAATTAATTTTTTCCAATTAAGGGCAATTTTAGCTTGGCCAATCCACCTAGCCTGTACATCTTTGGGTTGTGGGGGTGAAACCCATGCAAACACGGGGAGAATGTGCAAACTCCACACGGACAGTGACCCGGAGCCGGGATCGAACCTGGGACCTCGGCGCCGTGAGGCAGCAGGGCTAACCCACTGTGCCACTGTGCTGCCCTCCCGTCCAAGTAAAGTTGATGGTGATCTTTCAAGATCACAGTAAAGATAGAGGAGGAATGTTCGTGTAAAGATAGATGGGGTAATTATGAGAAATTATCATCGATCAGAGACTGCAAAACCTTTCTTACTTGTGCAGTTGTTTTCTTTGCCTTCTCAAGCACCCAATCGCCTTGGAAATTTTCAGTGTCATACAAACATATGAATTATGAGCAGAAGTAAGGGCGTGACGGTGGCGCAGTGGTTAGCTCTACTGCCTCAGGCCGCCAAGGAACCGGTTTCGATCCTGGCCCCGGGTTACTGTCCGCGTGGAGTTTGTACATTCTCCATGTGTCTGCGTGGATCTCACCCCCACAACCCAAAAAGATGTGCAGGGTAGGTGAATTGACGATGCTAAATTGCCCCTTAATTGGGAAATAAAATTTGGGTACTCTAAACTTTTTTTTTTAATGAGCAGAAGCAAGCCATTTGGCCCCTCTAGCCTGTTCTGTCATGCAAAAAGATCATGTCTGATCTGTTCGTATTTAAAATTCCACATTCCCATCTACCCCTAATAAACTTTGGTTTCCTTGCCGAACAAGAATATATCTATCTCCACCGTAAAAATATTCAATTACCCTACCTCAACTATCTTCTGAGGCAGAGAGTTCCAAAGTCGCACAACTCCCTGAGAAAAAAATTCTCCTCATCGCTGTCCTAAAAGGGTGAATCCTAATTTTAAAACAGTGCCCCCTAGTTCTGGACTCACCCACAAGAGGAAACATTCTTTCCATGTCCACTTTGTCAATACCATTCAGAATCTTATATACTTCAACCAAGTCATGCCTCACTCTTCTCAACTCCAGTGGAAACAAGCTCAGTCTGTCCAACCTTTTCTCAGAAGACAACCCGCTCATTCCAGGTATCAATCTAGTAAACCTCCTCTGAACCACCTCCAATGCATTTACATTCTTCCTTAAATAAGGAGATCAATATTGCACACAGTATTCAAGATGTCACCAATGCCTTGTATATTTGACATCCTTCCTTTTATGTTCAATTCCTCTCCTAATAAAGGAGAGCATTCGATGAGCCTCCTTTTTGTTTTATAAATTTAGAGTACCCAATTCATTTTTTTAAATTGAGGGGCAATTTAGCGTGTTCAATCCACCTACTTTGCACATCTTTGGGTTGTGGGGGCGAAACCCACGCAAACACGGGGAGAATGTGCAAACTCCACACAGACAGTGACCCAGTGCCGGGATCGAACCTGGGACCTCGGCACCGTGAGGCAGCAGGGCTAACTACTGCGCCACCGTGCTGCCTTCCTTTAGCCTTCTTAATTAATCGTTGGACCTGAATTTTGTGAATTATGTACAAGAAGACCAAATCCCTTTGCACCTCACAATTCTGCAGCTATCCTCCAGTTAAGTAATTCTCCTGCATTTTATTCTTCCTGCCAGAGTGAACATTTTGCCACATTGTGCTCCAGCTACCAGATGTTTTGCCGATCACTCAATCTACCTATCTGCATTTGCAACGTCCTTATGTCCTTCTCATTCATCCCGGAACAAAGACAATGCAATCAGGATTAGGCTATTCACCATTGAATGAGATCATTGCTAATTTATCTCAGTTCCATTTATCCACCTTGATTCCATAAACCGTAATACTTTAGGCGAACAAATACCTGTCAATTTCAGTTTTGAAATTTTCAATTAATCTGGTCTCAAGCGCTCTTCAAGGAAAAGATTTCCAGATTTCCTCTACCCTCGTGTCAATTTGGAACATGTTCCAGTTGGTGCACATTCATTTCTAATTAAACTGAAATGTTATATAGAATTTAGAAAATAATGTCTTGGGACACTGGTTGTGTTTTTTTTAAGTGTTAACATGTGGGAAGTCTTGATCTGAATTTTAATCTGCAGGAGTTTATGAATTTGGGTGCAAATAGGAAGTAAAAACCAGTGCAATTGACAGTGCATTGGGAAGCTGGCTCCAACCTGCAGACTTCCGCATTTCATTCTCGTGCATTAGGCTTAACCCCTCAGGAATGATGGGTTGCCAATTAACACATTAATCACACAATTATATTGCATATATTGCAACATACTTTTGACTTTAACATCCGGTCCATGCATTTCCTCAGCTTCCTGTAACTTGCCAGTGAAAACAAGTATGCAATTGGGGCAGCTGAATTAATCTCATGGATATATGCCAGTAAATACATGGTATTCACAGCTGCTTTACCTACCTCTAGTGGAAAATGATTTGTTCACAAAACCTTCGCTGAGAGGCAACTTTCTACACTTTAGAGGTTTCATCAACACTTTGGAGGTTTGCTGTTTCACATCAGGATGATTGTTGCTTATACTTTCTTAGATGGACCTCAGAGGAGAAGCAAAACAACCAGCAATATGAAATGAAATGAAAATCGCTTGTCACAAGTAGGCTTCAAATGAAGTTACTGTGAAAAGCCCCTAGTCGCCACATTCCGGCACCTGTTCGGGTAGGCTGGTACAGGATTTGAACTGTACTGTTGTCCTGCCTTGGTCTGCTTTAAAAGCCAGCTATTTAGCCCTGTGCTACACCAGCCCCTAGTACCAGGAAGAGCAGCTACAGTCTGATGATCACACACCTATAGATACACAGCACAGAGTGTATCAACTCGCAGATGGCAAAGGACGGCAGGATGGCGCAGTGGTTAGCATTGCTGTCTCACGGCGCCGAGGACCCGGGTTCGATCCTGGCCCCGGGTCACTGTCCGTGTGGAATTTGCACATTCTTCCCGTGTCTGCGTGGGTCTCACCCCCACAACCCAAAAAGATATGCAGGGTAGGGGGAATTGGCCATACTAAATTGCCCCTTAATTGGAAAAAGATAATTGGGTATGCTAAATTTATTTTTTTAAAGTCGCGGAAGGCACAAAGTAGGGTAGACAGGCAGAGGTTCAGTTTCCTTGACATGTCTGAATCAACAACACAAGAATTATGATCAGAAGTAGGCTATTCAGTTGATGGAACCTACTCTGCCACTCGATAAAATCATGGCTGCTCTGATTGTGGCCTGATCTGCACTTTCCTGTCTGCTGCCCATAACCCGTGACTCCCTTGTTAGTTAAGAATCTATCTACCTCTACCTTAAAAAAATCAATCACCCTGCCTCCACCATTCCCTGCTGAAGAGTTCCACAGACTAACGACCTTCTGAGAGTAAAACTACATTTTCCTTATCTGTCTTAAATGGGGGACCACTAGTCATCAAACTTATCCCCTAGTTCTAGACTCACCTACAAGGGGAGACATCTTCTCAGTATCCACCCAGTCAAGTCCCCCCAGGATCTTATATGTTTCAATAAGATCACCTCTCATTCTTCTAAATTCTAATGGGTACAGACGAAACCTGCTCAACCTTTCTTCATAAGATAACCCATTTATCCCACAAATCAGTCAAGTGAACCTTCCCTGAACTGCTTCTAATGCAATTATATTTCTTTCTCAAGTGAGGGACCAAATCTGTGCATAATGCTCCAGACGCAGTCTCATTACGGCCCTGTACAGCTGTGGCAAATACTTACCTAATTTTGTACTTGATTTCCCTTGCAATAAAGGCCAACATTCGATCTGCCTTCCTTAGCATCTGCATTCATGTACCAGGTCACCTAGATCCCTCTGTCTTGTTGAGTTCTGTAGTCTCCCTCCATTTAAATAGTATACTGTTTTTCCATTCTTCCTGCCAAACTGGACATTTTCCCACATCATTGTTCATCTGTCAAATCTTTGACTACTCACTTAACCTAAGTAAATTCCTCTGTAGACTTATATTCTCCTGCCAACTTACTTTCCTACCTATATTGGTGTCATCGGCAAATTCATTCAGTCCCTTCATTCAAGCCATTGATATGGATTGTTAAATAGTTGAGCACTGATGCCTGTGGCACTCGAAATACAGCTTGCCAACCAAAAAATGATAATTTATTTCTGTTGGCTGACCAACCCTTCTCTATCCATGCTGGTATGTTACCCGACACCATTAGCTCTTATTTTGTGTCGTAACCTTGGCACCTTTTTAAATGCCTTTTGGAAAGCCAAGTACACCATATCCACAGGTTTCCTTTTATTCACATTGTGTGTTACTTTCTCAAAAAAGTCTAATAGATTAGCCAAACACGATTTCCCTTTCACCAAACCATGTTGAGTCTGCCTAATTGTATTATGATTTTCTAAATGTCCCGCTACAACCTCCTTTCTGGCTGGATTCTAGCATTTCCCTAGAGGTTAGGCTGGCATATTATTTCCTGCTTTCTGTCTCCTTCCTTCCTTGCCTCCGGTTTCTTCCAGGACTTGGCAACAGATATATCTAGGAACTCTAATTGACCTCCCAACATGCATAGGACAGATGACTGAAGGATTGTCTGTCAGGGTTGAGGATTGTCTGTCAGGGCTGGAAATTGTCAACTTTACCTGTGATTACGTCAGAATGAGTAGATGCTCTGCTTTGTGGATTTGGCTAGCTTCTCACAAGTGCAAGGTGTTATTGACTGCACACATGTAGCAATTAAGGCACCTCCAGATCAGATCACTCAGGAGTATTCATCAACTGCAAGGGCTTCCATTCCATCAATGTGCAATAGCTGTGCACAAGATGCCAGGAGAGCTGTCATATTACTTTTGTCTGTTGAAAGTCCAAATTGCTTCATCTCATCTGCAAGCAGACTTAAAGGATGGCTGCTAGGAGGCCAGGAATATCCACTGCAAATTTTGCTCACCCATCAGAAACCCCAATAAGGAAGCCCAATAGTGCTACAATGAATGCCATATCACAACTAGATGTGTGAGTGAATAGACCATTGGTAGGCTGAAGATGTGCTTCGACAGATTAAGAGGTGTCCTTCAGTATAAATAAGGCAGGTTTGTCAGAATGGTCATGCTCGACAGCAAAGCTTAGACCTGCAGGAGGAACAAGATGAAGAGCTCAGATCCACCTCAGATGATTTGGAATGCGAGGAGGAGCAACAGGAGGAAAGGAGAAGGAGGATGAAGAGTGAAATGCACCACTAGCTGCTCACATTGCTGCCAGGGTTGTGATTGGAGTTGTTGTCATCGGAAAAGGCCTCTTTTCTCCATACCATCCACACCTCCAATGGGACTGACATAAAGTAGTCCTGGAATCAACCAACCAACTCCTGTCCTTGTTCCACCCTACACTGGCTCCCATCAATTCAGGTCTACTCATTCATCATCTGTGTCCAGTTGAGCAGAGTTGGAGAGTCCTGGGTCCTGCAATACAAACTCTCTAGCACTGTCTCTGTCTCCGCCATCTGCTCTTGTCCACTTATGAAATGTGCAATCACTTCCGGGTGCGGCTATGCAGAGCTAGGTCGCATATTCGGTAGCTCCCGCTTGGAATGGACTTTTGGGCTCTTTTACAGGGCCCCCACGGCATTTGTTTGACATTTCCCGGTGTGGGAAGAAGACTGTAACATTCCCCTGACAGTGTCCCCCAGGAATGTTATGTCTTTTGGTTACCACTTATGAAATGTGTGCCACTAGGTGAAAATCCAACTATTTGCATTATTGCTCTCACCAAAAGGGAGTATCTGAGGTGGTGCATGATCTGAATGAGCCCTGTCTATGACAGTGTACCCTCAGAAGGACTCAACTCCTCTGGGAACTCGTTGCTCACCACACTGACCCATTGAGTCATGAGTGAAGGCCCTGTGAAAGGTAAGAGACATAAATTCATCCTGGTAAGGTAAGACTATCGGAAGTTATCATTTATGAAGCTGATCATAGATTGATAGATGCCAGTGTGCTCTTGCAAGGTACGTGGATGCAATGAGTGATGTGATGGGGTCAACTTGAGAAAGCGGTGTTCAAAACATATTAGGATGTGGGTGAAGTACAATTAGACTCACCTTGTCTGACCTACCTAGGTCATGAAAATACTTCCTGCACTGAATTTCAAAGTGCGGCACTCTGCTCCTTCTGCTGACCTCCTCTCCTCCCCAAACTCACCTCCTTGGCCTCCGCTGCTGGGAACAATCTCTCTTTCTCTCTCTCTCCCCTACACCTCACAACCCCAGCAGTACATCCAGAGAGGCATCACTGATATTCCCAATTCCCTTGCAGCCAACTCCAACTCCTTCTTTTAAAAATAAATTTAGAGTACCCAATTATTTTTTTCCAATTAAGGGGCAATTCAGCATGGCCAATCCACCTACCCTGCACATCTTTGGGTTGTGGGGGTGAGACCCACACAGACAGGGGAGAATACTCCAACTCCTTCAACTTGCATTTTTCAAATACTGGAATTGAGATGGTGTCATGCGGGTCCACTTCATTCCCTCTACTGTCGATTTGACAGAAACCTAGGATTAAAATGACAATGAGGTGGCCGAGTTAAAAAGCCATTTGCAGGCATGCTGCAATTCTCGGTCTCCCATGCATTATCACCCCACCCCACCTCCAACGCCTCCCAAAACCTAGGTCAAGGTTTATGCATAAACCTATTGCTCAGCAGTTTTATGGGGCTGACATACAGCATCATGACCTGAACTCATCTAGAAGCCAACATTTGCACAGCAAGCATATGGTGAATGGTGAGTTGCCATGACATTAAGGCGTTATGACTTTTGTCAAAGATAGATACATTGGCCTTCGTGATTCTATGCATAGACACCTTGCATATTCACAGAAATATAGACCTTTTGGTTGATCAATGTCTCAGTATTGTGTGTGAGAGTACATACGGCTTCATGTGTACAACAATAATACTCTGAGTATTCGGTAATTCAATCGTTTGAGGAAACCTCAGGGCTCTTTGTGCTGTTGTTACTTGTTCAAAGAGAAAGTGATGAGGTTGCTTGTTCTGGCAAACAACACATCAGTTACCTGCTATTTGCATCTGTGGATTACAAGCTGACTGATATTGTTAATGTTTGATGAACCAAAAGGTTTATATTTCTGTCAATGTGCGTGGTGTCTATGAGCAACTGCACAGAATCATGAAAGTCAATGTATGTCCACCTTGGAGTTTGCATGGAGTCAGCTTGGAGATTCTGTCACAAACTCTGCCATCGTCTGCCTGGTGAACATAAAGTTTTGTATGTATTGCTCCTGCAAACAGTCAGGTAAGTACACAAGTGTTAATAGATGCCATTGGAAAGACAATAACATCCTTGCATTCTTTCTCATTTCCGTCGTAATCCTTGAGTAACATAAATACAAATAGGTGCCCATATAAATCCTTGAGTAACATAAATACAAATAGGTGCCCACTCTGTGTAGGGTATGGTGAGTGCAGTCATATCTGTATTTAGCACCCTGCTACAGAGGCAGATGCAGCAGGGGGAGTTGGCGTTGCCGTACTTGCTTCATTATTATTGGGTGGCAAATGTGGACAAGGTGCGACGGTGGTGGGAAAGAGAAGGGGTCGAGTGGGTTAGGATGGAGGAGGAATCTTGTAAGGGGTCTAGTTTGAGGGCTATGGTGACGGCAGCATTGCCAATGGCTCCGAGTACGTATTCAGGGAGCGCAGTGGTGCAGCCCACGGTGAAGATATGGAATCAGCTGAGGAGGCAGTTTAGGATGGACGGGATCTCGGTTCTAATGCCGCTGTGCGAGAATCATGGGTTTGAGCGGGGGGGTGGATAGTGTATACAGGAGGTGGAGGGAAGTGGGGCTGGTCAAGGTGAGGGATTTGTATTTGAAGGAAGGGTTCGCCAACCTGGAGGAGCTAGGGGAGAGGGTAGAGCTGCCGAGAGGTAGTGAAATCAGGTATCTGCAGGTTAGGGACTTTGCACGAAAGGTCTGGAAGAGGTTCCCTAGGTTGCCGGGATACACCCTGCTGGAGCGACTGCTGCTTCCGGATGTGGAAGGGGAGGGAAAAATTGGGGATATATATGAGGCGGGGGGAGCAGGGAGGTGAGCGGGTGGTGAAGATCAAGAAGAAACGGGTAGCGAAGTTGGGAATGGAGATCAATTGGGGAGTATGGAGTGAGGCACTGCGAATGGGTAACGGGACATCCTCTTGTGCAAGGATGAGCCTGATATAGTTTCCGGTGGTGCACAGGGTGCATATGACTCAGGCGAGAATGAGTGGGTTCGTTCAGGGGATAGCAGATGAGTGTGACAGGTGTGGGCGGGGGCCAGCGAATCACGCGCACATGATTTGGGATTGCGGAAAATTGGGAAGATTCTGGGCGGGAGTGTTCACGGTCTTAGCCAGGATAGTGGAGGAGGAGGTGGACCCGGACCCTTTGGTGGCGATATTTGGGGTTTCAGAGAAGCCGGAACTCATGGAGAAGAGGAAGGCCGATGTCGTGGCCTTCGTCTCTCTGATTGGATGGCGACGAATTTTGCTGGAGTGGCGGTCGGCATTGCCACCGGGGGTAGCAGTATGGTTGGGTGACCTGTACGACTTCCTGTGGTCAGAGAAGATAAAGTATGAGTTAAGGGGCTCAGCGGGGGAGTTTGAGAAAAGGTGGGGGATGTTTGTGACCGTGTTTGAGGAGCTGTTCATCGCAGTGGGGTGGGAGGGGGTGGGTGATGAGGAGAGGGGGGTGAAGAAGGGGAAAAATCTGTACAGACTGATTGTTCGGAAGTATGTTTCCCGGGTGTTTACTTTCTGTAACCTGTCTTGATACAAGTTTGTAATAAAATATGGTTTTAAAAAAAAAAATCTGTATTGAACAACTTACTTGTTGCACAAAGCTGCATGACTAAAGCAATTGAATAGAAGGAAAATAAGGTAAAGAAAGCTCACCTACATTTGAACAACTAAATTAAAGTTACAGTTGTAACTATCTGTGTATTTAACATAACATCACAGCCTAGCAATGGTCTCACCCAATATGTATTGCCAACGTGAGGAAATTGTGTTGTATCGGCATAATAATTGGGAGATAAAAGCATAGGCTATAAGTGATTGAATACTTTAACATTTACCTGGGTTTGTGCAGCTACAGAAATACTCAAGAAACTCAACACCATCCAGGACAAAGCTTCCCATCCACTACTTTAAACATGAAGTCTCATGGCACTGGGTCAAACATGGACAAGGAAACCACCTGCTGATTACTACGTACCATCCCCCTTCAGCTGATGAATCAGTACTCTTCAATGTTGAACATCATTTCGAGCAAGCACTAAGGGTGGCAAGGGTGCAGAATGTACTCTCGGTGGGGACCTCAACGTCCATCACCAAGAATGGCTCAATAATACCCCTGCACACAGAAATGGCTGGGCCCTAAAGGATATAGCTGCTAGATGGGTCTGCAGCAGGTGGTGAGGGATCTACCAAGAGGGAAAAACATATTTAACCTCATCCTCACCAACCTGCCTGCCGCAGATGCATCTGTCCATGACAAAATTGGGAGGAGTGATCACTGCAGTCATTGTGGAGTCAAAGCCCCATCTTCACATACCTATCATTGTGTTGTGCGATACTTCCACCGTGTGAAATTGTATAGTGTAAGGACCCTTCCTGTTGTTCCTTTTTTTCCATTTCTTTTACTTTGTCATCATCATTTTGATCCATGGATATTTAATGGACATATACCTTAAAGTCGAGCAGACGAAGTGAGGAGCTCAAAAGTTGCAAAATAGTACACTGTGCTATGATGATTTAGATTTTTAACAGAAGAACTCAGACTTTCTGACACCTGAAAAATCAGAGGGAGTCGGTTCAATTGGTTGGCTGGTGGCCAATGGATTGGCCAAAGACCGTGTTCTGCCTGGCAACAGACAGTGATTGGCTTCAGATAGATGTGAGGTTTTCCAAGGACCCAGGTAGAAAACAGAACTCTTCTGGAAATGAGAGAAGAAGCTCTAAGTTGCTCTATTTCTCTCTCTCTCTCTTTCACCAAAATGGTGTCCTGCCTGCTGGTTTCTGAACCTGCAGAGAAGTTTTGAGATCCTAATGAATCTACAGTGAAAACCATTACAGATGGAAAGCAAAAACCTCCAACTGACGACCTCGACTAAAATATGTACTGGAAGACATCCATCTGAAAAAGGGAAAAAGGGATCCTTTTCACTTTTCAGATAATTTCCTTTACACCCCTCTGTATTTGTCTATTATGTGTCTATGTAGAGAGTGGAGTGAGTTAAAGAAGGTGAGTTAGGAATTAGATAATAGTTAACCAGTTGTATATGCTGCCTACTTAATTATAGTTATTGTTATTAATAAAAATTAATTGTGTTTAAATTTACAAACCTAGTGACTGTAGTTATTGGACAGCCAAAGACAAAGGGCGGGATTCTCCGGGAATCAGTGGGGCGGGCAGGAATGGCGCAGTGGATTGGCGGGAACCACTCCGGTGTTGGGCCGCCCCAAAGGTGCGGAAACCTCCGCACCTTCAGGGGCTAGGACGGCACCGGAGTGGTTTGCGCCCCGCCAGCCGGTGTGGAAGGCCTTTGGCGCCGCGCCAGCCAGGGCCGAAAGGACTCCGCTGGCCGGCGCGGGTCCGCGCATGCACGGGAGCGTCAGCGTCTGCTGACATCATCCCCGCGCATGCACAGGGGGTTTCACCTTTGCGCCGGCCATTGCGGCGGCATACACGACCGGTGCGTAGGAATAGAGTACCCTCGAAGGCACAGGCCCGCCCGCGGATCGGTGGGCCCCGACCGTGGACCAAGCCACCGGGGGGGCACCCCCCGGGGCCAGATCGCCCCCCCCGAGGACCCCCGGAGGCCGGCCACTGAGCTGGGTCCCGCCGGTAGGGACCTACTTTGATTTATGCCGGCAGGACCCAGCAGGCGGGAACTCGGCCCATCACGGGCCGGAGAATTCGGGCAGCCCCGAGTCGCGCCGGTCCCTGCCATTCTCCGAGGCGGGCGGCGTGATTCACGCCTCGCCGTTTTTTGGGGGTGGGAGCATTCGGAGGCCGGCGGGGGCAGGATTCACGCCGACCCTCGGCGATTCTCTGACCCGGCGGGGGATTGGAGAATCCCGCCCAAAGACTATGGATATTTTCGAAGAATTAATTGTTAATTTCAATTTTGTTGCACCTCCGGGTCAAGTGGGGCTGAAATTGACCGTGTACTGACCCATCGTGTCATAGCAATAGACTTTGACCAGATCTAGCAACTCAAGATTGGGCATCCAAGAGGCGATGTGGGACACTAGCAGCAGCAGAACTGTACTCATCCACAATCTGTAGTCTCACGGCCTAGTATATCCCTCATTCTATCATTGCAATCAAACCAGGGGATCAACTCTGATTCAATGAAGAGTGCAGGAGGGCAAGGCAAGAGCAACACCAGACATACCTAAAACTGATGTGTCAACCTGGTGAAGCTACAACACAGGGCTACGTGCATACCAAACAGCATAGGAAGCAAGTGATAGAGCTAAGCAATTCTGCAACAGATCAGATCTAAGCTCTGCAGTCCTGCCTCATCCAATCATGAATGGTGATGGACAATTAAACAACTCACTGGAGGATAAAGCTCCACAAGTATTTCAATCCTCGATGATGGAGGAGGCCAGCACATCATTGCAAAATATAAAGCTGAAGCATTTGTAACAATCTTCAGCCAGAGGTGCTGAGTAGATGATCTATCTCGGCCTCCCTGGATGTCTTCAGCCAATTCAATTCACTCCACGTGGTATCAACAAAAGGCTGAAGGCACTGGATACTGCAAATGCAATGGGCCCTGACAATATTCTGGCAATAATACTGAAGGCTTGTGCTCCAACACTTGATGTACTCATAGTAAGCAGTTCCAGTGCAGCTAGAACATCTGCATCTACCCGGCAATGTGGATAATTGTCCAGGTATGTCCTGACCACAAAAAGCAGGACAAATCCAACCTGGCTAATTACTGCCCTAACAGTCTCCCCTTGATCATCAGTAAAGTGATGAAAGGAGTCATCAACAGTGTTATCAAGTGGTACTTACTTAGCAATAACCTGCTCACTGACGCTCAGTTTGGGTTCCACTAGGGTCACTCAGCTGTGACCTCATTACAGCCTTGGTTCAAACATGGACAGAAAAGTTGAATTAGAGAGGTGAGAGTGAATACATCATTTAACATGCACTTCAAAAAAGAGTTTGAGTTCTTCCTCAGTCAAATCAACCCAAGGTATTTCCCACTCCATTTTGTGGGACACGTGTAAGACTTATGCCAGGGGGCTGATTGTTTCTTATACAGCTAATAAAAGTTGCAAGTTGTTGGAGAGCTAGCTAAGGTAAGAGGTTTGTTTGGCAAAGGCAGAGGAGAATTATAAGAGGACTCTCAACAGGCAATTGTTGAAGGAAGTTAGTGCTGCCAGGGTGGCTCTGGCTCCATATTGACTCAGCAGGCTGAAAAAAACTTAAAGTTTGCAAGGCAGAAGTTGTATGAGTTTGGGAATAAACCAAGTAAATATTTGGCCTGCTAGGCAAAAGAAAGGTTGATTCTAGGGCAATTTCCTCTCTGCAGCTTGTGGGCAAGAAAGGGGTTATGAAAACAGAGGAGATAAATGGGGCTTTTAGGGAATTCTGTGGAGGATTGTACAAAACTGAGCAATCTGGTGATGTGTTCGCAGGTATGAAGCATTTATTTTCCCCCCTGGAGCTTCCGGAGGTCTTGGAAAGCCAAAGCGGAGTTCTTAATGCTCCTCTTTCCAAGGATAAGATATAAAAAGCCATTAAGGAGCATTAGTTGGGTAAAGTACCCGGACCGGATGGCATTGCTGTGAGTTTTATAAGGAGTTTAAGGATTTAAAAAAATATAAATTTAGAGTATCCAATTTGGCGTGACCAATCCACCTACCCTGCACATCTTTGAGCTGTGGGGGTGAGACCCACACAGACAAAGGAAGAATGTGCAAACTCCACATGGACAGTGACCCGGGTCCGGCTTCGAACCCGGGTACTCGGTGCGTGAGGCAGCAGTGCTAACCACAGTGCCACTGGGAGTTTAAGGATTTGTTCATAAACCCGTTGTTGGATATGTATTGTCACTCTTTTGAGTCAGGGATATTTCCACTGTCTCTACGTGAGCTAATATTGCTTTGATTCTGAAAGTAAGCAAGGACCCTAAGGAGTGTGCCTCCTACAGGCCAACATCTCTTCTGAATGTCGACTTGAAGTTGTTATCTAAAGTTCTGGCAAAACGTTTGGAGGACATCCTTTCAGCAATCAGTCAGGAGGACCAGACTGGGTTTACAAGGGGAAGATTTTCGAGTCACAGTATTAGAAGGCTGCTGAATGTAATACAGGCTTTTCAGAAGCACGCACTGGACGGGCTGGTGATTTCCTTAAATGCAGAGAAAACTGATTAGCCTATCCTACTTTGGTAGAAACAGGCCTTTTATCCATGAAAGGAATGGTTTGGGGATACCCTGGTATCTCTGGTGTAAAGTGAGTTGGAAGGTGGGAGAGGGGGGTGGGGTAATGCCGCACTCCCAAATGTGGTGCAAAAATGCAATCTTATCTTTTTGCCTAATTAATGGAGGCAGTTAATCTTAAAATTTGGTCATGGAATGTACGATTGTGTCTGGGCTTTGGGTTGGGTGATCATTATATCAAGTGGATTCAATTATTGTATCATACACCTGTAGCAGCAGTGCTCACGAACGGTTTAAGGTCGTCAAACTTTGGGCTTCAGAGCAGGACAAGGCAGCATTGTCCCCTGTCCCTCGTGTTGTTTGCGTTGACCATCGAGCCATTGGTGGAGGGCATTACATCGGACCCTTTGATATCAGGATCGGAATATGGAGTGAATAATAATAATAATCCTTATTAGTGTCACAAGTAGGCTTACATTAACATTGCAATGAAGTTACTGTGAAAATCCCCTCGTCGCCACACTTCGGCTCCTGTTCAGGTACGCAGAGGGAGAATTCAGAATGTCCAATTCACCTAACAGCACGTCTTTCGGGACCTGTGGGAGGAAACCGGCGTACCCGGAGGAAACCCACGCAGACACAGGGAGAACGTGTAAACTCCACACAGACAATGACCCAAGCCAGGAATCGAACCCGGGTCCCTGGCACTGTGAAGCCACAGAGCTACCCATTGTGCCACAACACAAGATCACGCTTTATGAAAAATGAAATGAAATGAAAATCGCTTATTGTCACAAGTAGGCTTCAATGAAGTTACTGTGAAAAGCCCCTAGTCGCCACATTCCGGCGCCTGTTCGGGGAGGCTGGTAAGGGAATTGAACCGTGCTGCTGGCCTGCTTGGTCTGCTTTAAAAGCCAGCTATTTCTGATGACATGCTGCTGTTTGTCTCAAATCCTGGTGTTTAGGTCCCTGCCATTACTGGAGTGGAGGGTAGTTTTAGTGCCTTCTCTGATTACAAGATTAACTTTACTAAGCCTTAGGTCATGCCAGTGGGGTGGGAAGGGTTTGGGGGCAGGAGGGGGGTTGAGGGATAAACCACCTCTTGTTACTAACTTTCCCCATGGATGCTTCCCTGTGGGATTTAAATATCTGGGAGTTTCAATTACCTGCTCCTTTAGACAGTTATATGGGGTCAACTTCCCCTAGTTGATCACAACTATTAAATGGGATCTTGCTCGGTGGTCGGCACTCCTGATTTCACAACTTGGGAGGATCACCCTAATTCAAATGACCTGTTGTCCAGATTGTTGTGTCCCCTGCAAATGCTGTCCATATTGTGGTTGGCTAGAGTCTTTAAGGAAATCAATGGAATGGTTAGTACATTTATTTGGAATAAAAATAAACCCTGCCTTAAATTAGCTAAGCTCCAGTTACCAGAAGGCGGCGGAGAGGGGGGTGTGGCGGGGATGGGGCTCCCAAATATTAGGCTATATCGACTTGCCTCTTATCTAAGATTCATCAGGGATTAAGTTAGGATGGACCCACCATCCACATGTCTCAATATTGAAACAGTCAGTTTTCCCGCTAGTTTTGTTGTTTTATGGTGACATTAAGGCAGGTTCTGCTAAGTGTGATAATCTTATTATTATTAATGCTCTTAGGCAGCACGGTGGCACAGTGGTTAGCATTGCTGTCTCACGGCGCCGAGGTCCCAGGTTCGATCCCGGCTCTGGGTTACTGTCCATGTGGAATTTGCACATTTTCTCCTTGTCTCCATGGGTTTTGCCCCCACAGCCCAAAAAGATGTGCAGGGTAGGGGGATTGGCCATGCTAAATTGCCCCTTAATTGGAAAAAATGAATTGGGTACGCTAAAATTAGTTAAAATAATTTTTTTAAATGATTAATACTCTTAGAGCATGGAGAGAGTTTGGTCTGCCAACTAGAAAGGAGATCTAAATTGACCCTCCTATTTAGGGTAGTCCAGACTTTCCACCCGGCCTATTTGACCATGAACTCGCTACCTGGAAAAAATAGAGGCATTTGTAGGCTGTGAGATATGTTCAGAGATACTTCCTTGTCATCCTTTGAGCAGCTATGTCAACAATTTTGCATCCAAGACAATCCTTTCTTAAGTACCTGTAGCTTAAAGACTTATCCTTAAGAAGACTTGCCTGCATCTTGATTCTTCAATTTCCCCGGTGGAAAGAATCCTGAAGTCTGTGAAGCCTAAACAATTGATGAGCAAATTCTCTGATGTCTTGAATTCCAGAGCCTGCATCACCACGCTGAGTGCCTTGCAGGCATGGGAAAAATACTTAGCAATCAAGATTGATCAGGAGACATGGGTAACATATAGGACTATGCCGGTAAAACGTGACGACTAGGGGCTTTTCACAGTAACTTCATTGCAGTGTTAATGTAAGCCTACTTGTGAAAATAAAGATTATTATTAAATTTCAGTTTGCAATAAGATGAAGGAGACCCAGTTCAAGATACTACACCGCACTATTCGCCTTGTCTTAGACACAGGTTTGATTCTGCTTTATCCCTGATGTGCCTAAAGTGCCAGGTAGTTGAGGGCGATTATATACATTGTCTATGGGCCTGTGTCAAGATTTAATCCTATTGGTCAGAGAACTGGAGAGTATTTTTGATAGAGCCTTAGGGCGAAATTCTCCCCCAACGGCGGGATGCCCGCCGACTGGCGCCAAAGCCGGCGCAAATCAGACGGGCATCGCGCCGGCAAAAAGGTGCGGAAGTCTCCGCATCTTTGGCGGCCTAGCCCCAACATTGAGGGGCTAGGCCGACGCCGGAGGGATTTCCGCCCCGCCAGCTGGCGGAAATGGCGTTTGTTGCCCCGCCAGCTGGCGCGGAAATGCGGCGCATGCGCGGGAGCGTCAGCGGCCGCTGTCAGTTTCCCAGCGCATGCGCGGGAGCGTCAGCCGCCGCTGTCAGTTTCCCGCGCATGCGCAGTGGGGAGAGTCACTTCCGCCTCCGCCATGGTGGAGGCCGTGGCGGAGGCGGAAGGGAAAGAGTGCCCCCACGGCACAGGTCCGCTCGCGGATCGGTGGGCCCCGATCGCGGGCCAGGCCACCATGGGGGCACCCCCCCGGGGTCAGATCGCCCCGCGCCCCCCCCCAGGACCCCGGAGCCCGCCCACGCCGCCTGGTCCCGCCGGTAAATACCAGGTTTGATTTACGCCGGCGGGACAGGCAATTCCTGGGCGGGACTTCGGCCCATCCGGGCCGGAGAATCCAGCGGGGGGTCCCGCCAACCGGCGCGGCCGGATTCCCGCCCCCGCCCAATCTCCGGGAGCGGAGACTTCGGCGGGGGCGGGGGCGGGATTCACGTCGGCCAACGGCCATTCTCCGACCCGGCGGGGGGTCGGAGAATGACGCCCTTAGTGTCTAATCCTGTATTTATGATACTGGGTGTCCTAGATGGGAGAATCACAGATTCTAATGAAAAAAGGCGATATAATATCCTGACCTTTTCTGCTCATAAGAATATCCTATGCTCCTGGATATGTGACAAATATCCTTCTATCCAGTGCTGGCATAGGCTGATCATGAAATGCATCCCCGTGGAATTTTTGACATCTGCTCTCCACTCTAAATCCTTTTCTAATTTTTTTTTCCAATTAAGGGGCAATTTAGTGTGGCCAATCCACCTACCCTGCACATCTTTGGGTTGTGGAGGTGAGATCCATGCAGACACGGGGAGAATGTGCAAATTCCACATGGATGGTGAACTGGGGCTGGGATGGAACCCGGATCCTCAGTGCTGTGAGGCAGAAGTGCTAACCACTGTGTCACCGGGGCGCCCAACTCCCTCTAAATTCCTATCTTAAATTTATAGGCTCCACTTTGGCTGACTTGCATTTGCTTGGCTTTCCATGAGCGAATTCATCTTAGTTCAACTCAATTTAATCCATTTCAAGTTGTTAGTCTGAATTGCTATACTTTGGGGTGTGTGACATGTATTATTATCATTCTGTGTTAATATGATCTTGCCTCTTTCCCCCACTAGCTGTGATATCTCGTTGTTGGAGTTATCTGACATTTAAGCATGGGACTCTGGTTCCTCAACTGACTTGTCCCCAATCTATTCTGTACCGTTTTGCTTGTGTTTATGCTGGCGATAACTCTTTTTGCATTGATTCTTCTGTTGTTTGTTGCGTTTATTGTTCAAAAAGAAGAGGGGGAAAAACCTAATACAAAATATATATTTTTTAAAAATTCACAGGCTCTACCTTGGCTGACTTGCTCCTGTTGGGATTTCCATGAGCGAATTCATCTTATTTCAATTCAATTTAATTAATCTCAATTTGTTAATCTGAATCGCTATACTTTGGGATGCGTGGCCTGTATTATTTCCTTCTATATTAATATGATCTTGACCTCTTTCCCCACTCACTGTGTTAACTTGTTCTTGGGTTGATTCAGCACTTAAGCTAGAGGCTCTGGCCCCTCAAATGTCCTGTTCCAAATCTATTTGTACTGTTTTGCTTATATTTATGCTGGCATCAGGTTCGGATCCCGGCCCTGGGTTACTGTCCGTGTAGAGTCTGCACATTCTCCCAGTGTCTGCGTGAGTTTCACCCCATAACCCAAAGATTGCAGGTTAGGTGGACTGGCCAAGCTAAATTCCCCCTTAATTGGAAAAAAAATAATTGGGTACTCTAAATTTATTTTAAAAAAATATTTATGCTGGCACTAACTCTTGTTCTGTCTATAACTGTTCTGCACCAATTTTTCCCTTATTTGTTGTGTTTATTGTTTAAAAGGTGGGGGGAAGAAAACCTAAGGAATATATTTAAAACCAAAAATACTGGGGGTTACCATTGACCAGAAACTGAACTAGCCATATAAACTGTAACTACAAGAGCAGGACAGAGGCTAGGAATCCTGAGGCGAGTAACTCACCTCCCGACTCTCCAAAGTATGTCCACCACCTACAAGGCACAAATCAGGTGTGGTGGAATACTCTCCACTTGCCTGGATGAGTGCAGCTCCAAAGACACTGAAGTAGTTCGGCACCATTCAGGACAACAAAGCCCGTTTGATTGGTGTCCCTTCAACAACCATTCACTCCTTCCACCAACGATGAACAGTGACTGCAGAGTTTGCCATTTATAAGAACTCACCAAGGCTCTTTAGACATCTTCCAAACACACATCCATTACCATTTATTTTTAAAATAAATTTAGTGTACCCAATTAATTTTTTCCAATTAAGGGGCAATTTAGCATGGCCAATCCACCTAGCCTGCACATCTTTGGGTTGCGGGGGCGAAACCCACACAAACACGGGGATAATGTGCAAACTCCACACGGACAGTGACCCAGAGCCGGGATTGAACCTGGGACCTCGGCGCCGTGAGACTGCAGTGCTAACTCACTGCGCCACCATGCTAACTCACTGCGACACCGTGCTGCCCAGAAATTACCATTCATAAGGAAAAGGGCAGCTGATACCTAGGAACACCACCACCTGGAGGTTCCACTTCAAGTCATTTACCATTCTGATTTGGAAATATATTACTGTTCCTTCATTGTCACTGGGTCAAAATCCTGAAACTCCCTCCCTAACAGCATTGTGGATACACAGGGACTGCAGCAGTACAAGACGGCAGCTTATCACCACCTTCTCAAGGGCAAGAAGGGGTAGCAATAAATGCTGGCCTAACCAGTGATCCTCAAATCCTGTAAATTAATTTTCAAAATGTGTTCCCTCCACCATTAGCGCAATATGGCTGCGATGTGTGCTATCTATAAAATGCACTGCTGCAACTTGCCAAAGCTTGACAGCACCTTCCAAATCGGTGACCTCTACCATCTAGAAGGACAAGGGCAACAGGCAGATGAGAACATCATTGCCTTCAAATTTCCCTCCATGTCACAAACTATCCTACATTGGACACGTATCACCATTTTTTCATAGTCTCTATGTAAAAATCCTGGAACTTCCGTCCTAACAGCCATTGTGGGAGCACCTTCACCACATGGACTGTAGCAGTTGGCAAATGTGGCTCAAAGGCACCTTTGAGCAATTAGTGATTGGAAATAAATGCAGGTCTTACAAATTATGTCATCATTCCCAGAAATTAATGTTTTTAAAAAGTGTAATTATGACAATTATTTGTTATTCTATTATGACGTTTCTGCCTGTTCCAAAACGCCCTACATCATTGTGAATTGGTTAACTGTAAAGTGTCTGGGAATCCTTTTATTTCTAAGCTTGTGACTGTGTCCCCTATTCTAAATCTTGAACATAGGTGAATAAATATATTGAACTTTGGTACAAAGGATTTTAGCCATCTGAATATCTCTCTTGAGCCCTCTCTTCCTCAGCATAAACAAGCCTAGGCTCTTCAACCTATCCTCATGGCTCAAAATCATTAATCTGAGCATCAGCCTTTTTCTTTATTGCCACCAATGCCTGGGTGTCCTTGTTGTAGTATGGTGACCAGAATTAGACAAATGCTCCAGGTGTGATCCAGTCCAGTCTTCTTAGCTCATTCCTCAATGTTTGCCTTTCTAAATCTAAGTATTTATTTTTTATTCTTTGTCATCTTAAACTCAACCACATTGTGGTCACTGTTCACACTGTGCTAAACTTTCTGTTTGTTACTTAATATCCGGTCCAACAACATAATGTTCATGTTTTTCTTTAACTGATTGATCTACAAAACAATCCAATATTGAGTCGAAGATCATTTTGAACTTCTTTTGTACCTTTTTATAAATTGCCCAAATCAACTGTGATAAATTGAAGTCACCCAAAACATGTGCTTCTGTAATTCTTGGCCAAACCCGGTGAGCTATATCCGACATTCATCATCTATTGTTTTCCCCATATCCATGCTGTGCCCACAGTACCCACGCTCAGACTAGACAGGTCCATTTACATTAATAATCATGTAATCTTCCACAAAAAATGTTGCACCACAATCCAATTTGTTTTTAAAATCTCTGTATAATCAATGTTTGCCTCACCACTGTCATTCTTTAACTGATCTTTCTGATAACCTCCTTTCCCGAAAGGACCTGTGTCGATCATTTTGTTCTTATTACTGCTAACATTCATGTATGGAATTTCGAGAAATCCATTTTCCCACATCTGTAAACTAATGTGTTTAGTTATTTTGTCTAATTTCTTTGTTTCTTTCATTCTTTCTCTGTACCCTTTCTTTGCTCTCCTTTTCTGTGTGTAGATTTATTTTCTTGATGTCTCAGCTAATGTCTCCCTTCTCTCTTACTCTCTGCTTTCTATTGGTTATTTCTTCTGTGATTTCTAGATTCTTCCCACATTGTCCTTTATAATCTAGTGATCTTCTTCAACTACCTTTTTTTTCAGTAATCCTATTCAATTTAACTCTCCATTTACAACTCATCAGTTTACTCTATGGCTCCTGAACAGATGGTCAGTGCACATACAGCAAAAGAACAAGATTAAAAACATAAATCAGAACTGTGCAGCTGAATATTGAGGCCCCTGTATTTGCTAGCTCCCTGTGACCACAGGATTTGCAGATGTCTTAAAACAACTGTGGCTTCTATGCGCCTTCCCTGACATTGCTTCAATTTTGCAATGCTCGTTCAATCTCTGGTACATTTCTGGCCATTTCTTAAAATCTGAGTGAGGAAATGAAGGGCACTCATTAGAAAAGCTCTTTACTTCGGTACATTCATAAATATATTCCAATTCAAATTGAATTTACAAACTGCTCTGATTCTTAACAATAAAATATCCCATCGTAACAACAGATAATTACCACATGACGCCCCCCCCCCATAAGCAACAATATTCCCCAATTTGTAATACAAAAATTATGGAATGGCCATATGGTAAAACACTATATGAGTTTGTGTATGAACTTGTGATTGCTACTTCAGTTGTCAGATACCTTGTTGAGATTCTCCCTTCCCTAATTTGTTTTAAAATAATTTGCGTGATGTAGGCATCGCTGGCTAGACCAGAATTTATTGCCCATCACTGGTTGCCGTTGTATTCTTGAACTGCTGCAGTCCCTGATGTGTAACTATACCCACAGTATTGTTAGAGAGAGAGTTCCAGGATTTTGACCCACGACAGTGATGAAATAATTATATATTTCCAAGTGTGGATGCTGAGTGACCTGGACAGGAACTTCCAGATGGTGGGGTTCCCAGGTATCTGCTACTTTTGTCTTTCTAGATGGTAGTGATTGTGGATTTGGAAGGTGTTGCCCAAGGAACATTGATGAGTTCCTGCAGTGCATCTTGTAGATGGTTCACAGAGCTGCCACTTTTCATCAGTGTTGGAGGGACTGAATGTTTGTGGAAGGAGGAGCAATCAAGTGGGCTGCTTTGGCTTGAATGGTATTGAGCTTCTTGAATGTTGTTGGAATTGCACTCATCCTGGACTCTGCCTTGTAGATAGTGGGCAGGCTTTGGGGAGTCAGGAGGTGATTACTCACTGCAGGACTCCTAGCTTTTGACTGCTCTGGTAGCCACAGTATTTATATGGCTGGTTCAGTTAAGTTTCTGGTTAGTGGTAAGCCCCAGGATGTTGATAATGGGGAATTCAGTGATGGTAATGCAATTGAATGTCAAAGGGTGGTGGTTAGATCCTCCCTTGTTGGAGATAGTCATTGCCTGGCACTTGTGTGGCATGAATATTACTTGCCACTTGTCAACCCAAGCCTGGATATTGTGCAGGTCTTGCTGCATTTGTTTTGATTGTTTTCACTACTCTGCAAATGTAATCTATTAATTCTATTCACCAATTGAACTTGTCCTTGATGACGTACCTAGGGTCTTGGCCACCAAATTTCACCACTTCAAAATTGTGTACAATTCCTTTATGGTACTGCCTCACCCCATTTCTGTAACCTTCTCCGGCCCTACAACCATCCCACCCCACAGGATGTGGCAGTCCTCTGACCTTGGCCTTGTGTAAATCTTTGCTCCAGTGTTGTTGATTATATGCTTATAGCTTTCTCAGCCTAGGCTCTGGAATTCACTCCTTAACCCTCTCCACCGTCTCCTTTAAGACCTTAACTCTACCTCTTTGTCCTACTTCACTGACTGCACCCATTTTGCTCTAATTGCGTCTCTGAAGTGCATTGGGTGTTTTTTTTATACCTTTTAAAAATGCTAAATATAAATGCAAGTAGTTATAAATCTGAAGAAAGCCACCTCTCACCCACCTTTTACATTGGCACTGAAAAATGTAATCAGAAGTTTATAAAGCCTTGTTACATGTTTGCCAATCTATTTGTGTTCACAGTCCTTATGTACATTACTCCTGGTAGGACATGAACAGTCTTTGTTATTGAAGGCACAACTGAATCTCCAAAGTATACACAAGATTCTCAACCTCTTATTTAAATCCTTTCATGGCCTGGTCATTTCCTCTCACCGTCTCCAGCATTATCGCCCACCCACCCCCTGAACTCTCCGTTCCCCTCATTCAGGCTTTGAGTAAGTAGGTTGACGATGTTTTCTAAACTGAATCCAGGACACACGGCCTGACTGACATTCACCCATACCACCCGACGTTACAAAATGCAGTCTAATCTCTTTCCGGAGGCCAGCTCCAGCCGCTGGCTGCTCGCTACCAGGGGCCCACATTACTCAAATTCAACTGCATGTCACAGATGAACTGTGCACAGTCCAGGGGTGGAGTGGGGGTGGGTTAGTGGCACGGCACGTACACTCAGGCCGCAGAGTGCGATCTGTGCATTAATTAAAGACCAGGGGCCACTCCTTCCACTGGTTGAAAACTGCTCTGAGAGATGTCAATCTCCTAACAGAACCTGTCGCATTGCAAAGCCCCGCACGCTTTTTTATTGACCGACCGCGGGGCAGCTCAGGGTCACGTTGATCCTGATATGAACATGTGCAGCCGTCGATTAGTGTGCGGGTGAATTTCGTGAACCCGGGGAGCACAAGCACGTCAGAAAACCCGGGACAGATGTGGTCACCCGGTTGTGGGGCGCCCACTCTCACTTTGTCCCATCATTGGCAGCTGCCTGGTCCCTGTGGTCTGGAGTGCCCTCTCCAAATCTACTTCTACTTCCAAACCGTCCTTGTAACCCGCAGGTTTACTAAACCCCCTCCCTCCCCACGAATCTCACAGATAAACTGTGGGGAATCACAGATAAACAGCCCGCGGGAATCTAGGCGGGTTGTCAATCTTATTTTTTTGACCATGCCTGTATTCTTGGCACTCTGTGATTTGTACATTGGAGGAAGGACGAGATAACAGACTCTGCAGAAGCAGCTCGGGGGCTGATCTTACTGTTTTTTTTTCTAGGAGTGGGGGTTGAGAAGGGAACATTTAATTCTGCCGATGATCTGTTGTGCTTCCCGGGACAGTTTGGCCCGACCATAAAGGAATGGTGTGAGCCGGGAGGGGAATGTGAGTGAGTGAGGGAAGAGCCGGGGGTGAGGGGCATGGTCCACCAGAGCAGCCGCCTAGTCCTGTGGCAGGTGATGGGGACTCGGAGCAGTCCTGGCGGAGGAATGTTTACAAACTTGTGAAGCCCATTGCAGAGTGATAGAGGCGGCAGAGCGCTCGCCTGTTGTCAGCCAGCCAGCCGGCGGGCCGGCCCAGAGCCCAGCCCTCCTCCCCCACCCCCCTCTCTGTCCCTCCCCCTTCGCTCACTCGGTTGTGGGAAGTTGCCATTTAAATACACAAGGAGCATCATGGCGGACAGTTGGGAGAGTCCCTCTTCAGAAGCGAAGGTCAGCCCCCTGAACCGCTGCTCTTGCTGACCCCTCCAGCCCAGCCCGTTCAGCCGGTGAGTAGGCGGCTCCTGGTCTCGGCCTCGCCTTTGCCGGGTTTTTTATTCGCACTGTTACGGGGGAAGTGAGGAAGAGGGAGCCGAGGCGGCGACGGCGTGGGTCTGTTCCGGCCCGGGGTAGCTGCTGCTGCCACCCCCAAAATGATATCGGTTTCGTTGCTGCCCCCAATCTGGGGGTGGGGGAAGCTTCGGGAACCTTCCAGCTCGCCCGCCCCGTCAGGGACTCTCCAGAGCCTCAACTTCTCCAGCGAGGTCATTAAAGTGTGTGTTTTAGCATGAAATGTCCCGGCTCCTTGGTCTTACAGTGTTGCTCTGCGTGTATTTTATTGTTTGGCTGGTGTGGCGCTGGAGCCGCTGATATCGGGGGGGGGGGGGGGGGGGGAGGGAGGCGCCGCTTTCACTAATTGGGTTAAGGATTTCGAGCTAAAAATGCGAGCTTTGCTTTTGGCTTCTCAACCGAACTTCAACGGAAGCATCCGAAAGGCGCCAATGATGGACAGCGCAGCCGGCCAATCGGAAAGCCGGTAGCGCCTTGGCACGGCGAGGATGCCTGTGATTCTAACCAATCGAAGGCGGCTGCGCTGGTGCGAAGGCGGGGCCATGTCTCCCCGGGTGTAAAGTTCGGTTGCACTGAAGCTCGCTAAACGGCTCATCAACAGTAATGATAAACACCGAGAGCGGGCGAGAGCGCAGGCGCCGAGTGTACCCGCAGTGCGCGCCGGGAGTTATAGTTTTACTGGATGGTTTCCTCCATTACACGATTTGGTTGGGGTGAGGGGTGGTGACACAGGACTACAACTCCCAAGGATACCGGGGTGGGTTGGGGGTTGGTGGTGTTCTCTCTCTGCCGCGGCCCCCCCCCCCCCCCCCCCGGGGGGCAGGGGCTGAGACGGGTCTCTGAGTTATCCTGAAAGATAAAACAGTGATTAAGGCCCGGGGACCAATGGCAGCTCCTGGGCAGCCACTTAAATGCGGCTGAAACTGGTCTTCTTGACGCTGCATGAGCGCCCCTCGATTCATCCGCACAAAGCGGAGTAAAACTTTTTTCTACTTTTTACCCGATTGCCCGCCAGGCGCCACTTTTATTTGTTGGTTGAGGTTTTATTTTCAGGATTTCTTGTGCCCCCCCCCCCCCCCCCCCCCCCCCGGTGGCTGATGTTCCGAAACAAGAAGTGGAAAACACCGAGGATCCATTATAGAAACACTGCGAAGCTCTGGGAAACTTGTCCTTTCCATGCGCCGTGATTGCAAATCGCTGCTGCCCCTTTCTCTCTCCCACAGCAGCGCCCTGCATCTTGCATTTTGGATTTGTTTATTGTCACGTGTACCGAGGTACAGTGAAAAGTATTTTTCTGCGAGAATGTTTTGCTCCCTTTGGTTTTTTTTTTTGCAAAAGGGGGAAAAAGTTTCTCAAATGTGGTTTGACTAGGCACGATCATTTGGATCCACGGCTGTACTTAATTAGTCGCAGAATTAATCCTTAATCCGTGCGAATGATCAACATTACCTACGAGTTCTGCAAAATAAATTATTTTCCACACTTGATTAACATACTGATAATACTGATTGGCTGTTCTGTCGTAGAAGCCGTGCTGCAGTACCTGATCCAGGTCTCTTCATAAACCAATCTAGACAGTTTTGACAGGTTATTCGATCTAGGCGGACACGAGCAGAGCCTGAATTTGCAGTTATTTGATTTTACGCATGTGGTATGTCTAGAAGTCCAATGACCAGCAGAAACCCATATTTCATTTTTCACCCCTTCCCAACATAGAGGGGACAGGCAATGGGACCAAACAAACTAGCAATCCCATCCTTCCTCTTTCACGTAACAATTCTTAAAAAAAAAATTTAGTGTACCCAATAAATAATTTTTTTTCCAATTAAGGGGCAATTTAGCGTGTTCAATCCACCTAACCTGTGCATCTTTCAGCTGTGGGGACGAAACCCATGCAAACACTGGAAGAATGTGCAAACTCCACACGGACAGTGACCCAGAGCCGGGATCAAACCTGGGCCCTCGGCGGCGTGAAGCAGCAGGGCTAACCCACTGCAACACCGTGCTGCCTTCACTTAACACAATTCTAACTTTTCCAAGTTCTGATGAAAGGTCACAGACTTAAAAGGTTTGAGGGGGAGGGGATTTGCCAGGCTTTCTCGCCAGTGGGATCCTCCGGTCCCACCGATGGCGAACCCCGGCCATGGGACGCCTCCCGCTGTTGAGAAATGCGCCACAGGGGTGTATGGAAAATCCCCCTCAATCTGCACAGATCCTGCCAGACCTGAGTATTTCCAGCATTTTCTGTTTTTTGTTTCATATTTCCCACATCTGCAGTATTTTGCTTTTTTTAAAAGAAGTGATGTAGGTATTTATAGTGCCGTACTAGAATTTACCAAAAATTGCAAATACCATTGCTTCTCAGCTTTTTGGCTAAGATTGAGCTTGAGGTCAGGTGTAATGTCTGGATCTGGTATGTCTCTCTTTTTTGTCGACCATGGATTGGATTCAATTTGAATTGGGTTTTGGAGCATGGAATGAGCTGGATTAGGGGTTCGCCCCTGTCAACTCAAAATTGCAAATACCAGGAACCCATTTAGTTCTTTATGCATAAATTAGGAAAATATTGTTTGTTCACCTAGTTCTATGTTTAATTTAACCCACTAATAGCCATGGATAATTTTCAAAATCAGCCATGACTTTCTGTACCATCAGATGTGTTGGTACCCTGTTCCATAATTTTTTTCATCCCTGTATTGAAACAAGTTACCTTTATTTTCTTTGACATTTAAAACGTTAAACTGCATTATGCTATTCAAATCTTGTGTCCACAGAATTACTTTCTGGTATTGAAATTTTCCTTGCCAGTGAAAACCAGCCAAATAAGGCTGTGCTCATCACCCTTTTCAGATAATCATTCCTTGGAACTCATCCCTGAACTGCCATTAATTTTTCTGCGTCTGTCCTGCATTGTAGGGACTAAAATTGTGCGCATAATTCAGATGCAGATTCACCTAGGCTGATAACATTGCATTACCAACTGCACTAAGTTTAGTTTCTTTCCAAGCTATAAACAGGGAGGTCAAGACTTCATTGACCCACCCATCAGCACCTCTCCTGAATTGCCCCTCATTTACCTCAATCATGATCATATTTACTTAATGAGCTAGATTTTACATTGCCCAATTTTGTAATTTACATTATTGATGTTGAACTTGTATCTGCCAGCCTATGCCCAGTAGTCAAGCCTGCTGAGATCACTTTTTTGTGGTCAATTGGACATTGGCTAGCTCCCGATTTCATTATATCCACAAACCTAGACAGCTTGGCCAATATTCTATCTTCTCTATACAGCAGTAGCTCCCACTCTGACCCACATGGGACTACAGTCCAGTGACTGGTTTTCATTCTGCCTTGTTACTACTTCATAGATGATCATAGAATTTACAGTGCAGAAGGAGGCCATTCGGCCCATCGAGTCCGCACCGGCTCTTGGAAAGAGCACCCCACCCAAGGTCCACACCTCCACCCTATCCCCATAACCCAGTAACCCCACCCAACACTAAGGGCAATTTATTATGGCCAATCCACCTAACCTGCACATCTTTGAACTGGGAGGAAACCGGAGCACCCGGAGAAAACCCACGCACACACGGGGAGGACGTGCAGACTCCGCACAGACAGTGACCCAAGCCGGACTTGAACCTGGGATCCTGGAGCTGTGAAGCAATTGTGCTATCCACAATGCTACCGTGCTGCCCTACAATGCTACCGTGCTGCCCTTGCTGTCCAGGTGTCAGCTTTGGCTCAAAATAGTACTTTATTCCCAAGTGTTTAGTGGCAGGTTCAAATGTCTTCTGAAACAATTCCACCAGCACCATTAAAAGGGAATTATCAGCCTGAATCCTGTTCAACTTCAGTTTCAGAAAAAAATCTACTGTATCTTCAAAGGCTTTCCAACCCCCTCTTTCCATTATGTGGTTTGATACAATTGAGTGTTGGTGGGCCTCTTCAGAAGGCAGTTTAAAGTTAGCCTTGTTGATATGTGACAAGTCAAATTTAGGCCTGACTGGGCAAGGTTGGTAGATATCTTCCCCTGAGGACATTACTGAGCCAGTTGAGTTATTACAATCCAACACGTGTCACTTCTGATCACACACATTTTTTGTTTAAAACTACTAAAATTCCGAAGCTGCAGTGTAGGATTTGAACTCGTTCTCTGGGTTATTCCAGAACTAGTCCAATTACATAACCGATAGCACTAAGAAAGCACTTGGATCACTCCTATCTGTATATTCATTCATTTATTGCCATTCTCTGTTTGAGTTTCCACTCCTTCTCATCTTTATTCTCTGTAATTTTCAGAATTTTAGTCACTTTTTTCCCTCTTGTCATATTTCCACTTTTATTCATACTGGTTTGGGCTTGTTTCCTGGATAGACTGCTTCAGTGATTTTTGGTAAATAACCTTAATACAGTTCCATTTTCCCTTCAACATCCTTTTAAAATAATTCCCCATATTTTGTTCCCTATAGCACTTCAACCGAAAGAGTTTACTCTCCTGAAATGTGCTTTCTTAGATGACAAAATAACCACAATTTCAGTAGTGGTTAATTTGGGTGCTGTTCAAGGGCAGCATAGTGGTTAGCACAGCTGCATCACGGCACCGAGGTCCCAGGTTCGATCCTGGCTCTGGGTCACTGTCCGTGTGGAGTTTGCACATTCTCCCCATGTTTGCGTGGGTTTCGCCCCGACAACCCAAAGATGTGCAGGGTAGGTGGATTGGCCACGCTACATTGCCCCTTAATTGGAAAAAATGAATTGGGTACTCCTAAAATTTAATTTTAAAATAAATAAATAATTTGGGTGCTGTTCCACAAATGGAAGAAATTAACTACGGAGCTGCAATAATTTTCTCTTTGAATTGCTGGAGAAAATATCTTTATTCTTTCCTCTCGGTATGCTGGATTCTGTAGATGTGATGGCACACAGAAGGACTATTCCAAGTCTTTTGACAATGCTGCTATGTAATAAGGAGATTGGCACATCTGACTTTTGTTGACTTTTTCTCCTTTCTTTTCCTCTGCTGCAGAGTAAAATACTTGCTTCTTTATCTGTCTCCTTCTCAACACCCTCCCCCTTGAAAATATATATTTGGGATCAGAAACGTAGCAGAGGAATTGTAGATAAAACTGGATTTTAAACTCTGCAGTTTATATTTCTCTTATTCAACTGTAACTGCATATTCCAATTGCTTATAAATTAGCAGTCTGATTTTGATTTATAGGTTGAATCCAAAGCAAAGGCCTATTTTCTTTAACAAAAACAGAAAATACTGGACAATCTCAGCAGGTCTGACAGCATCTGTGGAGAGAAAAGGGAGCTAACATTTCGAGTCTGGATTGTCAAACTATATGGACTTGGAAACTTCCTTAATGCATCCGGCACTTTTTATTATTTTGTAACAATGCAGACATAAATGTTTTTCTCTTGAAGAAAGTTAGTTGTTTGACCTTGGGGGTGGCACTGTAGCATAGTGCTTAGCACTTGCTTCACAGCGCCAGTGACCCGAGTTCGATTCCCGGCCCTGGTCACTGTCTGTGTGGAGTCTGCACGCTCTCCCCGTATCTGCGTGGGTTTCCTCCCACAAGCCCCAAAAGACGTGCTGTTAGGTGAATTGGACATTCTGAATTCTCCCTCAGTGTACCTGAACAGGTGCTGGAGTGTGACGACTGGGGGTTTTTCACCGTAGCTTTATTGCGTTGTTAATGTAAGCCTACTTTGTGACATTAATGAAGGTTATTATTAGTAATGAATCTTGGAAATAACATACAGTATGCACTAGAAACTGACTATGGAAGTAATTTCTTCTGTACAACGAGAAAACTGTGCTGTACTGACCAACATATATGTATCAACTTTGGATTGATTTTATGATGAACTTTTTAAAGAAGCAAAAGTCTCATCTTCAGGGGTGAATTTCTGTGAATTATTTGTTGCTTTTGATCGGTATTTCATTGGCCTGCCTGATCTCATTTTCCTGTCTTTCATTTCTTTTTCAACATTCCCACAATCTTGCCTTCTTTGTTGACTGCCATTTTACCCAGATAGATTCAAGGCTTTGGTGCCAGTTGGAAAAGTTGAAAGAGTTCCATTAACACACCAGGCACAGCTCCACCATCTACTAATACAAGTCCAGTTTGTGAAACGGGTGGTAAAATGATAAATATGTTTGTTTTAACGTGGTAATGGCAGTTATGTTTACTGAAGAATGTGATTAACTGACTTTTATATTTTTATCAGGGATTTATCCAGAATGCTTGTGTACTCTGTAACAATTTAGCACAATTCTTCAGTCATGAATCTCATTATTATCGCTTCTGAATTATAAAATGAGCTAAAACAAGTTGTGTGACATGAATGCTTTTCTGGTATTTTCTAATTTCCCATGGTTGTGCTGAATACATCCCTGCTTCAGGGGATTATCAAAACACTGCTTTACTGGGATGGGAAAGGGAACATTGTTTTGTCAAGTCTGCTAACTGCTGGAATAAAATGTGTTAAAATATTGCTGCACTAATTTCGGAAACCTCTTGTGTGGAGTAATGTGGAATACACCAGTGACATGGGGAATTCTCCCTAGAAAGTATTGTCGGAAGCATGGTAACTAATTTGCATGCAACAAAGTCCAACAAATAACAATGTGACAAGGACTGCAGAATTTATTTTTGTGGCGTTAATTGAGGGATAAATATTGATAACACAGTGGGGCGAGCTCTTTGCTTTTCTTTAAAATAGTGCCACAGGATCGTTTACATCCACCTGTTTTGCATCTCATTTGAAAGACAGCAAGTTTGACAATGCAGCACTGTGTTGCAGTGGGATGCCAGCCTAAATTTTGTGCTTGAGTTTCTGGGCATACACAAGCTTCTGATTCAGAGGCATGAGAGACATTGAGTCGTGACACCTATGTGTGTGGTGCAGAAAATCAAAACCGAGGAGACACAATTTATTTCCATAAGAAGACTGAATTTTGAACTTGTTGCTAAAATATAATTCTTGATTGAATAAACATGATGGCACATTGTCATGCAAGAGTCCTTTTAAGAAATGGGTGTTTAAGAAATGTACCTTTTAAGAAATGGGTGTTTATCAGTGATGTCAGAGTGGGTGGAGCTGGGTTGTCTGTCAGCCTTTTACTTTTGTTTTAGGCTGTTTGCTGCAGGGTGTGTTTTAGTTTCGTTTTCAGTGTTGGAGCTGAAGCCAGGCAAAGCAGGTGTACTGTTGATCTCTCTGCAATGAAAAGACTATCTCTTGATCATTTGGTGAATTCGGAATTATAAATGTTTCCGTAGTGACTTTAACCTGATGTGCTTCTGGTAAAAGGTGTTTTTAAGTCGTATGGATGTAAAAAGGAAAGCTTAAAGGATTACTTAGTGTTGTAGTCTTTGGGGGTTGTATTTGAATTGATGGTTGCTAAGATGTTCACTATGTTTTAAAAGGGTTAATTGAGTTCATAGAATAAATATTGTTTTGCTTTTAAAAAAAAAAAATACGTTTCCATTTCTGCTGTACCACACCTGTAGAGTGGGCCGTGTGCTCCCCATACCACAATCTATTAAAAGTTGTGGGTCAGGTGAATTGTTCTCTAAACCCTAGCCCATAACAAATTGGGGGCTTGTCCGGGATAAAAGTCTATCTATTGGATTGGCTTAGTGAACTTAAAGACAGTGAGGGGTGAGCACATTGTGGTTGCTTTTCAGGTGTGGTATTTTAGTTTAAGTAGGGAGTGTGTTGTGGACAGTGGCTCTTTCAGAGGTTCTGAAGATTTTGGGGATGGAGACGGTCACACACAGTACCTTACGGACAGAGACTAAAAGTAGATTGTTAGATTTGGCAAAATCATTGCAGTTATCTTTTCGCATTTTGTCAGGTAATGCTGAGGTCATTATGTGGTGGCTAAGCATTTGAAAGTTGCCTGAGATGCAGTGTGACTCATTGGAAATGGCAAAAAGTCAGTTACAAACGAAGCAAATGGAACATGAGAGAGAATTAAAGCAGCTTGAATACGAAAGAGGTAGAGAGGAAAAAGAGAGAGAGAGGAAAAAGAAAAGGAGAGAGAAGAAAGGAGAAAAGAAAGAATAGCCCTAGCAGAACACTAAAGAAAGGGAGACACAGATCAGGGGAAAAGACAGTGTTTGAACTTCAGAAAATGGCCATGAAACATGACAGTCAGTTAAAATTGGCAGACGTAAAGAGAAATGTACAGTTGGATGATAGTGAGAAAGAGCTTCATAGTCGAAGGCTTGGTGGGGATCTATTTAAATATGTCCAAGCATTGCCAAGGTTTGGTGTGAAGGAGGTAGAAGCCTTTTTCATTTCATTTGAGAAGATAGCTAAACAAATGAAATGGCCACAGGACATGTGGGTATTACTGATTCAAACAAAGCTGATAGGTAGGGCTAGTGAAGTGTTTGCATCACTACCGGAGGAGGTATCTGGAAAGTATGAGGAGGTGAAAAAATCCATCTTGGGTGTATATGAACTGTTGCCTGAAGCCTACAGACAAAGGTTTAGAAATGTAAGGAAAGAATTTGATCAAACATACATGGAGTTTGAAAGGCTCAAGAGTTATTTTGATAGGTGGATAAGGGCTTTGAAAATAGACCAAATGTATGAAGCTCTCAGAGAAATTATACTTTTTGGAGGAGTTTAAAAATTCAATTCCTGATGTAGTGAGAACTCTTGTGGAAGAGCAGAGGGTTAAAACTGCGAGATTAGCAGCAGAAATGGCAGATGATGATGAATTAGTTCATAAATCAAAACTTGTTTTCCGACATCAGTTTCAACCTGTGAGGGATAGAAACTGGGGACATGAGAAATACTCAAGTGGTAAAGGTAAAGGTGATCTGATGGGAGATAATAAGGAGAGTATACCTCAGATTAAAAAAGAAATCCAGGAGGGTGGAAAAGAAATAAAACATTTCAAATGTTTTCACTAATAAACTAGGCTTGGTAAAGTCACAGTGTTGGTGGTTAAAGAAAAGCACTGGGAAGGCTGATGTGGTAAAACAGGATAAGCCAGTGGGGTTTGTAAATGAGTTGATGGCGCAAATCATCGTGAATGACTATGATTTAGTGGCCATTACTGAAACATGGTTAAAGGATGGTCACGACTGGGAGTTAAATATCCGAGGGTATCAAACTATTCGGAAGGACTGAGTGGATGGTAAGGGAGGTGGTGTAGCTCTGTTATTTAAGGATGACATCCGGGCAACAGTAAGGGATGACATCGGTGCTATGGAGGATAAGGTTGAATCCATTTGGGTGGAAATCAGGAATAGTAAGGCGAAAAAGTCACTGATAGGTGTAGTCTATAGGCCACCAAATAGTAACATTATGGCGGGGCAGGCAATAAACAAAGAAATAACTGATGCATGTAGAAATGGTACAGCAGTTATGGGGGATTTAAATCTACATGTCGATTGGTTTAACCAGGTCGGTCAAGGCAGCCTTGAGGAGTTTATAGAATGTATCCGCGGTAGTTTCCTAGAACAGTATGTAATGGAACCTACAAGGGAACAAGCGGTCCTAGATCTGGTCCTGTGTAATGAGGCAGGATTGATTCAGGATCTCGTAGTTAGGGATCCTCTCGGAAGGAGCGATCGCAATATCGTGGAATTTAAAATACAGATGGAGGGTGAGAAGGTAAAATCAAGCACTAGTATTTTGTGCTTAAACAAAGCAGATTACAATGGAATGAGAGAAGAACTAGCTCAGCTAGACTGGGAGCAAAGACTTTATGGTGAAACAGTTGAGGAACAGTGGAGAACCTTCCAAGTGATTTTTCACAGTGCTCAGCAAAGGTTTATACCAACAAAAAGGAAGGACGGTAAAAAGAGGGAAAATCGACCGTGGATTAAGGAAATAAGGGAGAGTATCAAATTGAAGGAAAAAACATACAAAGTGGCAAAGGTCAGTGGGAGACTAGAGGACTGGGAAATCTTTAGGGGGCAACAGAAAGCTACTAAAAAAGCTATAAAGAAGATTGAGAGTAAACTTACTCAGAATATAAAAACAGAGTAAAAGTTTCTACAAATATATAAAACAAGGAATATATAAAACAAGAAAGAATGGCTAAGGTAAATATTGGTCCTTTAGAGGGTGAGAAGGGAGATTTAATAATGGGAGATGAGGAAATGGCTGAGGAACTGAACAGGTTTTTTGGGTCGGTCTTCACAGTGGAAGACACAAATAACATGCCAGTGACTGATGGAAATGAGGCTATGACAGGTGAGGACCTTGAGAGGATTGTTATCACCAAGGAGGTAGTGGGCAAGCTAATGGGGCTGAAGGTAGACAAGTCTCCAGGACCTGATGGAATGCATCCCAGAGTGCTAAAAGAGATGGCTAGAGAAATTGCAAATGCACTAGTGATAATTTACCAAAATTCACTAGACTGGGGTGGTCCCGGCGGATTGGAAATGAGCAAACGTGACACCACTGTTTAAAAAAGGAGGTAGGCAGAAAGCGGGTAATTATAGGCCAGTGAGCTTAACTTCGGTAGTAGGGAAGATGCTGGAATCTATCATCAAGGAAGAAATAGCGAGGCATCTGGATGGAAATTGTCCCATTGGGCAGACGCAGCATGGGTTCATAAAGGGCAGGTCGTGCCTAACGAATTTAGTGGAATTTTTTGAGGACATTAACAGTGCGGGCGGTAGATAACGGGGAGCCAATGGATGTGGTATATCTGGATTTCCAGAAAGCCTTTGACAAGGTGCCACACAAAAGGTTGCTGCATAAGATAAAGATGCATGGCATTAAGGGGAAAGTAGTAGCATGGATAGAGGATTGGTTAATTAATAGAAAGCAAAGAGTGGGGATGAATGGGTGTTTCTCTGGTTGGCAATCAGTAGCTTGTGGTGTCACTCAAGGATCAGTGTTGGGCCCACAATTGTTCACAATTTACATAGATGATTTGGAGTTGGGGACCAAGGGCAATGTGTCCAAGTTTGCAGACGACACTAAGATAAGTGGGAAAGCAAAAAGTGCAGAGGATACTGGAAGTCTGCAGAGGGATTTGGATAGGCTAAGTGAATGGGCTAGGGTCTGGCAGATGGAATACAATGTTACAAATGTGAGGTTATCCATTTTGGTGGGAATAACAGCAAAAGGGATTATTATTTAAATGATAAAATATTAAAACATGCTGCTGTGCAGAGAGACCTGGGTGTGCTAGTGCATGAGTCGCAAAAAGTTGGTTTACAGGTGCAACAGGTGATTAAGAAGGCAAATGGAATTTTGTCCTTCATTGCTAGAGGGATGGAGTTTAAGACTGGGGAGGTTATGCTGCAATTGTATAAGGTGTTAGTGAGGCCACACCTGGAGTATTGTGTTCAGTTTTGGTCTCCTTACTTGAGAAAGGACGTACTGGCACTGGAGGGTGTGCAGAGGAGATTCACTCGGTTAATCCCAGAGCTGAAGGGGTTGGATTACGAGGAGAGGTTGGTGAAAGCAGAAGTAGGGGGCATAGCCTCAAAATAAGGGGAAGTAGATTTAGGACTGAGTTTAGGAGGAACTTCTTCACCCAAAGGGTTGTAAATCTATGGAATTCCTTGCCCAGTGAAGCAGTAGAGGCTCCTTCATTAAATGTTTTTAAGATAAAGATAGATAGTTTTTTGAAGAATAAAGGGATTAAGGGTTATGGTGTTCGGGCCGGAAAGTGGAGCTGAGTCCACAAAAGATCAACCATGATCTCATTGAATGGTGGAGCAGACTCGAGGGGCCAGATGGCCTACTCCTTCTCCTAGTTCTTGTGTCCTTAAGTTTGTTGAAGTGGTAAAGGAAAGCCCAAGTGAAGCGAAGGAGGTGCAAAAGATTGTACAGCCTGATCAAGATGTGATTGATAAGAAGGTGCCAGACCTCTTTAAAGAATTTACTTGTGTGGGTAAAGTTTACCTGTGTTTCAGGAGGAGCAGGTAAAGAAGTCACAATTTTAAGAGATACGGGAGCTAGTCAATCTTTAATGGTAAGAGATGAGGAGTTATGTAGTTTGGGAAGAATGTTGCCAGAAAAGGTGGTAATATGTGGAATTCAGGGTGAGAGGAGTAGTGTTCAATTATATAAGGTAAGGTTGGAAAGTCCACTGAAGAGTGGTGAAGTGGTGGTAGGAGTAATAGAGAAACTATCTGGTCCAGGAATACAGTTTATCTTGGGTAATGATATAGCTGGATCGCAGGTGGGAGTGATGCCTATTGTGGTTGATAAGCCAGTGGAAAATCAGACAACTGAAGCGTTCAAGGACGAATATCCTGGGATATTTCCGGATTGTGTAGTAACAAGGCCGCAAAGTCACAGGGTAAGACGAGGAGGAATCAAAGAGTGAAGTTGAAGTGCAATTATCAGAAACTATTTTTGATCAGATGGTTGAAAAAGAACAAGAACAGGTGGAGGATGAGGCGAATATTTTTAGTTCAGGAAAATTGGCAGAGTTACAACAGAAAGATGTAGAAATAAAACGGATATCAGAAAGCATACACGGAAGAGGAATCTTAGACTATACCAGAGTGTTATTACTGTAAAAGTGTTGTCTTGATGAGAAAATGGAGACCTTTACATATGCAGGCGGACGAAAAGTGGGCAGAAGTTCATCAAGTAGTATTGCCGGTAGGGTATAGAAAGGAGGTGTTGCGAGTTGCACGTGAGGTACCAGTGGGAGGTCATTTGGCAATAAGGACAACTCAAGCTAAATTCCAGAAACATTTTTATTGGTCTGGGCTACATAAAGATGTAGTTACATTTTGTCAATCATGTCACACATGTCAAGTGATAGGGAAACCTCAAGCAGTGATAAAACCAGCGCCCTTAATGCCCATTCCAGCATTTGAGGAACCTTTTACAAGGGTCATAATTGATTGCGTAGGACCGCTAGCTAAAACGAAAAGTCGGAATCAATATCTTTTGACTATAACGGATCTGTCTACTAGGTTTCCAGAGGTCATTCCAGTACGTAATATTACAGCTAAAAAATTGTGGAGGAGTTACTTAAATTCTTTACTAGATATGGACTACCCACAGAAATACAATCAGATCAAGCATCAAATTTTACCTCTAGGTTATTCAAAGAAGTTATGGATAGCTTAGACATAAAACAATTTAAATCAACTGCGTACCATCCAGAATTGCAGGGAGCATTACAAAGGTGGCATCAGACATTAAAGACAATGTTGAGGGCTTATTGTCAAGATTATCCAGATGATTAGGATAAAGGAATTCCATTCGTACTGTTTGCAGTGAGGGATGCACCTAATGAATCAACCAAATTTCGTCCTTTTGAACTAATTTTTGGTCATGAGGTAAGAGGACCACTTAAATTGATTAAGGAAAAATTGGTGAGTGAGAAATCGGAAATTACATTATTGGATTACGTGTCAAATTTTTGGGAAGGATTAAATGGAGCAGGTGAATTGGCTAGACAACATTTAAAAGTTGCACAAAATGTGATGAAACGGGTAGCAGACAAGAAATCCAAAGTTCATAGTTTTGCCATTGGAGATAAAGTTTTAGTATTATTGCCAGTGGTAGGTGAATCTTTAAAAGCTAGGTTTTGTGGACCGTATCAGATTGAAAGGAAATTAAGTGAGGTGAATTATGTTGTAAGAACGTCAGATAGAAGGAAGACTCACCGAGTGTGTCATGTGGATATGCTTAAAAGATACTTTGAAAGGGAAAGAGAGAAAAATGATTAGGTTTTAATGATTCTAACTCAGTTCGAACCAAATCCAGATGACTGGTAATTTGACATACCTCCAATTAAATTGGAAAACGAGGTTGTTCTTAAAAATTGGGATAAATTGTTGAGTTACCTACCGGAGGAAAAATGGACTGACCTGAAAGAGTTATTGATATCACATGGGCAGGTTAGTAGAGATAAATTGGGAAGTACTAAAATGGCTATGCATGATGTAGATGTGGGTAATGTTGTTCCAATCAAACAACTTCCACATCGACTTAACCTTTTAAAATTGGCACAGGGTGCTTAAAAATGGCATAATTGAAGTGGGTTGTAGCCAATGGAGTTCACCCATAATGATGGTACCAAAACCAGACGGTACCCAACGGTTGTGTGTGGACTTTAGAAAGGTTAATGCAGTTACAAGAATGGACTCTTATCCTATGTTTGGCGGATTGCATTGCGAAAGTGGGACAATCCGCTTTTATTTCCGAACTGGATTTACTTAAAGGTTACTGGCAGGTGCCTTTATCTGAAAGGGCAAAGGAGATTTCAGCTTTTGTGACTCCAGGTGGTATATACCAATTCAAAGTTATGCCATTTGGCATGAAAAACGCCCCAGCCACATTTCAACCGTTAACTAACAAAGTTGTTTCAAGATTACCCAATTGTGCGGTATTCATCGACAATCTGGTAATTTCCAGCCAGACATGGACAGAACATTTAAAATATCTGATAGAGTTATTCGATCGACTTCAGGAGGCGGGTTTGGTGATAAACCTCGCGAAAAGTGAATTTGGAAAAGCCCAAGTCACTTTCCATGAGGAGTTTCTGATACTCTCGAGACAAAGGGAAATAATGCGATTTCTTGGCATGAGTGGATTTGATCGAACACTTGTGCAAAATGTTTTGTAGCGTGATTGCTCCACTGATGGACTTGCTGAAGAAACGTCGAAAATTTCAATGGACAGCAGAGTTTCAACAGGCATTTGACTGCCTGACAGCTGTGATAACCAATGCTCATGTGTTGGAGAATTACAAGGGACTCTTTTATGATCAGATTGAACTAAAGTATCCGACTTTAAAGAGAAATGCCGAGGCGTAGAGAAATGGACAGATCGTGCGAGGACCTTCTTGTTCAAAGAGACTGTCAATTGAGAAGGGTTTCAGTTGGAGGAAGAAGAACAAAAAAATATGGACTATATTATACCTGTTTACGTGTGCTTTGTTTTGAAACGAAAAGTATATTTACTGTGCATTTGTTTCAAGGATAGTGAAAAATGAAACCATCTTGAAGTTGATGGTTTATTTTTTTTCCTCTGGGGTAGGTGTCATGTGAGAGTACCTTAAAGAAATGGGTGCTTCAGAAATGTACCTTTAAGAAATGGGTGTTTATCAGTGATGTCAGAGTGTGGGTGGAGCTGGGCTGTCTGTCAGCTTTTTACTTTTGTTTTAAGCTGTTTGCGGCAGGGTGTGTTTTAGTTTTGTTTTCCATGTTGGAGCTGAAGGCAGACAGTGCGGGTGTACTGTTGATCTCTGCCATGAAAAGACTATCTCTTGATCATTTGGTGAATTCAGAATTATAATTGTTCTCAGTAGTGAATGTAAACCTAATGTGCTTCTGTTAAAATATGTTTCTTAAGTCTTCTGGATGTTAAAAGGACAGCTTACGGATTACTTAGTGCTGTATTCTTTGGGGGTTGTATTTGAATTAATGGTTGCTAAGATGTTCACTGTTTGTTTTAAAAAGATTAACGAGTTCATAGAATAAACATTGTTTTGCTTTAAAAAAAAATACTTTTTCCATTTCTGCTGTACCACACCTGTAGAGTGGGCTGTGTGCTCCCCATACCAAAATCTATTAAAAGTTGTGGGTCAGGTGATCTCCATGATACACTTTGGGGTTCTCTAAACCCTAGCCCATACCAATGTTAGCTGAATAATTATTCAAAATTCAGGCAAATGGTTGAATAAAAAGCCTTGACTTTTACTTCAAACCATGCTACTCAATTTTAAATATCATTATGTCTTAGCTTGTTGTTGTTGTCATGTTTATCATGCTAATATACACACATCTGGCAGTCACCTGAGGCCTGTTTAGGGGCACAAAGGTACACATTGTATTCTTCTCTTTGAAGTTTCGGTAGTGTGAGTCATCCTAAAGTCTGTATAAAAGACTGACAGAAAGCGCACTTAAGTGTTGCGCTGGTCAAAGAGACACAGCCTGAGTGAGTGAGACACAGACAGAGTGAGAATTTGAAACTTGGTAATTTGGTGCAGTGAGGTAATTCGGTGAAGAGTGGGAGAAGGTGCTTTTTCCCGACTGTTTTGTTCTCTTTCTTCGGGCCTAATTTCGGGAGCCGTTCGGAGGAGGAGGAGCAGTCTCTAAGTATAAAAACCTAACGGTAACTTCCTGTTTTCCAGGTTTCCCCCCCCCCCCAAAAGTGACATCAGAGGGAAGCTGTGATTCTGATTGCAAATCTGCCCCAAATTAAAAAAAAACACAGCTAAACTCGTAAACTTAAATTAAACAAATTAATTAATTAGAGGTGGCTGGTCAGGTGATGTGCTTGAGCTGCTTGATGTGGGAGCTGGCAGATCCCATTGCGAGCTGCAGCGACCACATCTGCAGTAAGCGTTGGCTGCTCGAAGAGCTCCGGCTCAGAGTTGATGAGCTGGAGTCTGAGCTTCAAACACTGAGTCACATCCGGGAGGGGGAGACTTACCTGGACACTGTGTTTCAGGAGGCAGTCACACCTGTCAGAGTAAGTAGTTTAAATCCTGCTAGTGGCCAGGGACAGCAGGGTGTGACTGCAAGTCAGGCAGGTAAAGGGAACCAGCAGTCAGGAACTCAGGAGCCTCAGCCCTTGACTCTGTCCAACAGGTATGAGGCACTTGCTCCCTGTGTGGATGGTGGACAGGGCTGCAGGAAGGTTGAGTCAGCTGACCAAGGCACCATGGTTCAGCAGGCCATTCAAGGGGAGGGAGTAAATAGGCAAGTTGTAGTTGTAGGGGATTCTATTATCAGGGGGATAGATAGTATCCTTTGTGAGCAGGATAGAGAGTTCCGCATGGTATGTTGCCTGCCCGGTGCTAGGGTGCGGGACATCTCTGACCGGCTTGAAAGGATACTGGAGAGGGAGGGGGAGGATCCAGTTGTGGTCCATGTCGGTACCAACAACATAGGCAAGTCTACAAAAGAGGACCTGTTTAGAGATTATAAAGAGCTAGGACTCAAATTAAAAAAAACAGGTCCTCAAGGGTCATAATTTCCGGATTACTGCCCGAGCCATGTGCAAATTGGCATAGGGAGGCAAGAATAAGGGAAGTTAACACGTGGCTGAAAGAGTGGAGAGAGAGCGGGTAAATGGAGTTGAAATCAGCCGTGATTGAATGGTGGAGTGGACTCGATGGGCCGAATGGCCTTACTTCCACTCCTATGTCTTATGGTCTTATGGAGTGGTGTGGGAAAGAGGGGTTCCTTTTCATGGGACACTGGCATCAGTTTTGGGACGGGGGGGGGGGGCCTATACCGTTGGGATGGTCTCCACCTGAACCGAGCCGGGACCAGTGTTCTGGTGAAAAGAGCAAATAGGGTGGTCAATAGGACTTTAAACTAAAGATTGGGGGGGAAGGGAAAGTCAGGGAACCAAGAGGTGAAATAATCAGTGGGAAGCGTAGCTGCTTAGGAATACAAAAAAGCACGAAAAGACAGAACTCAGGAGAGGTTACGATAGTCCCCATCCCACAAAATATGACAGTGTATGGAAAGGCTCAGTAAACCAAGGTCCACCACACTAAGAAAACAAAAAGGGACGGTCAATAGAGAATTAAAGGTGCTATATTTAAATGCGCGCAGTGTACGGAACAAGGTAGATGAGCTTGTGGCCCGATTGTGACTGGCAGGTATGATGTGGTAGGCATCACAGAGACATGGTTGCAGGGGGTTCAGGACTGGCATTTAAACATCCAGGGATTCACAACCTATTGAAAAGACAGGGAGGTGGGCAGAGGGGGCGGGGTTGCCTTGTTAATTAGGAATGAAATTAAATCAATAGCACTAAACGACATAGGGTCAGATGATGTGGAGTCTGTGTGGGTAGAGCTGAGGAACCACAAAGGCAAAAAACCCATAATGGGAGTTATGTACAGGCCTCCTAACAGTGGTCAGGACCAGGGGCACAAAATGCACCACGAAATAGAAAGGGCATGTCAGAAAGGCAAGGTCACAGTGATCATGGGGGACTTCAATATGCAGATGGACTGGGTAAATAATGCTGCCAGTGGACCCAAGGAAAGGGAATTCATTGAATGTTTACAGGAGGACTTTTTGGAACAGCTTGTGATGGAGCCCACGAGGGAACAGGCCATTCTGGACTTAGTGTTATGTAATGAGCCAGACTTGATTAAAGATCTTAAAGTAAGGGAACACTTAGGAGGCAGTGATCATAATATGGTAGAATTCAATCTCCAATTTGAAAGAAAGAAGGTGGAATCAGATGTAAAGGTGTTACAGTTAAATAAAGGTAACTACAGGGGCATGAGGGAGGAACTGACAAATCGACTGGGAGCAGAGCCTAGTGGGAAAGACAGTAGAAGAGCAATGGCACGAGTTTCTGGGAGTAATTGAGGACACACTACAGAGGTTCATCCCAAAGAAAAGAAAGGTTATCAGAGGGGAGATTAGGCAGCCATGGCTGACAAAGGAAGTTAGGGAATGCATCAAAGCAAAAGAAAAAGCCTATAATGTGGCAAAGAGTAGTGGGAAGTCAGAAGATTGGGAAGGCTACAAAAACAAACCGAGGATAACAAAGAGAGAAATAAGGAAGGAGGGGATCAAATATGAAGGTAGGCTAGCCAGAAACATTAGGAATGATAGTAAAAGTTTCTTTAAATACATTAAAGGCAAAAGTAGACATTGGGCCGCTCCAAAATGACGCTGGTAATCTAGTGATGGGAGACAAGGAAATAGCTGAGGAACTAAATAAGTACTTTGCGTCAGCCTTCACAGTAGAAGACATGAGTAATATCCCAACAATTCAGGAGAGTCAGGGGGCAGAGTTGAATATGGTAGCCATCACAAAGGAGAAAGTGCTAGAGAAACTAAGAGGTCTAAAAATTGATAAATCTCCAGGCCCAGATGGGCTACATCCTAGAGTTCTTAAGGAGATAGCTGAAGAAATAGTGGAGGCGTTAGTTATGATCTTTCAAAGGTCACTAGAGTCAGCGACAGTCCCAGAGGATTGGAAAATCGCTGTTGCAACCCCCCTGTTCAAGAAGAGAACAAGGAAAAAGATGGAAAATTATAGGCCAATTAGCCTAACCTCGGTTGTTGACAAGATTCTAGAATCCATTGTTAAGGATGAGACTTCTAAATTCTTGGAAGTGCAGGGTCAGATTAGGACAAGTCAGCATGGATTTAGTAAGGGGAGGTCATGCCTGACAAACCTGTTAGAGTTCTTTGAAGAGATAACAAATAGTTTAGACCAAGGAGAGCCAATGGATGTTATCTATCTTGACTTCCAAAAGGCCTTTGATAAGGTGCCTCACGGGAGACTGCTGAGTAAAATAAGGGCCCATGGTATTTGAGGCAAGGTACTAACATGGATTGACGATTGGCTGTCGAGACAGAAGGCAGAGAGTTGGGATAAAAGGTTCTTTTTCGGAATGGCAACCAGTGACGAGTGGTGTCCCGCAGGATTCAGTGTTGGGGCCACAGCTGTTCTCTTTATATATTAACGATCTAGATGACGGGACTGGGGGCATTCTGGCTAAGTTTGCCGATGATACAAAGATAGGTGGAGGGGCAGGTAGTATGGAGGAGGTGGGGAGGCTGCAGAAAGATTTAGACGGTTTAGGAGAGTGGTCCAAGAGATGGCTGATGAAATTCAACGTGGGCAAGTGCGAGGTCTTGCACTTTGGAAAAAAGAATAGAGGCATGGACTATTTTCTAAACGGTGACAAAATTCATAATGCTGAAGTGCAAAGGGACTTGGGAGTCCTAGCCCAGGATTCTCTAAAGGTAAACTTGCAGGTTGAGTCCGTAATTCAGAAAGCAAATGCAATGTTGTCATTTATCTCCAGAGGCTTGGAATATAAAAGCAGGGATGTACTTCTGAAGCTTTATAAAGCATTAGTTAGGTCCCATTTAGAATACTGTGAGCAATTTTGGGCCCCACACCTCAGGAAGGACATACTGGCACTGGAGCGGGTCCAGCGGAGATTCACACGGATGATCCCAGGAATGGTAGGCCTAACATACGATGAACGTCTGAGGATCCTGGGATTCTATTCATTGGAGTTTAGGAGGTTGAGGAGAGATCTAATAGAAACTTACAAGATAATGAATGGCTTAGATAGGGTGGACATAGGGAAGTTGTTTCCATTAGCAGGGGAGACTAGGACCCGGGGGCACAGCCTTGGAATAAAAGGGAGTCACTTTAGAACAGCGGTGAGGAGAAATTTCTTCAGCCAGAGAGTGGTGGGTCTGTGGAATTCATTGCCACAGAGGGCGGTGGAGGCCGGGACGTTGAGTGTCTTTAAGACAGAAGTTGATAAATTCTTGATTTCTCGAGGAATTAAGGGCTATGGTGAGAGAGCGGGTAAATGGAGTTGAAATCAGCCATGATTGAATGGTGGCGTGGACTCGATGGGCCGAATGGCCTTACCTCCGCTCCTATGTCTTATGGTCTATCAGAACAAGTGACCTAGACTTGCATGTCCAGAAATAAATGGCACAATTTGTTTCATAGATTTATTCAAAATATGAGAAAACAAGGGTTAGGCTTTTTTTGTAGAAGCTTGCTGATCCATCCTTCATATGTTTAAACATTCTCTTTGAAATGAATAGGTAGTTTTACTAGTGTGTATTTTATGTACAATGGTTATTCTTGAATTTCCCTAACTATTATACTTGTACTTTACAAAACAGATTCTGTAAAGTCATAATTTTGAAACTTGACTAAGTGATGGCCTGAGGCAGAAGGTTCTGGGTCTATGACTTTTGCCAGGTTTTAAATGTATAACCTTGGCTGACATTTCAGTTTAGAATTATTGGAGGTGTCATCTTTTGGCTGAATGTGACATAGCACTACTGGAAGAAGAGCTGTGGTGCCCTAAACAACATGTATCCCTCAACTAACACCATCAAAAGCTGGTTAACCAGTCATTCACCTTTTTTGCTGTTTGTAGGATCTTGCTGTGTGGTTTTGTGATGTCTTTGGACATCCTAAAGCCATGAAAGGTGTATGTAAAGGCACATTTTAAAATTATTTCAGGGAATGAGGATGTCACTGGCTAGACCTTGATAAGGTGATGGTGAACTGTTGTCGCTGTTCATGTGGTAAAGGTACATCAACAGTGCTGTTAGAGAGTTCCAGGATTTTGATCCAGTGACTGAACAACGTTATAGTTCCAAGTCCGGATGATATGTGACTTGGAGGAGAACTTGCAGGTGGTGGCTAAGCCCATGCATTTGCTGTCCTTGTCCTTCTAGATGGTTGAAGTCATTGGTTTGAAAGGTGCTGTCTAAGTAGATTTGGTGTGTTGCTGTGGTGTATCTTGGATCAACTGCCACATTGCATCAGTGGTAGAGGGAGTGAATATGCCAGTCAAGTGGGCTACCTTGTCCTGGATGTTGTCGAACTGCTTGTGTTGTTGGAGCTGCACTTATCCAGGCTAGTGGAGAGAATTCCATCACACTCCTGTCTTGTAAGTGGTGGACAGAAGGAATCAGTTACTCGCTGCAGAATCCCCAGCTTCTGCCCCCTTGTAGGAACAGCATTTATTTGGCTGGTTCAGTTCAATTTCTGGTTAATAGTATCCCCAAAATGTTGATGGTGATGAATTCAGTGATGGCAATGCCATTCAATGTCAGGGGACATAAGAACTAGGAGCAGGAGTAGGCCATCTGGCCCCTGGAGCCTGCTCCACCATTCAGTGAGATCATGGCTGATCTTTTGTGGACTCAGCTCCACTTTCCGGCCCGAATACCATAACCCTTAATCCCTTTATTCTTCAAAAAACTATCTATCTTTATCTTGAAAACATTTAATGAAGAAGCCTCTACTGCTTCACTGGGCAAGGAATTCCATAGATTCACAACCCTTTGGGTGAAGACGTTCCTCCTAAACTCAGTCCTTAATCTACTTTCCCTTATTTTGAGACTATGCCCCCTAGTTCTGCTTTCACCCGCCAGTGGAAACAACCTGCCCGCATCTATCCAATCTATTCCATTCATAATTTTATATGTTTCTATAAGATTTCCCCCCCCCCCCCCCCCCCCCCTCATCCTTCTAAATTCCAACGAGTACAGTCCCAGTCTACTCAACCTCTCCTCGTAATTCAACCCCTTCAGCTCTGGGATTAACCGAGTGAATCTCCTCTGCACACCCTCCAGCGCCAGTACGTCCTTTCTCCGGTAAGGAGACCAAAACTGAACACAATACTCCAGGTGTGGTCTCACTAACACCGTATATAATTGCAGCATAACCTCCCCAGCCTTAAACTCCATCCCTCTAGCAATGAAGGACAAAACTCCATTTGCCTTCTTAATCACCTGTTGCACATGTAAACCAACTTTTTGCGACTCCTGCACTAGCACACCCAGGTCTCTCTGCACAGCAGCATGTTTTAATATTTTATCATTTAAATAATAATCTCTTTTGCTGTTAATCCTACCAAATTGGATAACCTCACATTTGTCAACATTGTATTCCATCTGCCAGACCCTAGCCCATTCGCTTAACCTATCCAAAGCCCTCTGCAGACTTCCAGTATCCTCTGCACTTTTTGCTTTACCACTCATTTTGGTGTCGTCTGCAAACTTGGACACATTGCCCTTGGTCCCCAACTCCAAATCATCTATGTAAATTGTGAACAATTGTGGGCCCAACACTGATCCTTGAGGGACACCACTAGCTACTGATTGCCAACCAGAGAAACACCCATTAATCCCCACTCTTTGCTTTCTATCAGTTAACCAATCCTCTATCCATGCTACTACTTTCCCCTTAATGCCATGCATCTTTATCTTATGCAGTAACCTTTTGTGTGGCACCTTGTCAAAGGCTTTCTGGAAATCCAGATATACCACATCCATTGGCTCCCCGTTATCTACCACACTGGTAATGGCCTCAAAATTCCACTAAATTAGTTAGGCACGACCTGCCCTTCATGAACCCATGCTGCGTCTGCCCAATGGGACAATTTCCATCCAGATGCTTTGCTATTTCTTCCTTGATGATAGATTCCAGCATCTTCCCTACTACTGAAGTTAAGCTCACTGGCCTATAATTATCTGCTTTCTGCCTACCTCCTTTTTAAACAGTGGCGTCAATTTGCTAATTTCCAATCTGCCGGGACCACCCCAGAGTCGTCGAGTGAATTTTGGTAAATTATCACTCGTGCATTTGCAATTTCCCTAGCCATCTCTTTTGGCATTCTGGGATGCGTTCCATCAGGGCCAGGATGCTTGTCTACCTTTAGCCCCATTAGCTTTCCCATCACTACCTCTTTAGTGTTAACAATCATCTCATGTCCTCACCTGTCATAGCCTCACTTCAATCAGTCACTGGCATGTTATTTGTGTCTTCCACTGTGAAGACCGACCCAAAAAACCTGTTCAGTTCCTCAACATTTCCTCATCTCCCATTATTAAATCTCCCTTCTCATCCTCTAAAGGACCAATATTTACCTTAGCCACTCTTTTTTGTTTTTGTTTTATATATTTGTAGAAACTTTTATTATCTGTTTTTATATTCTGAGCAAGTTTACTCTCATAATCTATCTCACTCTTTATAGCTTTTTTAGTAGCTTTCTGTTGCCCTCTAAAGATTTCCCAGTCCTCTAGTCTTCCACTAATCTTTGCCACTTAGTATGCTTTTCCCTTCATTTTGATACTCTCCCTTATTTCCTTAGATATCCACGGTTGATTTCCCCTCTTTCTACCGTCCTTCCTTTTTGTTGGTATAAACCTTTGCTGAGCACTGTAAAAAATCGCTTGGAAGGTTCTCCACTGTTCCTCAACTGCTTCACCATAAAGTCTTTGCTCCCAGTCCACCGTAGCTAGTTCTTCTCTCATCCCATTGTAATCTCCTTTGTTTAAACACAAGTGTTTGATTTTACCTTCTCACCCTTCATCATCTGTATTTTAATGGTAGAATTCTGTCTTGCTGGAGGTAGTCATTGCCTGGCACTTTTGTAGTGTATATGTTGCTTGCCATTAATCAGCTCCACCAAACGGGCGTAGTTCTGATACTGCGTGCAGAACTGGCAATTTGATAAGTGGTGAGTTCAGGAGGAAAAGAGGTGTTCCTTTTGCTTTCTATACCCTTTTCACCCTGTATGAATTGGTTCTTGTTCTACTACAGGGAAAGGAGCTAGCTGTTTGAGTATTTGCTAAGCGTTTATGGTCTATTCCAGTTTTAACATTTAAAATTGTACATCAAATGGCGATTAAGTGAATAAAGAGTATCAAAAAACGTAAATGAATAAGTGAACAACATAATTAAGTAATTTACTTGTAAAATTCTTTATGGGGGTACCATAGGTGATGTGTTAAGGCGTCAGCATGTGAGCATGTGGCTCCTGGATGGCAGTGTGATCCAGGGCAAACATGTTTGCAGTAAGTATTTGTGGCTTGAGGTGTTTCAGCTAAGCCATTGAGCTGGAAGCTGAGCTACAGACACTGTGACACATCAGGGAGTTGGAAAAGTTACCTGGATGCTTTGTACCGTGAGGCAGTCACCACTGAGGATAGGGTCTTCTGATTTACATCAGTGGTCAGGTACAATGTAACTGTGAGCGAAGCAGGTAAGGGGACCCAGTGGGCAGAGTGCTGGAGCCTCTGTTTTTGAAGTTGTCCAATAAGTTTGAAGTTTTCTCAGCTTGTTTCGAGAGCATCGGGGCTGCAGGATGGATGAGCAAACTGACCGTGGTACAGGAAGCCATTCAAATGGGGGAGCACAAAGGAATATAGTGGTAGTGGAGGACTGTTTTGGTGAGGGCGATTGACACTTTTTTGGTCTGCAACAAAGAATGAGAGTCCAGAAAGCTGTGGTGCCTGGCTGGTGCCAGGGTTCAGGACATCTGCTCAGGACTGGAAAGGAACTTAGTGGGAGGGGGAGAATACAGTTGTCATGGTCCATGTAGGTATCAATGATAAGGGAGTATGAGGAGCTAGGCACTAATTAAAAAAGCAGACTCAAAGATAATTCCTTATTACGCGCAAATTGGCAGGGTACGTAAGAGATGAATACATGGCTCAAAGTGGGAGAAATGGGTTCTGGTTCATGGAGCACTGGATCCAGTACTGGGGAAAGTAGGAACTATACCATTGGGATGGTCTGCACCTGAACTGTGTTGTGACCAGTGTTCTAGCAACCCATGTAACACTGACATTAGAGATGGTTTTAAGTTTAAATAGTGGGGACAAGGGATCAAATTTGGGAAGATGTATTAATGTGACAAATGTTAAGGGGACAGAATACAGGGAGAATTCACAGTCGATACAGTCTTAAAAGCAGTGGCTAGTGAGATAGTTGATGTGTATTTCAAAATTCCCTAGATTTGGGGAAGGCTCTATTAAATTGCAAAATAGCAAATGTAACTCCTTTATTGAAAAAGGGAGGGACCCAGAAAGCAAGAACATGGCAGGTCAGCGGGGAACATGTTAGATGCTATTATTAAACAAGTTATAGCACAGCATTTGGACAAATTCAGGGTGATCGGGCAGAGGCCTGTGAAAGTCAACCCACGGAAAGCCACTGGCCCGGATGGGGTACCCGGACGAGCACTCTGGTCTTGCGCGGATCAGCTGGCGGGGGTATTCGCAGATATCTTCAACCTCTCTTTACAACAGTTTGAGGTCCCTATCTGCTTCAAGAAGACGACCATCATCCCTGTACCAAAAAAAGTCAAGCAGCGTGCCTTAATGACTTTCGTCCAGTAGCTCTGACATCCATCATCATGAAGTGCTTCGAAAGGTTAGTCATGACACAAATCAACTCCAGCCTTAATCCACTACAGTTCGCCTACCGCTGCAACAGGTCCACAGCAGACGCCATCTCCATGGCCCTGCACTCTACCCTGGAACACCTAGATAACAAAGACACCTATGTCAGACTCTTATTTATCGAATGCAGCTCAGCCTTCAACACCATAATTCCTACGAAACTCATCTCCAAACTCCGTGGCCTCGGCTCCTCCCTCTGCGACTGGATCCTGAACTTTCTAACCCACAGGCCACAATCAGTAAAGATAGTGCAGGTGTTGTTGCCTATCATCCTCAACACCGATGCCCCACAAGGCTGTGTCCTCAGCCCCCTACTATACTCCTTATACACCTATGACTCTGTGGCCAAATTCCCCTCCAACTTGATTTTCAAATTTGCTGATGGCACCACAGTAGTGGGTCGGATTTCAAACAATGACGAGACAGAGTATAGGAATGAGATAGAGAATCTGGTGAACTGGTGCGACGACAATAATCTCTCCCTCAATGTCAACAAAACTAAGGAGATTGACATCGACTTCAGGAAGCGTAGTGGAGTACATGCCCCTGTCTACATCAATGTGAACGAAGTAGAAAGGGTCTAGAGTTTCAAGTTTTTAGGTGTCCAGATCACCAACAACCTGTCCTGGTCCCCCCATGCCGATACTATAGTTAAGAAAGCCCACCAATGACTCTACTTTCTCAGAAGACTCAGGAAATTTGGCATGTCAGTTACGCCCCTCACCAACCTCGACAGATGCACCATAGAAAGCATTCTTTCTGGTTGTATCACAGCTTGATATGGAGCCTGCTCTGCCCAAGACCGCAGGAAACTACAAAAGGTTGTGAATGTAGCCCAGTCCATCACGCAAACCAGCCTCCCATCCATTGACTCTATCTATAATTCTCGCTGCCTCAAAGGCAGCCAGCATAATTAAGGACCTCACGCACCCCGGACATACTCTCTTCCACGTTCTCCTGTCAGGAAAAAGTTTGAGGTCACGTACCAACCGACTCAAGAACAGCTTCTTCCCTATTGCCATCAGACTTTTGAATGGACCTACCTCGTATTAAGTTGATCTTTTCTCTACACCTTGATATAACTGTAACATTATATTCTCCTTCCTTCCCTATGTATGGTATGCATTGTTTGTACAGCATGCAAGAAACAATACTTTTCACTGTATACTAATACATGTGACAATAATAAATCAAATCAAATCCTATTTAACCAATTTATTGGGGTTTTTTAAAAAAAAAAAAGCGACATACTGGTGGATGTACTGTTCTTGGATTTCCAGAAGGCATTTGATAACTTGCTGCATCAAAGGTTGTTGGGGGATAAATCAAAGATCATGGTGCAGGGGGTAACATATTGTCGTGGATTGAAGATTGGCTATCTAATGGGAAACTGAGTTGGCATAAATCGGTGTTTTTCTGGTTGGCGAGATGCAACAAAGATGTGCCACAAGTTTCAATGCTGGACATCAACTTTTTACAATTTATATTAATTACTTTGAAGGGACTGTAAGATATGGTTGTTAAATTTGCTGATGGCGCAAAGAGGTCAGTTAGTAAGATGTGAAGAGGACACCAGGATTCAACAAATGGATATAGATAGGTTAAAACCTGGCAAATGGAGTATAATGTGGGAAAGTTCCCGTTTTCCAAAATAATAAAACATTATCTGAATGACGAGAGATTGCAGACCTTGAGGTGCAAAGGGATCTACGGGTCCCAGTGCATGAATCACAAAAGGCTAGTATGCAGGTACAGCAAGTAATTAGGAAAGCTATTAGAATGTTATTGTTTGTTACAAAGGGAATTGAATTTTAAAAAAATTAATGAGATTATGCTTCAGTTATATGGGACATTCGTGAGATGACATCTAGAATACTGTTTACAGTATTGGTCACCTTATTTAAGGAAGGATGCAACTACATTGGAAGAAGTTCAGAGAAGGTTTACTAAACTCATACCTGGAATGGGTGAGTTGTCTTCATCTGCTGGATTTTGGAAGATTAGTATTGAAAAATATAAGATCCTGAGAAGTCATGCCAAAGTGGATGTGGGGAGGATGTTTCCTCTTATGGGAGAATCTAGTACTAGTGGTCACTGTTTAAAAAGAAGGGGTCGCCCGTTTAGGACATGGGTGAGGAGAATGTTTCCGCTGAAGATTGATTCTTTGAACTCTCTCAAAGATTAGTGCAAGCAGAATCTTTGAATATATTCCTGATAAGCAAAGGCGTGAAAGGTTATTGGGGTAGGTGGTAATGTGGAGTTGAGGTTAGTCAGATCAACCCCATGATTTTATTGAATGGCAGAGCAGGCTTGAAGAGCTGAGTGGCCTACACCTCCTAATTCGCATGTATATCAGCTTGAATTGTGTGCCGGTCAACTGCATATGGACACTGACTGTTTCAGTATCTGAGAGTCGTGAATGGTACTGAACATTGTGCAATCATCAGCAAAAATCTCCACTTCTGACCTTGTGATGGAGGGAAGGTTATTGATAAAATAAACATTTCCAAGGTGGAATCTATGGTTTAGTGGGCAGTAGACCTGTCTGGTGAAAATTTAAACATTAATGACAACTGGTTCACTCTGGGTCTGGAGCGATATAGTTGGGGTAGCAGTGGGAATATCGTAATCAATCTTATTTTTCTTGGGTATGAAGGTGATAAAAATCAGCTTAGCTCCTGTTCCTACTCCTGACAGTTAAACAGTGATGCCTCCCCATACCTATTGATGTTGGGGGAGGATAGGAATCTGGTTTGATGCATCCAAATAGTGAAACAAATAGCCTGTTGGTGCACAGTTGAGACTTCCATTAAGAATGACGAAAATGGCAGCGTAGTGGTTAGCATTGCTGCCTCACGGCGCTGAGGTCCCACATTCAATCCCGGTTCTGGGTCACTGTCCGTGTGGAGTTTGCACATTCTCCCCGTGGTTGTGGGGGTTTCGCCCCCACAACCCAAAAGATGTGCAGGGTAGGTGGATTGGCCACGCTAAATTGCCCCTTAATTAGAAAAAATGAATTGGATATTCCAAATTTATTTTTAAAAAAGAATGCCGAAAATAATGAAGACCTGTCGAGCTTCTGGAACCCCTTGAAAATTGGGGTGGGGTGAGGAAGAGACCTTAAGAGTTGCAATCCTTGAGTTTAAAAACTTGTGGCTGGTGGTGAGAGATTTTGGGGGACAGTGGCTTGTAATGCAGAACAAGGCCAGCAGTGCGGGTTCAATTCCCGTACCTGGCTCCCCGAACAGGCGCTGGAATGTGGCGACTAGGGACTTTTCACAGTAACTTCATTGAAGCCTACTTGTGACAATAAGCTATTATTATTATTATTATGATTAACCTGAAACGTGAACTGTGTTCCTCCACAGACATGTCAGACCTGAGTTTTCCCAGCATATGCTGATTTTATTTCTGATTTCCAGCGCCGTTTGTATTTAGTGTGTGGCATTATTGTCATGATACACTGAAATCATGTAATCTTGGAGCCCACGAGGAGGCCATTTGGCTCATTACGCCTGAGTCACCTCTTTGAAAGAACTCTCCAACTAATCCTACTATTTCCATACACCCCTGCAATTCTTCCCTTTTCAAGTATTTATCCCGTTTCCTTTCGGTAGTTAATGTTGAATCTGCTTCCATCGCCCTTTCTGGAACATCTCGACTCCCTGCATTAAAAAAAAGTTCAAATCTTCCCTTGGGCTCTCTGGTAGCCGTGGCAATGCAAATCTTCGCCGTTTAGCACTGTTGCCTCACAGCGCCAAGGACCTGGGTTCGATCCTGACCCTGGGTCACTGTCCGTGTGGTGTTTGCACGATCTCCCCGTGTTTGTGCATGTCAAGTCACCCCCAGAACCAAAAACATGTGCAGGGTAAATTGCACCTTTTATTAAAAAAAACACAATTGGGTAACCTTCTCCGTTCACTTGCTTGAATAAACTTGGCTATTGGGGAGAGCCCCCACATAAACAAATGATTATGAGCAAGATTCAATTCGGGTACGGTATTTAAAAATTGAGGGTAGGACAAATATAAACGAATACTACTTACATTCCTGCTTTTGAGTCACATACATTAAACAGTTCCAGTGGCATAACAATCCATTGTTGTGTGACTTATTACTCACCACTGAAACAATAATGCCTAATCCACATGAAGCTTATTGTGTAATTAAGTGCTAATGGAGTCAGGTGCCTGTTGACTGTCAGCTTGTTGGAATGTTGCTGTGTGCATAAAGTACACCTACTGCAATATTGCTAAAAATGTTTATCTTCATGAAAGGAATAGTATGGCAATACTGGGATTGGACTAGTTTTAAAGTAAAGAACCAAATTGTGTTGGGGCGGCACGGTGGTGCAGTGGTTAGCTCTGCTGCCTACGGCGCTATGAGCCCTGGTTCAATCCTGGCCCCGGGTCACTGCCTGTGTGGAGTTTTCACATTCTCCCTATGTCTGTGTGGATCTCGCCCCCACAACCCAAAGATGTGCCGGTTAGGTGAATTGGCCACACTAAATTGCCCCTTAATTGGGAAAAAATAATTGGGTACTCTAAATTTATTTTAATAAAGAACATTGTGGGCTGGTTGGCAATTTTTTACCATTCATCTCCTGAAAGGTTAGGGTACTTTTGGATAGGGATGAGGGTAACTCTCGCGTTAAGGTGCTAAACTGGGGAAAGGCAAATTACGATAACATTAGACAGGAATTGAAGAATTTGGTTTGGGTGTGGCTGTTGGCGGGTAAATCAACATCGGACATGTGGGAGTCTTTCAAGTGATAGTTGATTAGGATTCGGGAAAATCACCTTCCTGAGAGAACGAAGGATAACTATAGGAAGTCGTGGATAACGAGGGATATTGTGAACCGCATCCAAAAGAAAAGGAGGCTTTTGTACAGTCTGTAAAGGTGGGGACAGTTGAAACCCTTAAGGAGTATAAAGAAAGTAGGAAGGTACTTAAGCGGGAAATCAGGAGGGGTCATGAAAAGTCCTTGGCAAGTAAGATTAAGCTGAATCCCAAAGCTTTTTATTCATATGTAAAAAGAAGGAGGGTGCCCAGGGAAAAGTTTAGACCACTTAAGGACATTGTGTTGAGCCAGAGGAAATGGGCGAGGTACTAAATGAGCACTTTGCATCAGCGTTCACCAAAGAAAAAGGACTTTGTAGAAGATGATTCTTGGGTAGGGTGTGTGGACAGTCAGGGTCATGTTGACATCGGAAAGGAGGCGCTATTGGGTCTTTTGAAAGATATCAAGGTAGATAAGTCTCCTGGGCCGGATGGAATTTACCCCAGAATACTAGGAAGCAAGGGAGGAAATTGCTGGTGCCTTGACTGACCTCTTTGTATCCTCATTGGCTACAGGTGAGATCCTAGAGGACTGGAGAATAGCTAATGTGGTACCGCTGTTTAAGAATGGTAGCGGGGATAATCCTGGAAACTATAGGCTGGTGAGCCTCACGTCAGCAGTAGATAAATTATTGGAGAGAATTCTCAGGGACAGGATTTATACTCATTTGGAAACAAATGGACTCATTAGCGATAGACATGGTTTTGTGAAGGGGAGGTCGGGCCTCACTAACTTGATCGAGTTTTTTGAGGAGGCGATGAAGATGATTGATGAGGGAGGGCGGTGGATGTTGTTTACATGGACTTCAGTAAAGCCTTTGACAAGGTGTCTCATGGCAGACTGCAAAAAAGTGAAGTCACGTGAGATCAGAAGTGAGGTGATAAGATGGATACAAAACTGGCTTGGTCACAGCAGGCAAAGGGTAGCCGTTGGAAGATTGTGACTAGTGGTGTTCCACTGGGATCTGTGCTGGGGCCTCTGGTTGCTTGTAGTGTACATAAATGGTTTGGAGGAAAATGTAGCTGGTCTGATTAGTAAGTTCGTAGATGACACCAAGGTTGGTGGAGTGGCAGATAGCGTTGAGGATTGTCAGAGGATACAGCAGGACATAGATAGGTTTGAGACTTGGGCAGAGAAATGACAAATGGAGTAGACAAGTGTGAGGTAATGCATTTTGGTAGGTCTAACATAGAGGGGAAATATACTGTAAATGGCAAAACCCTTAGGAATATAGAAAGTCCGAGAGATCTGGGCGTGCAGATCCACAGATCTTTGAAAGTGGCAACACAAGTGGGACAAGGTAGTCAAGAAAGCATACAGAATGCTTGCCTTCATTGGACGGGGCATCGAGTATAAAAACTGGCAAGTCATGCTACAATTGTATAGAACCGTGGTACGGCTTCACTTGGAATATTGCGCATAATTCTGGTCGCCACACTACCAGAAGGATGTGGAGGCTTTGGAGAGGGTGCAGAGGAGGTTTACTGGGACGTTGCCTGGTCTGGAGGGTGTTAGCTATGCGGAGAGGCTGAATAGATTCAGACTGTTTTCATTAGAAAGATGGAGGCTGTGGGGTGACCTGATAGAGGTCGACAAGATTTGAGGGGCATGGATAGAGTGGATGGGCAGACACACTTTCCCAGGATGGAGGGGATCAGTCACCAGGGGGCATAGGTTTAAGGTCCATGGGGCAAAGTTTAGAGGGGATGTGTGAGGCAGGTTTTTTTACACACAGTGGTGAGTGCCTGGAATGTGTTGCTAGGGGGGGTTGTGGAAGCAGATAGATTAACGGTGTTCAAAGGTATCTCGAGAAATACATGGATAGGATGGGTATAGAGGGACACAACACTAGGAGGTACTGAGGGTTTGGGCAAAGATTGGTATCATGACCGGTACAGGCTTGGTGGGCTGAAGGGCCTGTTCCTGTGCTGTTTTGTTCTTTGAAAACATTGACTTGAGACTCACGTTTGTGAAGGTCAATTACCCTCTGGTACCTCAACCAAGGCTACTCTTTGTTTGTGAGGCTGGGCCAGGTTTTATCAGCACATTATTTAACACTCAAGGGCATATACAAAGGGCATCTCCAGAATATCAATGAGCAGGAACCCTGGCTAATATGACTTCCCCCTCCTGCCTGCCTGCCTCGTAACTTGGTTGGTTAGCAGAGTTGGCTGGACAGCTGGTTCGTGATGTGGAGCAACACTACCAGTGCGGGTTCAGTTCCTGTACAGGCTGAGGTTACCATGAAGGTCTCCTCCTCAAACTTGTCCCTCACCTGAGATGTGGTGACATTAAATCACCACCAGTTAGCTCTCTTTCTCTGTGACTATGGTGACTTTCATTTTGCTTCAGCTTGGGGTGCTGACCAATTGTAATGTCCGAACTACTACTACCCTAACCGAGATCGACTGATAGCCAGCCAGAGGTCTTTATTGTTTATAATAATTTAGTGTTTCCATGTGCAGTGCCTTTATTCACCAGGTCAACTGAACAAAAGTGTCTTTACAGATGACTGTGGAGCTTATTAATCATCAGAATTTATTGAGTTTGGGTTGTTGTTGCGGTTGTTGTTGCATGTTATGGTTCAGTGTTTGGTAGTTCATGGAAGAAAAGATGGGATTAATTCAGCCCTTGGAATTTATACTCACAAAGAAACTGGATTCTCCAACATGCACTCCATTAAGTATGGTTCTCCCCTAGGGCAGCACGGTGGCGCAAGTGGTTAGAATGGTTGCCTCATTGCGCCGAGATCACAGGTTCGATCCCGGCTCTGGGTCACTGTCCGTGTGGAGTTTGCGCATTCTCCCTGGGTTTTGCCCCCACAACCCAAAGATGTGCAGGGTAGGTGGAATGGCCACGCTAAATTGCCCCTTAATTGGAAAAAATGAATTGGATACTTTAAAATTTAAAAACAAAGTATGACTCTCTGGGAAGAATCTAAAGATTATCTTATATTCCTGAATATAGTAACCTATATTTCTTATGTATAGTATCACAATCGCAGCACGGTGGCGCAGTGGGTTAGCCCTGTTGCCTCACGGCGCCGAGGTTCCAGGTTCGATCCCGGCTCTGGGTCACTGCCGTGTGGAGTTTGCACATTCTCCCCGCGTTTGTGTGGGTTTCGCCCCCACAACCCAAACATGTGCAGGCTAGGTGGATTGGCCACGCTAAATTGCCCCTTAATTGGAAAAATGAGTTGGGTACCCTAAATTTATAAAAATGTATAGTATCACAATCAACCACCATTCATTATGTTGCTCACTCCTGGGTTTTTAATAATGTAGAGGTTTTAGGAAGTTTATCTGCAGCAGTAACTAGAATTTATATTGACATTTGATGCCGTTATTTTAAAATAAGATCTCATGACCAGTTTACCATTTGCCATGCTGTAGCCACCTGGGTTGGCCACTTCCCGACTTAAAATGGAGGTCCGTAAAGACTACAGGGAAATTTAGCCAACACAGGCAAAAACTAGCAGGTACAAATTCTCCTGTGTATTAGACTTTGCAGAAACCCAGACAGCACTGAAACTCACTGCCATCTGCATACTAATGAGTGATCCCCGGGAACAATTGAAACATGTAAGGTGAATAAGGCCAAGCCAGACTCCTCGGCGCCAGCTGGAGCCAAGACAAAGGAAGGCCAACGGACACTCTGGGACCGCCCAGCGATCAGGGAACGGCTCCAGTATTGGAGAAATCGATCCAAGTGATCGGAACATAGTCCAATCACTTGGAACCAAATACGGGGTCCGCCCCGAACGGCGCGAAGCCCCTGGGGACTATAAAGTAGAGCCCCCAAGTTCAAATCAGTCTTCTTGGCAGGGTCACTCAGCAACGAACCAACCCTTGGACAGTGAACTGTCTAGCTGCCGCATCAACCAAGTAAGTCTCCAGTCAATGCACGCTACGAGATAGGCGCTCCTAGCTACCAGTCCATACCAGCTTTTGAATCCTGCAGGCTCAGGATCGAACGAAAGGCTATTTTTTCCCCTGACCTGAAGGGCCAGTTCCAAGCTAAGTATAGGCCTTTTAGTGATCGAGATAGTCTAGTAAGTAGAGTTTTATGCATGAGTAGTGATTGACTGTGGATAATGTGTTTTGATTTGAATCTTACTAATTGGTGTGTCGAGTTATTGATCAGTACTTGAACTTGAACCTTGTGGCGACTCGAGAGCAAAGGTTATAGAAACAGAGCAAATTAAGTAAAGAGACAACTAGCAACAAATTAGGAGCCAACCAAAGTTAGCAACAATGCATTCCTCAATTACCTGAGTATAGGTTGTTCAGTTTGTCTGGACAGGTTGAGTCACTCAGCTTAGCTATCTCTAAAAATGAATGTAAATTCTTTGTTTTTGGGATTTGCACAGACTGCCTGCTTGAGCCGCCTCATTTGGTGGTGCAAAGATCTTCTGGCAGGAGAAGAGCTATATCATTTACAATGCTGGCTGGCTGAGAAAGTTATGCCGACTTGCATGTACTGTAATTCGCAGTCAAGTAGGTATTTTATGAGGAAATGCAACTTGGCCTATATGAGCATTTATTAAACATAACCGAATTGCACAATTTAGAAATGGGATTTAATTTTTCACCAACAAAAGCAATGCACACTGGACAAGCATTGGGCTGTGCTCCCTTTACTGGACTAAGGAACTCTTTTTTTTTTTAAAGGTTTTTGTAGCCTTTTTTAATTCTGATCTTTACAGTGTATCATTAGCTTCTATTCACTTTTGTTGCTATGTCATTCATATAATCTTTTTAAATTTTGAATTGTTTTTGTTTGTGGAACCTTGTACAATTGAATATTTTAAAGCCAACTGTAATTGAAGTCCGTATGCGTCAGCAAGATCGAAAGTGGAAATGGGTACATTTGTAATAAGAACTTCCTTCAGAGCTAATGGAACATTGGGCCTCTAAGTAAGGAGTCCCTGGTGCTTGGCGTGTTGCACTAAGAACTTTTTTTCTGTCATCCATGGCCTTAAAACACTTTTTAATTTAAAAAAAAAAAGAAGTAATATTGGTAATAGGGATTGGTTTTGGACTGGTTTTGAAGCAACACAAATTCATGAAGTAGGCCCCAATGAAAGAAGGTATACCAGATTGACCGGCACTTGCAAAAAGCAGAATGTCTGCATCTGCTGTTGTGCACCACCTGATGATGTCTGTGGGGAGCTGGTGTTTCAGGTCAGCACAGGGATACTTTCAGATTTGTGCCATCTGCTGTAAGGACACTGGCACCAGGGGAAATGGATGTCACTTCCTCCCTCAGTGATTTGAAAAAATGTCAGTGAGATAGAGCGTGTTCCTGCAGTGTTATCAATTTGATATGGGTGAAATTCTGATGCCAAATTAGTATTATTGTAGAACCTACTTAAATGAATAACACTTGTATGAATAAGGATTAAATGAACAACATCTCAATTGACCTAATTATTTGTTCATTTAAATCAAAAAGAAAATGTTTAGCTCTAAAACTCTTAAATTAGTAAAAATTCCTGGAAGATTATTTCTCTAAAATGCCGTATTAGAAAAATAGTCTCCTCTATACCATCTGCCACCCCACTAGGGCCTCAATCAAAGTCACTAACAGCTAATTCAATTCTTACAGCTCACAGCTGTGGAATCTAACGGGTACTATGTACCGATTAGCACAGTTAACACTTCATCACATCTAACACTTCATCACGTTGCACACAATAAAGTGGCTGCGTTGTAGCAATCAAACTCATTAACCTGTTAAGCATAATGCCTGTTTACTTTTTAGAAGTGTATAAAACCTGTTTTAGTTACATATAAAACTGTTTGCAATAAAGAAATGAGCAGGAACGAGAAAGAAGAACTGTTCACTGCAGACAACTGGACTGTTAATCTTAGGCAGCACAGTGGTTAGCACTGTTGCTTCACAGCTCCAGGGTCCCAGGTTCGATTCCCGGCTTGGGTCACTGTCTTTGCGGAGTCTTCACATTCTCCCCATGTCTGCGTTGGTTTCCTCCGGGGCTCAGGTTTCCTCCCACAAGTCCTGAAAGACGTGCTGTTAGGTGAATTGGACATTCTGAACTCTCCCTTAGGTACCGAACTGTGGCGACTAGGGAATTTTCACCGTAACTTCATTGCGTTAATGTAATTATTATTATTACTCTCACTTGCTCAACTGCGCTCGCGCTCTCTTTTTTTTTTTTCTCTCTCTCTCTCACACACACACATTAGTCCCCTTTCCAAACTCTTTTTAGAAAAAAAAAATATTTTTTATTTTTCATCATTGAGAGTATTTTGTAAATAGTCATCACCAGTGAAAAAGCTATCTTTACTGGAGTGCATTTGTAAAGAAGAATTTGAGTGGTAGGTAGGCAGAAATAATTGCTGGTGGTGTTTGATTGGTATACCATCAAGTTGCTTGGTTGTGTCATTGCATCTCTGTTTGCCCACAGGGCAGCTTGAGGTCTTGTCTGGGCAACAAGAAGGCATCAATCAGAGGTTGTGAGCTTCCCCAAGGGGAAAGAACATTTGAGAAGATGTTCACTCCACGCTTTCGGGTCTACTTAGAATGATATTGCTCCAGGCAAGGGTGCACTCTTACTTAGTCTCAGCCAAGGAATGGTACAAATGCTTACAAATGATCTCTGGCTGTTTTGGTGTTTATGGTCTAGCCGCTTTAACAATTTTAATGTTCGTGAGTCAGTAAATTTTGTAGTTGTGTGACAAGGAAATGGGGGAATTATGCAGTTTAAATGCTATAAAGAATGTTTCATAGATTTCATAGAATTTACAGTGCAGAAGGAGGCCATTCGACCCATCGAATCTTCACTGGCTCTTGGAAAGAGCACCCTACCCAAGGTCAACACCTCCACCCTATCCCCATAATCCAGTAACCCCACCCAACACTAAGGGCAATTTTGGACACTAAGGGCATTTTATCATGGCTAATCCACCTAACCTGCACATCTTTGGACTGTGGGAGGAAACCGGAGCACCCGGAGGAAACCCACGCACACACGGGGAGGACGTGCAGACTCCGCACAGACTTCCTAGATGTTTAAAAAAAAAAAAAAAAAAAAAATCGGCTTTGGTAGCACTGTTCTATTTGGAGGTGCAGACTTTAGATGTACATGTCACTGATTAGAGTTTACATCTATTCATTGACTAATGCTTAGTGAGCATTAAGAAAATTGCTGCAAAAAATATCATTACTGAAAGTTGGCTAACCAGTTTAACATTTTAGGAAGTGTCCATTTTAGGCTTGTCTATTAAAATTTTTTGCTGACTGAAGATTCTTAAACTAAAAGACTAAATTGAATAATAAAAGCAAAATACTCCAGCGTCCTGTACTAGGGTCATGTGTTAACTCTGTTTCTCTCTCCACAGATGCTGCCAGACCTGCTGAGTTTGTCCAGCGTTCTGTTTTTATTATAAAAGACTAAATTGGCTGCCCACCCCATTCAGTGCTGTGTTAAACTTTCTAACTGACTGATATATTTACATTGAGATATTTACGTTGAGCTATTTTGACTCTCAGGCTCACTCGCAAAATAGCACTGAACAAGAATTTGAAGTTAATTCAAAACATACTTTCTAAAATTTGTTCATGGGATGTGGTTGACCCTGGCAATGCTGGCATCACCAATTGCCCATGAGGAGGTGGTGGGTGAGCAGTCACCTTGAACCACTGCAAGTTGTGGGGTTATAGATACTCCTACAATCATGAAGTTTCAGGATTTTCCCGTGACAACGAATAATTGATTATATATTCTCAGTGAAGGATAGTTGCGGTTTTGAGGGAATTTGTTGGAGATGGTGTTTCCGTGCACCTGTTGCCCTGTCCAGCTAGTGATAGAGGTCACCGGTTTGGATGGTGCTGTTGAAAAAGCCTTGGTGAGTGGATCTTGTAGATGATACACAATTGCTGCCACTGTGTGCCCGTGGTGGAGGGAGTGAATGTTTCTTTTATTTAAAAAATAAATAAATTGAAAGTACCTAATTTATTTTTCCAATTAAGGGCAATTTAGAGTGGCAATCCACCTACCCTGCACATCTTTGGGTTCTGCGGGTGAGATCCACGCAGACACTGGGAGAATGTGCAAACTCCACACGGACAGTGACCCGGGGCTGGGAACGAACCTCGGTCCTCAGCACCATGAGGCGGCAGTGTTAAACACCGCGCCACTGTTGCTGCCCAGGAGGGAGTGAATGTTTAAGGTGGTGGATCAGTGTACGAATCAAGCAGACTGCTTTTCTCCTGGTTGATGCGCACCAGTTGTTGAAGCTGCATTCGTCCAGGCAAGTGAAGAGCATTTCATTATACTCTTGACTTATACTTTCTAGGTAGTGGACAGACCGATTTGGGGGAGTCAAGAGGTTGCAGTATTCCCAGCCTCTGACCTGATATAGCTAATGTATTTGCCCGTCACGTTTCTCTTCAATGGTAAGCCCTCAGGATGTTGATAGTGGGGGCTTCAGTGATGGTAAATGTTGAAGGGGTGATGGTTAGATTCATTTTTGTTGGAAATAATCAATGCCGCGCACTTGTGTGACATCAGCCCGAGCCTAAATATTGCTCGCGTTGTGCTGTGTGCAAGCATGGACTGATTCAGTATCTCAGGATTTATGAATAGAAGTGAACAATGTGAAATCATTAGAAAACACATCCCCAATTTTGATTTTATGTTGGAGAAAAGGTCATTGATGAAGCCGAAAGGGTGTGGACCTAAGGATACTATCCTGAGAAACTCTTGCAGTGATGTCTTGGGACTGAGATGGTTGGCTTCCAGTTACCACAATCATCTCCGTGTTAGGCATGACTCCAACTGGTGGAGAGTTTTCTCCCTAATTCCCACTAGAGATTTAGGGTGGTATGGTGGCACAATGGTTAGCACTGCTGCATCACAGCGCCAGAGACTTGAGATTGATTCTGGATTTGGGTGACTGTACGGAATTTTCACTTTCTCCCCACGTCTGCGCAGGTTTCCTCCGGGTGCTTCGGTTTCCTCCCACAGTCCAAAGATGTGCAGGTTAGGTGGATTGGCCTTGCTAAATTTCCCCATGGTATCCCAAGATGTGCAGGAAAGATAGGGTTATGGGGATAGGATCGGGGGAGTGGTGACAGGATCGTGGATTGGGCCTAGGTAGGGTGTTTTTCGGAGGATCGGTACCGATTCAATGGACCGACTGGTCTCCTTCTGAACTGTAGGGATTTTATAGATTATATTGACTTGGTCATAGCTGTCAAGGACAGTCACTCTCATCCGCTCTCTGGTATCTGTGTTTGGACCAGGACTGTAATGAGGTCAGGAGCTGTGTGGCCCTGGCGGAATGCAAACTAAACAGCTATGAACAGTTATTGTTGAGTAATTGTAGTTGTCGCCACAGTCCCAGAGGACCACAGGCTACCCTCTCCTTTGAGAGCTGGTTGGTGGTGATTTAACCTGAGGGGCACCACACCTTGGGCAAGGTTGAGAAGCTGGTATGGGAATTGACCCGAATTGTTGGCGTTGCTCCGCATCATGAACCAGCTGTCCAGCTAACTGACTCCCTGTTTACAACACCTTCTATCGATTTGCCAATGATTGAGAGTAGACTGGGCAGTAATTGGCTAGATTTGATTTGTTTGTATTTTTGTGGACAGGACATACCGTGGCAATTTTCCATGTCGAGTAGCTGTAGTGAAACATCCTGGCTAGCTATGTGGCTAGTTCAGAAGCACATCACAGTACTACTGCCAGAATGTACTCCTTGAACTCAGCTGTTCTTTATCATGTGGAGTGAATCAATATGTCTGAAACCCATTGTTGGATGGAGGGGCCTGCGGGAGGAGTCAGAGGTTGATTGACTACTCAACACTTCTGGCTGAAGATTGTTGCAAATGCTTATGCCTCGTGTTTTGCAATGATGTGCTGGGCTCCCCTGTAATTGCGGATGGGGATATTTGTAGAGCCTCCTCCTCAAGTTAGTTGTTTAATTGTCCACCGCCATTCGCAACTGAATGTGGCAGGATTGCAGAAGTTTGACCTGACTGGTTGGTTATGAGATGGCATAGCTCTGTCTGCATCATGCTGCTTTAGTTAGTAGCCATGTCTCAGTTGGTCGCACTCTCGCCTCTGAGTCATGATGTTCCAGATTAGCTCCCATGTCAGAGGATGTTTTTTGGATGAGATGTTTAACTGAGCCCATCTGCCTGATTGGGTGCGTGCAAAAGATCCCATGATACTGTTGCAGAGTGGAGAGTTATTCCCTTCACCAATACCACAAACCAATTACCTGTTTTTATTTCTTTCATGGGATGTGGGTGGGCCCTGGGTCAGGCCAGTCTTTATTGCCCATCCCTAATTGCTCTCAAAGATGTGGCCAGCTGCCACCTTGTACCCTGAAGTCCATCGGCCCACTAAATCATTATCAATTTGCTGATTGCGTAAGTTTATTGTTTTCAAATTTAAAAAAAAATATATAAATTTAGGGTACCCAATTAATTTTTTCCAATTAAGGGCAATTTAGTGTGGCCAATCCACCTACCCGGCACATCTTTGGGTTGTGGAGATGCAACACTGGGAGAATGTGCAACTCCACACGGAGAGTGACCAAGAGCCGGGATCGAACCTGGTACCTCGGTGCCGTGAGGCAGCAGTGCTAACCACTGCACCGCTGTGCTGCCCTGTTGAATGCAATTCTGCTGCTTATGGCCTTCAGCACCTCGTGGATGACAAGTTTTGAAATGCTAGATCTGTTCTGTATCTATTCCATTTAACATGGTGCTGGTGCCATGCAACGCAGAGTGTCCTCCATTTTGAAGGTGGAATTTGTCTCCACAAGGACTGTGAGGTGGTCACTCTTACCAATGCCGTCGAGAGTAGTTGCATTTGCGACTGGGATGATTCGTGAGGATGAGGGAAAGTCGTTTATTTTACTTGAGTTGATTACCACCACCTGCCACTAGCCCAGTCTGGCAGATATGCCATTAAGAACTCCATCCGCTTAATCAGTAACCGTGCTACCTAGCCACTCTTGGTGATAGACATTAAAAACCCCACCCAGAATATATTCCTTGCCCTTACTACTCTCAGTTGATGAATCGGTCCACCGCCTCCACGTTGAACAACACGAGAGGTTGCTCTGAAGGAGGATGATATCTCTGGATCTTGTCCATGTTTGACTTAATGCATCAGGGTTTCGAAAGCAGAGGCAGAAATTGTTGCAGTGTTGTAAGTATGCAGTCTTTGCGATGGAAAATAAGTGGCATCAGCAGCTTGACTCATTGTTAAAAGATTGTAGAGATTGCAAACATTCTGGTTGTACCTGGGCCCTAGCAGTGTTATGGGGGTTGCATTAGTGATCAAGCAATGGTTTCAGCCTCCCTGTCAAGAGACAGTCAAGGAATTGCGAGGTGGTGGAGACAAAGAGCAAAGTGTCATCACGGATTTGAAATGACTGGAATAGTGCTGAATTTTGAAAATTGATCCATGTGTTTACAGGCCTATCAGTTTTGAAGGTAGTAGAAGATGTTTACATAGAAATTTGAATGATCATTTTGTACCATAATCCAGAGGATGAAATTGGAACAGTTTGAGATATTTTGAGTTTCAAGTGACTTCACTAGTAATGATGTAATGGCATTTCTGGTGGTTTACACTGTAGTAGACTCTATTCTGAGATGACATGGGGCTTTGTCATCCTGCCTGTTGAAACCATTGTGGGGCAGCATGTGAAGGGTAGCACGTGTTAGCACTGTCGCTTCACAGTGCCAGGGTCCCAGTTTCGATTCCCAGCTTGGGTCACTGTCTGTGCGGAGTCCGCACGTTCTCCCCGTGTCTGCGTGGGTTTCCTCCGGGTGCTCCGGTTTCCTCCCACAGTCCAAAGATGTGCAGGTTAGGTGGATTGGCCATGCTAAATTGCCTTTAGTGTCCAAAAAGGTTAGGAGGGGTTATTGGGTTACGGGGATAGGGTGGAAGTGGGGGCTTAAGTGGGTCAGTGCAGACTCGATGGGCCGAATGGCCTCCTTCTGCACTGTATGTTCTATGTTTGTAGATTCCCCAATTTGGAGTTGTTTTTGGGCATTAGAAACTAGCATATCTGCAGTGTTTTCTCTTTCAAAAGGAGAATAAATGGAACTTCTCTCTGCAAAAAGTGTCAAATGGTGTGGTGGCTAAATACTTAGAATGGGTACTTTGGTACCCATTGATAGTATCCAATGATACTTTGGTGCACAGATATTAATTGAATATTCTGCTAACATTCTAAATTTCTGAAGGATTTAAGATTACTTGGGGCGGCACGGTGTGCAGTGGTTAACACTGCTGCCTCGCGGTTCCAAGGACCTGGGTTTGATCCTGGCCCCGGGTCACTGTCCGTGTGGAGTTTGCACATTCTCCCCATGTTTGTGTGGGTCTCAACCGCAACCCAAAGATGTGCAGGGTAGGTGGATTGGCCACGCTAAATTGCCCCTTAATTGGGAATAAAAGAATTGGGTACTTTAAATGTAAAACAAAAAATATTTAAGATTACTTAAAGTTTACATTGAATTTATTAAAAATATTACAGTAGTAGTCTGATGTATATGTTGCTTAATCCAGGAGAATTACATTTTTTCGATCAGTTCTGGAGTAACGTTTGTTGACAAGTCTACCGTTATTTCTCCAGTTTATGGCTAATTTTAAATTGTTGGACTTTGTGGTTAGTGCAGTTTGTTTATTCTGCCAATCAAGTCTGTTGACTCCTGTTTACTCTAAATAATGCACACGTTTTACTGCAATTCTCAAGTTTCATTTACTTGAACACTAGATGCAGATGGAATTCAATTCAGTCTACTCATTCTGAATATAATTTGCTCTCGTGTAAACAACTTCAGAGATAAGTGCAGTAACTATAGACTGCATTTTAAAACTTCCAGCTTCTGAAATTTAACTCTTGGTTTGCTGAGAATTTTGACTGTGGTTACATTTATAGTAAAGTATTTTTCTTTTCCTATATTTTTTGTGCACCTCTGCTATGTGCTGACGGATGCAATTGTGTGAAAGTGAGTAGAGCCTGATCCATTTAGAGCCTGATTCATACCATAGTATGTGTATATGATTTATCCTATAACATGAATTCTTATATATTTTTTTAAATTTGGAGTGCCCAATTCTTTTTTTTTCAATTAAGGGGCAATTTAGCATGGCCAATTTATCTACGTTGCACCTACCCTGCACATTTTTGGGTAATGCGGGTGAGACCCACGCAGACACTGGGTGAATGTGCAAACTCCACATGGACTGTGAATTCTTTTTATCAAGGTCTTTCTAACTCTGTTGATTGGCCACTAGAATTTTATGTTGTAGAATTTAGTCTTGGTTTATGAAATGCCTCACCCAATAATACAGGAAATCCTTAGCAGTAAATGGAGTTATTTCATAGCAAAAACTGAATGGGAAGGAAAGTAGTGTTTGGGTTATGGGGTTACGCGTGAGCATAGGATCCTGGCTAAATCTGTAACTCAAAATTGATGATCGCCATATGTAGTAAACCATTACAAGTCAAAATCATAACTGGTTTTAAAAGCGCCCCTGTGCAGTAAAATATATGAAGCAAATACAGTTTATTTTACACTTCATTACGTATAATATTAAATCAGATTGAAAGAAAGGATTGATTAAATTGCAGAAGGGATATTAAAAAAAGTAAGGGAAGTCAATACTTTAATTTAGATTGATGAGTCTCTATAAACAATGCTAGCTGCAGCCTGTAAACAGTGACTCGAGTCCCTGGTATGGGGGTCAAGAGCAGGTTACCACAGTTGAGATCTTACAGCTTCAATACAATGTGATACGTTTACAGATGCAGGCATTTTTTAAAATGTAGGTTTATCAAAGTGAATGCAATTCGAGTTTTTTGAAAGGTTTATGTGAATTTTGCTTTCCTCTTTGTATAATAATGGAACAATCTTGCTCCTCGTTTTAAGTATCCGTGGTTGAGGCACTGATCCTTTGTCCTTTTGCAACATTCATCATCACTGTCAGGTGGCCTGTCTTTTTCACTATTGTGTACTCTGTGAAAATGCCTCTGCATGGCCCAGAAAACCCCTCCTCTTGAATCCATTGTCTCGTCCTGATCACACACACCAGTCCAACTGTCCACCTCCAGTATGTTTGCTGTTCCAGCATTCTTTCTCATGGTCAGATTCCTGCAATGTGGTTTGTTCTTGAAGTAATTTGTATTAAAATCTGTGTGTGACCTCTGGCATTTTTTTCTATCATTACCTTGTAAAGACTTTGTCTCCATTTTAAAGTGACCGTGGCGTTAGATATTGCCTTTACTACTGCTTTCGGTTATGGGTTACTTTTGGTTCATCTAATTTCAAATTTTATTATATGCCCTAACAAATTTACATGTTCTACTTTTAACCATCTATATATTTGGAATTTATGTATGTTATCGTAGAACAATGATCCTGCTGTGTTCTTTTTCCAGAAAACATTACATGTAATAGAGACAACTGCTCAAGTGTAACTGAGATATCAATACCAGAAATGTTTTTTTTAAAATAAGCATCCTTTTTGTAGGGAACCTCCCCGGTGTTTCCCAAGGCGTAGATAGAGGATGCAGCCAAATAAGAATGATTAAAGGGGGGGGGGGGGAAGAGAAATGGGAACCTAAATTTTGTGGTTCAATGAAATGCCTTTTTAAAAAGACTCCTGAAGGCATGGAGAGAGAGAGAGAGCTTTTGGGGTATGAATTCTAAAGAGCAGGTGCATAATGACTAAAAGATGAAAAATACGAGCCCGTTTATTTGTCTGGATTCAATATAGTACTTGTACTGAAAAGATTCCTAATACTTGTTCCCCATGCAATTTTGAGAGATTCCCTGATTGAGATAATGGCTGAGCAATTGTGTCTGCGTCTAATATTTCTGCTCCAGCTGTTTGTGGTGGGTGTTCGAAGAGGGATGATGCTGTTGCATTAACATGTCTTGCGCCACTTCTAGTCAGTCCTTCTGTGGGAGAGGAAAAAGATCTAGGAAGGGTTGATGTTTACCTTGTACAGGAAAGGAAAATCCACAGGATTTGTAATAGCCTATCTGCAATATGCCGTGCCCTATGTGAAAGTTATATCCCCCCCCCCCCCCCCCCCATTGTGTTCCGGTTTGCAGTGTGGAATATTGCATGGAGTATGTGTCAGAATTATCAACTGAGCACAACTATGTTAGGAGGTTGTTAGTTTGGACGCATTCATTTTGGCAGTCTGGTTAGAGATGCATGTGAAACATGGACTCACAGTCCAGTCTGCTTGTTCTGTGGTTCAGGTGACATTGTTTGAATAAGCAGGGAGTTTGACTGTTCTCTGGACCAGCATCCATCTCACAGGTCATACCTTTAAAAGGAATTTGTTCTTCAGGTGTGAATATTGTTGACTAGGCAATATTTATTGTCAATCCTAGTTGCTCTAGGCCTTCAGAAACCTCTGCAAGTGATTTGATGCAACTTGAATGGCTTGCTAGACCATACACAAAAGCAGACGAACAGGTCTATTCTAATAAATATGCTCCACATGATAATCCTCCTGCCATACTCCATATCACTGTATTAATAAAACCTTTTATTCCTCTCTTCCTTGCATTTATTCCCTTAAATATATCCTACAAAATGCTTCAACAACATTACTTTGAAGTTTACAGCATGGAAACAGTCCCTTCGGCCCAACTTTTCCATGCTGCCCAGTTTTTACCACTGAGCTAGTCCCATTTGGCCCATATTCATTTGTACCCATCTTACCCATATAACTGTCTAAATGCTTTTTAAAAGACAAAATTGTACTTGATCGTGAGTGCCACATTCTCACCACCAAGTAAGGCGTTTTCTTCTCAATTGCTCATTGCTTTACTTAGTAACTATTTCATATTTGTGGCTCCTAGCTTTGAACTTCCCTTCATGTAAAAACATCTTCTGTACCTAGCCTATCAAATACCTTCATAAGTTTAAATTTGACCAGGTCAACTCTTGTTCGTCTTCCTTTTTCCAAATAGAGTCCAAGCCTATTCGGTCTTTCCTGATAGTTGTACCTTTATGGCTTCATTCTTGTAAATCCTTTTATTTATAACCTTCTATAGGATCTCTATCATTTGCTTTATGGAGACCAGAAATGTGCTCTGTCTATAAATGCAGTCTAACCAAGATTTAATGCAAGTTTAACCTCTGTATCTGATTTATTTTCCTTCAGAAATGAAAGTAAGTGATTTGTTTGCATTTTATGATTTTGCAAGTCTGTGTTGCTAATTTAATGACTTTGGAGGACAGTTAAGAGCCAGCCATGTTGGTGTGGATCTGGAGTCACATACAAACCAGACTGGGTAAGGCAGCAGATTTACTTTTCTTTTTAATTAAAAAAAAAAAAAATGCTGATGAACCGGTTTTTAAAAGAAATTTAGAGTACCCAATTATTTTTTTTTCCCAGTTAAGGGGCAATTTAGTGTGGCCAATCCACCTTACTTGCACATCTTTGGGTTGTGGGGGTGAAACCCATGGGGACACTGGGAGAATTTGCAAACTCCATACGAACAGAAACCTGGAGCCGGGATCAAACCTGGGTCCTCAGTGCTGTAGGAAGCAGTGCTAACCACTGCGCCACCTTGCTGCCATAATCCAAAGCTTTGTGGATAATTTTACTGACACCAGCCTTGTCAAAAACTTAATTCAGATTCTCAAACTGCCATGGGTTGCATTTGAGATCAATTCTCTGGATTACAGGGCTGCACGGTGGCGCAGTGGTTAGCATTGCTGCCTCACGGTGCCGATGTCCCAGGTTCGATCCCGGCTCTGGGTCACTGTCCGTGTGGAGTTTGCACATTCTCCCCGTGTTTGCGTAGATTTTGCCCCCACAGCCCAAAGATGTGCAGGGTAGGTTGATTGGCCACTCTAAATTGCCCCTTAATTGGAAAAAATTAATTGGGTCCTCTAAATTTACATAAAAACAAAAATAAGAGGCACGCAATTAAAGAATTAAAAAATTAAAGCTAGGAGATGAGACAAGGTTGAGGAAAGTAGGGCACGTGTTCCACTCAGGACTGGACATGAAGACGAGAGGGGTGGTTGTGCTGGTGAATAAGTGGGTGGCTTTTGAGGTGGGGAGCATTGTGGCAGATTTGGTGGAAAGGTTTGTGATGGTAAGTGGGAAGCTGAGGGGATGCCGGTGGTTTTGGTGAATGTTTATGCCCCAAACTGGGAAGATGTGGAGTTTAAGAGATGGGTGCTGGGGAGGATGCCTGATGGGGGTGGACTTTAACACGGTCATTGAGCCAGGCTTGGAATGGTCGAGCCTGAGGTCGGCGCAGGTGTCAGTGGCGGCGAAGGGGTTGAAGGGGTTTATGGAGTACATGGTGTGGGGGTGGGGTGGGGAGGCGGCTGGGGGGTGGAACCATGGAGGTTTAGGAGTCCGAGAACAAAGGAGTTTAGTTTATTGGAAAAAATTAATTGTGTACTCTAAAATTAAAAAAAACAACTACTCTGGATTACTAGTCTAGTAACATAGCCACTACACTACTATAACCTCTAAAACATTGTATGTACCCTTACAGATGAATGGGGCACTCCTGTGTTTCTGGGATCTTACTGGAGTTGCTTGCACTGAAAAAAAAATCATAGTCTGCAGTCATTCCCGTACCAGCCTCCCCGAACAGGCGCCGGAATGTGGCTTCATTTGAAGCCTACTTGTGACAATAAGTGATTTTCATTTCATTTCATTTAACACCATGACCGTGGATTTTGTGGTCAGCAACTAGCTGCTCGTGTTCACTGTTGACCTCAAAGAAAGCTGCCCACAAAGACTGATAGTCACTGTGGTGTGGAATTCACCTTTCCTAATGTTAACCTGAGTCTGGTGCCAAACCAAGGGGATCTCCAGCAATAATGATTGAATCAAACAGCCAATTAGATTCTGGAATTCTCACCAAAAGCAGAAAAATCTTAACCCTTCAAAATATTTATGTTCAAGTTTATAGAATTTATCATCGTGGAATAAATTGACACAAAAATATAAAATTTTGTTTTCCAGGGTCAGATATGTTCTTCAGCAGTAGTTATAAGTTGGTACATAATTAAAAAAGCAAAGTTACACCTTATTAACAAGGAATAACTTTTTCAGGGGATTTCAACACCAACAAAGGGGATGTTCTTGTCAGTTCAGTAATTTCTGATTGATTTCCATCTGCAGGGACTTCAGTGCATCCTGTGGTGAAGCAGGGAATCATTGACAAAAACTTATGGATTTCTGTGTTTAACTCTGTCGGTGTGGATGTTTAAAAGTTGCTGTTAGTTTCAGAGTTACAATGACAGCAATTACTGATGGATCAGTGAAGATAGTGCCCATTATCAATACAAGTGTCCTGGCTACATGCTTTAGGATATTCTATATTGCAATCTCTGTTAAACAGACTGTCTGTTCTTGGAAATAGTCGGACTTATTTAAATGTACTCTTGTTATCTTGCTACTGAAGGTGGGGAGTGGTGATGTTTTCATCTGTTTGTAAACAATTTTTCAAAAACCATTGGACAGATTTCAACAAAATTTGGTACATGGTATAATTCAAGGAGTAATGATTTTAGTGAAGATCCGGATGTGTATCCTGGAGTTTTTTATTTATAGAATCTGTTAACATTGGGAGATGGGGTGAATTGACTATTTTGAAGCCTGTTGTGGGTTGTCTCAACTGTTGTGGTGAAATTTATCATTGCTGTCAAAATGTGAGCAGAGTTTTCAGAGCAGGTTGTTCAATTTGGATTGGCCAGAAGCTGCCTCGATGAGATGGAATCTCTTAATAAAAAGGTTTCTTGTTTTTAGCTTTGTAATTTTGCGACATCAACTAAGCAAGGCAAAGCCTCAAGGAAGAGTATGTAATTGTAATGTTGAGTTGGCACCCTGTGGTGCAGGTATGTGCTCCACTTAGTGTCCTCTTCACTTGTACAAAACTGTTTTGGGAATTTTTGCTAATAGCCTAGTAACTGTTGGAAAAAGATTGACTGCATATCTGCTTTCATGTGTTCTAGACTTTATATAATTACCAAGTTTCATTCTTTGAACCGTGGGCAGCATGGTAGCACAAATGGTTAGCACTGTGGCTTCACAGCGCCAGGGTCCCAGGTTCGATTCCCCGCTGGGTCACTGTCTATGCGGAGTCTGCACGTTCTCCCCGTGTCTGCGTGGATTTCCTCCACATGCTCTGATTTCTTCCCACAGTCCAAAGACGTGCAGATTAGGTGGATTGGCCATGCTAAATTGCCCTTAGTGTCCAAAAAGGTAAGGAGGGGTAATTTTGTTACGGGGATAGGGTGGAAGTGAGGGCCTAAGTGGGTTGGTGCAGACTCGATGGGCCGAATGGCCTCCTGCACTGTTTGTTCTATGAACCTGCAGAAGGAGGCCATTCGGCCCATTGAGTCTGCACCGACCCTCCGAAAGAGCAATCTACCTACTCCTCTGTCCTATTCCCATAACCCCAACTAACCTGCACATCTTTGACACTAAGGGACAATTAGTCATTGAAGGAATAATGTGGTGATGCCGGTATTGGACTGGGGTGGGCACAGTTAGAAGTCTTAAAACACCAGGTTAAAGCCCAACAGGTTTGTTTCGAATCACTAGCTTTCACAGCACTGCTCCTTCATCAGGTGAGTGAAGAGGTGGGCTCCACAAACACATATATAGACAAATTCAATGATGCAAGATGATATTTTGAATGCGAGTCTTTGCAGGTAATTAAGTCTTTACAGTCCAGTGCGACTGGAGAGAGGGATAATCGGGGTTAAAGAGGTGTCCCGAAGTGTGGTACATTGACGAGACCATGCAGATGCTGCGACAATGGATGGACGGACATCGCGCAACAATTGCCAGGCAGGAATGTTCCCTTCCAGTGGGGGAACACTTCAGCAGTCAAGGGCATTCAGCCTCTGATCTTTGGGTAAGCATTTTCCAAGGCATTGCATTCACACCTCTCCCACCCTGGCCTGGGCTTGCAAAATCTTACCAACTGTCCTGGCTTGAGACAATTCACACCTCTTTAACCTGTGATTATCCCTCTCTCCAGTCGCACCATCTTGACCTGTAAAGACTTTTTACCTGCAAAGACTCTCATTCAAAATATCATCTTGCATCATTGAATTGTCTATATATGTGTTTGCTGAACCCACCTCTTTATTCACCTAATGAAGGAGCTGTGCTCCGAAAGCTAGTGATTTGAAACAAACCTGTTGGACTTTAACCTGGTGTTGTAAGACTTCTTTATTTGAAGGAATAGATACCATATTAGATAGCTCCAAATAGATTTTGAGCTTATGAGTTTTGGGGCAACCTGTCACTTGAGCCTGGTGGTCACTGCATGCTAAGAGTATTATTTATGGTTGTTTGGGACCACAAATACAATGGCAAGCAATAATGATAGAATGCCCTACTTCTCTTTGTCATCCATCCCACAGGAAAAAGACATGGACATCTAGTTTTGAAGAGACGAGTGACTATTATGGAACATGTTGATGAGAAAAGTAGAACTGAAACCACATTTTCAAATTTGTTTCTTATTTGTTTCTGAAGGTATTGCGTCAATGCAGGAGCATGGTTCCATGAACACTAGTCACATTAGTAGTGTATTTCTATGGCGATCCTGGTGATGTGTTGCTGGCTATTCTATCATGGCTTCATTATGGACAAACATGATCCTCCCTATTCTGTCTATACATCTACTTTGTAGCATGAGTGATTATGAACAGGATCCTAGCCAGTTTTATTTCCCTCTTAGTATCCTGAATCCCAACTGGGACTGTTGAACTCCGTACAGACCAGTAGTTTGGAACCAGCTGCCTGTAGATTTAATGTAAAGTTTGGGATGTGCATTACAAACAGGAACATCTCTTCAAGAAATTTTGTCTGGCTACGCACTCCGCGCTAATTGATAGAAAAGTCTTAGTTGTTATGGTCATGCTAGTGAGGGAGAAGAGTCCAATAATTCCATAAAATGCCCCAAGTCCTTAAAATAGTGAATTAACCAAGTGGTCATAGAAGAATTGGGAGCGGCAACCGCATAATTCAAAAGACAAACTTTTGAGCAGGTTTTTATAGGTAGAGAGAAAGTTGTGAAGCAAAGATGTTTTGAGATGAATTTCTGAAGGGTAGGGACCTGGACAGCTGAATGCTTTGCCACCAAATCAGTGTGGTGGCAGGGGGCAGTGAGGATTGTGAAATGGAATGCATAGAATTTGGACGAAGAGCATAGGGCTGTTTGCAAGGCTGGAGGAGGTTCCTGAGATGGGTGCGGCAAATGGAGAAATTGGTCAATTAGAATGCGTCTGAATTTAGTATGCTGAGGGAGACCAGGTGCTATTGGATATTGTCAAGGCGTAGTGCCATAACTCTCTTTCTTCACCCCCTCCCCCATAGCCGTGTCCAATTTTAGTTCCCTGAATTCCTTGATTGATCCTGCCTCCACCACGCTTTCAGGCAGTGCATTCCAGATGCTGACTACTTGTGTGAAAAAAATCTTCCCTATAATGTCATTGCATCTTCAGCCAATTACCTTAAACTGTGACCTCTGTTTCACGATCCATCGCCGAATGGGAACAGATTCTCCCCATCTATTCTGTTCGGACTGCAAATGATTTTGAATTTCTCTCAAATTTCATCTCAACCGTCTCTTGAATGAGAACAGTCCCAACTTCTCATATACCTAACTGAAGTTCCTTATCCTGCAACCATTCTCTTCAATATTTTCTACACTCTTTCTAAAACCGTCACATCTTTCCTGACGTGTGGTGCCCAGAACTGGATGCAGTGCTCAGAACTGGATGCAGTGCTCCAGTTGAGGCCAAACCAGTGATTTATAGACGTTTAATGTAACTTCTTTGTGTTCTATTCTATGCCACTTTGATAAAGCTCATGCTTTATTAACCACTCTCTGAACCTTCCTGCCACCTTCAATGATTTATACACATATGCACCAAGATCATTCTGCTCCTGCAACCTCTTTAGAATTGTACGCTTTATTTTATATAATCTCTCACCTTGCGACCAAAATGAAACATTTTACACATCCTTTAAATTTTATCCACCTTGTCCATCAGCTTCTACATTAAGTTCTACGTTAACGTCCTCATGGCACACAATACTTGCAAGCTTTGTATCATTTGCAAATTTTGAATTTGTGCCCTGTACACCAAAGTCTAGGTCATTAATATAGATCTGGAAGGGCCGAGCGGTGCAGTGGTTAGCACCGCTTCCTCACCGCGTTGACGACCTGGGTTCGATCCCGGTCCTGGGTCACTGTTGTGTAGAGTTTGCACATTCTCCCTGTGTCTGCGTGGGTCTCACCACCCACAACCCAAAGATGTGCAGGGTAGGTGGACTGGACATGCTAAATTGCCCTTAGTTGGATAGAAAAAGAATTGGGTACTCCAAATTTTTTTTTAAAAAAGGAAGAGCAGGGGTCTAAAAGCAATCCCTGGGGCACTCCATTATAAACCTTCCTCCATTCTGTGCACCACTATTCAATTCCAGTCACTCAACCAGTTTCGTATCAACTTTGCTGCAGTCCCTTTAACTTTGCTCGCAAGCCTGTTGTGCAGCACTTTATCAAACTCCTTTTGGAAGTTCATGTACACCACATCAATAGCATTACCCTCATCAACCCTCTCTGTTACCTCATCAAAAGTTAGTTAAACATGATTTGCCCTTCAATCCAAGTTGGCATTCCCGATTTAACCTGCCTTTGCCCAAGTGATTATCATCGTTGCCTTAAATGATCGCTTCTAAAACTTGCTTGGCTTAGGGGCGTAACAGATATAGAGGTCTGTCATTTTACTGATGGATAAGATGTGAGGTTTTCCACCTGGCTTTTGATTATCAAAGGGTTTGCACCATTGTAATTAATCTTGGTGATACTGAGTTGAGACCAAGAAATTAGGGCGGAATTCTCCCAAGCTTCGATGGCAGGTGGGAGAATATGGCAGGAGGCCCAGAAATCGGTTTCACGCTGGTGTGAATTGGCTGGTGCCCACCATGGAGGATCGGAATACCCACCAGAGGGTGTGTGAACATCAGTTATATCCCGTCAATAGGATGCAGGTGAAGGCCCAACTACCCACACTTGTACATAGCGCACAGATGTCTGAACTCATCTGAATAATACCTGGGACTGTCTCTGGAGCACAGGATGGAGGCCTCTCCCAACCCTGGACCCTTGTACACCACAGCTGGGGGATGGGGGGGGGGGGGGGGGGGGGGGGGCAGCGGCAGCATCTGATGGTGGACCTTCCAGATCAGTCATCCCGGAGGGGCCTATCTTCCAACTTGAAATGTTCCTGGAGATCCATCTTCGTTCGCGGGCTGTCCCCATTTATTTTCAATAGTGGGTCAGTGATGTTGGGCACAGTTTAAATATGGCAGACAGGCACGACGGTGGACTACACACCATCCAGGCCTGCTCCACCGCTGAACATGGTGTGAAACACACAAGTGTATAATTAATTGGGTTGAAGCCGAAAGATTTGGCAGGTTTTCTCGTTGGCCTCGCAGCAGAAAACACTCCATATTCCTGTCACTTAGTCTTAAAATGGGAGAATTCTATCCATAGTTTTTTTTTTTTTTGCTGCATAGGATGTTGAAATAAATGCTGAGTGAAATGAGTTTGATATGAAAGGATATTCTTAAGTATTGCTCTAAATTTGATTTATGACTTTGTTTTAAGAAAAACTGGAATTGTATTAATTTTCTTTTGCATCCGCTGGTTGTCTGACCTGCATAGCCACACTTCATTAATGCATACTATTTTCTCAATGGGAGAAAACTCACTTACTTAGTCCACAAAATGTAGGCTGACTAGAGCTGAGGTTTGGGGATACCAACTATTTAAAGGATTAATTCTTGAAATGTAATTTATTATAATCATGCAATTATAGAGTCATTACTCATTGGTTTGTAAGAAAGAACATTGGAATCATATGGATGTAATTCTATGTCTAACCCTCCAATTCCCATTAATGAACCGTGGCGGCCGGGGAGCAACCCTGCAGTATTCTGACCCCTGCTTAGTTTAGGTTTTTGATCCATTAGCCACAGATGATTGACTTTATTCTAACTCCCTAAGTTGACAGTACCCACTTGAATCTGACTTTATCCTGCCAGGACCAGCTTTATTTATCTTCCTTCCTCAGCAGAAAGTCAATCATCAGCCATTGGCAACTGCTTGCTGAACAGCAGACACTAGGACTTGTTCCTGAGCAACATGAGCAGTAATGTGAGTGTATTGTCACCACCTTCCTCACTACATCATGGACCCATGCAATGGTGATTTTGCCAATTGTGGGTGTGTAACTTGAATGACCAACTGCTTGCCTCACTAAAACCAATCCTAGTAGGTCTGCGACCACCATTCAAAGTTTGAATTTCTTTGTCCATTGTAAGACTTGTATCTTGCCTTCAGAATGATGGAAGAACCAAGGCAAGATAACTTATGATCTGCCAGCCACTTTGTACTGGACTTTGCCATCTAGAATATTATGTAACCGGTTTACTTATTAATGAGGCATGCAATGTTTAATTCATTAAAACACATGCAAATAATTCATAGGTAGTGTAAAGAATGCTGTTCCAGCCTTTTACTGGCTACAAAATACAGAATAGGTATCTTATTTCCCCTCCAGTTCCATCGAACATGTGAGGCCGCAAGTGAGAGCCAGCTTGGCCTTTTGAGATTTGCCCACAGCGCGAACAGTTTAGTCAGATACAGGAGGCTTGCCTTTCCATCATGCTGTGGTTTAAAAGCTGGCTTTATGTGGGCATAATTTGAATTATACTTTTTTTTTTTCAAAAAACAATTGTCAGTGACTTTCAAACTTTTCTATGTGCGGGGCCCCTGCAGATATTAACAAATTGTTAAGGACCTGTCTGCAAAAATAAAACAAACCAACAAACAATTATTTCCCAAAGGGAAACCATGCCATTACTAAAGAGCCATGATGTGGAGGTGCCGGCATTGGACTGGGGTGAGCACAGTAAGAAGTCTTACAACACCAGGTTAAAGTCCAACAGGTTTGTTTCAATGTCACTAGCTTTCGGAGCGCTGCTCCTTCCTCGGGTGAAGAAGCTCCTGAGGAAGGAGCAGCGCTCCGAAAGCTAGTGACATCGAAACAAACCTGTTGGACTTTAACCTGGTGTTGTAAGACTTCTTGCATTACAAATAAAATATTTCTTCTTTAGTAATCAACAGAAGTATTATCAAATACCTAATATATTGTGTATTATATTCTATCCAAGTGCTATATAGGAGCATTTTAAAACAAAATATGACACTGAGCCACATGCAATATTAGGTCAGATGATCAAAAGCTTGATCAATGAGGTAGATTTTAAGGAATGTCTTAAAGGAGGAAAGCGCGGCAGAGAGTTATATGGCAGGAATTCCAGAGCTTGGGGCCTAGGCAACTGAAGGCACGGCAACCAATGGTCGAGTTATTAAAATTGAAGATGTTCACGAGGTTGGAATTAGGTGAACAGAGATACTGGGGAGGGTTGTGTGGCTTGAAAAGATTAGAGATGGGGATGGGTGAGGCCATAGACGGATTTAAAAGCTTGGATGAGAATTTTAAAATCCAGACATTGCTTCAGTGCAAGCCAACATGGTAATGGGTGGGTGATCAGGACTCTGTGTGAATTAAGACAGAGGCAGTAGAGAGTTTTGGATGAACCAGTTTTATAAGGACCGGAGAATGTGCTGGACCAGCGAGGAGTATGTTAGGTTGCAAAGTCATGAATGAGAGTAGGGGCAGCAGATGTACTTAGACTGAGGAAGTTGTATAATGTTACTGAGGTGGAAATAGGCGGTCTTCGTGATGGAGTGAATATATGGTCTGCAGCTTATCCTGGGCTCCAGTACGACACAGGTTGTTCAGTCCCCGACTGTTGCCAGGGATAGGGATAGAATCAGTAGTTGGGGAAAGGAGTTTGAAGAGGGGCTGCTTCAATCTTTCAAATATTTAATTGTAGGGAATTTGTGGTCATTCAGTGCTGGATATTAGATGAGCAGTCTGACAATTTATCAACAGAGGAGTTAAGAAAGTTAGAACTGGGTGTCATCAGCATGCTGCAAAATAGCACTGTGCTTTTGGATGATGTCACTGAGGGGGGAAGCATGTGGATGAAAAATTGGAGGGAGTTTTACATTAATAGGGATGCCCTTGTAGCAAGTGGTAATTTGCCCTCATTGCATTTTGTTCAGTGCTTTTGCAGCATGGTGTTGGCAGGAAATGTTTTCACTTTTATCCTGTTTCCTTTCCTGAAGATCGCTTGTCCTTGGTCTTCGGTATCCTATTAAGTGGCTCTTCTCAATGGGTGTTGTCAAACTGTTACCGCAGAGCGATCACTGTTGAGAACAATCATGGGTTTATCAGACATCAACTCGCGTGTTCTTCTCAGCAAGGGTCTCTGGATGGGGTGAGTATTTAGATTGATGGCTAGTTTCCGCCTTCTTGCCTTGCTCTCTTTACCCAAACTTCCGAAGCTACAGGGTACTGAAGTCATTGTAGCATTCCTAATGTAGGTACCGTGACAAAGCTCGTCTTGAACCAGACCCAGGATCTTGTCAACTTGGCTTAATATGACACTCGGCAGCACCTTGGAATAAAATATGATTTTATGAACTATATTGCAGCTGTAGAATATAACTGAATCCTGGAAATACTTAATACTGAAAATTTTCAGTATAAGTGCTGATTAGTGGTTGAAATGCACAGAGCAGGATGAAAACAAAATTGTGTTTTTTAAATATGTGACACATGTGACCATTCTCCCTAGTTGACAAACAAGTGTAGCAGGTTCTGTACCTTGCACCACATGTTCACAGTGGGAAATCATTGCGATTGTCAAACTTTTGATGAACAATTCTGAAATCTGTTTTAACCCTGGAATGATGTGAGCCTTTGTTCTGGATTAGCAGATGTGTAATGATGCACTTTCACAGACTAAAAGGCATTTATTAATGAGAAGAACTGTACACCAGCCACACGGCTGCTCCTAGTCCCCTACATGTCTTCTGCCAAACTGAACTCCACCTCATGAGCTAATTACCCACTGTCACTCCCACTTGGTCCACCAAGCCAGGTGGCCCGTACTCTGCTGTGTTACTCTTAATGGACAATCACCACACGATGCAAGTGGGCAGATCTACATTGCAGACTTCAACAAGGCCTGTTCAGCATGCTGTTAATATGATTTAGGAAAATTGCATTTCATGCAGTACATTAATTTTGTGTAAATATGTTAGTACTACATAAGTTCCTTCCACCAAAGTGGTACATCAGTAATCTACATTATATTTTACTATGTTGCTGTAAAGCTCAATATTTGTCTTTCTAGGAACTATTCAAGCTTGAAAGTACAATTTGTATAATCAGTTTACATGTAATAGTACCTTTAAAAAATGGGTGATGTCAGAGTGTGGGTGGAGCTGCGCTGTCTGTCAGCTTTTTACTTTCATTTTAGGCTGTTTGCTGCAGGGTGTGTTTTAGTTTTGTTTACAGTGTTGGAGCTGAAGCCAGACCAAGCAGGTGTACTGCTGTTCTCTCTGCCATCAAAAGACTATCTCTTGATCATTTGGTGAATTCAGAATTTAAAATGTTCTCAGTAGTGAATATAAACCTTAATTGCTTCTGTTAAAAGGTGTTTCTTTTGTCTTCTGGATGTTGTTTGGGAGGTTATTAAGGATTGCTTAGTGTTGTATTCTTTGGGGGTTGTATTTGAATTGATGGTTGCTAAGATGTTCACTTATGTTTTAAAAAGGTTTACTTCATAGAACATAACAGCGCAGTCAGTTCATAGAATAAACAATGTTTTGCATTAAAAAATACTTTTCCATTTCTGCTGTACCACACCTGTAGAGTGAGCCGTGTGCTCCCCATACCACAATCTAGCAAAAGTTGTGGGTCAGGTGAACTCCATGATACACTTTGGGGGTTCTCTAAACCCTAGCCTATAACAAATTGGGGGCTCGAGGGGGATAAAAGTCTTATCTATTGGATTGGCTTAGTGAACTTAAAGACAGTGAGGGGTGAGCATATTGTGGTTGCTTGTCAGGTGTGGTATTCTAGTTTAAGTGGGGAGTGTGTTGAGGACAATGGCTCTTTCAGAGGCTCTGAAATTTTTTGGGGCGGAGATGGTCACGGACAGAGACTAAAAGCAGACTGTTAGATTTGGCAAAAACATTGCAGTTGACATTATCTGACAAAATGCGAAAAGATGAGGTAATTATGGCGATGGCTAAGCATTTAAAGTTGCCTGAGATAGAGTTTGACTCATTGGAAATGGCAAAAATTCAGTTACAAATTAAACAAATGGAACATGAGAAAGAATTAAAGCAACTTGAATACGAAAGAGAGGAAAAAGAAAACGAGAGAGAAGAAAGGAGAAAAGAACGAATAGCCCTAGCAGACCAAAAAGAAAGAAAGGGAGATACAGATCACGGAAAAAGATAAAGAGAGAGCGTTTGAACTTCAGAAAATGGCCATGAAAAATGACAGTCAGTTAAAATTGGCAGACATAAAGGGAAACGTACAGTTGGATGATACTGATGAGGATAGTGAGAAAGAGCGACAAAGTCGAAGGCTTGGTGGGAATCTATTTAAATATGTCCAAGCATTGCCAAGGTTTGACGAGAAGGAGGTGGAAGCCTTTTTCATTTCATTTGAGAAGGTGGTTAAACAAATGAAATGGCCACAGGATATGTGGGTATTACTGATTGAAACAAAGCTGATAGGTAGGGCTAGTGAAGTGTTTGCATCACTACCGGAGGAGGTATCTGGAACGTATGAGGAGGTGAAAAAATCCGTCTTAGGTGCATATAAACTAGTGCCTGAAGCCGACAGACAAAAGTTTAGAAATTTAAGGAAAGAATTTGGTCAAACATACAAGGAGTTTGAAAGGCACAAACAGAGTAATTTTGATAGGGTGGATAAGGGCTTTGAAAATAGACCAAACGTATGAAGCTCTCAGAAATTATGCTTTTGGTGTTTTAAAAATTCAATTCCTGATGTAGTGAAAACTCTTGTGGAAGAGCAGAGGGTTAAAACTGCGAGGTTAGCAGCACAAATGGCAGATGATTATGAATTAGTTCATAAATCAAAGCTTGGTTTCCGACATCAGTTTCAGCCGGTGAGGGATAGAAACTGGGGACATGAGAAATACTCAAGTGGTAAAGGTGATCTGATGGGAGATAATGAGAGTGTACCTCAGATTAAAAAGGAAATCCAGGAGGGCGGAAGAGACATAAAGTCACTGGAATAAACTAGGCCATATTGTAGTAATCTGGGAGGCCAAGTCCCGATTACAAAATGGACACTTGCAAAGACTGCAGGGAAAATTGGACAATGCTGAGAAACCAGCATGTGCAAGCTCTGTCTGTTGATAGAACCGTAAACGCTCAGACAGGACAGAAACTACCAAACGATTTACATACTAATGAGCCATCTCCGGGGACCAAAGGGAAACATTTACATACACAATGTTAGGACAGACTCCCCGGCGCCAGAAGAAGCTAAAGCAAAGCTGACTGACAGTCACCAGGACACGCCCAGCGATCAGGGAATCACCCCTCTATTGGAGGAAAATCGATACCGATGATTGGGAAAGACCCAATTAGTTGAGGTCAAGTTCAAGGCCCGCCCAAAAGAGCGCGAAGGCTTCTGCAGTATAAGAGGTATCACCCAAGGGAGAATCTTTCTCCTTTGGCTCTCCGCGAAGAGAGAGACCAACCTAGCAACTACAGCAGACCAAGTAAGTTCCAAGTCAACGCATGCTACGAGATAGACGCTCCTAGTTGCTACCCTGTAAACAACCAAACCCAGCAGCCTCAGAACCGAGCAACGGCCATTGTTCCTCTGACTGAGTGGGCGCCCGAAGCTAAGTATAGGCCTTAGTAATAGTGGTAGTTTAGTTTGTCGAGTTTATGCATGAGTAGATTTGATTGTGTGTAAATAAATGAACATTGCTTTTGAACTTACTAACTGGTGTATTGAGTCATTGATCAGTATTCGGTTCTGAGCCTTGTGGCGGTGTCAAAATATACCTGGCGACTCTTGAGCAAATGTGATTAAATAGAGCCAAATTAAGAGCCAACCAAAAGTTAGCAACGATATAAAGTCACAGTGATGGTGGTTGAAGAAAAGCACTGGGAAGGCTGATGTGGTAAAACAGGATAAGACAGTGGGGTTTGTGAAAGTGGTAAAGGAAAGCCCAAGTGAAGCGAAGGAGGTGCAAAAGATTGTACAGCCTGATCGAGAGGTGATTGATAGGAAGGTGCCAGATCTCTTTAAAGAATTTACTTGTGTGAGTAAAGTTTACTCGTGTCTCAGGAGGAGCAGGTAAAGAAGTCACAATTTTAAGAGATACGGGAGCTAGTCAATCTTTAATGGTAAGAGATGAGGAGTTATGTAGTTTGGGAAGAATGTTGCCAGAAAAGGTGGTAATATGTGGACTTCAGGGTGAGAGGAGTAGTGTTCAATTATATAAGGTAAGGTTGGAAAGTCCAGTGAAGAGTGGTGAAGTGGTAGTAGAAGTAATAGAGAAACTATATTATCCAGGAATACAGTTTATCTTGGGTAATGATATAGCTGGCTCGCAGGTGGGAGTGATGCCTACTGTGGTTGATAAGCCAGTGGAAAATCAGACAACTGAAGTGTTGAAGGACGAATATCCTGGGATTTGTGTAGTGACAAGGTCGCAAAATCACAGGTTAAGACAAGAGGAGAAATCAGGGAGTGAAGACAAAGGGGAAGTGCAATGATCAGAAAATTTTTTTGATGAGATAGTTTCATAGAATTTACAGTGCAGAAGGAGGCCATTTGGCCCATCGAGTCTGCACCGGCTCTTGGAAAGAGCACCCCACCCAAGGTCGACACCTCCACCCTATCCCCATAACCCAGTAACCCTACCCAACACTAGGGCAATTTTGGACACTAAGGGCAATTTATCATGCCCAATCCACTTAACCTGCACATCTTTGGACTGTGGGAGGAAACCGGAGCACCCGGAGAAAACCCACGCACACACGGGGAGGATGTGCAGACTCCGCACAGACAGTGACCCAAGCTGGAATCAAACCTGGGACCCTGGTGCTGTGAAGCAATTGTGCTATCCACAATGCTACCGTGCTGCCCATGAGATGGTTGGAAAAGAACAGGTGGAGAATGAGGCAGATATTTTTAGTTCGGGAAAATTGGTGGAGTTACACAGAAAGATGTAGAAATAAAACGGATATCAGAAAGCCTACACGGAAGAGGAATCTGAGTGTATACCAGAGTGTTATTACCGTAAAAGTGATGTCTTGATGAGAAAATGGAGACCTTTACATATGCAGGCGGATGAAAAGTGGGCAGAAGTTCATCAAGTAGTATTGCCGGTATGGTATAGAAAGGAGGTGTTACGAGTTGCACATGAGGTACCAGTGGGAGGTCATTTGGGAATAAGGAAAACTTGAGCTTTAATCCAGAAACATTTTTATTGGTCTGGAGTACATAACGATGTAGTTAAATTTTGTCAATCATGTCACACATGTCAAGTGATAGGGAAACCTCAAGCAGTGATAAAACCAGCACCCTTAATACCCATTCCAGCATTTGAGGAACCTTTTACAAGGGTCATAATTGATTGCGTAGGACCGCTTCGTAAAACGAAAAGTGGGAATCAATATCTTTTGACTATAATGGATCTGTCTACTAGGTTTCCAGAGGTCATTCCAGTATGTAATATTACAGCTAAAAAGATTGCGGAGGAGTTACTTAAATTCTTTACTAGATATGGACTATCCACAGAAATACAATCAGATCAAGGATCAAATTTTACCTCTAGGTTATTCAAAGAAGTTATGGATAGCTTCGACATAAAACAATTTATTATTTAAAAAAAATATATATATTTTATTCAAGATTTTTTGGCCAAACATAACAATACGTAGTGTTTCTTTTACACAACAATAAAGCAATATAAATAACAGTGGCCAGTTTTAAACTAATAAATAAATAATATATAAACCGAAACAAAAACAAAACTAAATGGCAACTGCCTTGTCAAAAATAAATACTTTGTTAAAAATTTCTGTATTGTTAGTGTTGCGTTTGCTTTGTAAGAGGGGAAAAATTGTTGTTTGGGGAAAAAAATTTCAATAAAACATATGTAAAAAAATAAATAAATAAATACTCTCAAAGATACAATCCAACAGTCCAATATACAATTACCTATAACAAATGCCTATACATATACAATAATATCCCTGAGAGTCCGTCCGATTCCTTCCCCCTGGTTTGCTGCTGTTATATTCTTCTTTTCCATTCCCTCTATCTTTCTGTGAGGTAGTCGACGAACGATTGCCACTGCCTGGTGAACCCTTGAGCCGAACCCCTTAATACAAACTTAATCTGTTCTAACTTTATAAACCCTGCCATGTCGTTTATCCAGGTCTCCACACCCGGGGGTTTGGCTTCCTTCCACATTAACAATATCCTGCGCCGGGCTACTAGGGACGCAAGGGCCAAAACATCAGCCTCTCTCGCCTCCTGCACTCCCGGCTCTTCTGCAACCCCAAATATAGCCAACCCCCAGCTTGGTTCGACCTGGACCCCCACCACCTTCGAAAGCACCTTTGCCACCCCTACCCAGAACCCCTGTAGTGCCGGGCATGACCAGAACATGTGGGTGTGATTCGCTGGGCTTCTCGAGCATCTCACACACCTATCCTCTACCCCCAAAAATTTACTAAGCCGTGCTCCAGTCATATGCGCCCTGTGTAACACCTTAAATTGTATCAGGCTTAGCCTGGCACACGAGGACGATGAGTTTACCCTACGTAGGGCATCAGCCCACAGCCCCTCCTCAATCTCCTCCCCCAGCTGCTCTTCCCATTTCCCTTTCAGCTCATCTACCATGATCTCCCCCTCGTCCCTCATTTCCCTATATATGTCCGACACCTTACCATCCCCCACCCATGTCTCTGAGATCACTCTATCCTGCACCTCCTGCGTCGGGAGCTGTGGGAATTCCCTCACCTGTTGCCTCGCAAAAGCCCTCAGTTGCATATACCGAAATGCATTCCCTTGGGGCAACCCATATTTTTCCGTCAGTGCTCCCAGACTCGCAAACGTCCCATCTACGAACAGATCTTTCAATTGTACTACCCCAGCTCTTTGCCATGCTCCAAATCCCCCATCCATTCTCCCCGGAACAAACCTATGGTTATTTCTTATCGGGGACCGCACCAAGGCTCCCGTCCTTCCCCTATGCCGTCTCCACTGCTCCCAAATTTTTAATGTAGCCGCCACCACCGGGCTTGTGGTGTATTTCTTCGGTGAGAACGGCAACGGTGCCACCACCATTGCTTGTAGGCTAGTCCCCCTGCAGGACGCCCTCTCCAATCTCTTCCACGCCGCTCCCTCCCCCTCTCCCATCCACTTACACACCATTGAAATATTGGCGGCCCAGTAGTACTCACTTAGGCTCGGTAGTGCCAGCCCCCCACTGTCCCTACTACGCTGCAAAAATCCCCTCCTCGCTCTCTGGGTCTTCCCAGCCCACACAATACTCATAATACTCTTCTCGATTCTTTTGAAAAAAGCCTTCGTGACCACCACCGGGAGGCACTGAAACACAAAAAGGAATCTCGGGAGGACCACCATTTTAACCGCCTGCACCCTACCTGCCAGTGACAGGGACACCATGTCCCATCTCTTAAAGTCCTCCTCCATCTGTTCCACCAACCGCGTTAAATTAAGCCTATGTAATGTACCCCAATTCTTGGCTATCTGGACCCCCAAGTACTGGAAGTCCCTTGTTACCTTCCTCAACGGTAAATCCTCTATTTCTCTGCTCTGCTCCCCTGGATGCACCACAAACAACTCACTTTTCCCCATGTTCAGTTTATACCCTGAAAAATCCCCAAACTCCCCAAGTATCCACATTATCTCTGGCATCCCCTCCGCTGGGTCCGCCACATATAGCAACAAATCATCCGCATACAGAGATACCCGGTGTTCTTCTCCTCCCCTGAGTGCTCCCCTCCACTTCCTGGAACCCCTCAATGCTATGGCCAGGGGTTCAATCGCCAGTGCAAACAATAACGGGGACAGAGGACATCCCTGCCTCGTCCCTCTATGGAGCCGAAAATAATCAGACCCCCGTCCATTCGTGACCACGCTCGCCATCGGGGCCCTATACAGCAACTGTACCCATCTGATATACCCATCTCCAAAGCCAAATCTCCTCCGCACCTCCCACAAATAATCCCACTCCACTCTATCAAATGCTTTCTCGGCATCCATCGCCTATCTCCGCTTCCCCCTCTGGTGGGGGCATCATCATTACCCCTAGCAGCCTCCGTATGTTTGTATTCAGCTGTCTCCCCTTCACAAACCCAGTTTGGTCCTCGTGAACCACCCCCGGGACACACTCCTCTATCCTCGTTGCCATTACCTTGGCCAGAATCTTAGCGTCCACATTCAGGAGGGAAATGGGCCTATAGGACCCGCATTGCAGCGGGTCTTTTTCCTTCATTAGGAGGAGCGATATCGTTGCCTCTGACATAGTCGGGGGCAGCTGCCCCCTTTCCCTCGCCTCATTGAAGGTTCTCATCAGTAGCGGGGCCAGCAAATCCATATATTTCCTATAGAATTCAACTGGGAATCCGTCTGGTCCCGGGGCCTTCCCCTCCTGCATGCTCCCAATCCCTTTCACTACTTCCTCCGTCTCAATCTGTGCTCCCAGTCCCACCCTCTCCTGCTCCTCCACCTTAGGAAATTCCAGCTGATCCAGAAAGCACATGATTCTCTCCTTCCCATCCGGGGGCTGAGCTTCATATAATCTTTCGTAAAATGCCTTGAACACTCCATTCACACTCTCCGCTCCCCGCTCCATCTCTCCCTCATCATCTCTCACCCTCCATATCTCCCTCGCTGCTCCCCTTTTCCTCAGTTGGTGGGCCAGCAACCTGCTCGCCTTCTCCCCATATTCGTACTGTACACCCTGTGCCTTCCTCCATTGTGCCTCTGCTTTACCCGTAGTCAACAAGTCAAATTCTACATGTAGCCTTTGCCTTTCCCTGTACAGTCCCTCCTCCGGTGCCTCCGCATATTGCCTGTCCACCTTCAGAAGTTCTTTCAACAACCGCTCCCTTTCCCTACCCTCCTGCTTTCCTTTATGTGCCCTAATAGATATCAGCTCCCCTCTAACCACTGCCTTCAGCGCCTCCCAGACCACTCCCACCTGAACCTCCCCATTATCATTAAGTTCCAAGTACCTTTCAATACACCCCCTCACCCTTAAACACCCCCCCCCCCCCCCCCCTCATCTGCCAATAATCCCATGTCCATTCTCCAGGGTGGATGCTGTTGTTTTTCCTCCCCTATCTCCAGGTCCACCCAATGTGGAGCGTGATCCGAAATAGCTATAGCCGTGTACTCCGTCCCCGTCACCTTCGGGATCAGTGCCCTTCCCAAAACAAAAAAGTCTATTCGTGAATAAACTTTGTGGACATAGGAGAAAAACGAAAACTCCTTACTCCTAGGTCTACTAAATCTCCAGGGGTCTACTCCTCCCATCTGCTCCATAAAGTCCTTAAGCACCCTAGCTACAGCCGGCCTCCTTCCGTCCTGGACCTCGATCTGTCCAGCACCGTATTAAAATCTCCACCCATTACCAACTTCCCCACCTCTAGGTCCGGGATACGTCCTAACATACGCCTCATAAAGTTGGCATCATCCCAGTTCGGGGCATATACGTTCACTAAGACCACCGCCTCCCCTTGCAATTTGCCACTCCCCATCACGTATCTGCCCCCACTATCCGCCACTTTGGTCTTTGCCTCAAACATTACCCGCTTCCCCACTAGTATAGCCACCCCCCTGTTTTTTGCATCTAGCCCCGAATGAAACACCTGCCCCACCCATCCTTTGCGTAGTCTGACCTGGTCTATCAGTTTCAGATGCGTCTCATGGAGCATAACCACATCTGCCTTAAGTTTCTTTAGGTGTGCGAGTACCCGTGCCCCCTTAATCGGCCCGTTCTGCCCTCTCACATTCCACGTGATCACCCGGGTTGGGGGGCTCTTTACCCCCCCCTTTGTCGACTAGCCATCTCCTTTTTCAATCCAGCGCCTCACACGGTTCCCACGTAGCCGTATCTCCCCCCCAATGGCGCCCTCCCGCCCCGACCACCCCACCCCATACCAGCTCCCCCTTCTCCCAGCAGGCAGCAACCCAGTTTAACCCCCCCCCCCCTCCCCTGCTAGATCCCTCACTAGCGTAATTGCACCCCCCATGTTGCTCCCAGAAGTCAGCAAACTCTGGCCGACCTCGGCTTCCCCCCCGTGACCTCGGCAAAAGTCTGTTCCACCGGGAGCTGCCGAAACGTGCGACTTAGCTGGTCATCGCCGCACCCGGAAGTCCACATAAAACAATTTAAATCAACTGCGTACCATCCAGAATTGCAGGGAGCGTTACAAAGATGGCATCGGACATTAAAGACAATGTTGAGGGCTTATTATTAATATTATCCAGATGATTGGGATAAAGGAATTCCATTCGTACTGTTTGCAATTAGGGATGCACCTAATGAGTCAACCAAATTTAGTCCTTTTGAACTAATTTTTGGTCATGAGGTAAGAGGACCACTTAAATTGATTAAGGAAAAATTGGTGAGTGAGAAATCGGAAATCACATTATTGGAATACGTGTCAAATTTTTGGGAATGATTAAATAGAGCAGGTGAATTGGCTAGACCTCATTTAAAAGTTGCACAAAATGTGATGAAACGGGTAGCGGACAAGAAATCCAAAGCCTGTAGTTTTGCTAGTGGAGATAAAGTTTTAATATTGTTACCACTGGTAGGTGAACCTTTAAAAGCTAGGTTTTGTGGACCTTATCAGATTGAAAGGAAATTAAGTGAGGTGAACTTTGGGGTTTAAAAACGCTGGTTAGAAGGAAAACTCACCGAGTGTGTCATGAGAATATGCTTAAAAGGTACTTTGAAAGGGAAGGAGAGAAAAAGGAGGAGGTTTTAATGATTCGAACTCAAAGTGACGAACCAAATCCAGATGACTGTGAATTTGACATACCTCAAATTAAATTGGAAAACGAGGATGTTTTTAACAATTGGGATAAATTGTTGAGTTACCTTCCAGAGGAAAAATGGACTGACCTGAAAGAGTTACTGATATCACATGGGCAAGTTAGTAGAGATAAATTGGGAAGTACTAAAATGGCGATACATGATGTAGATGTGGGAAATGCTGTTTAAATCAAACAACATCCACGTAGACTTAATCCTTAAAAATTGGCGCAGGCTAACAAAGAGATTGAGAGTATGCTTAAAAATGGCATAATTGAAGTGGGTTGCAGCCAATGGAGCTCACCCATAGTGATGGTGCCTAAACCAGACGGTACCCAACGGTTGTGTGTGGACTATAGAAAGGTTAATGCAGTCACAAGAACGGAATCTTATCCCATCCCACGTTTGGAGGATTGCATTGAGAAAGTGGGACAATCTGCTTTTATTTCTAAACTCGATTTACTTAACGGTTACTGGCAGGTACCTTTATCCGAAAGAGCAAAGGAGATTTCAGCTTTTGTGACTCCAGATGGTATATACCAATTCAAAGTTATTAAGGATTACTTGGTGTTGTATTCTTTGGGGGTTGTGTTTGAATTGATGGTTGCTGAGAGTTCATACAATAAACATTGTTTTGCTTTAAAAAAAATATTTTTCCATTTCTGCTGCACCACACCTGTAGAGTGGGGCCGTGTGCTCCCCATATCACAATCTATTAAAAATTGTGGGTCAGGTGAACTCCATGATACATTTTGGGGTTCTCTAAACCCTGGCCCATAACAGTTGTATCACTGGATGTGTTTCATAGTATGAAAATTATAGACCAAAATTCCAATCGCTTAAAATGCAGTGATAGTACTTGTATGCATGTGTTTCCTTAACTTTTCAAAAATGGAGACGTTTCTACAAGTGCAGTTCACACTTGCGTTGACTTCCGTATTGTCATTTAAAGATGACTGGCCCAGATTTACTTGATGTGAATGTTGGTTTGATTCAGTATAGTAATCAATCATGTTCAGAAGATAGTGGGACCTTTTATTATAGTATTTGAATAGTTCAGATTTAAAAAAAAAAAAAAAAAAAAAAATGTTTTTATTCAAGATTTTCCCATAATTTTTTACAAAACACTACAATTGAAAATATAATGCAAAGAAAGCAAAACACTGTGCCAACAAAACAACTTAACCCCCTGACCAACTAACAATTTAATAAACAAAAACAAAGCAAAGTAGGGCACCCGCCCCTTACAAATAAAATGAGAGATCCCCCCCCAGGTTTCTGCTGCTGCTGACCGACCTTCCTCTAACGCTCTGCGAGAAAGTCTAGGAACGGGTGCCACCGCCTGGAGAACCCCTGCTCCGACCCTCATAAGGCAAACTTTATCTTCTCCAACGTGAGAAACCCCGCCAAGCCTCCACGCTTGGGGGTTTTGTGTCCATCCACATTAACAAGAGCCTTCTCCGGGCTACCAAGGAGGCAAAGGCCTGGACTCTGGCCTATTTTGACTCGTGCACTCCCGGATCGTCCGATACCGCAAATATTGCTATCCCCCAGCTCGGTTTCACCCGAGTGTCCGAGACCTTGGACAAGGCCTTTGCAAAGCCCTTCCAAAATTCTGTAAGTGCCGGGCATGTCTAGAACATATGGGCATGGTTTGCTTGGCTCCCTGAACACCTCACGCACCTGTCCTCTACCCCAAAAAACCTACTCATTCTCGCTCTTGCCATATGCACCCGGTGCACCAATTTAAACTGAATCGGGCTAACTGGCGCAAGATGAGGAGGAATTGACCCTGCCCAGGGCGTCAGCCCACAGGCCCTCATCCAGCTCCCCCTCCCACTTGCCCTTCAGTTCTTCCACTGAGGCCTCCTCCATCTCCTGCAGCTCCTGGTGTATGTCCGAAACTTTGCCATCCCCCACCCACACCCCCGAGACCACCCTGTCCTGTATCCTCCGGGCAGGCAGCAGTGGAAATTCCCCCACCTGTTTTTTCACAAATGCCCGAACCTGCATGTACCTAAAGGTGTTCCCCGAGGGTAGCCCAAATTTCTCCGCCAGCGCCCTCAGACTGGCAAAAGTCCCATCGATAAACAAATCCCCCATCCTTCTGATTCCCGCCCTGTGCCAGCCTAGGAACCCACCGTCTATCCTACCTGGCACAAACCTGTGGTTGTTCCGTATCGGGGTCCAAACTGAGGCCCCCCCCCCCCAATATGTCGTCTCCACTGCCCCCAAATCCTCCGTGTCGCCGCCACCACTGGGCTCGTGGTATACCGCGTTGGCGGAAGCGGCAACGGTGCCGTCACCAGTGTCCCCAAATTCGTATCTATACAGGACGCCGCTCTCTTAACCCACGGGGTCTTATTTGCCCACACAAATCCCGTGATACTCCTATTTACCCGCTTGAAAAAGGACTTGGGGATGAGAATGGGCAGGCACTTGAACACGAACAAGAACCTAGGGAGGAGCGTCATCTTTACGGACTGCACCCTGCCCGTCAGGGAGAGTGGCAACATATCCCACCTCCTAAAGTCCTCCACCATCTGACCCACCAGCCGCGCTAAGTTGAGCTTGTGCAAGACCCCCCCCCCCCCCCCCCCACAGCTCTTGGCCACCTGGATGCCCAAGTACCGAAAGCTCCTCTTCACCATCTTGAGCGGTCGCTCCCCCAACCTTTTTTCCTGGCCCCTCACATGCACCACAAAAACCTTGCTTTTTCCCACGTTCAGCTTGTATCCCGAAAAGTCTCCAAAATCCCTAAGAACCTGCATGACCTCCCCCATCCCCTCCACAGGATCCGCAATATACAGAAGTAGGTCATCCGCATACAGTGACACACGGTGCTTCCCCCCCCCCTGAACCCACCCCCTCCAGTTTCTGGACTCCCTCAATGCCATGGCCAGCGGCTCGATCGCCAAGGCAAACAGCAGGGGGGACAAAGGGTGCCCCTCCCTCATTCCACGATATAACCTAAAGTACCCTGACCGCAGCCGGTTCGTCGACACACTCGCTACTGGGGCCTGGTACAACAATTTGACCCACCCTATGAATTCCTCCCCAAATCCAAATCTGCCTAACAGCTCCCAGAGGTACTCTCACTCCATGAGATCCCACTTCTCCGCGTCCATTGCTATTACCACTTCTGCATCCCCACCCTCCGAGGGCATCATGATCACATTCAGGAGCCTCCGCACATTCGTATTCAGCTGCCTGCCCTTCAAAAACCCCGCCTGATCCTCATGAATCACTCCCGGGACACAATCCTCAATCCTAGTGGCCAAGATCTTGACCAACAGCTTGGCATCCACATTAAGGAATGAAATCGGCCTATAGGAGCCGCATTGCAGCAGGTCCTTATCACGCTTGAGGATAAGCGAGATCAGAGCCTGCAACATCGTCGAGGGAAGGATACACTTTTCCTTAGCCTCGTTAAAAGTTCTCAACAACAGCGGGCCCAGCACCTCCGAGAATTCCCTATAGAACTCTACGGGGAACCCATCCGGCCCTGGGGCCTTGCCCGACTGCATACTCCCCAACCCCTTAACTAGCTCCTCCATCCGAATCGGGGCCCCCAGTCCCTCTATCCGCCCTTCCTCCACCTTTGCGAACCTCAGTTGGTACAGAAACTGCCTCATCCCCTCCCCACCCTCCGGGGGTTCTGACTCATACAGTTTACCATAGAAGTCCTTAAAGACCTTGTTTATTTTAGCTGGACTCCGCACTGCATTCCCGCACCGTGTTCCCCCCCCCTATCTCTAATTCCCCCAATCTCCCTAGCCGCCTCCCTCTTCCGCAGCTGATGCGCCAGCATTCCGACTTGCCTTCTCCCCATATTCATACACTGCTCCCTGTACCTTCCTTAACTGGGCCTCAGCCTTCCCCGTGGTTAGCAAGTCAAACTCCGTCTGAAGGCTCCGGCGCTCCTTCAGCAGTTCCTCCTCGGGTGATCCTGCATACCTCCCATCTACCCTCCGTATCTCCCCCACCAATCTCTCCCTCTCCGTCCTCTCCCTCTCCGTCCTCTCCCTCTTTTCCCTGTGGGCCCTGATTGAGATTAACTCCCCCCTGACCACTGCCTTCAGTGCCTCCCAGACCACACTCCCAGAAACCTCCCCATTATCATTGGCCTCCACATATCTTTGGATGCACTTCCGAACCCGCCCACAGACCTCCTCATCCGCCAGTAGTCCCACGTCCATTCGCCACAGCGGTCTCTACTCTCCCGTCTCCAGCTCCACCCAGTGCGGGGCATGGTCCAAGATCGCAATGGCCGAATACTCCGCCCCCTCCACCCTCGAGATCAGCGCCCTGCTTAGCACGAAAAAAATCTATCCGCGAATAAGCCTTGTGTACATGGGAGAAGAAGGAAAACTCCCTTGGCCTGGCAAATCCCCACGGGATGGAGTGGACCAGGAGTGGAGCGGTCAAAAAAGTGGCTTTAGAGAAGCCACTCCCCCCATCTGGTCCATGAACCCCCTCAGGACCTTGGCCGCTGCCAGCTGCTTACCCGACCTCAAGGGTCCAGGACCGTATTGAAGCCCCCTCCCCCTTTCCCCCCCCCCCACCCCCCAAATTACCAAACTACATGACTCCAGATCCGGAATCCGACTCCGCATCCGCTTCATGAACCCCGCATCGTCCCAGTTCGGAGCATACACATTCACTAGCACCACCCGGGTCCCCTGCAGCCTGCCACTCACCATAACATAATGCCGCCCCCACCCCCCCCCTGTCCGCCACAATACCCACCGCCTCAAATGCCACCTGCCTTATTCACCAAGATTGCATGCCCCTGTTCTTCACATCCAGCCCTGAGTGAAAAACCTGCCCCACCCATCCCCTCCTCAGCCTGGCTTGATCCGCAATCTTCAGGTGTGTTTACTGTAGCAAGGCTACGTCTGCCTTCAGCCCCTTTAAGTGCGAGAACACCCGAGCCCTCTTGACCGGCCCATTCAGGCCTCTCACGTTCCACGTGATCAGCCGGATCGGGGGGCTACCCGCCCCTCTCACCTGCCAACTAGCCATCTCCTTTTTTAGGCCAACCACGTGCCTGCACCCTCCAGTCCCCCAGACGGAGGCTCCCTGCTCCGACTCTCCCTCGTACCATCGATTTCCCCCTCAATCAGCACAGCAGCAACCCAGTTTCCCCCCTCCCCGACCAAGCAACTGCTTAACCCCCCTAGCCCCCATTGCACCCCCGTAAGCCAGCTGACTCATGCTGACCCCGGCCGCTCCCGCCTCTGCCTCCAATCCTCCTTTGGATTCCCCATCCAAATCTCCAGCCCCCCCCCCCCACCTAAGTGGGGTAAAGAGAGTCCCCCCTACACCCCATATAAACCAATGCGGACCTCGAACACCGTACCGCCCCCACCATTTCACGGGAAAATGCCTCGCTCCCTGCTGGGCCGACCCCACCCCCTATGACTCAGCTCCTCCCAACTACGACCTCGCCCCAATCCCCGAGGGCCCAAGGCCATGGCGCCACCCAGACCCAAGAAAACGTGGAGAAAAACCCCACCCAAACATCGCCCCATCCCCCTTACCCACAACCCTCATAACATACTGCAAAACCATTAATTTGAGTCCAACTTCTCATTTTTGATGAAATTCCACGCCTCATCCGGCGTATCAAATAGTGGTTTACCAGTCCTGGTATGTGACCCACAGCCTCGCCGGCTGTAACACACCGACCGTCACCCCCTTCCCGTGGAGGACCGCCTTGGCCCGATTGAATTCTGCCAGCTCTGCACTCCAGTCCTGATAAATCCGGATCTCGGTGTTCTCCCACCTGCTCCTCCGCTCCTTTTTCGTCCATCGCAGGACACTCTCCCTGTCGGTAAAGCGGTGGAACCTTACCACCATAGCTCTCGGCTCGTTCGCCCTTGGCCTCGTGGCCAGGACTCTGTGCGCCCCATCTGGCTCCAGGGGCTTCGGGGCCTCGAGACCACTGGGCCCACGCTGCCTGATCACCGCCCGCTGCCATCTTGTTTTTTCGCACCCATTCTCCTCTCTTCTCTAAAGCCACTTTTTTGACCGCTCCGCTCCTGGTCCACTCCATACAGCACTGGGGGACCCTCGCTGTTTACTTCCCACACCGGGAATCGTCGTCCAAATGCCGCTGGACCTCCTTAAAAGGGCTCAAAAGTCCGTTATCAGCGGGAGCTGCCGACCGTGCGACCTACCAAGGCATAGCTGCAACCGGAAGTCTGAATAGTTCAGAATTGAGGTTGTGCTGTACTGTATTATTGGAGCTGCTGTCTGACATTTATCCCTCGACCAAAACCACCAAAATGTATTAAATGGTCAATTAACTCAATGTGTTTCATGGAATCTTGTTTGAAAATTGTGCTGCTATATTTGGCTACTGTATTTGCCAAATAAATATTGCATGAATCCAGAGTCGGAGCCTGACTTGTCACTGAGGTGAAGTTCTCTGGATGAGTCATGTCATTTTGGTTTGTTTCAACCAGTTGATGATTTGACACCAGATTTATACTCAAGTTCAGCATTAAAGACGGAATATAAATATAATAAAGTACCCAAGATTCCTCACAGGAGCATTCCAAAACAAACCGGTGAAGAGGGCACTCAGCGCATATCAGCTCTACGCTGTGTTAACTCTATGTTATCACAATTGCACAGCTCTTGTCTGAGGCTTTCCTTTGCCTGGTTAATGCTCTGTAACTACAAAACTGAAAACGGGAGGCTCCAGGCCAATCCACATCCAATAACCTGCTCTGAAAACTCTGCTCACATTTTGACAGCTGCGACAAATTCAACCACAGCAGCTGCGAGCCGCAACATTGTTAAAAAATTAGTCAATTCCCCACTGTTAATGAATCGTATATCCAGGATCCAGATCCACATTTTTGCTAAAAGCGAATAATTTCTTCTTGGGGCCCATACCTTAACTGTGTACCAAGTTTCATTGAAATCCACCCATTAGTTTGTGAGATATATTATTTACAGACTTACAGCGGTAAATATGATATTGAGCTACATATGGAGATATTAGGCAAATGACAGAAATCTTAGCCCAGAGATAGGTTTTGAGGAGTGTCTTGAAGGAGGAAAATGAATTAGAGAAGTGTAGGGAGGGAATGCCAGAGCTTCGGACAAAGGTAGCAATTACAGATTTGGATGAAGTAGGCGAGTGTACTTTCTTCATGTTTAGTTGTGTTCAGGGTAATCGAACACCATTTGTATTCATTATGAATAGATTTCATTTGCCCAAAGTTTGTATTAATTTGTCATCTTGGTTATGATGTGGAATTCAAATTGTAAATATGAACATTTTAAGAAAAGTACATTTTCTGTTTTGTTCTGATTATATATTGGCTGCGTGAAAGATGTTTTTGATAATCGGTATGTGGTTCAAACCGGTTTGTGCTGCTGAAAGGCGCCAAGCCCTTTGTGTTTTTGTTAAAAATGGAATGGCTGTCTTTTCCGAGACGACTGGAGTGTTGAGCAGTGGCATGTTCAAGATTTTTAGTTTGCATCAATTCACCCCAATTATACCCTACACGAATTGCATAAATAACTGACAACACATTGGTTCTGAAGAAACAATATCAGAGGACTTGCTCTACTGATGGCACTTACAACTTTGCTCATCTAATGGCTATAAATGTGTTTCTTTTTGTTTTTATACTTTTAACCTTGTGTATATAGCTTTCATTTCAGTCCAGATGTGGCAAACTGAAACACACTTTCTCTCTTGATTTTATGTGGAGCTGACCGTATCTAGTTGGTAGTTGAAGTAGTTTTAAATTACGTGCTGGTTCATGTATTGGCATGTACAGTAAGCTCAGATAGAACTAGCAACCACTCCACATAATGCCATGGATAATCATGGTGATTGATCTCCCACTTTGCAGTTTCTGCATAAAGCAAGGTTAGAGGTTGACTCGTGTGTAATTGAAGTAAATTACGTTTTGGAGTTAATTGTGTATTGGCTGAATTTGCAGGTGGAATATTAGCAGAACTTCAAGTTGATCGCACTGCGAGATCCCACCTGCTTTAATAGATGCAGCATTGTCTTTGTGACTAACAAGTTTTTTAATCACGTGACTGTGATGTGATTATTATGTTGTGCTAAGCAACTGATCATATGCTTGTCGAGAGCTGCACTGTCGGGGGTAGAAATCATTCAGCTGGATAGCAGGAAATAAATGCTTGCCCTCATTTAAATTCCAGCTATTCCATCTGCGACTCAATGATACCAAATCCACAACCAGGTTGTTAATTCATAGCAGTCTAAATTGACGTCCAGAAACTGTATAATTATCTTAATTTTGTTCCTTATGATCTCTCAAATTAAATGCAGTGCAGGCGCTCTCATCTTGGCCCAGAAATTGGTGCAAACACAATGGTAATGAAATCACCTAAAGACTACCTTTTTTCACAAAATAAAATTTATTAATTTCCCACAGGCACTCTTGTCGAGCTCTATCATTTTCCTGTTGGTAAAATATTTTGTGTTAAAACTATAACACCGAGTGTAGGAAAAGCGAATAATGGTTAACACGAGTGTAGGAACTGCGAATAATGGTTTTGGAGTGAATGTTCATTTTGAATATAAAATGAAGTGAATAAGTCATTCAGGAATTGTAGAAAATAAACCAGTGAAACTCATGGTCAGTAGCCAAGCTCTACGTAATGCAGTTACTTGTTTGCGCTGAAAAAGAATACATTTATCAACACTTTAACCAATTTTAAAATAGCATTGTTTTCAAGATAGGTTGGAAGTATGCTTTGTGTGCATTTTAAAAATGTTGCTTGTTATTTTAAAATCGAACGATTATAGTCATTAAAATTCAAACTGCTGGTTTCTCGAAGAATAGATTAGATAGCAAAGCATGCAAACAGAATGTTTACACCGTTCCCTGAATTAAATTTAAAGCTGTAGACCTGTGTTGCAATGATAATGGTGACGTCAGTTTGGATAATCTCTTCATTGTGCTGCTCTGTTCACAAAACCTTATTTTCTTTCTCGTTTCGATCCCTATCATTACAAACTCCCGCCCTCACCCCAAACAGTAAAGGATCCAATGACATAATTTTAAAGAAGAGCTGTGGTCTTCTGTGCAGCATTTTTCACCGCTGATCTGACTGTGGTCCCCACTCCACTTGCCTGCTTGCCCCATGACCCGTACCAGCCTCCCCGAACAAGCGCCGGAATGTGGCGACTAGGGGCTTTTCACAGTAACTTCATTTTAAGCCTACTTGGGACAATAAGCGATTTTCATTTCATTTCATTTCATTGATAGCCTTGTGGGACAAAACTGTCCAACCCAACCTTGAACATATTCAGTGACCCAGCCTCCACAACCTGGGGAACAGGATTCCAGAGACCCCCTACTCCTCGGAGAAGAAGTTCCTCTCAATCCCCATCTTAAATAGAGGATCCATAATTCTGAAACTGTCATTCAGTTCTAGATTCCACTGAGAGAAGAAGGTCCAGAATCTTGTATGTTTCAGAATGATCATCTCTCATTATCTTAACACCAATGAGTGTAGGTTTAATCTGCAAGTTTTTCCTTGTAAGACAACCGCTTCATCCCAGGAATCAACCAGGTGAACCTTCTCGCAATTGCCTCCAATGCAAGTATATCCTTCCATAAACAAGGAGATCAAAATTATATGCAGTACTCTGAGTTCAGTACCGCCCTATACAATTGTAGCAAGACTTTCCTACTTGTATACTCCATTTCCCTACAATGAGGGCCAACATTCTATTTGCCTTCCTAATTACTTGCTGTACCTGCCCGCTAACATTTTTTTGTGATTCATGTACTGCAGTCACTCTCCGTTTAAATAATTGTTTTACTTTTCTAATCTTGCTCCCAAAGTGCACAACCACTGTTCCCACATTTGCCCCCACATTTGCCGCATCATTTGCTAACTCGCTTAACCGATGTATATCTCTTTGCAAACTCTTTGTATCCTCTTCATAACATCTTTTCCTACCTACCATTTTATTGTCAGCAGATTTGTCTCCAATCCAGTCTGTCCCTTTGTCCAAGTCAAAATATAGATTGGAAATAGTTCAAGCCCCGGCACTAATCCCTGTGGCACCCAACTGATTACAGTTTTCAAACCTGAAAATGTCCTATTTATTGTGAGTCACTGTTAGTTGGCCAATCCTTTTTATCTCTGCTAAGATGTTGCCCGACACCAATGAGTTTTTTGTGTAGAAAGTTTTTATGTGGCATGTCAAGGATATCTAGTTTGTAATTTGTGGTTTAGAATATAACACAGTTTAAGGAATTAAAGATTAAATATAGAGAACTGGGGGGTGGGGAGGCTGATTTTTAAAAACTGGTAAACATCTGATGTAAATGCAACAATTCTGAGTTAATTACAATTAAAATATTTCTTCAGGGCGGTGCGACGGCGCAGTGGTTAGCACTGCTGCCTCACTGCGCTGAGGACCCGTGTTCTATCACGACTCCGGGTCACTGTCGGTGTGGTGTTTGCACATTCTCCCTGTGCCTGCATGGGTTTCAACCCCACAACCCAAAAAGATGTGCAGGATAGGTTAATTGGTCATGCTAAATTGCCCCTTAATTGGAAAAAAAAGAATTGGGTACTCCGTTTATCAATACGTTTTTTTAAAAAACATGTCTTTATTAAAGTTCTCAAAGTTTACTAAATCTTACAAACCATATAATTTTTTATAAAACCCCAGAAACTTCAAAAAAAAAGAAACAAAAGAGAAACCCCCTCCCTCCCCAGTAGAATCTCTTGACTGATTCCCTCACCGTGTACTTAACCTTCTCCTCCAGATATAAAAACTCAATTAGGTGCCCTTCCATGCCGGGGCACTTGGCGGGGCTGGAGACCTCAACCGCAGCAAGACTCTCCTCTGGGTGATCAATGAGGTGAAGGCAAAAACATCTGCCTCCATCCCCGTCTGCAGCCCCGGCCAGCCCGACACCCCAAATACGGCAACCAAAGGGCAGAGCTCCAATTTGATATTGAGAATCGCTGATCTGGTGCTAAAGAAGGAGACCCAAAAGTTCACAAACTTGGGATGCGTGTGGCTGGCCCGGCCCCCGGAGTCCCTGCTCGCACCTATCGTCCACCTCGCTTTCACTTCAGCCACTGAGCTCACTTTTTTTTTTAATAAACAATTTTATTGAGGTATTTTTGGCAGATAAAACAATGACATTGTATAGTACTGTACAAAAAAAAAAGCAAATAACGCATAGTACAATTCACAACTCCATTCTCGCAAGGACCTGCCTAAACCACCCCCTACTCTACTCTACCCTAGCCCCCCCCCCCCCCCCCCCCCCCCCCCCCCCCCCCCCCTGCTGACGGTTAATTTTCCGCGAAGAAGTCAATGAATGGCTGCCACCTCCGGGCGAACCCCGATTGTGAACTTATCCTTTTCTAGACCGAGAAAGCTCGCCATGTCCGATAGCCATACTTCGGTCTTCGGGGACCTTGAGTCCCTCCATGCCAACAGTATTCGTCGCTGGGCTACCAGGGAAGCAAAGGCCAAGACGTCGGCCTCCTTCTCCTCCTGGACTCCTGGGTCCTCCGACACCCCATAGATTGCCACCTCAGGACTCATTAGGACTCATTACCACCCCAGTTTTCAAAACCCGGGACATGTCTGCGAATCCCTGCCAGTACCCCCAGTCTAGGGCACGACCAGAACATGTGCATGTGATTAACCGGCGCATCTGGCACACTTGTCCTCCAGCCCGAAGAATTTACCCTGGTGCATGTTGCGGTCGTGTTTACTCTGCTCAGAGCTTCTGCCCAAATACCGTCCTCCATCTCTCTCTCCCCCCCGAGCTCCTCTTCCCACTTAAGCTTCAGGTCCTCAGTCTGTGTATCCTCTGCTCCCATTAGTTCTTTGTAAATATCTGAGACTCTACTCTCACCTACCTTATGAAACCAAACTTAACACAAGCTACATAAAGGATATTATTGACCAAAAGCTTGGCTAAACATGTTTTGAAGAGCGTCACAAAGGGAAAAATTGAGGTAGGCGGTTAAGGGGGGGCTTCTGGAGTTTCGGCAGTCACCAGTGGAGGAGTGATTAAAATTGAGAATGTACGAAAGGCCAGGATCTTTTACATCTCCTGCAAAATTCACATATCTCGGAGGGTTATATGGCTGAAGGCGGTTACAAAGGGAGGGTCTAGACCATGCAGGGATTTGAAAAACAAGAATGAAAAATGTGAAATAGTAATGTTGTCAGGCTGGAGACAATATAAGTCAGCAAGCATGTTCAGTTTATCCAGCCTCTTAGCATGAATAGAAATGTTATGCATATGTTTACTCTCTCTGCATAATTTTAGTTTATTTTTTTCTTCAAGAATGCTTTTGCCAAGGACTTTCATATTACTAAAATGGCTTCAAGCTTATAGTTGGAGTACACATTGCATTTTAGGAACAATTATTTATTTACCAGGAAGGAGCTCCATTTATACATTTATTTAAAATATTTTTATTCTCCTTTTTCACATTTTCTCCCAAATTTACACCCAGCAACAATCAGAAATGAATGCAATGTCAATCCCCATATCAATAACAATGATCCCATCCACCCACCAAACCCCCAAACATTAGCCCGCATGTTAACATAAACAAATGACAAAAAGGAATCCGGAATCACCCGTCGTCACCATTAACACATACAGCCTCCTCCCCCAATGTTCGAGGTAATCCAATTCTCAAAAGTGCATAATGAATAACGTCCATGAAGTGTAGAACCCCCTCTATCCTTCCCCTCAGTTCAAATTTGACCTTCTCAAGAGTCAGGAATTCCAGCAGGTACCCCTGCCACAAGTCACAGAGTGGAGAGGTTGATCTCCACCCTAAGAGGATCTGCCTTTGGGCGATCAACAAGGCGAAGGATACAACATCTGCCTCCACAACCGTTTCCAAGCCCGGCTGGTCCGACACCCCGAATATGGCCTCCCGAGGGCCCGGGTCCAGTTTCACGTGCACCACTTTAGAGATTAGCCTAAACACCTCCTTCCAGTTATCCTCCTGCTTTGAAGAGAACCAAAACATATGGACGTACTTTGCTGCACCCCCCTGCAATGTTCACACACACCTTCTACCCACTCAAATAGCTGGCTAATCCTCACCCTTGTGAGGTGTGCTCTATATACCACCTTCAGCTGTATCAGTCCCAACTTCGCACACGAGGTGGAGTCGTTCACCCTCCGGAGCACCTCGCAGCAGAACCCTCCTCCATACCCTCTCTCAACTCTTCCTCCCACTTTGCCTTGATCCCTTCCAATGGTGCCTTCTCCTCTTCCAATATAGCCCCGTAAACCTCCGATACTAACCCCTTCTCCAGTTCCCCTGTCATCAGCACCTCCTCCAGCAATGTGGAGGCTGGCTCCACCGGAAGCTCTGTATCTCCTTTCTGGCAAAATCTCGAACCTGCATGTATCTAAATATTTCCCCCTGCTCCAGTCCATACTTCGCTCCCAGTTCCTTCAATCCTGCAACCCGACCCCCAAGAAACAAATCTTTTAGTGTCCTAATTCCTTCCATTTATACATTTTATACCATGGGCTGGATTCTCCGCTGTCGGGATTCTCCGTTACGCTGGCAACGGCCCCACGCCCGGGGATATCCAGACAGCATGGGGCTGCCCACAATTGGAAACCCCATTGGCCGGCTGGCGAGACGGAGAATCCCGCTGCCGGCGGGGGTGCGCTGGTGCGGCGAGACGGAGGTTCCCGCTGAATATCTTTCATGACGTTAGTAGATCTCAAAGTAGTATGAAGTAAATGAAGTACTTTTTGAAATGTAATGTAGGAAAGAGGCAGCTTAGTTGTGTACAGCCACAAACAGCAGATCAATGACCAGAATTTATTTTAGTCATGTTAGTTGAAGGTGAAATATTAACCAGGGCAAAATATTAACCACATTTTGAAATGGTGCCATGGGATCCTTTACATCCACCTCTGGCTAATGAGCCTTCTTTTCCAAAAGACTACTTCACTTGCCAGTACAGCACGCCCTCAGTACTGCACTGGTGTGTCATTCTGGATTATGGGCTCTGGTCTCTTCTAACCCCAAGGTGAGAGTGCTATCCACTTGGGCTTCTATACTAGTTGTCACAGTTATAAGGGACGGAGATTGAAAACGACCAAAAAGTAAAATTCTCCAATGCCATTATTTAAAAAAAATCTTTATTGTCACAAATAGGCTTACATTAACACTGCAATGAAGTTACTGTGAAAATCCCCGCGTTACCACATTCCAGCGTCTGTTCGGGTACACAGCGGGAGCATTTAGAATTCTCAGCTGGTCTGCAAGATTACTTTTGAAGTATCGTTCTTGTCGTATCAAGGCAAACATGATGTCAATATGTACACAGCTGCGGGATGAATGACCACTTAATCTGTTTTGGTGGAAATGCCTCAATAGAGAATCCTCTGCTAGTAATCCAGAGGTCTAGAACCATAGGGAGAATCCACATCCATTTAAGCAAACAGATGATGTCTTGATTTCATATCTCATTTGAGAAATGGCATCTCTGACATTGCACCGAACCTTCAGTAGGCACCAGGAGTCACTTGGTTTAAAAGCTACAGTCAATTGTATTATTTCTACTGACAACAGCACAGAGTAGATGCCTTCAGTCCCTGCTGCAACCTTTGTTCTCTAAGCACCAATTCCATCCTTCACCCAGGTATTGTCTGGATCTGAAACAGGCTGTTGGCAACCTTGGGATCCTATCTGACCTTGAGCTGAACTTCTGATGTCATGTCCTTTCCATCATTTAAGACTGTCTACCTCCACTTAAATCATGCTGCTGTCTCCATCTCTGCCTCAGCTCATTTGCTGAAACCCTCATCCATGCTTTTATTCCCTATTCAAATGCTTTTTTTCCAGCCTCCATAAACTTGAACAATTCATCTGGCTGCTTTCTAATTTGAACCAAGTTCTGTTCACCAATCACCCAATGCTTAATGATCTACAGTGGCTCCTGTTCTTGCAAAAGTTAAAATTCTCATCCTTATTTTCAAATCCATCCATGGCCTTGCCTCACTCTGTCTGTGTAACCTCCTTCCAGCCCTAAACTCTTTCCCCCATGCTACTCCAATTCCAGCCTGTTTTGTACAATATTCCCAAATTTCATCAAGCCTTGATTGGCGTCTGTGTCTTCATCTGCTGAGGTGCTAAAGCTCTGGAATTCCCTCTTTAAACAACACCTGACTTTCTCCTTTGAAGGCACTCTTTAAAACACCTCTGTGACCATCACCGATCCTAATATCTCCTGATGTGGTTTAATATCAAATTCTGCTTGTTAGTGTTTCTATCACAGTGGTTGGCACTGCTGCCTCTCAGCACCAGGGACCGGTGTTCAATTCCGGCCTTGGGTGACTGTGAAGTTGCCACTTTCTCCCCGTGTCTGCATGGATTTTCCTCTGGATGCTCTGGTTTCCGCTCTCAGTCGAACGATGTGCAGGTTAGGTGGATTGGACATGCTAAATTGCCATCTTAGTGTGCAAAGATCTGTAGGTTAGGAGAGGTTACGAAGATAGGGTGGGGGAGTGGGCCCAGGTAAGTTACTTTTTTAGATGGTCAGTGCAGACACAATGGGCCAAATGGCCGCCTTCTGCACCGTAAAAACTCTATGATTCTTTGATATATGTTATTTTACAATATTAAAGATGTTATAAATGCAAGTTATAGGAATTCCGCAGTTGCATGGGGTGTGGGAGGAGGGAGAATGAGCAGTATTATGAACGAGCCCATAACTTGTGAAAAGTTTATGCAAAAAGGAAAGTAGAATTAATGCTGTTGATAAAATGCCCTGTGGGAGGGTGCTAATAGGTGAATTAAATGTATTTTCCATCCACAAATGTTCCATACAACAGTAACATTGGGAATAGGTTTAAAAAACAAAGTTGCTGAAAGCCTGTAGTACTCGAGTGCAATTTTCAAACTGGAGAGGGGACAAAAATTTCAAACAGTGAAGATCAGCTAATAGAACGGGGAAATATGAGGATTATGCAGAAAACAAATTTAGTAAGAGGATAGAGTAGAGGACTGAAATCTAATTGTCTAAATATAAAGCGAGAAAAGACTGAAATGATGACAGACTTGGCCTAGACAAAGTAAATTATGGTGAAAGAGTTTGTTTTATTTAATTATTAATATTGCAATGCATAGAATGTGGGAATAAACTGGGGCAATTGGAAGCAATTATTTTGCAGGATTTTGTTTCATAGCATTGACAGAAACCGGGCTACCAACTGGGCAAGAATTGGATTGGGATTTTGTTTATTGTCATGTGTACCAAAGTACAGTGAAAAGTATGTTTCTGCGAGCAGCTCAACAGATCTTTTAAGTACATGAAAAGGAAATAAAAGAAAATGCATAATAGGGCAACACAAGGTACACCATGTAACTACATGGCATCGGGTGAAGCATACAGGGGTGTAGTGTTAATGACGTCAGTCCATAAGAGGGTTGTTTATGAGTCTGATAACAGCGGGGAAGAAGCTGCTTTTGAATCTGTTTGTGCGTGTTCTCAGACTTTTTTATCTCCTGCCTGATGGAAGAAGTTGGAAGAGTGAGTAAGCCGGGTGGGAGGGATCTTTGATTATACTGCCCACTTTCCCCAGGCAGCGGGAGGTGTAGATGGAGTCAATGGATGGGAGGCAGGTTTGTGTGATGGACTGGGCTGTGTTCACGACTCTGAAGTTTCTTGTGGGCTTGGGCCGAGCAGTTGCCATACCAGGCTGTGATGCAGCCTGATAGGATGCTTCCTATGATGCATCTGTAAAAGTTGGTAAGAGTTTCCTGAGGAAGTATAGGCGCTGTTGTGCTTGGGAGTGGGGGGAAGATTTGGAAGGGGGGGGGTGAAGAACAGCATTTGTATATATTTAGCCATGTAGACATGGAAGGTGTACAGGCAGAATAAACATGTCTGGGAGTTCGGAGATTAAAAAATGTCTTGCAGACTTCCAAATTATGCAAAAGACGGGTAGGAAATTGTGTTGGATTAGAAAGTTAAGTAGGAGTATCAATTATTGTTCTGAGAGTCTTTAGTTATCATTTTATAGTTTGGGTTGGTGCATGAATAAATGTAGAAATGGGAGTATAATTCTGAAAATGTACGAGGCGCTTCTTCCTTGACCAGTATCTTAGCAAGGCTTTATGGGTTTAAGTGTTGTTAGGTCATGATGAGTAATGCAATAGATCAGTTGGTGAGTAACTTGGGAATAATTACTGCAATATGATGATGTTTAAGATCCAACCAGAAAGGAAAAAGTAAATACAAAAGCTAAAACGCATTGTATTGGGGGCAAGTTTTAGAAAGGCAGAGAGTGAACAAAATAAAGTGAGGTGGAAGGAGAAATTGGCACACAGGAATACGGGAAACAGTGGCATTTAAAAAAAAAAAAAAAAGAGGTTACAAAGGCACAGAATACATGTAGGCTAAACGGGTTGGCATGGCAAGTTTCCTTCACTAAAGTATGTTGGTGAACTATTGGATTTTTACAACAATTTAATAGCTTCACGATTATTTATTTCCAGATTTCTTTGTGTTGAACTGAAGTCAAGTCCCTGGCTGCAATGGTAGGTGGATTTTGAAGTTTTTTGGATTAGAGACAGCGCAAAATACAGTGGGCTGTTAGATTCTACGATTATTAGTTCAGGCCTTTGGATTACTAGGCTGTATACCCTACTAAAACTAGAAATTGTAGAATTCCACTGAAAACGGAGATTAGTAACCAATTAAACTTGATGAGGGTGTATGAGGATCATAAGAATTATAGTAGTGAAGAAACTAAAGGAGCATTAAGAAAGTAAGATTACTAGTGGGATAAAGCAAGTTGGGGAGGGAATATGAGAGTTTAAAACAAATGAATGAATAAGAATGAAATTTTATAAAATCAATTAAGTGAGACGGGACCTTGAGCAGAGGGAATCATGAATTTGTCAAGGATGATCAAAAAACTGGCATAGATATTTAATAAATAATTTGTATTGGTCTCCACCAAAGGGAAGGATATGAGAGGAAGTGAATCCTGAAGTAATTAAGAGCAAGATGAGTAATTCTGTGTTGGGTAAAAGGAACATTTTAGCTTAGTTAGTTAAACTAAAGGAAGACAATGCCATGACCTAATGGATATGTCCCGTTATCCTGAACAAGTTGAGAGTAAATTTCAGGACTCAGTTGAGTGATTGGCTGTGTGTTGGAGGACTGACCAATTCTTTAAGTGAGAGAGCTGCTAATCTGGGGTAATTTCAGGGTAGTTAGTTTACTGTTGATGGTAGGGAAATTTGGTCTTCAATGAAGGATTAAATTAGCATGTCTCCAGATAAAAGAGAAAATTGAGTTGCCTATGTGGATTTCAAAAGGGATGATCATGCTTGACAAACCTCAGAATTCTTTTGAAGAGGTAACCGATCAAGTGGGTGGTGGGTGAAGTGGTTGTATTACATAGTCTTCAGAAATATTTTTTACAAGTTAGCATGAGGACAATTACTAGATAATATCGAGGGAAATTGGTTTGGAGGAGGATAAGAAAATTGATTAGGAGGGAGAAACCAGAAAATAAATTTTAAGGGCAGTTTTTCAGTGGTTGAGTGGGTATGGGGTCCCTAGGTTTTTAGTTCTGCGACCACCTTTATTGTTATGTATATCTATAATTTGGATAAGTCAAAATTTGAAAATGAAACCCAAATGGGTATTTGGTCCAGAAGTCGACCGTTGAAGTCTCCAAAAATGAGTGGTCTGCCAAACATAAAATATGAACTGCCTATGTGAGTGATTGCGATTGGGGAAAAAAAAAGACAACATCAGTAATTAATTTTACATTAGTATGGCATGCTTTATTGAATAAATTAATTGCCTTTAACCACAATGAAAGAGATTTAAAACCCATCATATTCATTGTCTTCCCCATACGTTACAAAGAGTTAATTGATTTCATTCTGAATCACTTTGGCTATGGCGGCATTGTGAAGACCGCACTTTGGATCAGAAGTGCTGCTTTTGGTTTTCGAATCATCCACTCACAACAAAACACCTTCCTCTCCATCCATTGAATTGGATTCTACACTTGTTTTGAATAATCTGATAGTTTATGCACTAATCACATCCCACGATTTGATTATGAAACCACATAAAACAACAAGCGAGGCAGTGTGCTTATTTCCTCTGGAGATTTTTTCTTTGTCAACCATCCACCCATGCCATTTGGTAAAACCTGATCCTTGAATGGCTTGTTGAAGCACACATCCAAAAGTTGGAATTATGGATATTAGTCCCCCCTGCTGTAGCTGCAAAGTTGGTGTTATTTATTTGCAGGTGCCTCTTGATATCCCACAGTAATAAGCTGCATTCTTTACACATAGGTCACTGGGATGCCTATTCCACACAATATTGATTCACAACTCACTCCATCCTCGCAATACAACTGTTGTCATGTATATGCACGAAAATCCTGCAGGGAACTTGATTTTTAGGATAGTCTTGCGTTTGAAAATTAACATAGGGTTTAATTTTGATCCTTCAGCCATGCAGGCTCATACCACAGTGAAACATGTCTTGTGTCCTGTGAGTGATTTCACTAGACTGTGGTTTTCAAATCTTTTCATTCTGCAGTCAGTTGTTGGTGTTGCAAAGCTCTAGTTACATTCTAAAATATATGAACTGTTAGCTCTGTTGTAGGAATTAAAGTTTTAACAGTATGATGGAATTTGATTTAAGAAACCAATAAGCAGTCTTGAAATAAATGCAACTCAAACAAGCTTGCAGTTAATTACTCTAAAGGGGTAACCTGTGCTTACCTTACAGGGTCAGAGTTGATGGTCAACAAATCTTGAACAAAGAATGATCAGTCTCTGAACTTGTAATACACCCATTAGCAATATAAATTATTCATATGGATTGCAAAACCAGAGTTGTGTTGAAGGTAAAATCATTTGTTTGCATTTCTGTTTGAATCATTGCAAAGTAAGCCACATTGCCATAGGGATAGTGTTTCAGGATGGAGCCTTGGTTTTTAAAAAGTTATTGTTATTTAAATTTTTTGCATTTCAACATTTCACAAAACAAAATCATTACACCCTCAAATACAGTAAACCCTGTACCCCTCCACCCGAACAGTTGATGGTAACTAGCTCTCCGAAATACAAAATAAAGAAACCCATCTCTTGTGGAACCCCTCTTGGGCAAATTTCACCATCTCAAGGTGTATGGACTCCCATCATGAGATTCCCCAGCCACGCTGAGGCGCAGGGTGGAGAAGCTGACCTCTACCCCAATAGAACCTGTATGCAAGCGATCAATGAGGCGAAGGCTCAAACATCCCCCCCCCCCTCCCCTGGCTCCCGCCTTCACCTCCGACAGGTCTGACACCCTGAATATTGCCCCCAGGGGATCTGGCTCCAAATCCACATGCAGGATCGCTGACATGGTGCTGAAAAACAACTCCCCAAATTTCTCCAACTTTGGACAGGACCAGAACATGATTAGCTGGGCCCCTCCCACACCGTCCGCAAGTATCCTCTACCCCCTTAAAAAAACAGCGCATCCTTGACTTTGTCAACTCCGCCCTGTGCACCACCTTCAACTGTATTAACCCCAGTCTCGCACATGAGATGCAGGCATTCACCCTCCAGTGCCATCCCCAAGTCCTCCTACCACTTGGCCTTTACCCCCTCTATATAGACATCCTTCTCCTCAAATCCTCCCATAAATTGCTGAGATGATCCCACTCTCCAACCCTATTACACACCGCACCTCCTGCGACAATGAGGAGACAGGCGTTATCGGAAAGGTTGAAAAAGACCTTTGCCAAGACCCGCACCTGCATATACCAAAAATCCTCCTCCTGCGGAAACCTAAACTTCCCCCTTAACACCTCCAAGCTTGCAAACTGTCCCTCCAAAAACAAATCCTTCACCCCTCTCTCTCTTCCCTCACCCGAAACCTCACATCCATCCTCCCTGGCTCAAATTCATGGCTCACCTGGATAGGCATCATCATCGACCCTGCTCCCAACCTAAAGTGCTGCCGAAATTGCCTCCAAATCTTCAACGTGGTGACCACCACATGACTTCCCAAATACTTCCCTGGGGCAAAGGGTAGCGGTACGTCACCAGCGTCCGCAACCCTGACCCCTACAAGAACCTGCCTCCATCCTCACCCACAAAGCCATCACCTCTTTGGATTGGATTTGTTTATTGTCACGTGTACCGAAGTACAGTGAAAAGTATTTTTCTGCGAGCATCTCAACAGATCATATAAAGCCTCCACCTCTGGATGGAGCCTTGGTTAAAGGTTATTTAATTTAATTTATCTGCATGTATTGACAGAAACAAGCCCTATAGTTTGGGTTTTATGAGGGATAATCTGCTGGAAGATTTGCTCTAGTTTACAGCTAGTGGAAGAAATTTACAGTGGTCCTCGCAGTCTTTGGAAAGAAAGCCAGGACAAGGAGCTAAATGAGCCCACAGTCATGAGGTCTATAAAGAAAAATTGGCGGATCACTTGGCCAAAAGCTAATGGGACAATCACCATTTAATTTGTGCATCGTGGCATACCAAGCACAATTAAAGTTAACTCTGAAGGGCTGTGGCATACCTTTGGGCTGCTTCCATGAAAAGTGAATGAACGTTCAAGATTATTTTATAAAGGAATTATTGGGGGGGGGGGTTTAATAAAAAAAGAGTACTTGGCGCAAGTACTGCAAAACCACATTAAGTGAATAATCATTACTTTATTTACTACTTTTTGATGTGCAGTCATTGTTTTTGCTTAAAGAGGTGAAATCTTGTGTAGTTCTGTTGGGTGGTTGCACCTTTAAAAACTCAAAACAGTTCATAACAGGATCATAACTCTAGGCATATCACAGTTCATGGGTCGTTCATCCGTGTTACCGATGTGGCAGAATGAGTACTTGTGTTTAGCCATTGTCTTGATAACTGGAAACTGATAATTTTAGCATCAAACAATTTTGGTATTCTGCTGCAAAACTTACACTTCTATTTCGTAAAGTAGCTACATCAACTAGCTATTGTTCTGAAGTCTTTGCTGGTTTCGGGGTTTTATTTATCCCACTTAAGTACGTTTTTGAGTACCTAATTATTTTTGCCAATTAAGGGACAATCTAGCGTGGTCAATCCACCTACCCTGCAAACCTTTGGGTTGTGGGGGTGATACTCCTGCAGGCACAGGGAGAATGTGCAAGCTCCACACGGACAGTGACGCGGGGCCGGGATCGAACCTGGATCCTTGGCACCGTGAGACGCAGTGCCAACCACAGCGCCACCGTGCCGCCCAGGGAAGTGCTTTTTTAGGCATTAGTTTCTTCTGAATATTTTCGGGGACCTATTCCAAAACATGTTTCTCAAGATTAGGGCACTGGCTGGTTCTCATAAGCCATTTTCTTCAGGGCAGATTCCTCCTCCTCCCATTCTTGCACCAGTTTTTACTAACACCGAATTTCCTCGCTGCAGGGCCCCTTGACAAATTAACAAATGTTACAACTTTTAGCTTGGAACCAGCTTTATATTTCATTTGTTTTGATGGATGACTGATGGCCCATGTCCTTTTGAACTAGGTTTCCCTAGGAGATTATTTCCGGTGAAGCATCTGGTGCCCAGTGACTGATCATGTGACCAAGTTGCCTGGGAGATGAGCAATAGAATAGCCAATTGTCAACAAGAAGTTGATTATCGGGTTGTGGTTATCAGGTTAAGTAGATTGTGTATGTGGCTCTAGTCTCAAACAGCGATTTAGTTTTTAGTTTAGAGAAAGCTGTGCCAATCAGGAAACATCTCTTTCAAGCAGAATGTAGTGAAATTTTGGGGGTTGGCTAAAGAGTTTAAATCTCTTGTTCATTGAAGGATTCATAACTGTGAAAAGTATAAATTTAGAGTATCCAATTATTTTTTTTCCAATTAAGGGGCAATTTAACATGGCCAATCCACCTACCTTGCGCACCTTTTGGGTTGTGGGGGCGAGACCCGTACAGACATGGGGAGAATGTGCAAACTGCACACAGACAGTGACCCAGGGCCAGGATCGTTCCTGGGACCTCGGCACCGTGAGGCAGCAGTGCTAACCACTGCACCACCGTGCCAGCCCCTAACTCCAGAGTTAAAGAACATTTAGAACCAGGAGAGATGTGACCTGAGATGGCTATGCTTAAGATGCTAGCAACGCCTGTGTTGAACTGGAGTCTACAACCATGGAATGGTTAGAGGAGATACAAAGGGACAACCTTGCCAGAGGTAAGTGAAATGTCCAAGAAATCTCAACCCTTGTACGAATCTTTGAACAGTACTCCGACAAAGCGGTTAATCTTCCAATTTCTGGGGTTGTCGAGAGAAAGTTGAATTAAAAGTTTAAAGTATATGTTTCTCTGTTCGTTGTACTTTTAATATCTTTAATGGAACTGACAACTTAAGATAGTGTGGTTATTCATGTTCTTTGATTTTTTTTTGTGTGTAATAAAGTTATTTTGTTTACAACTTAAACCTTGTAGCTTAATTATTTTTGTAAATACATAGATTTTTGGATTTTTAAAAAACCACGGCACATGGTAGTGGAAGTGGAGGTGATTAATGATTTCAAAAGGAAATTGGATTGGCACTTGGAAATAAACTTGTAGGGCTATGGGGGTAGACTGGCAGAATGGGACTGACTGGATTGCTCTACAGACAGCTGGCATGGACTTGGGCTGAATGGCCTCCTGTACCATGTGACTTCATGATTCTATGAACCGTATTCATTTTGCAGTAAGTCCTCGTTTAATATTGTAGTGGCCTTCCTCAAAAGTGAAACTGGTTGAAATGTGAACATCTGATTTGTTTAATGTCATTTAATTTAATGTAAAAGTTGTAGTTTGGTTTGTAACACCTTTCCTGTCAAAGAAAGGTTAAAGCATTCTAACCTGTAAGTGAAATATTGCATATTCCTAAATTCCTGTATTTGTAAATGAAATAACTTATCAAATAATGAAATAAAATAAATGTTAAAAATAAGAAATATTCTAACTCTCCTCGCTGCTCTCTCACTTGCTGGCCCTCCTCTCCCGAACCCTCAATGGAGCGAGGGCTTCGGATAGGAATGGCGAAGTGAGGAAACGAGAGGTGTTGAGTGGGAGGATCCAGAAGAGAAATGCCAAGCGGGAGGGTGGGGAGAAGGAGACGTCACTCAGAACTTCAACGCCATTTTGGAGTGAGCTTGAGGGTCCCCACACTCCCATCCAAGGACAATGCAACCCTCAGCAGACATGGACATCACCCCCACCCTTTCAGACCCCTCATGGGCATGATCCCTCCCCCCCCCCCCCCCCCCCCCCCACCTGAGAGGACAGAAGGGTCATGCTTTGCTGTCTTGTGCAAAAGCTGACACCTCCAACAGTGCAGCATTCCCTTGGTACTGAAGTGCCAGCTGATGTGCTTAATGCACTGAGTGGGGTTTCAACTCATAAGATTCTAAATTACAATGAAGATGCACCATTGAGCCTGGGCAGATACCCTGAAGGCAAAGTTTATCTCTGTGAGCCTGAATTCTGTTGTACTGTCAGCTTTGCAGAAAATATTTTGGACATCGATATGGCCAACTTTTTCTCATTGTTTCCACTTGTTTTCTTTGGGTGTCCCTCATCTGTCTGTCGTAAGCTAGGCATAGGGCCATCTCTATGCTCTGTAGAGGCACAGCATCTTTCATACAATTAAGTGGTTTCCTTGGATTACACAGCTGCTGCTTATGGACACTTAAGTCACACAGGAATACCACTGCATTCTGGGATGCTTGCTACGCATTTATTTTCTTCCTGTTCCTCTTCACTCTCCTTCTCCCCCTCACTCCTTTTTCTGATTTTCTTTCTCTTGCTCTCTCTCCCCCCTCACCGCCCACCTTCTTCAGTTTCTTTTCCCTCTTATTATCCCATTCCCTCTTTCAGTTCAGTTCTTTCATTTTTCTCCCCCTCAACAAGAGTTCCATGCCCTTCCTCCCGACTATGCTGAAGTTCAGTACCTTGCACAATCTCCCACTCTAACCCATTGCTTTTCCAGATCTGAAATCTGTAGACATTTTGATCTCACTCAAATCTTTTCTCTCCTTTGGTATAAAACTATATGTGTGAGGAAAGGAAGCACAAATGTAATGTAATACAAAAAAAGTTTGAGTATTGAAGAAAACCCTCCAGATCATAGGCCCAGTCATGAAACGTTTAAAATTATACAACATCCTAATTAAAGGGACATAGTGGAGAATACCAGTAAAATTGAAGGGAACGGTAAAGGGTTTTCTTTTCTGTTGTGATGTTGGCAACATTGCAGTTTTACCGGAGAAGATGGCAATGGTCCTTCTTGAAATATAGCAGTTCTAGTACTAATGGTGACTTCAAGATATAATAATCTTTCTTGTCACAAGCAGGCTCACATTAACATTGCAATGAAGTTACTGTGAAAAGCCCCTAGTCTCCACATTCCAGCGCCTGTTCGGGTACACCGAGGGAGAACTTAGAATGTTCAAATGACCTAACAACATGTCTTTCGGGACTGTGGGAGGAAAACGGAGCACCCGGAGGATCCCACGTAGACACGGAGAACGTGCAGACTCCACACATTCAGTGACCCAAGCAGAGATTCGTGTCTGGGATCCTGGCGCTGTGAAGCAACAGTGCTAACCACTGTGCCGTCCATTGAGGAACTCCAAACCATTGAGCCAGTGACTACGATGGGGGGAGCAGTATATGTTGAGGTCAACATGGAGGGGTACTTAAAATGTTCCCACAATCTTTCTGTTCTTGTCCTTCTTCATGGTAGTGATCACAGAGGTGTTGAAATTTGAAAAATAAAATTGTTCATGGGATGTGGGCATTGCTGGCTGGGCCAGCATTTATTACCCATCCCTGAAGGCATTTACGAGTCAGCCACATTGCTGTAGATCTGGAGGCACATGTAGGCCAGACAGATTTCTTCCCCTAAAGGACATAGTGAACCAGATAGGTTTTTACGACCATCGACATGGTCATCATGAGACTTTTAATTACAGATTTTTTAAAAATTGAATTCAAATTTCACCATTTGCCATGGCGGGACTCTGGGTCATTAAATCATAGAATCCCTACAGTGCAGAAGGAGGCCATTCGGCCCATTGAGTTTGCACCGACCTGCGAAAGGCCACCCTACCGAAGCGCATTATTTATATTAATGTTGAAGCATTTTGTGGTAGGTTTTGATTCTACTGCCTATTTAATAAAAACTTACCCATGGTTTTCCAATTACAATGACTTATTTGTAGACCTGTGGATACTGTGAAATGATGGGTTTATGCTGCTAAATTCTTCATGATGGCTGAGGAGGGGCCAAGAGAGTTTGCCCCCTTTTTGTATGATGAGCAAAAATAGAATTTTCAGAGGAATCCCCCATAGGCTGTTTTTGTATTCTTCTTACTGGTTAGATAGATGGTAATAACAACCTCTTAAAAGGAGCTTGTTTAACCTGTAAAATAAATCAATCTATATATTTTTTAATTGATGAAAGACCAAATCTTTTTTTGTTTCCTTTGCTCATTGATATTTACCAATTTTTTTTCTACTCCCAGAGCGTGCGTGCTCGCACACACACAAGATTGACCAAGCCTTAAGAAGCGGCATCTCTTTCAATTACTTTTGTTTTGCCATTTTTCCCCCCCATCTTGCTGCCGTCTCAAGTTATGGATCCTAACTATGCAACTACAGTTTTATGGGAGGGAGCATATATTTACAGGGGCCTTTCTTTTTTAAAGGCTTTTTATCGCGTAGTATCATTACTAACGTGCTCGGGTCTCTTCAGATACTGTTCAATGGAATGCATTTGTTCATTCAGGCCTACTAACAGCATGAGACTGTACAAGTTTTTTGGGCAACACTCGTTTGCGCATTCCCTAATGTGCAGCACCTTCAAATTGGTGCAAGAAAAGTTTATAAATGAACCAGAGTTCAAAAGAATTAGAAAAGCAAAGAGGCACCATAAATTGTAATTATCCTACCTTTAAAAAACACTATAAGCCACAGGGCTAGGCTGTAGAAGGCAGCAAATTATAATTGTTGCAACAAAAACTTAACTGGTAATTTACACAAGGCAGGTGGTTCACATGTTACTGCCACCCAGCATGATGCACATGCTTATTGCATGCTCAACATACTGTATCGCCAGGACTAGTCAAGTTCCTATGTGTGCCCTAACTAAGATGGTGGAGAAATATTTAATTTTTTTCCGTTTTATATTCTAGTTTCCTAGTTATAAAGGTTAACATTCCATTAGCCTTTTATTAAAAAAAAAAAAAAAAAAAATTTTTTTTTAGAGCATCCAATTCTTTCTTTTCCCAATTAAAGGGCAATTTAGCATTGCCAATTCGCCTGCCCTGCACATCTTTTTGGATTGTGGGGGTGAGACCATGCAGACACGGAGAATGTGCAAACTCCAAATGGGCAGTGACCTGGGGCTGGGATCGAGCCCAGGTCCTCGGCACTGCACCACTGTGCCACCCTCTGTCAGCCTTTTTAATTGCTTTTGTGCCCAACTGCTGCATTTTGGGGACCGTGTACATGGACCTCCAAGTCTCTGGGTCTTACTATTCCCAGTTGTGCACCGCTTAAATATGACTGATAGCTCCTTTTATTGATCCAAATTGAAAAGTTGTGAAGTTAGCCTGAAGCTGTATTAAAGCACGCTTGGAGTACTGTGTGCACATTTGGTTGGCATATTATAAAAAATAATAAAGAGGCACTGGAGGGGGTGCAGAGAAGATTTACAAAGATAATGCCAGTAATGTGTGGGTATAATAAGTATTGACAGACTTGGTCTCCTCTCTTGGGGGGAAAAAAAAGGCTGAGGGGTGACTTGATAGAGGTATTTAAAGTTATGAAAGGATTTGATAAGGAGGAAAAAAAGATGTTTCCTCTTGTGGGGAGGTGCATAACTAGGGGCAATCAATGTAACATCGCAAGAAATCCAGTAGGGAATTGAGAAGAAACTACTTTATCCAAAGACTGGTGAGAATGTGTTACTCGTTCCCACAGAGAGTGTTTGAAGTGAATAGTATGGATACATAAGGGGAAGCATAGACCAGCATAAGAGGGAAAATGGAGGCAGTGGTTACAATGATCGATTTAGATGAGGAAAGAAGGGAGGAGGCTTAAGTGGGACATAAACACTGGCATGGACTATGCCAAATGGATGACCTTGTGCTTAAATGTGTAATCCATCTGCCACTGTTTTGCCTGCTAATCTATTAATAGCTTGTAATTTTATGCTACTATCCACACTACGTACTTTGTCACCAATCTTTATGCAATCGACAAGCTTGGATATAGGGCTCTTTATTTGCATTATCAAAGTCATTCATAAATGTTGTGAATACTTAAGGCACCAGAACGCATCCTGGTGGGACACCTCTAGTTACTTCCAATTCAAGTACTTACCCACCATCCCTACACTTTGTCTCCTAATCAATCTCTTTATCAGGTCAATAATTTGTCTTCAATTCTATGAGCTTTAATTTTAGCTAACAGTCTCCTATGAGGAGCCTCATGGAATGCCTTCAGAAAGTACATGCATAGACATTCCCCTGCCTATTATTTTAGCTACGCCGCAAACTGTAGATCATGTTTTTCTGTGAAAATCGGTTTAGTTTTGGCAGGAGATGACTGAGGTTCGTGTTTTCCACTTAGGCAATATTTATTATTTCACACCAGAGGATCTTTAGGTGAATAGCCACTGTCGAGAAGGTTGTAAATAGTATGGCTTTGACAAAGAGTCATCCAGACTCAACGTTAGCTTCCTTCTCTCTCCACAGATGCTGTCAGTCCTGCTGAGTGTGTCCAGCATTTTTTGTTTCTGCTTCAGATTCCAGCATCCACAGTAATTTGCTTTTATTATCGTTGTTGTAAATAGTATGGTGCTATCACGCAACCTTGCTTGACACCGGTCTAGATTTTCAAGTGTCTATTTCAGATGTCCCACTCAAAGCACTTGCAGTCATATCATCGCAAATCAGTTGCAGGATTGTGATGAAGTTTCTTGGACATCAAAATCTTTGGAGCACAATCCTGAAAGCCTCATGATTTACTGAGTCAAATGCTTTGGCTCGATAATTGCAATGAAGTGTTCTGGTGGTGTTCTCGGCATTTTTGTTGGATTTATCTGGCAGCAGAGACCATGTCAGAAGTATACCTGATCTATAATTTGCAGATGACTGAACTGTCATTGCCCATACTGCACCAGGGTTGCAAGCACTTTCAAACTCTTCAATTCTGAATGCAAGAAATATGGCTCATCCTTGAATGTTGACAAAGCAAAACTCCTATCAGCCTACGCCTGGCTAGTTAAATACTCCACTCTCTCTCACATGTTGATGGACAGACTCTAGAACAGGGATTTTCAAGTGCCGGTCACAGGCGGGTGTTGGGAGAGTTGCAGAGAAACACCCAATGGCCGCCACCGGCTTGTACATTGAGAATGGCGACCACTGCCACCTTTTAAATGAAGCTGTGTGTGCAGCCTTCCTGCCAGAAGCTGCAGCAGAGCGCAGGTTACGTGTCCTGCACTTACTTGACGTCAAGCGCCCTCCCATGTACGTGCTTTTGGCGCCAAATCAGGGAGCAGGTCTGTTTCTGTTTTCCAGCTGTTGGCAAGAGGACTGTGAAGGTGGATCATTTTCTTAAAAGTAAAAGTTGGCCAGAGACTCAAATAGCCAGTGTACCTAACACCACAGGGTCTCGCAACAGAATCTGCTGGAGAGAGCTGCACAGGAGAGTCCAAGGCAGGTGTTAATGTTAGCTTTGCGCAGAACTCCAGGGCCTCTGGCTAACAGCCTACAAAGAAGAAATTAACTCTGGAACAAAGCAGTATAACGATGATTATGTGAAGTATGGTTTTTATCACCTGTGCCAATGCAAATAAAGAAGCAAAGCCCACACGCGATATATGCAGGTAAGTACTGGCAGAGAGGAGAAGTTTCAGTTTTTGAAAAGTTATTATTTTTAAAAATAAATTTGTATCCAACTTATTTTTTCCAATTAAGGGACAATTTAGCGAGGCCAATTGACCAACTCTGCACATCTTTGGGTTGTGAGGGTGAAACCCATGCAAATACAGGGAGAATATGCAAACTCCACACTGACAGTGACCCAGAGCCGGGATCAAACCGGGGACATCGGCGCCATGAGGCAGCAATGCTAACCACTGTACCACCGTGCTGCCCCTGAAAAATTGTTTTTGTGGTTGAGACCCCAGAGTCCGTTATTAACTTCTAGCTGCCTCCAAATTAAAACACTGCGCTGCTGCATCTGACCTGCGATACCACATTAAAAACATGGCAAAAGCCCATGAGGCGGTCAGCATTCTGGAGTAGCATCTCCCAGGAGTGTCCAGTACTGAGTAAAACAAGCATTTGTGTTGCTGTTGTCCTTCACGACGACCTCCATCTGTGAGGTTGATGTTTCTGTTTTCATAAAGATGAAGGCAGCAGAAAGGAACTGGCTGAAGTCTGCACCTGATATGTGCATTGCCCTCTCCTCCTTTTGAACCTGACTCAAGTGAGACTGAGAGAACCAACCAGGCTACCCTTTAGCATTAAAGGTAAGGGAACATGGAACTGACGTCTGGTGGTGGTGGCGGCGATGTGCTGAACAGTTGCACGAAAGGTGGCTCTCCCTTGGGAACTTCAAATCCGGCCCTTTTTAACCCATAAATCAGACACGGAAACAACAACAAAAAAAACATCCTTACCTTGAACTAACAACTACCCAAGGAGATGCTCTCAAACCAACTAAGAGCCAGAAGAGCAGCAAGAGTCAGGAGAGGAAGATCCAGATCTCAGATATGCGGAGCAGGATATGGCGGTCTGAGAGGGATCGGCAATGCAAACCCTGACCCACCCGCCAACAGAGCAGTGGATGGAATTCCTTACACAAGAGCTGCAAAAACTCTGGGACTCCATCAAGGAGGGCGTCATGTCGGCTATGAGGCCACACATGGAAATCGTGCTGGCCCCCTTCAAAGAGGTGTTGGGACTGGAAACCCAGGAGATGACCGTGCAGGAACTGGAGAAAACTGCCACAGACCAGAGTGATCGTATTGCCTCGCTCGAGGCAGGCGTTGCAAGTTTGGTGGCGACCCAGAAAGCACTCTAGGAGAAGGTGGAAGATCAGGAGAACAGACCTCGCTGCCAGAACTTAAGGATTATTGGACTACCTGAGTGCACAGAGGCAGAAACCAGACAGAGTATGCCATGCAGATGCTCGGAAAGCCGGTGGCAGGATGATGGACCCACCTGAGGGAGGAGTTCCCCTTCTCCAAGTATACTCCCACATCAACTTCTTCGTAGTGGGTAAATTGGTGCTTATAGGGGTGGAATACTCTGCAATAAAATTCTCCGACCATGCACCACAATTCATGGATGCGAGGTTGGTGACGGGCCGGGCCCAAGGCCCCCCCCCCCCGTGGAATCTGGGCACGCCCCTCCTGGCTGACCAGGCGTTCTGTGCGAGAATGTCACAAACCATCGTGTATATAACCTCCAACCAGAGCGGGGAGCTCTCGCCCTCAACATTCTGGGAGCCACTGAAGGCGGTGATAAGCAGGAAAATAATAGCATACAAGGCACTCGGGGAGAAGAAGGAGAGGGCGGTTAGATAATGGCTGATTGACTCCATATTGGAGGGGGATTGGCAACACTCCATGGCCCTGACGGTGGAACTACTGGCGGAGAGGAACAAGTTACAAATTGAATTTGACCTCTCCACTGCTAAAGCAGTCTTTGGGGTATCGGAACAGCCGGAACTCTTTACGGGGAGAGGGGCAGACGCACTAGCTTGATTGTCCGCTGGAGACTCCTGCTCGGCTGGAGATCCGCACCACCCAACGCCACGGACTGGCTGTCCAACTTGGCAACATGCCACTATGCAGAGAGACCTGGGTGTGCTAGTGCATGAGTCGCAAAAAGTTGGTTTACAGGTGATTAAGAAGGCAAATGGAGTTTTGTCCTTCATTGCTAGAGGGATGGAGTTTAAGGCTAGGGAGGATATGCTGCAATTGTACAAGGTGTTAGTGAGGCCACACCTGGAGTATTGTGTTCAGTTTTGGTCTCCTTACTTGAGAAAGGACGTACTGGCGCTTCAGGGTGTGCAGAGGAGATTCACTAAGTTAATCCCAGAGATGAAGGGGTTGGAGAGGAGAGGTTGAGTAGACTGCGATTGTACTCGTTAGAATTTAGAAGGATGCGGGGGTATCTTGTAGAAACATATAAAATTATGAAGGGAATAGATGGGATAGATGCGGGCAGGTTGTTTCCACTGGTGGGTGAAAGCCTAACTAGGGGGCATAGCCTCAAAATAAGGGGAAGTAAATTTAGGACTGAGCTTAGGAGGAACGTCTTCACCCAAAGGGTTGTGAACCTATGGAATTCCTTGCCCAGTGAAGCAGTAGAGGCTCCTTCATTAAATGTTTTTAAGATAAAGATAGATAGTTTTTTGAAGAATAAAGGGATTAAGGGTTATGGTGTTCGGGCCGGAAAGTGGAGCTGTGTCCAAAAAAGATCAGCCATGATCTCATTGAATGGCGGAGCAGGCTCGAGGGGCCAGATGGCCTACTCCTGCTCCTAGTTCTTACGTTCTTATAATTCCTTACAAATTGGAAAGGATAAAACTCTCCTTTCGAGGATCGGAGGAGGACCTTCACCATATGTGGAAGTAAATTTGCGTCCTCTTCCAAGACCTGTTGGTGACCAGCAACCAATAAGGTGGGGGATGGGGGACATCAGGATAAAGGCAAGCAAGGCAGAGGAGCCGGGTAAGACAAAGGGCAGGGAAGCACACAGGTACGATCAGAAGAATGGTACCAAGAGACTCTGAGGCAGCACCTAGCACGCTCCTGGGATCTTCTAATGCCAGGAGGCAACATGTATAAAGTTGATAGGCACGATTGTGGTAACCGATCACTAGGGGCCCAAAGTTAGGGCCTCCGTGACAGCATACACATTACCTTTGTATACATAACTGTTTATATCCCTAATCTTTACCACTCTGTAAATATATCTCTTAACATTGTAAGGAACATCACACAGTAGTTATAAATGCAAAACCAATAAAAATTCTGTTCTTTAAAAAAGAAAGTAAGCAAACTTGGCGTGGGTCGAAGGTCAGCTGGTTGGCAAAAGTGGGTCCCAGGACAAAAGGTTTGAAAAATACTGCTCTAGAATATGCTGAGAACCTTCCATGTCACCATGTCAGGCAGCCATTTCTCTCAACAGGTCACCATTAACGAGGAGATCCCACACTGGATCCCCTGTGCCAGTCTTCTGCAAACAATGACTGCGAGTGTTTGACAACAGAGACCTCTGCAAGTCAATAATAGTTCTTGGGTATAGAGCAGTTCTCCTCTGCACACTCCTGTAATGCAGTGAGACCTGGACTGTGCATCAATGGCACAAGAGCACAAGAAACATTCCACCAGCAATGCCTCTGCCGCATCTTCCAGATCTAACGGAAGGGCTGTCGAACAAGTGTCTTCCTTGAAGCTATGTCCGCAGCATTTAGGCAAAAATCCTATAAAACCAATTTTGATGGACTAGATACTGTCCGGATAGCAGAAAATTGTCTCCTCTACCAGGTCCTGTTCTGTCAGCTCTCAAATGGTCATCGTTCCAGGGGAGGTCAAAGAAAACACTTCAATTATACTCTTAAGCTCTCCTTAAAGCACAGAGGCATTGACCTTAATGACTGGTGGGAAGGCCTTGCTATTAATTGTTCAGAATGGCCCACAACTTGTTCATCAAGCTGCATCACTCTTTGAGCCCCAACACTATTAATGATGAGGTACGGTGGAGACAGTGAAGGAAAGAAAAGGAAGCAGATCTTGCATTGTGAATCCCACGACCCCGAGAAATTTCCAACTTCACATGTCCGCAGATCTGTGGGTCAAAAATCTGCATGTTCAGTCACATGATAACCCATGGCGGAAATCGCGATGAGTACATGTCATCAAATCGAGGGACAGCCAAAGACTTTAAGCACTTCCTCAAAATTCAGGCAGTTTCATCAGGCATGACTTACCTGTCACAAATCTGTGCATTGGCTCTCTCTGATCCACTAAAATTTCTCCAGTCCTTAATTAGATTCTAATGTTCCCCAACTGTTAGAAACCAGGAAATTATAGAACTCTTAATCGATCATATTCAAAATGATTATATGTTCTATTTTTGCGCGCACTATGCCCAATGTCTTGGTTAGTAACCATGATATTTTAAAGTGCAAACATTCAACTATTAAACCCTGTTACTGAAGTTTTCTGCATTTCTCAATTTCTACACGTTGTTCGGGTGGGCCGGTTCCTTGAAGCCTGTTCTAGGTTACTCAGGATTTCTGTTTATCAACAGTTGCTCCTGCATTCAAATGTCCATGGGGCGGCACGGTGGGACAAGTGGTTAGCACTGCTGCCTCACAGCGCCAGGGATCTGGGTTCGATTCCGATCTCTAGTGACTGTAGTTTGTACATTCTTCCCCTGTCTGCAGGGGTTTCCTCTGGGTGCTCCAATTTCCTCCCACAGTCCAAAGATGTGCAGATTAGGTGGATTGACCATTCTAAATTGGTGCTAGGTGGGATTGTGGAGATGGGGCAAGGGAGTGGGTCTGTGTCGGGTGTTCTTTCATAGGTCGGTGCAACTCGATGGGCCGAATAGCCTCCTGCTCTGTAGGGATTCTATATTCGACCTAGTGGTTGGTTGGGGCTCCTAGTTGGGACTATTGGTAGTTTGGTCATCCAGCAAATAACTGGTACTATCCAGGGATAATTGTAAAGCTCAATCACAAAGTTACAATTAATGGGATATTTATATTTTGGGGTGCGGTTATGCACCAGATAAGTTCTCTTATCTTTCATTTTGCAGTATTTTCATTGTGCCTCCTCGGGGATCATTTATCATAGCTTATTTATGGATACATGGGGGCCAGTTTAGCTCAGTTGGCTGGCCAGCTGGTGTAATGCAGAGCAAGGCCAACAGCGTGGGTTCAATCCCTGTACCAGCGAAGGTTATTCATGAAGGCCCTGGCTTCTCAACCTTGCCCCTTGCCTGAGGTGTAGTGATCCTCAGGTTAAATCACCTTTACTTGGGCAGATATCAGTGGCCATCCTTGTGGTTCTGATGCACTGCTGTTCATGACCACCTTTTTAACTAAACCTATTTGGCTATTGGCCTAAATCTGTAGGGTTCTCTTTGGTGATCTGATTCTGATGGGGTCAACTCAGTGTGAAAAACATCCTATTAAGCTCCTTTTCTTTTCAACCATCTCCCCCTGTAATGAAGCGGGCACCAGGCAATTAAATGATCGAAGTTTATTTTAGAATATCAGCCATTTGGAATTACACGCAGAATATGCATTAAATGACAATACCAAGTAGTGTGCATTTATGCAGATGATATCATAGTTGGGGGGAAGAAGCTTTTTTTTTTTTTTGCATCCTAGCAGAGCGCATTGGTCTGCAGTTCCTGGCACATCTCTCTTGGCTAAGGCGTCTAGGTTCGACAGCACAACCTCACTCCACCCACAGAGATCCACAAAGATAATTTGTGGAACAATTGAGGAATGCGATTACCTGGAAATGGACGTAGTTGCATTTCCAGTCAACTATCACTTGCTTTGTTTTTGCTTTGGACATGGTGCAGATCAGACTGAAAGTTGGATTACTTCACTGTTCCTGGAAGATTCTTTACTGCTGGTCCCCTCGTGAGGTCTGCTACTGCTGATGGGCTGACCGTAGATTTCCTACTCCCACGGAGTACTTTCAGCTGATGATGTGTTGAATGATCATGAGTGTTGAAAATTCTCCTCATAGTTCACTTTGATGTAGCTATTCTCTCTCTCACACACACACACACACACACACACACACACACGTGTTGATTTGGAACAGTCTTTGGTAGGATGCTGGAAGTAAAGAGTTTGGATCATTTAAAAGGCAACTGGATGCGATGTGATAGGATTCTATGGAATGATACTCCAGATTTCTACATTGCTTTTTAGTGCTCATGAGTGGTGTTGAATGTTATTTCTTTTATTAACTTACGTGGAAATGGAAAGTTACATTTTGTTTTCTTGTGTTCGTTTAGCTGAACTATGCTTAAAAAAAATAAAAAATATATATATATATATATATATTGTTTTAAAAAAAATTTATTAGGGTTTTCTCAAAATATCAACAACGGAATGAAAAAGAAACCCAATAAAATTAAATACAGAACAAATTAAAACCCACGTGCCCCCCTCCCCCTCATACATAAATAAAAAATTAACACCCCGAGTTTAACACCAAGCAAACATGGCAAATATGTACACCCCCTCAGATCCCCAGGGTAAATAAACAAAAATAATATTGAACCCCCCCTCCCGGGGTTGCTGCTGCTGCTGACCATTGTCTACCGTTCTGCCAGGAAGTCCAAGAACGGTTGCCACCGCCTAAAGAACCCTTGTACCGATCCCCTTAAGGCGAATTTCACCCTCTCCAATTTAACGAACCCTGCCATATCGTTGATCCAGGATTCCACGCTTGGGGGCCTCGCATCCCTCCACTGAAGAAGAATCCTTCGCCGGGCTACCAGGGACGCAAAGGCCAGAATACCGGCCTCTTTCGCCTCCTGCACTCCCGGCTCCCCTGCAACCCCAAATATTGCGAGCCCCCAGCCCGGTTTGACCTTGGATCCTATCACCCTCGACACCGTCCTTGCTACGCCCTTCCAAAATTCCTCCAGCGCTGGGCACGCCCAGAACATATGGGTGTGGTTTGCTGGGCTCCCTGAGCACCTAACACACCTGTCCTCACCCCCAAAGAACCGGCTCATCCTTGTCCCGGTCATGTGTGCCCTGTGCAGTACCTTAAACTGTATGAGGCTGAGCCTCGCACAGGAAGAGGAAGAGTTCACCTCCCTAGGGCATCTGCCCAAGTCCCCTCTTCAATCTCCTCTCCCAACTCCTCCTCCCACTTAACTTTCAACTCCACCACCGAGGCCTCCTCCTCCTCCTGCATCACCTGGTACGTTTCCGAGATCTTCCCCACTCCAACCCACACCCCCGAGAGGACCCTATCCTCTACTGTGCGTGGCAGCAGCCACGGGAATTCCACCACTTGCCGCCTGGCAAACACTCTTGCCTGTAAATATCTGAAGGCGTTCCCGGGGGGGGGGGGGGGGGGGGGGGGGGGGGCATACTTCTCCTCCAGTTCACCCAGGCTCGCGAACTTCCCATCCACAAACAGGTCGCCCAACCTTATCCCTGCCCTGTGCCACCCCGAAAACCCTCCATCTATTCTCCCTGGGACAAACCGGTGGTTCCCCCGTATTGGGGCCCATACCGAGGCCCCCCACTTCCCCCTGTGCCGCCTCCACTGCCCCCAGATTGAGGGTAGCCGCCACCACCGGGCTCGTGGTATACCTCATTGGAGGGCACGGCAGCGGCGCCGTTGCCAGCGCCTCCAGACTCGTACCCTCACAAGACGCTGTCTCCAGCCTCTTCCATGCAGCCCCCTCCCCCTCCATCACCCACTTGCGCACCATCGCTGCATTGGCAGCCCAGTAGTACCCACAGAGGTTGGGCAGTGCCAGCCCCCCCCCCCCCCCCCCCCATCCCTACTCCGCTCCAGGAACACCCTTCTCACCCTCTGAGCCCCTCGCGCCCACACAAGCCCCGTTATGCTCCTGTTGACCTGCCCAAAGAAGGCCCTCGGGATAAAAAATGGGGAGGCACTGGAACAGGAACAAAAACCTTGGGAGCACCGTCATCTTAACTGACTGCACCCTACCCGCCAGGGACAGCGGCAGCGCGTCCCACCTCTTCAACTCCTCCTCCATTTGCCCCACCAGCCTCGTGAAATTAAGTCTATGCAAGGCCCCCCCCAGCGCCTGGCCACCTGGACCCCCAAATACCTGAAGCTCCTCTCCGCCCTTTTTAGTGGGAGCTCGCCAATCCCCCTCTCCTGGTCCCCTGGGTGAATCATGAACAACTCGCTCTTCCCCATGTTGAGCTTGCACCCTGAGAAATCCCCAAACTCCCTGAGGGTCCTCATTACCTCCGGCATTCCCCCCACCGGGTCCGCCACATACAGCAGCAAGTCGTCCGCATAAAGCGACACCCTGTGCTCCTCCCCGCCCCGCACCAACCCCCTCCAGTCCCTCAACTCCCTCAGTGCCATAGCCAGGGGTTCAATCGCCAGTGCGAAGAGCAGGGGGGACAGGGGACATCCCTCGATGCAACCGAAAGTACTCAGACCTCTTCTCCGTGGCCACACTCGCCATCGGGAACTCGTACAACAACCTAACAAACCCCTCCCCAAACCCGAACCTCTTCACCTCCCACAAGTACCCCCACTCTACCCTATCAAAGGCCTTCTCAGCGTCCACCGCCACCACTATCTCCGCCTCCCCCTCCCTCGCCGGCATCATAATCGCGTTCAGGGGCCTCCGCACATTCGCGTTCAACTGCCTCCCCTTCACGAATCCCGTCTGGTCTTCGTGGATTACCTGCGGCACACAATCCTCAATTCCCGTGGCTACTTAAAAAAATATTTTAAGAAGCTTGCATTTATATGGTGCCATTTGTGTCCTCTGGACATTGCAAAACACTTCACAGCCAATGAAGTGCTTTTGCAATGAAGCCCAACATAGTCACTTATCAAATCCGATATGATGAACGAGTATGTGGTAGAATTTGATTTTACAAAGTATGTAACAAAAAGAGCTGGTGCATGTTGGACTGCCGATTTTAGCTGTGAGAAGATATTTAGTCCAATGGAGTAAATGTAATGGTTTAGGCTTATGAATAAATAATTGGTTCCCTCAAACCCAAATTATTGTTTGTTTGAATCATGTGGTTGCCCATTATTAAATGCATTGTTATTTTTGTTGATATATTGTTGCTTTTCCATTTACCAACACAATGTTAGTATTTTTTTATTACGATAGGCTTTGCAGATCTGTACAGTTTCACCCTTTTTCAAACAAAAATAGTAAATTACTCTGAGGGATTACTCCGTCATGCAAACTCATTCCTTTTCTGAAACTGGTGGAAAGCTGTTGCTGTACAATGCAGTGAGATGAAAAAGGTTGTGCTTGACTGGACTTAATAAAGTACAAGCCTGGCGCTGCCAGTCGTTCATAATGAAAGCAGGTAGTGTAGTTTAAACTCGAGTCAGCTTCCTCTCGCTTTGTGAGGAAAAGCCTATGAGACAACACGTGATTGGCAATTAGCCTGGTGTGCTTTGGCAAGTGCAACTGGCTTCATACCAGCAGAATTCAGAAGGAAAAAATAAGTTTAACAGATGCGTAGTGCATAACATCTGAAGCATAGCCTCTTGGTTGTGGGTTATTAGCAGGGCAAAGCCACTGGAGCAGTGAAGGGAGACTACTAAAAATTGTTGAACTCTATTTCATGCAATTTGTGTTTTTTAGTGTTGAACACTTAATTTTTTTTTGTGAACTGATATTAATTGCATTAATCTGGTATTTTAACAAATGAAACAACACGTCAACATTTTCTTGATCTCAATCTATTTTCTTAAGGTGTCCTGTGAGTGCCTTTAAGAAATGGGTGTTTATATAAATGGGTGTGTATATAAATATCTGTAGTGAGAGTACCTTTAAGAAATGGGTGTTTACTACTGTAGTGATGTCAGAGAGTGGGTGGAGCTGGGCTGTCTGTCAGCGTTTTACTTTCATTTTAGGCTGTTTGCTGCAGGGTGTGTTTTAGTTTCGTTTTCAGTGTGGGAGCTGTAGCCAGACACAGCAGCTGTACTGTTGATCTCTCTGCCATGAAAAGACTATCACTTGATCATTTGGTGAATTCAGAATTATGAATGTAAACCTAATGTGCTTCTGTTGAAAGGTGTTTCTTCTGTCTTCTGGATGTTGTTTGGGAAGTTATTAAGGATTACTTAGTGTTGTATTCTTTGGGGTTGTATTTGAATTAATGGTTGCTAAGGTTAACTTGAGTTCATAGAATAAACATTGTTTTGCTTTAAAAACTCCTTTTCCATTTCTGCTGTACCACACCTGTAGAGTGGGGCCGTGTGCTCCCCATACCACAGTCTATTAAAAGTTGTGGGTCAGGTGAACTCCATGATACACTTTGGGGTTCTCTAAAGTTTGGCCCATAACAAAGGACACTAATTTATGACAAATGTTTGGTTCCAATGAGAGTGGTATTTATTTTCACTGGCTGGGTAGGTGATTAGTCACTTGAGCAACAAATCAAAATGACAGCAATTCATTGTGACTTTGGCGAACCGCATGTCATGTTGTGGAAGGAAGCTGCGCATCTACTAAGAAGTGGAGCTAATTGGAAAGTTCTTTCAAAGAATTGGCACAGATAAGATAGGCCAAAAGGCCACTTTCTGTTCTGTCAAGATTATGTGACAGTATAATATATCTGAAGACCCAAAGTAAGTCAATGGAAACAGGGCGACAGGTGAACTGGACTTGGTGTGAGTGAGGCGACGCTCAAGGTTCTGGATGAGCTCAAGGTTACCGAGGGTGGAAGACGGGAGACTTAACCAGGAGAGCACTGGCGTAGACCTGGATAAAGGCATGGATGAGTGTTTGAGCAGCAGATAACAGAGGCAAGAGTGGAGTTGGACAATATTATGGAGGTGGAAGTAGGTGCGTGTGGTGATTAAATAAATACGTTGTCGAAAGCCCATGTCCATGTTTAATGGGGTAGTAAGGTTACAAACTGCGCCAGTGGTCAGGGAGACAAATTGAGTCAGTGGCTAAGAAACGGAGTTGATGGCAGGGGACCAATCCGGATGATTTTGATTTTCCCAGTATTTAATTGAAAAAAATTTCTATTCATCTGACACTCCATGCTGGACAGCAATGTGAAATTGGAGACCGTAGAGAGGTTGAAAGAGTTGATGGTGTAGAGCTGAGTGTCATCAGTGTACACGTGGAAACTGATGTTTTTTAAGATTACATTGCTGAGGGATTGCAAATAGGTTAGAAATAGGAGCTGCCAATAGATTCTTCGGAGTAAGGTGGGTAAGCACCAAGCCTGCGCTGATGGGGCATGTATTTACATAACGTAAAACTTATCTGTGTCCATTTCATTGTTTGCTGTTTTAATTGTAGGTTTACTGTTATGTTATGTAAAGAGTGCTAGTTAACATTTTCGCTGCAAAAGAGGGTATGAGAGCGATCATGTGGAAAATTCTGAAAATAATCTAGATCTTGTGATCGCAAGCTTCTGATCTGAGTACAGAGTTCACTAGTTGTATAATTTCTAACTGAGCGGTCTAAATGTTCATTTGGAAATGGATTTTAAATATTTAACCTTTTGAGTGTTGCAACAGGTTTTCCCAAATTGGAAGCAATTTAACTTGTAGACCTGGGCCACGATTTCGAGACATTTTTTTCCTGTTTCAATACAAATGGACCACTTCTGTGACCAATGTCAGTCTGTCATTGAAATTGTATTTAATTTGCATATTGCATTTCTTTTGGCCCGACTTTGCCCTTTAAATTCTGATTCCTTACAAGATTTTAGCCATGATCCATAAAAGGTCAATAAATACTCACTTTTCCATTAAAGTTGTGATTGCTTAATATAGCATATTGATTCTTTAACAATTAATAAATAATTTTACTTCATTTGGGAGTTACTTTTGAGGTGAACCTACTGGCAGGAATTGATGTTTGGTTGTTCGTGGTGAGTTGGCTTGAATTCTTGTTTGAGTGAGAACTACATTTAGCTATTTTTAGGAAACCATATTTCCTGTCTTTCAGTGTCCTTTTTAATATAGAAAAAGGATTCAACAGCAGTTTTGTTTAGTTTCTCTGCAATATGATGAGTCATGACAAGCAACTGTCCCATTTGCACTGGCATCTCTCTCTCCTGGCCCAAATGGCAGATGTGAGCCTAAACTGGAGTGTTGACAAGCTATTTGATCATGAGAGCATCACAGCTGGTCCCGTCCTGATTAAACATATACACGTGCTCAGATTCCATCAGGGGGTATTTGACAGTAATTAACATCCAAGAATGAGGCCAACTGAAGTGCACCTACCACATCACATGCCTGAAATGGGAACTGAAGCTGGGACCTTCCAGCTTAGAAACTCTGCGGACAAGTTTATTCCAAGAATAAATCCTGTTAGAATGTCAGGAGTTGCATAAAAGTTTCAGCTCTTAAAAAAATAAGCTCAGATTTCAGTCTCAACATGTTAACTGTTTTGATTGTATCTGTGACTTCCTTTGCCAGTTTTGGGTGCTTGATGATCAGCATGGTTGAAGTTGTTGCTGTGTACTTCTAATTGTTTTGATCTCTTTTGGATCAAATATTCTGTAATTTGATGTTTAAAAATACAAGTCATAACAAAATAGTGCTCTGTGATGCTCTGCTTCAATCTTATTATGCTTCAAAGTTCTATATATTAACCAAATCATCCATTTAAGGGAAGGCAGGATTGCCCAAAGCAATTGGTTTCACTGAAAGTTGGTGTTTGAGTTAGCCAACCCATTATTCTGCAAAACCAAACTGCTAAGTTTGGGAATGAGAAGACCGTTCCATATATTGATTTGTTGTCGTCTTTTATTTTCCCACACATGAATTTAATTCGTGACTGTTTGGAGATGATGAGCGGTGTGGTCAGGACATCAGCATCTCCGTGGCGTGGCCACCTATCATTGTCAGCAAATGAATCAAATCAGTACTGTGGAATACCAACATGCCTTGTGTGGGTGAATTTTTAAAAGTGAGTTAGCTTGTCCAATCTTATTATATGATCACTATGACAACAAAAGACTGGACACACAAAGTAATTAATATATTTTCCCTTTTACTTTGTCTCTGAATTATTTTTCTCTAGTGGCAAAAGAAATGGTACCATTATAAGTTTTCACGTTCCTTGAATTTAGATTAGTTATCTGCTTATTTCTTTTGCTTTCACTATTGATTTGACAGAGATGGGGCTTTGCTTGGAAGTTCTGATATATGGGGGGGAAGACATTTGGAAATGTTAGCTGTGCTTGCTATTGGTGGGAAGAAATCTGTGGGAGTTTGGAATGGTTGTGCCAAATGTGTATCCATTATCTTCAGGTGTGTTTCCATATCCAGCTACTTGCTATATTGATTTGCTCTTGTATACAGCATTTCTTGAATTTCCTGAGTGGAGAAGGGGAATGCTACAGCACCCTTTGTGGATTGACATTTTATTTTGACCCTTGGAAAGCCAGATGTTTTAATGGGACTGGAAACTGCCACACAATGCACTATCTTGTCTGATTGTTATACCCCCAAACTGGTCAGAGAAAAACAGCACTCCTTTGTATTGCAAGGTGGGAAGGAGGAAAAAGATGCAAACAGACAAATTATTGGAAAATGTTTTTGGTGGATTCTTCTTCTCCAATCCTCCCCCCCCCCCCCCCCCCCCCCCCGCCGCCGCCCCACAGAGGACATGAGGGAAAATAAGTTCAATGACCTCCAACCTTTGCCTTTATCTTCGAGTTTTTGACCACCAGAGTGATCAAAAAGAAAAGATCCAGCTGAGAATCCATAGGAAATTGAATAGGCCTGATGTGTTCTGATATTTTTCCCCCCGACGCAGCTACTTTGATTTATAAGAAAGGCAATGGAACCAATTACCTCATCACATTTCTCTTTCATGCTGGCATGGTGTGGTATTGGTGATGTAGAGGAACAAGCATGTATGCAAAATGGTTATTGCCCTTGCTGCAAATGGTCACTTTTTGAGACCTATGCAGACACTGGGAGAATGTGCAAACTCCAAACGGATAGTGACCCAGGGCCGGGACCGAACCCGGGTCGTCGGTGCCATGAGGCAGCAGTGCTGACCACCATGCCACCCCCTCTTTTTTTCGTAACAATTCAACAAAAATGTAGAATGTGCCATTGAATTAAAGAAGGTTACTTTTTAAAAGAATTTAGTGAGTACCCATTTTTTTTTTCCAATGAAGGGGCAATTTAGCACGACCAATCCACCTACCTGCACATCTTTGGATTGTGGGGGTGAAACCCATGCAGTCATGGGGAGAATGTGCAAACTCCACACAGACAGTGACCCGGGTCCTCGGTGTCATAGTTAATTTTCTGTATTGATCAATGCACCTAGATGCTCTTCACATGATTAATATGTGAAAAATAATGGACAGGCAAAAACCTACTATAAAATGTCCCAAGGTGTGTTGCATCAGAACCTTGTGAAGCACAATTTGACACTCTGTCACATAAAGCAATATTAAGGTAGGTGTAGGTGGGGTGTCTTAAAGAAAGAGCGATAGAGAGGAGGGGATGGTTAGGGGGGATTTCCAGGGCCTTGGCAGCTGAAAGCATAGCCAACAATGGCGGAACTAATAAAATTGGGGATCGTCAAGGGGCCACAATTAGATGAGTGCAGATATTAGGGAGGGTTGTGGGGTTAGAGGAGATTAGAGATGGGCAGAAGTAAGGTCATGGAGGGAATGAGAGCGAGGAATGAGAATTTTAAAACTCGCGTTTCTAGGCTGGGTGTTAATGTAGATCAGTGAGCACAGGGGTGATGGGTGTGGAAAAACTTGTTGCAATAAGAACATGGTCAGCAGATGTTTGGGTACCCTCTAATTTATGGAGGGTAGAATGTGGGAGACTGGCCAGGAGAACAGTAGAATTGTCAAGTTTAGATGTAGCAAAAGAATAGTGAGGATTTCAACAGCTGATGAACTGAAGCAGAACCTGAGTGTTACAGAGACAAACGTATGTGATCTCATTGATGGAGCAGAAAGGTTATTGAAAATCTAACTCTGGGCCAAACATAACACCAAAGTCATGAACATTCTGGTTCAGCCATAGAAGGTTGTTAGCGAGAGGGATGGAGTTGGGGGCTAGGGGAATACGTTTGTAGCGGGAACTGAAGACCGTGGCTTTGGCCTTCACAATGTTTAATTACGCTTTGAAATTGGGAAGTACAGTAAAGCATCGTGTGCATAATTGCAAATTGGTATGCTTGATTCGTGGATAAAAGTCAATTAAATGAAACCAAAATCTGATTGCTGATTCACACTAAAACAATGGCTGTATGAATGTTTGCACATTGGAAATTCAGTTTCCTAGAATGTGGGGACATGAACAATGTTAAAATCACATCATACTGAGAACTCTTTCGAGTTTCTCTCTCCCTGAAAGGGTAAATTTCTCAAACACCCGGTTGGAGACTCTGTTTTCTCCTCTGTGAAGCTGAAGGGCCTGATCTCTCTCTCTCTCTCTCTCTCTCTCTCCTTCTTGCAGGGAGATCCAGTCCAGCAGTAGCTGCAGGCTGGGTCAGTTGTTTAAAACCCCTTTGAAACTCTTCTGTCGGGAACTCCGTTCTTATTTCAGACAAGCTGTCGGTCCTTCTGGTGGAGTTGGAAATAAATATGTGTCAAATAGGACTGAGGCTGTTCTTTTGTGTGAAGGCCCAGGTTAATAAAAGTGAGTGATTCTGCAAAGTCTATAGCCTGGGAATTCTGCCAGAAGATCCTCGTTAGCAATCCAACAGGTGATTTCAAACACTTCCCATCCGGGGAGGATAGCTGGCTATGACTTAAATATCAGCATCAAGGACACTCGTCTCTCTTCCCATTTTAATTCCTATAATTTTACCCCTTTCCCTGTGTGTGTTTGTCTTGTGTGTGTTTGGGTGGAGGGTGAGACGGTAAAAGTGGGGATTAGTAGATTAGCTGGCCGCTATTCTGTTATAATTATTGCATGTTTCAACCTTGTTCCGGTTATAAATAAACAGTTATTGTGTTCACCTTTCAAACCCAGTGGCTACAGCTTATTGAGTAGTCAACGGGCCAAAGATTCTGCCAATTTTACACAAATTGTTGGTTAATTCACTGCGTGTTGGGACTCCGGGGAATGTGGGGCTGGAATCGGCCACATACTAACTCAGGGTGTCGTAATTTTTATATTTGCAAAATTAATAAGTAGAGTTGATTTGAGCATTGGAGTTTTTCTACAGTACATGCTGAAGAACTTGCAGAAGCCACTCTGAAGACACTAGTCACCACGTTCATGAAAACATAAGCTTTATAATACATATAAAGTTGTGATTGAATGTCATTGAAAAATATTGTTTAGCTAAAAAAAAACAGGCACATTTTCCCTTCCTGTATTAATTTTTAGTAGGCACCATGTCTCTGTGTTATGTGTTTGTTTCTCATTGGCACTCTGGTGAGAATGAGACTGGGAGTCCTTAATATTAGCATCATGGCTTCAGGCCAAACAAGCACAAGGCAGTCCCTTCAACTGATGAATCTGTATGGAAGCCATGCCACTGACTGAGCTGGTGGAGTTCTGTTTAGCTTTGTTCTCAACCCTCCTGTCTCTGATATAACCGTTAGTAATGCTATTGGTATAGGTAAACCACTGCCCAATCCTTGTAAAGACAAAGCTTTAGATTCACAGTGAAGATGCAGAGAGATTGTGCTAAAACTGCATAAAACACTAGTTAGGCCACAGCTATTTCTGGTCATTTCATTACAGGAAAGATGTGATTGCACTGGGAGGGCACCAAGGAAATTTGCCAGGTTGTTCCAGAGCTAGGAAACCTTTACTTTCAGGAAAGATCTCAAAGGCTGATATTTTCTTTAGAACAGAGGAGGTTGAGGCGATGTTTAATTGGTGCATAAAATTAGGCAGACCCTAGATAGAGTGGACAGAAAGAAGCTATTTCCATTAGCAGAGAGGCCAGTAACCACAGGGGCATGGATTGAAAATAGCTATCAGAAGGATTAAAGGGGAGTTGAGAAATGTTTGTCACCCAGAATGTGGTGGGGATCTGGAACTCTCTACCTGAAAGGGTGGTGGAGACAGAAACACTGATCACATTTGTGCTTGGGTATCAATATGAAGTGTTGGAACTGGCAAGAGCTGGAAGAATGGGATTAGGCTGTGGGCAGCAGAGACACAAAAGTTGAAAAACATGATGTACTGTAAATTTCTGATGTGTCACCATGCTATCCCTGCTCCTAATTTGTTAATGTTTGTATGCAAAGTGCAGCAGTCTACAGACAGATTTTGTAGCCTAAAACTGGACCATGTGACATTGGCAGCAGAATTATGTATTTCCACATTTGGCAATTTCATGGCCTAGCAAATCCCTTGCTCCTTATTGCCATCAAACTAGCAGATTATCCTGGTTCATTCTACATTCAGTAAAGTGAGATTGTAGATTAGTGTGACTACTGCACAGGGAAGCCTTCAGGATGAACACCGAAAGCAATAGTTTGTAAGTAGCAGTGGTCCCACAGTCATAAAAGCGGTCCCACAATTGTAAAAGCAAAGTTCTGTACTCCATCCAGTCAAGAGTGGTGGTGGACAATTATGCAACTAGCAGGAGGGAAAAGTACAATGACCATTCGCATCCTGAACCATTGGAGTCCCAAGAGATCAGACTGAAGTGTCTTCAGGCCAAATTGCTGCTAGATGTCCTCCCAGGATTCCTGGCATCATATATGCCAGTGTCCAGTCAATTTGGTTCACTGTGTGAAATGAGTTAAGGGAAATATTAAGTAATTAGGAAGTAATGCTTTTCAGCTTGAGTGTGCTCAAATGTTCGGTGGTAGCTATTCTACCCCAATGGAGCAAATTGTAAAACTTACTGGTAAAATATTAACCAGTTTCTGTCAACCAGCCACTCTAGTAATCAAAACTTTATGTTGTAACCTGGAACAATTGCTTAGTTAAAATATTCTTCAGTATAGAGTTAAACAAAATCCTGTTTGTTTTAATAAGTGTTAAAGGTTTCTGTATGTTCATACAAAGGAACATTCTGGGCTAAATTCACGATCTTACAACCGACACAAATAAAAAGAAAATACTGGGCGGCATGGCGGCGGTGGTTAGCACTGCTGCCTCACAGCGCCGAGGTCCCAGATTCGATCCCAACCCCAGGTCACTGTCCGTGTGGAGTTTGCACATTTTCTCCTTGTCCGCATGGGTCTCCCCACAACCCAAAGATGCGCAGGGTAGGTGGATTGGCCACACTAAATTGCCCCTTAATTGGAAAACAAAGAATTGGGTACACTAAATTTATATTTAAAAAAAAAAAAAAGAAAATACCACTTCAAATCTGAAATTAAAACATAAAACATTGAAAATACACAGGTCAGTTTGCACAGGAATAGAGGAGTGCTGTACAGAGGAAGAAATCACGCATGTTTACAAAGCACCTTTCGCAATCTCAGGAAGTCATTGGCAATTAATTTCCTGGATTAATGTATGTGTATATATATAAAACGCGCGCACACACATTTTGGCAATGTATTCCTATTTTTATATATATATATATATATATATATATATATATAAATATAACACATTGTCATTGTGTTCCATTATTTTATTGTTATGGGTTAAATGAAAGTTGTTTTAATAATGTTGGATTACTGATCAAATATGAAGAATATTTTATATATTGTAATGTCTGCAATCCTTTTATTTGAGCAGCACTCCTAACAATTCTGCATGTGTTGTAGCAGTGTTTTTCAAACTTTTCCCCCCACTTTTACCAACCAGCGGACCTTCGGGACCCATGCTGGCCGACGTTCGTGAGACATGCCGGCTGACGTTCGCGACACACTCCGGCTGACCTTCGTGACACACCATTATTACTTACTTTTAATACGGCAGATGGGCCTGCTTGGTTCTCACGATCTCTCATTCTTCATTGTTCAATGTTGGTTGCATTTCTGCTCAGCACTTCAGCTGACTATTTAAGTTCTTGCTGCATGCTTTGAAAAAAATCGAGACGTTTGTCCTCGAACTCTCCATGCTTAGTTTTCAAATGCCTTTGAAGATTTGAGAGTTTTAAACTTCATTTGTCAGTACTCCCCTGCATATAACACACATGGGCTTTGCATTGGCACAATCAAAGCCATATCTCAAGCAATCATCTTTATACTGCTTTGTTCCCGATTTAAGTTTGTTAATTTAAAAAAAAAAACATTTTATTACAAACCTGTATCAAAGCAAGTGACAGCAGATAAACACCCCGGGAAACATACTTCCCAACAATCAACTATACAGTCTGTACAGATTTTTTTCCTTTTTCAACCCCCCCCCCCCCCCCCCCCCTCTCCCCATCTCCCACCCCCCTGCAACGAATAGCTCCTCAAACACGGTCACAAACATCCCCCACCTTTTCTCAAACTCCCCTGCTGAGACCCTTAACTCATACTTTATCTTCTCTAACCGCAGGAAGTCGTACAGGTCACCCAACCATGCTGTTACCCCCGGTGGCGATGCCGACCGCCACTCCAGCAAAATACGTCGCCGTGCAATCAGAGGCGAAGGCCACAACATCAGCCTTCCTCCTCTGCATGAGCTCCGGCTTCTCTGAAAACCCAAATATAGCCACCAAAGGGTCCGGGACCACCTCCTCCTCCACTATCCTGGCTAAGACCGCGAACACTCCCGCCCAGAATCTTCCCAGTTTTTCGCAACCCCAAAACATGTGCGCGTGATTCGCTGGCCCTGCCCACACCTCTCACACTCATCTGTTGCCCCCTGAAAGAACCCACTCATTCTCACCCAAGTCATATGCACCCTGTGCACCACCTTAAACTGTATCGGGCTCATCCTTGCACAAGAGGTGGTCCCGTTTACCCTTCGCAGTGCCTCACTCCATACTCTCCAATTGATCTCCATTCCCAATTACGCTTCCCATTTCTCCTTGATCTTCACCACCCGCTCACCTTCCTGCTCCCCCAGCCACTATTTTTCCCTCCCGTTCCACATCTGGAAGCAGCAGTCGCTCCAGCAGGGTGTGTCCCGGCAACTTGGGGAACCCCCTCCAGACCTTTCGTGCAAAGTCCCTAACCTGCAGATACGTGAACTCACTACCCCTCGGCAGCTCTACTCTCTCCCTGAGCTCCTCCAGAATGGCGCACCCTTCCTCCAAATACAAATCCTCACCTTGACCAACCCCACTTCCCTCCACCTCCTGTATACATTATCCAACCCATGATTCTCGCACAGCGGCGTTAGCACCGACATCCCTTCCATCCTAAAATGCCTCCTCAGCTGATTCCATATCTTCACCGTGGACTGCACCAGTGGGCTCCCTGAATACCTACTCGGAGCCATTGGCAATGCTGCCATCACCATAGCCCTCAAACTAGACCCCTTACAAGATTCATTCTCACCACTCTACCCCTTCTTCCCACCACCGCCGCACCTTGTCCACATTCACCGCCAATAATAATGAAGCAAGTTCGGCAACGCCAAACCCCCCTGCTGCCTCTGCCTCTGTAGCAGGGTACTCCCCACCCTCAGCACCTTCCCCGCCCATACAAAGTCCGAGATGATCGTCTCCACTTTCCGAAAAAAGGCCTTTGTTATTTCAGTTTGTTCTTAATTGTTTGTTCACCAGAGGCCCTGGAGCTCTGGATACAGCTCACACTAGCACTGCCTTGTCCTATCGTGGACTCTCCTGAGAAGCTTTCCAGCAGATTTAGTTGTGAGATCCTGGCCTGTTTGTATCTCTGGCCCTCTCTACCTTATCACAAAATGACCCATCTTCAGTTCTTCACACAGTCCTGTTGCTTGTTTGCTGGCTGCTACAAAATGGAGGAATCTCACCTCTATGATTTTGTACCCAAAGCATTGACGTGCCAGACGCGTGACCTTCTCTCTGCTGCTGTCTCTGGCGGAAAGACTCATTGCTCATATTTAAAGGCCGGTCGCGGCCGGCATTTAAAAAAAAAAACTTTGAAACTTTATTTCTAATACCTAATTTATCCAAATTTATGACTTTTTACTGCTAAAAATTAAAACAACTTTAATTGAACATGTGCATCCTTGCATTTACATACAAATATATTCCCATTTCTTTGGAAATTTAACCAATTATAGGAAAAAGTGCAATCTTGTTTTTACTTTACAATCCACGACTTTAGAGGAGATGAAGTAACTTGTCAAACACACAGTGTCACACTATTTCTTACTGGTTCCACTGCATTGCACCATCCAAATATCTAACTCACCTCCTGCTCCATTCTCACCAAAAGCACTTACTTCCTGCTTTCCAGAGAGTGTCGACACAAAGTGATGACTGTAGGTTTCTTCCAGTGTTTACATATGTCAGCCCTATTGACTGGCCTCGTTTAATCAGTATTCCGACAAACCCGGCCTGGCTTCCTCTCTCTGTGTTCACCCCAGTCACAGGCCACTTCCCGACCAGTACTTACCATTGTGGGAGTGCAAACGGACGTTGTGCTGGCCGTTGAACGGGTTAACCAAGTAGCCACAGGTTGCATTGGTGGCGGGGGACGAGCCGAGCAGCGCGCAAAGGACGAGCAATAGAGCGGAGCTCCAAGCTGGGGCCATCACTGTTCGCATTGGGGCCACCACTGTTAGCATTGTGTCCACGTGGACACCTGTCAGCCCCAGTCCCCCCACCCACCGCTCTGCGTGCAGTGACCAGCACACAGCCCAGCCTCGTGCCACCCGTCCCCTCAAACGCCGCAACCAATCGCGGACTGCCCGCGGCCGGTATTCTTAAAAGCCGGTCGCGGCAGTTGGGAACTCATTCCCACGATCGGGAACACCACAACCGATCCCTCCTGCGACCCACCTGCGGGTTGCAACCCTGAGTTTGAAAAACCTTGTGTTGTAGCTCACTGCTTGCAAATGTCATAAATGCTGTCAGATTTGTCACTTGTATTAATTTGACCACATTAATTTGCCAATCATGAATCCAACTGGAAACTAAAACCACAGCACCCTTTTTAATTATAAACTGATCTCTAATATATTTTTGTTGATTTCTTTCATATCTAAGAAATTTACTAGCTTTTTCCTGAACAAATATTTTGTGAAATTGAAGGAAAGATTTCTATTTCATGAATGGCATTGCGGCCAGCGTTAATTGTCCAAATAGTGGTGTACACGGGAACTTCTAATATCTTCCATTTTGAATTCTGTAAACATTCAAATGCTGCAATGTTAACACCGAATTTGCAAACTATTATGCACCCGGCAACAGTTAGAAGTGGATAGTTTACATTTGGATTACTTCTGGGCAGCACGATGGCGCAGTGGTTAGCTTTGCTGCCTTACGGCGCCGAGGACCCGGGTTCGATATTGGCCCCAGGTCACTGTCTGTGTGGAGTTTGTTCCTCCCCGTGTCTGTTGGTCTCACCCCCACAACCCAAACATGTGCAGGGTGGTGGATTGGCCACGCTAAACTGCTCCTTAATTGGAAAAAATTAATTAGGTACTTTAAATTTGAAAAATAAATGACTTCCAATCTGGTTGGCTTAGGGTCTAAATAAATTTTGCTTCCCACGAGTGTAATTTAATACCAGCTGTTGTGATCATAAGATAAGAATTGGGAGCACAAGTAAGTCTTTCGGCCCATCGAGACTGCTCTGCCATTCAAAGATCGTGGCTGATCTGATTCTGCACGACCTTGTATTTTGGTGTGTAAATTCCTGTAGTAAAAATTTTCAGTTCAGGAAATAATTAAGAGGAAAGAAAATGTCTTTTTAACAGGATATGGTCTTGGAAAAATATCCATTTGAGAAAGTGTGCTGACTGGGCATGTACGAAATAGCAAGAAAATACAAATGGTAAACAGATGACCAATCTGAACAGTATCTGGGGAAGACTAACCCAATATTGTTGGGCTAGTCATAATGACACGAGCTGTTGTTCTAAGTATTTAGCAGTCGTGGTCGAGTTTGTTTACAGGTCAACTTTTTTTGGGCGGCATGGTGGCGCAGTGGTTAGCCCGGGTCTGAGGGCCTGGGTTTAGTCCCAGCTCCGGGTCACTGTCGTGTAGAATTTGCACATTCACCCCCACAACCCAAAGATGTGCAGGTTAGGTGGATTGGCCACACTTGCTAAATTGCTCCTTAATTGAAAAAAACTAATTGGTAATTGGGCACTCTAAATTTATTTTTTAAAAGGTAGGCTTTCTTATTCCTTTCATTTTTGCACCAAAATGATCCTACAATTACAAATGTTAATTATACTTAACTGTATCTTGATGCTGTGCTGTTCAGGTCCAAAATCGTGTACTCATAAAAATTAAGCTGCGACATTTGAAATTACAAATAGATTATGGGATATGTGGACCAGTGGTAATAAACTGTTCTGATTTCCAGGCGGGAGCTAAAGAAGACTATTTATTCTAATTTGCCAATTCTGGCAATTCTTGCCAATTGAACTTTTCACGGCTGAGTCCAGTTTGTCTCTTCTCACCCTGTCATCTCCCCTTCACCTTTGGTTCCTGCCAATTGCTGAGGAACAATCTCAAGACAGAGGAAAAGTAGAGAACTCAGTATGTGAAATTTGCCATACTACAGTTGACCTCTAGTGTGAGGATATGAATTATCGGAGAGAGAGTTTATTAACTGGAAGATAGGAGGAGCTAAAGAAACTTGCATTGGTGGCATGTGACAAAGATAGTGGCAGATCATTTTAAATTGCATGAAGCCTGTTGCATGACATTGTTGCATGCCTGCACAAGTGGATTTCAATTGACTACTATTTGCAACACACATTTGAATCTAAGTCCTCCTGGAGTTGGAAGTGTAACCAGCGATCGTACTCATAATTTGATTAGAGAAATTATTCAAAGAAAGTTCTGTTTAAAATTACAACCAGTACAGTTCAATCTTGTATTTAAAAAATTGCTCATGTTGGAGCTCTCGCTATTCTAATCTTCTATAAATATTGTGTAGCTTGTTTATTTAAGAAGGAAACCGCTTCAAAGCAGTTTTCAACAGACTTGCATAAATATACTTATTTGCAATGTATTTTCATAATAGTTTACGTGTAAATTATGCACATAAATGATGTGTAATTGTAAACACTGACCTAACAAATATATTGATTCTTCAATGTAATATACTCCTGGTGTCCTAATTAAAATGTAGCTACTATATTGGATGGTTCCTATGTGCATTTGTGGGGGCCCCATTTGTGTGTTTGAATTCCCTGATATTAAAAACAACTTGGTTAACTGCAGTTGAAACACTAGATGCAGTGTTTGTGGGTAAGTTGTATTGAATTCCCACATCACCAATTAAATCAAAAATATTTATCAAACAGCTTCATGGCCCAGGACAAATCCTGCCAATTTCCCCATACAAAATTAATACTTGGGCTTTGAGCATATTTACAAAATGTGAAAAGTTATATTTTGTCACTGCTTGTGAATTAAGTCTCAATAGTGTTTTGGGGGGGCAGGGGAAGAAGTTGAAACTTTTCAGCCAGCATTTTAGGCCAGTGTATAAAGTTAATTCCAATCCACTTTGTCCAAATCACATTTAACCCTTTGGACCAGTTGATGGAAAGTGAGGCAGTAGCTGAATAATTAGCATGACAACCCTTGTATGCAAATTAAGTTTAGGTTCCAGTTAATTTGAGAGTGAAAATGGCTGATGTTATAGTGGCTGATGTTACAATGGTTGGTGTTTTAAGGAGCTCTCTCTCTATTTTTGTCTTGAGTCTGTTCCAAATTTTTTATTAACAGTAATCCTTTCTAGCGCAGTGGAGCATGATCCTGGATCATAGAAATCTGTGTACAGGTTGCAGGCTTTGTCTCGTGAGCAAAATATAGAATCCTTATAGTGCAGAAGAAGACCATTCAGCCAATCAAGTCTGTGCCGACTCGCTGAAACAGCACCCTACCTAGGCCCAATCACCCACACTATCCCAGTAACCCCACCTAGGGGCAATTTAGCATATCCAATCCACCTAACTTGCACATCTTTGGACTGGGAGGAAAGGAGGAAACCTACACAGGCACTGAGAGAATGTTCAAACTCCATACAGTCACCCCAGGTCGGAATTAAACCCGGTTCTGAGGCAACCGTGCTAGCCACTGTGCCACCCTTTTTACCCTTTGTGAACTTGGAGAGCATCTAAAACTCTGCTGCCAATTTCTTAACTTTCACCACACCTGTTCACCGATCTGTCCTGTGCCTGTTGACCTACTTTGGCTTTTGATTAAGGTGTTTTATCATTTGCATCCTTGTTTTCAAATCATCCCATACCCTTTCCCTTCCCCACCTCTATAATCCCCTCCAACCCTAGAATCTTCCGAGGAATTTGTGTTTCTCCAATTTTGATCCTTTGAGAATCCTCATTTAATTGCTCCACCAATGGCATCCAAGCCTTCAGCTACCAAGGCCCAAAGCTCTGAAATTCCTTCCCTAAACCACTCTGCCTCTCCACCATCTCTCTTTCCCACTTTGACACTCCTTAGAACCTATCTGATTGACCAATAGTGCTAATATGTGCTCATGTCATTTGATGCCAGATTTGGTTTGTATTATAACGTACACTGGTCTCACAGGGTAGGGATGATCCAGTACCCCATGCAGCTTACAAAATACAAGCTCCCCCGATAAGGGAGCAGGGGATTCTTAAAACTGTTCATGTGCCTTAGTATAGATAGTTGGCCAGTCAGGCACTGAAGAGAAGACCCAGTAGGTAACTACTGAAGCTGTGCATAATCGTTAACATTTTAAATAAAATGAGTTTTATTTTCTCTGCAGCTCGGTGTGGACTCCTTTTGTTGCCCCTTATAAAAGTTTGATAATCCTGTGAAGTGTCTTGGGAAATGTGTTAAAGGCATGATATTAACACAAATTGTTGGTGTAGGGAGATTACAGGTGCAAATGCATTAGCCATTTCAACTTCCATTTAATCTGGTACGCTACAAAGCATTGTTTGAAACTCTTACAGTAGCTTTTCTGGAGACATGGTTCCAGAATGATTTCCACTGATCAATCATGACAAATATTAGACTGACGACAAATTTACACAGTTACAAACTAATGAACAACATTATTAGCTACTTTGTGCCACACTTTCAGAAATATGTTTGTTAACAAGGTTCAACACAGATGCCCAGTTGTTCTAGGAGTTGCTTGTAATTCACTGTTCCAGTTCGAGAAAGGTGGTCACGAGAACACAGACTTTCATATTGAGAGATTTCTGATTATATTCAATACGTCTACTTGTTGATTCCGCGAACACTATTTTTGAGTTAAATTGAATGAGCTTTTTTCGTTCCTTTGCCAATTTCCTGCCCTGCTCTCTAAAGGCATTGACTGGTACAGGGCTGGTTTAGCTCAGTGGGCTGGACAGCTAGTTTATGATGCAGGCCAGGCCAGCAGCGCGGGTTCAATTCCCGTACCAGCTTACCCGAACAGGCGACTAGGGGCTTTTCACAGTAACCTCATACTTGTGACAATAAAAGATTATTATTATATTGGTGTACAACTTTGGAGATTATGCTTTCTCCAGTACCTTGTTAGTGGCTATTATTAATGTCTTGTTAGCAAACTTTGAAAGGCTGTTTTACCCTTTTCTTTGAATGGCGCCTGTAAGGCAACCACAAGCAAACCTGAATCCTGCCCTGATCTGATGTCAAACTACTTGTGAGGTATGAATCACTGCCATTGACATTAAGGCAGCATTTGGCCAAGTATAGCATCAAGGAACCCAAGCAAAATTTAAGTCGGCAGGAATCGGGGGAGGGGGAACCCTCGACTGGTTTAAGTTATACCTAACATAAAGGAAGATGGTTGGAGGTCAATCATCTCGGTTCTAGGACATCAATGCAGGAGTTCCTCAGGGTAGTGTCCTACCCCAACCATCTTCAGCTGCTTCGATCATGAGCTCAGAGGAAAGGATATGTTCGCTGATTGTGCAATGTTCAGCACCATTTGCAACGACTCTTATTCTGAAGCAATCCATGTCCAAATGGCTGACAAGTGGCAAGTAACATTCTCATCACACAAGTGCCAAGCAATGACCAGCTCCAAGATCCATTGGCATTACCATTTCTGAATCCCTCACTGTCATCATTTGGGGGGGGGTTACTATTGACCAGAAACTGGACTAGATCAGCCACATAAATAATGTGGCTACATGAGCAGGTCAGAGCCTAGGAATCCCGTGACAAGTAACTCGCCTCCTGACTCTCCAAAGCCTGTCCACCATATACATGGCACAAGTCAAGACTGCAATGGAATGCTCTTACCTTGCCTGGATGAGTGCAGCACCAATACCATGCAGGAAGTTTGACCCCCATCCAGGAGGACAAAGCAGCCCACTCAATTGGCACCCCATCCAAAAACATTCACTCCCTCCACCACTGACGAATAGTGGCAGCAGTGTGTACCATCTAAGCAATACACTGCAGCAACTCACCAAGACTTCCTCGGCAGCACCTTCCACACCCATGACTGCTACCACCTAGAAGGACGAGGTCAACAGACACATGGGGACACCACCACCTGGAGGTTCCTCTCCAAGTTACTCAGCAACCTGGCATGCAAATATATTGCCATTCCTTCGCTGTCACTGTGTCAACATCCTGCAAATCTTTCCCTAACTAGCTGCACTGTGGTGTTCCTACACCACAGGTACAGCAGCCATTCAAGAAGGCAGCTCACCACCACCTTCAAGGGCAATTAGGGATGGGCATAAAATGCTGGCCCACATCTTGTAAATTAAGTTTTTTAAAAAAAACGTTGGTCCACAGATCTGCTTCAGTGATGGTAAAGTCTTTAAATCAGTCTCCAAATTTGTGTGAGGAAGATCTATTAGCATTTCAGTTGTGGTTTCTTGGCCAACGTTGGGAGGCTGTTTCACTTTTTTAGTTACGGGTGTGTTTAAGACCATATGATGTCATTAATTACTTGCAGTGAGTGAGCAACTGCCTTACAGAAACTAAGATGTTTGCTGTAGTAGTTTGGCTTTTGGAACCTCAGGAATGAGTGACTGACTTTGTGGTCTGCTACATTTTGAAGGAGAAATTCTGTAGCAGTTTATGCACGGTAGAGAGTTTGCATCGGGAAAGAGATTTCTTTACAGTTGCTCTTGATCTTTTCCCCACCCAAATTAAATGCACAGCAGTAGTAAAACATTCAACCCACTCTGGTTCTACATTGAATATTTGAGTGAAGGAAAGCTCTTTCCTCTCTAAGTCTCTGGCACGTGCCCTGTCTGTCTCCCTAGGTTTAATTATGATCATGTTACATCATGCTTGGGAAGGCATTATAACAATTGCAGTGAGAGCACCTCAAGAGATTTGAAAGTGCATGTCCCCAAGCATGAGCCCGTTGAATGTTCTGTATACTAGATTTGTGGTTCTTTAATTGTGTTGTAAATTCATGACAAAATTAGCGAATAACTGGAATATTCACTTGTTTGAATTTCGACAACAGCTATGTTGGCAGAGAATGAGATTGAAGTTTCTAAAGACTTTCTTCTGGCTTCAAACTGCTGATTTTAACAGGAATCGAGTTGAGTGAATAACAGAATTTTGCTGCAGGCACGAAACTACTAAATTTTTGATTAGGCTTGCTCTATTTAAGAGGGAAATCTGGAAACTGTTGACTGCTCTTTGCCTTGCATTTTGGCATGTGAGTGCCGAGTGGGTCGGCAGATTTGCAATAGCCATATTTGCTTCTGTTTGTGACCCTGCTGCTATTTTCCCCAGCGTTCTGTAATCTGACACCATTGCCAGATGTTGAGGTGGAGCTTAAGCTTTCATGAATACGCGAAGACTGTTCAGTGCAACAAGCTTGGTCTAAAATCTATAAAATAGAAGTAATTTTACTCAAATAAAAGCCTTATGAAAATGAGCAAGTAACTGCAAAAAAACTGAAACTAGATTTTAAGAAATGCAATGCAAATATAGACTCTGAGCGGAAAGTTAAACATTCTTATCTTTATGACCTGGATTTAGTTTTGCGGATCTGAGTGAATAAATTAATTAGACAAAATAAGGAGCTTTTTTGTAGGACTGCAATCCCTACAGGGCGATTTTTGTAAAGAATGTTATGGCTCTTTTTTTTCATTTAACTTCAATTTATTAAATTGAAAAATACTGACGCTGAAGTATAGCAACATTAGATATAAAGTAACATTGATTATATTCATTTGTTTACTTTGGCAATTGTTTGCCACAGGTGTATGGAGTGTTTATCTTGTGTTCAATGGCTGCAATGCAATCCTGTATTATGGATAACCTTGTAGCTCGGAGCACTAATGCAGCTGCAACAGCCCAAATTCCCATCATATGGAGCAAGGTGCAGTCTGATGTGTCATTTGTGGCAAACGGATAACAACTTGTATTTGCATAACACCCTTTAACATGGGAAAACCTTCAGACACTTCATGGAAGTATAATTGCAAATAATTGGACCCTGAACTCCATGATTAGGGACCTGGTCACAAGCTTGTTAAGGGGAGTGTTTTAAGTTGGACTTTTAAAGGAGAGGGAGGTGGCAGGGCAAGTTCAGCATGAAATTGTAAAGTTTTGGGGCATAAGTTGCTAAAGATGCAGCTACTAGTTGTTGAGCAGAAAGGCTTGGGAAGGAGGTTGGGTGCAGGCGGAAAAGAGAAATCCAGAATGCACAAAAGACTAGAATTAGAAGGGGAGATGGATTTAGGAGGCAAAGCTGTGGGACTGGAGAGATAAGGCCATGAAGGGTTCAGCACAAATTTTGGAAGTGTTTTAATTGGAGGCATTGGGGGCAAGAACCAGTATAGGTCAGTGAGCACAGTGGTGATAGGGTGAGCAAATTGGATGTAATGTGATGCAGGTATCAAGGTCTGGATGACCATTTAGTATGGACATGAGTAACATTAAAAAACCTTTTGTATTTTAGTTTGGAGATGTTGGAAGTATTTTTGTTTCGTAGGGTGACGCAGTGATTAGCCCTGCTGCCTCACTGGTTTGATCTCGACTCCGGGTCACTGGCCGTGTGCAGTTTGCATAATCCACCCTTTTCTGCGTGGGTCTCACCCCCACATCCCAAAGGTGTGCAGGGTAGGTGGATTGGCCATTCTAAACTGCTCCTTAATTGGAAATTTAAAAAAAGAAAAATATTTTTGTTTTCTGCTCACATTTGTGCTTACCATGAAATATATGGAACACGTACATAGTTTGAATCAATGTTCCTAATATTCCCATAATTTGCACGTGTCTCTGACAAGTTGCCAGCATCAATAGACAGTGCTGTCTTGATTAAGGATTTATTCATTATTAAAGTGAGTGCTCTTTCTGAAGCCTCTGGAAACTCCCCAAATCCAACGAGGATCAGCAAATAAGAGCTAACTCGTCTCAATTTTAAGGGCTGAATTGCCAGGGTTATATGCGGCTGTCTGGCCGCCAGTTGGACATTGTTGCTTTTGGTAGCTTCCAATTCTTTTATTTGGTAATGTTTCTGTAAATATTTGGGATAAAGATCATCCCAATTTACTGAATCCCTTCTGTCTTTCCATTGCACGAAAGCAGCAGTTTTGGTTATGGAAAGGGCATCTCGCCTATATTTTCTGGTATGTTCTACTTCAGTTGACCGAGGTTTCAACCTGCTTTCAAAAGAAACCCATACAAACTTTCATATATTTAATGATAGTGAATTTCCACACTGAGCATGAGCCTATAAAATCAGTAAATTGAACCTGTTTTGATGGATGTCAAGCCAGACAAAACCGGAGAGGTGTGTGGGCCCTGCATTGTGCAGCTGATATTAGAACATGTGATTTACAGTTGTCTAGATTGGATTTGCATACTGCCTTTTTAGCTGTGAGGTTGGGTTTGAAATTGACCTAGAATGATGAATACCTCTTGACTCTGTGAACATTCTATGTTACTGAGAAGCCTAGGTCAAGTCCCCTGTGCATGACACCACCCAGGTTGGAAAGAGTAGGAGCGATGAGGCAAATGCAAGTAGTCGTGTTGTGATGCCAATATTATGTTAATTTTTTCTACAAGCTGCTAGCATTTGAGTTTAGGTTTGGCTGCTGCAGACCTTTTTAAACACACAACTGTCCACAATTGGACAATCATTTGGCAATTTCACTTGCGCTGCTGGGGTGGCTGACGTCAGAAATGGAAAATTCACGGTGTTAGGTTGGAGTTGAGGTACACTTTAAGGCAGAGTAGTCCTACTTGAAAACACTCCACTGATCGGCACCTCCCCTCCACTGACCAAGGTGAGGTGATAAGTTAACAGAAAACCTTATCAGACCAATGCACTTTAGTTGGAGCTTCCCTCCTCAGTAGTGTATCATGGGATTGAAGTTTTTTAAAAAATATGTTTGTTTGAATTTTTTCACAATCATCACAAACCAGACCAAAAGAATGCAAAAAATCATAAGCAAATATAAAATTAAAAAAAACATATCTAATAGACTTAAACCCCCTAACAACTGACCCATGACTAACTCCTTAAAAAAGGAACTAAATGGTTGCCATCTCAGGTAGAACCTCTCCACAATAACTTCACTGCAGTGTTAATGTAAGCCTACTTGTGACAATAATAAAGATTATTATTATTGCCTCCCATGAATCTCAAATAAATACTCCCATTCCACTCTTTCAAATGCCTTTTCAGCATGAAGAGATACTATCACTTCTGGTTTGGGTACTGTAAAGGGAGAAAGGATGACGTTTAACAGGCGATGTATATTTCGAGAGGCCCTTTTAACGCCAACAATTTAGTGAGGAGCTTGATGTCCGCATTCAAAAGTGTGATAGGATGATATAAACCACACTGTCGAGCTTTGTCCCTCTTTGGAAGCAGGGAAATACAGGCTTGAGTGAAAGTCGGAGGCAGCGACCCCTGGGATAAGGAATCATTGAAGAATCATTGAACATTTCCAATAATAAGGGTACAAGTTGCTCTGAGCACTTCCTGTAAAATTCAATTGGAAATCCATATGGATCAGGGGCCAGACTACATCCGCCCAATACATTAAAAAATTTCACCTGGGCGTAACCGGGAAATCCAATTCACTGCTCTTATCCACTTCCCGTTGGGATGGGTAGACCGTCCAGAAAGTCGGACACAACCAACCTATCTGCAGGAGGCTCCATATTAAGATCGCGGTAAAAGAACTAAAAAGCTGCATTAACCTGGGGAGCTTATCTCCCCGGAGGCTGCCTACCTCTTGGTCAGCCAGTAAATGACTGGCCTTATCCCCGTACTCATAAAAAGTGCGCCTGGAATGTTGTAACTGATGTACCACCCTATTAGTAGACAATAACTCTAACTGGGTCTGTAATGTTTTCCTACTTGCCAATAGCTCCAGAGTAGGATCAAATGAGTACTGGTGACCCACGTCTAGAATGGAATCACAGCCTCTGCTGCTCCAACCTTGTTGTCTTTAGCATTATCTTTAAAATAAATTAGGACTGTGTTAGGAGTCTCCCACAACGTGCAGTCCACCTCACCGATCTGAATCATAAAAGATGGCAAAGTCCTGGCCATCCCTGATGGAACAACGATCCAATCTAGGGTCCAAAACACAGTTCAGGTCCCCACTTAAAATAAGCTGATGTGAGTCAAGGTTGGGGAGGGGGGCCAGTCGGGAGTTAATCAAGGCTGTATCATTCCCGTTGGGGGCATAAATGGTGGCCGTGCCAACCGGAGTGTTCAACAAGGAGCCACACATAATAAAATATGGAACAGTGTGGTTGGCTATAATCTGAGAGGGGGGAGACTAACTCTTTTGTTAATTAGAATCGCTGCACCCCTGGCCCTGCCATCAAAAGCACCCCTTGTGCAGCCTGACTCACAAGGGGGTCTCCTGCAAAATGTTCTCGACTTCAGTGGGCCATTCAAACTCCTAACATTCCAGGTGACCAAACAAATTGCAGGTCTCCCACCACCCTTTAATCTGGAGTCAGCCATCCCCACCGAGAGATCAACCAAGGGACACAAAGGGTAAAGCAAAAAGATCCACCCAAGGTGGCCACCAAGCCAAGTCAAGAGACTAGACAAAGAAAAACCAACAGGCACTGTCGGCAAACCACCCCCACCCAAATATATAATATATACTATATAATATAATCTTTATTGTCACAAGTAGGTTTACATTAACACTGCAATGAAGTTACTGTGAAAATCCCCTAGTCCAATTCAGGGCAGCACAGTAGCACAAAAACGGCATCACCATTAGATGTGACCACACCCAAAAGCAAATAAAAGCGAGGCAAACAAAGACTTATCCTAAAACCCACATTTAATAAAACCAAACACAAATTCTAGTGAACCCTCCAACCCACTCCCATTATCTAACTCCCCAGTTAGCAGGGAGACTCCTTACTGGAGAAAGAGAGAAAAAAAGCCAAAATTATAAAAAAAAACATTTAACTTGCACACCCCACTAGCGACTAAATGTCACCATAAGATATAGGAGCAGAATTAGGCTACTCGGCCCATCGAGTCTGCTCCGCCATTCAATCATGGCTGATTCTCCTGCCTTCTCCCCATAACTCCTGATCCCCTTATTAATCAAGAACCTATCTACCTCTGTCTTAAAGACACTGATTTGTCCTCCACAGCCTTCTGCGGCAAAGAGTTCCACAGATTCACCACCCTCTGGCTGAAGAAATTCCTCCTCATCTCTCTTTTAAAGGATCTTCCATTTAGTCTGAGATAGTGTCCTCTGGTTCTGGTTTTTTTCCTACAAATGAAAACATCCTCTCCACATCCACTCTATCCAGGCCTTGCAGTATCCTGTAAGTTCCAATAAGATTTCCCCCCCCCCCTCATCCTTCTAAACTCTGAGAACAGACCCAGAGCCCTGAACCATTCCTCATAAGACAAGCTCTTCTTTCCAGGGATCATTCTGGTGAACCTCCTCTGGACCCTTTCCAAGGCCAGAACATCCTTCCTTAGATACGGGAACCAAAACTGCTCACAATGCTCCAATTGGGGTCTGACCAGAGCCGTACACAGCCTCCGAAGTACTCCTCCCTCCAAAGTGCATAACCTGACACTTTTCCACGTTGCATTTCATCTGCCACTTCATTGCCTACTCTCCTCGCCTGTCCAAATCCTTCTGCACACCCCACCCCTTCCTCAATACTACCTGTTCCTCTACAGATCTTTGTATCATCTGTAAACTTAGCAACAGTGCCTTCAGTTCCTTCTTCCAGATCATTAATGTATATTGTGAAAAGATGTGGTCCCAGCACAGACCCTTGAAACACACCACTAGTCACTGACTGCCATCCTGAAAAAGACCCCTTTATCCCCATTCTCTGCCTTCTGTCAGTCAGCCACGCCAGGATCCTACCCTTAACACTGGGCTCACGCCGAACAACAGCGTTGGAAAAAGAAAGGAAATTATATATTAATATAAAGAACAAAACTCCACAGAGTAGAGACCCTCCAATCTAATCCAAAGCAATAAGAACCCAACCCCAACAAGAACAAGGAAAAACAAGAAATGCAAACAATACAACACGCCTGTCGACGGAGCCGTAGACCAAATTACACTGCGCACAACTTGTGCCTTTTAACAAAAGAGTCCGTATCTCCCGACATGTCGAATAAGTAGTCTTTTTCCTCAAAGGGTGACTATGACGAACTGGATAGACCATTCCGAACCTGACTCCACTCTTGTACAGGGTGGCCTTTACTCCATTAAATGCATCTTTCTTTCGCTAACTCTGCGCCCATGTCCTGATCCAGCCTAATGGAGTGCCCTCCCACTTCAAATCACGAAACCCTCTTTTTCCTTACAATCATCGCACGTGGTGGATCTTCAACATGATGCTTCAGTCAAAGTGAGTGATGGGCCCGGTCTAATTCAGGCGGGAATACGAATCCACCCTCACCCACCATTTTGAGGAACATGTCAGAAATATTCTGTGGGGGTGTGGCCCTCAATTCCCTCCTGCAACACCACAATCTGGATGTTCTGCCTCTTGGACCTGTTTTCCAGGACCTGTTTTCCAGGCCATTCAGTTTGGACATTAGCAACTTATTCAGCCATCTAAGTCGGACCGGACTGCAGCGAATAATCTGACCCCTTTTAAGGGATTTTATTACAAAAGTGTACCAAAGCAGGGTACAGCAAACGAACACCCTGGGAAACATACTTTCCATCAAACAACTATAGTCTTTACTGATTTTTCCCCTCCAGCATGGTCACAAAGGCCTCCCACCTTCTCTCAAACCCCTCTGCTGCGCCCCTTAACTCATACTTTATCTTCTCCAACCGCAGGAAGCCGTACAGGTCACCCAAGCATGCCGCTGCCTCCAGTGGCGATGCCGACCGCCACTCCAGCAAAATTTACCACTGCGCAATCAAGAGAGGCGAAGGCCATGACATCGGCCTTCCTCCTCTCCACGAGTTCCGGCTTCTCTGAAACTCCAAATACCGCAACCAATGGGTCGGGGTCCACCTCCTCCTCCACTACCCTGGCGAACACTGCCGCCCAGAATCTTCCCAATTTTTCGCAACTCCAAAACATGCAGGGGCTGGTTTAGCACAGTGGGCTAAACAGCTGGCTTGTAATGCAGAACAATGACAGCAGCGCGAGTTCAATTCCCGTACTGGCCTCCCCGAATAGGCGCTTTTCACAGTAACTTCACCGAAGCCTACTTGTGACAATAAGTGATTATTGTATTATTATATGTGCATGATTCACTGGCCCCCGCCCACATCTCTCACACTCATCTGCTACCCCTTGAAAGAACCCACTTATTCTCGCCCGAGTCACGTGCACCACCTGAAACTGTATCAGGCTAATCCTTGCACAAGAGGAGGTCCTGTTTACCCGTCGCAGTGCCTCACACCATACTCCCCAATTGATCTCCATTCCCAACTCCGCTTCCCATTCCTCCTTGATCTTCACCCGCTCACCTCCCTGCTTCCCCAGCCACCTGTATATGTCCCCAATTCCCCTCTCCCCTTCCACATCCGGAAGCAGCAGTCTCTCCTGCAGGGTGTATCCGGCAACCTAGGGATCCCCCTCCAGACCTTTTGTGCAAAATCCCTATCCTGCAGGTACCTGAACTCATTCCCCCCTCAGCAGCTCTACCCTCTCCCTTAGCTCCTCCAGACTGGCGAACCGTTCCTCCAAATACAAATCCCTCACCTTGACCAGCCCCACTTCCCTCCACCTCGTGTACACTATCCATCTCCCCTCCCCCCCCCCCCCCCGACTCAAACCCATGATTCTCGCACAGCTGCGTTAGCACCGACATCCCTTCCATCCTAAAATGCCTCCTCAGCTGATTCCATATCTTCACCGTGGACTGCACCACTGGGCTCCCTGAATACCTACTTGGAGCCATTGGCCATGCTGCCGTCACCATAGCCCTCAAACTAGACCCCTTACAAGATTCCTCCTCCATCCTAACCCACTCTACCCCTTCTACTTCCCACCACCGCCGCACCTTGTCTACATTCGCCGCCCAATAATAATGAAGCAAGTTCGGCAATGAGTCATCTGACCCCAGTGGTCCGATAAAACTACCTACATACTCTTGATCATGGCTCCTTGGACTTTGGCCTCACTAGTTTTTCCCCAGAGTCACTCAAATTGCGGCCAATGGCCTCTTCGATTGATCTTTTAAGCTCCTCTGACATGACTCTTGATAAGATGCTCGTGTGAACCTCGGCCATTAGTGGAGATGACGGAGAGAAAGAGATTCTGCCATCTTTCTTTCTCGTTGGACCCCAAGAAGCTTTAGACTCCGTTGGCGAGTTTCTGCTCAAAGCTTTCTTATCTTTATTTTTTCTGGGCATCTCAACAAAGAGAGAACTCTACCCCAATAACTATCATATTTTTCCAAGTAATTAACTACCCGTGGTGCCAAGAAAACGGGCAAAAAGATCAGTTCTCCAGCAGGAGCCACCTCGTGCGCGCCTTCCCCTTCTATTGCGCCACTGGACGTCCGAGTTTTTAGTTGTACATCTGATTTAGTATGTTTCTTATATTGCAAAACTACTTTGTTTATGCTATATATTCGTTTCCATAGCTGCCACAGAAACATTTTGTATTAATGAGAGCATTTTTGCTGGAATTAATCATGGAACTTTCAGCAGACCAAGGCCATTACATACTGTGTTAACTATGTTCTGCTAATTCCAGTGTTCTGCTCTTTTCCTGTCCCATTTAATATTTCAGTAATTATTTCTTCAGTACTATGAAGTGTTTCTTAATAAGCACTAGTGATAATGTATTCTTATAATTCTGCACAAAAAACCTTCTATGAAATCTCTGTCTCTAGTACTGTACTAATGCTAATTTTATGCCACTTTGTTATCTCTTTAATGACAGTGGAAGTAGGCCTTTTAATGTTATATTCTTGATGTGTTTCAAAATTTGAACTCTACTATTAGATTTCCCCATATCTTTTTCTGTTCCATTGGTTACATTGCTAATTCTTTTAAGTCTCATCTCTACTTTGGCATGGTGAAGCTGTAGAAAATGTGCAAAACTGGACCTCCTACAGTGCTCTAACCAATTCTTCATTACTGATTGTTATCAGCACCCTTGTATGTAAAACCCGGGTTCCTGTTTTGTCCATTTTGAGACCCTTTCTACTAATCCTGCCTTTTAAAGAAATAATATATCGGCATCCTTTGATCTATCTCTCATCACTCACTTTTTCTCCCATTAATCAATGTATACCAGATTTGCCACATATCTGTCTATCTCGTAACTCACTTATGCCTGTCTCAAATCTCCCATGCTCTTCCTCAATTTCCTCTGCTTTCTAATTTAGTTTCAGTAGACTTATCTATTACTCCTGAAATCCAAAATGATTTGTGTAAAGGTAGGTCCCATCAAATGATTGCTGGGACCTGCTACAAGTGACAGTTTACTAATCCAAGAAGCATCCATTGGTTTTTGTTGCATTCTAACATTCAACCATTCTTCTATTTATTCTGCTACTTTACCTTTCACCACACGAGTTTGGACTTTGAGAAACCACTTGTGCACAACTTTTCAAAAGTTAAAATAGTATCTTTTTTTCTACTTAAGGGCAATTTAGCGTGGCCAATCCACTTACCCTGCACATCTTTGGGTTGTAGAGGTAAGACTCACGCAAACACAGGGAGAATGTGCAAACTCCACACTGACGTGACCCGGGACCGGGGTCATATTCCATGGCACTGTGAAGCAGCAGTGTCAAGCACTGTGCCAACCCAAACATATCTTTTTTCAAGACATTTCTTTGACCAAATTCCTGAAGGGTATATATAAATTAACCAAGCATGAGGTTAATTAATCTTGCAATCCAGATTATTATTTTCTTTGAACATTATTGTCACTCTCTCATCTGGTACAATTCCACCCTCTTATTTTGTATAGTTCCTGTTTGAAAAGATGCTTTGGATATGTATGGTTAGCACCCTTGCTATTCTCGCAGTCTCCCTCTGAAGTGTAGGTCATGTGGGCCTGTTAATTATCAGTATTAATTCCCAGAAAAGGAAAGACCTCACATTGTGTCCTCAGGAGCTCCCAAAGCGCACAAATATTGGACTGTGAAGTGTAATCACTGTTTTGTAGACAAACAGTTTGCACATAGTAAAATCTAATAAATAGTAAAGAAAATAAAATGATCACTTAATCTGTTTTTTTTCTTGTGGTGCTGGGTGGAATTTGATTGGCTGCCCTAGATTGGCTCCCCTGTTTGATTGGGGTGAAAACATGGGATCATTACATCCACCCAATGAAACAGATGAGGCCTCAGTTGAATGTCTCTTCCAAGAAGGTGTTGCATTAAAATGTTAGCTGAGATTGTGTATTTTGGTCCTGCAGGTTGTAACCTAGAGGTGACGCAACTACCATTTCAACCAAACTGGAATCCATTAAACAATTTCCTTTTTAATATTTAGGCACCATTTCATTGTGCTTGATAAAGACTTGGTTACTGTTATATATGAAAATCCTATACTTAAATCTCCTTCCCTCGTGAGTTAAGGTATCTTTTATACATAGTGAATATTAGTGAAAATATTTGAGGCTCTGCTTTGTTTTGTTTGCTAAGATAGTCAGCATAAAACGATAACTAAAGAAGAAAAAGGTTAATGTACAAGTGAGGTTTTCATAACTCCCTGTTCATTTATTGGAAGTCTATAATTAGTGTTTCTGCAAATGTTCAACACTACTGCAATGCAGTAGACCACTGTAAAATGAGTTTGGTAAGGAATTACTTCCATTGTATTTGACTGCTTGCCTATCTGGAGAATATTTTTAGCATTTTACTGGGTGGCATTGACATGCACGAGTCATGAGCACAAGTTTGCATGCCAGGATGCTAAAGGCCTCGAGTGATTTAAAAAAAAAAAAAAACTTTTTTTTGTAGCATTCAGTAGAATCCTAATGCAAATTTTTAAAGCCTCACTGTATTAGAAATGTTATGTGGCAGTCATTCAACAGGATGTGATTCTGATTTAATAAATTATTCAAGTTTTGCAAGTATGGCAGACTATTGGACAGAACTACATTAGTGATTTGTTTCTCCAGGCCAGGAATTGCCTGAGCTACAGAGGGACAAATGCAAAGCTGGAATTTGGAATCCATTGTGCGGCAAATTAGGGGGAGAGGAGGGGAGAGGGAACACATGCACATGCTACCACGTGTGGCACAGCATTTTGTAACGGTAAAGTCTTCACCGTCCCAGATGACCATAGTTGACTGGTGGTGATTTAACCTGTGGGTCGCCACACCTCCGGTGAGGGGCAAGGTTGAGAAGGAGGAACCTTCATGAGTAACGGCGTTTTGGACCATATTGACGGTCTTCACCCGACCGTGTATAACTGGTAGGTGGATCATATTTGGTTCCCAGTTTAACTTTATGAATCAGTTATGTATCACAGCTGAACAACTGGGTTTTTCTAATCAAAATAACTACCAATTATGAATTTCTAAAATAGATAGCAACAGTTATTGATCAAAAAGAGTAAGGTGTAAAGGAAAAAAGTAAACAAATGAACGTGCTATGTTTAGAGACTTTAAGCTGCCACCTTGGGCTCTGAAATATGCTTTTTCAAAAAACATAGCAAACTTCAAAAAGTTAGATATACCATGGTGTTTTCTGTGTTTCAATATGTTTTCCATTGGAGGTATGTATCTAACTTGAGGTTAGAATCTTATGATTGTTAATTATTCCTCCATCAATTTCAAGAAGGATTAATGGGCCTGTGTAACAGTTCAAACACTAACTCATCAAAAGCAGTGTTAAAGTAGGCATGGTGGTATATGAACATATGAATTAGGAGCATACTGATATAAGATTTACTTTTGTCATGAAGTAGATTTACCCATAATTCCTCAATTATCCGATGGCACATTTTGCAAGCCAATCCAAATGAACAGGTTCAGGACGCCCATGTCTTTGTGTGTGGTTTAAGACATTTTAAAAATTGAATTGCATCATGTAAGGATGCTTCCTGCTGATTCCCTTATTTCCCCTTTTTTTATTTTTGCTATTCTCATTTCTGATCCATGGATGTTTAACGGACATGTATCTTTAAGTCAAGCAGCAGAGAGAATGAGGAATTCAAGAAGTTGCAACAAAGTGTCTGATGCTGCTAGCTTTCGACAATAAGACCCAGACTTCCAGGCACCCGTGAGATGGGGAGAGACTTGGTTTTATTAATTGGCTGATGGCTAATAAATTGACCAGAAGCCTGTATTCTGGCTAGTAACAGGTGGTTATTGGGTCCTACTCCAGTAGAATGATTTTCAAAGACCCAAGGAGGTCAGTTTTGAATCCTGGGCACACGGGGAAAAGGACCTTCCCTCTCCTTCTCCCTCTCTCTCTCTCTCTCTCTCCCTCCCTCCCCCTTCATTTCCCCCCCCCCCCCCAACTCTTTCTCTCTCTCTCTTTCTCTCACTCTCTCCCTTTCTCCCTCTCTCTCTCTCTCTCTCTCTCTCTCCAGGAAGGCAATGAGTTGATGTATTTCTGAACCAACAGAGACCTGAATTAATCTATAGTGAAAACCTGGAACTGAAAGCAAAGTTTGAAGAGGAGAAAGGTGCTAGAAACAACCATCTGAAACAAAGACTTTGTTCATCCTTTTACTTTTCACTCCTCTCCTACCCTCTGAGTTTGTTTGCCTTGTGTGTGTAGAGGGTAGGGAAAAGTTAAAGTGGGGGATTAGGAATTAGATGACTGTTAACAGTTGTATTTGCTGCATATTTAATTTTAGTTATAAATAAAAAGTCATTGTGTTTAAATGTACATACCTGGTGACTGTAATTAGTCAGCAGACCAGGGCCCAAGACTTCGGGTATTTTTCTAAGAGTTATTGGTTAATTCGATTGTGTTGCGACTCCGGGTTAAGTGGGTCGGGAATTGACCTTGTTAGCCCAGGGTGTGGTAACCATCAACTATCCATTTTATTTGTTAACATTCAAATTGAGTGCTGAAGAAAATACATTATTTCATAATGGAGTTCTTGTTTCTATAGTAGACACATTTTAGTGCTTCAGTTTGATAGGTGTACTTGTGAGTTTGTACACAACTACATTCTAAATCCTTTTCAGTCTCTGCTTCCCTTCCAAATCCTGACGAGCTGAAGGTTAGCCTTTTGAACTAAAAAAAAGTCTTTAATCTAAAATGCTGTTTCATCACCAAAAACGTTGAGTTCAGAATAGAGTGCGGAACATGCTTAATTTTTTTTTAACACAAAACATATCAACTGCAAATTGCAAATTCTGCAGAGCTCCGATTTGTATACTGTACCAAAGTGGAAACCTGGTTATGGTTCAGATTGAAATTTGCTACATTTAACATTGGAATATTTATTGTAGTTTGAGGATAAACGCACCGTGCAAAGCAAAAGCAGATCACATGACAATATATGAAACTGAAAGGGATTAGAATGTAAAATTCTAGTTCGAATTTTTTTTAAGGTGTGGTGAGTGAAGGTCAAATCTTTTATTAAAGTTGCTGCATAATGTGCTTGTACCTTGTATGCAGATTTGTGTAGCTATATAGTGCCAGTTCCTTCATTGCCTCACCATTGCTCATTTTTTGAGATTCAAAATTTACATCTGACACAAGCACTACCATTATTGCTTGGCCTTTCCTCTGACAAAATTAACTTTCCATTGTAGGATAGGGACATGTCTCCAGCAATAGGAATTGCATTAAGTCGGGCAAAAGTCTTTCTCCTAAGGCATTGATTGAAGGATACCGTAACAGCCACCTGCATTTGCAAAATTTAGGGTGGGGGGGAAGGTTTAAAAGAGGAAATTTCAGAGCTTGGTGAATAGACCGGTCAAGAGATAAAAGAGTCTTCCAGTGATGGGGATGTGCTGAGCAGACGCAGGAAAGGTGGACCTCCTGGAAACTTTAAATTAGGCACTTTTAGCTCCAAAATAGGCTGCTTAAACCCTCTTTCCCCCCCCCCCCCCCACCCCACTCCCAAGAAAAGACCCCATTCTCCTCCAACACCACCACAACAAATGAAAGATGCCAGGCAACAATTTGAGGAGCCAAAGGAATGGCAGAATCAGTAAAAGCCTGGAGAGGAAGAATGAGGTGATGACTAACACACGGCACAACGAGGATGAGCTGCCAGGGCATATGCCAAGCTACCCCCTGGTAAACTATGAATGGACCACCTAACACAGGAGCTCCAGTTGCACAAAGACGCCATCACATTAGAAATGACGGCGACAGTGAAGACGGCGGTGGTGGAGGCACTGGTCTCCTTTCTTGTGGCACTGGGAAAGGCGGAGCGGCGACTGGAGACACAGGAGGCGACAATCAGGGAGCTGGCGAAGGCTGCAGCCGGATCGCCTCACGGGAGAACAAGTTGCACCAAACCTCCGGCATAGTGGGCCTACCGGAGATACCGATGGCAAGAATCCCACCGAGTACAGGACCAAGATGCTGGGCAAGCTGGTTAGAGGGGAGAGCTTCCCCAATCCCCCAGAAGTTGACAGAGCTGGGCGGCACAGTGGGGCAGTGGTTGGCACTGCTGCCCCACGGCACCGAGGACCCGGGTTTGATCCCAGCCCCGGGTCACTGTCGGTGTGGAATTTGCACATTCTCCCCATGTCTGCGTGGGTCTCACCCCCACAACCCCAAAGATGTGCACGGTAGGTGGATTGCCCCTTAATCAGAAAAAAAATAATTGGATACTCTAAATTAAAAGAAGGTTGACCGAGCCCACAGGTCACTCCAGCCAAAGCTGGGGAGCAGCCATGGGCCTTCACCGCAAAACTCACTGGTACCAGGATCGGGGAAAAGATCCTAAATTGAGCAGGCACGCACAATCCTGTAAGTGGGAGGGGCACTCAATCTCTGTGTACCAGGACATTTGGGCAGATCTAGCCAAGCACTGGACAGATTTCAGTGCAGCCAAGGCGCCTCTATACAGAAGCCAGGCGTGGTTTGGGACGCTGTACCCGCCCAAGCTCTGGGTGAGTTTCCAGGGTAAGGAGTTCCACTTCACCATACCGGCAGAAACGGGCAGTTTTTTGCGCAAACACGGGTGGGAAGACAGCAACACCAGCATTGAACTCAAATCTGGTTTCATGTGTTTAAACAGAAGAGGCTAATTGCGCGGGATAGAGCTGCACTGCCGTGGGTCTGCCTCGAGTCTCCGGAAAGAAGGGGCAAGAGCGGCAAGATGCAAAAAGGAGTGAGGAGAGAAAGTGGGGGAGAATAATGGGTGGGGGTAGTAAAGATCTCATCCAGTTGGGGGGTGGGGGGGCACAACTCACGACAGGGTGAGAGTGCCTGGCAGGACTGTGGGAGAAAACTCTCGGTGCTGGTGTAAGTCCGGGGGGGGGGGGGGGGGATTTTTAACTGTGCACAGGACCCATGGGCAGACAGATCAAACTCCAAGTTGGGGACAAGATCAAACATGGAGAAGGAATTGAATGCCTTTGTGGAACAGATAGGGCAGTGGACCCATGGACGTTCAAACCCAGGGGGGAAGGTGTTCTTCATCTCCCAGGTACGCACAGATTATATACCAGGATCGACTTCTTCGTGGTTCGGAAAGCAGTGCTTCCAGGGATAGTGGGAGCGGAATACTCTGCAATCGGAATCTCCAACCACGCTCCACACTACGTAGATATGATTGGAGTCGGGCCGGGCACAAACCCCCGGAATCCCCAGGCTGGAGACAGCCCCCCTGGTTAATGAGACATCCTTTTAAGAACACGGAGACAAAGCTCACCAGCTGAGAAAGCAGGCAGCCATGTGGGAAATAGGTCGGGTTAAAGACAAAAGCGGCAGGCTTGTCTCTGTGCCAGGAAAGATCAATAACGCCTTCGCAACCTTCTACTGAGGGCTGTACATCTCTGAGCTCCCCGGATGGGGACTCTAAAATTAATCAGTTGATTGATGAACTGGACATGCTGGTCTTGGGGGCAGATAAGTGACGGGGCTTGGAAACATCATTAGAATTGGGGTAACTCATGGAGAGTATCAACTACATGCAGGCGGGGAAGCCACCAGGACCAGGTTTCCCGGCAGACTGCTACAAAATATTTGCGCCAGCATTGGCCCCATACTTGCGGTAGATGTTTGCAGACTCGCTGGCAAGGGGCATCCTGCTACCAACACTGGCACAAGCCTCAATATCGCTGATGCCCAAAAAGGACAATGACCCGGGTGCAGGTCCTTTGGACCCATCTCGGTGCTCAATGTAGATGCGAAAATCCTGGCAAAAGCCATGGCAAAGCGGCTGGGGACCTGCGTCCTAGAGGTAGTCGCTGAGGACCAGATGGACTTTATCAAGGGCAGGCAGCTAACATCAAACATCAGGCACCTGTCCTGATGGTGACCTCATCCATGGAAAGAACACCAGAGAGATCATGTCCCTGGATGCAGCAATGGCCTTCGACAGAGTCAAATGGAAGTACCTCATAGAGATACTGCAACGGTTTGGATTTGTGCCAGTGTTCACCGCCTGGGTGAAACCAATGTACAGTGCTCCCATGGCGAGCATACGGACAAACACCACAAGTTCTAGATCCTTCCAACTGCACAGAAGCACGAGGCAGAGATGCCTGCTATCCCTACTGCGGTTTGATCTGGCAATCGAGCCACTGGTGATCGCCCTCCAGAGCGGCAAAGGGGTGGAAAGGTATCCAGAGACGGGGGGGGGGGGGGGGGGGGGGGAGGAGGAAAGAGAGACAGAGAGCATAGAGTCACCTGCTCCTCTACGTCTCAAACCCCTGGACCAGCATGGAAGGGATAATGAAACTCCTAAACAAGCTTTTTCTGGTCACAAACTGTGAACCTGGGGAATAGAGATCTTTCCCAGTGAACCGTTAGTGTGGGGTGCGGGTGCGGGGGAAGAAAAGGGACAGAGTTGGGGGACTGACATTTAAGCAATCCCAGACCAAATTCCGCGTCCTGGGGATCCAAATAGCCCATGACTGGACACTGATCCACAAATGGAACCTGTTGAGTCTGGTGGAGGAAGTCAAAAAGGACTTGATGGGGTGGGGCCCACTCCCAATCTCGCTGGCAGGGAGAAGACATCAAAATGAATGTGCTGCCCAGGTTCCTCTTCCTGTTCAGATCCCTCCCGATCTGCATCGCCAAGGCCTTTTCCAACATAGTCAACAAACTCATCATGGCCTTGGTGTGGGGGAAGGAAAAGCCCGATGATACAAAAGAAGATCTATAACGGCGAAGAAACGTGGTAGGCCTGGCCCTCCCGAACCTACAGTTCTACCACTCAGTGGTCACCACAGAAAGAGGGCGGTGGGGGGTTGGTTTAAAGAACTGGGAGCAGAGTGGGTGAAGATGGAGGAGAGTTCCTGTATAGTATCACACCTCAGAGCCCTAGCCACAGCTGCTCTCCCATCTCCATCCATTCCCTCCCCCCGGGCAAATTCCCGAGCCCAGTGGTAGTGGCCACTGGAGGTGGTCAGAGCATGGATTTCAGAGACTGGTCAAAGCGTGTGTTGCAGTGGAGTTGGAAGTAGGCATTTTTTTGAAGGGGCACCTGTCCTAATGGTTCCATATAGATGAATGAGGGTTTTTGTGGATGCCTATTTTACTCTGGACACAGTCATTTGGGTCTGCACAAGATCTTTCTGTCTATCTTCAGTGACAAATTCCATTTGCAGGTTATTTTTGTGATGTATAAAATGTCAAAACAGTCCTCTTTCAGAGACCTAGCTCTGCAATTGAATGGCTAACTTCAGTCCACGTATGAGATCCAGGACCAAATCTTTGGATTTGTGGGGAAACTTGAAAACAGTTCTGGGGAAGGGCACTTCTTGATTGACAAGTTGTATATATTGGATGGTGATTATGAAGGTGCTAGGAAATCAGTTTGATTCTGCCCTAGGAGAATAAGTTTCCAAAACTGCTACAAATATTCTTCAGGTGGGGAGACTGCAGCTGTCAATTGTAAATCTTTCTGTGATCTGCCAATGTTGCATTGAGGACATGACTGTTGAGTGTAATTTAAAATAGTCTTTGAAAAAGATGCCAGGCGATAGAAAAGCTGATTGTCGACTTAAAATGATTTCAAAAAATGTTCTGTCTATCTTTGTAATCACCAGAAGATAGCTCCTGTTTTAGGGTTAGGTTGGGCTGAAATATAAGCGAGCTAGGATCTGGCAGAGATGTTAAGTGGATTCTGCTCATAAAACTTTACCACTGTACTTAAATTCATTTTGGCAAATAACTTTAAAACAAAAATATATACCAGTGAAATGTGTGCTTTGACGAAAGTGAATAGTTATACCGCTCTAGCTAGATTAAACCTTTCTGTCCACAGACCCCTAATTGGGGCGAAGACACCCAAGACTACCAATCAGTTTTACATCACCTGCTTTCACTTGCCACTACTTAACTTCCAACTCATCGGAATGAATGAAATGTAATAAATTTATGTGCATTTTAAAAATGAAATATTATAAGTCAATTGTTAATTCATGACGGGAACAAAAGTATAGACATTCTAATACAAGAGAAAATGTTTTCTAATACGTGTTATGAAATCATAATCTTCTGGAAACTCGTACTTTTCTTACATTTATATTAATCAAGTTGCAAACAGGAGGGAGTTTAATTTAAACAACCATGATTTTTCTCACTGTAAAGAGAAATATGTTTTGATTTTGGTTTCCCCTTTTAAGTGGTGGCGTATTCCCAACCCCTCTGTTTTTGTGTGGTCAAACTTTTATTAATGTTCGGCAATCACTCGCTAACGAGTATGATTGTCCACCTAGGAAACTGTGTGTTACTGGTCATGGGTTCTGTGGGTCTGTGTGTGGCTGATGAGCCTGATCCGAGACGCGCATCTTCGCCGGCACACTTGGCAGGTGTTTGTGGGAGTTGGGATTGGTCCTTGGACTCTAGATTGCAGTTATTCCTTCCTTTTTTGAGCCTCTTCTTGACGTCGGGTGTCTTTGAAGAATTGTGTCCCTTCAATTAGGAGGTTCCTCCAAGCAGGTCTCTTCTGAGCAAGGTTCTCCCAGACATTGACGTCTAATGTTGCATTTCTTGAGGTAAACCTTCAGGGTGTCTTTGTAGCACTTCTTTTGTCCTCTAGTTCGAGAGCCTTCCTTGAGATGGGCGAAGAAGACTTGCTTTTGCAGTTGGGACTCTGACTCCTACACACATGGAGCCATTCATATCATATGAGTACCGTCCGCCAGTTCTGCCGTTGAGGACTAGAAGTCTCTGTTGGCCAGGTCTGGCTTAGAAATGTAGACGACCTTTGTACAATTCCTTTTGAGGTTTGTCCACAGTGCCGTTAGCGTCGCTGAGATGACGAGGTGTCAGATTCTCTTATTTTGCCAGAAAGTGTTTTCTTTTTTAAGGGTTACATGCAGAAATAGCTTTAGCCTTTTTAAAGTCTTTGACCTTAAATTTAATGTAGCCAGGTTGGTATAGACTGTCCTTAGTTATGCCACACAATTGGTTCCTTAAATAGGCAGCACGGCAGCGCAGTGGTTAGCACTGCTACCTCATGGCACCGAGGACCCGGCTTCGATCCCGGACCCGGGTCACTGTACGTGTGGAGTTTACACAGTCTCCCCGTGTCTGCGCGGGTCTCGCACCCCCCCCCCCCCCCCCCCAACCCAAAAAGATGTGCAGGGTAGGTGAATTGATCACACTAAATTGCTCTTTAATTGGAGAAAAGGAATTGGGTACTCAGTTTAAAAACAAATTTGATTCCTGGAGACCATGCAAGTAAAAACTTCAAAAGTCTGATCCAATTTCCCCATTGAAACAATGGCATAAATGGGGGGTTGGTCCTGGAACCAATGGTGGAAATCACAAGTTGGATGCCCGACAATGTAAAATGCTCTCAACTCTTGCCCTATAAAGTCGCTGAGGTGACTGTTGATGTCTGTACGCAGACTCATCAGCTAGTGTGGGAGATATATGAAGCCATTCGATCACTGTCGATTGCTCGTTTAATCTTGAACTTCTGCGAGTCTGAGCGCATATAAAATACGTCATCAATGTATAGATGCATTAAAATCACGATCGTTGCGGCCAAAGTCTTTAACAATAAACCTTATTTGTTTCCAAACAAATGAGGATGCTTCAACCTGCCCAGTCATACAGATGGATGACACAGAACCTTTAATGTGCATGTATGAACGTGCAGATGTGGCATCATAAAGTCACATCTTATGTTGAAATGGGATGTCAGTGTATAAATGTTGTAAGTATTGTTCTTCATAACTTGAATATCGTAAAGTTGAGGACTGTCTGTATATGTATTTTTCATGAAAGATATAGTGTGAGATCTTGGCTCTGTGACTCAGTAAATTCAACAGTGACATGAGATTTATAATACTTTACATTATTGTTATTCGCCCTTGTGATGGCCCGTGTTGCACGTGCAAGAGCCAGGTTTTTTGTGTGAAGTTGCACAAGTGGTTGGGATAAGGGTTCTAACCTGTTCTCTCATATCTGGCCCTGTCATTGTGTCAGTGACTTTGGACGAGCCCTGGTGATTTGAGGACCACACTAAGAGCTGTTGGAGTAGATCCAAGAATCTTCATAGGAAGGGAATAAGGTTCTAGTTGATGTTTGCAGGAGATCAAGATACTGGTGCTGTACCTAAGAACCAATGAGTAAATTATGGGCTGGAGTCTCCGGTCCCCCAGCCACGTGGTTCTCAGCGGGCGGTGGGCTTTTCTACTCCTGCCACTTGTAAATGGAATTTCCCATTCAAGCCATCCCAGAGGGCAGTTAAAGGATCAACCACATTGCTGTGGGTCTGGAGTCACACGTAGGCCAGACCGGGTAAGGATGACCGATATCCTTCCCTAAAGGACATTAGTGAACCAGATGGGTTTTTACAACAATCGACAATGGTTTCATGGTCGTCATTTTTAAAATTTTAATTCAAATTCCACCACCTGCCCTGGTGGGATGCAAACCCATGTCCCCAGAGCATTACCCTGGGTCTCGATTATTAGTCCAGTGACAATACCAATATGCCACTGTCTTCCCACTGCCTTATTGTTACATAATGAGCCCTGGAACACTAAGAAATAGTCTGTGAATTTAGAAACGATATGTGATGCTTTGCTAATGTGTTGGCATTATATAACATTTTAAATTTGTGCAGTAAATACAACTTGAGTTTTAAGAATGGGATTCGTGAAATTCTTTGAGGTTAAAAGAACCATTTTAAGGTTTGATGCAATCACTCACTGATTGCTGGAGATCTTTGGGATTCCCCTGAGATAATTACATTTATTTTTTTAATATATATTTTTATATCTCCATATTTCTGTCTGCCTCAAACTTCTGTTCTTTTCACCCCCTCTTGCTCATCCCCCTCCCTCGTGCATGTAACTGTGTGTATGTAGATTGACTACTTATTGGTAATAAGAAATTGTGAGAAGATGAGGACAGCAGTGAATTTTCATGAGGTTATACCTATTGGAATAGTTAATATGATTAGACAAGTAGTCACAAGGCAGAGTCATCCTATTACGAACTGCAAGAATACTGCAATGACTTATTGATTATTAATTGCAAGCTACAAGTTAGTATTCAGTAGTAGGAGTACAGTTCCCAGGTTGTATTTGCAGTTGCAACCAATTTTTCATTATTACCGTTGCCCAGTCACTGATTGTTACATCTTCTTGAATTACCTCAAAACCTTGTGATAGTTTTAGCCGGGGGTGCTTCAGAGTTTTGATTCCATATTGGAGAAGGAAAGATGAGTGATGCAGAGCTTGGTGGGAAAATTGGAGGTGATTGTTTCCACAATCGTCTTGATATTGGAAGTCACTGGGGCAGGAGGTGGTGTCAAAGTGCACTGGGTTAGTTGTATCATCTGGTACACACTGCCATTGCAGTGTGCTGGTAATGGAAGGAATGGATTTTGATCCGAACAGACACTGAACAAGCAGACTGTACTATTTGTGAGGTGTTTTTCTTCTTGGCTGTTGTCATTACACCTATCCTGGTGTGTATTCATGATCTGAGTGAGATTGATTTGTAGGAAAGTGAACTGCTTAGTGTAAAATAACCAGTAACTGTTGTGCTTTTGTAACCAAGTTTCTAGTCAGTCGTGGGTCTCCATTTGAGTGATTAATGAGGAGTATCTCAAGGTATTGTATGTTGGGACTGCTTAGTTCCACACACTATTAATAATGAAAATATCGTGTCTTTGATGACTTGACATCTCTGGACACTTTGCGGCCAACTCAGTACATTTGAAGCGGCCATCCTTGCACTGTAGGAACTGTAGTCAGTTCATGGCAATGTGATGCGCCTCGACGGATTTGGCCAAGACACTGGGGAGAATTCCCCTACATTTCTGCAATTGAAGGTCAGATTAGGCCTTTTTTCCTGGGTGACATCTATGTGGACTGAATATTACTCGTGGAACATCCTTTCTGGCCAGTAATGGGCTGAGCAGCTTTGGCCATGTGATGGGCAAGATATACGGGTGTCTCATGCTCCAGTCTGCCTTGAAGCAGTTAAATAAACCAGCATTCTTCCACTGCAAAGGGGCCCCATTTAGGTTACATTAAAGTTGCACACATGGAACATTGTTTAAACAAAACTGGTTCGGGACAATCTTTCTGAAAATGATTTTCATTTTCTCCATGCTGGAATTAGTTTAGATCATGCAGAATTTTTAAAGCAATCCTAATTTTAGGGTTTAATAATTGTGTCGTTGTAGTTGCATTGTCTGCATTACTACAGCTGATACTGCTGCACCACCACTGTGTATCTGTGCATGCACCTTCTGCAACGGCAGTCTCTCGAAATGCAAATAATGCAGTTAAAATTACAGTCAACATGCTGTGCACCAGATGTCAATGTAATAGTACAGTTAAGGTCTGATAGAATGTGGTCTTGTCTGGTTTTGGAGCCTAAATGCAGTTGAGGGTGGGATTGACACAGTGTTATACTTTGGTTCCTGCGTTGTGGTGCCCAAATAGATTCTGAGAACTTTAAATGTTGACTGTAGTTCAGTTAAACAATGGAAATTGGGATGAGGCTTTGAAATTGTATTCCTGAATTGGAAGTGATTAGATTGTCAACTTGTGTAGATGTTGGAGCAATGAACGTTTAGATTTCTGGTGTGCGCAGACAGGTAAGAGAACATAAGAGCATAACTTTTACTTGGGAATACTCTTGGGCTGCAGATTTAGAAAAGACTTGTATAAAAGAGGTTGAAACTGTGAGGAAAAAACAGAATTTTGTTTTATATTAAGGGATTGTGCTGATGAGCATTTCACTGTGAGGGAGCACTCTCCTGTTAAGTAAAAGACATGCTCTGTACTGCCTTAACCTCTGCATTGAACAACACCCCCTACTGCAGCAGTGTGGCATTTCTGTTTCATACATCAAGCCATGCTTCTAGCCTAAACACTAATTAATTCCGAATTCAAAGAGATATCTGCTGGAAAATAATGTCCACTAGAAACACAAGTTTATTTGACACCTTAAGAGTTGGTAGAAATTATGCCCACCCTGGGATTCAGGTTATGTGAATAAAAAGATGGTATGTTGGCCCAACTAAACCAATCCAGTATTTGCTCAAATACATCTAATGCTTTGATTTAACAAATCCCTTGGATGGTATAATTTTGTACAATTTGTTCTTCAGTTCTTGGTCCAAGAGTGTAAATCATTATTGCATGATAATCATTAATTAAACCACTGTAGTTTAACTCGAGTATGTATTCTGAGTGAAGGATTGGATTGACGATGTATAATTTTGATAAATATTACATTTTTCTTTGGCAGAGTGAGGAGGATAATGTCTGAAGATTGTCAATCATATTGCAACCGAAATGCCCTAGGGGTGTTTTTGGAGTAAAGTCAAGGTATGTTAACATTTAGATTTTTTTCCTATATGATTTTAACTGTTAAGAGTTTATAGGACTCCAAATTGTCATTGGTGCATAAGGCCTGTAGTGTAGTAGGAAGAAAGAACTTGTGTTTATGAAGTGCCTTCACATCCTCAGGATATCCCAAAGTGCATTGCAGCCAATAAAGTACTTTGTGTTCTAATGTACGTAAACATGGCAGAATTTGGGATCAACAAGGTTGTGTGACTGAAAATGAGATAAATTACTAGATCTATTTTAGAGCTGCTGGTTAAGGGATAAGTGTTGGCTAGGACACAGCGAGAACTCTTCTGCTCCTGGAATACTGCCATGGAATCTTTTTAATTCACCTGAGAAAGCAGAAAGAGCTACCAGTTTAACAACTCCTCCAAACGATGGCACATCTCACAGTAGAACACTTACTCAGTACTACACCGAATATGGGCTATGTTGTCTGTTTCTAAATAATGAAAGCACTATAAAAATATTACACAATTTTATATGTTTTTATATAATAAAAAGGATGGTTGCTTTGATTGTAATTTTCTTGGTCTTGCATTCGATCTCATTTAGACGTTTCCCTGGAAGATTTAAAATATGAGCAAATCTGATCCAAATTTGGATCTGATTTATATCTTAGAACTTGCAACATTTTACCCACATAATTTCCTATGTTATAATTAGCAGATAAACCAACTGATATGAACAGGCTATGCCGTAACTTTTGAATCACACAATTGTACGCTATTATTTTCGTTAACAGGAAACTCTGTTCAAGCATTTGGAAAATAAGTCGTAAGAGTTTTCAATTGCTCGACTGTTTGAGGATCTATCTGATTAGCAAGTCTAAAGGATTTGTGTAGCTTGCTTGTCAGCTATCATTGGATAGATGACAGAGGAGATAAGCTACTGCTTGCCTTCTTCAGAATGTGCTCTGGTTTACTTCAGTTCATCAGTGGTTTGTTTAAGGTTGTCAGGTTGCTGATGACTTTCTGTTAAATAGTTCAAAATGGAGCTGCAGGTTTTGTTTGCATCAGACTTTAAAAAGGCAGGTGTGAGAGTAACAGTAATGTCATTTTTTTTGAAGAATACTGTCGGTACAAGTCTAGTTAAAACTGCATTGTTTGGGTTTCGTGGCCAAGTCGCATTTCATCATGTAACACTCCTCCCCCCCCCCCCCCCCCCCCCATTTTCTAGCGAGCACAATGCAACATGAGCAAATAAATAGTGACTTGAAAGCCTAGGTGAATCTTCAGTATAAAGTTTGATACCCTTTCCAAATTGATCTCCGTAATTAGGCGAAGTCATTACATTGTACACAGTAGTAACTTAAATGTAGTGAAGTTTAGAACTCATTTCGAGAGGGTTTCCAACCGTGACACAATGCAAAAGCAGCATCCCTCAATGGCTGACTTTTCTTTACTCTTGGCCTGAGTCACTATTTCACCTTGGAGGAATGTGAAGTTGGCAAGGAGAACGACTCCACACTGCAAAGCGTGCCTCCTGTTGGCTTACATTAAGGTTGTGAAAGCAGTTGTGGCGATACCCAGGTGGTTTCACCATCTGGGCTAAAATGAGACCAGATGGGGAAGTGAGAGAAAGGAAACAAAAATCCTAAGTAGATTTGAAAAACAAAGCAATTATCTTAAAGGTGTTTGAAAATGCCTAAAATGGAGAGTTTTTTGGGGGAGGCAGGGGGTGGGGGAGGGGGGGGGGTGCGCAGTGTGGGTTGGCTATGTGCATGCCTGGATTCTCTTTTTGGATTGTGTAATAGGTGACATTGATCACATCACAATTCTTTCCCAGTTTCGATGTGTGCAGCAAACTACTGAGAGATGCTTAACCAGGTTGCAAGTCAGTATAAGTTGTTCAGCGTGCTTCTGTGCTCTCCTTTCTGCACACAACCTGAGGTGATTCAAAGTGAACTTTCCTGGTCTGGTTAGTTCAGTTTTGCACTGGACTTTTCTGTGCATCATTCCATGACCTTGACTGCAAACTTAATGACTGGTTGAAGATTTTGTAATGCAAGTCCTTTATTCAGTGATGATTTTCTTGCGTATGTTTTTTTTAAAGTGAGCTCCTTATGGTGAAAAATTCCTTCGTCTCTGCGTGTATTAATTTATTTTTGCTGGCAAAGGCCTTTTCCATAGATAATCTTTCATTCTGTTCTTTAGCCAACCATTTCACTTACTTTTAGTCTGCAATTGGGCGCAAGGATTATTAAGCAAGAGTTGTGTTGCTGTGTAGAAGAAATTTTGCACCTCACCCGCAGCATACTTCCCAGCGGTGGAGGTGGCCAGCTGTTGGTCGGCTGCGGGATCTTCAAGTCCTGCTGATGTCTAAAGGGCTTTGCATCCTCCGCTGTTGGGGAATACCCCGTGGGGGATCGCCTTCAGCAGGACCAGAAGATCCTATTGGCAGGAAGGGCGAGAGGTTTTTGGTCGTCATCTTTTATAAAATGCAAACTGCATTCATTCATTTGCTGCCAGGTGTGGCACTAAGCCATTTTTCCAACAAGAAGCCAAGGCAAAACAGATCAGTAGGAAAACCTTCCAGTGGTTGGTGTACCAGACATCAGGAAGATAGTCCAGATTGTTGGAGGCAAATCGTTGCGTTCCTAGGAGGTCATTAATGGAGTTCCTTAAAGCAACACTTTGGGCCCCATGCCTGGATAATGGTTCCATGCTCAAGAGTTATGTGCCACAGCCAATGGCAGAAGAGCTATAACCTTGAGAGACAGCTATTGTTTCCTCACAGGTGAATCAAGAAGACGACTTTAATCATACATGCTGCCTCGTGTATTATTTCCTCTCTCATATACTTACTGAACTTGAAAATGTGAGATTCCGGAAGAGCTGAAGAAGTAAATACAAGACTGTAAGTGATGGAGAAATGAGCAAAGGATGTGGTTTTGGGTAAATCACTGCTACATTGATCCTTTTACAATGATGAGACTGGGGCCATTTTCTGATGATTATGCAGTGTTTGGCTTCATTCACAACTCCTCCAATAATGAAGCAGCTTATACCAACCCCAAGGAGGACCTGGAAAGCCTCCAGACTTGAACTGTCAAGTGGTGGGTAACTTTTGTTGCACATAATAGTGTGGCACCTCAATTTGCACCAGGCAATGATTGTCCTGTTTGAGAATGGCACTTGAATGCCAGCTTGTTGGAATGATTGAAGGAAAAAGCCCACCACACAATGGCAACTCTGGATAGATGTTAAATGCAGTCCTGTCAATGGCACCTACATCCTGACCACAAATTAAAAAAAAATACAAACCTGGAACGATCCACCTTTTGAAATCTGACCTGATCTATGCTAGCTAATTGTTCTCAGTTGGAGTGGTGGTGGAGGAACTTGCAAGGTCTCAATGCCTATGCTTTGTGAGGGAATGAAGAACAACTGATTTCTGGTCTTGAATGGGCATTCATGTACACAGGCAGTTAATGCGTGTGCATTGATTTGAGGACAGAATTCTGACATGATGCTGCTTACACTTGCTGACTCATTATTTAAGCATAAGTGAAGAATAGTAATTGAATGAGAGAGGGCCACTGGAATTATGACTTTGCAACATGTTTTTACTTTCAAGAGAGGAACAAACGAGTGGATGGGGTAAATGTCTCGAGTGGTCCATTTCATTTTGGGGATGTCTCTTTTCTGTATTGCCTACTTGTCTTGTTTGCATTGCATGTTTGTAGTAAAACTTAATGAGCTAGAAGTCCCAATATGATTGTCTGTTAATTGATTATGCCAAGTGTGCATGTAAGTCATCATATATTTTTAGATTGGGAACACCACCTGAATATCATGGGTGCAATTTAAAGGCCTTGTCACGCCCCAACCTGGGGGTGCAATGAGGCCGATGAATTTCGCGAGATTTTCAGCGCTAGTGACATCCCACGAGATACATCCAAATCTCGCGAGACATTTTGACCTGGATCCCGCCCTCACGGGGCGAGATCCAGATCAGCATATTTAAATGAGCTCAAGGGCCCGGGAACTAATGGCCTCGCCATCAAGGCCTGGACCAGGTGCCGTTTAGTATTGGTCTACACCGGAAGGAAGTCCCCAAGGCCCCAAAAAATGACTATTGTGGCTGAAAAGCGGGATCTCACCCAAAAAGCGGGAAACACTCCACCAAACCTGCCGAAAATGACACAGAATTTTTTTGGTTGAATTACGCCCCTTTACCTAATCAACCGGGGCTAATTGCTTTAGCTCAGCATACAGAGATCGTTAATTTAAGTGCAAGCTTTCAACTAGTCCAGTATGTTGGACATCTTTGAAAAATGTTATTCCACTGGTAGAAATGGGGAAAGTTTTGATTATTCCATGCTTCTGACTGGAAATCTCACACCAAATGTTGTTTCTGATTTCATTGTGTCCTTGGTGATCTTGAGTCAATGAAAAGGCTCGGCGATCAAGAAGAAAAAATAAGCTCACTTGCTATTGATTTGAACGTCTTCTTCTCTTCGATGATCACTGGTTAGCGAATATGATTCCACCTAAGAAACTGTTACCAGTCACGGGTTACGTGGGTTCTTGCATGGCTGATGAGCCCGATCCAAGAGCCGCGTCTTTTTTAAAAAAAAACAATTGTTTTATTCAGGACGTTGTCATTTTAAATACGAGCACAACATTCCATCCAACAGCGTACGTTTCTCATTATAAACACCACCGCCACCTTATCACCCTACATGCCCCGTCCTATCGCTAAATATGAAACTAAATAAACCCCCCCCCCCCGGCCACCCGCTGATGCTTACCAACTCTTAAAGAAGGAGATGAACAGTCTCCACCTCGAGTAGAACCACTCCTCCAACCCCCTGATGGCAAACTTTACCTTCTCCAAATGTACAAATCCTGCCATATCACTCACCCACCCTGCTGCCAGTGGTGGCTCTGGAGCTCCCCCACTCGAACAGGGCAGCCCTTCGAGCTTTCAGGGAGGCAAAGGCCAACAAATCAGCCTCTCTCCCCTCCTGTGCCCCCAGATCTTACGATACACCAACTATCACCACCCACGGGCACCTTCACCCCCAAGATCTCCGACATCAAGCCAAAAAGAAGTCCCCAAATCCCACCAATTTCGGACAGGGTGTGTGCGCGTGTGTGTGTGCGCGCGCACGCGGTCGATGCCCTCTGCACCATTGCCAGCAGTTCCCCTCTTCCAACTTTGGGTAATTCAAGCCATCCAGAAACTGTTTCCTGTCCGAGTCGTGTCTCTCGTGCATCCCACGCGCAGAGTGGCACACGACACACTCAAAGTACAAAGTGAGCAACGATCAACAGCCAAATGGCCTAATTCTGCTCCTGTATTTTCTGAACTTATGAACTATTCAAGTAGCTTTTTCATTTATGAGCTCGGATGGCATTGGCAGGTTATTTGGTTACGGGAGCATTACAAGCAAATCTTATCAACATACAAGGATGTTTAGCTGATTAGCAATAATTAGTGGGAGTTCTGGACAATTTTTACCTTTTTATAACCCAGGGCTGACATATACTAATTGGCACCTTCCTGGTTTAGCTATTCACTAGATAAACTCATTGAGCCATTGACAGAATCCTGTAGTGAATTGCTTAGATTTTAAGTCCCTGATTAAAGTTGTACAACCAGGAGCACTCTGAATTGCCAGTGCTACTTATGACTATTACAACGTCCGTTTGATACAACAGCACCTCTAATTATACTTTGTCTGAATAAAAACAATCCTTGTTAATTATGATTTTCAGCTCAGTAAGTATTTGCTTCATGTTTTTTGGCTTGGTTAGAAACAAATTACAATGGTCCCTTCATCAGTCAATATACCAGAATATCTGTTTTTGATTGCGTTCACTTTTTATTTTACATTAGGAATATTCTGTAAATGTGCATAGACCAAAGAACATTAGTCATTTTCCAAATAAGCCAACAGCTGTCTCATGCTGAGCCTCCACATCATCAGAGTTCTTAATTAAAAACTCAAAATGTGCATTTTCAAGTTGTGACTTTTTAAGAGAAAAAGTGGCTGCATCATCATTTTTATGAAAAGGCTGACAGAGATTGCACTATTACAAGGAACTATGGATACTACAAGTGAGAGAGATGCAGAGGCTCTTGAAAATTTAGGACAAAATTAGAGGTCTATGCAGGAACAGAGAAGTGCTTTTTGATTGGTCTCCGGATAGAACTACTGTAGATCAACATCCTTAGGTTACCATTGACCAGAAACACCTTACTCCCACTCTGACCTCGATCTGCACTGTTCCGGTGAAGCTCAACATCACCTCTTGTTTTAACTTGGACTATTTGCAGCCCTCTGGGTTCAACAATATCAGCTTGTAGCCGTTGCCTCCATTTTGTCTCATTTTTCCTCCTGGTTTTAGTTTTCTGTTATTTTTCAGGAACAGCGATTCATGATTTTGCCATTCACACCTCCTCTATACACCTTTTTTGTTTATTTGTCCTCCAATCCCTCCCTTTGGCCTTGCTCCTTCAATTATTTTGTTAATGGATCATTCCTGTTTTCTCTCCTATCACATAGATTACCTTTTGCATTTTCCCCACTTTTCCTGCCCCCTTTCACTTGCTTTAAAACCTGTTGCATTTCCAACATTTCCTAATTCTGATGAAAGGTCACAGACCTGAAACGGTGTTATCTGACTTTGGGTTTCCAGCATTTTCTGGTTTTACTTTAGATTTCCAGTTTCCGCAGTGTATCCCTGCAACAATGCTTGGTTTATTTATGCAGAATCTTTTCTTCCAAGCATTTTGGGCGTGGGCATTTTTCAGAGCATTCTAATACAATAGCGCCTTCAAAATATGCTTTCCCTTCTAAAAGACAGCCGCTTTCACTGTCCTAACAAATGATTTGTGTGTGAATTTTTGTTCTTGGTATTTTCCATTGTGGGCCTGCACTTGAGAAAGGTCCATTTTGAGAGGGGTAACCTGCTTGTGATTGGCTCTTCAGCTAATAGCGTTGAATCAGAGAACACAAGCCTTTGGCTTCTTAATAGTGATCTTCTGATAGGAATGATTTGATGGACATTTTAAATCAAAAGGAAGCTATTCCATAGATCGGTCAAATTGTATTTTGCTAAGCGATGTAACTTTGGCAGATCTGGAATGAGGATTATGATGCCTGGTGGTCAGCGAATACAATATAAAGTGTGCAAAACCCTGAGAGCTGACAGGGCTAAGTTGGGTCAAGTGAAGAATGCCGCTGCAGAGCCAGTATCAACAGCAACATGGTGAGGAAGGAAACTAAAGTATTGAGTGAAACCTGTGGATTTACCATGGGATTGTGAAAGACGGCTTCCATTGGTGGGCAAATGAGGAACAAGGAGTCTAAGACACAGACACTTGTTAAAAAATAAATTTGGAGTACCCAATTATTTTTTTCAATTAAGTGGCAATTTAGCGTGGCCAATTCACCTACCCTGCCCATCCTTTTGGATTGTGGCGGTGAGACCCACGCAGACACAGAGAATGTGCAAACTCCACACGGACAGTGGCGCAGGGCCGGGATCGAACCCGGGTCCTCATCGCCATAGGCAGCAGTGCTAACCACTGCATCACCGCAAGACACAGATACTTGATGAAAAAACCAAGAGGAGAAGGAGGAATGTTGAACTGTGTGCTATTAGACCATTGGATTCTTCTCTATAAGTGGTTATTAAAATTCTTAGCCCAGACATCAGTGCTTCATCTTCATCAATGACCTTCCTTCCACCAGAAGGTCAAAAGTGGAGATGTTCACTGACCATCATATAGTGTTTAGTACTGTTTAGTACCATTTGCAACACCTCAGATAATGAAACCTGCATGCAACAAGATCTGGACAATATTTTGGCTTGGGCTGATAGGTGGCAAGTAATGATACAAGGGCCAGGCAATGACCATTTCCAGCAAGAGGGAATCTAACCATCTTTACTTGACAATTAATTGCTGGAAATGTTGTAGTGAGTACCTCGTCTCTTGACTCCCCAAAACCTGTCCACCATCTACAAGGCACAAGTCAGGAGTGTGATGGAATATTTTCTGCTTGCCTGGATGAGTGCAGCTCCAGCAACACTCTGGAAACTCAATACTGCAGGACAAAGTGGCCTGTTTGATCAGCACCCTATCCACCACCTCCACCACTGACCTACTGTGGCATCAGTATGTGTACCATCAATAAGATGCACTGCAGCAAGTCAACAGCACCTTCCAAATCTGTGACCTATCCTTAGACGGACAAGGACAGAAGGCTCATAGGAACACCATTACTTGCAAGTTTCCCTCCAAGCCGCAAACCATCCTGACTTGGAACTATATCACCATTCCTTCACTGTCGCTGGATCAAAGTCTTGGAACCCCTTCACTAACAGCACAATGGGTGTACTTCCACCAGATGTACATAAGAACTAGTAGGCCATCTGGCTCCTCGAAGCTGCTTCGCCATTAAGATCATGGCCTCAATTTCTTCACTGGGCAGGGAATTCCACAGATTCACAGCCTTTTGGGTGAAGAAGTTCCTCCTCAACCTCAGTCCTAAATTTCCTCCCTGGCTATGCCCCCTAGTTCTAGTTTCACCCGCCAGTGGAAACAAACTCCCTGCTTCTATCTTATCCATTCCATTCATAATTTTATATGTTTCTATGATATCTCTCCCCTCATTCTTCTAAATTCCAATGAATATAGTCCCAGTCTACTCCGTATCTCCTCTAGCCCAATCCTCTCAACTCCAGAATCAACCGAGTATGGTATCACAGAATGTACAGTGCAGAAAGAGGCCATTCAGCCCATCAAATCTGCACTGGCCCTTGGAAAGAGCACCCTACCCAAGCCCAGACCGCTACGCTATCCCCACTTCCACCGTATCCCTGTAACCCCATCTAACCTTCTTTGGGCACCAAGGCAAATTTAGCATAGCCAATCCACCTAAGCTGCACATCTTTGGACTGTGGGAGGAAACCGGAGCACCCGGAGGAAACCCACGCAGAGATGGGGAGAACGTGCAGACTTCGCACAGAATGTGACCCAAGCTGGGAATCGAACCTGGGACCCTGAAGCTGTGAAACTACTGTTGCTAACCACACAGTTCAAGTAGGTGGCTCATTGCCAACTTAAGGGCAATTATGGATGGGCAATAAATGCTGGCCTAGCCAGTGACACTCCCATCCGGTGAGCAAATATCTATGTATGTAAAAAGCTGCTGTTACAGAATCACTAGCAAAGCTACTGAACTGTAGTAGACCATGCAGGTGTCATCATGGGGCCAGGTAGTCATTGTTGTGTTATGTAATTTGGAATAACACAAGTTGCCACTTGATGCAGTTTTGAGTAAAAGATGCTCCAGACTTTGAAGTGAGTTCAATGTGTTTTATTGAACTATTAGCACAGTTCTCAATGAGTTCGACTCTCTGCTAATCTAAATGTAGTAACTCAGTCTAACTGAACCAGCCTTGCTCTAAGCCATGTGCTGGGGTGTGATGCTGAGGATACACCCTGTCTCACTCTGTAGATGTTGGTCTGTGGAAAGAGGCGGGGTGTGAGTGCCTCATCCCTTTTATAGTGAGATACCACCCCTGAGTGTCCTGACTGCTCATTGGTCGTGTCCTATTCTATGTGTTCATTAGCTGCATGTTTGCATATCATTACAGTCATGTGATCAAAGCTCCCTGGAATGCCTTCAAACAGAGTTGAGTCGGATATGAAATGTGAGGGAAAGGAAATGAATCCATGCAATTATACACAAAAGCATGGAGACTCCCCTTGTATCTCTTGCTAATGTCTCTATATAGTTTTGGCTGACATATAATGAATCTTGATGGAATTGTTATGGAGCCTGGGTCCTAAGACTTGGAATCATCTCTCCATCTCTCTACTTTGCTTTTCTTCTTTGACTCTTTGACCAAGCTTTTGGTCATTTGTCCTAATTCCTCCCGACATGGTTTGATAGCATGCTTTGTTTTAAAATGCTCCTGTGAAGCACTTTGGGATATTTTATAGTTTTAAAGGTGTTATATACGTTGTTGTTGCTCAGTGAGCAAACTACAGGAGGAGTTTGGTGCATTGCTCCCTTTCTATTTTGCCCCACTGGCTTTACTAATTCGCTGGGAGGTGATATCTACTTTGTTAATTGCAGTGCAGGTCTTTAACACCGATGTATTTTGCACCTTGCATACTCCAGCTGCACTTGAAATAATATACAAGGTGTAAAATGTGTGGGGACCATGTAACGCCATTGGTTCTGCTTAATTGGATGGCAATGCAGAAATTGAGAGTCCTTTCTTAGTGAGGAAGTGTGAATGCCATGGGGGTTAATGAACTACATTAATGGGGATGAGAAAACCGGTGTCGGGTGGATTGACAACACTGTAAAGGTACCAGGTGGTGGTGGTCACCTGCTATTTAATACTTAGCTGCTAGTTAACACCTTGCTTTTTCTTTTGCTAGGTAAAATGTCAGATCCAACAGCTGGGCCTGAGTGGCAGTTATGAGTAAAAACATTTAGAGACGAAGCACAAATAAATGATTTGCATATTTTAATTCTAAACTCCCTGACCTATTTACTGTATCGTGACCAACTGAACAATCATCTGTGAACTATCACATATGGAAAGAACCCCAGTTTCTCTAGTGTCTCGTAACAAAATATCCTCATCTTTTGTACCATCTTAGTAAATATCCATGGCGTTGACGTTTCCTAAATTGGGAGGAGTAACGTCACTTCTTCAAACTCCATTCCCTAGCTACCGACTCTCCTTTCTCCCCGACAGCAAGATGAGACTTAGTCAGTCTGTTCGCACCTTGGATCGTATTTAATCCTGAAATTGCGGCCTATTTGGGCCACTGTACAAGTGCCTGTTTCCACCTCCGTAACAGCATTTGGCTTCATCCCTGTCTTCCCTCGCTTGCTGCTAAAATACTCGTTTGTCTTTGTTACTTCCAGAGTTGACTATTTCCGTGTATTCCCGGCTGGCTTCCCACAATACAGCACATGTAAACTTGAGGTCATCCAAAATTCTGCTGTCCTTTAACTCTCACTAAATCTCATCCTGTTCACCCACCACCCCTGTGCCAGCTGACCTACATTGACTCCTGGTCAAAATAAGTTTTGATTTTAAAATATAAATTTTGTTTTGAAATCCTCCCATGGCTGTGGCCCTCTATCTGTATAACCTCCTCCAGCCCCACAACCCTCCAAGATATCTGTGCTCCTCAAATTCTGGTCTCTTGTACATCCTTGATTTTAATTGCTCCACCATCTGTGGCAGGGCCTATACTCAAGACTCTAGAATTCCCTCCCTACACTTTTCCACCTCTCTATCTCACTTTCCTGCTTTAAAACACACAAAGCCTACCTTTTTGAGTAAGCATTTGACCATCTGATTTAATATCTCTTCATATGGCTCAATATCATACCTTGTTTTACAATGCTCCTGTGAAGCGTCTTGCGGCACCTTTATTACACTAAAGGGGCTGTACAAACATTTATTGTAGATCTGAGATTATCTTATAGGTGAAAATATCTTCATAGACCCTCAGCTCTAATTACTTTCGATATTGTTAATTCTATGATTTCTGGCTCTTTTGTTCCTTTGCAGCTCTTATTGCACTTGTTCTGTAAATGCAGCACAGAATTGTTGCAGCACAGAAGGAGGTCATTCATCCTTTCTTGTCCGTGATGGCTCTCTGGCAGAGCAACATGTTTAATCTCTTTCTCTCTCGCTCTTTTTCTCCTTCTCCCCCCCCCCCCCCCCCCAATCCCATAGTAAGGTCGTGGAATGCCCTGCCTGCAACAGTAGTGGACTCGCCAACATTAAGGGCATTCAAATGGTCATTGGATAGACATATGGACGATAAGGGAATAGTGTAGATGGGCTTTAGAGTGGTTTCACAGGTCGGCGCAACATCGAGGGCCGAAGGGCCTGCACTGCGCTGTTATGTTCTATAGTCATGCAATATTTTTCTCTTCAGATATTTGATGCGGAATTGTCTAACTTCATGATCCATATGTTTTAGGAGTCTAAGTTAAAATGTGGATTGATATTGTTAAATGTCAGAAAATGGAAGCTCCTGGTGAGAGGTTGGCAAACGGACCTAAAGTAGTTCCAATTCAAAGGAAAGCCTGTGCTTATTTAATAAGGTCAAGAGTTGGAAAGTTGTAAACAATAGGTGGTCCCTTCCTGAGGATCTTCATAGAGACAATATATCTACAGTTGTCCCCATAAGGGGGTTAAATTATTCCTGTAGATCCCAGATTTTAATAGTTTGAAAGCAGTGGGTAAACAAGGTCATGTGCAACCATACCTTTCAGATAAAATAACAGATTTAACGTGGGCGATAATTAGTTTGAATCTCTATCTGAGACTTCTTGGGTGTGCTTCATTGCTGTGGTAATAGATGGCAGGGAGGTCTATTTTGCTTTGGGTCTGTGCGTTTTGTCACAGAAAATGTTAGCCTGGTAGCAACTATGAAGTAGTTTATGTTTGAAGCTGGGACAACTTGAAAGTAGGCAGAGGGACAAAGCTGCCAGGTGCTGGAAAGAACCTTTAGGCCAGAAGCAAAGTTCTTTCAGAAATCTATTTTTGATTTTGGAGTCACTGAATAAGAAAGTGGTGCAGCCCATGCTTGAGCTGGGGTACCTACAACTGTGAGGTGCTTAAGGAGAATTGCAGGGCTGCCTGGCCAAATGCTGGTGGAAGAATTCCCAAGAAATCTCATATCTTGGGAGAATAGTGGGAATACCGAGGAGAAGTGAATTCCTGAAAGCTGTGGCACACCTTGGTTTGTTCCCAGGAGAAATGAAGGAACTCTCCAGTTTTTGTAATGCATAGGGTGCAAATAATTTTTTTAAAAAAAGAACAGCATCCTGTTGAGATTTTTGAGTTTGAACTACAAGTGTTTCATGAAATGTAGTGCTAAGTTAGTACTTTGTTAACGCAAAGGGAAGCAGTGAACTTGTCACTAAACTAGTACTTGGGGCCAGATCTGGGAACCGGGTTTGAATCCCACCATGGCAGATGGTGAAATTTGAATTCAATAAAAATTTGGAATTAAAAGTTTAATGATACATGAAACCATTGTTTGATTGTCGTAAAAACCCATCTGGTTCACTAATGTCCTATTAGGAATGGAAATCTGCCATCCTTACCTGGTCTAGCCTACAGACTCCAGACCCACAGCAATGCCTCCTGAAATGGGAGGGCAGCTAGGGATGGGCAATAAATGCTGGCCCAACCAGTGTCACTCATGTCATGTAATTAATTTTTAAAAACTTGTAAAGTAAAGGTATTTGTTTAAAATGTGAAACCTTCTGTTGTAAGTTTTTCGGTTAATAACTGAGAGTTTGGATTCATTTTCAAAAGTTAATGATCCCATGGGATCATAACATTCAATTCTCTTTGATTGAATCTGGCTCCCATCATTCTCTCAGGCAGCGCATTCCAGACCTTAAAGATTGCTGCATTTTAAAACAAAAACTTTTTTCTTGTGTTGCTTTTTTCCAATCACCTAAAATTGGTGTCCTCCTGGTTTTGCATCCTTTTGCCAATAGGAACACTTGCCCCTCATCTATTCTGTATAGATTCCTTGTGATTTTGAACACCTATATCAAATACCCTCTGTTTAATTAAAGTTCTTTTCCAACCTTTTCCGTATTTGAAGTTCCTCATCCCCGGAACCATTCTCTTGACTCCTTTGCATCATCTCTAATGCCTTTAAATCATTTTAAGTGTGATATCTAAAACTGATACAACACTCCTGCAATTGAGGCAGAACAAGTGTTTTATACAATTTATAATACATTTCTTGGTTTTGTACTTTATACCACTTATAAAGCCTAGGATCCCTTATGCTTTGTTAACATTCTCAACCTGTCTTGCTACTTTCAGTGATACGTGCGCATATACCTCTGCTCCTGGACCCGTTTATATCACCGTTTCTCATTCTTGCTACTAAAATGAATCATTTCACACTTATCTGCATTAAATTTCTTCTGCCACCTGTCTGCCTATTCCAGCTGACTGTCTATGCCCAATTGAAATGTATTATTATCTTCCTCACAGTTCACAATAATTCCATGTTTTGTGTAATTCTCAAATTTTGACATGCCATCTTTGCCAATGCTTCCCTTGTTTCTTGCCAATTCCTTTTCACCTCTGAGCCTTATTTATGCACCTTAAGATTTGCAGCTACTGGAAGTGCCAGCCTACCATTCACATTATAGGTTTACCTATTACCATAGGAGCAGGAGTGGGCCACTTGGCCCTTGAGCCTGCTCAGCCATTCAATAAGGTCATGGATGATACAATTGTGGCCTTGACTCCACTTGCTTCTGTAGATCTTGACTTCCCTTGCAGATCAGAAATCAATGTCCAAACCTCTACTGCTGCTCTGTGGGGCAGGGAATTACAAAGAGTTAACATCCCTGGAAGAATAATTTCTATTATCTCAGTCTTAATAGAGACCCCTTATTTTAAATCTTTGAAACTGTGCCTCCTTGTTCTAGATTCACCCACGTGGGGAAATGCCTGTCTTCAGGACAACAATATAAATAAAACTACACAATGCCCTGCATTGTTGTAGCAAGGCTTCCCTACTTTTATACTCCATCCCTCTTGTAATAAAGGAGTTGGTAGCCCATTTGGCTTCCCAGTTACTTTATGTATCTGCATACTAACGTTTGGTGTTTCATGTACGAGACCACCCGGGTCCCTCTGTACTGCAGCATTCTGCAGTCTCCATTTAAATAATGCTTTGCTATTCTTTCTGCCAAAGTGGACAGCCTCACATTTTCCTGCATATAGTCCATCTACAAAATTGTTGCCCACTCGCTTAACCTACCTGTACCCTTTTGCAGACTCTTTGTGTCTTCCTTACAACTTCCTTCCCTACCTGTAAGCAAATTGGGTTACAGTGCACTTGGTCGCTTCATCCACCTTATTAATCTAGATTGTAAATAGTTGAGCCACAGCACTGATCCCAGTGGCACCCCACTAGCTAGTTTGCCAACCTGAAAATGACCCAATTATCCTGACTTGTTTCCTGTTGGCTAGCCAATCCTCCATCCATTCTAATATATTCGCCTCAACACCATGAGCTCTTGTGCAGTAACCGTCTATGTGGCACCTTCTTGAATACTTTTGAAAATCAAATACACTACATCTACTGGTTCCCTTTTACCCCTTTTATTGTACCATCCTTAAAGAACTCAAAATTTATCAAACATGATTTCCTGTTCATAAAATTATGTTGACTCTGCATGATTGTATTGTGATATTCTACTTCCTTAATAATGCATTCCAGCATGTTCCCAGTGACAAATGTTCAACGAACTGACCTACAGTTTCCCATGTTCGTCCCTTTCCTTTTTTGAATTGAGGTGTTATATTTACGATTTTCCAATCTTTTGGGATCTTTCCAGAATCCAGGGAATTTTTGACAATTGCAACCACTGCATCCACTATCTCTGCAGCCACTTTATTTAAGTTCCGAGGATGCAGGCAATCCTGCCCAAGGAACCTGTCAACCTTTAGTTTAGTTTTCCTAGTACTTTTTTCCTCCAGGGATTGTTTTACGTTCCTCCCTCCCTTTTACCCCTTGATTTTCTACTGTTCTTCGGATACTTTTTGTGTCTTCTACCATGAAGGCAAATACAAAATACAGCATGGTGGTTAGCACTATGGCTTCACAGCGGCAGGGTCCCAGGTTCGATTCCGTGCTTGGGTCACTGTCTGAGCGGAGTCTGCACGTTCTCCTTGCGCTTGCGTGGGTTTCCTCCTGGTGCTCCGGTTTCCTCCCACAAGTCCCGAAAGATGTGCTGTTAGGTAATTTGGACATTCTGAATTCTTCCTCTGTGTACCCGAACAGACGAATGTGGCGACTTGGGGCTTTTCACAGTAACTTCATTGCAGTGTTAATGCAAGACTACTTGTGACAATAAAGAATATTATTATTATTACTTATTCAAAGTTTCTGCTGTTTCCTTGTTCCCATTATAATTCTCACGTCTCATTCGCTAAAGTACCATCATTTACTTTAACCATCCATTTCCTTTTTATATACTTGTAGAAACTCTTAACTTTTTATATTTCTTGCTAGTTTATTTTCATAATCTGATTCCTTCCATTCTTTTGTCATGCTTTGCTGGTTTCTAAATGTTTCCAATCTTCTGGGCTGTCACTAATGTTTGCAGCATTGTACACATTTTCTTTCAATTTGATATAATCCATAACTACTTTAGTTAGCCACAGATGGTGCATCCTTCTCTTTCTTTCTCAAAGGAATTTATCTTTGAGAGTTGTGGAATATATCCTTAAATGTTTACCTCTGCTGATCCACCATATTACTTCTTACCCTATTTTCCCACTCTGCTATAGCCAACTCCGTTTTATTCTTTCGGAATTGTCTGTTTTTAAGTTTAAAACACCTGTTTTGGACCAATGTTTTTCACCCTCCACTTGAATGTTAAATTGGGTCGTTATGATGACTATTTCCTGGAGCATTCATTACTATGAGATCGTTAATTAATCATGTCTCATTACACATTAAAATGGCTGGTTCTTTGGCTGGTTCCAGAATGCATTGTTCAAAAAAATGCCCCAAATACACTCTTGTGCATTCATGTTCAAGGCTAACTTTGTGTATTTGATTTGCCCAGTCTATATGGAGATAAAAATCACTCTGGATTATTGCAGTACCTTTCTTCGAGGCCCCCATTTATTGCTTGACTTGTACTCTTGTGTTCCAGTGTAGCTACTGTTCGGGGCCTATAAACTACTCCTGTCAGTGACTTTGAGCCAAGATTGTTTCTCACAACAGGGCTGGTCTCACCCTTTATTAATAGTGCTACTCCACTCCCTTTTCCTTCCTTTCAGTCCTTCCAAAACATTATACCCTTGAATATTCAGATCCAACCCTGGTCACTTTATAACCATAATCTCTGAAATGGCTCTCATTTCATACCCATTTATTTCTATTTGTGCTATCAATTCACCCATCTGGTTATGAACAAAAGCTACAACACAGGACGATTTGTGCCAAACAGCATAAGCAGCAAGTAATAGACCGAGCTATGCGACTCCGCAATCATCATATCAGATCTAAGCTCTGCAGTCCTGCCACATCCAGCCGTGAATGGTGGTGGACTATTAAACAACTCACTGGGGGATGAGGCTCCACAAATATCCCCACCTTCAATGATGGAGGAGCCCAGCACATGTGTGCAAAAGACGAGGCATTCGCAACAACCTTCAGCCAGAAGTGCCGAGTGGATGATCCATCTCGGTCTCCTCCAGAAGTCTCTAGCATCACAGATGTCAATCTTCAGCCAATATGATTCACTCCACATGATATCAAGAAATGACTGAAGGCACTGGATACTGCAAAGGCTATGGGTTCTGATAATATCCCGGCAATAATACTGAAGACTTGCGCTCCAGAACTTGCCGCACCCCTAGCCAAGCTGTTCCAGTACAGCAACAACACTGGCATCTACCCGGCAATTTGGAAAATTGCCCAGGTGTGTCCTGTACACCAGAAACAGGACAAATGCACACAGACAATTAGCGTCCCATCAGTCTACTCTCCATCATCAGCAAAGTGATGGAAGGAGTCATCAACAGTGCTGTCAAGCGGCATTTACGTGGCAATAACCTGCTCACAGACGTTCAGTTTGGGTTCCGCCAGGGTCACTCGGCTCCTGACCTCATTACAGCCTTGGTTCAAACATGGACTAAAGTGCTGAGTGCCAGCAGTGAGGTGAGAGTGACTGCCCTTGACATCAAGGCAGCATTTGACTCAGTATGGCATCAAGAAACCTTGGCTAAACTGGAGTCAATGGGAATCGGTGGGAAAACTCTCCGCTCGTTGGAGTCATACCTGGCACAAAGGAAGATGGTTGTGGTGGTTGTAGGTCAATCATCTCGGCTCCAGGGCATCACTGCAGGACTTCCTCAGGGTAGTGTCCTAGGCCCAACCATCTTCAGCTGCTTCATCAATGACCTGTCTTCCATCATAAGGTCAGAAGTGGGGATGTTTGCGAATGACTGCACAATATTCATCACCATGTGTGACTCCTCAGATAATCAAGCAGTCCATTTCCAAATGCAGCAAACCCGGACAATATCCAGCCTTGGGCTGCCCAGTGGCAAGTTATATTCGCACCACACGTGCCAGGCAATGACCATCGCCTACAAGCGAGGATCTAACCATCACCCCTTGACATTCAATGGCATTACCATCACTGAATCCCCCATAACCAACATCCTGGGGATTACCATTGATCAGAAACTGAACTTGACTAGCCATATTAATACTGTGGTTACGAGGGCAGGTCAAAGGCTAGGCGTCCTACAGCTAGTAACTCACCACCTGACCCCCACAAAGCCTGTCCATAAGGCACAAGTCTGGAGTGTAATAGAATACTCGCCACTTGCCTGGATGAGTGCAGCTCCAACAACATTTCAAGAAGCTCAACACCATCCAGGACACAGCAGCCCGCTTGATTGCTCCCCCTTACACAAACATTCAAACCCTCCACCACCGAGGAACAGTGGCAACCTTTTTACCATCTACAAGATGCACAGCAGTAACTCAACAAGGTTCCTTCGACAGCACCTTCTAAACCCACGGCCACTACCATCTAGAAAGACGTGAGCAGCAGATACCTGGGAACCCCACCACCTGGAGGTTCTCCTCCAAGTCACTCACCACCCTGACTTGGAAATATATTGTCGTTCCTTCGCTGTCGCTGGGACAAAATCCTGGAACTCCCTCCCTAACAGCACAGTGGGTGTACCTACACCTAAAAGACTGCAGTGGTTCAAGAAGGCAACTCACCACCAACTTTTCAAGGTAAACTAGGAATGGGCAATAAATGCTGGCCGGACCAGTGACACCAACATCCCGTAATGAATTTTTAAAAATGTATTCAGATAAAGAGACTTTAATTCTGTCTTTTTACCATTTTCCCCAACTTTGACATTATTTACGAGTACCTGCTTGCATTTATACTCTCCATACTTTCCTTTCACACTCTGGTCATCATTATCCGCATCGCTGCCCTGCACTACATCATTACCTGCATCGCTGCCCTGCACTGCATCATTACCCGCATTGCTGCCCTGCACTGCATCATTACCCGCATTGCTGCCCTGCACTGCATCATTACCCGCATTGCTGCCCTGCACTGCATCATTACCCGCATTGCTGCCCTGCACTACATCATTACCCGCATTGCTGCCCTGCACTACATCATTACCCGCATTGCTGCCCTGCACTGCATTATTACCCGCATTGCTGCCCTGCACTGTATCATTACCCGCATTGCTGCCCTGCACTGCATTATTACCCGCATTGCTGCTCTGCACTGCATCATTACCCGCATTGCTGCCCTGCACTGCATTATTACCCGCATTGCTGCCCTGCACTACATCATTACCTGCATCACTGCCCTGCACTGCATCATTACCCGCATTGCTGCCCTGCACTGCATTATTACCCGCATTGCTGCTCTGCACTGCATCATTACCCGCATTGCTGCCCTGCACTGCATTATTACCCGCATTGCTGCCCTGCACTACATCATTACCTGCATCACTGCCCTGCACTGCATCATTACCCGCATTGCTGCCCTGCACTGCATCATTACCCACATTGCTGCCCTGCACTACATCATTACCCGCATTGCTGCCCTGCACTGCATTATTACCCGCATTGCTGCCCTGCACTGCATCATTACCTGCATCACTGCCCTGCACTGCATCATTACCCGCATCGCTGCCCTGCACTGTCGCCTTTTTCTTCTCAATAACTTTGTAAATCTCCCCTAATGTCAACCCTCCCACCCGCTAATTAGGTTAAAGCCCTGCCTATGGCCCTAATTATATAATTCACTGGAACAATGGTCCTAATATGGTTAGGGTGAATGTTGTCCCAACAATACCGCTCCTTCCAGTACTGTTGCCAGTGTGCCCCAGGAATTGAAACCCATTTCTCCCATGTTTGTACATTCATTCAGCTATCTGATATTTCCCCACCCACTCCAATTTTCTCTCCAGCTTCGAGTAGATGTCCTTAAACCCAGGCACGGGGTAGACAACATAGCCTTCTGGACTCATGTTTTAAGCTGCAGCCCGGGGCCCCACCTCTTATGGTTACATTTTTTTTTACTCCTTCAACTTCATTGGCTCCCTGTGCCAAGATGCTGTGGTCAGTTTTTCTATCCTTCCTGTAGTTCCTGTTCTCCTCCACACCGGCAGAAAGAACCTTGAACTTGTTGGACAATTACAATTGCTCAGGCGCCTCCAGTGCTACCGTCTGAATCCATATATCCGCCTCGCTCGTCACGTCCTCGTGCCCCTAACCTCTCACAAATGTGAAGTACATCGAGGTGTGGCTGTCACCAAAATGTTCAGGCAATTTTCTCTCTCCCTGATGCATCCCTATGTCTGAAGGTCAGACTCCAGCTCATCAATGCTGAGCCATTGTTCCGAGTTGCAGACACTTACTGTAGATGTGGTTACCTTGGATCACATTGGTGTCCACCAGCTGCCACATGTAACAGCTGCATCATGTCACTCGTGCTGCAATCTTTATTGTATTTTGTTTAATTAGTTTAGGATATTAAGTTTAGAAATATCTCATTATTTGTAGTTCTATTATAGTTTAACTAAGCGATAAATTTGATACTTGTTTCTTGTCCTAGTTTTAACTACTGTCCCAGTTTAGAGAAATAATCCGAACCAATTCTTGCTTAATTAATGCCTCCAGACTTCACGTCTTGGCCCCTCTAATCACATTTTGGTTTGATGGTTGATGTTTTAAGCCTAATTTGTGATTCGCTTTTTTGTTTAAGGCAGTTTTCCTTTAAGGGATGATCTGCTAATTTGCCCCTCAGTTTATTTGATTTACTTTAGTTGATAATTTATGTTGATCAAAATATTTAGTCGTACCCTTCTGGGCAAAACTGGGCAGTTCTTCGACAAGTAATTTCGGAGGAGATTTGACAACGGTGTTCATAATGATTTGTGGTCTGGACCGAGAAGACCGATTTAAAAGTGATTGGTGGAAGAACCAAAGGCAACATGAGAAAAACTTTTTTTTAATACTTAGTGGTTCGGGACTGGAATTCGTTGCTTGATAAAGTGGTGGAGGCAGATTCAATTGTGGCTTTCAAAAGGAAATTGAATAATTACTTGGAGAGAACACAATTGCAGCGCTAGAAGTGAAAAGGCATTGGAATTGGACGGGCTGAATTGCTCTCACTGAGTAGCAGCATGGACACAACAGGCTGAACGTCGTCCTCCTGTGTTGTAACCATTTTATACTTCTATGAAGTTTAATGTGAGGAAGTGTTGAGTAAATCCACTTTGAATCCAAGAAAGAAAAGTGGAAAATGGCAATGAGATATTGCATTTGGCTTAATGGGGCTGAAATACAAAGAGGAGTAAGTTGCGCTTCAGTTGTACGGTGTCTTGGTCAGATGTCATGTGGAATATTGTGTTCAGTCCTGGGCACTGCCCCTTGCAAAATATATTTAGACCTTGGAGGGAGCGCATCACCGGTTCACCTGTGTACTTGGCTGGAAGAGTTAAATTATGAGGACAGGTTGCTTCGACAAGCTTGCATTCCCTTGATTATAGAAGATTAAGGGATAATCTAAGTGATTAAAGGATTTGATAGCGATAAAGTTCCAATAGTGGAGGACTCCAGGACAAGAAGGCATAATCTTAACATTACAACTAAACTGTCCAGGAATTTTTTTTTTTTAAATTAAATTTGAGCACCCAATTAAGGGGCAATTTAGCGTGGCCAATCCACCTACCCTGCACATCTTTGGGTTGTGGGGGCGAAACCCACGCAAACATGGGGAGAATGTGCAAACTCCACACAGACAATGACCCAGAGCTGGGATCAAACCTGGGTCCTTGGCACCGTGACGTATCAGGGCTAACCCACTGTGCCACCGTGCTGCCCACTATCCAGGAATTTCTTCCTCACGTAAAGGGTAGTGGAAGTCTGGAACTCTCTTGCTCCCAAAGATTAAGACCAACTCAACTGAAAATTTCAAAACTTAGATGAATAGATGTTTGCTGGTAGGATATTATGCGGTGTGGAATCAATGAGGGTCATTGGAAAGATGCAGATCAATGTAGTTGAATGACAGAACCAGTTCAAGAGCTTGCGTGGCCAACTGCTGTTCCTTAATTTTTATTTTGGTGGCTGTCTTCTGAATTTCAGACAGAGATAAGGAGACAATTCTTCTCACAGAGTGGCGAGCCTGTGGAGTTCATTACCACAGGAAGTAGTTGATGCTAAAATTTTGAATATATTCAAGAGGCGGCTGGATATAGCACTTGGGAAGAATGGGATCAACGGCTACGGGGAGAAAGCAGAATTAGGCTATTGAGTTGGATGATCAGCCATGATCGTGATGAATGGCGGAACAGGCTCGAAGGGCCAAAAGGCCTCCTCCTGCTCCTATCTTCTGTGTATCTATGAATTGTTTCAATTGCTGCCAGTATTAAATGTTGGATGTCTGTTTTATAATGCAATACTCTTGGGATACCTGCACTGCTTCCTGACTTCTTTTCCTATCTTAATAGATGATCACTCTCTTCCCTTCCTCACTAACTCACTTCATCTGTGGGAAGGAGCACTTATTACTGGAGCCTTCAGTTTACTGGATGAAATGGAATGTCCCCAGCTGCTTATCAAGCTAACAAACGTCTTAGATGGAGCACAAGCAGTTAGAGACGCTTCCTGTCGAGGTAGCCATTCTGCACACATGGCGCACTGGGCTCTTCTCATATTGTGCAGACGCTACATGTCGCAAGCATCAGTTAATTCTCCTCTTCTCTTTCGTACCTGTTCTCTCGTCTTTCTCCCCCCCCCCCCCCCCCCCCCATACTAAACTACTGGTTACTTAATCCCTTCAGTAAAGCCTCGAGGCTGAATGACACACTCTTCTGTCCTTTTCCATTCGTGCTTTGTGTGCAGTTCTAAATTGAGCAACAATACATTCTTCAAACTATTACTACTATATTGCTTAGTTGTACTTTTATTTTATCAAAACTGAACCTAAAGACAGCAAAAATTGCCGCAATTAACTTTAGTATTCTGCACTGTGGCCTGATTCATCAAATTCACAGCAATGTGCGTTTTCGCACATTTCCTTAATAGTAACTATGCAGCGGCCATTTAGAAATATTCTTTTGCCTCCAGATGAATATCATCTTTATTAGAAGGGGGTTGTGCAAATTTGCTGAAGATTGGGTGAAATAATATACTGTGTTTGGAAAATGTGATTTCCCATTGCTGAAGATGGAGAACTTTTCCTGTTTACTTAGTTGAGCGTATTCTGATCATTACCACAAATGTCCCTTAATCAGTAGTTTATGATAGTTGTGTTGACATTTCTAGTTTTTCATATGTTTCAGTCCGGCTCCGTTAGCTCCCTTGCCATCTGTTTATAAGAAGCTGTTAATAATCTCTTGTGAAGTAGTTAATAGCTTCTACAAGTATGTGGAAAACATTGACTGAAATCCGTTTATTGTATGTGAATGAAATGATAAAAGATTAGTTCTAGGAACAGTGTTTTGGTTATAAATATACTGAGATGCTGCTCTTGGTAGTTCAGCATTACTGAGATTATTTCACTCAATGGGCAGAATGCCCTTTTCATATTTCTACCATATGTGTTATTTTATGAGAAAGCCACAATGCATAAGCACCTCAGTGATTTATGAGATCTTCATAATTGAGGCCAGTATCCCACATTGCAGTATCCTGTATATTAAAAGTAACAAATGGAATTTTAAAGTTAGGAGTGTAACTGGCACTTAGAGAGGAACAGGAAGTGAAAATTTATTAAAGCAGAAATGGAAGCAGATTGGCAGGGGAAAAAAGCTAATTTGTTTCAGAATTTTAAAATAAATGCCTGATGGTTCGAGTGTGATCTTTTGTACTTGAGTTACATGCAATCAGTGCTGCTGTTCTCTTCGACACCCCTCCCCCAGCTGACCCCCAAGTTATTTCAAAGGCTAATTTAATTTTTACTCGAGACTTGCCGGCGGGAGAGTGGGGGGGGGGGCTGAACCTCCAGTATCCTACTCCAGTTTCAGCTAATCGAATAGCAGTGTGCCACCATTTTGTATTATGTTGCAACTTTCATATGTGAATTCTTGGAGTAACTGGACAGCAGTTTAGAATAAGAATGAAAAGAAGCTAGACAGGCTGAAAGTCTGAAATCAAATGTTAGGAATACAAATAGGTCTGTCAGTATCTCAAAGGAAAAAAGATGGGACTCATTGATAGTGGCATGGAGACAGTCCTTTGTCAGAAACACCGGGTAGGATTGCCCTCGGAAAGAACACCGTATTTAAGCCCACACCTCCACCCTATCCCCGGAACACAGTAACCCTATTTAACCCTTTTGGACACTAAGGGACAATTTAGCATGGCCAATCCACCTAAGCTGCACATCTTTGGGCTGTGGGAGGAAACCGGAGCACCCGGAGGAAACCCACGCACACACGGGGAGGATGTGCAGACTCCACACAGACGGTGACCCAGGCCGGAATCGAACCTGGGACCCTGGAGCTGTGAAGCAACAGTGCTAACCACTGTGCTGCCGTGTCGCCCAATTAAGGGTGGGCAATAAATGCTGGCACAGCCTGTGCTGCCCATGTCACATGAACAAATGAAAAAATAACACCGGCCGTATGGGTGCCTCCACCCACCAACCCCGGACCCCACCCCACCAACCCTTCTCTCGCCTCTTCCTCTTCCTCCCCCCCCCCCCCCAACCCGGCTACCACCTGCCGGCAGGGCAGCGCATGGCCCTCCCAAGGTAACACCCACAGCAGCTCCTGCAGGAGGGCACTAGAGTGGGGCCACAGAGCATACCACTGGCATGGGTAACACCAGCCACTGGTACCCCTGACAGCAGGGACGGTTGCTGGGGCCAGAGGCCCCCACTGAGGTGGGGGGGGGGGGGGGAAGAGAGACTTGCGATCCACAGTATATATCTGGGCTACCATGTAACCTGGTGAACCTGGTTGGGCAGGGGGAATGCACCATGCTACCATGTCTACCTTTCATCTCCCGCAGACAATGGACCTTCAGAATCCAACCAGGAATGATGGCCTTCAACTTAGTTGCCGCAGACCTGAGGCTGTACGAGCAGGAGCTACTCTGGGAGGACCCTGCCGCATGCAGCTTGCCCCAGAGGAGGAGGGGCCAGCTGGTGAGTATCAGCAGCCGGCTGCCCAACAAGCCAAGGAGGAATCTCATTAGGCCTCGTGTGTACTGGCACTGCCTGTCATTCGAGGACCTGCTGGACTGGGCATGCCATTGAAGACTCTGGCTGAGCAGGGGACAGTGCAATATATGTGCCAGATCATGGCGCACCTGGCACCGCGGGGGTATGGGGGAGGACACCCGCTTCCGGTGGTCGTCAAGTTGACCATCCAGGTGCCAAATGGGGACCTGCTGGAATCAGTGCCGTCAGAGGTCCTATGTGCCCGATCGTCACAATACATCAAATTCAATGTGGACCGAGCCCACCAGGATGCCTGGGCAGCCGGGTTCGCCACCATAACTGATGCCCTGTGTCCAGGAGGTGGTCAACGGGATGCATGTCGCCCTATAAGAACCTGCAAAGGACAGGCTGCTCTTCACAAACCGAAAGGGGTTCCACTCGATGAATGTGCAGCTGGTATGTGACCATGAGATGCACGTCTGCGCCCGATATAACCAGGCAATGTGCACAATTCCTTCATCCTGGCATACTTGACAGTTCCTGACCTCTTTGAAGGCGCACACTCGGCTGAGGGGTTAGCTCCTGGGCGACGGGTTATCCGCTGCAGCCATGGTTGATGACACCTATCCGGAGGCCACAGACCGACGCGAGGCCCGCTACAGCAACGCCCATGCCGCAACCAGGGATGTGATTGAACCTTGCTTCGGCACCCTGAAGGTTCCTGTACCCTCCAGTATAGCGCTAGGAGAGTCTCCCACACAATGGTGGCCCTCTCAGTCCTCCACAACATTGCAGAGCAGAGGGGGCGACGTGCTGGAGGAGGAGGATGAACAACCGGCCTCGTCCGATGAGGTCGGGGGGGGGGGGGGGGAAGAGGGATAGGCAGGACATGGGGCCCAGGCAGGCACAGGAGGCTGCAAAATGTGAACACCCTCCCCCCTACAATTCCTACCTGCCTCACTACGGAGTGCGGGCCCTGGGTTGGCAGTAACAGTGGGCCTGATGCACGGGGTGGAGGATGATGCCAACCCACTTTGGGATGAGCTCTGGTGCCTTTGCACCATTTGACAAAGTCTGACTCCTGCCCACGGTAGCACTTTCCACCGTCCACCTTGGTGATCCCTGCATTCAAGCTGTCCATACCATCACACGGTCCCAGGGGAGGGGGGAGAACACTGGAAGGGGGAGCACCGGAGCGGTGAGTACTAGTGTCTAACCTTCTGACCTTTCGGGTCCAAACGCTACGTCTAGGTGGATCCCCAGGTGGCACATCAGAAGTGGAGGCGGCCTGCTGTGATTCCCGCCCTGTGACCTGGGCCCACTTTGGTGGCCGTTTTCTGGGAAGACCAGGCCTGGATGGGCCTGGCTGCTGCTCTGGTGACTCAGGTAGCATGGTGCCTTCCTGTCCTGCCCTCTGCCCATCATAAGAACATAAGAACTAGGAGTAGGCCATCTGGTCCCTCGAGCCTGCTCCGCCATTCAATAAGACCATGGCTGATCTTTTTGTGGACTCCTCTCCACTTACCCGCCTGATCACCATAACCCTTAATACTTTTTAGTGTTCAAAAATCTATCTTTCTTTGTTTTAGAAGCACCTGCTTTTAAATGAGTCAGCCTCAAATGCTACACTGGGCTGAGGCCCACTCCCACCTCAACCAGGGTCTGCTCACGACCATGGAGCACAGATGGGACTGTGCCACCCATCTTCTGGGTCTGTGCCACATCAGCCAGTGACTGTGCCCTCTCCCTTTGGGTGTGTGCCACATCAGCCAGTGCCTGCCAGTACCGGCGACACCCCAGCCATGGCCCGCTGTGGCTGGGCCAAGCTCTGGAGTGCCGCTGCAATGTCCAAATGGCCCTGGTCCATGGCTGCCTGAGGCAGGGGAGCCCTGTCCTGGGCCTCGGCCACAGCCTGCACAGAGTGCCCCAGGCTTTAGACATCTTGACCCATGGCCGAAACCTTCGCCCCAGGCCTCCATTGCAGACTCCCGTGTGGTGTTGGCCTGGGTGGCACACATGGTCGGCACCACCTCCTGCACCTGCAGCCGGTTGGACTCCTCCTCCTGCACCTGCAGGCAGTGGATGGTTGCTGACACGCCCCTCACGGAGCCCCTGCCTTTGCAACTTCATCTCCTCTATCTTTATAATCTTTACCGTCACAAATAGGCTTACATTAATACTGCAATGAAGTTACTGTGAAAAGCCCGTAGTCGCCACATTCCAGCGCATATTCGGGTACACTGAGCAATTCACCTAACAAGCACGTTTTTCGGGTCTTGTGGGAGGAATCCGGAGTACCCGGAGGAAACCCACACGGGCGCAGGGAGACTTGCTGACTCCACACAGACCGTGACCTAAGCAAGGAATCTAACCTGGGACCCTGGCGCTGTGAAGCAACAGTGCTGACTTCTGTGCTACCGTGCTGCCCACTATAGATGGGACCGCCCTTTCCAGAAAACGCAAAAGCCATCTGGACAGCAGCCGCCCTCCGACCGCTGCCCCCTAGGTGTTCCTACCTCTGTCTGCTGTAACGCAGCGCTTGTGTGGTGCACAACAGAGTGCCCTAGGAGCCACTTCACTAAAGTGCCCAATCGAGGCGAGTGTCTCTGGGATGCTGGAGGTGTTGGAGACAGCTGTGTCGGGAAGTCAGCATCGTCCCCGGACTGATGCTCTGGGGTAGCAGGTTGTGGGTCGAGGACTCCCGTCACTGTCCATATCCTTTACCTCACTGCTACCCTGGAGTTGGGGTCAGGGGCAGGGGACACCGGAGGGGCCCGCCTCATCGCCAAGAGATCCTGCGAGGAATGACGCATGATCGATTGCGTGTTGTGGTTGTGGGTGGAGGGGCGGGGGTGGTGGTGGAGGGGGATGTGGGGAGGGGGGTGCGTGCGTGTAGTAATGGAGGGGGTATGTGGGTGGTAGTGGAGGTGGGGTGTGGGTGATGGGGTTTGAGGAGCGGAGTTATTATTGTGCAAGTTCCCATAAACTTGCTCATTGAACTATTATCTTTGTGTCCCGACCGTGGCAAATTTGACATCTTTTCTCATTGGAATCATTCGTGTTCCACGTGGTGCCGCTGCTAGCCCATTAATGGTTGATGAATTGCTCCAGGAGCGATGCCAATTTTGCTGTCGTAGAAGTCTACCGGTTCTGTCCCGGTATCTGCACTTAGTCTCTGAAACAGAGAATCTCCCCCATCACCATTGTAAGGTTCCTTTTTTTTTCTGTTAACATGTCGTGTTAAGTACGTATTTTTGAAGCGAAAGGGATATAATCTTAAAATTAGAACTAGACCAGTTAAGCACTATTCTCATATCGATGGTGTAAGTTTGGAGTATAGTTTCCCCTAAATGGCTATGAATGCTGGGTTAGTTGAAATTCTCAAGACCAAGATCAAACAGCTTAGTATTAGTTATGGAACAAAGACAGATAAATGTGTTAATGTACAGATCAGCTAATTGAATAGCGAAGCTGGCTGGAGATGCTGAATTCCTGTGGCACTTGAAATAGCATTTTGAAATAATTTCTTCAGGTGTGAACAACCGAAAACAGGTTTAATAAAGATTTTGTGCCTTGTAATCTTCTGAATAAAAATAAAATGATTAAATTTCACTGGAAAAGCTGTCATTTTAACTTTGAACCACCAGAAACCTGCATGTCACAGCCCCCTTATAATTGTGAGTTTTTTTGAGCAGAGCTATTACTGCGCAAGTTCCCATAAACTTGCTCGTACCTTTTAGTAAGAATTTATGCTTTTAGCATTGATACTGAAGCAAAAGGTTCTGACACATAATAGGTGTAACATAGGATACAGTGAGGTAAGAGAACACATGACTCTCCCCACCTCTGGTCAGTTTAGTGTTGGTCATCACTGTGTAGAAGCAAACAGGGAGACAGCTCCTAGCTTGGTCCTTTACTGTTCCGATGTATGTAGTTTCTGATAGTTAATAAATACTTATGAATGAGCTACCTAAGACTTACTGATCTATGCCTAACCCTTTGCAAAATGGTGGCTGCAAAAAGAAAGTCTCGCACAGACTGCAGAAGAAACTTAAAATCCTGGAAAAATCAAAAACATTCATTTTTTAAAAAATATATATTTTATTGAAAGTTTTCGATCACAATTTTTTCCCTTTACACATCAAACATAAGAAAAAGAAAATTTAACAGTGCATGTAACATAGTAACCACAGTCTAATAACAAGTAGCTAACCAACATGGTAAACTAATCATTTAACATAAAATAAAACTCCCCCCCCCCCCCCCCCCCCCCCCCCCCCCCCGGTTGCTGCTGCTGGTCATCTATCTTCCCTCTAACGTTCCCCTTGGTAGTCGAGGAACGGTTGCCACCGTCTGGTGAACCCTTGAGCCGATCCTCTCAGCGCAAACTTCATCTGCTCCAGTTTTATGAACCCCGCCATATCGTTTATCCAGGCCTCCAGTCCGGGGGGTTTCGCTTCCTTCCACATGAGTAGAATCCTACACCGGGCTACTAGGGACGCAAAGGCCACAACATCGGCCTCTTTCGCCTCCTGCACTCCCGGCTCATCCGCAACTCCAAATAAAGCTAACCCCCAGCCTGGTTTGACCCGGACCTTCACCACCTTCGAGATCACTCCCGTCACTCCCTTCCAATACCCCTCCAGTGCCGGGCACGACCAAAACATGTGTGTGGTTTGCTGGGCTTCTGCCGCACCTCCCACACTTGTCCTCCACTCCGAAGAACCTGCTCAACCTTTCTCCCGTTATGTGTGCTCTATGTAGCACCTTAAATTGAATCAGGCTAAGCCTGGCGCACGAGGAAGAGGAATTTACCCTGCTTAGGGCATCAGCCCACATAACCTCCTCTATCTCCTCCCCGAGCTCTTCTTCCCACTTTCCTTTTAGTTCGACCACCAGCTCCTCCCCCTCTTCTCTCATCTCTCGGTATATCTCTGACACCTTGCCCTCCCCGACCCACACCCCCGAGAGCATTCTATCCTGGATCCCCTGTGTCGGGAGCAATGGAAATTCCCTCACCTGTTGTCTTGTGAACGCCCTCACCTGCATATACCTAAAGAAGTTTCCACGGGGCAGCTTATACTTTTCCTCCAATGCTCCCAAGCTCGCAAACGTCCCATCTATAAATAAATCTCCCACTCTCCTAATTCCTAACTGGTGCCAGCTCTGGAATCCTCCATCCATCCTCCCTGGGGTAAACCTGTTGTTGTTCCTGATTGGGGACCCCACCAGGGCTCCCCGCACACCTCTCTGTCGCCTCCATTGTCCCCAGATATTTAATGTTGCTGCCACCACTGGGTTCGTGATAAACTGTTTTGGTGAGAGCGGTAGCGGCGCCGTCACCAGCGCCTCTAGACTCGTCCCTTTACAGGACTTTCTCTCCAGTCTTTTCCATGCCGCTCCCTCTCCCTCTATCATCCATTTACGGATCATCGCCACATTGGCGGCCCAATAGTAGTCGCCCAAATTCGGCAGCGCCAATCCTCCTCTGTCTCTGCTACGTTGTAAGAACCCCCTCCTTACCCTCGGGACTTTCCCTGCCCACACAAAGCTCGTGATGCTCCTGTCTATTTTTTTAAAGAAGGCCTTAGTGATTAGTATAGGGAGACATTGGAATACAAATAGGAACCTCGGGAGGACCATCATCTTAATTGCCTGCACTCTGCCCGCCAATGACAGTGGCTGCATGTCCCACCTCTTGAAGTCCTCTTCCATTTATTCTACCAATCGTGTCAGATTAAGTCTGTGCAAGGTTCCCCAGCTCCTGGCGATCTGAATCCCCAGGTATCGGAAGTTTCTCTCCACTTTCCTTGGAGGCAGGCCTTCTATCCCTCTACTCTGGTCCCCAGGGTGTATCACGAAAAGTTCACTCTTCCCCATGTTAAGCCTATATCCCGAGAAATCTCCGAACTCCTTCAATATCTGCATGACCTCTGTCATCCCCCCCCCCCCCCCACTGGGTCCGTCACATACAACAGTAGGTCATCCGCGTAGAGCGACACTCGGTGTTCTTCTCCCCCTCTAATCACCCCTCTCCATTTCCTGGAGTCTCTCAGCGCCATGGCCAGTGGTTCAATTGCCAACGCGAACAGCAATGGAGATAGCGAGCATCCCTGTCTTGTTCCCCTGTATAGTCGGAAATACTCCGATCTTTGCCGACCCATGACCACACTTGCCGTTGGGGCCCCATAAAGGAGTTTGACCCAGCTAATAAACCCGTTCCCGAACCCAAACCTCCTTAGCACCTCCCATAAGTACTCCCACTCCACCCTGTCAAATGCCTTCTCTGCATCCATTGCCGCCACTATCTCTGCCCCCCCCCCCCCCCCCCCTCTACTGGGGGCATCATTATCGCCCCTAATAGCCGTCGCACGTTGATATTTGGTTGTCTCCCCTTTACGAATCCTGTCTCGTCTTCGTGCACCACCCCCGGGACACAGTCCTCTATCCTCGATGCCAGTACCTTTGCCAGCAATTTGGCGTCCACATTCAATAGTGAGATAGGTCTATAGGACCCGCACTGCAGCGGATCTTTATCCCGCTTCAAAATTAGCGATATCGTCGCCTCTGACATTGTCGGGGGTAGAGTCCCTCCTTCCCTGGCCTCGTTAAAAGTCCTCACCAACAGCGGGGCCAGCAGGTCCACATATTTTCTAAAAAATTCCATCGGGAACCCATCTGGTCCCGGAGCCTTCCCTGCTTGCATATTCCCCAGCCCCTTAATAACCTCGTCCACCCCAATTGGTGCCCCCAGGCCTTCCATCTCCTGCTCCTCCACCCTCGGGAACCTTAATTGATCCAGGAACTGCCGCATCTCCTCTTTTCCCTCCGGGGGTTGGGACCTATACAGTCCTTCGTAAAAGGTCTTAAACACCTCGTTTATCTTCCCTGCTCTCCGCACCGTAGCTCCCTTTTCGTCTCTAATTCCCCCTATCTCCCTCGCCGCTGTCCTCTTTCGCAGCTGATGGGCCAACAGGCAACTAGCTTTTTCCCCATACTCATACCTCACCCCCTGTGCCTTCCTCCACAGCACCTCCGCCCTCCTGGTGGTCAGAAGGTCGAACTCCGTCTGGAGTCGTCGTCTCTCCCTGTACAGTCCCTCCTCCGGGGTCTCCGCAAATTCCCTGTCCACCCTTAAGATCTCCCCCAGTAGTCTTTCCCTTTCCTTGGCCTCTGTTTTCCCTTTGTGGGCCCTGATGGAGATCAGCTCTCCTCTGACCACCGCTTTTAGTGTTTCCCATACCACTCCCACTTGGACCTCCCCGTCATCATTGGCCTCCAGGTACCTCTCAATACATCCCCGCACTCTTCCACAAACTCCCTCATCCGCCAACAATCCCACATCTAATCGCCAGAGTGCTCGCTGCTCCCTCTCCTCTCCTAGTTCCAGGTCCACCCAATGTGGGGCATGATCCGAAATAGCTATGGCTGAATACTCAGCTTCTTCCACCCTCGAGATCAACGACCTTCCCAAAACAAAAAAATCTATCCGGGAGTACACTTTATGAACATGGGAGAAGAAGGAGAACTCCCTGGCCCTCGGTCTAAGAAATCGCCATGGATCCACTCCCCCATTTGGTCCATAAACCCCTTGAGCACCTTGGCCGCTGCCGGCCTTCTTCCGGTCTTAGATCTAGATCTATCTAACCCTGAGTCCAGCACGGTGTTGAAGTCCCCTCCCAATATCAAGTTTCCTACCTCCAGGTCCGGTATACGTCCCAACATCCGTCTCATAAATCCCGCATCGTCCCAATTCGGGGCATATACATTAACCAACACAACCTCCATTCCCTCCAGCCTGCCACTCACCATTACATATCTACCTCCGCTATCTGCTACAATGCTCCTTGCTTCGAATGCTAGCCGTTTCCCCACCAGTATGGCCACCCCTCTATTCTTTGCGTCTAGCCCTGAATGGAACACCTGTCCCACCCATCCTTTCCTTAACCTAATTTGGTCCGCCACCTTCAGGTGCGTCTCCTGGAGCATAGCCACGTCTGCCCTTAGTCCTTTCAAGTGCGCGAGCACTCGGGCCCTTTTAATCGGTCCATTTAGGCCTCTCACGTTCCACGTGATCAGCCTCACTAGGGGGCTACCTGTCCCCTTCCCGTGTCGACTAGCCATCACCTTCTCTAGGCCAGTCCCACGTCCCGCTTCCGCGCTCCCACTCGTTCCCCAGGTGCCGCATTCCAGCCCCGACCACACACTCTTTAGCCATTTCCTCTTTGATTTCCGCAGCAGCAACCCAGTTATCCCCCCCCCCCCCCCCCGGCAATCAAAAACATTCTGACCCGAAGAAAAGATCAAGAAGCAGAGGCGCAGACAGAAATCACCAGAGAAATTCTTCAAAGAAAGGCTTGGAAGCTGAAGACAGAAAGTAAATTCCTCGCCACAGCACAATACTTCATTGAAACCTGTGGTGGAAGTCTAGTTTCAATACCCAGAGTGTACAGAGTCTGCCGACCTAGCAGCAGTAAGCTAAAATTAAAAAAATCCTGGACAACACAAGTTAAATTCTACAGTGGTCAGAAATTGCCAGTTAAGTTGACGTCTGGGAAAACTGATTAACCAATGTCCGAGTTGGCACCTGAACACATGGCGGCAAGCTCACTTCAATCAAAAAAAATTAATCAATTGTACCCGAGTAGACAACTTTAATCACCCAGCAAATGTCAGGATTCCAGAACCCAAAAACATGCTCAAGCAGAAAAGACTAACCAATCGAACCTGTCAGCCGTTGTTTTAAAAGCAAAATGTTGAGATAGCAACACCATTTCTGTGAGAGTCCACAAAAACTGACAAGCGCAGGAAAACCCTTTGTGAATTAGAGTTAACATTTTGAGCCCGCATGACGACTTCAAAGGTGAAATGGGGTAGAAATCTGATGGATTATGTAGCTAAAGACATCATGGACATAAGACAAAGGGAGTGTCTTTAAGGATCATAGAAGGTGCTGATAATGACAAAGTTAAGAAAGCGGAGTGTTATTAGGAAAACAAAGGTCCGTGCTCAGTGAAAGCGAAGACAGATAGTCCTGTGGAAGAGCGGTGGCACAGTGGTTAGCACTCCTTCCCACCGCTGAGGACCCGGGTTCGATCCTGGCCCTGGGTCACTGTCCATGTGGAGTTTGCACATTCTCCCTGTGTCTGCGTGCGTCTCACTCCCACAACCCAAAAAGATGTGCAGGGTGGGTGGATTGGCCACGTTAAATTGCCCCTTAATTGGAAAAAAATAATTGGGTACTCTAATCTTTTTTTTTTAAAAGGTCCTGTGGGGGAGGGAGGAGGTTTGTGTTGGGGCAAGCAAAAAAGGCATCAAGTTACATGGTTGCTTCAGGTTTGGATTAAAAAGCCAGAAGCTGAACAAATTAACGCTGCTTTATTCGGTAGGCCCAAGAGCTGATGGTATAGCTAGGCAAAGAATCAACAAATCATCTGCGAAATTTTAAAATAATTGTATACTTAACCCAAAAGAAACCAAATCCTTGAAAGGGCTAAATTTAATAAATGTGTCCAGCAGGCAGGAAAACTTGTCGGCTCCTTTATAAATGAGCTGTACAGAATGGCTGAAGGCTGTGATTACGGTGACCTGCGATCTCACCTACTCGAGGATAGAATAGTTGTAGGAGTGGCGGATGATGCACTCTCAGCCAGGTTTCAAGTAAAGGAAGATCCAACCCTTGAGAGAGAGCGTCATCCAGATTATCCAGCAATCTGAAATTCATTTGTAACACTGATCAATATTAGGGAAAGAAAGTAAAATGTGGTACAGAGTAAACCCCACTGTCCAGCTAGTGGAACAGCACAAACAGGAGTGCCCCAGGCCAAGGGATATAATACCTTAACTGACCAGTAGTGACCATGCCAGCACAGTGGAGCAAAGGGACCCTACAGGTATGATCATTGTTCAGCAATTTCAGCCTAATGCTTTCAATGTAAATTGGAAGCTGTGAAAAGCCAAAACGCACAGAAGATCCCAAGATGAATCCCAAGGTCTAGACAGCACATTTCATGGGTGAAGTCAAAGATCCTGGAATTTTATTTTGGAATGCAGATATTTTGTTGAAGACCATTTCACAAACTTTTTGTTGGACATGGGAGCCAGTGTTAGAGATCTATTGGACAGTGAACCATGGCTAGTGACCCGGTGGTTGATGCCACCCACCATGCACCTCTATGAAGCAGGAGGCATCAAACTCCCGGTGTAAGGTACTCTGTAGGAGACACCTGGGTGCAAAGATAAAAAGGAACCCTGAGATGCGGTTTACGGTCCGCTGTTCACTGCTCCATCAAAAAGCTTGTGCGACCATAACCCTTTTACAATAAAATACTGATCACCCAACAAAGGCCGGACCCAAGTATAAAGAGTTTCTGAAGTGAGATTAAGGCAACTGAAGAACACATACAAGATCAGACTAAAGGAGGATGCTAAACCACTGGGCCATGCAAGATTTCCCACCCACTTATAAAGCAGGTGCAGCAGCAACTGCATGAGATAAAAAATATGGGAGTCATCTCCCCTGTCACGCAACTATTATTATCCCAGGCCAGACCCCAACTGTGGCCAGGATACTGGACAGAAACTCCAATATTTTGTTTAATTTTGTAACACTGTGGAAAGGATACTTCGCTCCAGGAGTGGTTGCACAAAGAAATAAGGATATGGTATATTAAAACAAACTTTATTACTAACACGGTATTGAAATCTTTAACATCACACCAGAAAATAAGAAGTTACGCCTTAAACAATACTACCCAATACAGTGAATACAATACCCTTAATTGCTATCTTATTCCCACTTCCCACTTAAACAACAAGAATAAAATCCATCTCTGGTCTAAATCCACTGTTAACTACCATTGGCACAACGGAATACTCGCTTTGTTCTTCGAGAAAGAGAGATGCTCGAGACTGTTTTAAAGACGAAACCTGACCCCTGTCAGACCTAAGCAGAAGCTCTTCAGAAGATGCTTTTCAGCTCCCTTTGTTCTCGGACAAGTCTGCACTGCTTTAAATACTGTTATTAAATGCGACTTGGCCAACGTTGTCTACCTCATACGCTGCAGGAAAGGATGTCCCGAAGCGTGGTACATTGGCGAGACCATGCAGACGCTGCAACAACGAATGAACGGACATCGCGCAACAATCACCAGGCAGGAATGTTCCCTTCCAGTCGGGGAACACTTCAGCAGTCAAGGGCATTCAGCCTCTGATCTCCGGGTAAGCGTTCTCCAAGGCGGCCTTCAGGATGCGCGACAACGCAGAATCGCCGAGCAGAAACTTATAGCCAAGTTCCGCACACATGAATGCGGCCTCAACCGGGACCTGGGATTCATGTCGCATTACATTCATCCGCCACCATCTGGCCTGCGAAATCCGACCAACTGTCCTGGCTTGACACAATTCACACCTCTTTAACCTGGGGTTACCCCATCTCTGGATCTGTAAAGATTTAATCACCTGCTAATGGTCGCATTCCAAGCATTGTTTGGCATCTTTGAATTTGTCTATATGTGTTTCTGGAACAGACCTCTTCATTCACCTGAGGAAGGAGCAGCGCTCCGAAAGCTAGTGACATCGAAACAAACCTGTTGGACTTTAACCGGGTGTTGTAAGACTTCGTACTGTGCTCACCCCAGTCCAACGCTGGCATCGCCACATCATTAAATACTGTTAATCTATTTTAACTGAACGGCATTAAGAGCAAAAATGCTTGTCCTCTGGACACAGCTTCATTTAGATCAGAACTGCACTGACCTGCTTTCTGCAAAATGTGTTGATTCCTTAGCTGCACCCACCAACGACATCATCTTACCAAGCTGAAATGTAATGAACTCCACAGGAAATTCCCTTGATCAAAACCAAACTTCATTAGCCCAAGCGTTTTATGATGTTTTGATTGCGCTCCTAACTCCCAACCTTTCAAATCAAGATTTCTTTTAAAACATGATTGCAGCAGTCAAACAGTCCAATCCAGGCTTTTAACCCTTACTGCACCAAATACCTATAATACAATATATCTAAAATTCCTACATCCTCACACCACCAACTGCATGGTGTTCTGGGATGATCCCAGCCCCAAAACCAAATGGGTCCATTTATATTTGCTTTGACTTGACGTAGCTCAAAAACCGTAGCCAGAGAAGCACACCCCATGACCTAAGTGGATGGAAGCCTGATTAAACTCTCTTAAGAATGCGGTATTTTCCGAACACTATGCCAGCAGTGGCTTTTGGCACCTGCCCAGGCTGCTGACCAGTCTTATCCACTTGGGAAGATTCTTCTTCAAGCGCCTGCTATTTGGAATCACCTCAGCACCAAAAATATTTCAATGTTGGCCATTTTCCAGGCCTGCAGAGTGTCATCTGCCATATGGATGATGCTTTGATTCATGGCACAATAATGAACGAACTGGACAAAAGACTTGCAGCGACCCTAGAATGCCTGCAGGAAGCAGGGCTGATGCTGAATGAGAAATGAGAGTTCTCCAAGACATTAGTTTAGTTCCTGGAGCACATCCTCAACAGCAAAGTTATCACTACTGACCCACAAAAAAAAAGCTACGAGCATGGTCCCAACCCCATCCTCGATCCCAGACCTCCAGAGAGATTCCTGGGGATGGTGAACCAGCTAGCTACATTTTTATAAATCTGGCACAATTCACTGAACCTCTTGAGACATCTGCTTAAGAACAACCTGGCATAGTGCTGGGACGTGCATCAAAACAATGCTGCTCTCAACCAACATTCTGGCTCACTACGATCCATCATTACCAACCACCACAGCAGCAAATGTTTGATCTACTGGCCTTGGAGCGATCCTACTCCAAGAGTGACTGGATGGAAGTCTACGCTTCTAGAGGACTGTTGGACACTGACACAATGTATGCTGCCATTGAAAAGGAAGCCTTTGTAGTCATGTGGGCACGTGAGAAATTTTCAGACTACATCTTTGGCCTAAAGGTCATAATTAAAACAGACCAGAAGCCACTGGGCTCATTGCTGGAAGAGAAGGAAATGACAAAGATGCCTCATGAATTTCGTTTGAGACAGTATACATCCCCCACGGGCGGCGCAGTGGTTAGCACTGCTGCCTCGCGGTGCGGAGGTCCCAGGTTCGACCCCGGCTCTGGATCACTGCCCATGTGGAGTTTGCGCATTCTCCCCGTGTTTGCGTGGACCTTCTGACAAAATAGGATCGAGCTTGAACCCTATACTAATTGGCACCTGCCACCGACTGCAAGTAAACTGCAGTAGATTTGCCAGGACCAAATGCGTGAAGAGGAGCGTGCCACATTTGCCATTACTGCCAACATGGGGAGTCGAAACCGAGTCCAAGGGGTTGTACCATGAAAGCTTGGTTCAAACAATAAATGCACTTTACGCTCCTAGATGATCTCCTGGTCAATGAATGGCTGGTTATCCCATTTCCTTTCGGCCAGATATCCTTCAAAAGGATGAAGGGTGGTAAAGAAAGCATGTAAAACAATTTCTTCTATTGGGCGAAGTATTGAATACAAATCAAGGATGTAATGCTGGAACTGTAAAAATGCTGGTTAGGCCACACCTGGAACTCTGTCCAGTTCTGGAGATGCCACCTGTGCAGGGCACAGACCCAACCTGTTGTCTGATGGGCAGGTATTCACAGGACAGTTGAGGACATGATGGGTGACTGTCAGGTGTGTGCACGGCAGGTGTATCCCCACATAGTTCCCTTACAGGCCGTGGGAGAGGCTGGATATTCTTGTCCTCAACAACAAATCATTACTTATTGTGGTAGATTACTTTTCAGGAGTTGAGGGGAAGCTACTCTATACGACAACCAGAGATGCAGCAGTTAAATCTGAAAGAAGTCCAATAACAGCCCACAATTTTCAAAAATAATGCTTCATCCAATTTGCCGTCACATCTGGCTTCTACCGCCATACTATCTCCCCAAGATGCCTGCAATCAAACTGGGAGGCCGTAAGACTTCCAAACAGCACAGTTAACCTACAGATCTATCTCTTTCCAAGTGACCTAACCCCATTCGAACTCCTGATAAACATAAAATTCCACACTCAACTCCTAATCATATCAAAGAAATAAATGCGCAGTGGTTAGCACTGCTGACTCATGGCGCCGAGGACCCGGGTTCAATCCCGGCCCCGGGTCACTTTCCGTGTGGACTTTGCACATTCTTCCCATGTCTGCATGGATCTCACCCTCACATCCCAAAGATGTGCACGGTAGGTTGATTGGCCACACAAAATTGCCCCTTAATTGGAAACATTTATAAAATAGAAATAAATACCAAGATAATGCATTTCAGGAGGGCAAGGAAATACTCCATAAACGTAAAGATATTGAGAGGGATTGGGAAGTGAGAGACCTTTGGAGTGCATGTCCACAGGCCCTTGAAGGTGGCAAAAGGCTAGCAAAGAAAGCACATGAAATGCTTTCCTGTGTTGGGCGAGGCATTGAATACAAAAGCAGGGATGTAATGCTGGAACTGTATAAAACGCTAGTTCGACCACAGCTGGAACTTTGTGTACAGTTCTGGTCACATTACAGGGAGAACATAATTGTTCTGGAGAGAGTACAGAGGAGATACAAGGATGTTGCCAGGGCTTGAAAATTGCAGCTATGACGAGAGATTGGGTGGGGTTGCTTTCCTTCAAACAGAGGAGGTTAAGGGTGACTGAATTGAAGGACCTAGATAGGGTAGACAGGAAAGACTTTCCCCTAGCTGTCGTTTAAAAGGGACCTGGATATGCATCCGAAGTGGTGTAACCTGCAAGGCTACGCACCAGATGCTGGAAAGTGGGATTAAAATGAGGCCAGTGCAGACACGGTTGGTTGGATAGCCTATATCTGCTCTGTAATATTTCTAGCGTTGGTAGCCAATGAGTGCCAAAACATCCAAAACACACACAGCAGTCCTATAGACAGAAGTAGGCTTTCGCCAATCACAGTAGGTCCTACACCAGCCACTTGCCAAACTACAAAAGCAAGTACAACAAGATCTGGTTTAAAGGCCAAGAGGAGGGGGCGGGGGGCATGCACTTCTGGTCTCAAATGCTTTGAGAGGTCTTGTGATGGTGGTGAAAAGTGCTAATATAAATGCAAATTTTAGAAGCCGATGTGGTGAAGTCTAGAAAAATGATGATCAAACCAGGCTGGATTCTTATAACATGTTGACTTAGCATTGTGATGTAAATGCGACAGCACTCTAGCACGTGGAGGCACAACAATCCATTTTGAGGTGGATCCGCACTAAACAATCATTTTATTTTGTTCTGGATACTGTTTCCATATTGCTGGTCTGCTCCATAGGTATCACTCCTGGTTCAGCTGATAGCACTCTCCTCTAGAAACAGAAGATTGTGGGTTCAGGCCTCACTCCAGGAGTTAAACACAAAAATCAAGGCTGACACTCCAGTGCAGCTTTGAGGGAGTCCTGTTGGTTTAGCGGTGCCTTCTTTTGCACAAATATTAAACCGATGCCCCATCTGTCCCCTCGGGTACATGTAAAAAATGTAGGAGAAGAAAGGCAGTGTCCTGACTGATATTTGTCCCTCAATGAATGTCACAAAAACATATTTTCTGGTCTCAAGTGCTTTGAGAGGTCTTGTGATGGTGGTGAAAAGTGCTAATATAAATGCAAATTTTAGCAGCCGATGTGGTGAAGTTACATTGCTCTGGCAATGCTGTTAGAGAGGGCATGCCAGGATTTTGACCCAGTGATGATATAAAGTTCTTCCCAAGACAAGATGGCATATGATGTGAAGGGGAACTTGGTGGTGGTGTTCCCATGCGTCTGCTGCTTTTTCTCACTGATAGAGATAGCAGGTTTGAGAGTTGCTGTCAGAGAAGCCATGGCAAGATGCTAGAGTGCAGCTTGTAGATTGTACATACCGACTACAACACCAAAAGCGGCCCTTCAACGATTGTGTCTGTGCTGACCCACGATTTGACCAGCTAAAAGGTGTCCTGTTTTATTTCTAAATGGCCCTGAAATTTGGTGACCTCCATTTTTATAGCATTCCGATCCTTCCAGTGAAGCCCATCCCTTGACTCCAAAGATGCAGATCCTGATTTCCTTTAACTTTGTGGCATTGTGCCACAGATATATTTTCCATTGAAATTTAAAAAATTTTACCAAAGGATCCATTTCAACCCTTTTATTAGTGTGAGACCTGCAGCAAGAAGAGGATGTGTACTTTTACTTCAACTAAATTGTAAAAAAAAGTGGTTTAAAAGGTTAACCTGGTATGATTTGTAATTAAGTATGCTCCTGGCCTGGAGTTTCCATGATGTGCATGCTTCAGATGCATACTTGATTTCAATGTAAACCAAAGATGCGATTTAAAAGTATTGCAAAATTTTAGATGTAACTTTGTTGCGATTTATCTTCCGACTGATGTGATTGAATGAGTTGAAACTTTTCATTTCAAGACTGGAAGAAGCAAGGATTTGGGGTTTCTTCTGAACAGCAACTTGAAAGGGGCTGATGTGTGCAGGAACATTTGGGTGACCATGACAATGCGGCTTAGAGCATTGGCTCACATTATCTATGTTGATTTTCACCACTTTAAGTTTGAATATACTCTAATGAGATTGTGAGGTTACTTGATTTGACATTGGCAAAATGGGCTCATCTTGGTTGTCCCCCAGAAGGAAACTTCTATATTTAATTTCTAGGAACATGTGTCTTTAATCCAACACTGGATTTGTACTCCTTTACATCGCCACTTGTCCAATTGCTCATACTGTGTTTTGGAGTGCAGCTAACACCCAGAGAAATCTAAATCTGAAATTGGCTGCACTCCTATAGTGGGCAAATGTTTTAAATAGAGTAAAATATGTGCATTGAAAGCAAAGGCTTTGGCTATTTAAAAAAAAAAAAAATGTTACAACATTTTGAGTGCAACATTTAAGAAGAAAGAAATTAATTTGCATTTATATCGTGGCTTTGTAAACATCTGGATGTTGCAAAGTGTTTCAGAGCCAGTAAAGTGCATTGACTCAAAAAGCAGAAAAATGCCAGAACCCAGTAGGCCTGGCAGCATCTGCGGAAAGGGAACCATTAAGGACACTTCATTGGAGCTGAAGAGAGGGAGAAGTGTGCTGGATTACATGCTCTCGGGGGGGGGGGGGGGGGGTGGCAGCTGGAGCAGAGTGGAAAGTTGGTGATTGGTGGGAGCTGGGGGGGAAGTTTCAACAGATGTGTAGGTCATGAGATAGAGGAAGAGTTAGTTGCATAAAGGTATGTTAGAAGAATGTGTTAATGGGACAATAGTGAAAGCAAAACAGAACCAGTGACGGGTGGCCCATTGGGGCAAAATATGTTTGGGATATTAAAAAAGGGGGTGTCAAGGTGGAGGCGGAAGATCACAGTCTCAAGTTGTTAACTCAATATTGAGTCATGAAATGCCACTCCTCTCCAGTCTTCATTGGGCTTCACTGGAGCTGGCAGCAGGCCAAGGATGGACATATCTCCATTTTCGGTGAGGGACGTTACCTGCCCACCAGTCCCACAGCTATTCAACATGAATTCAACAACTTTAGACTGCATCTCCTCCATCTTGACTCATTTTTTAAATCCAAAACTATTTATCTCCCAATGCAACCCTACCGTCCCCCACCAGGCCATCAAGCTCCAATCTAGAAGAGGAGGACCTGAAATTCTTCGTAAGGAAGAGTTTTGAAGGACATAAGTGAGTTTGATGACCTATATGCCGAGTAGACTGGTTCTTGCCACTCGTCTTGAGAGCTCTCGTTTGCAGGTATAGATCTCGTGTAGCTTTGCTCACGGGTACTCCACGGCTGTGATGATGTTTCACGTTTTTACTTCCTAGAGCAGTTAACGGCCAACCATGTTGGTGAGGGATTGGAGTCACATAGGGCACACAAACTAAGGAAGGAAGATTTTCTTCCCCAAAGAACATTAGTGAACCAGTTTTTAGATGATTTGATCACTTCATGATTATCTTTACTGATGCTGTCTTCTTTCGTTTCTCTATTATTTTCCCCAAAAAGATCTGAACTGAAATGAGTCCAAAGCTTTGGATTACTAGTTCAGTCATTTAATCACTGTATTACCAATCTTTGCAAATTTTGCATGAAAGACACTGGGCGGGATTCTCCGTTCGCTGACACCAAAATCTCGAAATGCGATTGGGCGGAGAATAGGTTCCGACGCTAAAATCAAAATGGGCGGCGATTTGACGCCAAATCACTATTCACCGTCACCTTGACAGCGGAATCAATGCGGTCCGGAAAGCTAGAACAATAAACACCGTTTGCATTCATTAGCGGGCCTGACCTGGTATTCTCTGGGGCCTCAGCGATACTCCGCCTCTGATGGGCCGAGTTCCTGACAGCGCGGTTCACTTGTTCTTTTAAAAATCGTGAAACCGGCGTCGTTGCTGCTGAGGGAGAGAGGGGGGGTACGGAAAGTGTCCAACATCGCCATAATTTGCTGACCGTTGTGCCGCTGGCTGGGGGACTTCTGCCAGGGTCGGGGGGAGTAGCAGGGAGTGGTTAGGAGGTGGGCTGTGGGATCAGGATGGATGGACACAGGACACTTTGCCGCAGCCTGCAAGGTTGCTATGCAGCTGCATGCACTGCTGTTATGGGCCAGGGTTTAGAGAACCCCAAAGTGTATCATGGAGTTCACCTGACCCACAACTTGTAATAGTTTATGGCATGGGAGCACACGGCCCACTCTACAGGTGTGGTACAGCAGAAATGGAAAAGTATTTTTTAAAGCAAAACAATGTTTATTCTATGAACTCAATTAACCTTTTTAAAACATACAGTAAACATCTTGGCAACCATCAATTCAAATACAACCCCAAAGAATACAACACTAAGTAATCCTTTAAGCCTTCCTTTTAACATCTATAAGACTTAAAAACACCTTTTTACAGAAAGACATCAGGCTTAACTTCACTACTGAGAACAGTTACCACGTTGAAATCAGCAAATGGACACTCATATAAGCTTGCAGGGATTCACACACATCCTGCTGTGATTGCAGCTTCTCCAAAACTAATATGAAACCAAACCCACCCTGCAGCAAAAAGCCTAAAGCGAAAGTAAAACGCTGACACAGCCCAGCTCCACCCACTCTCTGACATCACTGCAGTAATCACCACCCATTTCTTAAAGGTACTCACTACAGATATTTATATACACACCCATTTCTTAAAGGTACTCTCACATGACACCGCTGACTGCCCACTGTGAGCTTAGGGCCAAGGGTCGTATAGGTGTCACCCTGAGGTGCCCTCTGGCCTCAGCCGACCCATCAGTTGTATGGACGCTTCAGCTCCAGCACAATCTGCCATCTTGTCGGCTGGGACAAGTGTCTGTGGGGATTGTAATGTGCATATGCGGCTGCAGCTCGTCAGCCTTCCGAGTGTGAATCACCTGACCCTGTGAATCCGGCACTGCTTTTCCTTGGAATGGATTGATTTCCACAGTTGCCGAATCGATCCAGGTTCGGCGCCAGTTTTGCTGTCAAAGTCCACAAATTCTGCATCGCTGTCAACACTTCTCAGAAACAGAGAATCCTGCCCCGCATCTTTGACAATGCTGCTTTTTTCAGTACTGTATTGAAGTTCTGTTTTTTCAGTACTGTATTGGAAGTACAGGGACTGGTTTAGCACTGTGGGCTAAATAGCTGGCTTGCAATGCAGAACAATGCCAGCAGCACGGGTTCAATTCCCGTACTGGCCTCCTCGAACAGGCGCCGGAATGTGGCGACTAGGGGCTTTTCACAGCAACTTCATTGAAGCCTACTTGTGACAGTAAGCGATTATTGTTATTATTAAGTGTGAATCTGGATTATGTGCACAAGTGAAGCTAAATCCACACCTTCTAAGCCGAGTAAGAATGCAACTACTGAGCCAATTTGAATGCAATTTGTATTGAACAATGTGTGATTTCCCTAACTTGTACCTGAAAATTAACAATTTATTTCTGCTTTCTGTCCATTAACCAATTGTCAGTCTGTGATAATATATTAGCCCCAAACCCATGAGCCCTAATTTTGTGCTTCTAAACTCTTTTGTGTAGTACCTTACTGAATGTTTTTCAAAATCCAAATACACTACATCCACTGGCTCTTCATCGTCCACCCTGCTAGTTACAATTTCAAAGCTCCCTAATAGATCAATGTTTCCTTTTGATAAATCCACGTTAACTCTGTCTCATATTATGATCTTCTAAGTGTCCTGTTATCAGGTCACTAATGGGAAACACGCTGAATGGTAGAATGCTAGGAAGTACAGAGGGACTACGTGATGCATGTCCAAAGATCCCTGAAGGCAGCAGGACAGGTACGTAAGGTGCAGTCATGATGGATCACAAGTCTCTTGCTGTACAGTAAAACTCTTTGATTCTAATAGCGGATTCTAGGATTTTCCCAACTATAAATGTTAGGTTAACTAGCTTGTTAGGGGTGAAAATATTCACACGAAGGCCTGAGTAGAAGTAAAAAAAAAAAATCAATTTATTATGTCAGAATTCTGGGAGGGAAGGTCTCAGACTGCGCAGCCTTTGACAGCACCTTCTCTCCCTTGAGCTAAAGCTCACATGGGTTAATATACAGATTCAAGGGGCGGAATTAGTTTTCTTATTTATGTACAATCAATCAACTATATTCGCGTCACACTTACTACATGCAGTCAGTCATCACATAAACATGGTTAAAGTGGGTGTTGTCTTACCTGCCCCTAACTTCATACAGAAGTCATTCAAAACTAACATAATGATGTGTCCTGTCTACAGCTGTAGACCTTGAGCTTATCAATCAAGGATACATTGCATGTCTTGTTCTGTGAAGCTGTTATCAGCGGCTGTTGGGCCACTCTCTATACATACCCACGCTTGGGTCTCATGAGACAGTTTACAGAGAATGTGGCTTGTTCAGCCATTTTGTGTCTTTAATATCACAAAATAGCTAACAGCCATTTTGTGTCTTTCTTGATATTAACAGCATTGTGTATACACTATCTATTTCTACATATTGCCTCTTCTAAACAGGCATCTAAGCCAATGAGTACCTTTTGTTTCATTAGAACTATTCAAAAGTAATATAGGAGCACAAATGTAGTTACAGGGCCACCTATAATTTATATCATAGTCCAGTATCACAAAATGACCTCCAACACTTCCCCCTTTTGGTCATGAAAGATGTTTACAGAACTCCAACTGACCACAATGAAATGATATGAGGGCTGCAGGGTGCATGTAATATGGCCTTTGGGTCATGTAACCTCCCAGATGTTCCATACGTACACCATGCATGTGATTCAATGATCACCCCTCAAACGAACCCATATATGTCGCGTTTAATTTATAGTTGGGCAGCACGGTGGCGCAGTGGTTAGCACTGCTGCCTCACGGCACCGAGGTCCCAGGTTCGATCCCGGCTCTGGGTCACTGTCCTTGTGGAGTTTGCACATTCTCCCTGTGTATGCGTGGGTTTCGCCCCCACAACCCAAAGATGTGCAGGGTAGGTGGATTGGCCACGCTAAATTGCCCCTTAATTGGAAAAAATGAATTGGGTACTCTAAATTTTTTTTTTTTTTAAAACAAGCTCTGTTTTCCTTCTCTTGCAATTTTTAAATAGTGGGGTTACATAAGCTACATAGTGTGGTTACATGGCGGACCATTCTGGAAGTTCGGAATTTTGGAAGATCAAAACCAATGCATTCATTATCGCTGTTGTTACCTCTTTTAAATCCCTGGGATGTAGTTCATCAGATAATAGATTTGTAGACTATTTGTCCTGTTAATTTCTCCATTGCTATTTCGTTACTCATATTAATTCCTTTAGTTCCCCATTCTCACCAGACATTTAGTCCCCACTGTTCCGGGGTTTTGTTTGTCTTCTATTAGGAAGATAGGCTACTATCTCTGCTAGTTCCTTTATTTCCCATTTAGAATTTGTCCTGTCTCTGCCTCTAAGGCACCAATGCTTGCTTTTGCTAATCCTTCCTTTTATATACCGATGGAAGCTTTGACATTATTTGCTCTCACTCTATTCTCTTTCTCTATCAATTTGTTGGTCATCCTTTGCTGAATTATAAAATCCTCACAATCTTTAGGGTTACTGTGTTTTTTGCCAACATTCATTAAAACCACATGGTTACAACACAAAGAGGCCACCTGGCCCATCGACTCTGTTCTGGTTCACTGCAAGAACAATTTGACTAATCCTACTCCTTTCTTTTCTCTAGCCCTGAAAAAACGTTCTCATTCAGGTGCTTATGCAATTTACTTTTAAAAGCCACGGTTCAATCTGCCTCCATTCTCTCTGTGCATTCCACACATGGTTGCTGGATTTATCCTCCTCCCTCCACCCCGTCAAAAGAAGGATGTAACATTTTCTATTCTCCAATTCTCTGACACCGTCCCTATATCTAAGGAGGTTTAGAAGATTATGGTCATGCCACGTTTTGTTCTTTTGTCAGTCACCTTAAATCTGTGTCCTCTGTTTCTTGGTCCTTCTCCCAACGGGAACAGTTTCTCACTATCTACTCTGACTAGACCTCATCATGATTTTGATGACCTCTTTCAAATTCCTCTCCACTTTCTCTTCTCAGGAAAACAGCCATCTATCTATCCATTTAACAAAAGTCCTTCATTTCTGGAATCATTCTTATAAATCCTTCCTTCGCCCTCTAAAGCTTTCACTGCCTTCCTAAAGTATGGTGGACGCAATGCACCAGTTGAAGCATTTTATAATGGCTTCATCACCCAGGTAGCTCCATCCCTCCCTGACTCTGCAATGTTAGAATGCATGATGCAGACACTGCAGATATGGATGTCTGGGATCACAGCACGGTTCACAAACTCCAGCTAATTCGGTATACACCAGGAATTGAATCGAGGGACTATCCTCTGTTTATTTAGCACAGGGCTAAATCGCTGGCTTTGAAAGCAGACCAAGGCAGGCCAGCAGCACGGTTCAATTCCCATATCAGCCTCCCCGAACAGGTGCCGGAATGTGGCGACTAGGGCGCTTTTCACAGTAACTTCATTGAAGCCTACTTGTGACAATAAGCGATTTTCATTTCATTTCATTTCACATACTTTCTTGTAAATAATGCCAGTAAAGAATGTGCAGAGAACAATTGAATACCAGCTTCTGCTGTTTGTTTTTTTACATTTAATTGTAACGCATAAATTAATTCATGATTTGTAATGTATATCTGTTGTTGCTGCTCTCCTTTAAGTGGGACAGCTTGTAATTGTATTTAAGTTAAAGATGTTGAAATCACATGATTTGGTACAACCAATGAAGATGTAATTCTCACTCCACAGGTTACTGTGGCTGCTTGATGTCTGGTCTGGTTTAGTTGTTTCTGGTTACATTAAAATTGTTCTAGGCTAAATCACCCCATTGTGGACACTTTCTGTTTCTGCTTATTGGAGAAACGATTCCGGCATTCTTACTGTGTAGTCCGAAGCTTAAAGGTGAAATACCATATGCTGTTTACTGCATGATGAAGTGGGTGAGTCTTGAGTTTAATAGCAGCCTGGCTCTGTCAAAGGAGGACCTGTTACAATCCACTGTCGTATAAGTTATAAAGGCACTGTTGTAGTACAAAGATAAAAAAATATGCATCAAATAGCTGTACATAACCAATACTACAATTTAAGCAACTGTGGAAAAATTGTGGCATGCAATTGAACTTCTCATTAAGTCTGTCAGGTGCATGCATTAATGTATTCATAATGGTGTGCTTTACAAGCTGAGAGCTGGTTAACACACCAGGCTGAGCTTTAATCTTCTATTGTTCTGATGCAAAACCTGCTATAATTTTATTTACCACCATTATTAGATGAATCTGATGCAGCATAATCATTTCCTTAAAATTCAGAGGGAGAAATTAAGAGGACGTATTGCTTTTAACGGCTCACACTTGATCTTTGAACCTTTCCTCAAAAATAGTCTATGCAGTTAAGCACACCTATTAATTAATATCTGACTCTACCAATTAAGATTGCTAGAATTCAAGCACATTTGCCAGTTTTTTTTCACAGCTAAAGCCCAGCACGTAAGTGTTCATATTGCTACTTTGTAAAAAATAAATCTTTGGTATATAATCGAATAATTGATGTAAGATTTTCATTGTAAAAAGTACATGTGGTCAATAGATTGGAGATAAACATATAAATGATTAATTTAAGGTCTGTTTGCCATAGTATTGCGCCAGACTTTGATGACTCATTTGAAATCAGTGATGTTCACTGCACCCGTTCCTGTGCGTTAGCAGACAGGTGTGTTATGAGTATGATGAAGCTCTTTTGCTTCTTTGCCACTCGTACCAGCAGCCAGCATTTTTCTTCTTTGGTTGAGGGTGAGAAGTCCAGTTTGCAAAGGTTGACTTGCAGACTTCTGGATGAATCACATTCCAGATCCTTAGTTATTATATGATACCAGATTTGCAAATATAATTGTGACCTGCACTTGAGCAGACAGGAAATAAATCAGTTTCTCTGCAGTGATATGTAGACCAATTTTCCACATTTATGAACATTTTTTGTTATCGTATCCTCTGATTTTCTTTTGCTAACCTCTTTAGTGATTAGAGGCCAGAAGTCCTCTGGTAGCTTGGTGTCATTCTTCACATCCAAATATAATCACCGAATGTCTTCGATCTCGTGGACTTTCAACCACTGCTGACACCAGAGATTGAACCTGACAATTTCCTGGTTTGCACAATGCTTACTAAAGCATTTTCCTATTATGCAATTTTGGGAGACGTAAATACTCTATAAGACGAAGGTTAAAAACAATTGTATATGTTGGCGATCTACAGTTGCTAATGAAATGATATGGTTGTTATGGTAAGAGATTGTATCACTAATTCAAACATTAATTGCACAAATATATAATTTGCAATCTTTAGCTAGATGGCAGGAGAAGCTCTAATAAGGGAAGAATACAAATAATTCTAAACGGTCTTTTAGAACTGGTAACAAAATAGCAAACCTGTTTGTGACAGCTGATGCATTTTACTTCTTACTGAGGTAGACATAGCACTTTAAACATTTAACTGTTTGGATTTTTGAAGCTCAAATGTGCAGTGCAGTTATGCAACCAAAAAGTGGTGTAGCCTGTTAATACCGAGAAGGGAATATTTGACTATTTCTGCAATGAACTGGTTTGTTAATATAATTATCTAATTCAGTTAATGATATCTAGGTATGTAAAGCATCCTCTGATGAAGGACAATTTCTTCTAACATTTAAAATCTCACCTAATTCACTTAAAGCCAGTTGTCTGGAATTTTCTTGCAGTTATATAATTGAAGAGTGCAGCTGCATTTGGTATTTGGTGGGAGAAAATTCAGGTTGTTCCTGTGGGGTTTAATACATAAAATATGATGATGGTAATTAAGATTGTTTTACCTTATTTCTATACGTTGTAATTTGCAGAATCTGAATCCTGCATGTATTATTTACATTTATAATAGTGCAGGATAATTTTAGATTACATTGAAGCAAATCGGTGAGCAACTAACCTTTGGGGACTAGCTGCATTTTGAAGGAAAGCTATTGTGTAATGTTTTGGTGGAGCATTGTTACTGCACTACAGTCACTGTGTTGCAGTGCTGCCTACAGTTGGAGTTTGCTTGTATGAATATTACCTGCAAAACAGTTATTTGGAAAAAATTAAGGCAACAGTTGGAAGATTGTTCCTTGAAGGCCTGGGTTTGAAATTTAATATTGTGGACAGTAATTAGGATGTTTCTGAATGTGTTTGAAAGCCACTGCTATCCATTTGCAGGCTAATGTGTTATCATACAGTACTATCCCAGTGGCATCTTGAAGTGTCTATGAGATAAAAAATTCATGAGGATGATCAGCTTTCAGTCAGTAAATGTAATCTGGCTTTTTGTTGCTGACTAATGCTTCCATTTTGGAGCCATTAAAGGAAAGTAAATATCAAAAGAGTAGCTCAGAGGTACAGAAAATGGAGCTGAAGCATGTCTTTCCTTTTGGGGTTGGATCTATAGAATGGGGTGTTAGATTGGATTCTATCCAATTTAAAATGGTAACATAACTTTTGTAGTCTTTTAAAATGTTTTTTAAAAAAACATTCCAATGTATAATACTGAGGAGGTGCTGCACTGCTGGTGATATTGTAGTTCAGTTAAGATATTGAACGATGGTTGGGTTCTCCAGCAGATTTTATACAATCAAAAGGTGAGGTAACAGGTTAATGCTGTTGAGAGAACATTTTAATATTCCTGTAGTGAAGAGTCCATAAACAGCTTGCTAACGTTCATGGTTGAGGTGTGCATAAATGATGGCCTAAATTTCATGTTGCAAATGATGGCCTAAATTTCATGTTGCAAATGATGGCCTAAATTTCATGTTGCAACTATCAGCAAATCAAGCACCGACTTCAGCAGCTACTCATGCAGTACAATAGAGAAACCAGGACCGTCTCCAGAATCATGGCTACACCATACACTGCATTGAATCAGATAGAATCATAGAAACCTTACAGTGCAGAAAGGACACCATTCGGCCCATCAAGTCTCCACCGACTCTTAGAATGAGCACACTGCCCATTGATGAGTGTCCACCTCACCCTATCCCCATAATCCCATAACCTAACCTGCACATCTCTGGACATTAAGGGGCAATTTAGCATGGCCAAACCATCTAACCCGCACATCTGTGGACTGTGGGAGGAAACTGGACAGCCGGAGGAAACCCGCACAGGCGAATATACAAATGCCACACAATCACCCGAAGCTGGAAATGAACCCGGGTCCCTGGTGCTGTGAGGCACCAGTGCTAACCACTGTGCGGCCGTGCCGCCTCATCTTCTGAAATCAGTTCAAGTATGTTGAAATGCAAATAGAAAGTTTTAAAAAAAATATTTTTTCATTCTCCTCCTTTTTCACATTTTCTCCCAAATTTACACCCAACAATAAACAATAATCAGTAACAAATGTAATGCCAATCCCCATATTAATAACAACAATCCTATTTTACCACCAAACCCCAGATATTGGCCCGCATGTTAACATAAACAAATGACAAAAAGGAATCCGGAATCACCCATAGTCACCATTAACCCCCTCCCCCCAACACTCTGTTGCTCTTTCTAGCTTTAGTCTATTTGCTCTGTTTAGGTCACCTTTGCTCATGAGTCGCCAGGTATCTTTATGATACCGCCACGTGGTTCAAGTTCAGGCTATGATTAATAACACAGCACACCGCTTAGTAAGGATTAAAACAACGGTAATTTATTATATACAACAAGCAATATTAATACCCTAATACTACTTTCTATATAACAAACCTATCACTACTGGCCAATACTTAACTTAGGAAGAGCCCACCAGGTCAGGGAAACGAATGGCTTGTCCAATCAAATCTGGCCCGCGGGATTCAAAAGGCTGCTACAGGTCGGTGGCTAGGTGTCTCTACCGGATAGCGATCGTTGGATTCAAACTTACTGCTGCCGGTGGCTGGTCTTGCGAAGGTCTCGAGCAGGCGAAGATGAGAGGGAGAGAGATCTGAACTTGGACCTTTACTTTTATAGGGCCCAGGGGCTTCCCGCCTCCCGGGGCGGCCCTTGACCCTGAGTCCCAAGTGATTGGATTATGTCCCCGATCTCTGGGGTCGATGTGTCCAATGGTGAGGCGATTCCTCGATCGGGGGTTGGTCGCTCACCTGTCTTTGTTTCGGCCACTGCAGGTGCCGACAGGTCTGGCCCGGTATTCAATTGCTAATATGTTGCAATTGTTCCCGGGGATAGCCGATTTAACTGTGGATGTCTGAGTTGATTAAGTGTAAACAGTCCTGAATGAAACTGCGGATACCTGGGTTGAAGGGCTGTTGATAGCCCTGAGTATCGATCTGGGCTACGTTCCCAGAGCTGAATATGCGAACCTGTCTGCAGCTGCCTGCTTGTGTCTTTTTGGCTGCTTTTCCCAGCAGTCTTTCGGGTTAGCCATTTTAAACTGGGTTTTGGCCAGATTAATCGGAACGCAGCCATTTTACATGGCTACAACTCCCAGCCCCCATCCCCCTCTAATGTTCGATGTGATCCAATTCTCGAAAGTGCATAATGAATAACGCCCATGAATTGTAGAACCTCTCCATCCTTCCACTCAGTTCAAATTTGACATTTTCAAGCGTTAAGAATTCCAGCAGGTCCCCCCGCCACACCAGGGCACAGGGTGGCGAGGTTGACCTCCACCCTAACAGGATCCGTCCTCGGGCGATCAACGAGGTGAAGGCTGGAACTTCTGGTGACGGCGGGCGGGAGGCAGCCGCACAATGGAGGGCTCCCGTTTGGGAATGGCATTTTCGGGGCTCCACGGAGGCGGCAAAAGCAGGGAGAAGGCACAGTAAAGGAAAATGTCGAGGGTGAGCAATAAAACGGCCGTAAAAAAAACAGCTGAAGGTCCGTTGGGGAGTGGAAAGGTCACCGTGGGGTCACCAAGGAAAATGGAGGCTGGAGCACCAGGGGAGACCGCATTGCTTACGGCTGAAGAAATAAGGTGATGGCTGCGGAATTCGAAAGGTAGTTTACAAAATACATGGAGACAATGAGGAAGGAGATGAGGGAGGTTTTGAGTGTGTTGGTGGAGGAGGCGATTTCCCCGGTGACGACGGTGATGGCGAGCGCAGTAGCGGAGGTGCGGGAGCAAGGGGAGGCGCTGAAGGAAGTGGAGGAGACATTATTGCAGCACGGTGATCAACTTACCTCGATGGAGAAGGAGATGCGGAAGGTGATGGACATTAACCAGGATCTGCGAGGAAAAATGGAAGGCCTGGAAAACAGATCCCAGCGACAGAATTTGAGGATTGTGGGGCTGCCCGAAGGAGTTGAAGGACCGAGGCCGACTGAGTATTTTGCCGCGATGCTGGGGAAACTATTGGGGGAGGGGAGGATCCCTCCCGTTATATACTGGATCGGGCTCATCGGTCGTGGAGGCCTGTACCAAAGGCGAGTGAGCCGCCAAGGGTAGTGACTCTGTGCTTCCGTAGGTATAGTGTGAAAGAGAAGGTCCTGAGCTGGGCCAAGCAGAAGCGGGTGGTGCAGTGGGCTGGGGCTGGTATATGTGTATACCAGGACTTTACGGTGGAGCTGGCGAGGAGGCGGGCTGCCTTCAACCGGGTGAAGAGGGCACTGTACATTAGCAAAGTGCAGTGCGGCATTGTATATCCAGCGAAGCTGCTGAGGGTGACTTACAAGTTCAAGGACTTTTATTTTGGAATGGCGGAAGCAGCGGAGGAGTTTGCGAAGGCAGAAGGACTGTGGCAGAACTGAAAACTTGAGGAATGGCCATGTGCCGATGTAACCTCATGACTGTATTTTCTTTTTTGTTTCACTGCGCGTGGGTGTATGGGCTAAAGGAGCCAATGTTGTATATATTTGGACAAGGAAAGTGATGGGACTTTCACTCGAAATGAGGGCTCTTTGGGGTGTAGGTGGATATGCGGGGTTTGTGTGCTAAAAAGGGATTTCTGGGCTTTCCTAGGGCCGGGCAAGGGGGAAAGGGACCCGGGCAGGGACTTCCACGCTGGCCGGTTTAAGCCGGCCAGTGAACGGGAGTGAGGCGGGGGGAGGGGCTGCGGCCATCGGAGCCTGGCAGAACAGGGTCCAAGTGGTATAGTCGGGGTGGAAAATTGGGGGGAAGGAACCGAGGTTGGGGGGAGGAGTTTAACAGGATGCAGTGGACGGGAGGAGTTGGAGGGGGGGGGGGGGGTTTACAACTGTTGGGTATCATGTACGGTACTCTTTCAGAGGTTGGATGGCGTTGAGGGTGGGCGTGGATTCCATCGGTTAATGCTGACCATGGGCGGTCCCGGACTCCTTTTTCTTTTTCACCTTTGTTTTTTGTTTCCACCATGGGAGGGTTTGTTTTATTGGATGCATATATTGACAGGTGGGCCATTGTTTGGGGTGGTGGGAGGATGGGATCGTTGGTATTGTTAAGGGGATTGATTTTGTATTTGTTACCGTTTACTGTTTGTTGGTGGGATGTAAGTTCTGAAGGAAAATGTGAAAATGGAGAATAAAAACATTTTTTTTTTTTTTTTTTTTAAAACGAGGCGAAGGCTACAACATCTGCCTCCACGCCCGTTTCCAACCCCGGCTGGTCCGACACCCCGAATATGGCCTCCCGAGGGCCCTGGTCCAGTTTCACGTGCACCACTTAAGAGATTACCCTAACCAGCTCCTTCCAGTAATCCTCCAGATTTGGACAAGACCAAAACATATGAACGTGGTTTACGGGGCCTCCTCCGCAAGGTTCACATACATCTTCTACCGACTCCAAGAGAGGGCTCATCTTCGCCCTTGTAAGTTGCGTTCTGTACACCACCTTCAGCTGTATCAGCCCCAACCTTGCACACGAGGTGGGGTCGTTCACCCTCCGGAGCACCTCACACCAGAACCCCCCCTCCATACCCTCTCTCAACTCTTCCTCCCACTTTGCCTTGATCCCTCCTAGTGGCGCCTTCTCCTCCAAAATATCCCCTAAACCGCCGATACTACCCCCTTCTCCAATCCCCTTGTCGTCAGCACCTCCTCCAGCAATGTGGAAGCCGGCTCTACTGGGAAGCTCTATCTCCTTTCTGGCAAAGCCTCGAAGCTGCATGTATCTAAATATTTCCCCCTGCTCCAGCCCGTACTTTGCTTCCAGCTCCTTTAATCCCGCAAAACGACCCCCAAGAAATAAATCTTTTAGCATTCAAATTCCTTTCTCTTCCCATCTCCGAAAATTTCCATCCCACTTCCCTGGCTCAAATCTATGGTTCCCCCGAATTGGCATATCCCTTGACCCTGCCCCCAACCTGAAGTGCTATCGAAACTGCCTCCAAATTCTCAACGAAGCTATTACTACCGGACTGCAAATAGAAAGTTAAATTGCATTGCTTACGCATTAAACATGCAGGAAAAACTTAATCCATTAAAATATAAGTGAAGCATCATATGTCTTAATTACTGCCAAACAATCTCTGTGGCACTGGAAATTTTCTTTCTACAAGTGTGATCTCGTGTTCCTTTAGAATTTAATTCTTGTGGGGAAACTTCCTTTAAAAATAACTTTGATTTTGATTCTCGCCCCTCTCAATCGCTACTGTTTTTCCCTTTTGATTTCATGCTCTGTACATGATTTTATATTGAGTTTACCATTCCAACCATGGCTTGTTGGTTGAGACTGTACCTCAGTAAGGATTGTTCAGTCTGACTGAAGGGACATCAAGCGGCCTTCAAAATGGGCAGGAAGAGTTTTTTTAAAAGTCGGCCGCACTGCGGGTGCGTGTCCGATGATCGGGCACGCATGCGCAGTGCGGCAGCATTTGTTTTTATATGGTCGCAGCCTTTTTTTTTTCCAAGTCCGAGGGACAAAGGGACCGTTGGGGCCAAAGGGACCCAAAACCATTTCCTCCATTTTTGTCAGCAACAAACCAGGTAAGAGAAAATGGTGGGTCGCCAAGGTCGGCCGGCGTGGGTCGCGAAGGTCAGCCAGGTTGGGTCCAGAAGGTTAACCGGTTGGTAAAAATGGGTTCCCGGAAAAGTTTGAAAAACAATATCAAAACAACCATCACAGCAGCTGGAATACTGGATGTTTTCATGTTTTTTTTATAAATGAGTCCTTGAGCCTAATGCCTTTGTTTTTATTGGAACGTAGGAACATTGGACTTGGGAGCAGGAATAGGCCATTTAGTCTTTCGAATAAGTTGTGAAGAGGACATGGGTCTGTAAAAGGGAGAAAAGTGAGTGGGCAAAAATTTGGCAGATGGAGAATGATGTGAGAAAATGTGAACTTCTCCCTCTGGCAGGAGAAATAGAAAATGCAGCATATTCTCTAAATGCAGACAGATTAAGAAGGCCGAGGTACAGAGCGATCTAGGTGTCCTGGTACATGAATCACAAAGTCAGTATGCAGGTACAGCAAGTGATTAGGAAAGCAAATGGAATGTTGTCATTTATTGAAGGGGAATGGAACAAGCATGGGTTTTACTACTGGTGAAAACCACATCTCAAGAACTGTGTACAGTTTTGGTCTCCTTATTTAAGAAGGGAATATTTGCATTAGAATGAGTTCAGAGAAGCTTCACTTGACTGAGGGGGCTAACCTATGAAGGAAGGTTGGGCAGGTTGGACCTCTATCCATTGGAGTTTAGAAGAATTATACGTGATCTTATTGAAACATGTAAGATCCTGAGGGGACTTGACTGGGTGGATAGTCAGAGGCTTTTCCTCTTGTGGGAGAGACGAGAAGGGGACCCAGTTTCAAAATTAAGGGGTCACCCATTTTAAGACAGAAAATAGGAAAATTATTTTCTCAGGGTCCTGAGTCTGTGGAACTCTTTCCCAGAGAGCAGTGGTGGAAGAGTTATTGAATATCTTGAGGCTGAGTTAGATAGATTCTTGATTAGGATATGGGGGTAGGAAGGAAAGTGGATTAGAGGCCAGTCAGGAGAGCCATGATCTTATTGAATGGCGGAGGAAGTTTGAAGGGCTGAATGACCCACTTCTGCTCTGAACTTATGTGTTTATATTTCCACCCTACTGTGAATGTTCATTTGACACAAAGTTACAAAACTATATTTCAAGCTAAAATGGAGAGAGTAGGGTTTGCCATAATTTCCACTGAGGAAAAATCCCTTTTAAATTATTTATTTAGATTTATAAGAAGCAATGACAAATTTGCATGTCTCTCTATTTTGGAAATAAAACAAAATAGTTATAAACAGCTGGCAAATAAAATGGAATATGAAAAGTGACTTGGGCTGAATAGCTTCATTTTAATCTTTCAATATACTTTGAGATCATTTGGAAAGATAAAGCAGCTCACAATCATTTTTCAGTCGGAGAATCTGACTGATGCACTCTTGTACGTTATACACTGCACATGCTCCTACTACCATCTCCCTCTTTAGTTGACAATGAACACACTGGGGAAATATATCATGACCAGCTCATGTTAAGAGATGGTGATGCCTTCAAATTAAAATGTTCATGAAGCTACTGGAAAAGCACAGAAATTTTAAAAGTTTGTTTAACTGTGTTATTACTGTGAGAAATGTGATTTTTACACATTGTTAGGAATCTTATTTTGAGCTGGTTTCAGGTTGCAAAGAAGGGAGAAAAGATGGTAAAAAATGTTCAGTTTCCTTTTAATACGTTTGGTTCGTTCCTCCTGACTGCGTATTCAGGATTGGTTGTTTTAATAAATCTTGAATTTCTCATTGGTATTTTTGCAGATTTTTTTTTCTTTGTACATCCATACCTTATTAGAACAAAGAACAAAGAAATGTACAGCACAGGAACAGGCCCTTCGGCCCTCCAAGCCCGTGCCGACCATGCTGCCCGACTAAACTTACAATCTTCTACACTTCCTGGGTCCGTATCCCTCTATTCCCATCCTATTCATGTATTTGTCAAGATGCCCCTTAAATGTCACTATCGTCCCTGCTTCCACCACCTCCTCCGGTAGCGAGTTCCAGGCACCCACTACCCGATGTGTAAAAAACTTGCCTCGTACATCTACTCTAAACCTTGCCCCTCTCACCTTAAACCTATGCCCCCTAGTAATTGACCCCTCTACCCTGGGGAAAATCCACTCTGTCTATGCCCCTCATCATTTTGTAGACCTCTATCAGGTCGCCCCTCAACCTCCTTCGTTCCACTGAGAACAAACCGAGTTTATTCAACCGCTCCTCATAGCTAATGGAGGCATACCATAAATACCAGGCAACATTCTGGTAAATCTCTTCTGCACCCTCTCTAAAGCCTCCACATCCTTCTGGTAGTGTGGCGACCAGAATTGAACACTATACTCGAAGTGTGGCCTAAACTAAGGTTCTATACAACTGCAACATGACTTACCAATTTTTATACTCCATTCCCTGGCCAATGAAGGCAAGCATGCCGTATGCCTTCTTGACTACCTTCTCCACCTGTGTTGCCCCTTTCAGTGACCTGTGGACCTGTACTCCTAGATCTCTTTGACTTTCAATACTCTTGAGGGTTCTACCATTCACTGTATATTCCCTGCATTACCAAAATGCATTACCTCACATTTGTCCGGATTAAACTCCATCTGCCATCTCTCCGCCCAAGTCTCCAAACAATCTAAATCCTGCTGTATCCTCTGACAGTCCTCATCGCTATCCGCAATTCCACCAACCTTTGTGTCGTCTGCAAACTCACTAATCAGACCAGTTACATTTTCCTCCAAATCATTTATATATACTACAAACAGCAAAGGTCCCAGCACTGATCCCTGTGGAACACCACTGGTCACAGCCCTCCAATTAGAAAAACATCCTTCCATTGCTACTCTCTGCCTTCTATGACCTAGCCAGTTCTGTATCCACCTTGCCAGCTCACCCCTGATCCCGTGTGACTTAACCTTTTGTACTAGTCTACCATGAGGGACCTTGTCAAAGGCCTTACTGAAGTCCATATAGACAACATCCACTGCCCTACCTGCATCAATCATCTTAGTGACCTCCTCGAAAAACTCTATCAAGTTAGTGAGACATGACCTCCCCTTCACAAAACCATGCTGCCTCTCACTAATACGGCCATTTGCTTCCAAATGGGAGTAGATCCTGTCTCGAAGAATTCTCGCCAGTAATTTCCCTACCACTGAGGTAAGGCTCACCGGCCTGTAGTTCCCTGGATTATCCTTGCTACTCTGCTTAAACAGAGGAACAACATTGGCTATTCTCCAGTCCTCTGGGACATCACCTGAAGACAGTGAGGATCCAAAGATTTCTGTCAAGGCCTCAGCAATTTCCTCTTCAGCCTCCTTCAGTATTCTGGGTAAGATCCCATCAGGCCCTGGGGACTTAACTACCTTAATATTTTTTAAGATACCAAAGACCATGTCTTTTTGGATCTCAATGTGACCCAGGCTATCTACACACGCTTCTCCAGACTTAACATCTACCAATTTCTTCTCTTTGGTGAATACTGATGCAAAGTATTCATTTAGTACCTCGCCCATTTCCTCTGGCTCCACACATAGATTCCCTTGCCTATCCTTCAGTGGGCCAACCCTTTCCCTGGCTACCCTCCTTGCTTTTTATGTACGTGTAAAAAGCCTTGGGATTTTCCTTAACCCTATTTGCCAATGACTTTTCGTGACCCCTTCTAGCCCTCCTGACTCCTTGCTTAAGTTCCTTCCTACTTTCCTTTTATTCCACACAGGCTTCGTCTGTTCCCAGCCTTTTAGCCCTGACAAATGCCTCCTTTTTCTTTTTGACGAGGCCTACAATATTTCTCGTTATCCAAGGTTCCCGAAAATTGCCATATTTATCCTTCTTCCTCACAGGAACATGCCGGTCCTGAATTCCTTTCAACTGACACTTGAAAGCCTCCCACATGTCAGATGTTGATTTTCCCTCAAACATCCGCCCCCAATCTATGTTCTTCAGTTCCCGCCTAATATTGTTATAATTAGCCTTCCCCCAATTTAGCACATTCATCCTAGGACCACTCTTATCCTTGTCCACCAGCACTTTAAAACTTACTGAATTGTGGTCACTGTTCCCGAAATGCTCCCCTACTGAAACATCTACCACCTGGCCGGGCTCATTCCCCAATACCAGGTCCAGTACCGCCCCTTCCCTCGTTGGACTGTCCACATATTGTTTTAAGAAGCCCTCCTGGATGCTCCTTACAAACTCCGCCCCGTCTAAGCCCCTGGCACTAAGTGAGTCCCAGTCAATATTGGGGAAGTTGAAGTCTCCCATCACCACAACCTGTTGTTTTTACTCTTTTCCAAAATATGTCTACCTATCTGCTCCTCTATCTCCCGCTGGCTATTGGGAGGCCTGTAGTAAACCCCCAACATTGTGACTGCACCCTTCTTATTCCTGATCTCTACCCATATAGCTTCACTGCCCTCTGAGGTGTCCTCCCATAGTACAGCTGTGATATTCTCCCTAACCAGTAGCGCAACTCCGCCACCCCTTTTACATCCCCCTCTATCCCACCTGAAACGTCTAAATCCTGGAACGTTTAGCTGCCAATCCTGCCCTTCCCTCAACCAGGTCTCTGTAATGGCAACAACATCATAGTTCCAAGTACTAATCCAAGCTTTAAGTTCATCTGCCTTACCCGTAATACTTCTTGCATTAAAACATATGCACTTCAGGCCACCAGACCCGCTGTGTTCAGCAACTTCTCCCTGTCTGCTCTGCCTCAGAGCCCCACTGTCCCTATTCCCTAGTTCTCCCTCAATGCTCTCACCTTCTGACCTATTGCTCCCGTGCTCACCCGCCTGCCATATTGCTACTCTCTTCTTTAAGGCAAAGCATCATAACACAATTGTGTGAAAATGTACAATATAGATTATCACAGATTCATAGTGCGATTTACTAGCTAACTAGCTATAAAGATCAGTATGTTTAGTCAAGATGTAATCAAACATTCAAATCATCTGACCACTTTAAACCAATTTTATTATCTTGAGTCGTGTTTGTAATTTGTGGAACAGAATGGCAATAGGCAGTTGAGGACTGGGCACAAACAGCTGGAGAAAACAGGCAAAAAAAAACAACTTTACTGATTCAGGCACCCACTAGTTAATTAGGGATTGATTGGTATTAGTCATTAATCAGTAAATGTCCAAACTGTTTAATCCATTTACTGTAGGATTAATTGTAGCTGGAGATGACAACAACAAGGGAACATGAGCTGTGAAAAAATTGCATATATTTCTCTTCTCTGAGCCCTTGCCCCCACCATCCAAACCCCAAGAAAGTTGAAGCACGAGCTGAAATATTACTGTATAAATCCAAAATAATTTTGACCACCTACCAATTGAATTGGATTTTGAAGCATCCCAACTAAAATATTAACCTGTATCTCTTTCAAGTGCTTTGTTGATCTGTACCTTTCCCATCATTCTCAGCTTTTATGGCTGACCTAATTTCTGGTTGTGTGATTGAATTTATACTACGTAATCTCTGACTGTTAAAATTTTGCAGGCTCAAGTACAGATGATGAGGGGGCGCCTTCAGGAACTAATGATTGCATCGTCGTAACATCCATTTATTCCAGTTTCTGCCTTTAGCATCCTAAATAGAAAACCATTTCTGATATGAATTATTCTTTGGATTTATTCCTTTAACTGTCTTTCACTCTAGGATCAGCCAAGAGACCAAAGATAACACTGTTTTTCTGCTCCATTCATTTTGTAGACATCCCCCTCCCTAAACTTCAGGCGGGGGTTGTGGGGGAATTTGTTTATGTTGCAGCACGAAGAAGACTACATAGACGCTCAGCAGTGATGGCTGGACAAACGCCTTCACTGATACTGAAGAACGCTGTGCAGGTAGTAAGCCACAGCATTACCTGCCCCAGGGGAGAGTGCTACCTACACAAACAAATCTTTCCCCATGCTTTTACCATAGACTTGAGCCTTGAATGTTCTTTTGACAGTTTGCGTTTATGTTTCCTTGTCCTAACTAGTTCACAATAAATCATCAGAAAAAAACCTGGCATTTTAATTTGTGGAAATTGGTGGAATTTGCTTTTAATAATCCCCAACAACGGAAGATGGAATTCAAAACCAGATTGGTGTTGGATGATCTTTAAATGCTGCTTTGAGGACTATTATTTTTTTCTTCTTTTTAAAAAGATTTTGAGTACCCAATTATTTTTTTTCCAATTAAGGGGCAATTTAGCGTGGCCAATTCACCTACCCTGCACATCTTTGGGTTGTAGGGGTGAGACACGCGCAGACATGGGGAGAATGTGCAAACTCCACACTGACCCGGTGCTGGGATCGAACCCGGGTCTTCGGCGCTGTGAGGCAGCAATGCTAATCACTGCGCCACCATGCTACCCTGGGACTATATTCTTTACACTGCAGCAAATATCAGTTTATTCTTGATGCATTTATGACAATGAAGTTCCTGAGGTAATGCCATTAATCAAAGGTTGACTTGGGTGACACATTAAAACGTAGTTTAACAAAGCATATTACAGCTGCCTTTACTATGTCACGATGGTAGTGGCTGGAGTCATGGTAATAAAGAACATTCTTCAGTTATGTTTAAGCAAAGGGGTTATGTAAGAGCCTGATGATGAACTCTATAAAATGACTTCAGTGAATTACATCAGTAATTGGCTTGTTGTTTACTTTGTCTCTTGTGGGTTCAAATAATTGTCAATTCAGAGAAAGACCCTCAAAATATTTTTTAATTTAATAATAATATTCTTAATAATCGCTTATTGTCGTAAGTAGGCTTTAATGAAGTTACTGTGAAAAGCCACATTCCGGCACCTGTTCGGGGAGGCTGGTATGGGAATTGAACCCGCGCTGCTGATACTGTTCTGTAATACAAACAGCTGGCTTGTAATACAGAGCAATGTCAGCGCGGGTTCAATTCCCGCACCAGCCTCTCCGAACAGGCACCGGAATGTGGCGACTAGTGGCGTTTCACAGTAACTTCATTGATGCCTACTTGTGACAATAAGTGATTATTAATAATATCATTATTAAATTAAAAATTATTTTGAGGGACTTTCTCTGAATTGACAATTATTTTATTTAGGGTCTGATTTTTTATGTTTTCCCCCTGCTGACTTTCTATCACTTGTAAAGCTCAAACGATAGGTCATTATCAAGCTTGTTCCTCATGTAGGATTAGTCGGGTCTGTACCCATCCAGGTTTGTTGGAAAATACTAGTTGGTCAAGTGCATTCTTGGGTAAAATGTGGTTAGGGTTCATTGGATCAGGTGTGCCGACATAGTTTGGCTGTCATTTTTAGTTATTTTTTTCTCATTGTTCATTTTGCATCATTCATATTTGAACAGCAAAACATGGCAATTTGGGAAGAAGGAAAATAGAGTTGGATGGAGCAGCATGTTTTTTCTGCATCGGCAGATGATTTGGGTGAATCAAAGTAAGGTGCTGCGGAGGGTACAGGTGCGCTTACTCAGGCAGCTTCCATTGTAAATGTGGACATATACATTAAAAGTGGAAACACTTGATAGGGTAAGTCGATGTAAGATTTTAAAATATTGTTAGACTAATCACCTGTGGTATTGCATATGATGAATGGAGACCACGTAGTGTTTAGATTGCAGTGTATGGACGGCACGGTGGCGCAGTGGCAAATTATGAATGGTGGAATCCTAAAAAGAACCACGGTGGGAGGAAACAACTTGTTTTGGAGATGAGAAGAGAGAAAGTGGAGGAGGGCTAGAGGCTGAGTGAGAGAAGATAGAGCAGTATTGGAGATGGAAGAGAGGAGGGGAAGATAAGAGGAGATAAATTGTTTTGGAGTGTTGTAAGTAAGGCCGATTAAATTTAGAGGCCATGTCGGGGACTGATGGCGGTGGTGAGGAAGGTAGTGTTTAATCTAAGCCTTTTGTCTTTTGTTTCATGAATATCTTTATGAAATTTGTGCAAAATGCCACTGGTGACACTGCTGCCTATGAAATGGACGGTGGTGTTCAGAACTCTGATCTTCTAATGCAGACTTGCTGAGCCAATGAAGCTAGAAAACACAAGCCATGGTAGAATTGTAAAATTTTTCCACAAAGTTTTCCTGTTGGCTTGGTATCTATCTGTTATGCCTGGCTGGACTGGTTACATCAGTTCTTTTGTATATCACTCATTGATAGCCACTGTGGATGATGGAAACAGTTGCGTTACAGAGGACACCTTTGAGGTTGGAGATGAAGCATATTGTTGCGGTAAAGTAGAGAAAACGATCTTCTGCTCTTAACTTTCTATTCCTGACGTAGGCGTGTCTAACTGAAAGTGGGTAGTATGAGGTGCAAAGTTCCCAGCATGGCCCATTTCCCTTCCCAAAATAAACTGAAACTTAACCTAGTGGTGCCCAAGTGTTGCTTGTAATTTATCGTGATGACACATGAACCAGAAAGATTACTTTTGAGTAAACTTCTTGTGGACCAATCTCAATAGATAGTAAAAGGAAACTGAGCTCAATTGGAAGCCTTCCAACTGCATTAAAATGTGTTTTCCATATAGAATATTAAGAATCTCATTCATCTGTAATCATGTTGCAATTCTTTGATTTTTTAAAAAAAAAAGGAAGTTTAAATGTCAAATTATGTCATTTAAAGAAATTGTACAACTGCTGAATTGTTGTATTGTACAAGATTGCACACAAAATGAGACAATTTTTTTTGCTGCTTCTGTACGCAAAACTATGCTTTTTTGGGAGGGCTTATATTTCTTGTACTCGCTGGAAATGTAGTGTTGGCCTTCCTCCCCTCTCTGGAGAGTAATGGATCGAGATATATATTTTTTTGCACATTTTCGGAAATTGCTTAACTCTGAGAGCAAATCACTCACTTCTAGTATTCTTTTGTTCTTCAAGCGAACTCTGAAATAGTTGCAGAGAAACTCATTTGAATTTTATGCCTTGGAATGTTTTCTCATTCCTGTGCCTTTCCAGAATCGGTGATGTGAGTTGGCAGTTGAGGCCACTGCAACTTCAGGGCATGGCAGAGCAGTTGGGGAGGTTCAAAAAGCAGAAGCTGCACCACTGACTACTGAAGGAATTGAAATCTAAACTTTGTACCCAGAGAACAACTCTGAGTCCAGATTGTGAGTTGGGCTTTTGATTGTGATTTCTACCTCTTCCACTGTGCACTTAGTTAAATAATTGCTGCTGTTCAATGCCAAGATTTTAAATGTATGTAATGTATAGAATGGATACAATTTGAATGGAGTAAATGAGTTGCTGGAATGTTTAGCTGTATGCACTTCCATGAACAAAAGAAGCCATTTCTAACAGTGACACAGTTCTGTGGTGGTGCCACAATAAGGACTAAATATTTGAATCCATGTGAGCTTGTTATAAGCTGTCTTGTTAATGCAGACTACAGTGTCTATTGGCTGTAACTGTTTTATATGATTGTAAAAGCTGGATATGTAGGTTAGACATTGTATCGTCACAAAGGCAAGTCAGCAGCCATTGTGTGGTAAATGATGGCAGGAGAAATGCACTGGGTGTTTAGAAAACAGCTGTTGGAAAATGTCCGAATTGTCTTTGTCATGGGATTCCTGTCATGACACCAACAGTGGTAAATCATTCGTAACAACCAAAAACATTTGCACACTCTGCTAAAACGACAAAAAAAACAACAAACATTCAAAACATTGAAATACATGTGCATACAATTATCTGTGTGTATTGGACAACACTACTCTAGGGGACGTTGCACAAAAATATAGCACAATGGTTTTAAGGTGATGAGTCATTTGGTTTATGTATCAGAGTTTGCTTTTGCCTGCCAATACAAAAAATGATTACATAAGGAGATGCAAGTATCAATGATATAATAGCTTTCAAAGGAACTGCATAACCCTGCATTATTATTCTTAACATTGACTAATGCCGAATGCAATGTTGTAAAAAAAATCACAGGATCTGCCTAAATGCCTGTTAATATAGGACCTGTTAATATATTCGTCCATGGAGATAACTGAATAATTTCATCTACTTAAAATTCTTCAATGTTGACTTCTTGTTAGAACAATTTTAAGAGAGCAGCTCTCTGTACTTGAGAAAAATCAAACTAACTGAGTTGTGAAATAAATCTAGATCTCAAAGTTAGGCGTCCCATCTTGGCAATGTTCATCTATTTAATACTAATTTGATTTTTTTTTCTTATTTTCTTTCTCACTTATTAAAATTTGCTTCCCTTGGTTTCAACACCAGTGAAGTTAATGTATTTTTGTAAATCCTTCACATGCTGATGAATTTTGTAACATGTATTTTCATTTTATATGATTAATGGAGGGTATAGTACTTGCATTAGTGCACATTCAGTATTCAATGATACTGACCGATTTACTCGATAGGAGATTCTGAGTTGGTGCATCTTAAGTCGAGTTGATGGTACAGTTAGCCTCACTGGGAAAGAGTAGAAAGAAATAGGCCAGAACTCCCTCTCCCGATCACTAGTCAGTGACCATTCTGGCAAAATGTTCTGGCAAAATGTGCTGGGTACTGAAGTAAAGATAGGGTCGGGTTCAAGCACAGTTGTCCACAGTTGAAAATGTTGTTCCTTCATATTTTCGATGTCCTTGCGCACATCCATAGAATCCCTACAATGCAGAAGGAGGCCATTTGACCCATCGGGTCTGCACTGACCTTCCGAAAGAGAACTCCACCTCGGCCCACTCCAGCGCCCGAGCCTATAACCCTGCACTAATCCACCTAACCTGCACATCTTTGGAAACGAAGGGGCAATTTAGCATGGCCAATCCACCTAAACTGCATCTGTTTTGGCTTTGCGAGGAAACCCATGCAGACACTGGGAGAATGTGCAAACTCCACACAGACAGTGACCCAAGGCCTGTATTGAAGCAGATCCTTGGCACTGTGAGGCAGCAGTGCTAACCATCATGCCACTTAGTCGGAGTGTGTCGACTGATCGTTAGCTGGGAAACTCATTATTGTTGGTCAAACTCGATCTTCAACTTGGCACCTGGATAAGCATTCTGTAATGGAGATCACTGCCCAGTAACTCTGAGCAGAAATCCTGACTGATACAGTTCGTACTTGGTCGAATTTTATTTTTGTGTAAGTGACTGGACTCAGAAAAGAGGGGAGGCAGAAGTATGTGTAGTGTCAGAAAGTCAGGAAATTGTTTTACATCGGGGCTAGTTTAGCACACTGGGCTAAATAGCTGGCTTGTAATGCACAAGAAGGCATCAGCACGGGTTCAATTCCTGTACCGGCCTCCCTGAACAGGCGCCGGAATGTAGCGATAGCGACTAGGGGCTTTTCACAGTAACCTCATTGAAGCCTACTTGTGACAATAAGTGATTATTATTATTATTAAATTGCTACAATATTTTTATTCACGACTAAGTCCTTGTTTAGTTGCTCAGCCTTAGAATAAACCAATAATTTGGTGCAGTTGCCTTTCTGCAACCAAAATTAAATAATTGTGCTCCTACACATGGATCTGCATGAATTTAATTTTAGGATGGCAGTCCTGAATCTGTTCTAAATAAAACTTGATCACGGTGATAGTAGTCGAAGTCAAAGTGCAAGTGTCTCTTTCGGCAAAGGGGACCTGTTGGTGCCTACTGATGGGTCTCATAGATTTCATAGAATTTACAGTGCAGAAGGAGGCCATTCGGCCCATCGGGTCTGCACTGGCCCTTGGAAAGAGCACCTTACTTAACCCACACCTCCACCCTATCCGCGTAACTCAGTAACCCCACCCACCATTTTTGGGCAAGAAGGGCAATTTAGCATTGCCAATCCACCTAAACTGCACATCTTTGGACTGTGCGAGGAAACCGGTTCACCCAGAGGAAACCCACGCAGACACAGGGAGACCATGCAGACTCCGCACAGACGGGAATCGAACCTGGGACCCTGGCGCTGTGAAGCAAATGTGCTAACTACTGTGCCGTCCACTTGATGAATGCCCGGCATTGACTTATGTAAGGCTGGCCCCAGGCGAAATTAGTCTGTTTTGTGATCTGCCGAGGGCCATGGAGATATCATTGGTGCCAACAGAGATGCTGTCAATGGGAATTATTTCTCCCATAACTGCAGTCGATGGTATATATGGATGTGGTGATTAGCATGGGTGATGAGTAGAAAATGGAAGTACTTTTCTTTTGTGATTTATTTGAATGTTACCATTGCATGCCATGCTGAGTCCCCCGTCACCTGTTCAAGTGGACGTAATAGATCCCAAAGTGTGTTTTTTTTTTGAAGAGCTGAGAATGTGGGCCAGCACTTACGAAACAGATTAACCAGTTAACAATATTGTTTTTTGTTGGACTTTTCTGTGCAAATTAGAATAGAGTAATGGAATGTGTTTCACACAGAGCATTGATTGAGGTTGTGGAATGCGCCAAGAGCTTTAATGATTATACAGTGGCCATGTTTACTTTTAAAAATGTTAGATGGGTTAAAGGAAAGCAGAATAAACAAATATTGGAGTAGGTCAGGCACGTAGTTTAGGACCACTGCTTCTATGGAGGAGGCACAACATAACTTGGGTTGGGCACATCGGTTTGCTTCAGTGCTGTAATTCTGTGTCAAATTGATTGCTGCATTTCCCTATAGACCGCAATAAGCATCCTTCAAAAATAGCTCATTGGCTGTAAAGCACTTTGGTCATTGTGCAAACTTGCATTTCTGGAAAACCTTGCACACACGTTTTTGCGTTCTGTACAACCAATCTACTGAGTCAAACACCTCAGTGGGAGGAGGTTGTCCTTCTAAATAGCCTGTACTGAAGATGTTTCTGGGAGGCACTCAGTGAAACCTCTGGGATGGAAGCTCTATGGAGGAATGATATGCTGGAGGTTTAAAGATTGAATCTGTTTTGTTGGAATTAAGGAACAAGAAAGAAGTTACGTTGATGGCTCTTTACAATAAATCCCAAATAATGAGGAGAAGATAGAGGAGGAGGAAATCAGTAGGCTAGAGAAAATAATAGAACTGTGATACTGAAGAACTCCAATCACCTGAGTATGGGCTTGGAAGGTGTGGGGTTGGAAAGCATTTAGGGCAAGGAAGGTGAAGAATTGCTGGATGAAGAGAATGAAGTAGGGTACACCTGGAGTACTGTGTTCAGTTTTGGTCTCCTTAATTGAGAAAGGATGTACTGGCACTGGAGGGTGTGCAGAGGAGATTCACTAGGTTAATCCCAGAGCTGAAGGGGCTGGATTACGAGGAGAGGTTGAGTAGACTGGGACTGTACTCGTTGGAATTTAGAAGGATGAGGGGGGATCTTATAGAAACATATAAAATTATGACGGGAATAGATAGGATAGATGCGGGCAGGTTGTTTCCACTGGCAGGTGAAAACATAGCCTCAAAATAAGGGGAAGTAGATTTAGGACTGAGTTTAGGATGAACTTCTTCACCCAAAGGGTTGTGAATCTATGGAATTCCTTGCCCAGTGAAGCAGCAGAGGCTCCTTCATTAAATGTTTTTAAGATAAAGATAGATAGTTTTTTGAAGAATAAAGGGATTAAGGGTTATGGTGTTCAGGCCAGAAAGTGGAGCTGAGTCCACAAAAGATCAGCCATGATCTCACTGAATGGTGGAGCAGGCTTGAGGGGCCAGATGGCCTACTCCTGCTCCTAGTTCTTATGTTCTTATGTGGAGTGTACTTTATTGGAAACATCTGTGTAATAATGTTCATCATTTAATTGAAAGTAGTCGCAGAAAGGAGCAAAAAGAATCCGTGAATGTAGCCAGCTGGAAGTGAGCCAATTAATAATAGTTTTTATTATCACAAGTAGTCTTACATTAACACTGCAATGAAGTTACTGTGATAATCCCCTAGTCGCCACACTCCGCGCCTGTACGGGTACACCGAGGGAAAATTCAGAATGTCCGATTCACCTAACCAGCGCGTCTTTTGGGACTTGTGGGAGGAAACCGGAGCACCCGGAAGAAACGCATGCAGACACTGGAGAACGAGCAGACTCCGCACAGACTGTGACCCAAGCCGGGAATCGAACCTGGGTCCCTGGAGCTGTGAAGCAACAGTGCTAACCACTGTGCTACCATGCTGTCCAGTAATTTCAGTAATTCGACAAGTATCTGGTTGAAAAAGGACAGGTTGACAGGAAATAGATGGCTAAGGGAACTGTAAATGAAAGGCTTTAAGGTGGAGACAGTTCAGGGAAAACTAAGCATTTCTCTAAAGGACTTCCAAAGTTAGAACTCCCTGGATGACAAAGGAAGTAGAGATAAAATTAAATAAAGAAAGGAGATTTGTGATCAAATTAGGTACAGAATAAAATAGTAAACCAGGCTGACATTGAAGAGTGCAGGGGAAGTTGAAAAGGATATAAGAAAGAAAATGAGAGACTATAGTAAAATATTCAAGGACAGTTAATATAAAGGGGAGCCCAAAAATCATGTATAAAGTAAACATAAGTAAAAGGATAGTTAAAGGAATGGTGGGGTCAATTAGGGTCAAAAAAAGGAAATCTTATGCAAGAAGCAGGCTGGGGTCAATGAAGGAATTGTTTTTTTAAAAAAATATTTTTATTCTCCATTTTCACATTTTCTTCAGAATTTACCCCCACCAACAAGCAGTAAACGGTAACAAATACAAAGTCAATCCCCATATCAACAACAATGATCCCATCCTCCCACCACCCCAAACAACGTCCCACCTGACAATATAAGCACCAAATAAAACAAACCCTCCCACGTTGGGAAAGAAAAAAGAAAAAGGAATCCGGAATCGCCTATGGTCACCATTGACCTCTAGGGTCCAGCACCCCCCCCCCCCTAACATTCAATGCCATCCAATCCCCGAAATAGTACAGTAAATGACACCCATGAATTGTAAACCCCCCCCCCCCCCCCCCCCCCCCCCCGGCTCCTCCCCTCCACTTCCTCTTATAAAACTTCCCCCCCCCCCCCCACCTCTGTTCATTCCCCCCAACTTTCCACCCCGGCTAGACTCATCGGAACCTGTTCTGCCAGGCTCCGATGGCTGCAGCCCCCCCCCCCCCACTCACTCCCGTTCACTGGCCGGCTTAACTCGGCCAGCGTGGAGGCCCCCGCCTGGGTCTCTTTCCCCCCTTGCCCGGTCCCAGGAAAACCAAGAAATCCCCTTCAGCATACATACCCAAGCCCCAAAGAACCATCATTGCAAGTGAAAGTCCTACCTCTTTCCTTGTCCAAATATATACAACGTTAGCTCATTTAGCACATACACCAGCACGCAGTGAAAAAATACAGTTACATGAGGCTACATTGGTACATGACCATTTCTCAGTTCAGCCACAGTCCGTCTGCCTTTGCAAACTCCTCTGCTGCTTCCGCTGTCCCAAAATAAAAGTACTTGGATTTGTAGGTCACCCTCAACTTAACTGGGTATACTATGCCGCACTGCACCGTACTGATGTACAGTGCCTTCTTCACCCGGCTGAAGACAGCCCGCCTCCTCGCCAGCTCCACCGTAAAATCTTGATATATGCATATACCAGCTCCAGCCCACTGCACCACCCTCTTCTGCTTTGCCCAGCACAGGATCGTCTCCTTCACACTGTACCTACGAAAACACAGAGTCACTACTCTTGGCAGCTCACTCTCCTTTGGTACAGGCCTCCACGACGATCCAGTTCACCCCCCTCCCCCAATAGCTTCGCCAACATCGTGGCAAAATACCCAGTCGGCCTCGGGCCTTCCATTCCTTCGAGCAGACCCACAATCCTCAGATTCTGTTGCCTGGATCTGTTTTCCAAGTCGTCCATTTTGGCTTGCAGCCCCTTGTTGATCTCTATCACCTTCCGCATCTCCTTCCCCATCGAGGTAAGTTGATCACTGTGCTGCAATAATGTCTCTTCCACTTCCTTCAGCGCCTCAACTTTCTCCCGCACCTCCGCCACTGCGCTTAATACCGCCGCCCTCACCGGGGCGATCGCCTCCTCCACCAGCACTTTCAATATCTCCCCCATCTCTTTCCTCATCGCCTCCATGTGTTTTGTGAACTGCCTTTCGAGTTCCACGGCCATCACCGTAGTCATTTCTTCAGCCATGGGCAATGGGGCCTCCCCTGGTGCCCCATCCTCCACTTTTCTTACTGTCCCTGCGGTGACCTTTCCACTCCCCGACGGACTTTCAGCTGCTTTTTTCACGGCCGTTTTTTAACTTATTTTCGACATTTGTCAAAGAAGGAATTGTTGAGTGCAAATCATATTTGAATCATCTGATTTGTATTTTTTATGAAGTAACAGAGGGAGTAAAATGGTGAGTAGATATTGTGTGTATATATATATATGAACTATCAAATATTTGATTAAAAGTCCACAAAACAAACATCAGAAGATAGAAGAATGTGGGATTAAAGCAATGATGGTTACTTAGAAAATGTCATTGGCTGAGGGATTGGAAACAGAATATTTTTTAAAAACCGTTTATTGAAAATTTTTCATCATAAACAAAATAATATAAATTTCAGTTGCAATCACAAAAAGCACAACAAACAGTCAAAAGCAAAATTAATTTACCCCCCGCAAACCCCTGAAGGAAATGAATGGCTGCCATGTTGGGTAGAACCCTTCTACCGACCCCTAACGATGTACTTTACCGTCTCCAAATGCAAGAACAACATGAAGTCACCCAACCAAGCTGAGGCACAGGGCGGAGTAGGAGACCTCTACCCAAGCAGTGCTCACCTCCAGGCTATTAATGAGGCAAAGGTGAGGGAGTCTGGTATCACAAAAATGGCCACCAACAGACATGACTCCAGATCGACATTAAGTATCTCCGACATGGTGTTAAAGAAAAAGACCCAAAAGCTTAATAATTTGGGACACGACCAGAACATGAGTGTTGTTAGCCGGCCCCCAAGAACAACGCTCACAACTGTCCTCCGCCCCAGAGAAAAATCTGCTCATCTTCGCTTTGGACAGATGTGCCCTGTGCACCATCTTTAACTGGATTAAACTACGTTGAGCACAAGAGGACGTTGAGTTGATCCTGTGAAGAGCCTTACTCCACACCTCCATCATCCAGAATAGGAGCCAATTCACCCTCCCATTGCACCTTTGCTTCATTCAAAGGAGTCGCCACCACTGATAGGATCTTTCCGTATATGCACAAAATATTCCCCCCACCAGACCTGGCCAAAGACAAAATCCTCTTAAACAGGGAGGAGGGTGGTGCCAAGGGGAAAGAGGAAAAACCTTGCACGAAAAATCGAGAATCTGAAAGTATGTAAATAGACTGGAACCAGGGAGTTGAAATTTCTCCAACAGTTCCTTGAAGCTGGCAAAGCTTCCCTCCACGAACAAGTCCCCAAACCCTTCCCCTCCATTACCTAAATGTAGAGTCCAAACACGCTGGCAGAAAGAGGTGATTATTGCAGATAGGGGCTAGCAAAGACATGGAACTAAGTTTAAAATGCTGTCTGAACTGCTTCCAGATTATCAGGACATGCGCTACTGCCGGATTCGAGGAAAATCTTGCTGGAGGGAATGGCAGAGTTGCGGTTACTAATGCTCCACTGCTATAACCCTTACAGGAACTCGCCTCCATTTGTCCCCATATAGAGCCTCCTCAACTAAACCATCTCAGTACCATCTCAATATTGGCTGTCCAGTTGTAAAATAATAGGGTCAAGCCAAGCCTCATAATTGCCTATCTTTCTGGTGAAACAGCCTATGGACCCTTGGGGTCTTATTAATTTGACAAAGAAAGACTGGGGAGACATTAATAATGAAATAAAAATCTTGTGAGCACATTCATCTTCATAATCTAGACCCTGCCTGCCCAGAGCAGGAAAGATTATCCACTTCTGTAAATCAGATTTGACCACATTAACCAGACTAGTCTAAATTAATTTATTATTATTAATATAATAAATCGTGGACCACCCGGATTCCCAGATAATGAAAGCTAGATCTGGCAAGGCAAAAAGATCACATCCCCAGACAGGCTCCCTTCCCCTGGGGATTAACCAGGAAACATTCACTCTTATCCAAATTCAACTTGTACCCAGAGAAAGAGTCAAAGCTCCCAAGCAAGCTTCATTATCTCATCTATAGTGGATACTGTGTCGGTAAAATAAAGAAGCAAGTCATCCTCGTACAAGGGCGGCCTATACTTCACCCTCCTCAATTTATCCCCCTCCACTTATTTGAAGATCTAAACACTATGGCAAGCGATTATATTGCCAGAGCAAACTGGAGCAGAGACAATGGGCATCCTTGCCTCGTGCCCCTATTCAGCGGAAAATAGTCAGAATTCAAAGCATTTGTGCAAACATGGCAATAAACAAATCCAGGATACAAACTTTTGTCGAAATCCAAACCTTCCCAAAATCTGAGCTATCTCCACTCTACCCTATCAAACGCCTTTTCAGCGTCTAGAGAAAGAATCCCCTCCGGTTCGGGCACCAAAGAGAGGGGCAACATTTAATGGACAGCGAATATTGGCCAAACATTGTCGGCCCTTGTAGAAGACTGTCTGGTCTTCCGAGATCACCTCTGGGAGGCAAGGCTCCAACCACAGTGCTAACATGTTTGCAAGTAACTTAGCGTCCGCATTTAAATGCGAAATAGGAATTTTCAGTGGCAGTATCTTGGGGGAAGACGTGCACGACCCGCTGATAATTCAAATTGTGTCTGCAGCTTTTTCCTACTTGCCAACAACTCCGGGGTTGGGGCAAGTGAGTACTGATGGCCCACCTCAAGGATGGAGTCCACCAGCCTCTGCCGTTCCGCCCTCACTGTCTTTGCCATGTACACTTTGTAGGAAATTATAAACTCTTTCCCCCCCCCCCCCCCCCAAAAATAACCACCTTAAGGGCCTCCCACAGCGTAGAAGACGGGATAGACTCACTTTTATTAACTCTGATATATTCCCCAGTGACGGTGGTCTTTCATTCACAAAATCTCTTGCCCACTAATAATGCCATATCCAATCTCCATGGCGGACTGAGGGACGAACCTGACTCTAGGGCTAATACAACATAATGTGGGGCATGGTCTGAAATCACAATTGCTGAGCAACCTGCCCCCTCCACCAAAGGGAGCAGAGACCTATCCACCACATAAAAGTCGACACGTGAATATTCCTGGGGCACATGGGGTGCCCGGGTGCAAAAAGTATCATGGATCTGCCCCCCGCCCCCCGTCAGAGATTTAGGCATGGACTAATCCATCCTGGGGTCCAGAACACAGTTCAAGTCTCCCCCCACAAATAAGCTGATGCAAATCCAAAGCAGGGATAGAGGCTAGTAGTTTGAAAATAAAATCCGTATCGTCCCAATTTGGAGCATAGACATTGACACTGTTCAGAAAGTGTATAGGATAAGGATACTTAGCTTTATAAATCGAGGCATTGAGTACAGAAACCAGGTTTAAAAATTCCTGGATAGGCCTCAGTTAGAGTATTGTGCACATTGCTGGGCACTACACTTTAGGAAAGATGTCAAGGCCTTGGCAATGGTTCGGAGGATGTTTAATAGGAGATGCCAAGGATGAGAAAGTTTAGTTATGTGGAGAGATTGGAGAAGTTAGGAATGCTCTCCTTACAGTAAAGATAGCTAAGTAAAGACCTCGAGAGATTTTGATAAAGTAGGGAGAAACCTCTTCCTCTGGCAAAAGGGTCAATAACCAGAGGTCATAGATTTAAAATAATTCATAAAAGAAAGGGAAATAATGTTTTCATAGGGAGGGTTGTCATTATCTGGAGTACATGAATGGCGCCGGAATGTGGCGACTAGGGGCTTTTCACAGTAACTTCATTGAAGCCTACCTGTGACAATAAGCAAATTTCATTTCATTTTTCATTTCATTTCATTTTCATGACTTGAAACTGTAGTGGAAGCAGATGCCTTAGGAGATTTCAAAGGCAAATTGACAAATTTGCAGGGTTATGGGGTAAATGTTGGGACGTGGAATTGAATTGAACAGCTCTTCCGAAGAGCTGACACAGGTACGACAGGCTGAAAATTCTCTGGTACTGTAAAGGTCCCTGCTTCTTGAGAGGAAATTGTTGATTCCAAATTTGTCGGGAGTAACATATTAGAACATAGAAAATTACAGCGCAGTACAGGCCCTTCGGCCCTCCATGTTGCGCCGACCTGTGAAACCACTCTAAAGCCCATCTACACTATTCCCTTATCGTCCATATGTCTATCCAATGACCATTTGAATGCCCTTCGTGTTGGCGAGTCCACTACTGTTGCAGGCAGGGCATTCCACGCCCTTACTACTCTCTGGGTAAAGGACCTACCTCTGACATCTGTCTTATATCTATCTCCCCTCAATTTAAAGCTATGTCCCCTCGTGCTAGACATCACCATCCGAGGAAAAAGGCTCTCACTGTCCACCCTATCTAATCCTCTGATCATCTTGTATGCCTCAATTAAGTCACCTCTTAACCTTCTTCTCTCTAACGAAAACAGCCTCAAATCCCTCAGCCTTTCCTCATAAGATCTTCCCTCCATACCAGGCAACATTCTGGTAAATCTCCTCTGCACCCTTTCCAATGCTTCCACATCCTTCCTATAATGTGGCGACCAGAATTGCACGCAATACTCCAAATGCGGCCACACCAGAGTTTTGTACAGCTGCAACATGATCTCATGGCTCCGAAACTCAATCCCTCTACCAATAAAAGCTAACACACCGTCCGCCTTCTTAACAACCCTCTCAACCCGAGTGGCAACTTTCAGGGATCTATGTACATGGACACCGAGATCTCTCTGCTCATCCACACTGCCAAGAATCTTAGCATTAGCCCAGTACTGTCTTCCTGTTATTCCATCCAAAATGAATCACCTCACACTTTTCTGCATTAAACTCCATTTGCCACCTCTCAGCCCAGCGCTGCAGCTTATCTATGTCCCTCTGTAACTTGTAACATCTTCCGCACTGTCCACAACTCCACCGACTTTAGTGTCATCTGCAAATGTACTCACCCATCCTTCTACGCCCTCCTCCAGGTCATTTATAAAAATGACAAACAGCAGTGGCCCCAAAACAGATCCTTGTGGTACACCACTAGTAACTGGACTCCAGACTGAACATTTTCCATCAACCACCACCCTTTGTCTTCTTCCTGCTAGCCAATTTCTGATCCAAACTGCTAAATCACCCTGAATCCCATGCCTCCGTATTTTCTGCAGTAGCCTACCATGGGGAACCTGATCTAACGCTTTACTGAAATCCATATACACCACATCAACTGCTTTACCCTCATCCACCTGTTTGGTCACCTTCTCAAAGAACTCAATAAGGTTTGTGAGGCACGACCTACCCTTCACGAAACCGTGTTGACTATCTCTAATCAAATTATTCCTTTCCAGGTGATTATACACCCTATCTCTTATAAACCTTTCCAAGATTTTGCCCACAACAGAAGTAAGGCTCACTGGTCTATAGTTACCGGGGTTGTCTCTACTCCCCTTCTTGAACAAGGGGACAACATTTGCTATCCTCCAGTCTTCTGGCACTATTCCTGGAGACAAAGATGACTTAAAGATCAAAGCCAAAGGCTCAGCAATATCCTCCCTAGCTTCCCAGAGAATCCTAGGATAAATCCCATCCGGCCGAGGGGACTTATCTATTTTCACACTTTACAGAATTGTTAACACCTCCTCCTTATGAACCTTAGGCCCTTCTAGTCTAGTAGCCTGAATCTCAGTATTCTCCTCGACAACATTGTCTTTTTCATGTGTGAATACTGATGAAAAATATTCATTTAGCACCTCTCCTATCTCCTCTGACTCCAAGCACAACTTCCCACTACTGTCCTTGACTGGCCCTACTCTTACCCGAGTCATTCTTTTATTCCTGACATATCTATAGAAAGCTTTAGGGTTATCCTTGATCCTACCCGCCAAAGACTTCTCATGTCCCCTCCTGGCTCTTCTTAGCTCTCTCTTTAGGTCCTTCCTAGCTAACTTGTAACTCTCGAGCGCCCTAACTGAACCTTCATGTCTCATCTTTACATAAGCCTCCTTCTTCCTCTTGACAAGTGTTTTGACTGCTTTAGTAAACCACGGTTCCCTTGCTCGACCACTTCCTCCCTTCCTGACAGGTACACACTTATCAAGGACACGCAGTAGCTGTTCCTTGAACAAGCTCCACATTTCCATTGTGCCCATCCCCTGCAGTTTTCCTCTCCATCTGATGCATCTTAAGTCTTGCCTCATCGCATCATAATTACCTTTCCCCCAGATATAACTCTTGCCCTGTAGTATATACCTATCCCTTTCCATCACTAAAGTAAACGTAATCGAATTGTGGTCACTATCACCAAAGTGCTCACCTACCTCCAAATCTAACACCTGTCCTAGTTCATTACCCAGTACCAAATCCAATACGGCCTCGCCTCTCGTTGGCCTATCTACATACTGTGTCAGGAAACTCTCCTGCACACATTGGACAAAAACGGACCCATCTAAAGTACTCGAACTATAGCATTTCCAGTCAATATTTGGAAAGTTAAAGTCCCCCATAACAACTACCCTGTTACTTTCGCTCCTATCCAGAATCATCTTTGCAATCCTTTCCTCTACATCTCTGGAACTTTTCGGAGGCCTAAAGAAAACCGCTAACAGGGTGACCTCTCCTTTCCTGTTTCTAACCTCAGCCCATACTACCTCAGTAGACGAGTCCTCATCAAATGTCCTTTCTGCCACCGTATGCTCCTGGCATTGAAGAAGACACACTTTAAACCACCTTCCTGCCTGCCGGTACACTCCTGCAACTTTGAAATCTTACTCATGACCTCACTACTCTCAACTCCTGTATACTGGAGCTACAATTCAGGTTCCCAAGCCCCTGCTGAACTAGTTTAAACCCTCCTGAAGAGCATTAGCAAATTTCCCCCCGCGCCAGGATATTGGTACTCCTCTGGTCCAGGTGTAGACCATCCCGTTTGTAGAGGTCCCACCGACCCCAGAATGAGCCCCAATTATCCAGAAATCTGAAACCCTCCCTCCTGCACCATCCCTGTAGCCACGCGTTCAACTCCTCTCTCTCCCTATTCCTCGTCTCGCTATCACGTGGCACTGGTAACAACCCAGAGATAATAACTCTGTTTGTCCTAGATCTAAGTTTCCACCCTAGCTCCCTGAATTCCTGCCTTACATCCCTATCCCTTTTCCTACTTATGTCGTTGGTACCTATGTGGACCACGACTTGGGGCTGCTCCCCCTCCCCCTTAAGGATTCCGAAAACACGATCCGAGACATCATGCACCCTGGCACCTGGGAGGCAACACACCAACCGCAAGTCTCTCTCGTTCCCACAGAATCTCCTAACTATGGAGTCTCCAATGACTAATGCTCTGTTCCTCTCCCCCCTTCCCTTCTGAGCAACATGAACAGACTCTGTGCCAGAGACCTGCACCCCATGGCTTACCCCTGGTAAGTCGTCGACCCCCCCCCCCAAAACAGTATCCAAAGCGGTATACTTGTTACTAAAGGGAACGACCACAGGGGACCCCTGTACTGACTGCTTCCTCCCAGCCCCTCTCACCGTCACCCATCTATCTTTATTCTTTGGAGTAACTACATCCCTGAAGCTTCTATCTATGACCACCTCTTCCTCCCGAATGATCCGAAGTTCATCCAGCTCCAGCTCCAGTTCCCTAGCGCAGTTTCTGAGCAGCTGGAGATGGGTGCACTTCCCACAGATGAAATTAGCAGGGACACTGTCGGTGTCCCTCACCTCAAACATTCTACAGGATGAACATTGCGCTACCTTCCCTGCCATCCACTCTAGATTTTAAAAAAAGAAAAAGAAAGAAAGAGCTTACCTGTTATTCACTCCCCTTCTCAGCAAGCACTCACTCAGCAACCTCTGCGCCCTGCAAGATAACACCTGAGGGAAAATAAAAGAAAAACTACTTACCAGTCACCAGCCAATTCCTTACCTGCAGGCTGTGATGTCACGGTTCAACTTCTTTCTACTTCTACCTAACTCGAGCCTTCCTCTTGCTCTTTACAGCGCTTGTTTTTTTTGGTTAGAGGAGGGGGTAGGGAGGGAAACACTGAAGAAGTGTTTCGGGTTTAAGTGTCACTTGACAATAGCTCCTCCACAAACCACCTTCAAGTTAGGGTGACCACAACGGAGGTATGCAAATTTCCCTTGCAACAGCCAATCAGCAGCTCCGCTCTACTGCCCTCTGCTGGATGCTTGTCTTCACTTGAACAGCTAGGATCTCTAGCTCAGGTACACCTTCAAGGTAGGGGGACCACAACGGAGGTATGCAAATTTCCCTTGCAACAGCCATTCCGCAGCTCCGCTCTACTGCCCTCTGCTGGATCTTAGTTTAATGTAGGGTAGGTACGGGTGTGTGGAAACAAAACTATGAATGGGTTACATTCTTTAAATAGAGACCAATAAATGAGAGAAGAAATTTCAGAATCCCTCAATTTATCTCCTATTTGAAGAAATAATTATTCCGTAATGAGGTATTTTACATGTTTTGTTCCTCATTAGGATGAGGACAAAATGCACTAATGTAAGCATACTTACCTCCCCATCCATGTTAATCTTTTTAAAGATTTGCAGATTAAACAGTAAAGATTTGTATCAACAGTATTTTTATGATCCCTATAGAGACTGATAACTGTTAAAAAGAGATACGAGTTTCCCCAGTAACTGGTGCAAAGGAATCACATAAGATATCACATTTTAAGACTTTTACTATAACAAACTTAAATTAACATCAACGTCTGGTCCTGCCGCTGTCGAAGGGAGTTCCCATTGAATCCTCCCGCGGTGAGGGTTCGCCATAATAATCTTTATTAGTGTCACAAGTCAGCTTGCATTAACATGCAATGAAGTTTACTGTGAAAATCCCCTTGTCGCCACATCCGGCACCTGTTGGGTACAGAGGGGGAATTCAGAATGTCCAAATTACCTAACAGCACATCTTTCAGGACTTGTGGGAGGAAACCGGAACACCCGGAGGAAACTCGTGCAGACACAGGGAGAACATGCAGATCCACACAGACAGTGACCCAAGCTGGGAATCGAACCTGGGATCCTGGCACTGTGAATCAACAATGCTAACCACCGTGCAACCGTGCCGCCCTCATCGCGGGACCGGAAGATATCGCTGCCGATAATGGCTGGAAAATCTCTTCTACCCCTGCCCCATTATATCACACCGGTCAGAAATGTACTCCTGTGAAGGCCCACTTCTCCCAGCTTTAGCAGGACCTCTCCTCCCAGTCCCAAACAGGCTGAATCTTCCAGTGTCCTTTTTATGAGAAAGTCCCTTCACTCAATTTTCTGAATATAATTGAATGGACAGCTCGTAGCGAAGCAATCTCTAGCAACTCCTTGGTCTTCTACAAACTTTGTCTCTTTGAATAGGGGATCTATTCTCGCCAGCATTCTACTTGATGGTTAATGTGAAAAAACTCTCCCCTTCCTGCTTGGCATGGCCGCACCTGTAGTGGGTGACTCGGAGTCTGTACACAGCAAGTTCAGCTGTCATTTGTATTTGGGCGTTAAAACTTGCATCTTAGTTTCATTAAGTTTTGACCCGAGCCCTGCCTCCCTGACAACCTCGACACATGGACACATTTCCTTGTCTCTGGGCAGATTTAGCATGAGACACTGGACTTGTCTTCGGCACATCTTTTTCCAAGCTGGTCCATTTTACCTTAAATTAAAGGGGACAGTTTAAAATGTAACCATCTTAACAAGTACAGTGTTTATTAGATCATTTAATACACCATTATCATGCACCTGAGCAATGAGAAGGAAAATATCCAAGTCATGTCAGTAGGCCTGAATTCAAAATATTGTATAATGATTTAGTTAAACTGTTACTTGTTTAACATGTCAGCACGCCTAAGAACACCATGCTTACAATTATTCACTGCACATATCAGGCTTTTTAAAAAAAAAATAGCAACAGGCTTGTTCGTAAATGGTTTAAATAGGGTATGTTATACATCGCAGAAACCTGACCTTTCGGTTCTCAAGATTGTCACGTGGTCCCATAAAATTTGAAATCACACTGATCAACATGAAACACAAAGTGTAAGGAAGATTAGAAATGCTAGTCTTCTCTGTGTTTATCGGATAAATGTGGAGAGCTTACATTATCACCAGGAACAGACCAACAATCATCTTGTAGGAGCTGCAGCTGACTGAGCTATGTAGAGACTAATGGCTTTTTTTGGAATAAATTAAAAATGTCCAATTTATTTTCCCCCCCAATTATTGGGCAATTTAGTGCGGCCAATCCACCTACCCTGCACATCTTTGGGTTGTGGGGGCGAAACCCACGCAGACACAGGGAGAGTGTGCAAACTCCACACAGACAGTGACCTGGGGCCAGGATCGAACCTGGGTTCTTGCCGCCGTGAGGCAGCAGTGCTAACCACTGCGCCACAGTGCAGCTCGAGACTAATGACTTTAAACACGAGATTTAAATTCCTAGTGGCCAACTTAATGATCTTCATTGTCACAAGTCGGCTTACATTAACACTGCAATGAAGTTATTATGAAAAGCCCCTAGTCGCCACACTCCGGCGCCTGTTCGGGTACGCAGAGGGAGACTTCCGAATGTCCAAATCGCCTAACAAGCCAGTCTTTCGCGACTTGTGGGAGGAAACCGGAGCACACGGAGGAAACCCACACAGACACAGAGAACATGTAGACTCCGCAGACAGTGACCCAAGCCGTCATCGAACTTGGGACCCTGGTGCTGTGAAGCAACAGTACTAACCACTGTGCTACCATGCCGCCCATTAAAGGAATTGCACAATAATATTTATTTTCTAAAAAATTTACTGTAGCAAACAAACTTAAATCAACATTGAACATTACTTCGTATGCAACTAAGATGTCCCCCCCCCCCCCCCCCTTACCACAATCGAAAACTCCACACTACAATTATACTTCACTGCCTACTAACCAAGGAATTAATGTATTTTATGGGAAATGACCCAACATCACTGTCAGAATCCCAATAGGCATGTCCGAACCCAACAGGTTTGCTTCTCCTTATTTTACTGAGTCATAAAATCAGGTGACTTGAAAGGCATTTTTCTTGTTTTCTGAAGCAATCCCAAACCAAATACCAGCAGTAATGCTGACTCCAGGAGATTCTCTCCTAGCCACGTCAGGAATTTATTTCTAGATTCCTTAGATTGCCATGGGAGAGTCGTTGACCAGAGACATACACTCGTCCTACATTTCTGCTTGGTTTCTTGCAGAAGGAACACACTCTCCTCTCTGCTGACTACACTGCATGCAATCCTTTGCTTGTGTGTGTGTCTCTCTCTCTCTTCCTGCCCCCCCCCCCCTCAGTCTTTTCTGTCCAAAATATGAAGACTAAAAGTATATCCACAGTCAGCACAGCTGATCATGCTTTTGTTTTGATGTGTGAATACCTAAACAACATATCGGCCTGTAAGTGGTAAGTGGCAAGTAACATTCACACCTCAAGTGTCAGGCAACGTCCATCTACAACAAGAGAGAATCTAACCATATCCTCTTGATATTGTTGCTGACTTTTGGTTGATTCACTTGGCTCTGTTTTATAACCTTTTGCTCTCGAGTCGCCAGGTATCTTTATGATACCGCCACGAGGTTCAAGTTTGAGTAATGACCAATAACTCAATACACCGATTAGTAAGATTTAAATCAAAGCACATGTATTAAAAACAGTAATCGCTACTCATGCACAAATTCTACGTCTAAGCTACTTCTACAATTAACAGGCCTGTACTTAACTTCGGACTGGCCCACCAGGTCAGGGGAACAAATGGCCTTTCGTTCGGGTTCTGAGTCTGCGGGATTCGAAGTTGGTACAGATTGGTAGCTAGGAGCTCCTATCTCGTAGTGAGCGTTGATTTAAGACTTACGATCTCTCGGCGGCAGTTGAACCTGTCACGGTCAATGTTGGTTTGCGTTGCTGGGTGACCCAGTCAAGAAGAACGATTTGAACTTGGGGGCTTAACTTTATAGTCCCCAGGGGCTACCCGCCTTTCGGGGCGGACCCTATACCTGGTTCTAGGTGATTGGACTTTGTTCCAGTCGCTTGGTTCGATTTTTCCAATACTGGAGCGGTTCCCTGGTCGATGGGCGGTCTTGAGGTGTCCGTTAACCTATTTTGTGTTGGCTCCTGCTGGCGCCGAGGAGTCTGGCTTAGTTTTGTTTGTCCGAAATGTTGCTATTGTTCCCGGGGATTGCTTATTAGTATGTAGATGGTTGCTACATTATTATGCAGATGGCTGCTAGTATCGATGCTGTCTGGGCCTTTGCAGAGTTTAAATACACCGTAAACTTCACCTGCTGGTTTCTGCCTGTGTTGGCTGAATTTCCCTTCAGCCTTTGCCGTTCGCCATTTTAAATCGGGACTTGGTCAACTCAGGTGGCTACACACCCTCCTTGTGATCCTAACGCGAAGCGTGAAGGATCACATAACTGCGTTGCTTTCCATTCCCTGACCCGGCGAGCACTCTTCGATGGCCTCTACACTGACCATAACTATGCAAGAAAATGTTAACTGACATTCTGAGGGGCGCTATGTCAAACCGGGATATGCATTACAAAACAAGAAAATCGCAACCTCTAACTATCCTTAATAAACTACACTCACTCAAATATTTCATCACACTAACTTCCTAAACCATACAAACAAAATCATAGCAGTTTTATACACATTTTCCTGGCTTGGCTGTCAAGCTCAGGATTGTACAATTGCTCATGAACATTTCTTTATTTACAACAAAACGCAAATGAATGCTCTTTATTATAGATCGCGGGAGTTTGGTCGTATCCAAAAATAGGGGATCTTATTCTATATACCGGGGTGCGAGCGGTGTAGGCTCTCCTCTATTTTCTCAGACGAATAGTCTGCACGATGCAGCAGAGTATCCCCAATACCAATAGGGATTCTATCACGTAGGACAGGGAGTACCAGGTTATAAACCTGTCACACCAAGATGGTGTGGTATCGCTTGTGACTGGGCTCTGGGTACTGTGGGGAAGTGAATCATTAATGGCTGGGGGAGGTGAGGTCAGGGGGTTCGCGTTCGCGCGCAACCAAATGTCCATTATAACGATGAGCCATGCGGAGGATGTCCTCATGGTTCTTCTTCTTTCACTTCTCTTCTCTCTTCTCTTCTCTTCTCCTCTCTGGTCCTGGAGCTTCTGGAGTTCTGTGTGATCATGCATAGTGTCTGTTACTACCTTGTGTTAATATCTCGTACGATAGCCTGTCTGTCCTTTCGTGCCAATTACTCACTTTATAATTGGTCACTATGTGTGACTCCCTCATTTTTTTTCAAGAACTGAATTTCAGGACAAGACACACGTACAGATAATGAACCAGTGCGAGCCGTCTCGCAGACTGCACGGTTTACCATCCAAATATTTCAGGATGTAAATACCAGAGGGTTGACAACCTAAGGGTTAGCTGAAACAAAACAAAACTTTTTGAACCAAATTTTCCGAAATGAGGTGCGTATGGGCTGCGACGGATACGATTTGGATGGAGTCCCCGGGTAGGACGGCGACCAATGCCGTATGTGCCCTACCCGAGCGTAGCTGACCAGAGGGGGGGTTCCCAGGCAGGGTAGGTCCCAAGCCGTTTCTCCACTGCCTGAGCAACCGACAAGAACGGGCAAGAAATGTAGTCATCGTGGGGGGCTGCCGTATTGGTTCCTTCCTCGAACCAGAAGAGCAGTTACGAACGGGGGTCTGTATTTCCGTCGACAGACGAGTTCCTGGCGTCTGGGACCTTAACAAGTCTCTGTGGACAAACTAGTTCCGCTGAACTAGCGTCTGGCCAAACTAGCTTCTCTGACTGACAGTGGGCATCAGAAGGGTGGTGTCGTGGGGCCGTGGAAAAAAACATTTCCAGTCGAATATACAACATTTAACAAAACACTACAAACAACATAAAACATGCTGCAGGTTCCATCAGAAAGGACACCGTTTCTCCCAAGCGGTTCCTTTTAAAACATCATCTGGACACCTCAGTTATCGGTTGCGAACAGGGTCGCAAAGGGGTTCTCGTTTTGGGAGTCAGACTCAAGGTCGTCATCTTCTCCCGGATGCCTAACTCCCGAATGTATCAGGGCTGATAGGGCTGCTTAGTGTGATTTTGGATCGCTCTCGTCATTCCGGACGAGTCTCCAAATTATCTCTGTGCCAAAAGGTGGTGTCTAGTTCTGTGGGGACGGAATCGGGGTCGTCATTGTTGGTCGGTGGTGGGGTTTGTTTGGGAAAGTGATCATGAAGGGATCACTCGAATTGTGGTCAGATTCGCTGGGTGTCGGTCCTGTTGCATGGGGATAGTAGGGAGGCGTGCTGTGGCTATTGTCTGAGTCACTGTCGCTGTTGCTGCACTCTGTGGGCGTTCCGGGGCGGAGTGTATATTTCGGGGGTGGAGTCGAGGTTGAGTCCGTGGCTGGGCTGGACGTGTTGGGGGATGGTAGGGTTACGTTGGCTGTGGGCGGGGCGTGGTGTGCTGCGTCGAGCATGACGTGGTGTGCGTGGTTCGACTGTGTTCCATATGCCTTCAGCTGGTTGATATGGAACCACGCAGTCTTTCCATTGGGGTACTTTATTTTGTAGATGGAAGGGCTTACATTGTCCGCAATGGAGTACGGACCCGAATACTTTGGTGACAGGAATGTGCTGGGGTTGTATACGGAGAGCATGACTTGCTGTCCTACACTGAACTCAGCCGCATGCACTGTCTTATCGAAACAGGCCTTGCTCTGTTCCTTTCTTGTGCCCAATTTCACTGTGGCTGCTAGCTGAGCCGTTTTAACATTCGCCACCAATTGTTCTACTGCTTTCTCATGTGTGAGGGCCGTCACTTCGGGGCAGGTCAAGTCTAAGCCTAATAAAAATCCTGTGCATTTCATGGGACGTCCGGTCATAAGGGTGTGCGGGGTGTAACCTGTAGAAGTTGAAACTGTATTTCGCAAAAACATCAGCGCAAAAGGGAGGACTGAGTCCCAAGTAGTGTTGTTTTGCTGGACCATTTTTCTGAGGGTGGATTTTAGGGTCCGATTCATGCGCTCCACGGTACCACTTGACTGGGGGTGGTGTGCAATGTGGAATTTTTGGGTAATGCCAAATATCGTGAGGACGTTCTTCATGACCCGTCCCGTAAAATGGGAACCTTGGTCGGATTCAATGCTACGGGGGAGTCCCCATCTCGTAAAGATGTGGTGGGTTAAAATCTTGGCTGTGGTCTTTGCCATGTTAGTTCTGGATGGGAATGTTTCCACCCATTTGGTAAACGCGTCTATCACCATGAGTACATATTTGTGACCATTCCTGCTAGGGGGCAATGGTCCTATAAAATCAATCTGGAGGTTAGTCCAGGGGCCATTAACGGGTCGGGTGTGACTGAGTTGAGCTTTTTTGGCGTATCTGTCCGGATTATTCTGGGCGCAGATAAGACAATTCTCAATGTAGTGATTTACATTGTCTTTTAAACTCGGCCACCAGCAGAGCTGCCTGAGGTGGGCTGTAGTGGAATCGATTCCCTGCTGTCCGTGACTGTCATGGAATAAACAAATCCGTTGATTCCAGTCCTGTTCAGGAACCACATAAAAGGGTGTCTTTTAACACCACACCGTCATGTGTGGTCAGAGCATTTTTAAACCTCTCGTAGGGTGCTGGATAGTTTCCTTTTAAAATCTCCCTCAGATTGCTGTCCTGAATCTGGGCCTGCACTAAATCCTCGATCTTAGTCTGCGAGACCTGAACTGCATTCACTGGTGCGGTTTCGGGGGGTGTCCAAAAATATCAGTGCCTGGAACCTGCTTTAGCCAGTGCGTCGGCTTTTACATTTCCGGGGGGGGGGAGGAACGATGGTGACTTAGAACTTTGACTAGACCAAAAGTCCTGTTCTGTGCTCTCTCTAAGATGTGACGGAGCAATGGGGCTGAAGGGCGGTGTTTTCCATCTGCGGAAACAAATCCTCTTGCTTTCCACAGGGGTAGGAATTCCGTAAGGCTGTTGCAGACATAGAGGCTGTCCGAGTATATGTCTGCTGGGCTGGGGAAGGAATCTGGGTGTTCCACTATGTATGCGATGGTCTGCTGCCTGCGCGCCTAAGTGTCCGGGAAGTTTCATTGCTATTTCTTCCAGGGCGCGTCCCTGCGCGTCCTCGACATAAATACCGCATCCTGTTATGCGCTTCCCTTCTAATATTGTGGAAGATCCATCCACATATATCTTTATGGGTTCGCACGTGTCTGTGTGCTTGGGGCTCTGGGTTGAACTACCTATCTTTCTGGGGGGTGTTTTAGCAATAAACGGGCATGTGTTGTGGTGTGGAGAGATAATTTCACATTCATGAGGGGTTCTGGGGTACTGTAAGTTATCGGCTAAAAAAGTGTGAATCTTTGTCCTTTTAACAGTGATGTCCCGTCCCTGCAAAAGAAGGGTCCATCTGGCTGCTCTTATCTGACTAACTGCACCGTCCTTGAGTCGTCCGTCCAGTAAAAGTTGGGTGGGGGTGTGTTCCGTGAGGATGTTGATGGAGTTCAGTCCGGTAATGTACGAAAAATACTGTACTGCCCAGAATACTGCGAGCAGGTGCCTCTCACAGGCTGAAAATCCCTGTTCCACAGCATCTTAAACTCTGGAGGCGTAAGCCACGGGCCTTAACTGTTCGTGCCGTTCCTGAAGGAGCACGGCTGAAAGGGTGCGGTCTGTGCTTGCTACCTCTATCGCGTAGGGGGAAAGCGGGTCTGGAGCTTGTAGTGCGGGGGCTGCTATGAGGGCTTGCTTCAACGCATCCGCAGCATCCGTATGCTGTGCAAGCCATTCCCAGGGGACTCCTTTCTTTAGGAGATCTGAGAGGGGTGCTGCCTTGCTGGCGAAACCGTCAATGTGGTTTCGGCAGTAGCCAACCAGTCCTAAAAACGACCGGAGAGCTGAAACGTTCTGGGGAAGGGGCAATTTAGCAATCTAGTCAATTCTTTTGTGCTCGATCTTGCGTTTACCATGTGTGATAATTGTACCCAAATATATCACCTTGTCTTCCAAAATCTGGGCCTTTTTGGGGTTAACTTTACAACCGATTGAGTGTAAGAGTTCCAGGAGTTCGGACAGAAGCTCAATGTGCTCTTCCTTGGTGTCTGTCTGCAGTAGTAGGTCGTCTACGTACTGGACCAGACATTCAGGGCGAGAAAATTTGGCTAAGCCATTTGCCAGCTGTCGGTGGAAAATGGAGGGGGAGTTGTGGAAGGCATGTCCACGTGTCCTGTTGATTTTTAAAGGTGAAGGCAAATTTGTACTGGCACGCCCTTGCCAATGGAATGGACCAGAATCCATTACTGACGTCCAAAACCGTAAAGAATCAGGAATTGAGTCCCTGCTTGAGCATGGTCTCGGGACTTGTGGCTACTGTGGGGGCTGCTGCGGGGGTGATTTTGTTGAGTTCCCGGTAATCGATGGTCAGTCGCCATGATCCATTGGGCTTTCTCACTGGCCAAATCGGGCCATTATTAGTGGAGGCTACTGATCTAAGTACGCTCTGCTCTAATAAGTTTTCAATTACTTTTGCGATTTCTCCCCCTGCCTCTTGGGGAAATCCGTATTGCTTTTGGGGTCTTGGGTCAGGTCCTGTGATTTGTACGGAACCAGCCATCCGGCCACAGTCGTGTTTGTGGGTCGCGAATGCTGTCCTATTTTTCTGTAAAACTGCCCTAACCTGCTTGTCCGTGCTAAGCGTGGTCGGGTTAAACCAAAATTCGCCTACAGCACTGATTTTGTTGGCGTATTCACCTATTGTGGGCATTGTGGGGGCTCTTGCAGACTTTGCCATTTTCCAGACACACTGGTTGACTGGATCAAAGGATAGATTGTGGGAATTCATGAAGTCTTCCCAGAATGTGTTCTGCTGTGTGGGGCAGGTCAACTAAAACTACGGGGTGCTTGGTGGTGATGTTGCCGATTTGAATGGGTACAGGGGCTGGTACAGGGGCTGTGATGTGTCCCTGCTGTGAGTGGCCTGTAAAGCCGCTGAGGGTGATAGTGGCTGTAGTGGGCCACGTGTCCTTTTGGAACATGGTGGAGGAATTTATTGTGGTGCGGGACCCTCCTGTGTCCCAGAGAAACTCGATGGGCTGTCCCCATATTTTCGCTGCGACTCCCGGTCATCCGGACCTATACCAAAGTGTGTCGCAGACCCAACTGGGGGAGCCCAAACACCGTCAGTCCGTTCCGTTCACGTCCGTGTGATCTGAACGGGTGCTCACACTATGTATGGGCTCTATCTTATTCCTACTTAGAGTGCCCGTCTGCTGGGCTCGCTGTGGCTTTTGTGGGGCATTGCATTCCCTTGCAAAGTGTCCCAATTGTCCACAGTTGTAACACTCCTGTGACTTATGTGGGGGGCTGTTCTTTCCTTCATTTACCCATGCGGGGTTCTGGTGTGTTTTAACTGCCTGTTTTTCTGCGTCGGCCTGCTTTTCTTTGGGGTTTTCAACTGTGGGTTTGTTTTGTACAGACTGCTCCCAGGCGCGGGACAATCTTTTTTCATTATGAGCCTGAGGGATCATAATTCGTGCAAGCTTTTTGTCCTGTTTCTGTGGCATGGGAGATAAGGGTGCGGGTCCATTTGGCCATGTTGTCTGGGGACAAATGGGCTTGGTCCAAGTCTCCAAAAACTGCTGCAAAGTGGATCCACAGGCGTCCAGCAAACGCTGTGAGGTGCTCGGTTTTCTTTTGCCTGCATTTATTGAGGCCATCTACAGGGTCACCCTGGTTATACCCGATCGCATCCAGGATTGCGGTATGCATTTCTGCAAGGGTGCCTCCTCCTACATTCTATGGGTCGGGAAGGGCTGCTACGACCGAAGGGTCTAAACTTAAAACTGTGAGCTTTACTTGCTCTCGCTCATCCAGGCTGTACATGGCCGCCTGCTGCTTTACTCTGGCAAAGAAATGGTGGGGGTCTGAGGTGGGGAGGAACGGTGTGATTTTCCCGCATGCATCCCGTAATTGGGTCACTGTTCAGGGGGTGGTGTACAGAAATTCCGTATCGTCCGATGTGGCTGTGCGGTGGGCGGTTACTGGGTTCATTGGAGCCTGGACTATCTGCTCTGTGGGGGTTGTGGCGCTTTTCTCTTTTGGGGCTTTCCCTGCGCACATGATCCCTGAACATATCTCTACGCTGTCTCATTCAACGCTTCCCAATTAGGGCCGTCGTCCTCATCTAATTTTGCTCCAAAGGTTTCCTGGAATCCTTTTTGGACTGAAAGCAGCGATTGCAGCTCTGCAATCTGCTTCCGGCACTTTGCGTGGTCTTGTGAGCGTTGTCTTTGCTCCGTGGTGGCAGCATGGAGTGCTCTGAATGCTGCCTTCAGGTCACTACATTGCCTCTGCAATGTCTCTACCTGCTTTTCGGTTTCCTCTCGTACCAGGACTGCACGTTGCGTGTCCTGATGGGCCTTTTCATACTGGGACTGGAAGCTGCTTAAGTGCGCCGGACAAGACTGGTGTGCCCACTTGGCATCATCCACCTCTCCGTCTTTTGCTGCCAACTTCCTCAACTCTACATTCTCCCTTTCTACCTCACTAACATCGACCTTACTCATCCGATGTATGCCGTCGATCTCTTTCCGGAGTGTCCTAACGAGCCCCTCTGTGCCTCGCAACTGTGCCAAGCAGGACACGATTGCCATCGGCTTGCGAGCTTTCCCTAAGCTGCTCTTGTGAATCTCGCTCAGGTTCTCCCACCAAGTATGTCCTATACTCCTGGGACCTGTTTCCTCGTTGTTACAGAATTCGCTCCAAAGGGGCCATCCATTCTCTTTGAGGTACTTCCTGATTTTTTTCCTCCCATTGTCCTACTCTACTGCTGCTGGTCGCTGCGACCGCAAATTGCTCTGGGTTCATGAGGCGTTACATTGCCTGCATTGCCATCTTTCTTGTCCGAATGCTTCTTTTAAATTTGGAACAGGGGAGCTAAGGCGGTGCTGTAAATACAGGTACGGCTTTCACTAATTTCCGAAGTACAAACTCCCGACTGTTTTGTCGCAACAAAAAAAATCTATCAGTTTACCTTATAGCCCTGTTAGTTACGCATGCATACACACACTTCCGAATTATGACGATTGGTCAGAACTGCTTGAACACTTGTGGTTTTCTGTTCCCAATTGGATCTCTAAATCAAATTTATGGGTTCTCCTGGAGTGGTTAAGCCACTTCTAGTTCGGGTCCCGTCAGATGTCACCAGTAATATGGTGCTAACTTTTGGTTGGTTCACTTGGCTCTGTTTTATAACCTTTGCTCTCGAGTCACCAGATATCTTTATAATACCGCCACGATGTTCAAGTTCGAGTAATGACCAATAACTCAGTACACCGATTAGTAAGATTTAAATCAAAGCACATTTATTAAAAACAGTAATCGCTACACGTGTACAAATTCTACGTCTAAGCTACTTCTACAACTAACAGGCCTGTACTTAACTTCAGACTGGCCCACCAGGTCAGGGGAACAAATGGCCTTTCGTTCGGGTTCTGAGTCTGCGGGATTCGAAGTTGGTACGGATTGATAGCTAGGAGCGCCTATCTCGTAGCGAGCATGACTTAAGACTTACGATCTCTCGGTGGCAGTTGAACTGGTCACGGTCAATGTTGGTTCGTGTTGCTGGGTGACCCGGTCAAGAAGAATGATTTGAACTTGGGGGCTTAACTTTATAGTCCGCAGGGGCTTCCCGCCTTTCGGGACGGACCCTATACCTGGTTCTAGGTGATTGGACTTCGTTCCAGTCGCTTGGTTCGATTTCTCCAATACTGGAGCGGTTCCCTGGTCGATGGGCGGTCTTGAGGTGTCCGTTAACCTCTTTTGTGTTGGCTCCTGCTGGCGCCGAGGAGTCTGGCTTAGTTTTGTTTGTCCGAAATGTTGCTATTGTTCCCGGGAATTGCTTATTAGTATGTAGATGGTTGCTACATTATTATGCAGGTGGCTGCTAGTATTGATGCTGTTAGGGCCTTTGCAGAGTTTAAACACACAGTAAACTGGCACCTGCTGGTTTCTGCCTGTGTTGGCTGAATTTCCCTTCAGCCTTTGCCGTTCGCCATTTTAAATCGGGACTTGGCCAACTCATGGGGCTACAATATTCAATGATATTACCATTGCTGAATCCCCCACTTGGAGGTTTCCACTGACCAGAAACTGAACTGGACCAGTCATATAAATACTGTGGCTACATGAATAGGTGCGAGGCTGGGAATTGTGTGCAGAGTAGCTCTTCTGACACCCAAAGCCTGTTAATTATCTACAAGGCACAAGTCAGGAAGGAGTGTGATGGAATACACTGCACTTTCCTGGATGAGTGCAGCTCCAACAACACTCCAGAATCTTGACACCATCCAGGACAAAGCAGCCCACTTGATTGACACCCCAACCACCAGCTTCACCATTCACTCCCTGCACCATGGTGCACAGTAGAAGCAGTGTGTACCATATACAAAGTGTCCTCAGCAACTCACCAAGCAAGTCAACAGCACCGTCCAAACACATGACCTCTGACACCAACTGAAAGATCCCCTCTAAGCTGCAAACGATTCTGTCGGAACTATATCACCGTTCCTTCACTGTGTCTGGGTTAAAATCCAGCAACTCCCTCCCTATTAGCAATTTGTGTGTACTTACACCACTGAACTACAGTGGTTCAAGAACGCAGCTCACCAACAGCTCCTCAAAGACGGTTAAGGAAGGGCAATAAATGCTGACCTAGCCTGCGCGACACCTACATCCTGTGAAGGAATACATTTTTTTAAAAGTCTATGGTGAGTGAAAGAGCTAATGATTTAGGTTGGTGACCCTTCGCCAGAACTGAAATTACTTATGGATGTAGTAACCTTTTGAACACTGCTTTAAGTTTCCCTGGTGTTATGGTGGCTAGAATCCAGCCCTTTCACTGAGGCACTCCGTGTTTGTTTTCTGGTAAGGGAATGAAAATTTATGAGTGTCTCTCTAGTGTGGTGGTTATTACATTTGCCTCCATATGCAAAAGGCTTTGGTTCAAAATCGAGCAGAGAGTTGGGGTTGGTTAGCCCGGTTGACCAGATGGCTATGTGTGATGTAGAATGACGCAAACCGTACAGGGTTCAGTTCAAATACTGGCTGTGGTAGTTAGCTTCTTTTCCTTGCCCCACGCTTGATATGGAGTGGTGCCCCTCAATCTAAACAATTGTCTCTCTCTCTAATGGAGAGAAATGCCTGTGGTCCTTTCTGATCTTTGGCGAATTGCCATACCTTTAAGCAAGGCAAATGTGGGACGGTAGGAATGAACAAAGGGGAAGGTCAGTGATGGGGTAGAAGGTAGGAGAGATTAAATGTCAGTGATAGGGTAGAAGAGATGTTAGTGCAAACGAAAATGGATGATCTGAAATTGTTGAACTTGGTCCTCAGTCTGGAACACTGTAAAGTTGTTCTTGGAGCTCATGTCGCATTGCATCGGAACAGTATGGGCAGCAGAAGACGAGAGGAGTGGGAGTGGAGGAGAAAATTGAAACGACGAACTGGAAGCTCGGGGGTAATGTTTGGACTGAGGTGAACGTCCAATCTGGATTAGGTCTCCCCTATGCAGAGAGACCATGTTGTGAGCAGCGATTGCAGAATATCAAGTTGCAAGAAGTTAGTAAATTACTGCTTCATCAGGAAGGTATCTGGAGCCTTGGATAATAAAAGAGCAGGTGTTATTACTCCTGCACTTGTATGGAAAAGTGCTGTGGGAAGTGGAGGGAGTTCTGGGGGTGATTGAGGAGTGGACCAGGAACAGTCGCTTTGGAAATGTGAAAGTTGTGGGGATAGAAAGATATGCTTGTTGGCGCCATCATGCTGGGGATGGTGGAAATGTTGGAGGATGATCCATTGAATGTGGAGGCTGATGAGATGGTGTGTGAAGACAAAGGAAACTCTATAATGGGTTGAGGTGGCTGCGGGCAGGTGGGGTGGTGGCGGTGAGGGAAGGGTTGAGTAGGATTGCAGGAATGGGATGAACATAGTTGCGGTCCCTGTCAGCCACGTTGGGTGGGGAGAAACTGGCATAGTTAGAACAAATGCAGTTAGTGTTGCATAGTGACCCTGGGAGAGTGAAGTAAGAGTCCAACAAGAAGCAGGCTGTATGGAAGTGCAGTTAGTGTTGAAGCAATCAATGAACATAGAATGAATATTGGAGATTGCATTTTAATCTCATTTATTGCAAGGCAAAATTGGCAAAGTACCAATTTGATGTCTTATTCATTTTGACCTATGTATTTTAATTATCAACAGTAGGTGAATATTTGGCTGTGTGCCAACTCATTCTTGTCAGTAGAAGCACATTTCTGCTCGGGTGGTAAGTTGAAACATGAACTAGGGGTCACGAGTTCTTTTTAAGAAGCTAAACACCTGCGCAGTTCCTGCCAGTTATTTTTCTGATGTCAAGATTTTGTGGCCAATGAATCTTTCACCTGATTTTCAAAATGACCAGGTTTCTCCACTTAGCGATAACTGACATTTTAAGAAAACAATAGGTCATCTTTTATCCACAGAATTGTGACCTGCAACTTTATTTGTAACCTGATCATTAATGCACTGCAAGGATGTAGGTGCACCCTTTAAAAAAAAAAACATATCTATATACACTGTAAGCTCTCCAGTCTGGAATGCTTGGGTCATTTCTGGATTTTGGAATTTTCTGGAGTATAACATGATGTTGGAATGCCGAACCACAAGTGTGTGAACTGATAATCAGCATAGGTATGAATATTAACCTCCACATGCAACCATGATAAAATATTATTAAGCAGTAATAAAAATTATTTCACAAATCCAATAGGGCGGCATGGTAGCACAGTGGTTAGCACTAGCTTCACAGCGCCAGGGTCCCAGGTTCGATTCCTGGCTTGGGTCACTGTGCGTGTGGAGTTTGCACATTTTCCTTGTGTGGGTTTCCTCCGGCTGTTCCGGTTTCCTCCCACAAGTCCTGAAAGACGTGCTGTTAGGTAATTTGGACATTCTGAATTCTCCCTCTGTGTACCTGAACAGGCACCGGAATGTGGCGACTAGGGGTTTTTCACAGTAACTTCATTGCAGTGTTAATGTAAGCCTACTTGTGACAATAAAGATTATTGTATTATATCGTATCATCCATGTTTCTACTCAAATTACTGCACTAAATGACACCGATGCCACCGAGAGAATGAGGTCAATGATGTTTGAACTAGGTGGTGGGGAGGATGAGAACACGACTGAGTACCTGGAGAGTTGAAGAAAGTGTTGGAAGACAAGGGTATGAAGATCAGTAGACCAAACACCCAATTTATGGGCTGTCACTTTGAGCCTAGGGAAGAGGTTCAGAGTGAATGTATAACTATTATGAGTGAAGACTTGGAGAAAATGTGTAGTTTCAAGAACCTGGAGTCAATGTTGGCAGAAGGTAAAAGTATAGAAATTAAGTAATGGATTAGCCCTGGTTGGCGTACTTAGAAGTGCAGTGGACTGTTATGTGATAGAAAAGTATCACTGAAACTGAAAGGAAGAATCTACAGGACCATGTGAGAAGGGCCTTGTTAAATAGTGTAGACACTTGGGCAATTTAAGAAGACAGGACTAATAACAGGAATAAATACTAATGAGATGTGGATGTGTGGAGGACTGAGAAAGGACAAACTCAGGAGCTAGCATAACTAGTCAGTGAAGATTGTGAGGGGTTGAAGAAAATAACTAAGAGATTGAATTAATGTGGTCATCTCTAGTGGAGAGAGAGAAAAAAGATATGGAGATGGGACAATATATAGTCTTTATTGTTGTCACAAGTAGGCTTATATTAACACTGCAATAAAATTACTTAACAAAATCCCCTTGTCGCCACTTCCAGCGCCTGTTCGGGTACACTGAGGGAGAATTCAGAATGCCCAATTCACCTAACAAACACGTCTTTCGGGACTTGTGGGAGGAAACCCACAGATACGGGGAGAACGCGCAAACTCGCACAGACAGTGACCCAAGCGGGAATCGAACCTGGGACCCTGGCACGATAAAGAAGCAGAGTTAACCACTGTGCTACCCTGCCACCTAGGAAGAGGAGGAAAGCCTCACATCAGATGGAAAAATGTAGTGGTAAAAGACTTAAAAAGTGTAATTGGAAGAGGAATGGATGACTGACGGGCAGAGATGGCGAAGGGAGATCAACTATCAGTGTGGAGGGCAGCACGGTGGTGCAATGACTAGCACTGCTGCCTCAAACCATCGAGGTCCCAGGTTCGAACCCTGCCCTGGGTCACTAGTGTTCCATCTGGAGTTTGCACATTCTCCCCGTGTTTGCAAGGGTTTCACCCTACAACCCAAAGATATGCAGGGTAGGTGGATTGGCCACACTAAATTGCCCCTTGATTGGAAAAATTAATTGGGTACTCACAACTATCCTTGGTGACCCCCCAAATAAAATGGGAGAAGCCAAATTGATGTTGAGGAAGTGCATGGGTCTGTTCAAAAATGTTCCTGAAAGCTGGTGTTTCCAAACAATAGACTTCCAGAATGGAGATGTTAGTGTATTAAACCTTGTATTAAAGAAATAAAAGACTTGCATTTATGTAGTGATTTCACAACCTCCGGACATCCCAAAGAACTTAACAGCCAATGAAGTACTTTTAGTTTGGTAATGTAGAGGAGTTCTAAGAGTTTAGAGGTCAATACTTGTCAAATTTTGAGCCATTTTGGGAAGAGTTAAAGGAAAGTCTGAGCTCTTAAGTTTGAGCATTGCAACGGGTTTTCTTTTCACACAGACCGCAAATGAGGCTAATTTTGTTTGGAACGACATCAGTAGAATATTGTTTCTCTGGCCTATGAGGAAATACCAGATATTTTCAACATAATATATCTCATTGTCACTGTATAGCTCCTTAAATTTCCCACTATATTCATTTTGTACATCCTGGGCGGGATTCTGTCAGCCCGGGCCGGGTCGGAGAATCCCCGCAACCGGCGTGAATCGTGCCACGTCGCCCTGATGCCGGCACGCGATTCCCCACAGAGCGGAGAATTGGTGTTGGCGCGGCACCGGTCGGGGGCCACTCTATGCGACTGGCCCGCCGATTCTCAGCCTGGATGGACCGAGCAACCGTCGTAAAAACGCCGAGTCCCGCCGGCGCTGTCCACACCTGTTCTCAGCTAGCGGGACCACGCCGTTGAAGGGTCCGGGGGCGGCCTGTCGGGGGTGGGGGGGAACGGGGGAGCCCGACCCCGGGGGTGGAGCCTCCGATGTGGCCTGGCCCACCCATCGGCGGGCTGGCCTCTGGCTGGGGGCCTCTTTTCCTCCGCGCTGGCCCCTGTAGTCCTGTGCCATGTTGCGTCGGGGCCGGCGCGTTCAAGGAAGCCACTGTGCATGCACGCGTTGGTGCCACTGCACATGTGAAGATCTCGCGGCGTCCAGCTGACGCCAGGATCAGCAGCTGGAGCGGCATGAACCGCTCCAGTGCCGTGCTGGCCCCTTGTAGGGGCCAGAATTACTGATCCTGAGGCTGTTTGACGCCGTCAAGAAACGTGACAGCGTTTCCGACAGCGTCAACATTTAGCCTCAGGATCACAGAATCCTGCCCCCTGTGCCTGCATGTGCTGTGTATGTGGTGCCACTAACCAACTGGTCATGCAAATGCAGCAATTTTAACAATGGTATCAACATTCTCAGTCAATTGTTTTGTGCCAGCTATCTGGCTATTTTGAGAGGGGTAGTAGAATTTAACCCAAAGTACAAAAGGTTAGCGTGAACCATCTTTCAAGATGGTCGCAGAATAACTTGGATTCGGATTTTGACTTTCCCTGTTCATTAGGCAGTTTGTGGATGGAGGGGCACACCTCTTAACAAGATGGAGGCCCAACCATCATTCTCGTATACAGGCATGATTAGAATGGATTCAATGCGCTGTCAGTAATAAGTGAACATTGATTGTGTGCTGGCTGATTAGAAGAGGGATAGTTAATCCAACGGCCCAGCTATGGAGCTGAGCTGGCAACAGATGCGTAAAGGGAAGCCGAGGGCACTGGGATCTGCTCGGCACAAGGTAAAGTGGGTGAGAGGATTTCAGTGAAGGCAGGAAGAAATTCCTGCTCCTCCCCCGAAACCATGTTGTTGTGCTAGTAGCACCTTTAAGAGTTTGGCTGCTTTGCACAGTGTGAGAGTGAGGATTGTGTAGCATAGGCACCACACATATTCAAATATGTACATAATGGAACCCTAACTTGAAAACTAATGATGCCGTTGCCTGTTTATGATGACAGTCTTGGACACCTATTTCCCAGCTCACTCCGTAGTGGGAACAGAGCATCAAGTCCTTCACTTTGAATTTCATCCGGGCTCTGTCGCATTCCCACAGAAAAACTGGGCAATGAGATCAAAACTGGCTCCTTATGGAAAAAATATTTGCTGCCTAGTTTTGTTACACAATCCTAAGAGTCAAATGCACTGAGATGATGAGGTTATTAGCAGTGAATTGCACATTGGGAACTGCACATTTGGGGACTGGCTATTCTGGTTGCATCCTTGGCTTCAGTCGAGTTAGGGTCCTGGTTCTGTAGTTGGGTCTTAACAAGATGGAGTTCTTGGTTTTTGGGGCCTTGAAACTAAAGAGAATCCTTGATGACTTGTGATTAATTAGGTTTCTCGGAAACAGCTTGAGAATACCTGCTGCTTCCAGACCTTTACATTGCCAATTCCACCTGACATATATCTCACAAGGGTTTCACCTAAATGTTTGTTGAGGGGAGGGTTGTCTTTTTCCTTTTGGGGATACATTTTGTAATTAACAGTGGAAACTGAATAAAATTACATATTGCTAGGAAATTGCATTCTTTCGTATAAACCCAGAGGGCGTAAACCTGTTGCAGCAGGAATTGAGAATTCTCTATACTCAAACTGCTGTTGGAGAATTTGAGTGTTTGGTCAAGAGAAGAATGTAGTATTATATCTTTCTGACAGTGCGTGACTATTATGGCTCATGGACTCAGTTTTGCAGCATTTCCAGGCCCTAGAGAAAATCTTTATTTTGAAGTTTACAATTCTGTTCATTTATGGCAAGGTGGGGTCCATTGGCCCAGGGAGGAGGCTGTTGAGGGTCCTGGTAATTATCTTCCCTGTGACGGTCAGCAGCGAGACTCCTCTGTACTTACTGCAGTCGGACTTTCTTCCCTTCTTGAATACAGCCACTATCACAGCATCCTTGAGGTGTACCAGCATGCGCTGCTTTCCCCGGATGAGGGACATGAGGTTGTGCAGCCATGCAAGGAATGTGTTTCCACATGAGAATTGAGATGGCACTGTTACTGATCCAGGTGGGACATTGAAGAATGGAGTTGAGGGTGTTCAAGTCAAAGACAGAATGTTGTTGAGGGGTTCTTGACTTCTGCCCTGTTTTGATGAGATCCACTCTGAACTGGCTGGGTAGGCCCTTGAGTGCTTGGGGCATAGATTATCTTGACAACACTGAAGAAACCATGCGTGTTGTTGCTGTCCATTAATTGTTGGATCTCTTGCACTCTCCTCCCCACTGTTTTGTTCTTTAAAAAGCGGGTTTTGGTCTGCACTTTTGACACTTTAGGACTGCTGGTTTTCTCCTGAATTGTTACATTTTCAGTCTGCCAAAGCTTTACGAAAGTCATCACTACCTCCATTGCGCCAGTTCGGTGTTTGACTGACTGAGGAATTGGGTATTTAAGTGCCAGGGTTTTGAACCCAAAACTAAGGTCACGGTTTACCAGGTAGCAGTGATCCTTGCAATCCTATATGCTTCGGTGACTTGAACATCATCTACAGGGTGACTTTGTCGGCAGTGTGCAGAGAAAGCTGAGGGGCCTGAGAGAGTGCACAAACCTCCCAACAACTCATCTACCTGGCCCTTCAAGCACCACCTGCCCTGTATGTGGCAGTCTGCAGATTGCGTATTGGACTTAGCATGCATCTCAGAACCCATCGAACCGGAGTGGAAGCAAGTCATTCTCAATCCCTAGGAGCTGCTTATGAAGGAGGAATGAGGTGAAATTTAGCTGCTCGTTGTTGGAAGGAAATAATCCAGCTCATGTCAATGGTGGAGGAGTAAAGGAGATTCTACTTAATCTCCTATAAAGATCAGACATTTTGGTGGGGGTTAGCGGAGTGTCAGAATTTGCAAAATCTCTAATACTAAGAAAACCAGAAAGGTAGAGATTGTTTGCCTGTTTATGGAGTACACATTCTCTTCCATATGGAGGTTGAGGTTCAGAGAAGACGGACACGGGCCGAGAAGAACCCAGGTTAAAAGATACACAATCGTTGCTTCTACAAACATGCCAACACTATATTTATGCATTACAAATGCTAGCTTAAGGTGAAGTTAAACCAACTTTTTTTGCCATTTTACTCCCGTTCTGATATTCACTATTTGGTTTCATGGGTGCCAACAGACATCTGATGCCTCATTTAACTGGACCATCCTTCATCTATAGTTTAGTTATGAAAGCCTCGAGGTGAAGGCTGATTGTGTTTTCACCAGACAGATACACAGTGACGCGCAAACCTTTGAAGCAAAATTAGAGAATAGCAATTTGGAACTGACACTTTTTACCTCCCAAATGTAGCTGCCTCAGTTCTGAGAATCCAGTCTTGGATTTTCTAGTGTCATGAGAGAGTACCTTTAAGAAATGGGTGTTTATAAATGGGTGTGTATATATATCTGTAGTGAGAGTACCAGAGGAAATGGGTGTTTAATTACTGCAGTGATGTCAGAGTGGGTGGAGCTGGGCTGTCTGTCAGCTTTTTACTTTTGTTTTAGGCTGTTTGCTGCAGGGTGTGTTTTAGTTTCGTTTTCCAAACTGGCCAGCTTTATTTATACAGGGAGTCTGCTAATGATTTCTCCGCCACCCCTCATTGGATAACTCATACTTCCACAGGATTGTGGGATTGTCATTAGTCCCCAATCAATGGTAAGCAGGCAGGTTTTCACATCCCCCCCCCCCTCTCTTCTCCCCCCCCTCCCCTCTCTTCCCCCCCCTCTCTTCTCCTCCCCCCCCCCCCCCCCCAAAAAAAAGTCCAAGGAATCCACCGAAGACCCTGGCGAAGGAGGACGTCGGACTCGTTTTGCCGCAGGCCGGACACCATTTGCAAGAGGTGCTGGATCGGGCGGCGTGTAACGAGACGGAGACCGGCGCTTCCGTGATGAACGGCGTAACGGTTGTACATCCACTGCCCGTGGGCCCGAGCATTCCCCCTCTGATGCGCCCTGTGTCTCCATCTCTGAGTCAGAGTCTGCTGCCTCTGTCATCTCGGCATCTCTATCTCCACGCGGTTCTGTAACGACCTGCGCAGGCTTTGAGTGAGGCGTAGCCTTGATAGAAAGTCGGCAGGGGATTCTCCTGGGGTCCTCTCAGTGGTATTAAACCGGTAACGTTGGACTATCGTGGACGGGGTTGGGTTAAAATGCTGCCCCACTAAATTCACAAGTTCAACAAACGTTTTTGTGTCCGGCGCAGTTGGATACGTAAGGCTCCTAATCACCCCAAACGTATGCGGGCCGCAGGCGGTGAGCAATATGACCACCTGGCGCTCGTTTTCGGTGATATTGTTTGCCCGGAAATAGTAACGCATCCGTTGTGCGTACTGGTTCCAGCTTTCCAGCGCAGCATCAAAAACATCCAAATGTCCGTACAGAGGCATGGTAAATAGAAAACAACTTCCAACCTGTATCCAACAAAAATCCAGATGGTGGGTTCAGCAGTGTGGACAGCTATTCACTTTAACCCTCGTCAACAGGCCAGCTTTATTTATACAGGGAGTCTGCTAATGATTTCTCCGCCCCCTCATTGGGGACGCCCGTACTCCCACAGGATTGTGGGATTGTCATTAGTCCCCAGCCAATGGTAAGCAGGCAGGTTATAACAGTTTTAAAAAGATTAACTTGAGTTCATAGAATAAACATTGTTTTGCTTTCAGAAATACTTTTCCATTTCTGCTGTACCACACCTGTAGAGTGGGGCGTGTGCTCCCCATACCACAATCTATTAAAAGTTGTGGGTCAGGTGAACTCCATGATACACTTTGGGGTTCTCTAACCCTGGCCCATAAATTGGGGGCTCGAGGGGGATAAAAGTCTATTTATTGGATTGGCTTAGTGAACTTAAAGACAGTGAGGGGTGAGCATATTGTGGTTGCTTTTCAGGTATGGTATTTTAGTGTAAGTAGGGAGCGTGTTGTGGATAATGGCTCTTTCAGAGGCTCTGAAGTTTTTGGGGGTGGAGACGGTCACACATACTACCTTACGGACAGAGACTAAAAGCAGACTATTAGATTTGGCAAAAACATTGCAGTTAACATTGCCTGACAAAATGCAAAAAGATGAGGTCATTATGGCGGTGGCTAAGCATTTAAAGTTGCCTGAGACACAGTTTGACTAATTGGAAATGGCAAAGATTCAGTTACAAATTAAACAAATGGAACATGAGAGAGAATTAAAGCAGCATGAATACGAAAGAGAGAGAGAGGAAATAGAAAGAGAGAGAGAGGAAAAAGAGGCCGAAGAAAGGAAAACCGAAAGAATAGCCCTAGCAGAACAAAAAGAAACAGAAAGGGAGATACAGATCAGGGAAAAAGATAGAGAGAGAGTTTGAACTTGAGAAATTCGCCATGAAACATGACAGTCAGTTAAAATTTGCAGACGTAAAGGGAAACGTACAGTTGGATGATAGTGATGAGGATAGTGAGAAAGAGCGTCGAAGGCTTGGTGGGAATCTATTTAAAAATGTTAAAGCATTGCCAAGGTTTGACGAGAAGGTTCAGTTCATTTGAGAAGGTGGCTAAATAAATGAAATGGCCACAGGACATGTGGGTATTACTGATTGAAACAAAGCTGATAGGTAGGGCTAGTGAAGTGTTTGCATCACTACCGGAGGAGCTATCTGAGACGTATGAGGTGGTGAAAAAATCCATCTTCAGTGCATATGAGCTAGTGCCTGAAGCTTACAGACAAACGTTTAGAAATTGAAGGAAAGAATTTGGGCACACATACATGGAGTTTGAAAGGCTCAGAGTAATTTTGATCGGTGGATAAGGGCTTTGAAAATAGACGAAACGTATGAAGCTCTCAGAGAAATTATGCTTTTTGGAGGAGTTTAAAAGTTCAATTCCTGATGTAGTGAGAACTCTTGTGGAAGAGCAAAGGGTTAAAACTGTGAGATTAGCAGCAGAAATGGCAGATGATTATGAATTAGTTCATAAATCAAAGCTTGGTTTCCGACATCAGTTTCGGACTGTGAGGGAGAGAAACTGGAGACATGAGAAATACTCAAGTGGTAAAGGTGATCTGATAGGAGATAATAAGGAGAGTGTACCTCAGATTATTCAAAGAAGTTATGGATAGCTTAGGAATAAAACAATTTAAATCAACTGCATACCATCCAGAATCGCAGGGAGCGTTCCAAAGGTGGCATCAGACATTAAAGACATGTTGAGGGGGAATTCCGGTTGTGGCAGGGATGAGCTAGCCGCACGTTTCGGCGGCTCCAGCTCCGACGGAACTTCGGGCTCTTTTAAGAGCCCCAACGGGGACTTGGACGGCCGTAAAACCCGGCGCGAGGGAAGGGAGTCCCCCCGAACGACGGAGGGAAAACCGGCGGCGGCGGCTGCAGCCCGAAGGATCTGCAGCCAGAAGGTCAGAGGGAGTGGAGCAAAATGGCGGCGGAGAAACCACAGGTGACATGGGGGCCTGAGCAGGACGAGGTGGTGAGACGGTGCGTGGACCTGCTGAAGAAGGAGGTAATGACCCCGTTGTTACAGGCAATTGAGGGGCTTAAGGAGACTTTAAAGACCCAGGAGACTGAACTTCGCGTGGTGGAGCAGAAGGTGTCAGGTATTGAGGACGAGGTCCTGGGCCTGGCGGTCAAGACTCAGACGCACGAGGCACTTCATAAAAAGTGTGCTGATAGGATTGAGGCCCTTGAAAATGGAGCGCGAAGGAAGAACCTCAGGATAATAGGTCTCCCGGAGGGTGTGGAAGGAGTGGACTGTGGAGCGTACGCAAGTAAGATGCTGAGCTCACTGATGGGTGCTGAGGCCCCTGCGGGCCCCATGGAGGTGGAGTGGGCAAATCGGATCCCGGCGAGAAGACCAAAAGCGGGAGAACCACAGAGGGCGATAATCGTGCGATTCTACCGCCTTAAGGACAGAGAAGACGTCCTGAGATGGGCTAAAAAGGTGCGGAGTAGCAGATGGGAGAATGCGGTGGTAAGGATCTACCAGGATTGGAGTGCGGAGGTGGCGAGAAGGAGGGCGAGCTTCAACCGAGCCAAAGAGGTTTTGCACAAAAGGAAGGTGAAGTTTGGGATGCTGCAGCTGGCAAGACTATGGGTCACGCATCAGGAGAGACACTATTATTTCGAGACGGCGGAGGAAGCATGGTCCTTCATCAATGAAGAGAAACTGGACCGGAACTGAGGGACTGATGCTGCAGGGAACTGTTATTATTGTTATTATTGTTTTTGTTAATGGGATGATGAAAGTTAATCGAGAAGTAAACAGGGAAGGGGGGGGACACTGGGGAAATGTGGGCGCCGGTGAGGGGGGAGAGGCGAGACATAGTCAGAGAATGGGGAAGGAGAGGGGGAGGGGAAAGGGAGCTGCGCCATAAGAGGCGGATCAGGTAAAGGGATGTTCCCGCGCCAGAAAGAATAAGGCGGGAAAACAGGCGCAAGGCGGATGGGAGTTCCCTCACACCGGGGTGGCCGAGGAGTGAGCAGGAGTAGCCGGGGTCAGTTGAAGTCAGCTGACTTACGGAAGTGATATGGGGGGAGCAATCAAGCTAGATAGGGATGTGGGGGGGGGGGGGGGTAGCACCCCAGTGAGGCTGATCACGTGAGAGGCCTGAATGGACCAATAAAAAGGGCCCGAGCGCTCGCGCATTTGAAAGGACTAAGGGCAGGCGTGGTTATGCTCCAAGAGACGCACCTAAAGGTGGCGGACCAAGTTAGGCTAAGGAAAGGATGGGTGGGACAGGTGTTCCACTCGGGACTGGACGCAAAGAACAGAGGGGTGGCCATTTTGGTGGGGAAACGGGTAGCATTTGAAGCAAAGAACATCGTAGCAGATAGTGGAGGTAGATATGTAATGGTGAGTGGTAGGCTGGAAGGAATGGAGATCGTGTTGGTTAATGTGTATACCCCAAACGGGGTTCATGAGACGGATGCTGGGGCGTATTCCGGACCTGGAGGCAAGAAATTTGATTTTAGGAGGGGACTTCAATACGGTGCTGGACCCGGGGCTAGATAGATCCAGCTCGAGGACTGGAAGAAGGCCGGCAGCGGCCAAGGTACTTAAGGGGTTTATGGACCAAATGGGGGGAGTGGATCCATGGCGATTTCTTAGACCCAGGGCTAGTGAGTATTCCTTCTTCTCCCACGTCCATAAAGTGTACTCCCGGATAGATTTTTTTGTTTTAGGAAGGTCGTTGATCTCTAGGGTGGAAGAAGCTGAATACTCAGCCATAGCGGTTTCGGATCATGCCCCACATTGGGTGGACCTGGAAGTAGGAGAGGACAGGGTTAGATGTGGGACTGATGGCGGATGAGGGAGTGTGTGCAAGAGTAAGGGGGTGTATCAAGAGATACCTGGAGGTCAATGACGACGGCGAGGTCCCTGTGGGAGTGGTCTGGGAAGCACTAAAAGCGGTGGTCAGAGGAGAGCTGATTTCTATTGGGGCCCACAAAAGGAAAACAGAGGCCAAGGAAAGGGATAGATTACTGGGGGAGATTTTAAGGGTGGACAGGGAATTTGCAGAGACCCCGGAGGAGGAGCTGTACAGGGAGAGGAGATGACTCCAGACCGAGTTTGACCTTCTGACCACCAGAAAGGCGGAGGTACTGTGGAGGAAGGCACAGGGGAGGAGGTATGAATATGGGGAAAAGGCTAGTCGCCTGTTGGCGCACCAACTGCGAAAGAGGGCAGCAGCGAGGGAGATAGGAGGAATTAGGGATGAAAGGGGAGACACTGTGCGAAGGGCAGGAAAGATAAATGAGGTGTTTAAGACCTTTTATAAAGAACTGTATAGGTTTCAACCCCCAGAGGGAGAGGAGGGGATGCGGCAGTTCCTGGACCAGTTGAGGTTCCCGAAAGTGGAGGAGCAGGCGGTGGCAGGCCTGGGGGTGCCGATTGAGGTGGACGAGGTTATTAAGGGACTGGGAAGCATGCAAGCAGGGAAGGCCCCGGGGCCGGACGGGTTCCCGGTGGAATTGTACAGAAAATATGTGGACCTGTTGGCCCCGTTGTTGGTGAGGACGTTCAATGAGGCCAGGGAAGGGGGGACACTACCCCCGACAATGTCGGAGGCGACGATATCGCTAATTTTGAAGAGGGACAAAGATCCGATGCAGTGTGGGTCCTATAGACCTATTTCACTATTGAACGTGGACGCCAAACTGCTAGCAAAGGTGCTGGCATCGAGGATAGAGGACTGTGTCCCAGGGGTGGTGCACGAAGACCAGACAGGGTTCGTAAAAGGGAGACAATTGAATGTTAACGTGCGACGGCTATTAGGGGTGATAATGATGCCCCCAGTGGAGGGGGAGGCAGAGATAGTGGCGGCAGTGGACGCAGAGAAGGCATTTGATAGGGTGGAGTGGGAATATTTATGGGAAGTGTTAAGGAGGTTTGGGAACGGATTTATTCGCTGGGTTAGACTACTTTATGGGGCACCGGCGGCAAGCGTAGTTACAGGTCGACATAGATCCGAGTATTTCCGATTATATAGGGGAACAAGACAGGGATGCCCGCTGTCTCCATTGTTGTTTGCGCTGGCAATTGAACCTCTGGCCATGGCGCTGAGAGACTCCAGGAAATGGAGAGGGGTGACTAGAGGGGGAGAAGAACACCGAGTCTCGTTATACGCGGATGACCTATTGCTATATGTGTCGGACCCAGCGGGGGGGATGACAGAGGTTATGCGAATCTTGAGGAGGTTCGGGGAATTTTCGGGGTATAGATTAAACATGGGGAAGAGTGAATTATATGTGATACATCCAGGGGACCAGAGTAGAGAGATAGAAGGCTTACCGCTAAAGAAAGTGGAAAGAAACTTCCGATACTTGGGGATTCAGATCGCTAGGAGCTGGGGAACCTTGCACAGACTTAATCTGACACGGCTGGTAGAACAAATGGAGGAGGATTTTAAGAGGTGGGACATGCAGCCTTTATCGCTGGTGGGCAGGGTGCAAGCAGTTAAGATGATGGTCCTCCCGAGGTTCTTATTTGTATTTCAATGTCTCCCTATTTTAATCACCAGGACCTTTTTTAATAAAATAGATAGGAGCATTACGAGCTTTGTGTGGGCAGGGAAAGTTCCGAGAGTAAGGAGGGGGTTCCTTCAGCGCAGTAGGGAATGATACGTAGACGGATGATGGAGGGTGAGGGAGCGGCGTGGAAAAGACTGGAGAGAAGGTCCTGTAAAGGGACGAGTCTAGAGTACACCACGAACCCGGTGGTGGCGCAACACTGAACATATGGGGACAGTGGAGGCGACAGAGAGGGGTGCGGGGAGCCCTGGTGGGGTCCCCTATCAGGAACAACCATAGGTTCGCCCCAGGAAGAATGGATGGAGCATTTCAAAGCTGGTACCAGTTGGGAATTAGGAAGGTGGGAGATTTATTCATAGGTGGGACTTTTTCCGAGCTTGGGAGCACTGGAGGAAAAGTATAAGTTACCCCGGGGGAATTTCTTGAGATATATGCAGGTGAGGGCGTTTACTAGACAACAGGTGAGGGAATTTCCGCGGCTCCCGACACAGGGGATACAGGACAGGGTGCTTTCAGGGGTGTGGGTCGGAGAGGGCAAGGTGTCAGAGATTTATAGTGAGATGAGGGAAGAGGGGGAGGAGTCGGTGGGCGAACTAAAAAGAAAGTGGGAAGAAGAATTAGGGGAGGAGATAGAGGAGGGTATGTGAGCTGATGCCCTAAGCAGGGTAAATTCCTCTTCCTCATGCGCCAGGCTTAGCCTGATTCAATTTAAGGTGCTACATAGAGCACACATAACGGGGGCAATTTTGAGCAGGTTCTTTGGAGTGGAGGACAAATGTAGGAGGTGTGGCGGGAGCCCGGCAAACCACGCACATATGTTTTGGGCGTGCCCGGCACTGGAAGGGTATTGGAAGGGAGTGACGGGAGTGATTTTGCAGGTGGTGAAGGCCCGGGTCAAACCAGGCTGGGGGTTAGCTCTATTTGGAGTTGCGGAAGAGCCGGGAGCGCAGGAGGCGAAAGAGGCCGACGTTGTGGCCTTTGCGTCCCTAGTAGCCCGGCGCAGGATCCTACTTATGTGGAAGGAGGCGAAACCCCCCGGACTGGAGGCCTGGGTAAATGATATGGCGGGGTTTATTAAACTGGAGCAGATAAAGTTTGCCCTGAGAGGATCGGCTCAAGGGTTCACCAGGCGGTGGCAGCCATTTCTCGACTACCTAGGGGAACGTTAGAGGGAAGACGGATGACCAGCAGCAGCAACCCGGGGGGGGGGGGGGGGGGGGGGGGGGGGGAGGAGGCTCAGCTGAGTGTAGGTCAATAGAGTACGAGGTTTTGTTACTTGTATATTATTATTATTATTGTTAAAAAGTTTAAAAATTTCTGTTTTGTTACTGTTATCGTTTTGCTTGTTTTGTAAGCGGGAAAAACGTTGCTCAGGAAAAAAAATTTCAATAAAATATATTTTTTTAAAAAAAGACATGTTGAGAACTTATTGTCAAGATTATCCAGAGGATTGGGATAAAGAAATTCCATTCTTACTGTTTGCAATTAGGGATGCACCTAATGAGTCAACCAAATTTAGTCCTTTTGAACTAATTTTTGGTCATGAGGTAAAAGGACCACTTAAATTGATGAAGGACAAATTGGTGAGTGAGAAATCGGAAATTACATTATTGGATTACGTGTCAAATTTTAGGGAACGATTAAATAGAGCAGGTGAATTGGCCAGACAACATTTAAAAGTTGCACAAAATGTGATGAAACGTGTAGCGGACAAGAAATCCATTCGTTGTTCGTTGTTTTGCCAGTGGAGATAAAGTTTTAGTGTTGTTACCAGTGGTAGGTGAACCTTTAAAAGCAAGGTTTTGTGGACCTTATCAGATTGAAAGGAAATTAAGTGAGGTGAACTATGAGGTTAAAAACGCTGGTTAGAAGGAAAACTCACCGAGTGTGTCATGAGAATATGCTTAAAAGGTACTTTGAAAGGGAAGGAGAGAAAAAGGAGGAGGTTTTAATGATTCGAACTCAAAGTGACGAACCAAATCCAGATGACTGTGAATTTGACATACCTCAAATTAAATTGGAAAACGAGGATGTTTTTAACAATTGGGATAAATTGTTGAGTTACCTTCCAGAGGAAAAATGGACTGACCTGAAAGAGTTATTGATATCATGTGGGCAAGTTTGTAGAGATAAATTGTGAAGTACTAAAATGGCTATACATAATGTAGATGTGGGAAATGCTGTTCCAATCAAACAACATTCATATAGACTTAACCCTTTAAATTGGCACAGGTTAACAAAGAGATTGAGAGTATGCTTAAAAATGCCATAATTGAAGTGGGTTGCAGCCAATGGAGCTCACCCATAGTGATGGTATGTAAACCAGACGGTACCCAACGGTTGTGTGTGGACTATAGAAAGGTTAATGCAGTTACAAGAATGGACTCTTATCCTATCCTACGTTTGCAGGATTGCATTGAGAAAGTGGGACAATCAGCTTTTATTTCCAAACTAGATTTACTTAAAGCTTACTGGCAGGTACCTTTAACCGAACGGGCATAGGAGATTTCAGCTTCTGTGACTCCAGATAGTATATACCAATTCAAAGTTATGCCATTTGGCATGATAAATGCCCCAGCCATATTTCAACGGTTAACTAACAAAATTGTTTCATGATTACCTAATTGTGCGGTATACATCGAAGATCTGGTAATTTTCAGCCAGACAGAAGGAACATTTAAAAGATCTGATGGAGTTATTCGATCGATTTCAGGAGACTGATTGGGTGATAAACCTAGCCAAAAGTGAATTTGGAAAAGCCTAAGTCACTTACCTTGGCCATACAATTGGACAGGGTCGAATGGTCACACAGCATGTGAGACCAACAGTTATTGAAGAGTTTCCGATACCCTCGACGAAGGGAAGTAATGTGATTTCTTGGCATGAGTGGATTTGTTCAAACATCGGTGAAAAGTTTTTGTAGCGTGATTGCTCCACTGACTGACTTGCTCAAGAAGCGTAACAAATTCCAGTGGACAGCAGAATTTCAACAGGCACTTGACGTCCTGAAAGCTGTGATAACCAATGCTCATGTGTTGGAGAACTACAAGGGACTCTGTGATCAGATTGGACTAAAGTATCTGACTTTAAAGAGAAATGCCGAGGCGTAGAGAAATGGACGGATCGTGCAAGAACCACCTTGTTCAAAGAGAATGTCAATGGAGAAGGATTTCAGTTGGGGGAAGAAGAACGAAAAAAAAGGGGCTATATTATTATACCTGTTTGCGTGTGTTGTATTTTTTTTTAAACTATAAAGTATATTTACTCTGTGCATTTCTTAAAGGATGGTGAAAAGGTGAGAAATGAAACCATCTTGAAGTTGATGGTTTATTTATTTTTTTCTTGGGGGAGGTGTCATGTGAGAGTACCTAAGAAATGGGTGTTTATAAATGGGTATGTATATAAATATCTGTAGTGAGAGTACCTTTAAGAAATGGGTGTTTAATTACTGCAGTGATGTCAGAGTGGGTGGAGCTGGGCTGTCTGTCAGCTTTTTACTTTTGTTTTGGGCTATTTGCTGCAGGGTGTGTTTTAGTTTCGATTTCAGAGCTGGATAGCTGCAGTCACAACCAGAAGGTGTATTAGAGTCTCTCTCTGTAATCTAAATAATGTAAATCGATCCTTTGTGATTTAAAAGTAATAACTGCTCTCAGTAGTGACTTTAACCTGATGTGCTTCTGTTGAAATGTTTTGTTTTAAGTCTTACGGATGTTAAAAGGAAAGTAAGAATTACTTAGTGTTGTATTCTTTGGGGGTTGTATTTGAATTAATGGTTGCTAAGATGTTCACTTTTTAAAAAGGTTTCCTTGAGTTTATAGAATAAACATTGTTTTGCTTTAAAAAATACTTTCTGCTGTACCACACCTGTTACCACACCTGTAGAGTGAGTCGTGTGCTCCCCATACCACAATCTATTAAAAGTTTTTATTTAAAAATATATATTTATTAAAGTTTTTTAACACAATTTTTCTCCCTTACAGACAATAAACCCCCCCCCCCCCCCCCCCCGTAACAACAGCACAACAACAACAAAAAATCGAGAAACTGCGCCGAGCAAGATATATACATGGCAAAATTATATATTTACACAGCTTTGTACACTGGCCCTCTCCCGTACGTGCCAGTTTCCCCAACCCTTCATGTTATCTCTTGCTCATCCACCCTCCCAGGCAGTCTTCCCCCCCCCCCCCCCCCCCCAAGGTTGCTGCTGCTGCTGACCGACCTTCCTCTAACGCTCCGCGAGATAGTCTAGGAACTGTTGCCACCGCCTGTAGAACCCCTGCGCAGACCCTCTCAAGGCGAACTTAATCCTCTCCAACTTTATGAACCCAGCCATATCATCTATCCAGGCCTCCAGGCTGGGGGGCTTCGCCTCCTTCCACATTAGCAAGATCCTTCGCCGGGCTACTAGGGACGCAAAGGCCAGAATGCTGGCCTCTTTCGCCTCCTGCACTCCCGGTTCGTCCACTACTATAAATATTGCTAGCCCCCAGCTTGGCTTGACCCGGACTTTCACCACCTGAGATATTGCTCCCGCCACTCCTCTCCAGAACCCCTCCAGTGCCGGGCATGACCAAAACATATGGACATGGTTAGCCGGGCTTCCTGAGCATCTTCCACATCTGTCCTCTACCCCAAAGAACCTACTCAACCTTGCCCCCGTCAAGTGCGCTCTGTGGACCACCTTAAATTGTATCAGGCTGAGCCTGGCACACGAGGAGGAGGAATTAACCCTACCTAGGGCATCAGCCCACAGACCTTCCTCGATCTCCTCCCCCAGCTCCTCCTCCCATTTACCCTTCAACTATTCGACCAGCGCTTCCCCCTCTTCTTTCAACTCCTGGTGTATTTCCGACACCTTGCCCTCCCCGACCCATACACCCGAGATCACCCTATCTTGAACTTCTTGTGCTGGGAGCAACGGGAATTCCCTCACCTGTCGCCTCACAAAAGCCCTCACCTGCATATATCTAAAGGCATTTCCCGGGGGTAACTCGAACTTCTCCTCCAGTGCCCCTAGGCTTGCAAACGTCCCGTCGATGAACAGGTCCCCCATTCTTCCAATCCCCGCCCGATGCCAGCTCTGGAACCCCCCCGTCCATCTTCCCTGGGACAAACCAGTGGTTACCCCTGATCGGGGACCACACCAATGCTCCCATTGCACCCCGGTGCCGTCTCCACTGGCCCCAGATCCTTAGCGTTGCCGCCACCACCAGGCTCGTGGTATACTTTGTCGGCGAGAGCGGCAGCAGTGCCGTCACCAACGCCCCCAGGCTCGTTCCTTTACAGGACGCCATTTCCATCCTCTTCCATGCCGCCCCCTCTCCCTCCATAACCCACTTGCGGATCATCGCCACATTTGCTGCCCAGAGTAGCTCCCCAGGTTTGGCAGCGCCAACCCTCCTCGGTCCCTACTGCGTTCCAGGAACCCTCTCCTTACTCTCGGGGTCTTATTCGCCCACACAAACCCCATAATACTCCTGCCTACTCTCTTAAAAAAGGCCTTAGTGATCACGATGGGAAGGCACTGAAACACAAACAGAAACCTCGGAAGGACCACCATTTTGACCGACTGCACTCTACCCGCCAGCGAGAACGGTAACATGTCCCATTTTTTGAAATCCTCCTCCATTTGCTCCACCACAATCTATTAAAAGTTGTGGGTCAGGTGAACTCCATGATACACTTTGGGGTTCTCTAACCCTGGCCCATAACACTAGCGTACTGCTTATTGATCAATAACCTTATGTAATTGACCCCGGGAGAAGTTCCTTTATAAATTTAATGCAACTTTGTTGTCCCAACTACTTTATTTTCAAAAGAAATGGTTTGACAGAAAAGTTCTCTTTGAGCAGATACATGGACGTCTGTACTTAAGCCACTGAGCTAAGTTATTGATGTTAATCATGCTGCTGTGATTACATAACAAGGTAAAGAAAGCAGTTTCCTAAAGAAGAGGTATAATATCGGTAAATTATTTTGTCACCAGGCTTTCTTTGTGCTATCTAAATATTTGGCTGGATTTTGAATGCCTCAATCTCCACTCAGTTGCCATCTTTCCAGTTTGAAGATGTTAATTTCCTTGTGTTATACGAAGTATAACGTTATCAGAGCCGTTTCCTGCGCGTTTCTCAGCTCAGCTACATTCTTTCTGAAGTGAGAATTCCAAAACGACACATGCTGCTTTAGGTCAGAGGTGTCCAAGGAGTGGTCTATGGGCCTGGCTTGAAACTTCCTTTTGGTCTGGACCTCAGTTCTGGGCAGTTCCTGCCTTTTGCACTTGTGTTCAAATCTGACTTTGGTGCTGGACACCTAATTGAGACATTGGTCAAAATTTGCAAACTTACTACTTTAACTAGCTTGTTAGCTACCAGAAGTAAACCAGTGAACAGACCAAAGGAAACAGGCGCAGGAGTAGGCCATTCGGTCGATTGAACCTACTCCATCATTTAAAAATACTCAGCCTGAAGAGTTGCAAAACAGGGCTCCAACTTTTGGGAATCTCCCATTTATATGCAATTCTATGTAGCCCATTCATTTTGCACATACCCAGCTTCAAACCTTTGGACACCTCTACTCGAGATAACTGTGTGAGGGCAAGTGTGTGTTTGTTTTCTTGGATTTTTCGAATAATATATGTCATGTGAGTGTCGCTTTAAGAAAGGTTTTGTTTGACCACATAGCTTGTAGCACGGCTTCAATGATGCCATTTGTGGGTGGAGCTGGGCTGTGGCTGTCAGGTGAGAGAGGTTTTAGTGTTTTGGGTTTCAGTTTTGGTTTGTTGCTTTGGACGGCAAAAGAAAAAAGCAGTGTTTTCCTGTTTTCTCTGTTTTTATTTTAAAGCTGTTCTAGTGAACTGAAAGCACATCGGGTGTGACAAACTGCCGTGATAACTTTAAAGATAGTTGCTATCCGGAAGGAGTTTTGAATCTGCTGGTTGGAGGCTGGATCTTGGGGAAAGGGCCAGTCCCATTCAAGTGGGATTAGTGTGCTGGGCCACGCCCTTGAAAGGGATTTTGGTTTATTGGGTGTTGTATTGAATTGGAACAGCTACTAAGGGGGTTTCATTAAGAGTTATATACATAGATTACTGCAGCTGTTGTGTATTTTTTCATGTTTGTAATTGATCTCAGATTCTTGATAAGCGTTTGATATGTTAACTATATTCTTATAATAGACTTTGTTTTGACAAAAGTGCTTAGGGAGTCTGATGAATCACACCTGAAGTGAAGGCTCTTGTGCTCATCTTAGCCAAATTCAACATAAAGGTTATAGGCCAGGTGAGCTTCATAATACACTTTGGAGTTTCTAAACCCTGGCCCATAGCAGATAACTTTCATATAAAGAAGGCAGGTAAACAGAATAAGCTGACAATGGGGGTGGAGTTGGTGTGGTTTCTTCCACTCACTCATCAAAAGCTGGGAAAGCCACAAAACCCTGGAAAAATTACAGGAGGACCATTTGAACCATGTTTCTTCAGATTTCTATGGTACTTCTGCCAGAGTTGAGGCAGGGCGAGTGGAAAAACGAGTGATCTCTGCCCCCCCCCCCCCCCCCCCCCCCCCCCGCCATGGTATTGGTAGCGTGAACAAAGATTGAATGTTTTTCTCATGTCAGGACACAGTGGGCCTGTGTGAATATTCCTCGGAGTCTGCATATATATTCATTACACATACATAGAAAGGACAAGGCAATAAGAGAGATAATGGCACCAAACACCGGATTGCAGGATTAGCATTCAGTGGCGTTGAGGGCTATAGATCATCATAATATTCAAAGTACCTTGCATAAGAATGTCTTTGTGAAGGTGTGGTCCTAAAAGAATTAGTTATTTTGAGCAGTTCCCCTCTGTCTTGTGGATTGCGTTGACACTAATTATTTTATTATCAAGACTAAAATAGTGGTTTTTACTTTCGCTCTGACAACACATCCTTTCCTGTTTGATGAGCACAGTGGCAGAAGCAGCAGTGCGAACAATATGTTGAAATCAAAAAGTGGTGATCGTAGGATAGCAGTGTAGTTTCGTAATATGTGGGAAATATTTTGGTCACAGGAAATTTTCATAACTTCAAAAGGAGCACTTTTATTATTCCATCATTTTTCTGAATCAAGCAATTAGAAACATTTTAAATGATTTTTCTCAAATATCTGAAAGATATATCCTTCAGCATGATCAGCCTGAATTAAAACCAAGATAGTCATTAACTTGCTGTATATACTACATCTTGCAACGTTTTTCTTTCCCTTCCCATATATATACTGTTACACTGTTCCTATTCATCATTATTCTCCGGTACATCAGTTTCTTTTGAACATATATTTTGTAATGTCCAGTTTATTTATTTTTTGCTATAGCTAATCTTTACAAGGTGTTTGTGCTTAATATTTGGAAAGCTTCAGAGTAAAATTCCAGCTTCTTTCCTGATCCTCAATTAGTAATGAGTAAGTTTGGCAGTTTTTCAGCCATTTCGTAAAATAATATGCTACAAATATGAATTGTGAACCAATTTATTTATTACTAGTGAGCTGTATGTTCAAACTAAAGCAGTCCCTTAGAATTCCAGTCAATTTGGCTTCTGCAAACCAAGTTCATCAGTAATTAATAGAAACAGAAAATTGTGGAAATACTAAGTCTGTGACATTTCATCAGAATGTTATTAAAAATAACAACACATGTCAGCAAAGCCATTAAATGCGAACAGGGTACTGGGATTAATTTATAGAGGAATACAGTGAAAAGACAGAATTTTTTAAGCACACAGGTTGTTGGTTCAAACATAAAGAGGTGTATTTTGCAGTTTTTCTTGCAAAGCGAATATAGAAGCTGGAGAAGGTACAAAAAAAATTAAAAGAATGATACCAAAACACAGATGGTACAACTTTCTGGAAATTTACAGGACTATAGGGAAAGAGCTAGGAATAGAACTGGTTAACATATTCTTCAAAAGCGACAGCATAGGCATGATGGACTAAATGGTCTCCTGTGTTGCATCAATCAATAAAAACTGAATAGGGTGGGACTCTTCCATAGAAAAGTAAAGATTTGAGAAATGACCTGATGGAGGCCTTTAGAGTTATGAGGGAGTCTGATGGATTAAGATGTAGAGAAATGTTTCCACTTGTGGAGGAAGTCCAAAACTAGACCCATAAATGTAAGACAGTCAGTAATAAATCTGTAGAATCTGCACCGAGTGATCACAAGGAACACAGGGCAAAAATAAAGGTTTATTATCACATACATTAAACTGCTCCACTCCAAAGGGTTCTCCCGCCCTGACCTAGGTCGGGGTTTTTTTAAATGTAAATGTAAAGTACTACCCAATTCTCTTTTTTTCCAATTAAGTGGCAATTCAGCCTGGCCAATCCACCTACCCTGCACATCTTTGGGTTGTGGGGGTGAGACTCACACAGACATGGGGAGAATGTACAAACTCCACATGAACAGTGACCTGGGGCCGGGATGGAACCCGGGACCTTAGCACTGCTAACCACTGTGTCACTGTACCGCCCCCAGGTCAGGGTGTTTATTACCTTACAAGTTCCCCTCGTTAAAACCCTACCCCATTGCCGGGGAACTTCGTACTCAGTAGAGGTTACAGGGAACTGGATGGTCCACATCTCATGACTACTGTAGGGATTGTAACAAAATGCCCATTGTGTCTGCACCGGTCCTTACAAAGAGCACCCTACTCAAGCCCACATATCTACCCTATCCCCGTAACCCAGTAACCCCCACTTAACCTTTTTGGACACTAAGGGCAATTTAGCATACCCAATGTACCTAACCCTTTCGACTGTGTGTAATCTTTCGACTGAGAGGGGAAACCGGAGCACCCGGAGGAAACCCACACAGGCACGGGAGAACGTGCAGGCTCCGCACAGAACCTGGGACCCTGGAGCTGTGAAGCAACTGTGCTAACCACTATGCTACCATGCTGCCCTGTGCCTGCTTATCATAGATGCGTTTTAAGGGGAAGATGGATGAGGGAATGAAGATTAGGAGGACATGTTAAGAGGAGGCACATGTGGAGCATTAACACCAGCATATATAGACATGTTAGACCAAAATATTTTTCTGACTGTAATTCTATGTAACACATGAGTTTGCTTAACTTTTTCATTATGTACTAACCTGTCAGCTGTTTTAGCCATAGTCCAAAAAAATGTTGTGTTATGTCTGGCTGTGTTATCGCATCCATTATGCAGGTTTTTCTCACTTATAACTATCATTTTTCTTTCTTTTGGAAAGTCTGCTTTGCTGCGATTGATAATTCAAGTAATGCTTATATCTCGCTTGTCATGTTAATCCTCCAGTACTGCCATGGGAATTTTGTGAAATCATCTAAAAGGTCAACAAAAAGTAGCTTTTAAAATGGAATATCTCATTTCTAGCTGCTTAAGCTGTCTTTGGATGTTTTTCCTGAGCTACTAGTATGGCTGGTCACCTAATTGATGTCTGCAATCAAAATCTGCAACCAACTTCGATAACTATCTTGTAATCTTCACAGTTAAATTTGTAGTTGAGTGCCAGAAGTAAACCAATGGATAGGTCATATGATCATAAACAGGAGCAGGTGTAGACCATTCTGTCCATCCAGTCTGCTCTGCTGTTCAATAAGATCATGGCTGACCTGATTGGGGCCTTCACTCCAATTTCATGCCTGCCTCCCATAACCCTTGATTCTCTTGTAGATCAAAAATCTGTCCAACTCGGTCTCTAATATAATCAGTAGCCCAGCCTCCATTGCTCTCTGTTGAAGAGAGTTTCAAAGGCTAATACTTCTGAGAGAAGAAATTTCTCTGTCCTAAATGGCAGACCCCTTGTTTTTAAACTGTGCCCCCCAATGCTAAATTTCCTCCCCCAAATGAGGGGAAACATACTCTTGGCACCCAATCCCTATGGTAGTGACAAGTATATATTTATACAGAAACCTGAATTTTGCATTCCCTCATCAGATTTTGAGGTGGGGGAAGGGGCGTGAAATTGCATGGGCTCGATTTGCTCTGGGATCCTACCCGCCCTGCCCTAGATGTGACTTTATACTGGCACTGGCAGGGCCTCAGAGGAAAATTGCCCATGTGCTGTTGAGGCTTTTAAGTGATCACTCAATGGCCAATTAAGAGCCTTTTCCTTATTTAATATTTAATTCCTCGATCAGGCAGAGAGAGGAGGAGACTGGGAGTGCCCTTCCTTCAACGACCAGACACTGCTGGACCTCCTACCCCACCCAACCTTTCCCACAATAACCCTATCACCTCACTTACGACATCCCCACCCACCAAAGAGTTTCCTAAACTCCCCTCCCTGGAAACCCTACCCACTAACCTTCATGCTGGCTCCTGACACTTGGCTGCAGTGTCCCTTCCAACCACTGCAGCACTCTGTCTGGATGGATTGGAGAGCAATTGGCTAATTTGATTGGCCACCAGCTCTCTAAGATGGGACTTCGTTACAAGTAAAAATCAAATCAATGCTCATCAGAGCGTAAAATGGCAGCCAGCCTGTCAGTCGGTGGACGCATCCCTGTTGACTCTCCGAATGGCGGGGTTCATTTCCCCACCATCCGGAAAATTCAGGCCGTGATGTATTTTCTTCTTTGCTGCAAATTGTGTTAATATCACGCTGAAGGATTATCGCGGTTTAGTTGCATGCACTATAATATGCTGTTGTGCAAATCTGGCTAAATTATATTGTGCTTATGACATGAGTTTTCAATATGCTGAACTATTTATACTGATTCTAATTTTTCTGTATGTAACTTCAAATGAATTAAACCGTTTAGAACTTGAATAATTTGAAGCGCTAAAGAAGACTGATCTTCGGGATCCATTGGGGTACTAGACAGGAGAATTTGAAATATTAATCTTTAAAAGACAAATAGTTTTGCATCACAGCAAATTCAATAAAATTCAAATTGACTTTTGAACAGTAAGGAATGAGTGAAATACTTTTATTCTATATTTATACTGAGCACTAAATATTGACCGAGAGGCTCAATAGCTCTTGTTAAAAATGTGGTCATCTATGGGGTAGAAAGTGATGAGTGAAATTGCATACGAATAATCACTGATAACAGTGATTTACTGTTGGATTTTCTGTGTTAGTTGAACTGATCCAGGGATCCTATATATAATTAAGGTATATCTTGTCCAACACGTGGAATAGTTGAAGTTAGGTTGTGCTTGTGTCCATGTTACCATCTTAAGCAGCATTAGAATTATGCCAGGCAGAAAATCATATAAAACTTGTTCAGAATCTAGTAGGCATCAGGTACTTATAACTGAGAAAGTTGTGCTCTTTGTAAAGTGCTAATTGAAACATCTCTCTTTTTACCTCACCAGCTGCTTATATGTCCGCAAGATGAGTGGAATGGGTGAAAATTCCTCGGACCCTGCCAGATTAGACTCAAGGAAACGCAAGGAATCGCCATGTGATCATCCACGGCCGAGGTGAGATATACAGTTAATGGAATTAATTCCATATACCGAACACTAAATATTGACCAAGACGCTCAATCGCTCTGTTGAAAATTTGGTCATCAATGGGGTGAAAGTGATGAGTGAAATTGTATACGATTAATCACTGGTAACAGTGTATTTACTGTTAGGTTTTCTGTGCTAGTTGAGCTGATCCAGGGATCTTATATACAATTAAGGTATATCTTGTCCAACACTTTTAGGAGTCAGTAAGGGTGGTGAACCATTACTATGAAGTTAAAAATCCAGTTACACCTCATTTAACAAGGTGGAACCTTTTGCAGGATTTTGAGTCACAAATTACATTAAGCTGATATAGGACCTTGGTTAGACCAGACTTTGAGTGCTGTCCAAGTTCTTGTTACAAAACGAACTTCGAAACTTTGGAGAAAATGCAAACAAGAATGAACGATATCCGAATAGAGATGATGTTGGGAAAGACTGAATAGTCTCTAGAAAAGAAAAAGCGTGAGAGGTGACCTAAATAGAGGCCTTTTAAACTATGAGGAGCTTCGTAGGGGAAATGTAGAGAAAATGTTTCCACTTGTGGGAGTGGGTCCAAACCCATAAACTTTGGTTGTATGCTCGAATTTATAAGGTATTTAAAATTATTCAATAAAGTCAACCGAGAAGTTCGCTCCTTTGGTGGGGAAATTGATAACAATTGGACCCTATCTTAAAGTTAGCATTGGGCCATTCAGGAATGAAATTAAATGCTGTTTTGCACACAAAGTTATAGTCTCTTCCATGAAAGGCGGTGGATGTTGAGTCGAAATTTTCAAGACAATGATCAACAATATCTCACCAAGGAAGACCATCAAGGGCTATGTACCTCAACTCTATTTTCCCATCATTGATTTGTGCCAGGCATGATCAAATTGAATGACAGATTAGGTTTGAGAGGCTCTATGCCCACACCTTTTCCTACAATAATTTGATGACTACTGGGGCTGTTTAGCACAGGGCTAAATCGCTGGCTTTGAAAGCAGACCAGGCAGGTCAGCAGCACAGTTCTATTCCCGTACCAGCCTCTCCAAACAGGCGCCGGAATGTGGCGACTAGGGGCTTTTCACAGTAACTTCATTTGAAGCCTACTTGTGACAATAAGCGATTTTCATGACCAAAAACAGATATGGGCAGTTGACCTTGGATCGTATTATTTTTCTTGGCCATTGCTGGGTTCGCTTGTGCCACAGAACAATATCTGCTTCAGGCTGTTAGAAAACAGTTTATGTCTACTCTGCTGTTCTGAAAATAATATTATTAATCAGGGAAAACAATACATCAGTTTTATTCCGACTTGCTACTTTAAATTAAGTAAATGTTAGTCTGCTCCGAAAATGTGTTGACAAACTTTTAGGTATTTTTTGATAGCATTGCACTAAAAACACCAGCTTAACTGCCTACATGTAACAAAGCCAATTGAGCAAAATTTTCTTCTGTTATTTCTGGCACTTAGCATTAATGCTTTTGTGTTTCAACAGCCCTAAACGTAGCACTGAGAAACGTCATCGGGAGCAAGAGAATAAATATATTGAAGAACTTGCTGAGCTGATATTTGCTAATTTCAATGACATTGACAACTTCAATGTAAAACCAGACAAATGTGCAATCTTAAAAGAAACTGTGAAACGAATCCGTCATATAAAAGAGCAGGGTAAGTTGCTTAAAGCACACCATGAATCGAGTTATAAAATGGTTGATGTAAGATGCAAACTGTGTTGTGATCATCCTCCTTGATCAAATTTTTTTTAAAAAATAACATTTTTTAGGGTATCCAATTCTTTTTTTTTCCAATTAAGGGGCAATTTAGCATGGCCAATCCACCTACCCTGCACATCTTTGGGTTGTGGGAGTGAGGCTCACGCCGACACGAGGAGAATGTGCAAACTCCACACAGACAGTGACCCTGGATCAAACCCGGGTCATCGGTGCCTCGAGGCAGCAGTGCTAACCACTGCGCCACCGTGCCGCCCCTAGTCCTAATCAAATTATGATGTCCGAAAGGCTGGTTCACAATATTGGAAGCCTTGTTCATAATGAACATTCTCGCTCTCATTGGCCATGATCAACTTACTTGCATTTGTTTTCTGGGGCACATTATTATGACTTTGAAATTATTGGAGATGGATGGAATACATACAAGGATAAAACTAGGTGAAACCATCTCAGCAGTATAGATGAAATCCTTGAAGTTCACCTGTGTAAAGCTACAGTTGACTTACAGATGTAATTCATTGAGATTTCCAAAAGGCCTTTGCAAAGACAAAGGTACCCCAAAATAGACTAATGAATAAGGCCAGAGAATGTGCAATTGGGAGACAAAAGGTAGAACAGGTTGCTTAGCTGTCTTCAAGACCGAAAACAAAGAGTGTGAACAAAGGGGAATTATTCAGAGTGACAAACGTGTTGTTGCACAAAAATAGTACTGAGACCACTGCTGTTCACAATTTACATTTGGACATTGGAATCAAAACCACAATTTCTAAATCTGTGATGCTACCAAATACTGGTCAATACTGAGGAGTACAGCAACAATTTACAGGAGGACATTAATAACTTTGCAGAATGGGAAGATAATTAGTAATGAAGTTAATCACAGCTAAATGTGAAGTAGTAGGTTTTCTTAGGAAAAATAGGGTTGTCACTTATTACTTGAAGGTGCAAGTCTACTGGGGGCAGAGGAACACCAATCACTAAAAACTCCACCACAGATTACTAAGGCCATGAAAAAAGCCCAAATCAAGCACTGGGGTTAATTTCTTGGGATAGAATTGAAAAATAGGGAAGTTCTGCTAAACCTGCATAGAAACTTGGTTAGACCAAACTTCTAGAATACTGTGTGCCATTCTGGTTGCCATATTATAAAATAAATTTGGAAGCACTGGTGAGGTTGGAAAGAAGATTTGATATGAGAAATGCATTGGTAAATATATCGGAAAGTGATCAAGAGGATGGGTCCCCTTTGAAGAAAAAGAAGGCCAAGGAGTGTTGTAAGAGAACTTTTTAAATTGTGAAAGGTTTAAATAGAGTGGATATAGAGAAAATAATTCCTCTAATGGGGAAGAGCATTGATATGATCGCCCAAGAAATCTAGTTGGGAATTCAGAAAGTGGTAAGAATGTCGAACTCGACCACAGGGAGTGGTTGAAGCAGATATTATAGGTACATTTAAAGAGAAGCTAGACAAGCATTTGAGGGTGAAGAGAATAGAGGGTTAAGATGGTAGATTAAGATGAGAGGATGCTTAGAGCGCAAACACTGGCATGGACTGATTGGTGGATTGACCTGTTTCTGTGCTGTATATCCGACTTAATTCTATCTAATCTATGTCTTGGTTCATAGCAGGTCTGAAGTTCATAACATAAGTTTGTAAGATATAGGAGCAGAATTAGGCCATTTGGCCCATCGAACCTGCTCCGCCATTCGATCATGGTTGATCTCATCCTGGCTTTAACTCCACTGTCCTGCCTGTTCTCCATAACACTTCAACCCATTGCTGATTAAAAATCTGTCTAACTCTTCAAATTTACTCACTGTCCCAGCATCCACCGCACTCTGGGGTAGCGAATTCCATACATTCACAATACTTTGGGAGAAATAGTTTCTCTCGACTCTGTTTTATATTTGCTACCTCTTATCCTAAGACTATGACATCTCATTATAGAATGACCCACAAGAGGAAGCATCCCTCCACATTTATTTATCCATATTTTTTATCATCTTGTATACCTCAATTTTACTCTCAAATATGAGTACTGTAACTCACTTCACCGGGCACTCAACATCACATTCAGCAGGTTCCTTAAGAGCCATTGACTTTAATTGTGACCAAATTGAACTCTGTAACTTTTGCTGCAGTCGTGAAAGTCCTCATTTCATCTCCATCCCTTTAGCAGGTAGAATATCATTTCAGCTCCTGCAAGGAGTGAATTCACATTTATTGAAAAGAGAAATTGAAGTAGACAATTCAGAGGATGTATCTTTAATTTACTTATTGAACTTATTGTCATTTATTCCAGTTGCATTGTTTTGCAATATTAATTAATTCTCATGATGAGAATTGTGGCTAGTGTTCACTAGAGAAATTTCACTCGCCTTGCATCGGAACATGCCCTCCATATTTATATTTCTATTATTAAGAAATCAAGGTCAAGGTCCAGATTACAATTTCCAAGCTGAGAAAAAGCAAAAGAGAATACCAGGTAAATTGATAGTAAATAGATTGATGACACCTAGCATTTTTAAAGGTCTGAACATTGCAGAAGGAAAGAGGCATTGAGGAAGGTAAGGGATTCCACAGCTTTGGGATATTGGCAAAGAGATTTAAACGGGTGATGTTTTTTGGTTTTTTTAAATATATTTTATTAAAGTTTTTCGATCAACCAAGAATTTTCCATTTTTACAACTTTGTAACAGTATATACATTGATCGTTTTTAAAATAATATATTAACTAACGGCAAGTGCCAACACAAATAAAAAACAAAAAGAAATAGTAACATTGAGAAGATAAATATGAACAACAATTATGTAACAACACACCAAGAAAAGACCCGAATGCCCCCCCCCCCCCCCGGGTTGCTGCTGTTGTCTTTCCTATTTTCCCTTATCGTTCTGCGAGATAGTCAAGGAACGGTTGCCACCGCCTGGTGAACCCCTGAGCCGAACCTCTTAGTGCGTACTTTATCCGCTCCAATTTTATAAACCCTGCCATGTCGTTTATCCAGACCTCCACGCCCGGGGGTTTAGCTTCTTTCCACATAAGTAGAATCCTTCGCCGGGCTACTAGGGACGCAAAGGCCAAAACATCGGCCTCTCTCGCCTCCTGTACTCCCGGCTCATCTGCAACCCCGAATATAGCCAACCCCCAGCTTGGTTCGACCCGGACCCCCACCACCTTTGAAATCACTTTTGCCACACCCACCCAGAACCCGTGCAATACCGGAAATGACCAAAACATGTGGGTGTGGTTCGCAGGGCTTCCCGCGCACCTCCCGCACCTATCCTCCACCCCAAAAAACCTGCTCAATCTTGCTCCCGTCATATGCGCCCTGTGTAGTACCTTGAATTAGATCAGGCTGAGCCTGGCACACGAGGACGAGGAATTTACCCTACTTAGGGCATCTGCCCACAGCCCCTCCTCAATCTCTTCCCCCAGCTCCTCCTCCCATTTTCCTTTCAGTTCCTCTATCATCGTCTCCCCCTCGTCTCTCATTTCCCTGTATATATCGGACACCTTACCGTCACCCACCCATGTCCCCGAAATCACTCTGTCCTGGATCCCTTGCGCCGGGAGCTGCGGAAATTCCCTTATCTGTTGCCTCACAAATGCCCTCACTTGCATATTGCGAAATGCATTCCCAGGTGGCAACCCGTATTTTTCTGTTAGTGCTCCCAGACTCGCGAACTTCCCGTCCAAGAACAAGTCCTTCAGTTTTGCAATTCCTGCTCGCTGCCAAGATTGAAATCCCCCGTCTATCCTTCCCGGGACGAACCTGTGGTTGTTCCTTATCGGGGACCACATTGAGGCCCCCGTCACTCCCCTATGTCGTCTCCACTGCCCCCAAATCTTCAGAGTCGCCACCACCACTGGGTTTGTGGTGTACCTTTTCGGGGAGAATGGCAGAGGCGCCGTTGCCAGTGCTTTTAAGCTAGTTCCCCTACAGGACGCCATCTCCAGCCTTTTCCACGCCGCTCCTTCTTCTTCCCTCATCCACTTACATATCATAGACACGTTAGCGACCCAATAATAATCACTCAGACTCGGCAGTGCCAATCCCCCTCTATCTCTACTGCGCTGCAGGTACCCCCTCTTTACCCATGGGGTCTTTCCGGCCCACACAAAGCTCATGATGCTCCTGTCCACCTTCTTAAAAAAGGTCTTTGTAATCAGTATGGGGAGGCACTGAAACACAAAAAGAAACCTCGGGAGGACCACCATTTTAACCGCCTGCACCCTGCCCGCCAATGACAGGGGCACCATATCCCACCTCTTAAAGTCCTCCTCCATCTGCACTACCAGTCGCGTCAAGTTAAGCTTATGCAAGGTTCCCCAGTCCCTGGCCACCTGGATCCCTAAATACCGGAAATCTCTTGTTACCCTCCTCAGCGGCAGCTCGTCTATTCCCCTGCCCTGTTCCCCGGGGTGCATCACAAACAGTTCACTCTTCCCCATATTCAGTTTGTATCCCGAAAATTCTCCAAACTCCGAGTGTCTGCATTATCTCAGGCATCCCCTCCACTGGGTCTGCGACATATACCAGCAGATCATCCGCGTATAATAACACCCGATGTTCTTCTCCTCCTCTAAGTACCCCTCTCCACTTCCTGGAGCCCCTCAGCGCTATGGCCAATGGCTCAATTGCCAACGCAAACAGTAACGGGGACAGGGGGCACCCCTGTCTTGTGCCCCTATATAGTCGGATGTAGTCGGATCGTTGCCTGCTCGTAATCACACTTGCCACCGGGGCCCCGTATAGGAGCCGAACCCATCTAATGAACCCTTCTCCAAATCCAAATCTCTTCAGTACCTCCCACAGATAGTCCCACTCCACTCTATCAAATGCCTTCTCTGCATCCATAGCCACCACTATCTCCGCCTCCCCCTCCGGTGGGGGCATCATCATCACCCCTAACAACCTCCATATATTGGTATTCAATTGCCTCCCTTTAACAAATCCTGTTTGGTCACCATGCGCCACTCCAGGGACACAGTCCTCTATCCTTGTCGCCATCACTTTGGCCCTACGTTCAGGAGAGGCCTGTATGACCCGCACTGCAGCGGGTCTTTGTCTCTTTTCAGGATCAGCGATATCGTCGCCTCCGACATCGTCGGGGGTAGTGTCCCCCTTTCCTTAGCCTCATTGAAGGTTCTCGTCAGGAATGGGGCCAGCAGGTCCACATATTTCCTATAAAATTCCACCTGGAACCCATCTGGTTCCGGGGCCTTCCCTGCCTGCATGCTCCCAATTCCTTTTACCACCTCCTCTACCTCAATCTGCGCTCCCAGTCCTGTCCTCTCCTGCTCCTCAACCTTCGGGAACTCCAACTGGTCTAGGAAATGCATCATTCCCTCTTTCCCTTCCGGGGGTTGGGCCTTATACAGCCTCTCGTAGAATACCTTACATACCCTGTTCACCCTCTCCGCTCTCTGTTCCATCCTTCCTTCCTCGTCTCTAACTCCTCCGATCTCTCTCACCGCCCCCCTCTTCCTAAGTTGTTGGGCCAACAGTCGGCTCGCCTTCTCTCCGTATTCATACTGTACTCCCTGTGCCTTCCTCCACTGCGTCTCCGCCTTACCCGTGGTCAACAAGTCAAAGTCCGTGTGTAGTCTCCGTCTTTCCCTGTATAGCCCTTCGTCCGGAGCCTCCGCATATTGCCTATCCACCCTCAAAATCTCCCCAATCAGTCTCTCCCTTTCTTTACCCACTTCCCCTTATGGAGATCAGCTCCCCTCTAACACCGCCTTCAGCACCTCCCAGACTACTCCCACCTGGACCTCTCCGTCATCATTGACCTCTAGGTATCTTTCAATACATCCCCTCACCCTTCAACATACCCCTCGTCCGCCAACAGTCCCATGTCCGATCTCCAAAGTGGGCGTTACTCCTTTTCCTCACCTAGTTCCAGATCTACCCAATGTGGGGCATGATCAGAAATGGCTATAGCCGAGTACTCCGCTCCTGCCACCTTCGAGATCAGCGCCCTTCCCAGGGCAAAGAAATCTATCCGGGAGTACACTCTATGGACGTGGCAGAAGAAGGAAAACTCTTTACTCCTCGGTCTAGTAAATCTCCAGGGATCCACTCCTCCTATCTACTCCATAAAGCCCTTGAGCACCTTGGCCGCTGCCGGCATCCTCCCGGTCCTAGATCTGGACAGGTCCAGCCCTGGGTCCAGCACCGTGTTGAAGTCCCCCGTCCCCCCCATTACCAACTTTCCCATCTCCAGGTCCGGGATGGGCCCCAACATACGCTCCATAAAGTTCGCATCATCCCAGTTCGGGGCATATACGTTCACCAGCACCACCGCTTCACCTTGCAATCTGCCACTCACCATCACGTACCTACCCCCACTGTCCGCCACTATGGTCTTCGCCTCAAACGATACCCTTTTCCCCACCAGTATTGCCACCCCTCTATTTTTCGCATCCAAGCCCGAATGGAATACCTGTCCCACCCATCCTTTTCTTAATCTGACCTGATCCGCCAGTTTCAGGTGAGTCTCCTGAAGCATAACCACGTCTGCCTTTAGCTTCTTTAGGTGCGCAAATACCCTTGCCCTCTTAATCGGCCCATTCAACCCTCTCACGTTCCACGTGATCAACCGGGTTGGGGGGCTCTTTTACCCCCCCCCCCCCCCCCCCCCCCCCAACTCGTCGACTAGCCATCCCCTTTTTTAAACCAGCTCCTCACCCGGTTCCCACGCAACCGCTTGTCCCCCAGTCGGCACCCTCCCGTCCCGACCATCCCATCTCGTAACAGCTCCCCCTTCCCCTTAGCAGCAGCAGCAACCCAGTTAATCCCCCCCCCCCCCCCCCCCCCCCCCCGCTAGATCCCGCTCTAGCTTGATTGCACCCCCCATATTGCTACCCGGAGTCAGCAAACTCTGGCTGACCTCGGCTTCCCCCGTTTATCCTTAGCCTCCCTGCGTGTGAGGCCCCCTCGTTCCTACGCCCCCTTTTCCTGCCACAGTTTCCGTAGCGCGGGAACGGAGCCTGCGCTTTTCTCTCGGCCCCGCCCCTAATGGCGCAGCTCCGTCTCTCCTTCCCCATCCCCTTCCCCACCGGCACCCACATTTCTTCATGTGTCCCCCCTTCGAGGGGAAAAAATTCCCCCATCTGATTTACAATTTCTTGCCACCACCTCGCTACTTCATTCCAAACATCCTTTCCCAAATCTAGTCCAACTTCTCCTCTTGAATGAATGTCCACGCCTCCTCTGCCGTCTCGAAGTAGTGGTGTTTGCCCTGGTGTGTAACCCACAGTCTTGCCGGCTGCAACATTCCAAATTTCACTTTCTTCCTGTGGAGCACCGCCTTGGCCCGATTGAAACTCGCCCTCCTTCTCGCCACCTCCGCACTCCAATCTTGGTAGACGCGTCTTAGCCCATCTCAGGACCATCTCCCTGTCCTTGTAGCGGTGGAATCTCACCACTATTGCTCGCGGTATTTCTCCTGCCTTTGGTCTTCTCACGAGGACCCGGTACGCTCCCTCCACTTCCAGGGGTCCCGTCGGGGCCTCAGCTCCCATTAAGGTATGGAGCATCACGCTCACGTACGCCCCAACATCCGCTCCCTCTGCCCCTTCGGGAAGACCCAAAATCCTTAAGTTCTTCCTCCTCGAGCTATTTTCCAGGGCTTCCAATCTCTCCATACACCTCTTGTGTAGCGCCTCGTGCGTCTCCGTCTTCACCACCAAGCCCTGTATCTCATCTTCATTTTCGGCAGCCTTTGCCTTCACTCCACGGAGCTCCATCTCTTGGGTCTTCTGCGTCTCCTTCAGCCCCTCAATCGCCTGCAGCATCGGCGCCAGCACCTCCTTCTTGAGCTCCTCCACACATCGCCGGAGGAACTCCTGCTGTTCCAGGCCCCATACCAACTGGTCTCCCTCAGCCGCCATCTTGCTTCTCCCTTCCCTTCTCTGCCACTGCTCCAGAGGATCCTCCACAATCTGGCCACTACTATCACTTCTTTCCATCCACACCCGGGGGGACTCCTTCCTATGTCGCCTCACACTGGGTTTAGCCTTTGAAAATTTCCGTTGGGGCTCCCGATAAGAGCCCAAAAGTCCGTTGAAACGGGAGGTGCCGAAACGTGCGACTTAGCTGGTCATCGCCGCACCCGGAAGTCCACGGGTGATGTTTTAATGAGATAAAAGCAAAATCAGAAAGCTCAACAGGTCCGGCAGCACCTGTGGAGAGTGAAACCGTGTTGGGGGAACCCCTGCTCCGGTTTTCCCAACAGTGGAGGTAGATTCAATAGGAAATCCCATTGACAACGGCGGGACCAGACAGTCCCATATTGATGAGCTTTGATAGCATTGTTAAGATATAGGTAGGAGTTTATACGGTGGTGCTCAGAGAAAACTAGATGTGGATGTTCACAGGAGCACCCATCAGTCATATTGGTAATATAGAAAAAAAATCGAGGGTGTGGGGAGTGAAATTTGACACGGTAGTTGAAGGATGGGGATAAGCAAATGCCCAACCCTTTATTGCATTTCTGTATACTACAGTCCCTGCCCATAAAATGTAAATATTTCAATTGCCCATTTCAGTAGTCCACATCAATCATTGTTTTCATTTGCAGTATCTTGAAATAATTTATTACAGCATGGTCATGTAGATTAATGTGTGCTTAGTAAACAGTATAGTTCTGCTGCTCCTTTGATACCAGTCGGGCACAATTTACAAATCTGTAGTACTTATGCAGGGACACATCTCAAAAGTGCTTTACATGCAGTTGATACTAAGCAGGTGGGGAAAGTTTTAAAAACGTGTAGGTTGGGAAATGAAAGGCACAATAGAGGATTAGTGTTTTCGGGAACTTTAGTTCAAGGAGAGATGGTGGAAAGACCTGAATAGAGAGGGTGGGACTGCTGTGGCTAAATGAGACGACAGTCAAGTAGTGAAAAATAGTAAAAAGCTTGGTGTCACAGTAGTGAAGGAGGCAAGTGGGAATTTTTAAAATTTTGTCAACTATTTGTGGCGAGTGTTTGGGGAGGGGATTGTTGGGTTTAGAAAATAGCCATTAAAGCTTGGAGAAGATGGGTGATGAGGGAGTATATGGGTTGCAGTCTTCATTGAAGCTTGTGAAGAGCTGTGGAAAGGAGGCTGGCTAGAAGATAGTAATTTAAATCTTGAGGTGGTGATAGCAGGAATTGGGATTTTAAGTGGAGGCAGGAACCAAAAAGGATGGGCGCGATTCTCCACTCCCACGCCGGTTGGGAGAATCGCCTGGGCCGCCAAAATTTCCGGGGACGCTGGTCCGACGCTCTCCTGCGATTCTCCCAAGCGGCGGGAATGGCCCGGTCGAGTTTCGCAGGCCGGAGATACCGAAAATGGCGATTCCCTGGCACCCCCGCTATTCTCCGGCCCGGATGGGCCGAGTGGCCAGGCCAAAACGGCGGGTGCCCCCGAGCGCCGTCCACACCTGGTCGCTACAGTCGTGGGCGGTGCGTGAACGCTGGGGGGGGGCGGCCTGTGGGGGGGCGAGGGGGGATCCTGCACCGGGGGGTACCTTAAATGTGGGGTGGCCCGCGATCGGTGCCCACAGATCGTCGGGCCGTCCTCGCTGAAGGAGGACCTCCTTCCTTCCGCCGCCCCGCAAGATCCTTCCCCCATCTTCTTGCGGGGCGGATTTGGACAGGACGACAACCACGCATGCGTGGGTTGGCGCCGGCCAACCCGCGCATGCGCGGATGACGTCCGTTATGCGGCGCCGGCCGCGTCATCTATGCAGCGCTGCTTTTACGCGGGCGACAAGGCCTGGCGCGGGTAGATGACGCGGCCCCGATACTGGCCCATTGTCAGGGCCGGAATCGGTCGGGACCGAACCGTTCCGCGCCGTCGTGAACCTCAACGGCATTCACGACGGTGCGGCCACTTCGGCGTGGGGGTGGAGAATCCCACCCGATGTCTCTTGTTTTGACAATATTAAGCGGGAGAAAATTTTGCCCCAGGGCTTTGTCTGACAAACCTGCGTGGTACCATTAGTGAGCTCTTGGCTGAGGGTATTCATAGAATAGAATCCCGACAGTGCAGAAGTAGTCCATTCAGCCCATCTGCACTGACCCTTTGAATGAGCACTCTATCCATGTCCACTTTCCCCTTCTACCCCAGAACCTAACTTGCACATCTCTGGACACTAAGGGGCAGTTTACCATGGCCAATGCACTTAACCTGCACATCTTTCGACTGTGGGAGGAAACTGGAGCACCTGGAGGAAACCCACGCAAACACTGGGAGAAAGTACAAACTCCACACAGTCACCCAAGGCCTGCATTGAATTCTGGTCCCTGGCGCTATGAGGCAACAGTGCTAACCAACGTGCCATGGAGCCAAGTGATGTCGAAGCTCCATTCTTCTCCCGTTCCTGAAGCCACTAACAACTCCACTCTCATCTCTCTGCAGCACTACATGATAAGACCAGCAATCTAGCACCCACCATTGGCCTACGCTCAATGATTGACACTACAAAACCTTCCTCTCCTATTGGTCTGTATTTGAACATCCACCTTATTGATAATTAGTGAGCCTGCTCTGCCATCTCTTTATCCAGGGAAGGAGCAGGACATGGCGGCCTATGGGAAACACATTTGCAAAACTGCCAATGAAATGTCCTGACATTTCCAACCGCTATAGTGAGATGGCAAATTGGATTTCATAAATAAGAATTGACTTATCTGATATTTCAAAAGAGAGGCCGAATGTTTAGAATGACGGTAATGTGTTTCAACAATTCTTTTGCCAGAATAGATGGAAGTAGCCATTGACGTAGATGTCGCTTTCACTTGGAGGCTTCATTCAGTTGGAAACTGTCATAGCTGGAGTATGTTTCAATTGGGCTCATGCCCATTTCATAGTATCATAGAGCATAGAACATTACAGCGCAGTACAGGCCTTTCAGCCCTCGATGTTGCGCCGACCTGTGAAACCACTCTAAAGCCCATTTACATTATTCCCTTATCGTCCATATGTCTATCCAATGACCATTTGAATACCCTTAGTGTTGGCGAGTCCACTACTGTTGCAGGCAGGGCATTCCACACCCTTGCTACTCTCTGAGTAAAGAACCTACCTCTGACGTCTGTCTTATATCTATCTCCCCTCAATTTAAAGCTATGTCCCCTCGTGCTAGACATCACCATCCGAGGAAAAAGGCTCTCACTGTCCACCCTATCCAATCCTCTGATCATCTTGTATGCCTCAATTAAGTCACCTCTTAACCTCCTTCTCTCTAACGAAAACAGCCTCAAGTCCCTCAGCCTTTCCTCATACGATCTTCCCTCCATACCAGGCGACATTCTGGTAAATCTCCTCTGCATCCTTTCCAATGCTTCCACATCCTTCCTATAATGCGACGACCAGAATTGCACGCAATAGTCTAAATGCGTCCGCACCAGAGTTTTGTACAGCTGCAACATGACCTCATGGCTCCAAAACTCAATCCCTCTACCAATAAACGCTAACACACCGTACGTCTTCTTAACAACCCTCTCAACCTGAGTGGCAACTTTCAGGGATCTATGTACATGGACACCGAGATCTCTCTGCTCATCCACACTGCCAAGAATCTTGCCATTAAGCCGAGTACTCTGTCTTCCTGTTGTTCCTTCCAAAATGAATCACCTCACACTTTTCTGCATTAAACTCCATTTGCCACCTCTCAGCCCAGCGCCTCCGCTTATCTATGTCCCTCTGTAACTTGTAACATCCTTCCGCACTGTCCACAACTCCACCGACTTTAGTGTCATCTACAAATTTACTCACCCATCCTTCTACGCCCTCCTCCAGGTCATTTATAAAAATGACAAAGAGCAGTGGCCCCAAAACAGATCCTTGTGGTACACCACCAGTAACTGGACTCCAGGCTGAACATTTCCCATCAACCACCACCCTTTGACTTCTTCCAGCTAGCCAATTTCTGATCCAAACTGCTAAATCTACCTGAATCCCATGCTTACGTATTTTCTGCAGTAGCCTACCGTGGGGAACCTTATCAAACGCTTTACTGAAATCCATATACACCACATCAACTGCTTTACCCTCATCCACCTGTTTGGTCACCTTCTCAAAGAACTCAATAAGGTTTGTGAGGCACGACCTACCCTTCACGAAACCGTGTTGACTATGTCTAATCAAATTATTCCTTTCCAGATGATTATACACCCTATCTCTTATAAACCTTTCCAAGATTTTGCCCACAACACAAGTAAGGCTCACTGGTGTATAGTTACCGGGGTTGTCTCTACTCCCCTTCTTGAACAAGGGGACAACATTTGCTATCCTCCAGTCTTCTGGCACTATTCCTGTTGACAAAGATGACTTAAAGATCAAAGCCAAAGGCTCAGCAATTTCCTCCCTAGCTTCCCAAAGAATCCTAGGATAAATCCCATCCGGCCAAGGGGACTTATCTATTTTCACCCTTTCCAGAATTGTTAACACCTCCTCCTTATGAACCTCAAGCCCTTCTAGTCTAGTAGCCTGAATCTCAGTATTCTCCTCGGCAACATTGTCTTTTTCCTGTGTGAATACTGACGAAAAATATTCATTTAACACCTCTCCTATCTCCTCGGACTCCAAGCACAACTTCCCACTACTGTCCTTGACTGGCCCTACTCATACCCTAGTCATTCTTTTATTCCTGACATATCTATAGAAAGCTTTAGGGTTATCCTTGATCCTACCTGCCAAAGACTTCTCATGTCCCCTCCTGGCTCTTCTTAGCTCTCTCTTTAGGTCCTTCCTAGCTAACTTGTAACTCTCGAGTGCCCTTACTGAACTTTCATGTCTCATCTTTACATAAGCCTCCTTCTTCCTCTTGACAAGTGTTTTGACTGCCTTAGTAAACCACGGTTCCCTTGCTCGACCACTTCCTCCCTGCCTGACAGGCACATACTTATCAAGGACACGCAGTAGCTGTTCCTTGAACAAGCTCCACATTTCCATTGTGCCCATCCCCTGCAGTTTTCCTCTCCATCCGATGCATCCTAAGTCTTGCCTTATCGCATCATAATTGCCTTTCCCCCAGATATAACTCTTGCCCTGCGGTATATACCTATCCCTTTCCATCACTAACGTAAACGTAATCGAATTGTGGTCACTATCACCAAAGTGCTCACCTACCTCCAAATCTAACACCTGTCCTAGTTCATTACCCAGTACCAAATCCAATACAGCCTCGCCTCCCGTTGGCTTATCTACATACTGTGTCAGGAAACCCTCCTGCACACATTGGACAAAAACGGACCCATCTAAAGTACTCGAACCTTCGCGTTTCCAGTCAATATTTGGAAAGTTAAAGTCCCCCATAACAACTATCCTGTTGCTTTCGCTCCTATCCAGAATCATCTTTGCAATCCTTTCCTCTACATCTCTGGAACTTTTCGGAGGCCTAAAGAAAACCCCTAACAGGGTGACCTCTCCTTTCCTGTTTCTAACCTCAGCCCATACTACCTCAATTGACGAGTCCTCATCAAACGTCCTTTCTGCCACCGTAATACTGTCCTTGACTAACAATGCCGTGCCTCCCCCTCTTTTACCACCTTCCCTGAGCTTACTGAAATATCTAAACCCCGGCACCTGCAACAACCATTCCTGTCCCTGCTCTATCCAGGTCTCCGAAATGGCCACAACATCGAAGTCCCAGGTACCAACCCATGCCGCAAGTTCACCACCTTATTCTGAATGCTCCTGGGATTGAAGAAGATACACTTTAAACCACCTTCCTGCCTGCCGGTACACTCCTGCAACTTTAAAACCTTACTCATGAACTCACGACTCTCAACCTCCTGTATACTGGAGCTACAATTCAGGTTCCCAAGCCCCTGCTGAACTAGTTTAAACCCTCCCGAAGAGCATTAGCAAATTTTCCCCCCCAGGATATTGGTACCCCTCTGGTCCAGGTGTAGACCATCCAGTTTGTAGAGGTCCCACCGACCCCAGAATGAGCCCCAGTTATCCAGAAATCTGAAACCCTCCCTCCTGCACCATCCCTGTAGCCACGCGTTCAACTCCTCTCTTTCCCTATTCCTCATCTCGCTATCACGTGGCACGGGTAACAACCCAGAGATAATAACTTTGTTTGTCCTAGATCTAAGTTTCCACCCTAGCTCCCTGAATTCCTGCCTTACATCCCTATCCCTTTTCCTACCTATGTCGTTGGTACCTATGTGGACCACGACTTGGGGCCGCTCCCCCTCCCTTTTAAGGATCCCGAAAACACGATCCGAGACATCACGCACCCTGGCACCTGGGAGGCAACACACCAACCGCGAGTCTCCTATCTATCCCCCTAACTATGGAGTCTTCAATGACTAATGCTCTACTCCTCTCCCCCCTTCCCTTCTGAGCAACAGGGACAGACTCTGTGCCAGAGACCTACACCCCATGGCTTACTAAGTCCGTCTCCCCCCCCCCCCCCCCCCAAAACAGTATCCAAAGCGGTATACTTGTTACTAAGGGGAACGACCACAGGGAATCCCTGTACTGACTGCTTCCTCCCAGCCCCTCTCACCGTCACCCATCTATCTTTATTCTTCGGAGTAACTACATCCCTGAAGCTTCTATCTATGACCACCTCTGCCTCCCGAATGATCCGAAGTTCATCCAGCTCCAGTTCCAGTTCCCTAACGCGGTTTCTGAGGAGCTGGAGATGGGTGCACGACTCACAGATGAAATCAGCAGGGACACTGTCGGCGTCCCTCACCTCAAACATTCTGCAGGAGGAACATTGCACTACCTTCCCTGCCATCCCGCTAGATAAAAAAAGAAAAAGAAAGAGCTTACCTGTTATTCCCTCCCCTTCTCAGCAAGCACTCACTCAGCAACCTCTGCGCCCTGCACGATAACACCTGAGGGAATATAAAAGAAAAACTACTTACCAGTCACCAGCCAATCCCTTACCTGCAGGCTGTGGCGTCACGGTTCAACTTCTTCCTGACCTCGAGCCTTCCTCTTGATCTTTACAGCGGTTGTTTTTTTTTTGGTTAGAGGAGGGGGTAGGGAGGGAAACACTGAAGAAGTGTTTCGGGTTTAAGTGCCACTTGCCAACAGCTCCTCCACAAACTACCTTCAAATTAGGGTGACCACGACGGAGGTATGCAAATTTCCCTTGCAACACCAATCAGCAGCTCTGCTCTACTGCCCTCTGCTGGATGCTTGTCTTTAGCTCAGGTACACCTTCAAGTTAGGGTGACCATGACAGAGGTATGCAAATTTCCCTTGCAACACCAATCAGCAGCTCCGCTCTACTGCCCTCCGCTGGATCAATATCATCCATGGGGAGGTTGTTGATGGAGACTGAGCAGATCAGAAGTCGACTAGAACATCTTGTGGGAAGGGAGAGCTTGGATAGAAAGTAGAGAGGTAAACTGTGTGGGATGTTGACTGGGAGGGGATGATTTGGCGAGATATGGTCAGCTCCTTCGAGAATGTTTAATATGGAATTTGGGGAAACTGTGGGAAAGCTTGGGAGGAAAATAAGCCTCAGTCTTGGTAAGAGGGAAAGTTGGCAGGGCAGTGCACTTGGAGTGGATTGTGATCTGTGAATAACAGAGGCTAGTGGAGATCAGAATTGAAAGCATTAAAATCGTGGATTTGGTGGCATGGTGTTAATATCACAAGAGGCCTAGGTGAATGCTCTAGAAACATTTTCAAATTCCATCATGGAATTAAAATTCAATTAATAAACCTTGAATTGAAAGCCAAGCCTCTGTAATGGTGATTATTTTGTAAAAACCCATCTTGTTCACAAATGTCCTTTTAGGGAATTCTTAGCCTTCATGTGATTCCAGACCTAGAGCAATGTGCCCTCTGAAATGTCCCAGCAAGCCACTCAGTTCAAGGATAATTAAGAATGAGCAATGAATTCCGGCATAACAAGTGACCCCCCCCCGCCCCCCCCCACACACCTCTTAAAATAATAAATTTGGTGTGGATATTGGTGTCCAAAGGCACAACCTGAATGGACACTGCAGTAGTAGTTTTAGGTTGTATGAAAATGTGGCAGAAAAACAAAACATAGGACATTCATGCGGTTGGGTCCAATCAAATGTTTGGCACCCCTCATTTCTAGCTTGACGGATAAATGTTCTGGACCTGGTTCGTATCTAGAAGACCATGTGCGATCTGAGATTACCCAGAGATTGGTGAAGCAGAGGACCTATTTCTAATCTATGACAAAATGAAGTGTTTAAAGAGCTTTTTGTCTTTTTCCTTGGTTCTTTACGAGTTGAAACTGATTCACCTGAATGTAAATAACCCAGTCAAGTTGATGTAACTTTTGCAGGTCTCATTAACATGTAATTGCCTTAACATTGCATCCTTATTTACCTTGCGGGCCAGCTGAATGTTTCCATTGTCCTTCTTCACCTATTTTGTTGTCAGAGGACCTTGGAAAGTTGGATTTTTTTCAAACATCTATTTGATTGAAAATGGTTTGGTATTTTACTTTTGAACAGGTGCTTTTTTTGCACAGTTCTGTTCAGCTAGACGTACAAATATTGAATTTTGGCAGCTTCCTGAATTATCATCTCGGAGTCGGCTTCTGGAAAGCTTAACTATTGGCTTTGAAATCCTTTCCGCCTGATTGAGCGAGGAGAGGCGCAGATTTGAGTTGTTTTCTTTGCTGGCTAAATGCAAAGGACGCCATTGAGGAGAGGGAGAAACTGTTGACTGATCATTGATGGAATCTTCCTTCCTGCTAATATCTCTGGTTGAACTCGACTGTTGATAGCCCTACTTGATCCAGAGCTAAATTTGCAACCCCATATTTTCCATTGCATAGACCATCTGCCCCAAATCAGCCTCCCCTGTTGAAATCCTCGTCCATTCCTTTGTCATCTCTGGACTTCATCATTCCAATGCTATCCTGAATGGCCTCTCAAACTCTCATAGAGATAACCCCACAGAAGCAAACTCCCTTAGAACATAGTGCAGAATGAGGCCATTCGGCCCATTGAGTCTGCACCGACCCACTTAAGCCCTCATTTCCACCCTATCCCCATAACTCAATAACCCCTCCGAACCTTTTTGGTCACTAAGGGCAATTTATCATGGCCAATCCACCTAACCTGCACGTCTTTGGACTGTGGGAGGAAACTGGAGCACCCGGAGGAAACCCACGCAGACACTGGGAAAATGTGCAGACTCCGCACAAACGGGGATGGAATCTGGGACCCTGGCGCTGTGAAGCCACAGTGCTATCCACTTGTGCTACCGTGCTGCCCTGTAGCGGGATAACCCCACTGAAGTAACCAGTATTTGCTGCGGCACAGCATGTGGAGTATGTAGTGATCTCTATATGTGCACCTTCTATACTTAGAAGGTGAAGACAACACCAAAATAGAAGTTATCTTTCCTGCATCTCTCCAGACTGACTCTTACAGGAAAGAATAGAAGTTATACTCACAAATTAGAGTCAGTCTGGAGAGATGCAGGAAAGATTTAACTCTTGTCATAATTGCCAGAGAAACAGAGGGCCCATCACTGATTTTATCACAAATCTCAAGTTAATACCACAAGGCTGGTTATGCTGATTTCAGAGACACTATGATAATGGATCAATTAATTTCTGGACTATCTGACAAAAATTTGAAGGAAGAACTTTCACAAAATAAGTATCTAACTCTAGAAATCACTATACAAAAATGCCTTGCTTATGAACAAAAACAAAATCAATGCTTTGAGCCTTTACAAACAAAGAATTAGTATCCAGAAAACAAAATCCTTAAAAATGGCCGAATCCTCACCATGAGGCAGAGGCAGGGTTCAAACAGAAGAAGACGGAAGTTCTGAGCATGTTCTGAGAAGGCAGCCATCTTGCGCATGTGCAGTCTGACCAGTCCGCACATGCGCACTTCCCTAAAAGACGCAAACTGGCAGAACAGTGTTTTGCACATGCGTGAGAAGCTGCGCATGTGCAGTTGCGAAAAGAGCGCACAGTAAAGGAAACTCTGCGTGCGCATGCGCACTTGAATCCTAGGCATGATGTCATGAGTGCCATGACATCAGAGGACCCGGACCACGCCCACTTAAAAGGGAAATGCACAAAAATGAACAAAAAGACATTTAAAGCTGCAAAACCAAATATTCTTAAATCAAAAGACAGAACAATGCCCGAACTTAGACCAGCAGTTAAAAATAGCCTCCGCAGCACCCTGGCACAAGCAGTTTGCACCACCCAAAGAGGAGAGCACAGTGATTTGTTCATTGAAGAATACTACTCAGAAGATGATTTCTTCATTGGACATAGAAAGAACAATGACAAATCCGAAACAAATAGAGATGATTTGTTCATTGAAGACTACTGCTCAGACATGGATGAGTTATTTGGAATTGATGATCATTGCATCAGCAATACGGTTGAAACGCTCAACACGACTCTTATGGTAGATTAATCCAATACCATGATGCCATGGCAGATCGTCGATACATTGGATGACAGCAATACCCAAGAAGCAGACAACGCCACACAGAGAGCACAGATCGACTCTACAGCGAGAACACTGCGTGACTCCACAGAGAGAGCAATGTCTCGACTCCACAGAGAGAGCGATGAAAGACTCCACAAAGAGAGCGAGTCAAGCCTCCACAGACAGCCCTCCACAGACAGCTCGGTGACAGACTCATAAATGCAAGCGAGCAGACAGTCCTTCGTGAACGCCATGCATGAACAAGACTATGAAGGTCCATCCACCTTATCTACGCAACCAGCAGCAGACTACGAAAGTCTACTAAGCTCACGTGAACAAAAAGACTATGACAGTCTACCAAGCTTATTTGAGCCACCAGAACCCAGCTCATTTAACCAACAAGAAGACAGTCTACCCAGTTTATTTGAGACACCAAAAGAAGATAATGCAAGTCTACCCAGCTTATTTAACTAACAAGACACTGAATGTCTACCCACTATGTGAGACAAGTGACGAAGAAATTACAATTCCCATACAGGATGTGCAGGATCACAGTGAGACTGACAGATCTCAGCTCGTCTGCACAGAAGCACTCAAGAATCAGAGGAGGGCTACTCATGAGTCCAGAGAGACCACGTCAATAGAAATCTTGAAGATTTTGACTCCAGAAGAGGAACACCACGACCCACATCAAAATGAAATCGTGAAGGTTTTGACTCCAGAAGAGGAGCATCAAGAAACCAAAGGTGATTCAAATGAACCAGAAAAAAACTCCAGAAGAGGAGCACAAAGAAATCCGTGATGATTTAAGTGAACCAGAAATGACTCCAGAAGAGGAGTACAAAGGAAGCAAAGAAGAGGAATCAAATCCACCACAAATGACTGATGTCACCAACATCAATGCAACATCAGATCATTCTCACAATTCTCAAGAAGAAACGCTCAATGTAACAGATACCACAACGGACACTGACACCGATAACTGTGATAATGACTCAAATCATCCACACAGAACACTCATTGAGCGCAACAAGAACAACAAACACCGCAAGACGCACAGCAGAAACAAGAACAACAGCAACAACAAAAACAACATGCAGCGCAACAAGAACAACAAAGACAACAAGAAGCATAACAAACAACAAGCACGACAAGGAAAACGACAAGAACAGCGACGAAAACAACAAAAACAGAAACAACAAGCATGACAAAAACAACAAGAACGAACAACAGAAACAACAAGCAAGACAAAAACAACAACAAGAACGACAACGAAAAGAACAAACACAGAAACGACAGAAACAACAACAATGAAACAACAACCTGTACAACATGGTACAACTCTGCACATGAAGAACAATGCCACAGGACACTGCAAAACAATGACAAGACTACAAACATGCCAAGGCATGACAAAGAATCTTGACAAATTCACATCTGCTCCAGAACAAGCAAGCACGCCAGCTTTCAAGGCAGGTGACTCACTAGATCAATACCGCAAGCACAGGAAAAAGTCCAGGTGACGACAAAGATGACATACAGAATCAATACCGCAAGCACAGAAAAAAGTCCAGGTCAGACAATGGTGTAACACAGAATCGCTACCACAAGTATAGAAAAAAAAGGTCTAAATCGGACAACAAAGTGATTCGACCATTTGAACATCTCATGATAACTTGATGGTCACTTAAACACAAGAACACTGACGACGTTCACAAATAAATATCGACATCGACATCACCACTTCAACAACAGAAGACAAAAGCAACTCAACCGAACAAATTCATAAAGTTTGGATTCACAAATCTTTTTATTAAGATTGGACTCATAAATATTAATTGGCTTTATATAATCATCAAGATCATCACAACTTGTGCATAACAACATTTGTCTACCTATTTCACGCAAGCGAAAAAACCTTAAAAGACTAAATGTATTCACATTTGACTGACCTAACTCATTGATTTTATGTAATGCATTTGCAAACTGCATCCATTATGTTTGTTCAATTTTCTTTGCAACATTCAGAAAATATGTAACACGAAAAAAAGGGGGATGTAGTGATCTCTATATGTGCATGTATACAAGGGGTTAATGTGTAAGCAATAGCACCACATGATCACTAGAAGGCCGGACCAACAGGGGTATAAAAGGCAACCACATTGGGTCTCTGGCTCTCTTGGGGGTGCACTGTGACCAGGGCAATAGCAGAGTAGTTCACATGGCTAGTGGAGTTACATATAGTTACTGTAGTTAGATTTTGTTAACCTTATCACTAATATCAAAGTTAAAGTGAAGAACTCATGCAATTATTGTTATAGTTACTCAATGAACCTTTTGTTACTACTGGATGAGTTTGTGTCTTCTTCATCGAGATTCGGAAGACCTCTTCATTAGCCAAGGATTGAGTAGCAACCGCACAGGTAACAAAACCGAGTACAGAGTGTTGAAGTTGGGAATTCAGGACAGTGGAGAAGGAGGTGCTACTTTTTAAAAAGCCTCCAGTAAATGGTGGATGTTCTTTGTACATAAACTAGGAAACTTACTATTCTATTAACTTAACTATAGTAACTTAAACTAGATAAAAATTAAGAAAATAAAAATAATTGATTCAATAAAAATTCAAATTAATATGGCTAAATAGACATGACAGGACATATAGGGCGGGATTCTGTGCGAACCGGCGGGGCGGGCCACTTCGGCGCCGAGGAGTGGCGTGAACCACTCCGGCGTTGGGCCGCCCCGAAGGTGCGGAATGCTCCACTCCTTCAGGGGCTAGGCTATAGCCGGAGTGTTTGGCGCTGCGCCAGCCCGTGCGGAAGGGCTTGGCGCCACGCCAACCGGCGCCGAAGTGCCTCCGCAGGCCTGCGCGTGTGCTGGCGTCATCCCAGCGCATGCGCAGGGGAGTTCTTCTCGGCACCAGCCATGGCGGAGGTTGACAGCGGCCGGTGGGGAGGGAAAGAGTGCCCCCACGGCACCGGCCCGCCCGCGGATCGATGGGCCCAGATCGCGACCAGGCCACTGTGGCGACATCCCCCGGGGCCAGAGCCCCCCCGAGGACTCTGTAGGTCGCTCGTGGAGCCAGGTCCCGCTGGTAAGGACCTGTTGTGATTTACGCCGGCGGAACCTGCCGAAAACGGGCGGCCTCTCGGCCCATCACGGGCTGAAGAATTGCCAGGGGGGCCGCTGCCAGCAGCCGCCGACCGGCTGGCCACGATTCCCGCCCCCGTCAAACCCCGGGGCCAGAGAATTTGGCAGCCGGCGGAGGCGGGATTTGCCCCGCCCCCAACCCCCTGGCGATTCTCCAACCCGGCGGGGGGGTCGGAGAATCCCACCCATGGTGTGCCATAACGACAGTGTGTGAGAGTGTATGGAGAGCACTATGATCGCAGGCAGCATATCTGCAGACTATTTGCAGTTCGAGGAACAGAGGACAAGAGCTATTTAGCTGCAGTCTGACTTAACAGACATTTCAGGATTTTAAAATTATTCTTTCAGAGGATGTGAGCATCGCTGGCTAGACCAACGTTTATTGCCCATCCTTAATTGCCCTCGAGATGGTGGTGGTGAGCTGCCTTCTTGAACTGTTGCAGTCCATGCAGTGTAGGTACACCCACGGTGCAGTTGAAAAGGAGTTCCAGGATTCTGAAGCAGCGACAGTGAAGGAACAGTGATATATGTCCAGGTTACGATGGTTTAGAGCTGAACTCAAGGGATGTCTTTGCTAGCTGGGCAAATATTCATTGCCCATCCCTAATTGCCCTTGAGATGATGGTGGTGAGCTGTTTTCTTGAATTGCTGGAGTCCATGTGAGGGACCCAAGGCATTTCCGGAGTTCAGAATTTTCTGGATTATAGCATAACATTAGAATTCTTAACACCAAGTGTGTGAACCAGATATAGGTATCTAAGACATAAATACATGCCAAAACTAGTGTTAAGACAAAAGCGTGCCTTTTCAAATCTATTCATTTGAAAATATGGGCTGATGCACAGACGCACACGCGTTCAAAATAAAATTGAGCATCGTTATCAGTTAAGCAACTCACTCGTTTTAAGATGTTCTTTATGGCTTGTAAAACTCGGAATGTATTAAGAGCTTATGTTTCAACATGCCTGCGATTATCTTGTTCTTAGCTAATCTATACCCTCTACCCCTCTACAGCAGCACATGCCAAATTATTTTCCAATCAGACCCCATTTTAACACGCGCACTAATTACCCATTCAGTCACTCACACACTAATCAGCCTCTCTCTCTTTACCCCTCCTCCCCACACACACACATCCACTGTAATGAGCCCCTCTGCCCCCACACCCACACTGTGGTAGAAACATCGAAAATAGGTGCAGGAGGAGGCCATTTGGTCCTTCGAGCCTGCTCCACCATTCATTATGATCCTGGCTGATCATATTAGGCTATTGACCAATTCAATAGCCTAATCCCGCTCTCTTTCCCCCCCCCCCCCCCCCAAATATCCTTTTATCCCTTTCACCCTATTTCACCTATATCTAACTGCTTCTTGAAAACATAATGTTTTGGCCTCAACTACTTCCTGTGGTAACGAATTCCACAGGCCAACCCCTCTCTGGGTGAAGGAACTTCTCCTCATCTCTGCCCTAAATGGTCTACCCTGTATCCTCAGACTTTGATCCCTGGTTTTGAACACGATCGGGACTCCATCTACCCTGTCTAATCCTGTTAGAATTTTATAGGTTTGTATGAGACACCCCTCATTCTTCTGAACTCCAGCGAATTCAATCTCTCCTCATCAGTCTCTCCTCGTACGTCAGTCCCGCCTGTTGTGTTCCGTGTTGTCTTTGCAATGATTCTACAGAACTAATGATGATTTATTTATGTACAAGTGGTAAGGTAACAATCGGAATGCTATACAGACCAAGTTACTGATTGAGTTACATAGACTCTCCTGGAACTACCCTTGCGACTGTCCTGGTGTACGCTTTACAACCTCCTGCCGATAGCCGGATGTCACTTGATAGGTGTTTGACGCCACCTGCTGGTGGGAGGTCGTATTGCTGAGTCCATGCAATATTATTCACAGGCATATCTCCACACCACCATCCCAGGAATCAGTTTGGTAAACCTTCCCGCCACTTCCTCTAGAGCAAGAAAATCCTTCCTCTGATAAGGAGAACAAAACTGCACACAATATTCCACGTGTGGTCTCCCCAAGGTCCTATATAATTGCAGCAAGACAGCCCTGTTCCCGTATTCGAATCCTCTTGCTATGAAGACTAACATACCATTTGCCTTCTTACCGCCTGCTGTACCTGCATGTTTGCCTTCAACGACTGGTGTACAAGGACGCCCACGTCTCATTGCACATTCCCCTCTCCTAATTTATGGCCATTCATATAATAATCTGCTGCCTTGTTTTTGCTACCAAAGTGGATTACCTCGCATTTCTCCAAATTATACTGCATCTGCCATTCATTTGCCCACTCACTCAACTTGTCCAAATCACACTGAAGGATCTCTACATCCTCCTCACAACTCACCCTCCCACTCAACTTGGTGTCATCTGCAGATTTGGAGATATTGCATTTTGTTCCCTCATCTAAATCATTAATATATATTTGAATAGCTGGGATCCTAGCACCAATCCCTGCAGTATCCCACCAGTCACTGCCTGCGTTTCCTGTCTGCCAACCAGTTTTCCATCTGTCTCAATGCACTACCTCTAAATCCCATGCGCTTTAATTTTACACACTAATCTCTTATGCAGGAATTAGTCAAAAGCCTTCTGAAAGTTCAAATATGCCACATCCACTGGCTCCCCTTCGTCAACTCGACTAGTTACATCCTTGAAAAATTCCAGTAGATTTGTCAAACATGATTTTCCCCTTCATAAATCCATACTGACTCTGTCCGATCCTGCTATTGTTTTCTAAGTGCTCTGCTGTACAATCTTTGATAATGGATTCTAGAATATTCCCCACTACTGACGTCAGGCTTACTGGTCTATAATTCCCTGTTTTCTCTCTACCTCCCTTTTTAATTAGTGGGGTTATATTAGCTACCCTCCAATCTGCAGGAACTGTTCCAGAGTCGATAAAATCCTGAAAGATGACAACCAATGCATCCACTATTTCTAGAGCCACTTCCTGAAGTACTCTGGGATGTAGAGTATTAGGCCCTGGGAATTTATCAGCCTTCAATCCCATCAATTTCCCCAACACCATTGCTCTACTAATATTGATCTCCTTCAGTTCCTCCCTGCGTCCCCCCACATTTCTGGTATCTGATTTGTGCCCTCATTTGTGAAGACAGAACCGAAGTATGTATTTAGTTTCTCAGCCATTTCTTTGTCCCCTATTATACATTCCCCTTCATTTAGAATTTACAGTGCAGAAGGAGGCCATTCGGCCCATTGAGTCTGCACGGGCTCTTGGAAAGGGCACCCCACTTAAGCTCACACCTCCTCCTTAACCCCGTAACCCAGCAACCCCACCTAACCCAAGGGCAATTTAGTATGGCCAATCCACATAACCTGCACATCTTTGGACTGTCTGAAGAAACCGGAGCACCCGGAGGAAACCCACGCAGACACGGGGAGAACGTGCAGCCAGTGACCCAAGCCAGGAATCGAACCTGGGACCCTGGCACTGTGAAGCCACTGTGCTAATGTGCCATCCCTGACTGTAAAGGACCCATGTTTGTCTTCACTAGTCTTTTCTCTTCACATACCTATAGAAAGTGCAGTCAGTTTTTATGTTCCCTGTAAGCTTCCGCTCGTACTCTACTTTCCCCTTCTAATAATAATAATCTTTGTGTCAAAGGTAGACTTACATCAACACTGCAATGAAGTTATTGTGAAAATCCCTTAATCAATCCTCCTTAATAATAATCTTTATTGTCACAAGTAGGCTTACGTTAACATTCTACTGAAGTTACTGTGAAAAGCCCCTAGCCACCACATTCCGCCGCCTGTTCGGGTACACAGAGGGAGAATTCAGAATGTCCAAATTACATAACGGCATGTCTTTCGGGACTTGTGGGAGGAAACCGGAGCACCCTAAGGAAACCCGTGAAGACTCCGCACAGACAGTGACCCAAGCCGTGAATCAAATCTGGGACCCTGGTGTTGTGAAGCAACAGTGCTAACCACTGTGCTACTGTGCCTTGGTCCGCTTTTGCTTTATTCTTTTTTAAAATAAATTTAGAGTACCCAATTCTATTTTTCCAGTTAAGGGCCAATTTAGCATGGCCAATCCATCTAGTCTGCACATCTTTGGATTGTGGGGATGAGACCCACGTAAACGCGGGGAGAATGTGTAAGCTCCACACAGACAGTGACCCAGAGCCGGGATTGAACCTGGGCCCTCAGCGCCGTGAGGCATTAGTGCTAACCACTGTGCCGCCCATACCTTTTTTGCTGAATTCTAAACTGCTCCCAGCCCTTAGACCTGTTGTTTTTCTTGGCCAATTTGTATGCTTCTTCCTTGGATCGAATACTATCTCTAATTTCCCTTTGTAAGCCATGGATTGGTCACCTTTCCCGTTTTACTTTTGTGCCAGGCAGGAATAAACGACTGTTGCAATTCCCCCATGCGCTCATTGAATGTTTGTCATTACCTATCCACTATCATCCCTTTAAGTAACGTTTTCCAATCTGTCATAGCCAACTTGCGCCTCATACCATCGTAGTTTCCTTTATTAAGATTCAGGACCCGAGTCTCAAGATCAACTACTTCACTCCATCTTGATGAAAAACTTTATCATATTAAGTTCACTTATCCCCAAGGGATCTCTCACAGCTAGATTGCCAATGATTCTGTTCTCATTACACAGTATCCAGTCTAGGATGGCCTGCTCTCTAGTTGACTCCTCAATGTATCGGTCCATCCTATATAGACTCCAGAAATTCCTTCTCTACGGTATTATGGCCAATTTGATTTGTCCAATCTATATGCAGATTAAAATCACCCATAATTACAGATGTTCCTTTATTGCATGTTTCTCTGATTTCCTGCCTAATGCCATTCCTCATACCCACACTGAATTCAGCCCTTCTACCCCCTCTCCCACACGCACACTGTGATCCGCCCCTCTGCCCCCACACCCACACTGAAATCAGCCCCCTACTCCCTCACACACACTAATCAGCCCCCACACGCACACCATAATTAGCCCCTATATCCCAGAACACTTTAATCAGCTTCCCTACCTCCACATGCTTCCTGCCCCACTTTGGTCTAGTTGCCTGTATCTTTAACTCCAGCCCAGTTTATGGAGCTCTACAACAGAAGCAGAAACACGGAAAAGTGTGAAGCTGACCCTTGTCTTCCTGGCTTAGACATGTGACTTGCCGGATTTTCCTGCACACAGTCCGTGACTGACTCACACTTGCCTGCCTTTGCCTGCATCAAGTCAGTGCACAAAAGTCCCTAGTCACTTTCCACCCTGTCCTGTTTGGTGGCATTGATCCAATTGGTCCAGGAATGTGTTGCCACAGTTGTTGGATGAGGATGCCTCCTTTCCACAGCCTTTATTGCTGACTCAGAGGAGGGGGCACTCGTGGGTTTAAAAGCCATCTCTGTGACCCATTATCTGCTAAATAATTCCAGATAACCGGTGTTTCTGGATTTTAGAGTTCTGGATTGGACATTGCAATGTATTAGGGTGCAAGTGGATAAAGACATGGTTCGTTGTGTACCCAAGTCTGATTGCCTTATCCTTTCAGCACCATAGATTCACTGAATTTTGGGCGACGGGGTAAAAGTTATTTGTTATATTGTAGACTAGCTTCCCATAATTGTAGAAGCTAGTCTTCTGCACCATGAGCTAAAGTAATAAAAATAAAAGCACTTAAAATCAAAAGTATATGATATGTGCCACATGAGGAAAAGGTTCAGTTAGAAAACTTAATTTTAATGGAAATCTGGGATCCAATAACCCTCTCCTAAAACACAAATTTCCCAAACCTTTCAAACATATTATGCTTCCATTGATTACTAGCAACCAATACTTCTAACAATAGTGCAGCATGTTCTGCAATGCAGAGTAAAAGAACAATCAAACTTGCATTTATTAACCACCGTTTGTGGTTTCCTAAAATCCCAAAGCTCTATAGTGTCATAGACAGAATGTATATGCTCTCTTATTGCTTGTGATCAGTACTTTGTCTTTCTTTGCCATTTGAGTGTGTAACCAATCAAATAATTCAGCAGCAAGCTTGTGTACATTTTAAAATAACTTATTTATTCTTACACACATGCCTGAATCAAATGCAACATCTGACACACTTGTTCTCTCTCACACACACACACTTGTACGCAGGATTGGATACACACTTTACAGATTACAGTGATCTCAGTCACTGATTTACAATTTCTGACCTCCTGCACAGCAGTCCTGTAGGTTCTTAAATGGTTTTGATGCTTTCAAGTTGAAGGGAGAGTCTGGTAAATTGAACGGTCCACAGCAGGTTGAGGTTTCGTGTAGTTGAATTTCTGGAAGGTTGGTTCTCAGGTGAAGTTTAACTCTAACAAGTTAAGTACTTTGGCTGCCTGATATCTTGCAGCTTGTTTTGAGTCTGCTTCATAGACTGATAGAATCGATGGTTTAGATGACTTCAGTGGTTCTACCTGCTAATACATCGTAACTGATCTTTTAAACATATAACCTGACTCTCTCCATAATAAAAGCAAATTACTGCAGATGCTGAAATATGAAACCAAAGAGAAAATGCTGGAAAATCTCAGCAGGTCTGGCAGCATCTGTTGGGAGAGAAAAGAGCTAACTTTGACAAAGGGTCATCTAGCTTTGACAAAGGGTCATCTGGACTCGTAACGTTAGCTCTTTTCTCTCCCTACAGATGCTGCCAGACCTGCTGAGATTTTCCAGCATTTTCTCTTTGGTACCTGACTCTCCCCAAATGACTTTTCACAAGTTCAAAGTCTTTTTTTCCCCCAAATAGGGTCAGGTGTTCATGGTGATTACACATACTGTATTGGGAGTTAACAACTCTTGAGGGTTTGAGACCGGCAGAGGTTTTAAAAGTTTCAGAATGACCCATTGATCCACATGAGTTGGATTGTTCTTTTTCCTTCTTAAGACAGGGGGCTGGTTCTAATCCACAAAAGACGTCCGGTGATACTTGGGTGGCTGTCTTTTCCAACATTTGTGTCCAGTTGTTTTGCCCAGATATAAAATTAGTTTGCAGTTTAAAATATGTCATGCGGTTACTGGGCTTGACAACAGCCAATTAAATACTCAATTTCTGGAGTAGTACTCAAGACCGTGTTCCACCCATCTCTCCAACTGATTATTGCAGTCGTTGATGACCACCGTGCCTTTGTTTTCAACCGAACTGTTTACTTTACTGGCAGTTCTGTTGCCCTTTTGATCCCTTATACATGCTCCCAGCATTCCCTGTGTTGAAGGGCATCTGGATATTTTGGCAAAGTTGTAACCAGTAGTCACTTTCTCACTGTCTAGCAGTCTGTTTAACTTTTACTTCAAGCAGTTCTTACTGCAGTCAGAATCTTCTCGCTGGGATCTCTCTTGCAATTATTGAGAACAGACCACTTGGCTTCAATGACAAGATCTATCACAGTGATGTTAGGCCAGAACCTATCAGCATTTTTCCACTCTTGCATCCAATATATTGAGAGTATGGTTTTGTAGATGTATGTTCCATTTTGCTTCTGCACTCTTGTGGGAATGCTGGAGAGCTCCTGTTCAATCGACACACTAAACTGTTAGTTTTTAATCTAGGTAGGCAGTCAGGTTGATATTGGTAGGAGGATGGCATTTCTGCTTCGGATGAAAAATTTTCTAAGATTGCATCCTCACACTAGTGTCCACCAGGGATAACAATCAATGCTGTGTGTGTTGTGAACGTTATTTTGGAGATTCAGGTCTGTTGGTGATCATGCCTAGCTGGTGCCAATGTCAAAGTGGATTGAAGGAAGATATTTGTTAGCATTTCTGTAGATGACAAATGGAAGTATTTTTTAAAATAACAATACTGGTCACCTGGGAGAAATATGCAACCGATATCAGGCTAAAGATTTGTGTGACTCGTAATTAATTACAAGCAAAATAGCAGTGAAATTAAGAAGTTGCTTTTTTTTTATATATATCGCCTTTCCCCACTTTTAGGATGCTCCACAGCACATTCTAGCCAGTGGAGTACTTTTGTAATAGAGGACAATATGGCTGCCAGTTTGTGCAAGGCTAGCTCCCACAATCAGTAATGTGAACAGGGAATCTGTTTGTGATTGGTTGAGGGGCAAATATTTGCCAGATACTATTATGCTCCTTTTGAATGGTGCCATAGATTATTTTTTTCCATTCATCTAAGAAGACAAACATCTAATCTGAAAGAGCACCTCCACCAGTGCAGTACTCCCTCAGTACTGCACTGAAGTGACAGTGAAGATTATAGATAAAATTAATTGTAGTGTAGTCAGATCCTATCTTGAGTCTGATTTAAGATATGTCCATTTCCGATTGCTGGGATGTGGGAAGACATCAAGTGCTGGTGACAGTGCAAGGAAGAGACACGAGGCTGATCCTTGGGAGTCAGGAGTCGAGGCAGGATTTTGTGAATGAAGTGCCTGACAGAAGATGCTATAGAAGTACATGAGCTATTAAGTGATATAGCAAAACTTAGTTTCAAACTAGCAACCAGAACTGATACTGGTGTGAAGGGTAGTGATAAAAAATTTAAAAGCCTGAAATAATAGTAATTACGTCAGTTAGGGTCAGAAGAGTTATTCTGGACGGATAAACTAAGATGACATTACTCTTCCATAAGTACCATGATAGGTGAAGAAAAGGCAGAGCGAGGCATTGTTGAAAAAATAAAAGCTTGATTAATATCATAGCAGCTGTAACTGGCACAGTGCAAAGCTTTGTTCTTTCCTTGTACCCAGAAAGTGTAAACACTGAGAAAACGTGCAGCTGTGGTGTTTATTATGCACTGCAGGGAATTTCGGGAGCACTGTGAGATATAGTTGCATTAATGTTGAAAAGATAAACCTATTCGGAGAGCACAGGCAGGGTCTTGTGTTTTTCTGGGAGTAGAAAGCTTCCGAATGCCCTGGTTTCATGGAGCCATTTGGTGGTTTTTCTAATTTTAGTTTGTTGCAGATGTATAGTTGGCTTGTTGATGTGTTTTCTTTCTCCTCCATGCCCTATATGTTGGCTGACAGAGCTGCTGACCTGAACGTTTTTCTTTAAACAGCATTGTATATGCAATGTTGATTTTGCTGCCTTATTGCTGAAAGTAGATATTGATTGGGCTTATTTTGAGGCAATTGTAATATTATTGCAGCATTCGTTTGGTTGGTGTAAAATGTTCCAAAGCTGGAAGTATGATTATAGCACATGTAAGCTCATTCTGAGCTTTTATGTCTTATGCTATTAAGTAAAGATCATTTTGGAGAACGGCACCTGGCTGTTGGAGGTGAATTTCACCAGATGTGCACTCAGCTGGTGTTGGGAATTATCAGCACAGAAATCTGTAGGGATTGTTGAAATAAGTTACAATCGCGTGAAAACAAAGACTGAATAATAGTTTTTTTTTTTTTTAAAGCATCTTGTGGCACATATTAATTGGTTTGAAGAGGATACGGTTGTGGACTGCCTGAAGGAAATAATGGTGCTGGACCACTTATAGGGCATTACCCTTATAATTAGTTTATTTTGGGTATTATTCAGAAACCATTTCATTGAGATATTACACCACTAATGTTACACTGCTGTACAAACCACCGGTCAGAAGTATGCAATAGTCAACCTTTTCCTCTATATATTTATGGCATTCATTATACCAGTGGGAGATATTGATCGCTAAATGTTTTTTTTTTGTCCAGCTATATAACTGAATTGCTTAATTTAATTGGATATAGAATATGTTCGATTTATTGCCGTATAGACTGTTTGTTATTTGTGTATGAGGTGTATTTTGAGCATTTGGTTTTATGAGCTATTGCTCTTTAGAAATTAAGGTGTTAGAATGCACCAGTATTGGCCTAGATTTTGGATTAACAAATATTTAATATGAAAAATGCATGTGCTGCTTGTTTTCTGCAAGCAGTTAAAAACATTCCAGCTCAATGTTAAAGATATATTTATTGCATGATTTTTGAAATCATATGTTTTATAATTGACATAGTCTGATCTGTGGGTGACCTTTTAAACTCTTCTTCCAATAACATACTGTGGAGATCATGGCAATTTGCATTATTTCTGGTTGTGAGCTATGCCTGCCATTTCTACTCTATATAAAACCTGGGTAAAAGAGAAGTTTAATTGGCGCATTGTTTAACTGAATTCTATCCAACATGGTCAGCTTGCAGGCAGAGCTGCTGCTGCTACTGTTGGTGTAATTATAAACAAAGTCTCTTAAGACGCTGCCATAATCCCAGTGGAAAGGCACACTCAGCAGGAAGGAGTGAGCCTCCCTTCTGGCAGGCTGCTGGAAATGACCATGTTGCATCTGCTAAGAGCCAGATTGCACCATGCACTTTGAATGAATCTTGTTTTTGCTTCATGCTGCTTCTTAAGAAATTAAAATGCAGAATGGCACACACACACAGCAGCTGTTCGGAATCAAGTTTGGAATATGAGCTGAAGGAAGATGCGAAGGAGCAGAACATGAGAGATGGGCATGATTTTAGAGCATCAGACATTGGATGCTTTTTAATTACCTCAGTCCAACAGCTATTTTGAAATGGCAGAAAATATTTAGTTTGTAATGATCTTTTCAACATTATTTTTATCAGCTAAAATGAGAACGAAATAATTGTTCATCATTGTAACTGACTAAAATTAAGCCTAAATGCCTCACAGAGGCTATAACTAAAATTCCAGATAGAAATGATACAACATAATATTAACTCTTGGACTAAAATACTGGTTGATGGCTCACCAATTTGGGAACAGTTGTTAAAACTGAAGCATACAAATAAAGCGAATGTTGTCATTCAAGTGTCAGTTTATTATTTCTCGCAGGAGTTGGTTGACGCAGTTGACTGGCCGGTACATGGTTCAGAACGACGCCAACAGCGTTATCCATGAAGGCCCCGCTTTCTCAGGCTTGCCCCTTGCCTGAGTGAGGTGTGGTGGCCGTCCGGTTGAATCACCATCAGTCAGCTCTGTCTCTCAAAAGAAGAGAGGAACCTACGGTCCTCTGGGACAAAGGCAACTTTCATTTTCCTCATTTCATTTTGTATTATTTCTCAACATGTCGTAAGAGCTTGTATTGGCTGAGAAATAAAGAACTACTGACCTTTTTGAAATGTTAGATCCTGAAAAATTCTGGAAGCATTGGAACCAATATATGGGAAATAAAGTTCAGAAGACTAAAATCCGAGTACGACTAATTTGTAATGTACAATAGAAAATATATGCACATATGACAAGACATGTAGTTCTGTATCGAACAGCAATAATGCAATTTGGAAAATAATCATATCAGTCTGAGCAGGGTTCAAACTTGGATAACAGAATTGAAGATTAAAAAGTTGCATGTATACAGTGCCTTGACATATTTCACGGTATGCATAGGCTTTGTTTACTGTGAAGTGCAGTGACAATTACACAGGTGATAGAACGGTAATTCATATTTTATGAACCCCTAAATGTTCTTTTACGTTTTAAAAATGCTATTTTGTTTATCATAGGTGTAACAAAATGATTTTAAGTTGTGCCTCTTGCAGCTATCAGTTGGTTGAATTTCTTAGTTGGCAATGATGATGATAAATTTACACAGGATTTTGTGGAGTTTGTTATTTGCGGCATCTTGTGTCTTCCAACTCACCCAAATAATACTGACTACACAAAAACACCATCCTTTTCAAAAGATAATAGATACCTCATCTAATTACCCTCGGTATTCAGGTTTTCTTGTGCTTTTTCGATTGTGATGAGGATTGTTATACCTTGACCATGTTGCCCATCAATTGTTCCCAGATTTGTGGTGATGATGCTCAATATCACAGAGTGGTTACAGCACAGGAGGAGGCCATTCAGCCCATTGTGTCAGTGTCAACTTTCTGCAGGAGCGATTTTACTAGTTCTCTCGCCAGTCCTTTCCTCACCGTTCTGCAAGATTTCTTTCTTCAGTTCTTATTCAGTTCCCATTAGGAAGCCACCGTTAAATCTGATCCATCACACTCTTGGACAGTCCATAACATCCAGTTACATTTTTAGGCTTCAAATTATGTATCTATTCCTCTAATAGGGGCTGGTTTAGCACAGTGTAATGCTGAACAAAGCCAGCAGAGCGAGGTCAATTCCCATACCGGCCTCCCCGAACAGGTGCTGGAATGTGGCGACAAGGGGATTTTGACAGTAACTTGTAACTTGTGACAATAAGTTATTATTATTAATATTATTATTAATATTATTATTAATATTATTATTAATATTGCTGTGATCTGAAATTCATCAGTGGTTATACTTGATTTATCAACTGTTTCAAATGTGTGGGTATATATGTTCCTTTTTCAACGTGTATTGAAAAGTAAAACTTGCACCTGAGATAATCTCTCGGTCGGCTATTATATGAGAATGAAGCAGCCAGTACGTTCATGGGTACCTTGGGGATAATGAGGCAAGGTAGCTGAGCTGGAAGCAAGGCTGGACAGTGTCTGATAGTTGTGGCAGCAGTTGCTGACTTGGTGATGAGGTTTGAGTCACTCATGTGGAAGTGTCCTTAATTTTACAGAGGCTCTCTTCACAACCAATTTTTGGGGTGGCAACAGTACCATTGTTACTGAGCAAATAATCTGGAAGCCTGGATTCATAGTCCAGAGAATGAGTTCAAATCCCACCGTGACAGTTTGAGATGAGAGTAGTTAAGAGGAGATTGAAATGGTATGGTCATCTATTGCGGAATAGAGGGAAGAAATGAGGTGAGACGAGTAATGGAGATGGGACTTCCAGGATGAGAAAGGCCTGAGACCAGATAGAAAGATGTGGTGGCGAGACACTTGAACACCGCAGGATTGGAAGAGGAATTGATGATAGTGGGAGGAGGTGGAGAAGGGTGATCAACCAGCATTGTGGTGATGCCAGATAAAATGGGAGAAGCCGAAAGAAGAAAATCGGATGTCCTTGTGTTGTGTTGTCAATGTCTCCAGGTTCTCTTCTTTCTTCTCTCTTTCCCCCACCCCCAAACCCTGCTCTCCTTCCTTTCTGAAGTGAGCTTTTAAAAAAAAAAAAAACACTCGGGTGTATCAAACCATCTGTGGCATTCGAAAGAAAACTGACACCACCACCATAGGGTAACTAAGAATAGGCTTAATGCCGGCTCTGTCAGTGACACCCTCGTTCTGAGAATGAATCTGAGAAAGAACAAGAAACATATTGAAGGAAATCCCAGCCAAGAACGGGCCTCCGCTACTGACCACAAATGGCGGGAGCAACTGTGGCCAATAATGGAGCAGATGGCCATGGAAGCAAAAAGCAGTGCTGAGAGAGAGAGAGAAAAAAGCATTAAATACTAATTGCATTAATGTGGAAAAGATTTATAATAGACAACATTGACAAAAATGTAGCAAAAAAGTGACTAAGGTTTTCCGACAGGAAGCATCAACAGACCCAAGATTTTTGTATTAACCTTAAGTATACATGATTGTCTATATTTAAATACATACTTGCACACTCTGAACTTCAGTATCAAGGGTGACTAACCACCATGCTGTAAGATTACTTCAATGCCTCCAGATCGGGCCAGTTTTCTTTTTAACCAATATTGTACCATGGATGAAGGAAATGAAATGAAATGAAAATCGCTTATTGTCACAAGTAGGCTTCAATGAAGTTACTGTGAAAAGCCCCTAGTCGCCACATTCCAGCGCCTGTTCGGGGAGGCTGTTACGGGAATTGAACCATGCTGCTGGCCTGCCTTGGTCTGCTTTCAAAGCCAGCGATTTAGCCTTGTGCTAAACAGCCCCTATTAAGAATCCCACAAATTCTGTATAGATGTCATTTTAAAGGATATAGGAATCCTAAAAGACTGGGTTACTTTGTTAAATGTGTTCTCTGAGGGCTATCTTTGCACATACTTGCCAGAACATGCATGAAGAGATACCAGAATTTAAGGTGCAGCAGTTGGCTGCAGTGAGTGCTGAAGAAGAAATAACTTTTTACCAAAACAGCAGAGAACTGTCTGATGAAAAGTGTTGGTGTAGTCACACATCTGTCCTTTTGTGGGATTCTTAATTTCATCTTTGAGTTTCCTGCAAGCGATTAACATTGGTGGGGGGACATCAATCCTTCCAAGTTCTGAAAGAGTCATGTTTATAGGAAGGACTGCAGACATCTTTTACAGTTCTGCTCCTTTAGGTTGCAATTAAGTCTGATTTATTCAAGCCGTCCACATATCCCAACAAGATTTCCTTCAGTAGAAGGAATCAGAGGTTTTCGACTAGTTTAAAAGTTGAAACTGCCCTGTTGCCCCATTAGTCCTCTCGTCTCTCGGCATAGAATATGTCCGGATTCAGTTGATTTCTTTATTCCTCAGTGAGTTAGAATTGCAATAGAACTGGATGGATAATCCTTTCAATAGGAAGCCAAATGTAATTAGTGAAGTGAAACATTAGAGTGTAATTAGTGAAGTGAAACATTACATTGTTTTATAGCAAGAAACAGTTCTGAGCTTTGAAGAAAGGACTTCATCAAGAATGCATTTTGTTGAAATTATTTCTGTTATGGAAGTCAATATTAAATCAGTAAAGCAGCTTCATGATTTACTCTTGAGTTTAGGCAATCTGATGGATTTCCATGTTGCAATAATTTACTTTTGTTTTGCAGAAAAGGCTGCTGCAAATGAAGATGCGGTGCAGAAGGCTGATGTGTCCTCCACCGGTCAAGGTGTCATTGACAAGGATGCACTGGGACCAATGATGCTTGAGGTCAGTTTAGAAGCACGAAAGCTAGAAAATTGCAAATTTCATTTTTATGCTTTTAGAAATGATCCAATTAAATATATAAAGGTTTGCATTTTTTCACAACACATTAATTGCACTAATATTAATTGTGCCAACATTAGCACTGAGATTTAAGTTGATTTTGCAGCTTACACCAAACTTTAAGAATCTCATTCACCTGCACAAATCAGGGTAAATAATTTGAGGCCAAGAAAAGTGTAGTAATACCATTTTCCATCATTAAATCTTTCCTTGTATGAAGATTAAGAGTTGAAATCATAAAACTATCCTATACATGAAGTACAGTGACCAAGAATTTCTGCTTAATGCACAACAAGCAATCTGGGTGTAAATTGTGCTAATTTTCAGAAGTTTTTTTTGCTCGAGTTTCTGCTCACTTATTTACATAGCACTGAGCGTACAATATTCCATAAAGCAGGGCAATCGGGCAGTATTTGTCTTATTTTTTTAAAATGCATTAAGAACACTTCCTTGATATGTTTAAAAATGGTAATCTGGTGCAGTTTTATTCTCACAGTTGATATGGGGTCTTTCATAAAAAAGCAAGCATTTTTACTTGCTGCCTAGCCCCATTACATTATCCTTCGTAAATAACCAGGGAGGTGGTGGCGCAGTGGTATTGTCACTGGGCTAGTAATGCGGGCTCGCGTTCGAATCCCCATGGTAGATGGGGGAATTTAATAACAATCTGGATTTAGATGCTGACCATGTTCGATTGTTGTAAACACCCATTTCTATTCTATTCTATGGTTCTAATATCCGAGGGAATGTGATTCCAAATCCACAGCAACCTGGATGACTCTTAACAGTCCCTCGGAAATGGGGCTCAGTTCAAGGGCAATTAGGGTTGTGCAATAAATGCTGGCCTAAGCAGGGATGCCCGTAACCCAGGAATGAATTTAAAGAAAACTAAAAATAACTTTTAAAATCACAGTTGTTGCGGTGCAGGAGGGGAGTGTTTGGTCCACCATGTCTGCACCGGCTCCCCAAAAGAGAATGACGGCTTAGTGCCATACCTCTGCCTTTTCCCCATATCCCTGCATGTTGTTACCATTCAAGTCATCATCTAATGCCCTCCTGAATGTCTCTATTGAATTTGCCTCCCGGGCACTTCCAAACAGTGCGCTCCAGACCCAAACCACTTGAGATTTTTCTCACATCACAATTTGCTTCTTCTGCATATTACCTTAGATCTATGTCCTCTCGTTCTTGATCCTTTACGAGTGGGAACAATTTTTTCCTATCTACTCTATCCAGCTCCCTCATGATTTTCAAATCTCCTCTTGGCTGCCTTCTCTAAGAAGAACAGTCCGAATTCCTCCAATCTATCCTCATAACTGAAGGTCCTCGTCCCTGTAACCATTCTCGTAAACCTCCTCTGCACTCTCTCTCTCTCTCTCTCTCTCTCTCTCTCTCTCTCTCTCTCAAAGCATTCACATCCTTCCTGTAGTGTGGCCCAGGATACTACATGCTTTATTAACAGCACACTCCACCTGTCCTGCCACCTTTAATGATCTATGCATATATATATATATATACACCCAGGGCACTGCTCCTGCACCTTTTTGTTTAGAACTTTGCCCCTTATTTTATGTTGTCTCCATGTTCTTCCTCTCAAAATTCATCACCTCACATTTGCATGGAACCTCACCTGCTACCTTTCCGCCCACCCCAGCACCTTACCTATGACCTTTTGAAGTTCTACAATGTCCTCTTCACAGGTTTTTTATCAGTTAGATTTATTATTGTCACGTGTACCGAGGTACAGTGAAAAGTATTGTTCTGTGTACAACCAAGGCAGATCGCTCCATGCATGAATACGTAGAATATACAATAATTACACAATGTAAATACATAAACACAAACATTGGGTGCAGCATATGGAATATTATTTTTTAATAAATTTAGAGTACCAAATTCATTTTTTCCAATTAAGGGGCAATTTAGCGTGGCCAGTCCACCCACCCTGTACATCTTTGGGTTGTGGAGTGTGAAACCCACGCAGACATGGGGAGAATGTGTAAACTCCACACAGTTAGTGACTCGGGGCTGGAATCAAATCCAGGTCTGCAGCACCGTAGGCAGCAGTGCTAACCACTGCACCACGGGGCTGGTTTAGCACACTGGGCTAAATCGTTAGCTTTTAAAGCAGACCAAGGCAGGCCAGCAGCACGGTTCAATTCCCGTACCAGCCTCCCCGAACAGGCGCCGGAATGTGGCGACTAGGGGCTTTTCACAGTAACTTCATTGAAGCCTACTTGTGACAAGCGATTTTCATTTTTCATTTAATTTCACTATGCTGCCCTTGCAAACGGAATATAGTGCTACAACTGTAGAAATATCAGTTCAGTCCATGAGAGAGCCATTCAGGAGTCTGGTAACAGCAGGGAAGAAGTTGCTTTTGAATCTATTGGTGTGTGCTCTCAATCTTCTGCCCGCTGGAAGAGAGAATAACCTGGGTGAGAGGGGTCTTGGATTATGCTGCCATGCAGAAAGCCGAAAGCAAATTATGTGGGGTAGCTTCCAAGCTTCTGGGTAAGGGAGTACATAATGTTCAAAGAAACATACACACAACCCCCTCCCATCCACTCCACCATCACTCACCTTTGCCTATGGATATGTCGATAATGGGCCTCAGGTGGTTGCATTACTGGCAGCAGCCACTGACTCTGGTGGCACTGCCGAGCAGGACCTCTGCCCCTCTGGGGTCATTGAAGGTCAGTTGCCGCCAGTTAAAGTGTCTGATTGCCACTAAATTTGGTGTGCCTTCCCAAAAGGAGGTGACGCAGGGCTCATGCCAGCTCTCTAGCTGGCAGGCAAGACTCCAGTTGCCTCCATTAAATATCACCCGTAGAACTTGGTCTTTTTAGTCTTTTTCAAAAAGGAGTAGACTTTGGAGAAATTTGAATGATGTATTTTTTGTTTTAAAGGGTTTGTATACTGTTTTGAGTTTGATGACTTTGGGTGAACCAGGAGACAAATGTACAAAACAAGTGTTTAAGTAGGTTGGATGTTGGGCGGCTTTTCATTTTGAAGTGGAGCATCCCTGTTTGCAACAAGTTTAAACAATGACTGAATTTTTTGCTTTTGAAAAGGAGCTGGATGATTGCTAGCTCTGGCTGATATCACAAGGTACAAGACAATTGGGTTATTGGATAATGTGTCTTCTCTCTATTGTGGTCTCCATGTTTTAATCCCTTTGGTTGCTGGAAAGGAGATTCCCAGATTTTATTTTTCCCTGAATTAGCCTTGTTTTTTATATTAGTGTTTTTTCCCCCCAGAGCACGAAATGGCCGTTGGTGGGTGTGGGACATTGGGGGATCATGATGTTCAGTTGCATCATCACAATACACGCTAGGCTTGTTTGACTGGCTAGCATATTAGACTGCATATTATTTTTAGTTTTGTATATTTACTTTGGAAGGCAATAGACAGTTTATCAAGCTATTGAGCAGTAGGAAGTACAATAGGTTCCCCTATGTAGCTCCCCTCCAGACCCTTTTCTCTGTGCTTCTCTTAAGGTCTTGATTTCTTGATGACGTACGGCTTTGTAGGCATAGATTGCCCCTCAGTTTCTTGCCCAAATGACCGTTCTTCACATGTGATCCTAAACAGTGCATATTAGCAGAGAATCCAGCAATCGCAAAAAGCACAGCTTATCCTAGATCTGCTTCCAGACTATATGTGTGCTTTTAGCAGGGGACGCCTAACTGGTGTTCTGTCTTTCCCCACTGCACCCAATCCAGCAATGTGAGCACCTGAGGCTGATATGACCAATCCTCTCATCCAGCTGAGATCATTGATCACTGTCCAGACTGGGGTTGGATCATAGCACCCTCTTGGTCGGTATGGCTCAAAAATACTGACTGCTTAAACAAGCTGAGTCCTCCATTCTTTCTCCTCTGCATCCTTTCTTCCCCTGCAAGGTTATTAATGACATTTTTCTTAAACCTGTAATTGCCTGTTTTAATTGCACTATTTTAAAATGTTAATTTTTATTTTACAGTGGAAAAGGCTGTCATTTGAGTTGTGACATCATGTTTTCAGTGTGCAAGTGTCAGCTTTTGGTTAAGTATATTATCATAGAGCAGTGATGGAGAGAGGTTTGGTTTGGATACTTCAATTCCGAGCCTGACCATTGCAATATGAGGAGATATGTAATAAATGCTGTTAAATCACACCGGAGAGTGGAGGCAATCTAAAGGGATGGTCATGAGTGTGTGGGGGGTGGGGTGGTGGTGGGGGGGGGGGGGGGGGGGGGGGGCAGCAGCAGTCTGTAGCACTACCTGCCAACACTGATGTTTGCTTAAGTGCAGTCTCTGCATTTACCCAACACAGTTGCTAAGGTGCCGAGAGGTGGTGTGAAAGGAAATAAGTTGGCAAGAAAAAGAAGCAACTAACACTGCCTCCAAAAATAAAGTGTTTTCCAAACAAGAATTTACATGCAACAGCTGGTGATTGTTGCAATCTTGAAATTTGGGGTGGCATGGTGGCGCAGTGGTTAGCACTGCTGTCTCACGGCGCCGAGGACTCGGGTTTGATCCCGGCCCCGGACCGCTGTCCTTATGGAGTTTGCACATTCTCCCCGTGTCTGCGTGGGTCTCACCCCCACAACCCAAAAAGATGTGCAGGGGAAGTGAATTGGCCATGCTAAATTGCCCCTTAATTGGGAAAAAAAAAAGGAATGGGTCCTCAACATTTAAAATTTTAAAATAATTTTGAAATTTGGAATGGAAAGAGCTGCTGATGTTTGTAAGTAATCTTCTCATTTTCTAATGAGTTTTAGTCGAATGTTCTATCATCTCATTGTGTATGTGTGTGTGCTCTATCTAGTGACATTGAACATTATATTCACATCATAGTGTTTATTCTTTACAGGCTTTGGATGGATTTTTTTTTGTGGTCAATCTTGAAGGGCATATAGTGTTCGTATCTGAGAATGTGACCCAGTATCTGAAATACAACCAGGAAGAACTTATAAACTCCAGCGTCTACAGCATACTACATGTTGGTGACCACGCAGAGTTTGTGAGAAATCTTTTGCCGAAGTCTCTTGGTAAGAGTCTATTTGAATACCTTGAATTGTATCCAGTAGCTTACTCAAAACAAATTGGCTGTTTATCACCCAATACTGAAACTGGATCACCTTGGTTCTCAATTTACATTAGTGTGCTGGCTGCCATCTTGGTAGGTGCCTTCCGATGGGTAGCCCCGGTTTGTCACAGTAGGTCTTTTTTTTTTAACCATGTAAGTTGGGGCCCAGTGGTAAAGCAATGCTTCTCTGGGCTCCACAAAAATACTGAGTTTCCATGAATCATTGGTACCAGCCAGACCATTACTCCTCCGACCAGCCAGCAAGCTACAACATGTGCCTATTCAGGGTCTGCAGCTTGCCAGGGTCATGCTTATGAGGCCGAAGCCTCAACATAGCTGGTCTATGCGTGGATGGTTGGTGTTCTCAACCAGTTTACTATCCCAATGCAGTTTCGGCCATTAACAGCCTATAAGGTGGATCAGAAGTTAAGAATATTACTGTTTTCCTCTTTTATTATGTTACAAGTCTAGCAGTCATGCCTCCTCAGAATAAAATAGCCAAATTAAATGCCTTCACTTTGGCTAACAAAATAGGTTACTTGTAAATTCCATATTGTTGATTATATTGTGTGGAGTAAGAAACTTTCAGGATAATTTTTGCACAGTGTGTACATATTCATGTGCTGGAAAGTCAATTAAGTATTGCACTTCAATGATAAATGGTGTCACATGCTATGAAACATTTCAACTTTATGTAAATTAAGCCAAAACATTTTTTACACTTTATTTTTGCAGTATTAAAAATTGTTTTACCTGTTTCAAAGTGAACTGTTTGTGTAAAACATTAAATTTTCCAGTAAATGGGGTGCCTTGGTCCAATGAAACTCCAAGACGGAACAGCCACACTTTTAACTGTCGCATGTTGGTTAAACCACCTGGTGAGACTGATGAGGAAGGACATGATAACCAGGAAGCACCTCAGAAATATGAAACTATGCAGTGTTTTGCTGTATCTCAACCAAAGTCTATAAAAGAAGAGGGGGAAGGTAAGATTGTCATTATGGAACCTCCAGTGGGTGGTAGAATCACCTAACCACCAATGCATTTAAAAATGCATAATATTTCATATCTCCATATCGCACATGTTGTCTCCCATGCTAGTGTGGAATTACATAGAACATACAGTGCAGAAGGAGACCATTCGGCCCATCGAGTCTGCACCAACCCTCTTAAGCCCTCACTTCCACCCTATCGCCGTAACCCTATCTAACCATTTTGGTCACTAAGGGCAATTTATCATGGCCAGTCCACCTAACCTGCATGTCTTTGGACTGTGGGAGGAAACCGGAGCACTCGGAGAAAACCCACGCAGACACTGGGTGAACGTGCAGACAGTCCTGGCGCTGTGAAGCCACAGTGCTATCCACTTGTGCTACCCTGCTGCCCATTGTAGGTTACAGATTTGCACCCATCATTCTTGTATGGCAAGTACATGCTGCAAAATACCACTGTATGGCAAGTGAGTTTCCCCACAGAAAATTGAACTTACATGCCACCTAATGACTTGAGTCGCATCATATTTGTTGTAGCCTGGGGTCAGTGTCCCTGCTTGTCCTCTAGGCAGTGGCTAGCACATTACAAGGAATGCCTTTGAATAGGAAACATAATTAACTAGTGAAAATTGCTGCATCAACATACCTTTTTTGGAAGCATTGAAACTAAGCTGTTTTAAATCCACTCTATTAATATTTTAAAAAGCAGAATCTTCCTTTTGGTGCCAGTAATTGCTGAAAAGGTGATTTATTGACAATTTTCCCTCCATTCCGATTCACCTTGTGCAATAATAGTTGCTCAACTCTTGCATATCTGACAACTCAATACAAAAACTGATAGATAGCCCTGATAAACATTGCGAAAATCAATTGTAGAAGAAAATTTTAAAATCCTATTAAAACTTGCAAGTCATTAAAATTATAGATGCATTGATACTTTGACTCAAATTACCTTATTAGCAATCATTTTTACAACAAAGATTGCAGTAGTTAAAAATACAGCACAAAACTCTTTTATTCCAGTCACATCTAATTCTACCAGGATTTAGTGTATAACTTTGTTACCAAATGAAAAATCATATGAAGATTTGTTTTCATCCTTAATAAAATCTGTAAAATGTCACCATTCCTCACAGAAAGGACTTTTAAAGAAGATTTAATTTAATAGGACCGGACCAAAAAAAATACATTTCAGGGGTTTTGCCTGCATTTGAATTTGTACAGAATTTTCCTGTTTGACTTTTTTTTATTTTAATTGCGCCAAGTATTGCTTCGGTAGGACACTATCATGTTTTCTTTTAAATATAAAGAGTGTCCACAATGCAGGCATGGAACATGCAAGTCTTTAATTCCAGAAGAAAATTATGACCAAAATTTGCTCTTAAAAATTAGTTTGTAACTTTCGGTTGCGGCTATGCGGAGCTAAGTCGCACATTCGGCAGCTCCCGCAAAAAACGGACTTTTGGGCTCTTTTCAGGGCCCCCCAACTACATTTTTCGACGTTTCCCGCTGTGGGAAGGAGTGTACAATAGTTCCACGACAGTATATGGCTTTTACCAGGAGCGGGGCGACTAAAAAAGTGGTGGTGGACCCGAAGAAGGTGCGAGGGAAGAAGACCAAAATGGCGGCGGGCAGGGACCAGGCAGCGTGGATGCAGTGGGCGCAGGAGCAACAGGAGGTTATCCAGCGCTGCTTCAGGGAGATTAAAGCGGACCTGCTTGAGCCGATGAAGGCTTCTATCGATAAGCTGCTGGAGACGCAGATGGCCCAGGGGGTGGTGATCCGCGAGGCCCGACAAAAGATCTCCGACAACGAGATCGAGATCTTAGGCCTGGCGGTAAAGGTGGAGGCGCACGAGGCGCTCCACAAGAAATGGCAGGAGCGGTTCGAGGAGATAGAGAATCGGTCGAGGCGGAACAACTTGCGGATTCTGGGCCTCCCGGAGGGGCTGGAGGGGCCGGATGTGGGGGCCTATGTGGTCACCATATTGAACTCGCTGATGGGAGCGGGGTCCTTCCAGGGGCCCCTGGAGCTGGAAGAGGCCCATAGAGTGCTGGCGAGAAGGCCCAAGGCTAACGAGTCTCCGCAGGCGGTGCTGGTGCGGTTTCATCGGTTCGCTGATCGCGAGTGTGTGTTCAGGTGGTCCAAGGAAGGAGAGGAGCAGCAGATGGGAGAACCCGGAGGTTTGAATATACCAGGACTGGAGTGCGGATGTGGCGAAGAGGAGGGCCGGGTACAATCGAGCGAAGGCGGTGCTGCACAGGAAGGGGGTGAAGTTTGGCAGGTTGCAGCCGGCGCGACTGGGTCACCTACAAGGACCGGCACCATTATTTTGAGTCTCCGGAGGAGGCGTGGGCCTTTGTTCAGGACGAGAAGTTGGACACAGATTGAGGGTCGGGATGGGCGTTTGGGGATCGTGGTTGATATGTTACTTTTTGAGAGGGGGGGTCCTTTGCTCTTGTTTTTTTTTCTTTCTGGTTCGGTGAGGGTGATTAGGGCGGGTTGGGCACTGTTTTGGTTGGGTTGGTCAGTGGGGCTCTTGGAGGGGGGTAAGCAAATTGAGCAGGGGTGGATGGCCAGCAGTGAGTTGGGGCCCCGCGGGGGAGGGGGAGGCCCCGCCGGGGAGGGGGAGGCCCGGGTCGGGGGTGAGGGGACTGGGCCTGTAAAAGGAGCTGCGTCAGAGGTGGCGGGGCCGGGTAGGTGGAAAGCACGGGCTTTTTCCCGCGCTGAAGACTGGAGGGGGCGGGGCCGGGGCGGGGAAGCGAGGGTTGTTTCCCGCGCTTGAGATGGAAGGGGGAGGTGGAGAGCCTGCGGATGGGGAATGGAAGAGGATGGTGTGCCACAATGGGAGGAGTCGAAGGAGAGGCGGGAGTGGACGGGGTCATCAGGAGTCAGCTGACTTGCGGAAATGCAGTGGGGGGATTAAAGCAGCTAGGAGGAGTCCTAGCCCGGGGGGGGGGGGGAGGGGGGGGGGAGGAATAGAGTTGCTGCTGCTATGGTCAAGGGGGAGCTGAGGCGTGGGTCGAGATGGGGGTATGCCACCATGGGGAACGGGCTGGGAGTGGGGTGCGGTGTGCGTGGCTGGCCGAGGAGGGGTTATGACTAGTCGGCGGGGGAGGGGGGCGGGTAGCCACCTGATCTGGCTGATAACCTGGAATGTAAGGGGACTGAATGGGCCGGTTAAGCGGGCCCATGTGTTCGCGCACCTGAAGGGGCTCAAGGCGGATGTGGTTATGCTCTAGGAGAGACACTCAAGGTGGCAGACCAGGTAAGATTGAGGGAAGGGTGGGTAGGTCAGGTGTTTCATTCGGGGCTGGATGCCAAAAATCGAGGAGTGGTGATCTTGGTGGGAAAGGAAGGTGTCGTTCGAGGTGTCTAGCATTGTGGCAGACAATGGCGGTAGGTACGTAATGGTAAGTGGTAAGCTGCAGGGAGAAAGAGTGGTACTGGTCAATGTGTATGCCCAGAACTGGGACGATGCGGGTTTTATGCGGCGCATGTTGGGTCAGATCCCAGACTTGGAAGTGGGGGGCCTGATAATGGGGGGAGACTTCAACACGGTGTTGGATCGGGCACTGGATCGCTCCAGATCTAGGCCGGTAGGAAGCCGGCGGTGGCTAAGGTGCTGAGGGGGTTTATAGACCAGATGGGAGGGGTGGACCCTTGGAGATTTGCAAGGCCTGGGGCTAGGGCATTTTCATTCTTCTCACATGTCCATAAGGCTTATTCCCGGATCAACCTTTTTAATTTTGAGCAGGGTGCTGATAGCGAGAGTAGAGGATACCGAGTACTCGGCGATAGCCATTTCGGATCACGCCCCGCATTGGGTGGACTTACAGCTGCGGGAGGAGAGGGACCAGCGCATAGAGAGATACCTGGAGGCCAACGATAACGGGGAGGTCCGAGTGGGGATGGTATGGGAGGCGCTGAAGGCGGTGGTTAGGGGAGAGCTGATCTCCATTAGGGCCCACAAGGAGAGGCGGGAGCGGAGGGAGAGGGAGAGGCTGGTGGGGGAGATGGTGAGGGTAGACCGGAGGTATGTGGAGGTGCCTGAGGAAGGACTGTTGAGGAAGAGGCGCAGCCTCCAGGCCGAATTCGACCTGGTGACCACCAGGAAGACGGAGGTGCAGTGGAGGAAGGCCCAGGGGGCGATTTATGAGTATGCGGAAAAGGCAAGTCGGATGCTGGCGCATCAGCTTCGGAAACGGGACGCAGCTAGGGAGATCGGGGGAGTTAAGGACAGGGGAGGGAGTGTGGTGCGGAGTGGGGTTGGCATCAATGGGGTCTTCAGGGACTTTATGAGGAATTGTATCGGTCCGAGCCCCCACTGGAGGAGGGAGGGATGGGCCGCTTTCTGGACCAATTGAGGTTTCCGAAGGTGGAGGAGGGACTGGTGGCAGGATAGGGGGCCCCGATTGGGCTGGAGGAGCTGACCAAAGGGGTAGGGAGCATGCAGGCGGGGAAGGCACCGGGGCCGGACGGTTTCTCGGTCGAATTCTATCAAAAAGATATGGACCTGTTGGGCCCGTTGCTAGTTAGGACCTTCAATGAGGCAAGGGAGGGGGGGGCTTTGCCCCTGACGATGTCCCGGGCACTGATCTCCTTGATCCTGAAGCGGGACAAGGATCCCCTGCAGTGTGGGTCTTACAGGCCGATTTCGTTGCTAAACGTAGATGCCAAGGTGCTGGCGAAGGTCTTAGCCACGAGAATTGAGGATTGTGTGCCGCAGGTCATCCACGAAGACCAGACGGGGATCCTGAAGAGGAGGCACTTGAATGCGAATGTGCGGAGGCTTCTGAACGCGATTATGATGCCGGCGAGGGAGGGGGAGGCGGAGATAGTGGTGGCGATGGACGCTGAGAAAGCCTTCGATAGGGTAGAGTGGGGGTACCTGTGGGAGGTGCTGAAGAGATTTGCATTTGGGGGAGGGTTTGTCAGGTGTGTTAGGCTGTTGTATGAGGTCCCGATGGCGAGTGTGGCCACGAACAGGAGATCTGAGTACTTTCGGTTGCACCAAGGGACGAGGCAGGAGTGTCCCCTGTCCCCCCTGCTCTTTGCATTGTCGATTGAACCCCTGGCAATGGCACTGAGGGAGTCGAGGTACTGGAGGGGGTTGGTGCAGGGTGGGGAGGAGCATAGGGTGTCGCTCTATGCGGAAGACTTGCTGCTATATGTGGCGGACGCGGTGGGGGGAATGTCGGAGGTAATGAGGATCCTCCGGGAATTCGGGGATTTCCCGGGTACAAGCTCAACATGGGGAAGAGCGAGCTGTTCGTGGTTCACCCAGGGGACCAGGAGAGGGGGATTGGCGAGCTCCCACTTAAACAGGGCGGAGATGAGCTTCAGGTATTTGGGGTCCAGGTGGCCAGAGCTGGGGGGCCCTGCATAGGCTTAATTCACAAGGCTGGTGGAGCAAATGGAGGAGGAGTTCAAGAGGCGGGGCGCGTTGCCGCTGTCCTTGGCGGGTAGGGTGCAGTCAGTCAAAATGACGGTGCTCCCAAGGTTTTTGTTCCTGTTCCAGTGCCTCCCCATGTTTATCCCGAAGGCCTTTTTTAGGCGGGTCAACAGGAGCATAATGGGGTTTGTGTGGGCGCAAGGAACTCCGAGGGTGAGAAGGGTGTTCCTGGAGCGGAGTAGAGATATGGGGGTGCTGGCGCTGCCCAACCTCTGTGGGTATTACTGGGCCGCCAATGCGACGATGGTGCGCAAGTGGGTGATGGAGGGGGAGGGGCTGCATGGAAGAGGCTGGAGACGGCGTCTTGTGTGGGTGCGAGTCTGGGGGCGCTGGCAACGGCGCCGCTGCCGCTCCCTCCAAGGAGGTATACCACAAGCCCGGTAGTGGCCCTGGGGCAGTGGAGGCGGCACATGGGGGATGTTGGGGCATTGGTGTGGACCCCAATACGGGGGAACCACCGGTTCGTCCCAGGGAGAACAGATGGAGGGTTTTCGGGGTGGCACAGGGCAGGGATACGAAGGTTGGAGACCTGTTTGTGGACAGGAAGTTCACGCGCCTGGGTGAGCTGGAGGAAACGTATGGGCTCTCCCCCCCCCCCCCCCCCCCCCCCCCCCCCCCCCCGCCCGCCGCCAGGGAACGCCTTCAGGTACTTACAGCTAAGGGTGTTTGCCAGGCGGCAGGTGGTGGAATTCCTGCGGCTGCTGCCACACACAGTACAGGACAGGGTGCTCTCTGGGGGGGGGGTGAGATCTCGGAAACTTACCAGGTGATGCAGGAGGAGGAGGCCTCGGTGATGGAGGTGAAAAGTAAGTGGGAGGAGGAGATCGAGGAAGGGACGTGGGCAGATGCCCTAGGAGGGTGAACTCTTCCTCTTCGTGCGCGAGGCTCAGCCTCACACAGTTTAAGGTGCTGCACAGGGCACACATGACCGGGACAAGGATGAGCCGGTTCTTTGGGGGCGAGGACAGGTGTGTTAGGTGCTTGGGGAGCCCAGTGAATCACACCATATGTTCTGGGCATGCCAGCGCTGGAGGAATTTTGGAGGGGTGTAAAGAGGACAGTGTCGAGGGTGGTAGGTTCCAGGGTCAAGCAGGGCTGGGGGCTCGCAATATTCAGGGTGGCAGAGGAGCCGGGAGTGCAGGAGGCGAAAGAGGCTGGTATTCTGGCCTTTGCATCCCTGGTAGCCCGGCGGAGGATTCTTCTTCAGTGGAAGGATGCGAGGCCCCCAAGCGTGGAATCCTGGATCAACGATATGGCGGCGTTTATTAATTTGGAGAGGGTGAAATTCGCCTTGAGAGGGTCGGTACAAGGGTTCTTTAGGCGGTGGCAACCGTTCTTAGACTTCCTGGCAGAACAGTAGACATTGGTCAATGGCAGCAGCAACTCGGTGGGGGGGGGGGTTACTTTACTTTTGTTTTTGTTTATTTACACTGGGGGGTCTGAGGGGGTGTATATGTTTGCTTTGTGTTAAGTCGGGGTGTTAATTTATTATTTATGTACGGGGGGAGGGGGGTATGGAGGTTGCTTTTTTGGACTGTTTTGTACCCTGTTGGGTTCCTTTTTCATTTTGTTACTGATATTCTGTCAAAAATCTTCATAAACATTTTTTTTTTTTTTAAATAAAATAAATTAGTTTGTAATAATTTTGTGCCATATTTAATCACATTCTAGATTTCAGAGTTTTCACTATTTTGTCTTTGCCTGAGCGGCCAGAATAGGGTTGGTGTTGGGAGGACAAGAGAGTAATAGCAGTCAATCCTTCAAAATATCAACTGACTTAATTTTAATTCTGACCTTATTATTGTGGTGTGAATATTCATTATAATACTGATCAATCACGGTAACTTGATTTTTATAAAAAGTCTCCCATTGGTCAAGACTGATAGGTAATGACCCTCTTGCCAATGCAGCTTGTCCCCACAATTTTAATATCTTGCGTATTGTTCATTTAGATTTCAACTATTAATTTCAATGATGAGACTTAATTATTATTTTCATTTGCCATATCATTAAATAAACAGAGCAAGTGGACATGTAGGTTAATGGATAGTCCCCCATGGTTGGAATTGAACCAGAGTCCCTGGGCAGCAGTGCTAACTGCCCACTGTGCTGTGCCGCCCCTTATTTAGAGAGATATCTCAAAAAGTCTTCACATTGAATAACGCAAACCTGCTGAGCAGGAGGAAAGCGTAGATTGGGAAATAAAAGACCATTTCTCTGTCCTTGTCTCCGACTGATCTATATGCTTCTGAATCCTCTGACGATCCTCATCACTATCTGCAACACCACCAACCTTTGTGTCATCTGCAAACTTACTAATCAGACCAGTTACATTTTCCTCCAAATCATGTATATATACTGCAAACAGCAACGGTCCCAGCACTGAACCCTGCAGAACACCACTAGTCACAGCCCTCCATTCGGAAATGCATCCTTCCACTGCTACCGTCTGCCTTCTATGACTACACCAGATCTGTATCCATCTTGTCACCTCACCTCTGATCCCATGTGACTTCATCTTTTGTACCAGTCTGCCATGAGGGACCTTGCCAAAGGTTTTACTGAAGTCCATGTAGACAACACCCACTGCCCTTCCTTCATCAATCATCTTCGTCACTTCCTCAAAAAACTCGATCAAGTTAGAGGCATGACCTCCCCTCGATAAAACCATGCTGCCGCAATATTGGGCAAGTTAAAATCACACACCATAACCCTGTTGATTTTACATCTTTCAAAAATCTCTGTACCTATCTGCTCCTCTATCTCTCGCTGGCTGTTGGGAGGCCTGTAGAAAACCCCCAACATTGTGACTGCACCCTTCCTACTCCTGAGCTCCACCCATATTGCCTCTCTCCATGAGCCCTCTAAGGTGTCCTCTTGCAGTCCAGCTGTAATATTCCCAACCAGTAATGTAACACCCACCCCTTTTACACCCCCTCTAACCCGCCTGAAGCATCTGAATCCTGGAACGTGTAGCTGCCAATCCTGTCCTTCCCTCAACCAAGTCTCCGTAACAGCAACAACATCATAGTTCCAGGGCGGCACGGAGGTATAGTGGTTAGCACTGCTGCCTCATGGCACCAAGGACCCAGGTTTGTTCCTGGCTCCAGATCACTGTCCATGGGAATTTGCACATTCTCCCCGTGTCTGCGTGGGTCTCAGCCCCGCAACTCACAGGTGTGCAGGGTAGGTGAATTTGTCACGCTGAATTGTCCCTTAATTGGGGGGGGGGGAATTAATTTGGTACTTTACTTTTTTTTTTAAATCATAGTTCCAAGTACTTATCCAAGCTCTAAATGAATCTGCCTTACCTGTTAGACTTCTCGCATTGAAACAAATGCACTTCAGACCACCAGTCCCACTGTGTTCAGCAACATCTCCTTGCCTGCTCTTCCTCTCGGTCTGACTGGCCTTATTCACTAGTTCCCCTGCCGTTATTTTGCCTGCTGACCCACTGCTCTTGCTCCCACCCCCCTGCCACACTAGTTTAAATCCTCCCGAGTGACGCTAGCAAACCTTGCGGTCAGGATATTTGTGCCTCTCCAGTTTAGATGCAACCTGTTCTTGTACAGGTCCCACCTGCCCCAGAAGAGATACCAATGATCCAGATATTTGAAACCCTCCCTCCTACACCATCTGTTTAGCCACATGTTTAGCTGCACTATCTTCCTATTTCTAGCCTCACTGGCACATCACACGGAGTAATCCCAAGATTACAACTCCAGAGGTCCTATTTTTTAATTTACCAGCTAACTCCCTGGACTCCCCTTGCAGGACCTTGCCACTCTTCCTGCCTATGTCATTAGTACCAATGTGTACCACAACCTCTGGCTGTTCACCCTCCCCATTCAGAATGCCCATTGCCCATTCAGAGACATCCTGGGAGCAGGGAGGCAACATACCATCCTGAGTCTCTTTTACATCCACAGAAGTGCCTCTCTGTCTCCCTGACTATAGAGTCCCCTATAACTATTGCTGTTCTGCGCTTTGTCCCTCCCTGCTGAACAACCGAGCCAGCCATGGTGCCACTGCTCTGGCTGCTGCTGTTGTTTTCTCCTGATAGGCCACCCTCCCGCTCCCCCCAACAGTATCCAAAGCGGTATACCTGTTCGAGAGGGGGACAGCCATAGGTGCCTCCAGCACTGACAACTTGCTCCTTCTAGCGGTCACCCATCTATCTGCCTGCACCTTGGGGTGACCACTTTTCTAAAACTCCTATCTATGACGCTTTCCACCACCTGCATGCTCCTAGTGTATCCAACTGCTGCTCCAACCGATCCATGTGGTCTGTGAGGAGCTGCAATTGGGTACACTTCCTGCAGATGTAGTTGACTGGAACGCTGGAAGTTTCATGGACCTCCCACATCTCACAGGTGAAAGAACTTGAGGAAGTTCGATAAACATGGGGAAGAACTTCTTCATGCAGAGAGTGGAATTCGTTGCCTAAGTTGGTGGTGGAGGCAGAGATCCTAAACTCTTTTTTAAAAAGTATCTGGATCTGCACCTTAAATGCTGTAAGCTACAGGACCATGGGCTGGGTACAGGAAGGTGGGATTAGAAAGGGCACCTGGGCATCCTCGGGATGGCATCGACACGGATGGGCTGAATGGTCTCCTGTGCTGTAACGTTTCTATGGTCTATAGTACAGAATTGCTCCTAATTTGAGGCTAATTGGCAATTTGAAACCATGGGATAGTTAATGTGAGAAATGGAAAAGCATGTTAAAGCTTGTTTTTCGGAAGTCATGGCTGAACTATGTTTGATCAAAGTAGTGCTGTAACGAATATCGGGGTGCCCGAAGTCCGAAAAGTTCCATTCACCAGTGCTTGCATCCTTTGCTTTGAGCCAAGAATGTCTGAAATAAATGCAAGTCTGTCTAATAAATTTGTGGACCTGTCATAGCTTCAGCGTACACATTACGTGAAGTGTTTGGTTTGTTTTCCGATAGCTTTTTTTTTCTCTCTCAAAATGGTCCCAGAAATAGGAGGATGATAATGTCCAACAGTATTCTTTAAAATAGTCGCTGGCTGTCAGTTCACCAATAGCTTCTCTTCAATTTCTTTTAAATTTGGCAAAGATGTCAGAGTTTTGTTTCACTACTGTTATCTGTGAACTAAGATGAGAGGCATTTACAATTATTTTGAATGCTGATTCCAGATGTGTTTTATGCAAAGCCAGAATATCTGTTCACTGAACACGGCCCTTAACACTCGTCAATTCATGATGTCTACTGTACGGACAGAGTGAGGGATATAATGGAACTTGGGTGATGTGTATTCTCAAACTAGTAATTGTTACAGGCAAAATTATATTGGTTACAATGTAGTTTGTGTATATATATTTAATTGTGTGTGTGAAATCTATCACATTGTAAATAATCCTCTTTCAGATTTACAGTCCTGTTTGATCTGTGTTGCAAGGAGAGTTCCTGTGAAGGAAAGGCCACAGTTTGCTAACACTGAAAGTTTTAACACAAGACATGATTTAACAGGTAAATCAACGCAACCACATTTTTAATTTGAGATTTTGCTCGTACATACTGAAGATTTGACAAATGAAATTTGTTTCCTCCCCTCTTTTTTAAAAAAAAAAAGGCAAACTAATATCTCTGGATATAAATGCATTACGCGCATCGATGAAACCAGGCTGGGAAGACTTAGTGCGACGGTGTATTCAAAGATTTCACCTCCAAAATGACAAAGAGATTGCATTTGCTAAGAGGCATCATCATGAAGGTAAGGACCTTTGGAGATGTGGGGCTATACAGAATTAGATAAGTGTGCATTACATATCAAAATTAAATTAAATCACAATTAAAATGAAAGCAAAGAAATCAGCTTTTGAAAACCAAAAAGACAAATTAACGCTGGAACCTTTCTAATAAGACATCCGATCTGAAATGTTAGCCCATATTTTCTTTTTCATGTGTTGAAGGACTTGCCATGTATTTCCAGCATTTCCTGTGTCTTTTCTCTCTTGGATATAGTACTGTGTAAAATGGGATATGTGTGATTAATTTTGCCAATTTATCTTTCCCTACCCTCTTAACCTGACAGCTTTTTTATTTTGCTGGGTGGGCTTTGTTACAGGCTATTTGACTGCAGTGGATGCTACAATTGAGCATAAGAACATAAGAACTAGGAGCAGGAGTAGGCCACCTGGCCCCTCGAGTCTGCTCCACCATTCAATGAGATCATGGTTGATCTTTTGTGGACTCAGCTCCACTTTCCGGCCCGAACACCATAAACCCTTAATCCCTTTATTCTTCAAAAAACTATCTATCTTTATCTTAAAAACATTTAATGAAGGAGCCTCTACTGCTTCACTGGGCAAGGAATTCCATAGATTCACAACCCTTTGGGTGAAGAAGTTCCTCCTAAACTCAGTCCTAAATCTACTTCCCCTTATTTTGAGGCTATGCCCCCTAGTTGTGCTTTCACCCGCCAGTGGAAACAACCTGCCCGCATCGATCCTATCGATTCCCTTCATAATTTTATATGTTTCTATAAGATCCCCCCTCATCCTTCTAAATTCCAACGAGTACAGTCCCAGTCTACTCAACCTCTCCTCGTAATCCAACCCCTTCAGCTCTGGGATTAACCTAGTGAATCTCCTCTGCACACCCTCCAGTGCCAGTACGTCCTTTCTCAAGTAAGGAGACCAAAACTGAACACAATACTCCAGGTGTGGCCTCACTAACACCTTATACAATTGCAGCATAACCTCCCTAGTCTTAAACTCCATCCCTCTAGCAATGAAGGACCCTGTCCCAACACCTGTGCCTTAGCACAGACAAATAATTGCCAATCTGCCTTTCATTCTGTCAGCTGTGACTCATTTGGTAGCACTCTTGCCTAGAAGGTTCTGGTATCCAGCCCCACTCCAGGACTTGGGTGCTGACACATTCGGTGCGGCACTGAGGGAGTCTGGACCATATTTTGGATGAGATGATAAACTGGTCTGCCTTCTCAGGTGGATGTAAAATATCCCATGACATTTCAAAGAAGAGCCTGGGAGTTGACCCAAGTGTTCAGGCCAATATTTATCCCTCAATCAACATTACTGAAACAGATTATCTGGTCATTCTTGTATTGCTGCATATAGCAGCTGCTATGCTCCCATTACAATAGTGACTACTTGTGGGCAGCACGGTCGTGCAGTGGTTAGCACTGCTGCCTCACGGCGCCGAGGACCTGGGTTCCATCCCGGCCCCGGGTCACTGTCCATGTGGAGTTTGCATATTCGCCATGTGTCTAAGTGGGTCTCATCCCCACAACCCAAAAAGATGTGATGGGTAGGTGGATTGGCCACGCTAAATTGCCCTTTATTGGAAAAAAATAATTGGGACTCTAAATTTATTTAAAAAGAATAAGTGACTACTTTTCAAATATACTTCATTGGCTGTAAAGCACTTTTGAGATCTGAACAGCTATTTATAAATGCAACCTTTTCTCTTTTGAGATTACATTAATTAGCACAGGTTAGAAATTGAAGCTGCTGTCTTGTATAGTTCATTGGATAAGCTCAGTGAGCCATTAGGAGAGCCAGCAAGCATGTTTTATTTAACTATAATGTACAGGAAAAGTTTAAAGACAATCGTTGTGACGGCTATATAATTGATTTAAATCTTGCATTTTTTTTTAATTATACCGTAACCTTTCAATTTGGGTGCAGCAGAGTTGAGAATGAAGTTGTGAACTTTATAGAGATAGACTCGAGAAGTCCCATAGTTGATCCCTGATTTATGGCGAATTACCTGATCTAAACCAGGGCAGTGTTGAGAAGGCAAAGATTTGCCTGAATGTTCCCCAAGTTAGAGAGGAGAAATTTCTGTTTTCATTCTGGTGGCAGCTACTGGAAAGTGTGCTTGTGAAATTGAATTTGCTCTTCGACACATTCAAACAGTGGTCACCTGAGTGAGATATCAAAGGGCATGGAATGGTATCCCAATGTTACTCAGCACTTTCATTTTAAGAGATTTTTCAAAATAGTGTATGGCTGATATTTGGAACATTTAAGACAATTTTCTTATTTTTCTTCCTCTCAACTTATCTGAATTGTAGTGCTGAGGCAAGGACAGGCTCTGAGTCCCGTGTATCGGTTTTCGTTATCTGATGGCACCATGGTTGCTGCACAAACCAAGAGCAGGCTTATGCGCACTCCAAATACCAATGAGCCTCAATTTATCATGTCACTGCATGTTGTTCAAAGGTAAGCAAAAACTCCTCCGCGTTGATTTAACTAACTTTGTAAATGCATAAACCATTCAATCAAATTTACGACTTAAATTTGTTTCGAATGTGACAGTAGCACAGAAGGATCCAACATGATATCTTTAAGTTTATTATGAACTATGATGTGCCTGATTCTTAATTTTTGGGTTCCACACTAGACACATATTGGCCTCATACCCATATGTAGATGTTGCATTATCAATGATCCAGTGTGTCCCTCCTGCTACTCGATATCTAGTTTAACTGGAGCATGAGATGGAGTAATAGACTCAAACACAAAGACATGCTGAGCCTCAAACTCTGAATCAGAGCAATGAGGCTGATTGCTGCAGGCTCATTGGCGATGGAAGAGATGACAGGGTGGGGATGCCCATCACCCTCCTACACCCACACCATACGGAGAGAGGTGGAAAGCATGGCAACTCCGCCATCCACCTGCTGGCAGCTAGTTGAGCTACTTATGTGGCCAATTAAGAGCCATTTCCATGTTGTGAGGGTTGTCGTCTGGGGAGACTACTGAGTGAAAACTGGCAGTGGAGTGAGACGCAATCCTCCTTTAGGCCACCTGATGGCCCATGATGGGGGGCTCTTGTGGCAATTGCACCGTTGGTGCTACATACCCACCCCCAACTCTCCATTCGCCAGGCCGTTTCCCCCAACTTACATCAATTTCTTGGAAGACACCCTGCCACTGAGGCATGTTCTCTATTAAGCTACAGCTTCAGCAATGATCACTAACCCCCCCCCCACCCCCTTATGGGGTTGCAGCTGCTGGGCAATATGCTGTCCCAAGTTGTGTGGCTTGCCAAAGCGGAGACATCTCCTGCTTTTGAGCCCAATGTCATGCCATGCCAGTACATGACAAATTCAGACTGCAGCCTCCTGTTTGGACTCGTACTCCGAGATAGAGTGACAGACTCTGGCTACACCTCTGCTTTCACCTGGCGTAGTGAGGTAGATACATCTTACATAAGAATTAACAGAATGTAGTTTTCGGTGAAGTTGGGCAATATCCTATGCTCTGCTGTGGCATTCAAGTCGAGCTGTTCCAAAGCTTGCTAATTCCAACTTTCTGTTGTAACCTTATTCTGCTCGGTCATTCCATCTGTGTGTGCAAGGGAGAGAAAAAGCATCTCAAGACTGTAAAGGTGAGGTTTGGCCCACCAAGCTGTCAATCACCAAAAGCTCTAAATTCAACTCCGCTATCCCTTTCAACTGTGAGAAAACAACGTAACTCCTTTTTTCAGTTAACCCAGAAAGACTGGCTCTCAATGCTGTGTAACTAGGCTGATTGGGTCAAGATGCTAAATTTAGCACTATAGAAATATAGTAATTTTTTTAAATCCAGTTGAGGTAATATAATTCAAGACAAAGACATTGCATTCTGACTTTAAGATGGTTTGAACTTTCAGCAACATAGTATGTTAACTGTGAGTTTTTTATCAAAATAGTGTGATGACTGTAAATATTATTCTCTTCCAGAATGATGCATTCTAATATAATTGATTTAAATGATGAAAATCTGGAATAGGCTGGTATTAGAACATACAGTGCAGAAGGAGGCCATTCGGCCCATCGAGTCTGCACCGACCCATTTAAGCCCTCACTTCCACCCTATCCCCGTAACCCAGTAACCCCTCTTAACCTTTTTGGTCACTAAGGGCAATTTATCATGGCCAATCCACCTAACCTGCACGTCTTTGGACTGTGGGAGGAAACCGGAGCACCCGGAGGAAACCCACGCAGACACGGGGAGAAACCTATGCAGACACTGACCCAGCGGATAATCGTACCTGGGACCCTGGCGCTGTGATGCCACAGTGCTATCCACTTGTGCTACCCTGCTGCCTCTATTTGTTTTGGTCAAACTGTAAAGTACAATTTTGAAAATATAAACTCTTTTTAAACCTTTTATTTTAAAACACATTTTAATAGTATGTGTTTCGTATTTTAAGTTCCGTTGTATGATTTGTATATTTTGTTTAAAACTGCAGAGAACAAAATGTTTGTGGGATGAATCAGGAAGTAACTGGACAAGGAATGGTGAAACCAATGAATCCAATTTCCAGTAATCCAGCCATGGCAAGTGTTTCTGCTGCAACAACCAGTCAAGAGATGGCAATGCACAGCAATACAAGCTTTTCTATGAATGGCCTGAAGGAGCAACCAGGCATGGGACAAATGCCAGGGAGCAGGTTTGTTACAGGTGGAATAAACCATGTATCAGGCATGCAAACAGCCACTCCTCAGGGTAGTAACTATGCACTCAAAATGAACAGCCCATCAAGAAGTAGCCCTGGCATAACTGCAGGGCAGCAGAATTCGATGCTTTCGCCGAGACACCGTGGAAGTCCCGGTATGGTTGGAAGCCCTCGCATCTCAGCTAATCAGTTTTCTCCCTTGGGAAACTTGCATTCTCCAGTGGGGGTTTGTAGCACCACAGGGAATAGCCATAGCTACTCCAGCAACTCCCTCAATGCACTTCAAGCCCTTAGTGAAGGTCATGGGGTATCACCTGAACTCAAAATGGTTACTTCACAAAGTTCTCCTGGAAGCATCAATTCCCCACTAGTTAAAAAAGGGAGCATGGACTCCAAAGATTCTTTTGGATTGTTTGGTGAGCAGGTTCAAACGGAGAATGCAGCTGGACAGTCGGAAAGTGGACTTTCTGGAGAGCAGAAAGATTGTCATGAAAGTAACTTAAATCCATTTGGTGGTGGAGAAAGGACTGATGGGCAAGGCAGAGGGCATGATGGCAAAGGTCATACCAAACTCTTACAATTACTGATCACTAAATCTGATCAAATGGAATCTTCCCCTTTGGCAAGTGCCACTGGGGATTCTATTAAGGACTCCACGGGAAATTCATCAGGACTACTGTCTACTTCAGCAGTGACATCATCCACAACCAACACCTCTTCATCACATGGGCCCTCATTGAAAGAAAAACACAAAATTTTGCACAGACTTCTGCAGGACAGCACTTCTCCTGTAGACTTGGCAAAGCTGACAGCAGAGGCCACAGGTAAAGATCCCAACCAGGACATGAGCAGTTCAATTCCTGGGACAGAAATAACTGTTAAACAGGAGCAAATGAGCCCCAAGAAGAAAGAAAATGCACTACTTCGTTACTTACTGGATAAAGATGACACAAGTATGCATAATATTAAGCCTAAACTAGAACGATTGGACAGCAAGTTGGATTCCTGCATGAGCACTAAAACAACCATAAAGTCTGAGAAGGAGATTAACTTTGAGCCATCTGAACAGGTGATTTAATTATTCATACAGTTGAATAATAAAATGTGACGGTCATTTTTTTAAATATTTGTTTTGGTGTTAGAGGTGCATGGTCCCACTGGTGAAATTTTTGTATCTGGGATTATTGGATAATTCTTGCGCTAAAATGGGAAGTCCTATTAACTACTAAGATACGCTTTATACAATCCAACCTAGTCACTTCATTGAATTCAGAGGATCAGATTAGTTCTGTGTCTGTGACCACTCTGGGCAGAACAAAGTTTCTCTTTTGGGGGATGGGAGTGAAAAGCATTGACCAGTTTGGGAAAAAAATGATCCATGCTTTGAGTGTGGAAAAAAAATTAAATATCGTTACCTGCTTGGGGAATATTTTGCCAATGCTATTCTATATTAAGTGATTGGGAGAATCATCTGGTATTTCATACTGTTTTAAATGTATGATCGTCAGGAAAAGGATGACCAACATTGCTGCTTTCATTAATGATGCTTGTATTGAAAAGCTGCATTTCTATGTGTGTGGTGTATAATTTTTGAAATGACCATTGTCTCTTCTAATGCTATCCGTATGGTAAAACATTTTATTTACACCACAATATTCTATAGGTTTTTAAAACATCAGTTCCCACACATGCTCTTTGCAGTAGTTCTTTGTACAGCTCCATTAATTGATGGCACAAATTAATGGGAGAACCATACCAACTGATACTCTGAGTTACTATGTCCCATGAATTCATTGTGTTTAGTACTGTAGATTAGGTGCAGGTTTCAGGCAATGTTTCTCCACTTTATATTCTTCACATTCACTTGAGGGGACTACTGTTTCCTGTGATTTGGTTCCACAGGCAGTGTTGTACCGTTCTCCTTTTACTCCATCCCAACACCTTCTCGTTCTCTCCACCCCCCGCCAACAAACAAGCAATAAAGACAGACCCATTGCCATACCCATTCCTCGTATGAGCTGAAACCTTGAGCATCTGCATGAATATTAGATAGCAGTGAGGTGAGGGTATTATCAAATTACAGCCAAAGCCAGTTGTAGCCTTACCCAATATTCATGCAGAGCTCTCTGGATAGCGGTCAGGAGCATGGTTGTTTTGATGTTTTTCCTTTCCCTTCCTGAGTTTTTTTGGAAAATATTCTAATCATAGAATTTGCAGTGCAGAAGGAGGCCATTTGACCCATCAAGTCCACACCGGCCCTTGGAGAGAGCACTCTACACAAGCCCACACCTCCACCCTATCCCTGTAACCCAGTAACCCCACCTAACCTTTTTGGACACTAAGGGCAATTTAGCACGGCCAATCCACCTAACTTGCACATCTTTGGACTATGGGACGAAACCGGAGCTCCTGGAAGAAACCCACGGGAAGAACGTGCAGACTCTGCACAGTCAGTGACCCAAGCCGGGAATCGAACCTCGGACCCTGGAGCTGTGAAGCAACAGTGCTAACAACTGTGCTACCATGCCTCAGGGCGCCGAGGACCCGGGTTCGATCGCAGCCCCGGGTCACTGTCCGTGTGGAGTTTGCACATTCTCCCCATGTCTGTGTGGGTTTCACCCCCACAACCCAAAGATGTGCAGGTTAGGTGGATTGGCCATGCTAAATTGCCCCTTAATTGGAAACAAAAAAAAAAATAATTGGTACTCTAAATTAAAAAAAAAAAAAGAAAATGCTTAAATTAAAATTTTAACATTTCATACAAAATTACAAAAAACACAAACTAGATGCAAACAACCAGAACCCCAAACACCAACCCTTCAACCCACGGAACAAGAACCCCCCTCCCCTTAACAGCTAACAGAGACCAACTCAGGACAGGATGGTGGCGCAGTGGGTTAGCTCTGCTGCCTCACGGCGCCAAGGTCCCAGGTTCGATCCCGGCTCTGGGTCACCGTCCGTGTGGAGTTTGCTCATTCTCCCCGTGTTTTCGTGGGTTTCATCCCACTGCAATAAACCATGTAACAGGCTATGCTAAAATTGCCCCTTAATTGGAAAAAATGAACTGGGTACTCTAAATTTAGAAAAAAGCAGAGACCAATAGCGCCACGGTCCCAGGTTCTATTCCCGGCTTGTGTCACTGTCTGTGCGGAGTCTGCACGTTCTCCCTGTGTCTGCGTGGGTTTCCTCCGGGTGTTCCGGTTTCCTCCCACAAGTCCTGAAAGACGTGCTGTTAGGTAATTTGGACATTCTGAATTCTCCCTCAGTATCCGAACAGGCGCCGGAATGTGGCGACTAGGGGCTTTTCACAGTAACGTCATTGCAGTGTTAACGTAAGCCTACTTGTGACAATAAAGATTATTAATATATTATTACAAACGACAGCGCTTCAGCTCAATATTTAAGATCGCCAACATGGTGTAAAAGAACACCAATTTGGAACAGAAGCAGAACATGTGTGTGTAGTGAGCAGCCCTCTCAAACAGCACTCGCCTCAACGAACCGATTCATCCTAGCCTTCGTGAGATGCGCTCAAAACACTGCTTTGAGCTGTATCAAGCTCACTAACACAAGATGCCGTGGCGTTTAACCACCATAGCGCCTCACTCCATATCTCCTCGTCCAGAACTGGCTCTAATTCCTCCGCCCATTTTGCTTTTACTACTTCACTGAACTCAACTCTTCCCCTCCAATCCTTTTGTACATTCTGGACGTGCTGCCCTCCTCCAACCGGAATGGGAGAGATTCCTCTCCAAAAAGGATAATAGCAGCACCACCGGAAATCCGAGAGTATCCTCTTCACAAAGCTCCGTATCCAGAGGCACCTAAACACGTCCGAGCATGCCAACCTGAATTTCTCCTTCAATTCCTGCAGGCTGGCAAACCACCCTTCCAGGCAAAATCACTCACTCTCTCCAGCCCTTTCTCTTTCCGTGCTCCAAATATGGGGTCCAACCGTGCCGACTCAAACAGGTGGTTAGCACAAATGGGAGTCAGCCTAAAAGCAGCCCCCCAGCTTAAAGTGCTGATGGAGTTGCCTCCATACCTTTAACGTGCACACCACCACTGGGTTCGCCGAGTACCTTGTCAATGCTGTTACCAATGTCCCCAAACTTGTCCCTCTACATGACCCAGATTCAAACTGAACCCAGAGAGCCCCCTGAGTCCCCGCACCACTCCAACACCACCTCCGCATTGGCCGGCCAGTAGTAATGGGGCAAGTTTGGAAGCGCCAGACTACTTCTGAAGAGCCTCTGTCCGAATCCTTGGCACCTTAACCACCCGAATATAGCCGGAGATGAGCAGCTCGACCATTCGTAAAAACGACTTGGGCAGGAACACTGGGAGATACTGAAATAAAAACCGAAATATCCGCAAGATATTCATCTTAACCGATTGGGCCCGCCAAAGATAGTGGGAGACAATCCCACCTCTGCAGGTCCACCTTAACTCGACTCACTAAGCTCATACATTTCAACCTCTGGAGCCACTCCCAATCCCCTGCCACTCCGACGCCAAAAACTAATCCCCACTAACTGAAAAGACTACCGCCCCAATCTGGCTCCCCTCTCCGATGCACCGACCACAAAATATTCGCTCTTCCCTATCGTCAACTTGTAACGGAGAAGGACCTGAAACTCTGCAAAATACCCATAATGTTCCCCATAGTCAAACCTGGGTCCCTCCGGTACAGCAGCAAATCATCTGCAGTTAAGGATAACCTATGCCGCCCCACCCCCTCGTAACAATACCACTCAACACACTTGAGGTCCTCAAAGCAATGGCCAATGGCTCAATTGCCAGTGTAAGCAACAGAGGAGACATCGGACTCTCCTGTCTCATCCCATGATGCAATCAGGAAAACCCCGAGCTCATGGTGTTGGTGCAAACGGGGCCGCATACAACAGCCATACCCATGACACAAACTCGGGACCAAATTCAAACTTCTCCAAGACCACTCAACCCGGTCAAACACCTTCTCTGCATCCAATGACACAATCATCTCCGGTTCCGGAGCAGCTGCAGGGGTAAGCACCACATTTAATAACAGGGTCACATTGGACGACAGTTTCTGTCTCTTCACAAACCCCGTCTGATCCTCGCCCACCACCTCTGGAAGGAAAAGCTCCAGCCTTAATGCTAGCATCTTCCCGAATAACTTGGCATTTACATTTAGCTGTGAGATCGGGCAATACAACGCACACTCTGTGGGATTCTTGTCCTTTTTCAGGAGCAGAGAGATAGATGGATGCCTGCCTTAGAGTCTCCTCGAAGGAGCCGTGCCTAAGAGTCCCTAAACATGTCCAGCAACAACGGACCCAACTGGTCCGCAAACTTATAAAATTCCATCCGGTCCCGGTGGCTTCCCTGCCTACACGTCTCTCAATGCTATCTGAATCCCCTCCAAGCCCAGTGGCACATCCATATCCTCCCGCAATTCCTCCCCACCGTGGGAAATTACAAACCCCCCAAGAGCTCCACCATTCCCCCGTCCGTCCTCCGGCCCTGACCTATACAGCCTCTCGTAAAAGGCCCTATACACTCCATTCACGTTATCTGGGGTGGAGGCCATCCTACCCTCCAAATCCCTAAACTGCACCATCTCCCTGGCCACCTCCCTAGATGGTGAGCCAAGAGACGACTGACCATCTCCCCATACTCGTACACCGCCACAATCACTGCATCGCCCTGTCCATGGACAGCAGGTGAAACTGCATTTGCAGTTTTTTCCTGCATGCCAAGAGTTCTGGAGTTGGGTCCCTCGCATATCTACGATCCACCCCCAGGATTTCACTCACCAATTTCTGCCGCTCCTCCCTTGCCTCCCCATCCACATGTGTCGTACGCGCTATGTTCGCTCCTCAGCATCAATGAGTTCCAGAATGCACGTACAGTAAAGGCTATTTGCATATCATTAACGGGCCTGACCTGGTATTCTCCGGGGCCTCCGCGATGCTCCACCTCCACTGGGGGCAATTCCTGACAGCGAGATTCACTTGTGCTTTTAAAAATCATGAAACAGGCGCCGTGGCTGCTGAGGGAGCGGGAGGGTACGGAATGTGTCCAACATCGCCGTAGTTTGCTGACAGTCGTGCCGCGGGCCAGTGGAAGTAGTGGGTAGTGGGCTGTGTGGGGTCGGGGTTGACGGGCACGGAACACCATTGCCGTGGCCTGCAAGGCAGCCATGCAGCTGGGCATGCCGCTGACTGCCCACTGTGAACTTAGGGCCACAGGTCGTATGGGTGTCCCCCAGGGCATCCCCTAAGGTGTCCTCTGGCCCCAGCCGACAGCGGGATGGTGAGCTCCAGCACAACCAGTGCCATCTTGTTGGCTGGGATGAGTGTGTGTGGGGAGTGTAATGTGTATATGCAGCTGCAGCTTCTCAGCCTCCCGAGTGCCAATCACGGACCCAGTGAATCCCGCACCGTTTCTCATTGGAATCGATTGTGTTCCACTTGGCGCCGGTGTGAGCTCCTCCACGATCGCTGAATCGGCCCTGTTGCGGCGCCAGTTTTGCTGTCGTGGAACTCCGCGAATCCTGCACCGGCGTCAACACTTAATCTCAGGAATGGAGAATCCTGCCAATATAATTTCAGAGATCCCTTGGTGCTTTGCCCTTCAAAGATACTGTTAGGTTCTTCTCCATAATCAAAGCTGAGATGGCAACTTATTTGGAGAAAGAGAAGCGTGCTCACTATATTTTTTTATAATTGATTTATGTGATGTGGGTATTTATTGCCCATCCCTCGTTGTCCTTCAGAAGGTGTTGATGAGCTGCCTTCTTGAACTGTCACAGTTCCTGAGGCATAGATAGGTACACCAACAGTGCTGTTAGGGATGGAGTTCCAGGATTTTGATCCAGCGGCAGTGAAGGAACGGAGACTTTTTCCCTAGGGTAGAGGGGTCAATTACTAGGGGGCATAGGTTTAAGGTGCGAGGGACAAGGTTTAGAGGAGATGTGCGAGGCAAGTTTTTTACACAGAGGGTAGTGGGTGCCTGGAACTCGCTGACGTAGGAGGTGGTGAAAGCAGGGACGATAGTGACGTTTAAGGGCCATCTTGACAAATACATGAATAGGATGGGAATAGAGGGATACGGACCCCGGAAGTGTAGAAGATTGTAGTTTAGACGGGCAGCATGGTCGGCACAGGCTTGGAGGGCTGAAGGGCCTGTTCCTGTGCTATACCTTCTTTGTTCTGATCACCGCCCTCAGCGCCTCCCACAAACTTGAGGGCGAGACCATCCCATTGCTGTTATGCTCTACAAACTCTCATATGTCCCTCAACCCTTGCATAATACCCCAGGTCCACCCTATATCTAACTGCCACCCCCTGCGACACTCCACCCTGATCCACCCAGTGCGGGCATGGTCAGAAATAACCACCATCGAGTACTCCGCCGCCTTTACCCAGCAAGAAGAGTCCGATTCATAACAAAATAATCAACCCTCGAATACATCTTGTCTACTGAGGGATAAAAACAAGAACCCCTTTCCATGGCGCACAAACCGCCACAGATCTGCCCCTTTCGTCTCCTTCATAAACTTAGACAATACCTTTGCCATCCCAACCAGGACCAACGTCTCTGGCTTGGAGCGGTCCACTTTCGGATTCAACACACAGTTCAAACCACTCCCCAAAATCAATTTGGTGGATGTCCAGATCCGTTGCTGAGCCAACATCCGCCTCATAAACGAGACATCGTCCCAATTTTGGATGTTACCTGTTCACTAGGACTACCAACTTTCCCTCTGATTCCCCCCCGCGCCCATCACATAACGTCCCCACTGATCTGCCCAGAATCGGGCCCTGTTATTGATTAAAATCGCCACCTCCCAGGTCCTACAATCAAACCCCGGGTGGAACACCTGGGTCACCCAGGCTCTCCGGAACCTAGTCTAGTCCCGTACGCACAAATGGGTTTATTGTAAAATCACCACAACTCTTTAAATGCAAAAAAAAAAAACCTTGCTCTCTTTACAGGTTGTCGTCCCCCAGCCTTGCACGTTCCAGGTGACTAGCCTCATCAGGGGCCTCTCACCCCCACTCCCAACAAGTTAGCCATTACCACCATGATGCGACATACCTTCATCACAGTTCCTTGGCCCCAGGCCCATCTAAAATGGCCACCAGCCCCACCCAATGAGTGAGACAACGAAAATCCCCTGGTCACTGCTTGCCCCTACTATGCACCACCCCTCCCTCCCCCCGGAACTGGCAGACTGCCTGCTGCCTCCCAAACAAACATTCTAGATTCATCAAGCCTCGCCAAACTGGCCCAGCAAGTCACAGCCCCTCTCCCCACACCACTCCCAATCACTAGCCTACCCCTTGTTTGGGAGGCAGACTGCCTGCTGCCTCCTAAACAAACATTCTAGATTCATCAAGCCTCGCCAAACTGGCCCAGCAAGTCACAGCCCCTCTCCCCACACCACTCCCAATCACTAGCCTACCCCTTAGTGCTAGCAAGGTGTCCCCTTCACCCAGGGTCCCACCCAGAAGTGACCAGAAAAGTCCAGCAACACCATCCCCCAACCCAGCCTACCTACTCCCTTGTCCAAATCCCAGCATCCTTACCATGCTCTTCTCTCCCTCCAATTATCATTTCAATCCACCCGCTTTACCATCCCCCATGACCCTAGCCTCCAGAAAAAGTCCCCCACTGACCTCCAAGCAAAAAGAAGAGCAAAGACATAGCACCATATATTGCAATATTTACAATCAACCCAACCTAACTTTCGCATACATAATCCCACCAGCCCTCCTCAAGCCAGTCCAAATCCTTTATGCTTTATGAAGGCCTCCGCCTGCTCCGGCGTGTCAAAGTAGTGATCCTTCATGTCCATCGTAACTCTCAGTCTCGCTGGATACACCACCCAAGCTGCAAACTCTTGTTGTACAGTACCGCCTTCGCCTTATTAAAGGCTGCCCGTCAACACTTCGAGAGAACCTCTCTGCAAAATACTCGGTCTCAGGCTCTCCTGCCAAACCCACCACTCTCCAGGTCCCTCAATCTGTTCTCCAGATCTACAGCTTTAGCCTTTAGGCCCTTATTGCTGACTGCCATGAGCAGCATTTCAACTTCCAACGAGTCACGGTGACCTTCATGCTTCAACAAGGCCTCCTCAACGGCCTTCTGCGTCGTGCCTTGCTCCTTCACAGTTTTGCCCATCTTGCCCAGCAGTTCTCATATCAGGGCCCAGCGCCGCCTCAGTGGTGGCTTTTAATGACTCTTTAATCCCCTTTCCTATCTGCTCAAATTGCCTATCTATCTGCCTTCCAAACTTCTTCAATTCCTACGCCATCGCCCCCGTCAGCGTCAGCCGCCTCCGCCATCTTTCCTCCCCAGATTTCTTTGTTTCTTTCCCGTGGCCTTTTTCACCGAGACTTTTGACATTCCTCTGTCGGCTAGCCATACCAACCTGCTGGTTTGGAAAACAAAACCTCCGAAAAACCATGCAAAAGGGATCAAAATACAAGAACCCTGGCAGGAGCCACCATTCGTGAGACTTGCTCTTACATGTCGTCACCGGAGGCCCAACTTCCCTTCCTGAGTTTGTGTCCACTATCCCTGCTGTTGTTTTCCTTGGCAATTGAACCTCTGGCCATAGCGTTGAGGTATCTACGATGTGGAGGGGAATAGAGGGGAGGTATGGGGTGGGGCACGGAGCTTAGGGTATTATTGTATGCGGATGATTTGTTGTTGTATGTGACCGACCATCTCACCAGTGCAGAGGAGATGATAAACTGCTAGGGAGGTTTTGCTCCTTCTTGAGGTACACATTGAACTTGGGCAAATGCGAATGCTTTCTGGTGAATCTCCTAGGCAGGGGAGCAAACCTGGGGAGGTTGTCCTTTCGCCTGGGTAGGTACAGCTTCCATTATGTGGGAATCCGGGTGGCCCCCGATCGATCCTCACTCCATCAATTGAATTTTGGGGACCTGGCAAGCTGGGAAAACCTTCCGCTCAGCTTGGCGGGTAGGGTTCTGTCGGTAAAAATGAATATCCTCCGGATGGCGCGGTGGTTAGCATTGCTGCCTCACTGCGCCAAAGGCCCGGATTTGATCCTGGCCCTGGGTCACTCTACGTGTAGAGTTTGCACATTTTTCCCATGTCTGCCTGGGTCCCACCCCCACAACCCAAAGACGTGCAGGCGAGGTAGATTGGCTACGCTAAATTGCCCCTTAATTGGAAAATAAATAATTGGGTACTCTAAACTTTTTTTAAATGGATATCCTCCCATGAAGGCCCAAAGTACCTTTGCCACCCCAAAAGACCTCACAGCCGTAGGACTCGAATTAAGGGACACCTACCAACAACCCACTAACCATAACATATCTCCCATTCGGATCCGTCAAAATCAGCCACCGAAAAAGCTACCTTATTAATCAAATTCGCTACCCTCAGTCCCTCCTGTCAAATCCCAAATGAAACACTTGCCCAACGACCCCTTCTGCAACCTTAACTAATCTTTTAAAATAAATTTAGAGTAACCAATTCTTTTTTTTTTCCAATTAAGGAGCAATTTAGCATGGCCAATTCATGATGCTGTCACATCTGTTTGGGTTGGGGGGCGAGACCCAGGCAGACATGGGGAGAATGTGCAAATTCCACATGGACAGTGACTCGGGCCGGGACTGAACCCAGGTCCTTGGCGCCGTGAGGCAGCAATGCTAACCACTGCATCACTGTGCTGTCCCACCATAACTGATATTTAACCTGCAAATGGGTCTCCTGCAACAGCACCACATCAGCCTTCAAACACCTACGATGCGCAAACACCCTAGATCTCTCCGGTCCGTTCAACTCCCTCTCGTTCCATGTGACGAGCCAGATGTGGGGTTGTCTACCCACACTCGTACCCCCCCCCCCCCCCCCCCCCCCCCCCAACCAGGATCAGCCATCTCCCACTCTGTGAAGCAGTCCAGCAACCTCTCCAGGAGAGCCGATATAAGACCCACCCAAGATGGCTGCCAAATCCCCCAACACGATGAAGCAAAGAACAGTCCCCAGCCGCTGTTAGAAAACGAAACCCCTGGGGCGGCACGGTGGTGCAGTGGTTAGCATTGCTGCCTCACATCGCCGAGGATCTGATCTCAATCCCGGCCCCAGGTCACTGTCTGTGTGGAGTTTGCACATTCTCCCAGTGTTTGTGTGGGTCTCACCTCCACAACCCAAAGATGTGCAGGCAAGGTGGATTGGCCACGCTAAGTTGCCCCTTAATAGGAAAAAAAAAACATTGGGTACTCTAAATTTATTTAATAAAACAAAGCTCATACTTAAAAGCCGCCTCACCATATGATCTGCAGCTAACCCCATCCCTTTGCTCCTGTTAACAATCTTAGCTAGCGTGGTGGCCTCCACACAGAACCCCATTCATCAAAATTCTCCAATACCAACCAGCCCCCGCCCAAAACCCACTTTATTATCTCCAAAGGAGAGACAGGAAAAAAACGCAGTAAGAAACATGAACAATAGTCAACCCCCATCTCTCCAACCCCAAGAATAAAGTTCCCGATTAAGAAAAAATCCAAAACTGCACAATAAACACCCCATGAATACCAGAAATCACCTGTCCACCTCCATAGAAGCATCACCCAGCCAAATCAAAAGAAAAAAAAACCCCAGTCCATTTCTCTCCACGAACGCTTCAGTCTCCTCTGGAGTCCGAAAGTAATAGTCTGTTTTCGTAAGTCACATGGAGACGCAAGGGGTAAACCACAGCAAACCAAACTTACTGCAATACAATGCAGCCTTGGCCTGATTAAATGCTGCACGTCTCTTGCCCAGCTCCGCTCCAACATCTTCATAAATTCTCACCACATGGCCCTCCCATCTGCAATCACGATAGTCCTTTGCCCACCGTAAAACTCTTTCTTTGTCCTGAAAGCTGTGGAAGTGCATGATGATTGCACGCTGTGGTTCACCTGTACATGGCTTCCGCCTCAACAACCTGTGGACACGATCCAACTTGGGAGAGGTTGCTGTTTCCCTCTCCCTCACCATCTTCCAAAACAAGTACGACATGAACCTGGTTGTGCTCGGGGCCCTCCAGACCCTCCGGCAACCCAACCACCCTCAAATTCTGTCTACGAGACCGATTTTCCAAGTCATCCACCATGGCCCTTAATAATTTGTTACCGGCCGCCAACCGTGCCATCTCCCCATCTAAGACAGTGATCTGATCACTCGGCCTAAATAGAGCTACCCCCCACCTCCTTCAGCTCCACACCCTGCATCTTCACCACCTCGTCCACCAAGGCCGCTCGAATCGAGGATATCGCCACCTCGATCGCTTTCTCATGGTCCCCTCAGACCTCCCAACGTAATTTCTTTAGTTGCGCTCCACCGCTAAGATCTCAACAGTTGGTGGAGTGGACCCTGATACTGCAGCAACCTCCGTCATTTTGTTTTCCAGACAGGACGCTCGAAGTTCCCAAATTTGACGCTTATCTTTTCTTTTTCTTTTTAAAAAAAATAAATTTAGTGTACCCAAAATATTTTTTCCAATTAAGGGGCAATTTAGCATAGCCAATCCACCTAGCTTGCACATCTTTGGCTTGTGGGGGCGAAACCCACACAGACATGTGGAGAATGTGCAAACTCCACACGGACAGTGACCCAGAGCCGGGATCGAACCTGTGACCTCAGCGGCGTGAGGCTGCAGGGCTAACCCACTGCGCCACCGTGCTGCCCCATCTTTTCTTTTTCTGCTGCCTGATCCGATGTCTATCGGGCATCCCCTTGATGTGGGATACTTAACCCATCAATAAAAACAAACTTGAGCCCAAATTCCCTACAAGAATCAGGCGAAAAGGGCTCAAATAAAGTTCTCTGGCAGAAGCCACCTCATGTGCGTCTTCTCTCCTTGTCGCCACCGGAAACATTATGTAGTGCTTTTAACGTAATAAAATGTCTAAAATTATTTCACGGGTGTGTTAGAAAACTAACTTTCATGCCGAATCACATGAGATATTAGGACAGATGACTAAAAGCTTGGGCAGAGAAGAAAGTTTTATGGGGCGTATTAAAGGAAGAAAGAGAGGCAGAGATGTGAAGAATTTTAGGGAGGGAATTCCAGAACTTGAGGCCTTGGCAGATGAAAGCACCATCACCAGTGATGGAATAATTAAAATTGGGATGTTCCAGAAGCCAGATTTAGCAGAGTATTCTAGGGCTGGAGGATATTACAGAGCTAGGTATAAAGATTTCATGCAGCATTTTAATACCATGTTTGTATATAAAAAAAAGACAAAATTGTACTCTTTACATGATAATGTATCTATCTACAGTTGCTTATAATGTTCCTATTTACTATATAGTTATGGACAAGGCAAACAACAAAACCCCTTCCCATCTCAAATCAGAATCCTATTGGTGTATGGATCCCAAGTAGCCTCTGGTGGCCATCTTCATATGTCAATTGGGTGGTGCGCGTTGCTCGTTCAACAAAGGGTGTTTGTCGAGCTCAACTTCGCTAAGCACAATCCTTGTACATACTTTCCAACAACGTCAGCTGGCTAGCGCTCGGAAGTGGGAAGTTTGAGGGCAGCACGGTGGCGCAGTGGTTAGCATTGTTGCCTCACGGCGCTGAGGTCCCAGGTACGATCCCGGCTCTGGGTCACTGTCCGTGTGGAGGTTGCACATTCTCCCCTTGTTTGCGTGGGTTTCATCCATACAACCCAAAGATGTGCAGGGTAGGTGGATTGGCCATGCTAAATTGCCCCTCATTGGAAAAAGTGAATTGGGCACTCTGAATTTAATTTTAAAATTTTCAAAGTAGTGGAAGTTTGGTCACTTTTCCTCTCTTCGCTCTCGGTACTTCAGTATGAAATAAACTTTAGATTATAGATATATTCCTAACTCCTTGCTAGGCAAATCTTTTTCCTTCTAACTTTTGAGAGAACTTTCTTAACTCATCTGTCTCTTCACTGCCACGTGCCATTATCCTTCATACTTCCTCCTGTTATCTCTTGTTTCAAATACATTTTAGCCAGTTCCCAGGCTGTGGCAGCAAGCATTTTCCCAACCCCCTCTCTAACGCAGCAGCTCTCCTCCCAATGCCCACCTTTATTGCCACTAGTATTCCAGTACTGCCAAACCCAAGATCACACTCTCACAGAGCCACACCTTGGATTCCTCCCCTTCTACTCCTCACATATCAAGGGCTGCCTACCTAATGCTGTTGATACCTCCAGTCATATGGCCCTAAGTTCTGGAATTTCCTCCCTCAACCCCTTTACCTCAAACTTTTAACATCCTTCTTAAAACCTCTCTTTTTTTTAATATAAATTTAGAGTACCCAATTCTGTTTTCTCCAATTAAGGGGCAAATTAGCGTGGCCAATCCACTTATCCTGCACATCTTTTTGGGTTGTGGGGATGAGACCCACAGACACTGGGAGAATGTGCAAACTCCACACGGAGAGTGACCCGGGGCCAGGATCGAAACCGGTTCCTCGGCACCATGAAGCAGTGCTAACCACTGCACCACCGTGCTGCACTAAAACCTCTCTCTTTAACTAAGCCTTCTGACCACCTATCGGAATATATTGTTCTTTGGGTTAGTGTCAATATTTTGTCTTAATACCCCTATGAAGGTGCTTTGGGATGATTTACCATGTTAAAGACCTCTATCATGTCAGTTGTTGTATTGCACTGTTTATAGCCAGAAATTAAAATGCGAAAGCCCACTATTATTCCGAGACCCTATTTCATTCCCCTCTATGCTAATTTTTGTATTCCATTAATTTTAGTCTTTTATCTCCAGTAATTCTACAAACTACAATGAAAACGAGGTAAAGCTACAGTGTTAAATCTCCTAGAATCATAGAAATGATACAGCACAGGAGGCCATTCAGTCCATCTTGCCCATGCCAACCCAAAGACACCGAGGTGCCCTTTCTAATCCCATCTTCCGACACATGGGTCATAGCCCTGCAGCTTACAGCACTTAAGGTGAAGATCCAGGTACTAGAGTTTAGGGTCTCTACCTCCACCACCAACTTGGGCAGCAAATTCCAGACACCCACCGCCTGCAGAAAAAAGTTTTTCCTCATTCCCTAGCTGACAAATCCTATTCAGAGAGTTTGTTTTTAAAACCAAAATTTTGTTAAAAACAAAACCACGCAGATTTGATAGAATTTTCTCTAAAGCCAAGCATTGCAAGTGTTTTTTGTTATGATAATATCATTAATAATATCACATTGCACAAATGTATACATTAGTCACATATCAGATTTGGACCTAGCTTTGCTTTTTCACATCACATTTTATAGTGCATGATACTTCTGGTAATAGACTTCTGCATGACAAGCCAGAGATCTGGTACAGCCCACATAATGAGTAGTCTCTACTGCTGATGATGCTGGCCTACATACAGGGAGCTGAAAGCAACCATTAGCTTCATAATATGCTTTGAAATTTAATTTCAAGAATGTTGAGGTATGTTCACTGTCTGGCATTGTTTCAATCTGGTTGGAAATGTGTCAGTAGGATATTCCACACTCCATTCACTGCTATTTGGTATTGTGTCAAACAATTGAAATAACACATCAAATAGGTCAGTATGTAATACTGTTCCATTGTGGATAGTATTTTCTTTGCCATTTTTATGCAGGAGCTACCCTGCAATTAAATGTCTAGAAACTCCAGATTAATTTGTCCTTAATATGGAAACAGTAATTTTTTGATGCAAATTGACTTTTTCTTCAAGATTTCTGGGTTCTTAGGGCGGCATGTGGCGCAGTGGTTAGCACTGGGACTGCGGCGCTGAGGACCCAGGTTCGAATCCCGGCTCTGGGTCACTGTCCGTGTGGAGTTTGCACATTCTCCCCGTGTCTGCGTGGGTTTCACCCCCATAACCCAAAGATGTGCAGGTTAAGTGGATTGGCCACACTAAATTGCCCCTTAATTGGAAAAAAATAAATAATTGGGTACTCTGAATTTAAAAATTAAAAAAAGATTTCCGGGTTCTTTTGCCATAACTGTGGGTTGTCATCTATTTTGATGGTCTTTGGCTGATTTAGCTTGTAGGGCTGATTTAGCTCGTAGGGAGTAGATTTTGCCGCTTCCTTTGGTGAGTCCTCCAATTCCAGTGTATCTGATATGATAGTTGAACCTGAATCCTGCCTGTACATAACTAGTTGCACTGTCCTTGGTACTGCCCAATCACAGGTTAACCTATTCATATCTGGCCTGTGTGGCTTAGTTGTGTGCTGAGTTTACCAGGCTGCGTTACAAAGCGATCAAGTAGTGAGTCTTGCCGCAGTCCTTTTCTGTGAAGGAAAGGTAAACATAAGATTTTGGGGGGATCTTGTTGATTTTACTAAGTATTGAACATTTTAATTTACTGTGGGGGAGTGTAGCAAATTAATAGGAAGGATGAGGTTAATTAAAAATGCGAACTGTTTGAAGTGATCTCTGCAACAGGAAACTAATTTATTGCACTGGAGAATCTTTCTGCTGATTGTTTATCCTTAAATGCACACATTTGTCCTTCACTGTAACATGAATCACATCAGAAGAGATGGCCATTTTAGGGATAATGAACAATGGGAAAATAAGTGAACTAGTAATCTCTGAGAACACACCATTCTGACCTGGCCCTTTCCCCATCCACAACATCCACTCTTTTCCAGTTCATTGTTTCCCAGGAAAGGGCTGAACCTCTGTGTATCTGTTGAGCAGCTACACTAAATAATTCAATAACTTTCAAAGAAGGAGTCCTTGATTGGTGCCTTAAACCATGCAATATGAACGTACAAATTACGAGCAGTTGTATGTCCCTCGGCCCCTCAAGCCTTCTCTGTTACTCAATAAGTTTGTGGCTGATCTGATTGTGTCTTCAACTCCACATCCACCTACCCCAGATAATCTTTGTCTCTCTTGATAGTCAAGAATCTAACTACCTCTGCCTTAAAAATATTCATTGACTCTGCCCCCACTGCTCGCCGAAGAGAGTTACCAAGATTAATGACCCTCAGAGAAAATAATTCTTCTCATCTCCATCTTAAATGGGCAGCCCCTTATATTTAAACCATGTCCCCTAGTTCTCAACTTTCCCACAAGAGGGAACATAATTTCAGCACCTACCCAGTCAGATGCCCTTATATTTCAATAAAATCACCTCTCATTCTTCTATACTCTAATGGATAACGGCCCAGCCTGTCCAAGCTCTCCTTGTAGGACAACGCACAGCTCCACAGTCCTCAGTTTGACTGTATATATCTATATATATATATATTTTTTTAATGTTACTATTGTAAAGTCCACCAACTGTCTGGCAGTGAGCTTGTGATGGTTGTGTAATATTGGGTTTCTCTCTTTTTTATTGCTCTCAGCCTATGAACCCATCTAAATGGCTGTCTCTAATTTGTGCCTTGCACTGTCAACCATCTAATGTCCTGTCTCAAAATGTTTGTTTGAAATATGGAAGTATAATATATGCAACCAATTGAGGTTCACTAAGTTGTAGGGTATCTAAGTGATAGTTGTTTGTCCTTTTCGTAAGTCTAGGAGTTGTGCCTTCCAGTATTTTTTAAATTATTTTTCAAATTAAGGGGCAATTTAGCGTGGCCAATCCACTTACCCTGACATCTTTGGGTTGTGAGGGTGAGACCCACGCAGACACGGAGAAAATGGACAAACTCCACACAGACAGTGACCCGGGGCCAAGATCGAACCCTGGTCCTCGGCGCCATGAGCCACCATGCCACCCCTACCTTCCAGTATTAGAAATTCAATATATAATATTTCATCAAACCCTCAGCATTTTGAAACAGATAAAACTGTGAATCTAAGCAAAATAATTGTAGTCAAAATTCACTGCGACCAACTTGTAATGTATTAGCAATTTGGATTACCTGATGGTGAATTGAAAAGAACAAATCCAGTCAAGATATTGTATTAAGTTATGAGAAATTAATATTTATGATGTGTGAACCTCAAGAATTGATTACTCGGGGCAGCATGTTGGCCCAGTGGGTTAGCCCTGCTGCCTCACGGCGCCGAGGTCCCAGGTTCGATCCCGTGTGGAGTTTGCACTTCTCCCCGTGTTTGTGTGGGTTTCACCCCCACAACCCAAAGATGTGCAGGGTGGATGGATTGGCCACGCTAAATTGCCCCTTAATTGGAAAAAAATGAAATGGATAATCTAAATTTAGAAAAGAGTAAAAAAGAATGGATTACTCTGTCATTTACTCAGTTATTTTTAACTGAATTCCAAGAGAATACCGAATTGCAACCATTTGAAATATCATATTTACTTTTATATTATTCCTGAAATATAGATAGCCTTAAAGTAAGGTGAGTTTTGCATAGTTGTTGTACTCCATGTGCTTCTGAATTGTTTTCCTAGGAATTCCCAATATTATCCCATCTCCAGGTACATTCACTACAAGCGTTACACTCCTGGTTTAGGTTGGTATGCATTTTGTTTAGATTGAAGTTCACGGACAGTTGCTGGATGATATTTGTTCTGCTGATTTGATGGGTAATTATACCTAAAAAAGCATCATTAATCTCCGCATCCTTGCAGCTGATGCTGAGTTAGTTGATCTTGGGCAGTAACTTGCTTGATTTTCTTGAAGAGAAATAAAGTTGTTCTTTCCTGAGTTTGTGGATGTGCCTGGACATTGGCTGATGAGGGGGATCAGGGTTGACTGAAGTGCCCTTCATTGTCATAACCACCCGATTATCACATGTATTGAAGGTGTCAAAGAAAGTTAAGCCCAGGAAAAGTCCATACCTTCAGGAGAGAACTGAAGTTGGAGAGGAGGGAGTGGAGGTGACACGGGGAATTTTTAAAAAAATAGGCCATGGTACTTAATTAGTTTCTGCGCAAATCCACTGATTGGGCTTGAACACAAAATTGATGGGTGGTAATTGGCCTTGTTGTTGACAGCAGATCAGCAGTGACTTGGATAACTTAGAAGAAATTCTTGATGACCTGCAGAACAGTCAGTTACAACAGCTTTTCCCAGACACGAAGACGGCACCTGCCAGCGGACCAGTTGACAAACAGACCATCTTCCAAGACCTTCTCCAAATTGGCAATGAAAGTGTCTCTGCGTCAACTCTTGGAACTCAAAACCCATTGCCCGGGATGTTACAAAACAGTAAGTTGCATATTTTTCACCTCTAGAACGTTAATGCCATTGCATTATTTTAGAAGTTATTACTCCTTTCTTTAGCATTTGGATGTTTAACACGTAGAGTCTATGGTTAGTAGACTATTGTAAAATGGAAAGCTGATCTCGCACACCCAGAGTGATAAGTGATGGCACATTTTCAACTTTCTGCTTTGCACCCCATTTTAATCTGTATTTTTCAACCAATATCAAGATGGGGATTACTTTAGTCTAGAAACATGTGTCTATGGAGATGAAGAATGGATCTTGTTGAGATTGGGTACCACTGTACCCCAGCATTCCCCAGCTGACTGCTTCTGCTTCCTGTTCAGCCAGCTGTTACTTTTATCTGAAGTGACTTTTAATATTCATATAGGGTTGATTTGATAAAGATGCAAAATATGAAAATTTGTAATGTTTCATATTTTTATGCATTGCAAGAAAAATGGGGTGGGAGTCTCTGATCCTGAGGCTAAGTGTTGACGCTGTCGTAAATGCCGTCGCGTTTCCCGACGGCGTCAACATGGCCTCAGGAGCAGTGAATCTGACCCCTACAGGGGGGCAGCACGGCACTGGAGCGACCCACGCCGCTCCAGCTGCCGATCCCGGCATCAGATTGGCGCCGTGGGTCTGCGCATGCGCGGTGGTTCCGTTCACCGCGCCGGCCCCGACGCAACATGGCGTAGGGCTACTGGGCCCGGCGCGGAACAAAAGAGGCCCCCAGCCCGAGAGGCCAGCCCGCCGATCGGTAGGCCCCGATTGCGGGCCAGGCCACAGCGGAGGCACCCCCCCGGGGTCAGGCCCCCCCAACCAGGCCGCCCCCGGATCCATTCATGCTGTGGTCCCACCGGGTAAGACCAGGCGCCGGCGGGACTCGGGCTTTTTGTACGGCCGCTCGGCCCATCCTGGGCCGAGAACCGCCATTGGGGGGGGGGGTGCGGTGCGTAGAGCGGCCGGCGCCAATGGTGCCGATTCTCTGCTCTCCGGAGAATCACGTCCTGGCATCGGAGCAGCGTGGCGAGATTCGCACGCCCGCCCCCCCCCCCCCCCCCCCCCCCCGAGGTTTCTCCGATCCGGTGCGGGCTCGGAGAACCCCGCCCACGGTATCCAATCTCTAAACACCTGAATGTATTTTGGTTTGTAGCGAGACAATTAATGGTCTAAACTGTGCAGTAGTCTGCAGCAGCTGCCAGTATTGTTCCATCATAGCAACAAGAGGGTTCAGCTTCTTTCTCTCCTCCTTCCTGTGGAGTAATGTTTAATAATCAGGAGTTCATCTGGAAGCCTGCCTGGGAAATGGTGAAAATTGTTCATTTACAGGATACTCTGTTTGAAAGTCTGCAATTTGTCAGAGAATGGGTAACACAGAACGGGAATTCCGCTTCTACTGATACAACGTTTTAAGCTGCATTTTTTTTATTGCCCTTTTAAACTATGCAGCAATGTAATGTGTTTAGTGCAAAGGTTATTTTGTAAATAGAAAGAGCACCGCCTGGTGGTCTGAGTAAAAGCTGCAGTAATTTTGAATTTTATTTTGTACCTGCCATTTAATCTTTTTTTTTTTAAAAAGCTTTACTACCTTCATATTTCAGTCCACAGCTTTAATACAGTGTGACCAGATTGGCTAAAGGAGCTGATCACTCACTCGTTTGTGGGGAGCACAATATGTCATCTGAAGAAGAGTCATATACCCACGGCTGTTGCCACACACAGTACAGGACAGGGTGCTCTCGGGGGGGGGGGGGGGGGGGGGGGGAGAGATCTCGGAAACTTACCAGGTGATGCAGGAGGAGGAGGAGGCCTCGGTGGTGGAGTTGAAAGGTAAGTGGGAGGAGGAGTTGGGAGAGGGGATCGGAGAGGGGACGTGAGCAGATGCCCTAGGGAGGGTGAACTCTTCCTCTTCGTGCGCAAGGCTCAGCCTCGTACAGTTTAAGGTGCTGCACAGGGCACACATGACCGGGACAAGGATGAGCAGGTTCTTTGGGGGTGAGGACAGGTGTGTTAGGTGCTCAGGGAGCCCAGCAAATCACACCCATATGTTCTGGGCATGCCCAGCGCTGGAGGAATTTTGGAAGGGCGTTGCGAGGACGGTGTCGAGGGTGGTAGGATCCAGGGTCAGACCGGGCTGGGGGCTCGCAATATTTCGGGTGGTAGAGGAGCCGGGAGTGCAGGAGGCGAAAGAGGCCGGAATTCGGGCTTTTACGTCCCTGGTAGCCCGGCGAAGGATTCTCCTTCAGTGGAAAGATGCGAGGCCCCCAAGCGTGGAATCCTGGATCAGCGATATGGCAGGGTTCATTAAATTGGAGAGTGTGAAATTCGCCTTGAGAGGGTCGGTACAAGGGTTCTTTAGGCGGTGGCAACCGTTCTTAGACTTTCTGGCAGAACGATAGACATTGGTCAGTGGCAGCAGCAGCTCGGGAGGGGGGGGGGGGTTTACTTTATTTTTGTTTATGTTATTTACACTGGAAGGGTCTGAGGGGGTGTATACACCTGTTGTCTTAAGGGGGGGGTTTACTTTATTTTTGTTTATGTTATTTACACTCTGAGGGGGTGTATACACCTGTTGTCTTAAGTCGGGGTGTTAATGTTAATTTATTATTTATGTACAGGGGGAGGGGGGTATGGAGGGTTGTTTTTCTGGACTGTGTTTTGTACTTAACCCTGTTGGGTTCGTTTTCTTTCTCATTTTGTTATTGATATTTTATGAAAACCTTTAATAAAATTTTTTTTTTTTTTTTAAAAAGAAGAGTCATATAGACCCGAAATGTTAACTCTGTTTCTCCACAGATGCTGCCAGACCTGCTGAGTTTATCCAGCATTTTCTGTTTTTGTCATCTTACTCATTGGTTTTACTTCAGAGATGTGGTTTATATCAGAGATTTCCATAATATTCCATGGAGCAATCATAATCATAAATTTTTGTGACAAAAATAAACAATGGTTTGGATTGTGTCCAAGGAAGGAGAATGATACCTGGGTGCTTGTTACCTGAAATGGGGTCAGATGGTTTAATGTCATAATTTTTAATTCCCTTTCCTGTCTAATAGGATTAGTGTATTTAGATTGTGGTCCTGTTACACTTGTGAGTTTGCACTCATAAGTACAAAAATATCATAGTGGTTCCTTCACTTTTTCAAAATTTAATTAAATATATCAAGGGAGGTACTGTGATCTTACATCCTTGTGTCTCCTGAGAGCTGATAACTTTAATCGTGCTCCATAGCTAATTTTAAAACCGACAACTTTCAACGTCCACATTTGAACTTTAAAGGTTTGCAAACCATATTGTGTCGACCTATTTGGTTCATTGCCCACAGAAATGTTGCAAATACACTTCATCGGCAATTCTGTGCCAGCCATCTGTAATTTATTCAGTTTAATAAAATTGCAAGAGATATGAAGGAAAAATGCCACATCCTACATCGGGTTTTCGGTGCTGTAGTAAGTAACTACACCATTAATCAAAAACAAAATACTGTCATTAGGGCATCATGCAGACAAACTGAGTTTGTATTGGCTCAGTGATATTCTTGCCTCTGATTTAGAAGGTCATGGGTTCCAGCTCCACTCTTGAGAATTAAGCACATTGTTTTGGCTGATTACTTTAGTGCAGTACTGAGGCCAACATCTGGGTTGACCTCTCTTTGGCTGCTGTTATTCATGGGGTAACTTGAATGATAGATTTAACTATTTCCTGTTCACAGGGTTAGTGAACAACTGAAGATTCAAGTTCATAGTAAGTCACCCTGTATCACAGAACAGGTAGAGGAGCAGTTGCTTCCCAACACCATTAGATTGATAATCAAAAACATTCACAGTTCAACTTCATGTCATATGAAGGAGGCTCTTGAGGAGTGGAATCACTGGCTAGGATATTTAAGATGGCGGGGTTTGCTTTCTTGCCATCCAAGGAGTTGTGAGATACCATAATACTGCTTGCCTTGTAGCCAGTTAATGCTCCAACGAGCATTAATTGGCTGGAAGCGGAACATCCGGCCCTCACTTGGGAGGAAGCCCCTCCTCAGAGCTGCCAACCAATTTGTTTGGCCAGAAGCTTACTCCTCTCTGCAGGTCCAGAAGACTGCAGTGGAGAAGACTGGAACTACCTAAGTCTGGCCTGGGGGGATGCTCACCTGCCTGCCCACCCCAATTATAGAGAAGTGGAGTTGGGCGGGAACTCGGAAGGCTACCTGAGAAACTTTACGGGCCACCCCCACCCTGGCCCACAAACCTGCTGGCAAGGGAATGTAAAATTCTGCCCACTGATCAGGATAAAGGTTGTCAACTCTTGACTGGTCACATTGCGGGAGATGTCAGTGGAAGTGACATCCTGGCAGTATGGCACAAGTGGGTTCTAAAGGAGTGCGAGAGAGGAAAACAAATTAGATTGTGAACGTCTCTGTTTGTACAGAGTGGGAAACACAGAACCTTTTACACAGAACAGACTTGAGAACCCAACGTTGTCCATTCCCTGCAGCTCTGTGTAAATAAACTAGCAATAAAACTGGCTATGGTGAACTACCCTGAAGTTCATCTTGTCCTAAAGTGGAAACTTAAAACAAGTAAATGCTTCCAATTCCTGTCTGGATTGTAATTCCATTCAGACTGTTATTTTCCTCCCCTCATTAAAAGTAAAATCCCATTCGAATCCGTTCCCACCCAAAAGGTAAAGAGAGAGAAACTTTGATCAGAGCTGCACGTTTACAGTGATTCCCTGGGGACAGATACTTATTGAAACCATTAAAGACATCCAGTGGTGTTGTCTGCCCCCGGGGACTAAATGTAAATCTGCAGCGCCGATACATGGGTTTCATCCCCCAAAACCCATTAAGATCAGGTTCTCGTTCCCCCAACCCAACAAAAACATCCCACGAGGATCAACGTCTATCCAATCTCCATCCTGGGATTTACCTGCATTAAATCAGAAGCCCCAAATGGGCGGTTTCTGTGAGCAGTGAGCAAGAGGAGGGGGAGATGTCCTCGAATCAGCACCTATTCTCTAGCACCTCCCACAGCTCAGCACCCAGCTCGATCTGTGGGTATTGCAAGGGTCAGAGACTGAGGAGGTCCCATCCTCCACCCCATCCTCCACCCGCAGAGTTTAAAAAACAGATGGAAACTTTCAATAGTGACACATGAACTTAGTTTAACGTCACAGAATCACAGAATACTACGGTGCGGAAAAGGCCCTTTGGCCCATCGAGTGCACCAACGAAACAAATGCCCTAAACTGCCCACCTGTTCCCACTTGCCAGCACTTGGCCCATAGCTTTGAATATTATGACGTGCCAAGTCCTCATCCAGGTACTTTTTAAAGAATGTAAGACATCCAGCCTCTACCACCCTCCCAGGCAGTGGGTTCCAGACCATCGCCATTCTCCAGGTAAAAATGTTTTTACTCAAGTCTCCCCTAAACCTCCCACCCCATTTTGAACATGTGTCCCCTCGTAACTGACCCTTCAGCTAAGAGGAAAGCTGCTCCATTTCCATCTTTTGAGTATTTTTTCACATCATTAAAACTAGGACATCAAATATAGAAGACAATCAGATACATGCCAATACTAGTACGCTTGCTTTCTTCTTGCTATGCTCCTTTTCCAAGTTACCTCCACTCAAGAAAGGTTTTCAATGTATCTCGGCATTTAGGGTTTTTTTTAATTTGAAGTACCCAATTCATTTTTTTTCCCCAATTACGGAGCAATTTGGCGTGACCAATCCTCCTACCCTGCACATCTTTGGGTTGTTGGGGTGAGACCCACACAGACACTGAGACCCGGAGCCGGGATTGAACACTGGTCCTTGGCGCTGAGAGACAGCAGTAACCACTGTGCCACCCAGGCATTTATGAGTTTAATGAAATTTTTGTAGCCCCACAACAGGCAGCAGCGCTCCTGTAGCTTCAGTCTTGGGACTCTGTGTTTAAGCTGGGCTAAGTGGTTTGATATGAATTTTCCTGACGGGTGAAAGTTCAGTTGTCCTTGCAACAACATTTGCTCCTAAATTTACCTCTTCCTCCTTGAGGTCGAGGCTCAGTGCCAGTGGAAAAACAGGCTGCACATAAATCTGTTTACGTTTATGTCATATCACTGAGAATGCAATCCAATCACTGCTTTCAATGAACAATGACTGGCCGGAGGTTGTGTATGCATTTTGACCATCATTTCTTACAAATATTGTTTTAGAATCTACTGGATTGATTTTAATAGCCACCGGGATATTGCTAGCGAATCCGATAGAGCCATGGCTATTCAGGGTGTATTGGCAGCCCTATATTTTTTTTTTTTTTAAAACATTTTTATCAACCGATGAATCAGTGCTCATCCCTATTGGACACCACTTCATAACAGCAATACAGAATGCACTTTGTGTGGAGGACTTTCAACATCCACCTGCAAAAATGGCTTGACTGAGCTGGCCAAGTCCTGAAATTTATAGCTGCCAGACTGAGAATATGCTACTTTTTAAACAAAATAAATTTAGCGTGGCCAATCCAGCTACCCTGCACGCAAACACAGGGAGAATGTGCAAACTCCACACGGACAGTGATCCAGAGCCGGGAATGAACCTGGGACCTCGGCGCAGTGAGGCAGCTGTGCTAACCACTACACCACCCTGCTGCCCTGAGAATATGCTACTTGACCTCATCCTTACCAGACTAATATCACAGATGCATCTGCTTGTGATCGTGTTGATGGGGATTGTTGCCATTATGGAGACCAAAAGTGTGTTCACAATGAGGGCACCCTCCACTGTGCCCTGTGCTATTAAAGCCACATAAAGTGCTATAAGGCAAGAACCAATCTCATCGCTCAAAACTGGGCAAACATGAAGCACTGTGGGCCGTTAAAGCCGAAGAATTGCATAACACCACAAATTGTAACCTCATGTCCTAGTATATCCCTCACTATTACAAACCATCAAAGTCAACCCTGGTTCAATGGGTAATGTAGACAAGCATGTTAGTGAACCAGACTTGGGAAAACTACACAGCACAAAATTGTATACATGCTAAATAGCAAAAACAGCATTGATTTTATGTATAGACAGCTAAACAATTCCACAATTAACAGATCGGGTCAAAGCTCTTAACCATGCCATATCCAGTTGTGAATGATGGTGGAGTATTAAACAATTAATGGGTGAAGGAGGCTCCATGAACTTCCTCAGCTTCCATGTTGGCAGAGCCCATTATGTGATTGCAAACGATGAGACTGCAGCATTTGCAGCTATCTTCAGCCATAAGTGCTGAATAGACGATTCTTCTCTTCCTCCTCATTAGGAATTCACAATCACAGGATACAGTAGTAAGCCAATTCGATTCACTACATGTGACATGAAAAAAAAGATTTGAGTGCACTAGACACAATAACGTTTATGGACCCCGACAACATCCTGGCTGTGCTGTTTTAAATCTGTGCTCCACAACTAACTGCCCCCCCCCCCCCCCCCCAGCTTTGAACAGCTGCAATCTATCTGGTGTATGTACACCTACAGTGCTGTTAGGAAGAGATTTCCAGGATTTTAGCCCAGCGACAGAGAAGGAATAGCGATGTATTTCCAAGTCAGGATGGTGTGTGACTTGGAGGGGAATTTCCAGGCATGTCTCCATGTGTCTGCTGCCCTGGTCTTTCCAGATGGTAGCGGTTGCCGGTTTAGAAGGTGCTGTCGAAGGAGCCTTTGTGAGTTGCTGCAGTGCTGTTGTAGATGGTATACAATGTTGCCACTCTGCCAGTGGTGGAGTGAGTGAACATTTAAGGTGATGGATGGGGTCCGATCAAGCAGACTGCTTTGTTGATGCTGAGGGATTCAACAATGGTAATGCCGTTGAATGTTAAGAGGAGATTGTTAGATGCCCTCTTGTTGAAGATGGTCATTGCCTAGTGAATGTGTGGCGTGAATGTTGCTTGCCACACTTTATCAGCCAAGCCTGAATATTGTCCAGTTTGGCTAATTATCTCCCTATCAGGCTAATCCCATACATCTGATGGTAGAAGTCTTTAAAACTGCTGTCGAGTAGCAATTATTCATCAATAACTGCTCATTGATACTCAGTTTTGGTTCCAGCTGGGACCACTTTGGCCTTGTATATATTTTTTACTGTTTTAATAAAAAGATATGGTCCAAACATGTCAGACGCAAGCTGAATTGTAGCGTTGACTGCCCTTGACAGTGAGGAGCCTGAGGACATCCCGCCTGTCGATGATCCCGGTGGCGGGATCAAGGCAGCCCCTGGGTTGGTTGGTGGGCCCGTGTCGCCCGCCGCACTCTGTGTGGTGGAGGATTCGGGCCCGGAGGGCGACTGTCCGAAGGCTGTCAGCCGCCCAGTGTCGGGAGCGCAGTGTGCACATGAGGCGCTCTGCAGCGGGGTGCAGGGCTCATTCATGCCTGACACTGTGTCACCCCTCACTCCCTCTGGGGGACTCCCGGAACCTGGCACATCATAATTGAAGGTTCTTTTATTTTTCTGCCTCCGTAGATAGTTCAGGCAAAAGAAATCCAGGAGGGTGGAAATGAAATGAAAAGTTTCAAATGTTTTCACTGTAATAAGCTAGGCCATGTAAAGTCACAGTGTTGGTGATTGAAGAAAAGCACTGGGAAGGCTGATGTGGTAAAATGGTAAGAGATGAGGAGTTATATAGTTTGGGAAGAATGTTGCCAGAAAAGGTGGTAATATGTGGAATTCAGGGTGAGAGGAATTCAGGGTTCCATTATATAAGGTAAGTTTGGAAAGTCCAGTGAAGAGTGGTGAAGTGGTAGTAGGAGTAATCGAGAAACTATATTATCCAGGAATACAGTTTATCTTGGGTAATGATGTAGCTGGATTGCAAGTGGGAGTGATGCCTACTGTGGTTGATAAGCCAGTGGAAAATCAGACAACTGAAGCGTTTAAGGACAAATATCCTGGGATTTTTCCAGATTGTGTAGTAACAAGGTCGCAAAGTCACAGGTTAAGACAAGAGGAGGAATCAAAGAGTGAAGTTGAAGTGCAATTATCAGAAACGATTTTTGATCAGATGGTTGAAAAAGAACAAGAACAGGTGGAGGATGAGGCGGATATGTTTAGTTCAGGAAAATTGACGGAGTTACAACAGAAAGATATAAAAATAAAACTGATGTATCAGAAAGCATATACAGAAGAGGAATCTGAGTGTATACCAGAGTGTTATTACCGTAAAAGTGATGTCTTGATGAGAAAATGGAGACCTTTACATATGCAGGCGGATGAAAAGTGGGCAGAAGTTCATCAAGTGGTATTGCCGGTAGGGTATAGAAAGGAGGTGTTGCGAGTTGCACATGAGGTACCAGTGGGAGGTCATTTGGGAATACGGAAAACTCAAGCCAAAATCCAGAAACATTTTTATTGGCCTGGACTACATAAAGATATAGTTACATTTTGTCAATCATGTCACACATGTCAAGTGATAGGGAAACCTCAAGCAGTGATAAAACCAGCACCCTTAATACTTATTCCAGCATTTGAGGAACCTTTTACAAGGGTCCTAATTGATTGCGTAGGACCGCTTCCTAAAACGAAAAGTGGGAATCAATATCTTTTGACTATAATGGATGTGTCTACTAGGTTTCCAGAGGCCATTCCAGTACGTAATATTACAGCTAAAAAGATTGTGGAGGAGTTACTTAAATTCTTTACCAGATATGGACTACTCCCAGAAATTCAATCGGATCAAGGATCAAATTGTACCTCAAGGTTATTCAAAGAAGTTATGGATAGCTTAGGAATAAAACAATTTAAATCAACTGCGCACCATCCAGAATCGCAGGGAGCGTTAGAAAGGTGGCATCAGACATTACAGACAATGTTGAGGGCTTATTGTCAAGATTATCCAGAGGATTGGGATAAAAGAATTCCATTCGTACTGTTTGCAATTAGGGATGCACCTAATGAGTCAACCAAATTTAGTCCTTTTGAACTAAGTTTTGGTCATGAGGTAAGAGGACCACTTAAATTGATTAAAGAAAAATTGGTGCGAGAAATCAGAAATTACATTATTGGATTACGTATCAAATATTAGGGAACGATTAAATAGAGCAGGTGAATTAGCTAGACAACATTTGAAAGTTCACAAAATGTGATGAAATGGGTAGCGGACAAGAAATCCAAAGTTCGTAGTTTTGCCAGTGGAGATCAAGTTTTCGTATTGTTACCAGTGATAGGTGAACCACGCGAAGCATGGTACATTGGCGAGACCATGCAGATGCTGCGACAACGAATGAACAGCAACAATCACCAGGCAGGAATGTTCCCTTCCAGTCGGGGAACACTTCAGCAGTCAAGGGCATTCAGCCTCTGATCTCCGGGTAAGCGTTCTCCAAGGTGGCCTTCAGGACGCACGACAACGCAGAATCGCCGAGCAGAAACTTATAGCCAAGTTCCGCACACATGAGTGCGGCCTCAACCGGGACCTGGGATTCATGTCGCATTACATTCATCCCCCACCATCTGGCCTGCGAAATCCTACCAACTGTCCTGGCTTGATACAATTCACACCTCTTTAACCTGGGGTTATCCCATCTCTGGATCTGTAAAGATTTAATCACCTGCTAATGGTCGCATTCTAAGCATTGTTTGGCATCTTAGAATTTGTCTATATATATGTTTCTGGAACATACCTCTTCATTCACCTGAGGAAGGAGCAGCACTCCGAAAGCTAGTGACATCGAAACAAACCTGTTGGACTTTAACCTGGTGTTGTAAGACTTCGTACTGTGCTCACCCCAGTCCAACGCCGGCATCTCCACATCATCTTTAAAAGCTAGGTTTTGTGGACCTTATCAGACTGAAAGGAAATTAAGTGAGGTGAATTATGTGGGTAAAAACATCAGATCGAAGGAAGATTCACCGAGTGTGTCATGTGAATATGCTTAAAAGGTACTTTGAAGGGGAAGGAGAGAAAAAGGAGATTTTAATGATTCTAACTCCGTGACGAACCCAATCCAGATGACTGTGAATTTGACATACCTCAAATTAAATTGGAAAATGAGGATGTTCTTAAAAATTGTGATAAATTGGTGAGTTACCTTCCAGAGGAAAAATGAACTGACCTGAAAGAATCATAGAATCATAGAATTTACAGTGCAGAAAGAGGCCATTCGGCCCATCAAGTCTGCACCGGCCTTGGAAAGAGCACCCTACCCAAGCCCGCACCCCCACCCCATCCCCATAACCCAGTAACCCCACCCAACACTAAGGGCAATTTTGGACACTAAGGGCAATTTAGCATGGCCAATCCACCTAACCCGCACATCTTTGGACTGTGGGAGGAAACCGGAGCACCCGGAGGAAACCCACGCACACACTGGGAGAACGTGCAGACTCGCACAGACTGACGCAGCAGGGAATTGAACCTGGGACCCTGGCGCTGTGAAGCAATTGTGCTAACCACTATGCTACCGTGCTGCCCTTATTGAGTTATTGATATCACAGGGGCAAGTTTGTGGAGATACATTGGGAAGTACTAAAATGGCGATACATGATGTAGATGTGGGAAATGCTGTTTAAATCAAACAACATCCATGTAGACTTAATCCTTAAAAATTGGCGCAGGCTAACAAAGAGATTGAGAGTATGCTTAAAAATGGCATAATTGGAGTGGGTTGCAGCCAATGGAGCTCACCCATAGTGATGGTGCCTAAACCAGACGGTACCCAACGGTTGTGTGTGGACTATAGAAAGGTTAATGCAGTCACAAGAATGGACTCTTATCCTGAGAAAGTGGGACAATCAGCTTTTATTTCCAAATTGGATTTACTTAAAGGTCACTGGCAGGTTACTTTATCCGAAAGGGCGAAGGAGATTTCAGCTTTTGTGACTCCAGATGGTATATACCAATTCAAAATTATGCCATTTGGCATGAAAAACGCCCCAGCCACATTTCAACGGTTAACTAACAAAGTTGTTTCAGGATTACCCAATTGTGCGGTATACATCGGCGATCTGGTAATTTCCAGCCAGACATGGACAGAACATTTAAAACATCTGATAAAGTTATTCGATTGACTTCAGGAGGCAGGTTTGGTGATAAACCTAGCCAAAAGTGAATTTGGAAAAGCCCAAGTCACTTTTCTTGAGGAGTTTCCGATACCCTCGAGACAAAGGGAAATAATGCGATTTCTTGGCATGAGTGGATTTGATCGAACATTGGTGAAAAAGTTTTGTAGCGTGATTGCTCCACTGATGGACTTGCTGAAGAAACGTCGAAAATTTCAATGGACAGCGGAGTTTCGACAGGCATTTGACTGCCTGAAAGCTATGATAACCAATGCTCCTGTGTTGGAGAATTACAAGGGACTCTGTGATCAGATTGAACTAAAGTATCTGACTTTAAAGAGAAATGTCGAGGCACAGAGAAATGGACGGATCATGCAGAGACCAACTTGTTCAAAGAGACTGTCAATCGAAAAGGATTTCAGTTGGAGGAAGAAGAACAAAAAAAAAAGAACTATTATTATACCTGTTTGCGTGTCGTTTTTGCAACGATGAAGTATATTTACTGTGTGCATTTCTTAAAGAATGGTGAAAAATGAAACCATCTTGAAGTTGATGGGGTTTTTTTTCTGGGGGGGGGGGAGGTGTCATGTGAGAGTATCTTTAAGAAATGGGTGTTTAGGAAAGGTACCTTTAAGAAATGTTTGGCTGCTCATGTTACTGCATTGATGTCAGAGTGTGGGTGGAGCTTAGCTCTGGTTCTGCTTTTAGTTTCACTTTGAGAAAAGCTTGGGTGTGTCTCTGTCTTTTTGGTTTTGTTTTCCAGTGGGTTGCAGCTGATGTCAGCCAAAGCAGCTGTACTGTTGATCTGCCATGAAGGACTATCTCTTGATCATTTGGTGAATTCAGAAATTTAAATGTTTTCAGTATTGAATGTAAACACTGATGTGCTTCTGTTTAAAGGTTGTTAAGTCTTTTGGATGTTAAAAGGACAGCTTAAAGGATTACTTAGTGTTGTATTCTTTGGAGGTTATCTTTGAATTAATGGTTGCTAAGATATTCACTTTGTTTTAAAAAGGTTAACTTAAGTTCATAGAATAAACATGGTTTTGTTTTAAAAAAAATACTTTTTCATTTCTGCTGTACCATACCTGTAGAGTGAGCCGGGTGCTCCCCATACCACAAGCTATTACAAGTTGTGGGTCAGGTGAACTCCATGATACATTTTGGGATTCTCTAAACCCTGACCCATAACACTTTACCACTTGAGTATTTCTCATGTCCCCAGTTTCTATTCCCCTCAGTCTAAAACTGATGTCGGAAATCAAGCTTTGATTTATGAACTAATTCATAGTCATCGGCCATTTCTGCTGCTAATCTCGCAGTTTTAACCCTCTGCTCTTCCACAAGAGTTCTCACTACATCAGGAATTGAATTTTTAAACTCCTACAAAAGCATAATTTCTCTGAGAGCTTCATACATTTGGTCTATTTACAAAGCCCTTATCCACCTATTAAAATTACTCTGGTTGAGCCTTTCAAACTCCATGTATGTTTGACCAAATTATTTTCTTAAATTTCTAAACCTTTGTCTGTAAGTTCCAGGCACTAGTTCATATGCACCTAAGATGGATTCTTTCACCTCCTCATACGTCCCAGATACCTCCTCCGGTAGTGATGCAAACACTTCACTAGCCCTACCTATCAGCTTTGTTTGAATCAGTAATACCCACATGTCCTGTGGCCATTTCATTTGTTTAGCTACCTTCTCAAATGAAACGAAAAAGGCTTCTACCGCCTTCTCATCAAACCTTGGCAATGCTTGGACATATTTAAATAGATTCCCACCAAACCTTCGACTTTGACGCTCTTTCTCACTATCCTCATCATTGTCATCCAACTGTACGTCTGCCAATTTTAACTGACTGTCATGTTTCATGGCCATTTTTGAAGTTCAAACTCTCTCTCTTTATCTTTTTCCCTGATCTGTATCTCCCTTTCTCTTTTTGTTCTGTTAGGGCTATTATTTATTTTCTCCTTTCTTTACTCTAATTTTCCTCTCTCTTTCTCTCGCTCTTTCTTTTTCCTCTCTCTTTCGTATTCAAGCTGCTTTAATTCTTTCTCATGTTCCATTTGTTTCATTTACAACTGAATTTTTGCTATTTTCAATGAGTCAAACTGTATCTCCGGCAACTTTAAATGCTTAGCCACCGCCATAATGACCTTGTCTTTTCGCATTTTGTCAGGTAATGTTAACTGCAATGTTTTCGCCAAATCTAACAGTCTGCTTTTAGTCTCTGTCCGTCAGGTACTGCGTGTGACCGTCTCCACCCGCAAAAACCTCTGAGCCTCTGAAAGAGCCATTGTCCACAACACACTCCCTACTTAAACTAAAATATCACACCTGAAAAGCACCCAAAATATGCTCACCCCTCACTGTCTTTAGGTTCTCAAAGCCAATCCAATAGATAGACTTTTATCCCCCTCAAGCCCCCAATTTGTTATGGGCCAGGGTTTAGAGAACTCCAAAGTGTATCATGGAGTTCACCTGACCCACAACTTTTAATAGATTGTGGTATGGGAGGCACACGGCCCACTCTACGGGTGTGGTACAGCAGAAATGGAAAAGTATTTCTTAAAGCAAAACAATGTTTATTCTATGAACTCAAGTTAATCTTTTTAAAACATACAGTGAACATCTCAGCAACCATCAACTCAAATACAACCCCCAAAGAATACAACACTAAGTAATACTTTAAGCTTTCCTTTTAGCATCCAAAAGACTTAAAACACCTTTCACCAGAAGCACATTAGGTTCACATTCACTACTGAGAACATTTGTAATTCTGAATTCACCAAATGATCAAGTGATAATCTTTTGATGGCAGCGAGAACAGCAGTACACCTGCTTGGTCTGGCTTCAGCTCCAACACTGAAAACGAAACTAAAACACATCCTACAGCCTGCTCAAAAAAAAAGCTGACAGACAGGCCAGCTCCACCCACTCTCTAACATCACTGCAGTAGTAAATACTCATTTCTTAAAGGTACTCTCACATGACACATAATAGTACATGAAGTGCAACCCTACTATAGGATAACATTCTGCCTTTAGGCCACAGAAAGACAAAATAGTTAAACAAAGCAGTGGCAATGCCAGGAAGCTTTTGACAACTGAAGTCCGTTGAACTGAGGACATTGGCGAGAGCTGTAGTACCAGAATAACTCTTCTCTTTGCTTTGCACTAGAGTAACAGAAATGAAGAGTTGAAAGTGCCACCCACTTTCTTGCAAATACAGTTGCATTATGGTTTCAAATTACTTGTACCCACTCGAGGTGTTTCTGGTAAAACACATTGCTGCCCCAAAAATGCATGTATCTGGAAATCTAATTTTAAATATTTTTCAATTTGATATAAAATTTGCTTCACATCTGGAAATGAAAATATTCCCCATTTTCTGTGGCTGGGTACCCAACAGAGTCTGCCATAAATTAGAACGGGTGAAGTCGATGCCAAATCAAAAGAGAAAAATAAATCAAAAGAACAATTGCCTTGAGAGAGACAAAGAAAAAGTTAGGGTGAAAAATCTAAGCACTTATAAAATGGATAAGACTCCAACTTTCTGTTTAGTTTTAACCTGCCATGCCCCATCTTCATGCCATTCAATGCATTTCAATGGTGAGCCAATCATGAGACGAGGTTTTCAGGAAGCTAACAATGGTGTGACACACTACAGGCAACGACTTGTTGGATTTCTTTGCTTAACTGTAGGTCTTCTGTCAGCTGCAGTTGCTGTCGCATTTGCACATAAGTAAACCCTCACCATTATTTTGATAAAGTATGGACCATTAATAAACGAGAATTATTCAGCCTGGCATAGCATGAGCACAATCGTTCTGATGGTTTGTTTATTTTTTACATAAAGGATTGTTCCCAGGAAAATATTTAATACTGGCAACATAGCTCATGACTAACGTACATTCATTTTTTTCTTTTAACTCTTAAATTGTAGCTTTCAATAATCCTCGAGCTGTACAGCCAACCAGACCACAGCAACAGGGCCGAAACGCAGCATTGGACATACATATGCAAGGCCAGACTACTGCAGGACCTTTCCCATCAATGCGAAGTAGTGGTCCATATGCAGTAATGTCACAACAAGTGATGGGTAATCAAGGGATGATGGCAAGTCAAGGAAGTTTAGCAACCAATGCAGGTATGTTCACTTCATATTGGACTTGTTTGACTTGAATGGGGGGTTTTCTCCTTTGGATATATCTGCAACTAGTTTGAAAGCATCCAAATGACGAGAAATAGTTTGTTAGGATAGTCCGGCATAAAAGTTACCTTTATATTAGTGAAAACTTCCTCAAATTTGCACAAGGGGTGCATTTTTGTTTTTGTTTCTCTACAAAAACAAGCTTTTGCAGAGATGGGTTCCATATGCATATAAGTCCTTTTAGTGTTTTGAACAAATAGCAATTCCTTGTGCTCAAACCTAAATGGAATGTTTGACCACACTGGGGGCGGAATTCTCTCCCCCCCCCCCCCCCCCCCCCCAACGCCGGGTGGGAGAATCGCCGGGGCGCCGCCCCGACACCCACACGCGATTCTCCCACCCCCCCAAAGCAGCGCCACGAGAATCACGCCTGGCCACTCGGAGAATCGCCGCTCGCCGTTTGCAAAAGGATGGGCCGAGCGGCCGCCCCAACACGACAGGTTCCCGCCGGCGCCGTCCACACCTGGTCGCTGCCGGCAGGAACGCTTGGGGGGCGGCCTGCGAGGCGGGGAGGGGGGGGTTCCTGCACCGGGGGGGCTTCCGATGGTGTCTGGCCCGCGATCGGTGCCCACCGATCGGCGGGCTGGCCTCTCTAAAGGAGGACCTCCTTTCCTCCGCCGCCCCACAAGAGCCATCCGCCATCTTCTTGCGGGGAGGACGGCAACCGGGCATGCGCCGGTGACGTCATTTACGCGACGCCGGCCGCGTCATTGACGCGGTGCCGCTTTTTACGCGGCGCCGAGGCCCAGCACGCCTAAAATACGCGACGCCGCTCCTAGCCCCCTGGGGGCGGGAGAGTAGGGGGCTGGGAGCGGGCTCCGACGCCGGAGTGAATCACTCCAGTTTTCACTCCGACGTCGAGACTTTGTCTCCATTTCGGAGAATCGCGCCCTGGGTATCTAAACCCTGTCAGATTCCCTTTTTTTTCTTCTATCTCTCACTATGCCTCTCCCCCCTGTTGTTGTGCCTCCTTTAATTTCTCTCCTGCCAGGTATACTGCACCCCAAGTCCCTACCCCAATCCTTCAGTATTCCTCAAACCCTACTACTGTCCCAGACTTGTCTCCCTCCTGAATGAACATAGTTTCTTCAGTGCCTCTTTCCACATTTTCCGACTGGTCCAACAAGAACTCATGTTGTCTTTTACCAACAGGAAACCCTATTGCTCACTCCCCTCTCTCCTGGGGTCTAAGCTTGCCAATTCATCTTCCTGTCCCACCCACGCTCCCTATGAACTCTACCAGCGGATCAACTATCACCGTTCTTCTCTGCTTCTCACTCCAGTATATCCATCTATTTGTGAACATAGCCCTTGCCATCCATGAACATGTGATTGCATCAACATGATTGCCTTGACAGAAACTTGACTAGTGATCAAAAGAGAAAATGCTGGAAAATCTCAGCAGGTCTGGCAGCATCTGTAGGGAGAGAAAAGAGCTAACGTTTGAGTCCAGGTGACCCTTTGTCAAAGCTTTGACAAAGGGTCAGCTGGACTCGAAACATTGGCTCTTTTCTCTCCCTACAGATGCTGCCAGACCTGCTGAGATTTCCAGCATTTTCTCCTTTGGTTTAAGATTCCAGCATCCGCACTAATTTGCTTTTATCTGCTTGACGAGTGACAATACTTTCCACCAAAATGAAGCCCTCTCCATTTGATTATACCTTTCATCACTTGCCCGCTCCAGATTGCCCTCATCACCAGTGACACTAGTCTGCCCCTTACTGCTTTTGAACCTTCTCCTATTTGGGAAATCTAACCTCAACTCTTCTTTAAATCCTCAATCTACTTTCATTGGGTATCTTCACTTCTTCCCTTGCTCAGACCCTGCACCCAGCAACTTCTTATCCTCAGTGATTTCAACTTCCACCTCACCTCATCATGCTTTGAATTCACTACTCTCCCATCCTCCCTTAACTTCCCCATCCGTATAAACTCCCCAATCCAAATTCACGACCAACCCCAATGAATTGCCATCTAGAAGGCGACTATTGGCATTGTGTCAATCACATTAAAGGGCATCTCCTTTGTACCTTACTCCACTTGACTGCCTTCTGTTTCGACCACTGGAAAAGAAAAGTCCCAAGTTACTTACAAGGCCACTTTCAAATTCCCACAGTCTACCTTTTGGCCCTCTATTCACCAGTGCATTTCTGTAGCTAACGATCTGCTTAATCCTCACCACCACCTTTGATGCCCGTGTTCCTATTTAGTTCATTGTGCTCGCTCATCTTGGTCATTCTCCACACCCAACCTCCAATCTTCACTTAAGTCTCAAACCTTCAGCTCAACAAAGTATTGCAATGTGAGGAATTCATAGACTTGCCTGTCAGTAAGATTGCATTATTGTTGTTGGGTTAGAGTAGTTTCAATAACTTCCAAAAACTTATCTGCAAACACTAACTTTATTGTAATTTATTTGCAGTTACAAGCACACTCCCTTGCACTAGCATCCTTCCATGCTGCTTTCTCTAATACTAATGTGGTCAAGAGAGTATGTCACTTCCTTCTATGACATCACAGACATTTATAATTAACCTTTATGGGACTCAGTCTAACGTACTCCATTATGCTACAAAGATCATCCATTCAGCTGCCTCTGCTGCTTCTCTCTTCCCTCCAGCCACAGTTTGCTAAAATTCCCTCCATCTTAGCTCTGAATTTGCAACTGTTTCTCTCCCATCTCCCCTCATGCCATCTCTGAGCTCACCTTGTCCATAAGATCCACCTTCTACTCCCTCAATCCTACTCACACCAAACTGCTGACCACATCCTTGACCCCCATGTTAGCTGATACTAATGGTTCTCTTGCCTCCGATACTGTCATCTTTCCTTTCAAATCTGCTGCCATCACCTTCTCCTTGTCCCCTCTGCCATTGCAAACTGGTATTTGGTATAATTTCTGACAGCAGTAAGTGGTTTTGTTCTGGCTCTACAAGAAGTAATTGCGTTAGCTATTATGAGAACTTTGACCTACCAGCTAACTGAATTTAGGAAAATGATGATTTTGGTGTGGTATGAGCTTTTCACCCAGCCCCTGTTTAACTCCTGCTAGTCAAAAGAAGCTTCTGTAACAGTTACACTACCCACCTCAAACTACAATGTGGCATTTGCAAAGCTTTGATATTACTCCAAAAACCGTTGAAATGAAATGCTGCGTATCCTAAGGCCCTGGTTTGTTAATTGTACCTGATGAATTTTAGGGGAAAACATTGTAATTAGTGATGGGTGCACTGTAGTGTGGCATCTTTCATAACACTGAACTTTCTAATACCACAAGCCATAGGAGTAGGCCATTTGGCTCCTCTCTTACTTCCTTTCAACTTTCTTCCATTCTTTGTATTAAGTTTGATGCCTCTTGACCAAATGTCGTACGTTTATATAGACTATAGATTGATACTGGAGATTAACATTGCTTTATCGTCATTGTACTGTTTGAACATGGTGTTTTGGCAAATTATAACCCCTTTTTTTAAATGACCAGCTTTAAAGGAGATAATTGATGAAAGTTTATTTTTGATTAATTCACTGGAAGTGGTTTGTTCTCCGAAGCAGGAGCATATTAATTTACGTGATTCATTGATCATAATGGAAGGAGAAGGATTTCCCCAGATGAGGGTATACCCGTAATGAATTGCAGTTTGAGACAAACATCGGAAAGTTTTCTTTATGAAATTTCCCTGTGTTTTGCAGTGCTAAAAACTTGGGCTAAAAGGGGCATAATTATCCCTTTATAACTATAATATTAGTTTGTGACCTTGTTTGTCAGTAACTATAATATATTTATATATATTTTATACATATATATTTCCACTTGTACTCAGCTATCTTTAACATTTAAATTAACTCTTATTGTTTGATTTTGGTAACTTGTCTTCAGCTCATTTGGAAAGTAAAGTCTTGACGTATTCAGTAGCAAAAGTGATTCACTTCCTCAGGAAGGAAGTTAGGGGTTATACACACTCCTCAGCACCTGTCACTAGTACATAAAGCATCAGTGCTTATCAACAAGTTTTTTTTAAAAAACATTTTAATGTAGAGAAGGAATGGCTTACATGGTTTTAATATTACGCTTGAAGATTACCAGTGACTGAACTACTTGAAAAATTTACCAATTATACATGCAACAAGGAACTGCATTGAAAATGTTTGCAGCATTGGAAGAACTACAGATTTGAAAATAAATAGGTGGAAAAAGAGGTTGTAGAAGAAGCCTACTATTTGGGTTTATGTGTAACCATGTGTAATTCTTGAGGAAGAAAAATGAATTCCATGTACTGCACCATTCTCCAACCTTCATTGTTCCTTTCTAGGGATGGTCAGTAGTATGGGAAGTGTTGCCCCTCGACCCAGCATGGCTTCTGTAGACTGGGGTCAATCGAGCTCTGCTGCCAACACCACAGGTAGCACAGTATCCAACACAATGACCAGGGCACCATTACAAGGTAGTATGATATGCCATCCTACACCTGGTATTCCTATGAGACCGAACAGTCAGCCTGGTCAGAGATCGATGCTCCAGACACAAATGATGGGTACGTTGCAGCTTTTTTATTTCTTGTGCTATTGGAATGTTTTTGTTACAAATGTCCTTTTGCGGAGCTTATCCATGTCTGCTTATTCTGTTCAAGGTGACGTTTATGCACAATGCCGTTGTGAAAGGAAATAATTTTGCTACTATTTTATACCAATTAGTATCATCTGAAATGGAAATGGGTATGGGAGGTCCTGCATACAACCAGCAGCAAGCACCACCAAACCAAACAGCACCTTGGCCAGACAGTATAATGCCTATAGAACAGGGACCTTTCATTAATCAAACTCGGTGAGTTACACAGTTAAGATAATAGACTATTGCTTTTGTGAGGAATTTGAATTGTAATAATTTTAAAAATATAGCCATTGATCATTTATCCAACTTTATCCCATATTTTCATATGAGACGGAGAGAAGTTTGAGTTGTGAGCAGTTCAGTGTTTCATCCCGGAGTTCAAAGGAGATGCTAAACTGAACTCAAACCTTAAGCCAGGAGAGGAAAAGCAAGATAATAGTAATCTTTATTGTCACAATAAGAGTTGAGCATGCCAATGTGAAGGAGGGGAAGATTTGTGACCTGGACTTAATGTGGGGATAGGATAAGGACAGCAGAGGTTTAGTTTGTGAAAGCTGAAAAATAACATTGGGGGAATAGAAGTCTAGAAATAACAAAATCACGATTTTCTTTGGTGACGGTTTTCTTTGCAATGTTTTCTGTTATGGCGAAGTCTTGCTGGGTCACTTCAGAGGACAGTTAAGGGTCAGCCATGTTGATGTGGACTCTGGAGTTAATTGTAGGCCAAACTGGATAAGTGTGACAGGCTTCCTTCCCAAATGAAATTTAACAATCACTTAGTTTTTTATGGTATTTCATTAGCTTTGTGGTCATTTTTAAATTTACTGGTGCCAGCTTTTTATTTGTGATTTTTGTTTCTCTAACTGTCATGGTGGGATTTGAGCTCAGGCTGTTGTGAGTTTTCTACTAACACAACAGCATAACTATGCTATTTTATCTATACATTTCTGTAAATTTGGACCACTGAATAAACATCCATTGCAGAATTCTATCTGACATTATGCTCCTCGGTCATTTCTAATGGCCTGTTCACTTCCAATTCACACTGTAGTGTGATGACAATAATTTGCACAAAGGGAATGTCTTTCAGCTGAATTAGTGGAATGTGGGAGTAAATTGTGCATGTAGGGAACTCACTTGTATGTTTCAGATCTTGCACATGCTGGTCCAACTGATTAGCGTTTTGTTTTTATATATTACTTTTCCCTGATTTCATGTTGGTGTCTGCTTATTGGATGTGTAATACTGAGTGAGCTATCCTAAATTATTAAGTTATGCCCAATATAAAGGTGGAACTTTGAAATGAATGTTTGAGGCAAGGCATGCATATGAAGTAAGATGTCCAGATAGGCAAGAAGACAGTAGAAAAAAAATTACAAGCTAGCAAATGACAGCTGCTGGAAACGGGATTAATTTTTAAAAATAAATTTAGATTTCCCAATTCTTTTCTTCCAATTAAGGGGCAATCTAGCGTGGCCAATCCACCTACCTTGTGCATCTTTTTGGGTTGTGGGGGTGAGACTAACGCAGACATGGGGAGAATATGCAAACTCCACATGGGCAGTGACCTGGGGCTGGGATTGAACTCGGGTGCTCGGTGTTGTGAGGCAGCAGTGCCAGCCACTGCGCCACGTGCTGCCCGAAGACTGGATTAATGAAGTATAATTGGGCATTGCTATTTAGTTAGTTCCAATAATTTTATTTTTTTTAAATAACTTTTGGTGATTGACACATCAGGAATAGTAATCTTGCGTCTTTTGCCAGTGATGTACAAAATGCGCTTGATTATCATAGAATTTACAGTGCAGAAGGAGGCCATTCGGCCCATCGAGTCTGCACCGGCTCTTGGAAAGAGCACCCTCCCCAAGGTCAACACCTCCACCCAGTCCCCATAACACAGCAACCCTACCCAACACTAGAGCAATTTTGGACACTAAGGGCAATTTATCATGGCCAATCCACCTAACCGGCACATCTTTGGACTGTGGGAGGAAACCGGAGCACCCGGAGGAAACCCACGCACACACGGGGAGGATGTGCAGACTCCTCACAGACAGTGACCCAAGCCGGAATCGAACATGGGACCCTGGAGCTGTGAAGCAATTGTGCTATCCACAATGCTACCGTGCTGCCCTATTGTTCTATTTTATATGTTTGTATTGTGTCCTATGAATTACGAAAGCCTGTTTGAAAGACACATGGGTTTAATCACAAGAAGAATAATTAAATGCAACATAAGTCATTGATGGAGGGGGATATTATGTGACCTGGACTTGGTGTGGTAATAGCGATGGGATAATGGATAGCTGTTCATTCCTATGCCATGATATAAAAACTTGTCTAAGTATCTTTATATTTATGCTTTTTATATTAGCAGGCAATCCTACAGCAATTCTCAAGATGATCTGCTTTGTCCATCTATTCCAATGGAAACGCCTAGTGATGAAGGCACAATTCTGGATCAGCTGCGTTCAGCTCTAAAGAACATCGATGAGCTTGGTCTGGAGGAGATTGATCGGGCCTTGGGAATCCCTGAACTTGTCAACCAGGTAAATGTTCATATACCCACATAAGAATTTAGGGTAAGAAAATTCATTGTAACTATTTCCATGAAAGTTCTGATCATACTAGGCAGTAGGCTAGTAGCATAGAAAGCCCCCCCCCCCCCCCCCCAAGTGGATATGCAACTGCTGTCCTTACTAGTTTATGTTCAGTATACAAATGAAGGTTGTTATGAAGCCTGTCTTAATCACAGAGTCTGTGATAAACTGAGTGTTGTGTAGCACTACCACCATGATAAATGGGATAGACTTCAAACTGATCTCGCAACTCGAGGCTTGGCATCTATGAGGCGCTCATGAGCAGTGAAATTGTACTCTACCATAATCTGTAACCCCCATGGTCCAGCATATCCCCCACTCTACCATTAACACCAAGCCGGGGATCAACCCTGGTTCAATGAACAGTGCAAGAGGGCATGCCAAGAGCAGCACCAGCCGTACCTAAAACTGAGGTATCAACCTGGCTACAACACCGGTTTTATTGCTTGCCGAATGCATAAACAGCAAGTAATAGACAGCGCAAAGCAATTCCACAGCCAATGGATCAGGTCTAAGCTCTGCAGCCCTGCCAAATCCAGTCATGAATGGTGGTGGACAATTAAACAACTCCCTGTAGGAGGAGGCTTCATAAGTATCCCCATCCTCAATGGTGGAGGAGCCTAGCACCTCAGTGCAAAAGATCAGGCTGAAGCATTCGCAACAATATTCAGCCAAAAGTGCCGAGTGGATGATCCATCTCGGCCTCCTTTGGAGGTCCCCATCATCACAAATGTTTTCGATTCACTCCATGTGATATCAAGAAATGGCTGAAGACACCGGATATGCAAAGGCACTGACAATATTCCAGCAATAGTATTGACCATTTTTATATCATTTATAATTTGCAAGTAGAATAAGAATGTGTAAGTGATTTAAATAATGGTCACATGGTAAAGACCTACTAATCTGCACAGGCTGCTGAGAATATGTTTCACAAACTGTGAATTTTAAGTATAGACGTATGTGCCTGAAGAAACTGTAGCCCGTAACTTCCTGGCTCCTCAGTGCTGAATTTGGGGGGGCACCCCAAAGATATGCTGGAGAATCTTTCTCGGAAATTTCCAGGTAAGGCTTTACGTGGCAGTTGTCCAGAAGTGCCAACTTCCCCTGGACAGTTGCTTGGCGTTGGGAGCCATCCAGTCGTTAACTGCAGATGGTTCTGCCCATTTTATACCAGTAGTTACTCTGAAATAAAACCATTTCTAACTTCAGCATAGCTATTTTAAGCACCCAGACTCTTCCTCACACGTGACACCCACCGCACTCTTACCCAACGACTAATCAACCCCCAGACTAATGGAGTTGCACCGTGCTGTGGCCTTCGGGGGACTCTTTCACTGCAGGTTCCAAGCAACTCCACCAATCGGAGGTCGCAACACAGTTTTCCAGAGCTTTGAACTCTTATAATTCCAGTGGGACATGACTTTACGCTACTGGGTGGAAACTATGGGCCAATGCCTATAGATTTCAAGTTGTTGTATAAATAGCCATAGATGTACAGTCTGTGAAGTGTTGATTACAATAGATGTTTGGTTATTGGGGAATGGTACTTGTTGGACAATATAATTTCTTGAAGCAAACTTAGATAATGACAATACTACAGATGATGCAAGTCTGAAATAAAAGCAGAAAATGACTGGAAATATTTAGCAAATCTGGCAGCATCTGTGGAGAGAGTAGTTAATGTTTTAGTTTGATGATCTTTCACCAGAACTGTCATTAGATATTGTCAGTCCAAATTTGTGTATATGAGAACATAGAACATAGAAAATACAGCACAGAACAGGCCCTTCGGCCCTCGATGTTGTGCCGAACCTTTGTCCTAGATTAATCATAGATTATCATTGAATTTACAGTGCAGAAGGAGGCCATTCGGCCCTTTGAGTTTGAGGAAGGGAATTTCATACTATTATGTCAGAGAAGGCAGCGCAGACAGGGAGAAGTTGCTGAACACAGCGGGTCTGGTGGCCTGAAGTGCATATGTTTTAATGCAAGAAGTATTACGGGTAAGGCAGATGAACTTAAAGCTTGGATTAGTACTTGGAACTATGATGTTGTTGCCATTACAGAGACCTGGTTGAGGGAAGGGCAGGATTGGCAGCTAAACGTTCCAGGATTTAGATGTTTCAGGCGGGATAGAGGGGGATGTAAAAGGGGTGGCGGAGTTGCGCTACTGGTTAGGGAGAATATCACAGCTGTACTATGGGAGGACACCTCAGAGGGCAGTGAAGCTATATGGGTAGAGATCAGGAATAAGAAGGGTGCAGTCACAATGTTGGGGGTTTACTACAGGCCTCCCAACAGCCAGCGGGAGATAGAGGAGCAGATAGGTAGACATATTTTGGAAAAGAGTAAAAACAACAGGGTTGTGGTGATGGGAGACTTCAACTTCCCCAATATTGACTGGGACTCACTTAGTGCCAGGGGCTTAGACGGGGCGGAGTTTGTAAGGAGCATCCAGGAGGGCTTCTTAAAACAATATGTAGACAGTCCAACTAGGGAAGGGGCAGTACTGGACCTGGTATTGGGGAATGAGCCCGGCCAGGTGGTAGACGTTTCAGTAGGGGAGCATTTCGGTGTGACCACAATTCAGTGACCGCAATTCAGTAGGTTTTAAAGTGCTGGTGGACAAGGATAAGAGTGGTCCTAGGATGAATGTGCTAAATTGGGGGAACGCTAATTATAACAATATTAGGCGGGAACTGAAGAACCTAGATTGTGGGCGGATGTTTGAGGGCAAATCAACATCTGACATGTGGGAGGCTTTCAAGTGTCAGTTGAAAGGAATTCAGGACCGGCATGTTCCTGTGAGGAAGAAGGATAAATACAGCAATTTTCGGGAACCTTGGATAACGAGAGATATTGTAGGCCTCGTCAAAATGAAAAAGGAGGCATTTGTCAGGGCTAAAAGGCTGGGAACAGCTGAAGCCTATGTGGAATATAAGGAAAGTAGGAAGGAACTTAAGCAAGGAGCCAGGAGGGCTAGAAGGGTCATTGGCAAATAGGGTTAAGGAAAATCCCAAGGCTTTTTACACGTACATAAAAAGCAAGAGGGTAGCCAGGGAAAGGGTTGGCCCACTGAAGGATAGGCAAGGGAATCTGTGTGGCGCCAGAGGAAATGGGCGAGGCACTAAATGAATACTTTGCATCAGTATTCACCAAAGAGAAGGAATTGGTAAATGTTGAGTCTGGAGAAGGGTGTGTAGATAGCCTGGGTCACATTGAGATCCAAAAAGACGAGGTGTTGGGCGTCTTAAAAAATATTAAGGTAGATAAGTCCCATGGGCCTGATGGGATCCACCCCAGAATACTGAAGGAGGCTGGAGAGGAAATTGCTGAGGCCTTGACAGAAATCTTTGGATCCTCACTGTCTTCAGGTGATGTCCCGGAGGACTGGAGAATAGCCAATGTTGTTCCTCTGTTTAAGAAGGGTAGCAAGGATAATCCAGGGAACTACAGGCCGGTGAGCCTTACTTCAGTGGTAGGGAAATTACTGGAGAGAATTCTTCGAGGCAGGATCTACTCCCATTTGGAAGCAAATGGACGTATTAGTGAGAGGCAGCATGGTTTTGTGAAGGGGAGGTCGTGTCTCACTAACTTGATAGAGTTTTTCGAGGAGGTCACAAAGATGATTGATGCAGGTAGGGCAGTGGATGTTGTCTATATGGACTTCAGTAAGGCCTTTGACAAGGTCCCTCATGGTAGACTAGTACAAAAGGTGAAGTCACACGGGATCAGGGGTGAGCTGGCAAGATGGATACAGAACTGGCTAGGTCATAGAAGGCAGAGAGTAGCAATGTAAGGATGCTTTTCTAATTGGAGGGCTGTGACCAGTGGTGTTCCGCAGGGATCAGTGCTGGGACCTTTGCTGTTTGTAGTATATATAAATGATTTGGAGGAAAATGTAACTGGTCTGATTGGTAAGTTTGCAGACGACACAAAGGTTGGTGGAATTGCGGATAGCGATGTGGACTGTCAGTATACAGCAGGATTTAGATTGTTTGGAGACTTGGGCAGAGAGACGGCAGATGGAGTTTAATCCGGACAAATGTGAGGTAATGCATTTTGGAAGGTCTAATGCAGGTAGGGAATATACAGTGAATGGTAGAATCCTCAAGAGTATTGAAAGTCAAAGAGATCTAGGAGTACAGGTCCACAGGTCACTGAAAGGGGCAACACAGGTGGAGAAGGTAGTCAAGAAGGCATACGGCATGCTTGCCTTCATTGGCCGGGGCATTGAGTATAAGAATTGGCAAGTCATGTTGCAGCTGTATAGAACCTTAGTTAGGCCACACTTGGAGTATAGTGTTCAATTCTGGTTGCCACACGACCAGAAGGATGTGGAGGCTTTAGAGAGGGTGCAGAAGAGATTTACCAGAATGTTGCCTGGTATGGAGGGCATTAGCTATGAGGAGCGGTTGAATAAACTCGGCTTGTTCTCACTGGAACGACGGAGGTTGAGGGGCGACCTGATAGAGGTCTACAAAACTATGAGGGGCATAGACAGAGTGGATAGTCGGAGGCTTTTCCCCAGGGTAGAGGGGTCAATTACTAGGAGGCATAGGTTTAAGGTGAGAGGGGCAAGGTTTAGAGTAGATGTACGAGGAAAGTCTTTTACACAGAGGGTAGTGGGTGCCTGGAACTCGCTACCGGAGGAGGTGGTGGAAGCAGGGACGATAGTGACATTTTAGGGGCATCTTGACAAATACATGAATAGGATGGGAATAGAGGGATACGGACCCAGGAAGTGTAGAAGATTGTAGTTTAGTCGGGCAGCATGGTCGGCACGGGCTTGGAGGGCCAAAGGGCCTGTTCCTGTGCTGTACATTTCTTTGTTTGTTCTTTGGGTGGGACGGCATGTGGCGTGTCGGTTAGCATTGGGACTGCGGCACTGAGGACCCGGATTTGAATCCCAGCCCTGGGTTACTGTCCGTGTGGTGTTTGCACATTCTCCCCGTGTCTGCGTGGATTTTGCCCCCACAACCCAAAGATGTTCAGGTTAGGTGGATTGGCCACACTAAGTTGCTCATTAATTGGAAAAAAAATAATAATTGGGTACTCTAAATTTTTTTAAAAGCATAAAAACAAGGGTAAAATTGGAAATATTAAAATTGTGATAGTTTAAATGACTGGGAATATTATAATTGAAAAATGTTTATCCCTTCAGTTGCAAGATCAGCAGTGATTGTTCAATAATAATGTGAGAGATGCAGAATTAGAATTTGTTCACTTTATAAAAACTGAGTTCTGACCAACAATGCCCTCTAACTTTTATTTGTAGTGTACAGCTGAATTTTAAAGAGACTGACTATTGCACCTGGAGCTTTTGGGTTGTTGCATGGCTGCGCAGTTTAGAAGGGGCATTAGGGCAGCACGGTGGCACAGTGGTTAGCATTGCTGCCTCACGGCTCTGAGGTCCCAGGTTCGATCCCGGCTCTGGGTCACTGTCCCTGTGGAGTTTGCACATTCTCCCCGTGTTTGCGTGGGTTTCGCCCCCACAATCCAAAAAGATGTGCAGGTTAGGTGGATTGGTCACGCTAAATTGGCCCTTAATTGGAAAAAATTAATTGGGTACTCTAAATTTATATTTAAAAAAAGAAGGGCATTGGTTCTGGCCCATTCCCACATAAGGATTCGTATATGGCACTTGACCAGCAGCTAAATGATGTGTTTTCAATGTTGGCTTTTTAATTTATATTTAAAAAAAAAAAAAGAAACATTTATGCTAATTCTGAAAATTATTACACATAAATGCAATTGTGAATGAAGGGTGTTTGCATTATGTAAGTCTCAATACATTTGCAGCTCCATGAGAAACTATTTGTTTAAATGTAAGTGGTAGTATAGGTTTTTCTTGTATTTAGATAAAAGATGTGCATTTTTGTATAGCGCTTTTCATGAATACCAGACTTCTCAAACGGTTTATGGCCTGTTATGATCCTGGACTTGACCCTCCAGTTTTTGGAGCAATCAGTTAGGGACCACCAACTTTTTGTTTTAAGTAAACAAAGTTTGAGATTTAAGACACTAGTTAAGTAGGTAAAACCACTTTAAACGAACAAAAATAAACTTTATGACACAAGGTCAGAAAGATAAAATTTAAAATATCTACCTTATACTCTATTATTCAGGGTCAATATGAAGTACATTAATCAGCAGGTAAACTGTGGTCAACCACAATACGCTACACAAAACAGCAGGGGTGACCAAGACCGATCCGACACATTTGGCAGCAATCGACCCAGAAATCAGTAAACACTGAGTCAATCAACATCATTGAAAGCCTATCTCTCTCTATCTCTCTCTCTCTCATGAAGGATTCCAGCTTTCACCTCTGAAGATTTAACTTTGTTTTTCTCTCCAAAAGTGGCTCCAACTCAGACAACTTCAACAATGGCCCATTTCACAGGATTTCCATCTCATCTCCCAAGAATCCATTCCCCTGGATTCCCAAGTACGCACTCGAGGTCCAACTCAAATGTGCAACTTCAGCCCTTCAGCAACACCAGTGAGAGCACTACTCATTTTCCCCAACACACACAGCATGGAGTCACCAACCATCTGCTGCCTTAGATTTTCAGTGTTTGTCCTGGGGCCTCGGAGCAGCCCGGGCTGCTCCCGCAAGCTCTTGGATCGCCTGGGCTGCTCCTGGATCTCCTCGGCTGCTCCTGTGCCCTCTTAGATGGCCCGGGCTGCTCCAAGGCCCCCTTGGATGGCCCGGGCTGCTCCTGTGCCCACTTGGAACGGCCGAGCTGCTCCCGCATGCTCTTGGATCACCCGGGCTACTCCGGGGCCCTCTTGGATCGCCCGGGCTGCACCTGGCCCCTTTTGGATCACCCGGGCTGCACCTGGCCCCTTTTGGATCGCCCGAGCTGCACATGGCCCCTTTTGGATCACCCGGGCTGCACCTGGCCCCTTTTGGATTGCCCGGGCTGCACATGGCCCCTTTTGGATCGCCCGGGCTGCACCTGGCCCCTTTTGGATTGCCCGGGCTGCACATGGCCCCTTTTGGATCGCCCGGGCTGCACCTGGCCCCTTTTGGATCACCCGGGCTGCACCTGGCCCCTTTTGGATCACCCGGGCTGCACCTGGCCCCTTTTGGATCGCCCGGGCTGCACCTGGCCCCTTTTGGATTGCCCGGGCTGCACATGGCCCCTTTTGGATCGCCCGGGCTGCACCTGGCCCCTTTTGGATTGCCCGGGCTGCACATGGCCCCTTTTGGATCGCCCGGGTTGCACCTGGCCCCTTTTGGATCGCCCGGGCTGCACCTGGCCCCTTTTGGATCGCCCGGGTTGCACCTGGCCCCTTTTGGATCGCCCGGGTTGCACCTGGCCCCTTTGGATCGCCCGGCCTGCACCTGGCCCCTTTTGGATCGCCCGGGCTGCACCTGGCCCCCTTTGGATCGCCCGGGCTGCACCTGGCCCCTTTTGGATCGCCCGGGCTGCACCTGGCCCCTTTTGGATCGCCCGGGCTGCACCTGGCCCCTTTTGGATCGCCCGGGCTGCACCTGGCCCCTTTTGGATCGCCCGGGCTGCACCTGGCCCCTTTTGGATCGCCCGGGCTGCACCTGGCCCCTTTTGGATCGCCCGGGCTGCACATGGCCCCTTTTGGATCGCCCGGGCTGCTCCTGGCCCCTTTTGGATCGGCCGGGCTGCTCCTGGGCCCTCTTGGATCGCTCAAACTGCTCCTGGGCCCTCTTGGGTCGCCCGATCTGCTCCTGCATGCCCTTGGATCGCCCGGGCTGCTCCTGAGCCCCCTTGGATGGCCCGGGCAGCTCCTGGGCCTCGTTGGATCGCCCGGGCTGCTTCTGGGCCCTCTTGGATCGCCCGGGCTGCTCCTGCTTGCTCGTGGATCGCCCGGGCTGCTCCTGCATGATCTTGGATCGCCCGGGCTGCTCCTGCATGCTCTTGGATCGCCCGGACTGCTCCTGCATGCTCTTGGATCGCCCGGACTGCTCCTGCATGCTCTTGGATCGCTCGGGCTGCTTCTGGGCCCTCTTGGATCGCCCGGGCTGCTCTCGCATGCTCTTGGATCGCCCGGGCTGCTCCTGCTTGCTCGTGGATCGCCCGGGCTGCTCCTGCATGATCTTGGATCGCCCGGGCTGCTCCTGCATGCTCTTGGATCGCCCGGGCTGCTCCTGCATGCTCTTGGATCGCTCGGGCTGCTTCTGGGCCCTCTTGGATCGCCCGGGCTGCTCTCGCATGCTCTTGGATCGCCCGGGCTGCTCCTGCTTGCTCTTGGATCGCCCGGGCTGCTCCTGCTTGGTCTTGGATCGCCCGGGCTGCTTCTGGGCCCTCTTGGATCGCCCGGGCTGCTCCCGCATGCTCTTGGATCGCCCGGGCTGCTCCCGCATGCTCTTGGATCGCCCGGGTTGCTCCTGCATGCTCTTCACTTAAAGTTTACTAGCTGTAACCCTTTTCCTGCTTTGAGCCTTTTTCTCTGCTTAATTGGAACCTCTCCATGCCCCCTCTCCTTGAACCTTGCCTGAGATTCTTCAATGGCACAAATGGTTTTACACCTATTTCCCCTTTTGCACGGGGGCACTGGGCCCACCCTCAGCCCAAAGAACTTGAAATGTTGACTTACACACTTACAGCCTACTCCTCCTCTGCACTTGTGGAGATACTCCAGGGTCTGTTGGGACTTCGGGGGGGTTGGGGGTGGGGGGCTGTAGGACGGACCCCAACCTCTGCTCTGGACTTTTAAGGTAAGTTGGATTTCATAACAGGCCATTGAATTACATTTGAAGTGCAGCCTCTGTTGCAACGTGGAAAGGTTTAATGTAGTACAAATTTAGCTTTGTATTTTCTGTTTTTAGCTTGACGAATATTTGTCCAATGTCTCAGATCTCAGAACACCTTTCAGAATGAGTATAGAGGGATACGGCACAAAGAAGTGCTGAGGGTTTTGGCCAAGATTGGTATCATGACCGGTACAGGCTTGGAGGGCCGAAGGGCCTGGCCTGTTTGTGTGCTGTGTTATTCTTTGTTCTTTGTTCAAAGTGAAAAGACCATTCAGCAGATCTCGCTTAATTATAGTTGTGCTTTTTTTTTCACAGAGCCAAACTGTGGATCACCAGGCAGAATCGTTTTCTAGTCAGAAATCCACAATGATGGTAGAAAAGCCTCAAGTTTATAATCAGCCATATGGTTCGCCGACCACGGTAGTACAAGGAACCTACTCTAACATGCAGGATCCTAACTTTCATTCTTTGGCTACTCAAATGGGGCAGCGACCAGGATACTCAATGTTACGAATGCAACCACGGCCTGGGCTAAGGTCTCCTGGTATGGTAGCCAACCCACCCAATCAGCTTCGGCTTCAACTGCAGCAAAGGCTTCAAGGACAGCAAATGGTAATTCCTGATAGTCATTTCAAAGTTCATGTTTACTCCTCTCGATTCTGCTTAAAAATAATGACATTTTTCATCGAATTTACAGTGCAGAAGGAGGCCATTCGGCCCATCGAGTCTGCACCGGCTCTTGGAAAGAGCACCCTCCCCAAGGTCCACAACTCCACCCTATCCCCATAACCCAGTAACCCCACCCAACACTAAGGGCAATTTATCATGGCCAATCCACCTAACCTGCACATCTTTGGACTGTGGGAGGAAACCGGAGCACCCGGAGGAAACCCACGCACACACGGGGAGGATGTGCAGACTCCTCACAGACAGCGACCCTAGCCGGAATCGAACCTGGGACCCTGGAGCTGTGAAGCAATTGTGCTATCCACAATGCTACCGTCAATGTCCTGGGAACATTCTAGCAGTGTCCATTAATAAGAATCATAGAAATGTACTGCAAGGAAGGAGGCCCTTCAGCCCATTGCGTGCTTGTCAGCTGAGAAAGAGCTGTCATCCAGTTCCCACTTTCCCTTTTCAGAGATCTCCAGATCTCTTTCTCCACACCCCATCCACCACCATCAGGGAGAAAACCCTTCTTCTCAACTCCCCTCCTGCTAATTACTTTGAAACTATTTCCCTTGGTTATTAACCTCTCTGCTAAGGGAAATAAGCCCTCTTCACTCTCTCTAGGGCCTTCATAATTTTATACACCTCTGTTTCAAGGAAAACAACTCCAGCCTATCCAGTCTTTCCTTTTTCCAACCTTGGCAACTCCCTCATGAATCTCTGTACCTTCTGCAGTGTGATCGCATCGTCCCTGTGATGTGGTGACCAGAGCTGTATGTAGTACTCTAGAATCATGGGGCTGAATTTCATGTGGGGCAGGGGGTTGGTTTATTGCTCACACCCCCCATTGCAAGAGTCACCCAGCAGCCAATTTTTTTTTTCTTTTTGGAAAGGCTGACACTGGACCGCTAACATGGTGCCAGTGAGTTAACCAGGCTGATAGTTGGGAGCTGAAAGCCAGTCTGATTGACTAGCAGCAGCAGCAGAACTGAGTAGTTGGCACTGCTGGGATTGCAGGCAGTACCACGATGGATCTCAAAGCCAAGTAAACCCCAGACCTTTATAGAGTGGAAAGGGATCAGACGGCCTAGCAAGGGGATTGAGGTTGGGCTTGCGAGGCCAGGAGGAAACCGAGGAACATTGGGTGGGTTTGGAGGCCAGTCAGGGAGGTAACATCTTGAGGGATGGGTATCCCCAATGTGCAAAAGGCAGTCTCCCAGCAGAACCCCACCACCACCACTGCTGAAAAGATGCCCAGCAGAGGTGGGCTATAAACTCCAGCTGATTGAAATTTTCAGCACAGAAGGAAGCCATTTTGGCCATCGAGCCCATGGTCGTCGGCCAGAGTCAATCCAGCTTTGTCCCATTTTTCAGCTCCTGTTGCGAAGCCTTATAAGTTGCAGAACTTCAAGTGCATTCACATATGCTATCTAAAATTGAGGGTTTCACCTCTACTTGCCTTTCAGGCAGTGAGTTCTGGGTCTCCTTCATCTGCTGGATGAAAGATTCCCCTTCAATCCCCTTTAATCCAATCTGAATATGTATTCCATGGTTATGGACCATTCAGTCAAGGGAAGTAGCACCTTCCTATCAACTTCAATTTTATAATCATAACGTTATACATTTCAATTCGCTCTTACCTCAGCCTCCTCTGTTCCAAAGAAAACAACTCTAGCCTATCCAATAATATACTCATAACTAAAATTTTCCAGTTCAGGAAACATCCTTGTAAATATCATCTATTCTCTCCCTCTAACGCAATCACATCCTTCCTATAGTTTGGTGACCAGAAACGCAAGCAGCTGTTGCCTAATTAATGTTTTATACAGTTCCAGCATAACCTCCCAGCTCTTTACTGTCTATGCCTCAGCTAATGAAGGCAAGTATTTTGCCGCCTTGACCACCTTATCTACCTGTCCACCAACGTTCAGAGATCCCTCTGTTCCTCTACACGTATTATTATCCTACCAATTATTGTTTATGAAAAATGAAAATGAAATGAAAAGTTTATTCCCTTACCTTGTCCCCAAATATATATTCTCACTTTTCTGGATTGAACTCCATTTGTCATTATTCTGCTCACATGACTAGTCTATTGTTAACTTCTGATATGTCTTTTTTATTATCAATCACACGGCAGTTTTTCTATAATTTGCCATCTTCCTAATCATGCCTCTTCTATTCAAGTCCAGATCATTGATCTATATGACAAAATGCAGTGGATCTAGTACTGAGCCTTGCAGAAACCTTACTGGAAATAGCTTTCCAGTCACACAAACTTTCATCAGCCATCAGCACCCTGCCTCTGACCAAATATTGTATTCAACTGGACATTTTACCTTTGGTCTCATGGGCTTTTAATGTGATGGCCAGTCGCGTTACAGACAGGAGAGAAAAAAGAACAGAATTTCTTTGTCCTCTCATCGTCTATCCATAAGCAGAGGTGTTTTGAATTATTTTTGATTTTTTATTTATTTTTGATTTGATTTATTGTCACATGTACCAAAGTACAGTGTAAAGTATTTTTCTGCAGCCGAGGAACGTACACAGTACGTACATAGTAGACAGAAGAATAATCAACCGGGAACATTGACAAATGGTATATCGACAAAACAGTGATTGCTACAGTGCGGAACAAGGGGCCAAACAAAGCAAATACATGAGCAAGAGCTGCATAGGGCATCATGAATAGTGTTCTTACAGGGAACAGGGGGAGTCATTGAGGAGTCTTGTAGCTGTGGGGAAGAAGCTGTTCCTATGTCTGGATGTGCGACTCTTCAGACTTCTGCACCTTCTGCCTGATGGAAGGGTCTGGAAGAAGGCAATGCCTGGGTGGGAGGGGTCTCTGATAATGCTGTCTGCCTTCCTAAGGCAGTGAGAGGTGTATACAGAATAAATGTGAGGGTATGATGCGTTGGGCTGAGTTCATGACACTCTGCAGTTTCTTGTGATCTTGGACCAAGTAGTTGCCATACCGGGCTGTGATGCAGCCGGATAGGATGCTGTCTATCGCACATCTGCCGAAGTTTGTGAGAGTTGATGCAGACATGCCAAATTTTTTTAGCTTCCGTAGGAAGTAGAGACGTTGTTGGGCTTTCTCGACTGTTGCATCAACGTGAGTGGACCAGGACAGACTGTTGGCGATGGTGACCCCCCAGGAACTTCAAGCTATCGACCATCTCCACTTCGGAGCCATTGATGCAGAGTGTGTGGCATGCTGCGCTTCCTGAAGTCGATGATCAGTTCCTTGGTCTTTCCAACATTTAGAGAGAGGTTGTTTTCGGTACACCATGCAACCAAGTGATTTATCTCCCTCCTGTAGTCTGATCGTCGTGGTTTGAGATGCAGCCCTCCACAGCCATATCATCCGCAAACTTATAGATTGAGTTGGAGTTAAATCTTGCCACACAGTCATGTGTGTATAGAGAGTGCAGTATAGGACTGAGCACACATCCTTGTGGGGCTCCGGTGTTGAGGACTATTGTGGAGGAGGTGCTGTTGCCAATCCTGTTGGTGAGGAAGTCAAGGATCCAGATGCACAGGTAAAGGTCAAGTCCAAGATTGCGGAGTTTGGTTATTAGTCTTGTTGGGATAATGGTGTTGAAGGCGGAGCTGTAGTCTATGAACAGCAGTCTTACATAGGTGTCCTTGTTGTCGAGGTGTTCGAGTGTTGATTGTAGTGCCAGGGAGATGGCATCTGCTGTGGACCGGTTGCGGTGATAGGCAAACTGCAGTGGATTGAGACCGTCTGGGAGGCTGGCAATGATCCATCTTGTGACCAGCCGCTCAAAGCATTTGATGATAACAGACGTTCGGGCCACCGGTGGTAGTCATTGAGTCAGACTACCTTGTTCTTCTTTGGTACTGGTATTATGGTGGTCCTCTTGAAGGAGGTGGGGACCTCGGATCGGAGTGCGAGGTGTTGAAGATGTCTGTGAATACACTCGCCAGCTGGTCTGCGCAGGACCTGAGTGCTCGCCCAGGGACTCCGTTGGGGCCCGTTGCTTTCCGCGGATTCACTTTCAAGAAGGCAGCTCTTTGAGGCTGTAATAGTGGGTATGGGTGTGTCCAGGGCTGTTGGGCCGGGTTGCACTGATACATTGGCTGACTGCTCAAAGAGGGCACAGAACTTGTTCAGATCATCGGGTAGGGTTGCTCCAGCCCCAGATATTCCACCTGGCCTTGCTTTATAGTCTGTGATCTTGTGTAGCCCTGCCATAGTTGTCGTGGGTTAGTGTCGTTGGCCTGGGACTCTAGTTTGATGCAGTATTGTCTTTTTTGCATCCCTGATAGCTTTCCATACGTCGTACCTGGATTTCTTATATAGGCCAAGGTCGCCAGACTTGAACACCTCCATCCGGAACTTCAGCAGGGAGTGAACCTTTTGGTTGACCATGGTTTCCGATTGGGGAATACCCATATTGTCTTCTTTGGCACACAGTCCTCGACACACTTACTGATGAAGTCTGTGAGTGTACTCATTGCGTACTCGTCCAGGTTAGCTGGCGCGGACTTGAATATGGACCAGCCCACATTCTCCAAGCAGTCGCGGAGGATGTCCTCAGATTCCTCGGACCAGCACTGCAGTTTTCTTGACTGGCTCAGCACGCTCGAGTTGCTGTTTGTAAGCCGTAAATAGGAATACTGACTTGTGGTCGGATTTGCCAAAGTGAGGTCGGGGAATGGAGCCGTGGGCTCCTTTGATGCTCGTGTAGCAGTCGTCCAGCGTGTTTGCACCTCTGGTGGAGCAGGAGATATGTTGATGGAGTTTGGGTAGGACCTTCCTGAGGTTGGCCTGGTTGAAGTCTCCAGCCACGATTGCCAGAGCTTCGGGGTGATTTGTTTCTTGGTTGTTGATGGTGGAATGGAGTTCGTCAAGTGCTTTCTTCACTTCTGCCTGGGGTGGGATGTAGACTGCTGTGATGAGTACAGAGGTGAATTCACATGGGAGGTAGAAAGGGCGATACTTCACGGTTAGGTATCCTAGGTCTGTGGAGCAATGGCATGCGAGGGACACCACATCCGAGCACCAGGAGGTGTTGATCAGGAGGCAAACACCCCTGCCTTTCAACGTGCTTGAGGCCTTTGTGCGGTCTATTCGGTGGATTGAAAAACCTTTGGGTTGGGTGGCGCAGTCTGGTGTGGCTGAAGTGAGCCATGTCTCGGTGAAGCAGAACACACCAGTATCTCACTTCACTCTGGGAGGTGAGTCTAGTGTTGAGGTCATCCAGCTTGTTCTCAATCGTTTGGACGTTCGCCAGGCGTATGCTGGGGAGAGGAGTCTTGAAGCCACGTAATTTAAGTTTCACCTTCAGGGCGGCGCGTTTTCCCCTCTTCCTAGGTCTGCGGCTGTGCTCGGCTGGCAGGGATGGCTTTGCGTAAGGTAGGTGATTGCGTTCGAGGGGTCGTGGATAATGGTGGTGGTGTCAGGGTCACTGGAGGGGGTTGTGCGTGGGCCGGTCTGGTCTCGTGGGGCGGTGAGGTTGGGTTCACCTTCCGGTGGGGACGGGCAGGTACCTGTCGCTCTGGGATTGGCTCGGGCATTCCTGCTTCGATGGCAAGGCCCCGCGCCCCTTTTAAGTAGGCCATGACGTGCTTCCCCAAACTCTGATTATGTGCTCCAGTTTTGTAAGTAACATGCAGCAAACTCTCTATGATTAACTCAGAAGACGAGTTTATTTCACATTGATACCTGGAGTTGGAATGTCTGCAATCAGTCACTTACTACACTCACCACACGCACACGCTCTCCACACACACGCATGCTCTCCACACTCTCCACAGATGCGCGACAAAAGATTTTACAACTATGAATGGCAACATAAAATAAGCACAGAAGTGAAAAGTTCATACGAGTTCCAGAATCCAGAAAGGCATATCTAGAGGGAGTTTCTTTCATGGCGGAGTTCAGTTCAGATGAGTCTCTAGTTGGAAACAGCAACACAAAAGCCCTCAAAAACGAATGAGGGTTGTTTTAAAGTAAAACAGGAATTGTGGAGTTCAGAGATGGTGGATGTCTGGTGGTCAGCTGGGAGCCCTGCTGATCTTTTCAGGTTGGAAGTGATCTGTGAGGCTAGAAATGTAATATTAAAAAGCATGGGTCATGTGATGTCCATTGCAGCTTCATGAGTAGTTTCTGTGCTTCTGGCCAGAATTATTTTTTCCCTCAGGAGTGAGTGAAATGGTGGCTGTCAACAGCATAATGAATTTCGTTACATCTGTCTTTGTTACCGGCCTGGATGGGGAGTTAAATCATCTGTTAATCTTCCAGTTTGGTGATTAGAATGTGGCCTTACAATGGGGATTCAAATTAAAAAACAGGTCCTCAAGGATCATAATCTCCGGATTACTGCCCGAGCCACGTGCAAGTTGGCATAGGGAGGCAAGAATAAGGGAAATTAACACGTGGCTGAAAGAGTGGTGTGGGAATGAGGGGTTCCTTTTCATGGGACACTGGCATCAGTTTTGGGACAGGGGGGACCTATACTGTTGGGATGGTCTCCACCTGAACCGAGCTGGGACCAGTGTTCTGGCGAAAAGAGTAAATAGGGTGGTCAATAGGACTTTAAACTAAAGATTGGGGGGGAAGGGAAAGTCAGGGAACCAAGAGGTAAAGTAATCAGTGGGAAGCGGAGCTGCTTAGGAATACAAAAAAGCACGAAAAGACAGAACTCCGGAGAGGTTACGATCGTCCCCATCCCACAAAATATGACACAGTGTATGGAAAGGCTCAGTAAACCAAGGTCCACCACACTAAGAAAACAAAAAGGGACGGTCAATAGAGAATTAAAGGTGCTATATGTAAATGCGCGCAGTGTACGGAACAAGGTAGATGAGCTTGTGGCCCAGATTGTGACTGGCAGGTATGATGTGGTATGCATCACAGAGACGTTGTTGCAGGGGGTTCAGGACTGGCATTTAAACATCCAGGGATTCACAATCTATCGAAAAGACAGAGGTGGGCAGAGGGGGCGGGGTTGCCTTGTTAATTAGGAATGAAATTAAATCAATAGCACTAAATGACATAGGGTCAGATGATGTGGAGTCTGTGTGGGTAGAGTTGAGGAACCACAAAGGCAAAAAACCCATAATGGGAGTTATGTACAGGCCTCCTAACAGTGGTCAGGACCAGGGGCACAAAATGCACCACGAAATAGAAAGGGCATGTCAGAAAGGCAAGGTCACAGTGATCATGGGGGACTTCAATATGCAGGTGGACTGGGTAAATAATGTTGCCAGTGGACCCAAAGAAAGGGAATTCATTGAATGTTTACAGGAGGACGTTTTGGAATAGCTTGTGATGGAGCCCACGAGGGGACAGGCCATTCTGGACTTCGTGTTATGTAATGAGCCAGACTTGATAAAAGATCTTAAAGTAAGGGAACACTTAGGAGGCAGTGATCATAATATGGTAGAATTCAGTCTGCAATTTGAAAGAAAGGTAGAATCAGATGTAAAGGTGTTAGTTAAATAAAGGTAACTACAGGGGCATGAGGGAGGAACTGACGAAAATCGACTGGGAGCAGAACCTAGTGGGAAAGACAGTAGAACAGCAATGGCAGGAGTTTCTGGGAGTAATTGAGGACACAGTACAGAGGTTCATCCCAAAGAAAAGAAAGGTTATCAGAGGGGGGATTAGGCAGCCATGGCTGACAAAGGAAATCGGGGAATGCATCAAAGCAAAAGAGAAAGCCTATAATGTGGCAAAGAGTAGTGGGAAGTCAGAAGATTGGGAAGACTACAAAAACAATCAGAGGATAACAAAGAGAGAAATAAGGATGGAGATGATCAAATATGAAGGTAGGCTAGCCAGTAACATTAGGAATGATAGTAAACGTTTCTTTAAATACATTAAAAACAAACGGGAGGCAAAAGTAGACATTGGGCCGCTCCAAAATGATGCTGGTAATCTAGTGATGGGAGACCAGGAAATAGCTGAGGAACTAAATAAGTACTTTGCGTCAGTCTTCACAGTAGAAGACATGAGTAATATCCCAACAATTCAGGAGAGTCACGGGGCAGAGTTGAATATGGTAGCCATCACAAAGGAGAAAGTGCTAGAGAAACTAAGAGGTCTAAAAATTGATAAATCTCCGGGCCCAGATGGGCTACATCCTAGAATTCTAAAGGCGATAGCTGAAGAAATTGTGGAGGCGTTAGTTATGATCTTTCAAAAGTCACTGGAGTCGGGGAAAGTCCCAGAGGATTGGAAAATTGCTGTTGTAACCCTCCTGCCCCCCTGTTCAAGAAGGGAACAAGAAAAAAGATGTAAAATTATAGGCCAATTAGCCTAACCTCGGTTGTTGGCAAGATTCTAGAATCCATCGTTAAGGATGAGATTTCTAAGTTCTTTGAAGTGCAGGGTCGGATTAGGACAAATCAGCCTGGATTTAGTAAGGGGAGGTCGTGCCTGACAAACCTGTTAGAGTTCTTTGAAGAGATAACAAATAGGTTAGACCAAGGAGAGCCAATGGATGTTATCTATCTTGACTTCCAAAAGGCCTTTGATAAGGTGCCTCACGGGAGACTGCTGAGTAAAATAAGGGCCCATGGTATTCGAGGCAAGGTACTATCATGGATTGACGATTGGCTGTCAGGCAGAAGGCAGAGAGTTGGGATAAAAGGTTCTTTTTCGGAATGGCAACCGGTGACGAGTGATGTCCCGCAGGGTTCAGTGTTGGGGCCACAGCTGTTCTCTTTATATATTAACGATCTAGATGACGGGACTGGGGGCATTCTGGCTAAGTTTGCCGATGATACAAAGATAGGTGGAGGGGTAGGTAGTATTGAGGAAGTGGGGAGGCTGCGGAAAGATTTAGACAGTTTAGGAGAGTGGTCCAAGAAATGGCTGACGAAATTCAACGTGGGCAAGTGCGAGGTCTTGCACTTTGGAAAAAAGAATAGAGGCATGGACTATTTTCTAAACGGTGACAAAATTCATAATGCTGAAGTGCAAAGGGACTTGGGAGTCCTAGTCCAGGATTCTCTAAAGGTAAACTTGCAGGTTGAGTCCGTAATTAAGAAAGCAAATGCAATGTTGTCATTTATCTCAAGCGGCTTGGAATATAAAAGCAGGGATGTACTTCTGGAGCTTTATAAAGCATTAGTTAGGCCCCATTTAGAATACTGTGAGCAATTTTGGGCCCCACACCTCAGGACGGACATACTGGCACTGGAGCGGGTCCAGCGGAGATTCACACGGATGATCCCAGGAATGGTAGGCCTAACATACGATGAACGTCTGAGGATCCTGGGATTATATTCATTGGAGTTTAGGAGGTTGAGGGGAGATCTAATAGAAACTTACAAGATAATGAATGGCTTAGATAGGGTGGACGTAGGGAAGTTGTTTCCATTAGCAGGGGAGACTAGGACCCGGGGGCACAGCCTGAGAGTAAAAGGGAGTCACTTTAGAACAGAGATGAGGAGAAATTTCTTCAGCCAGAGAGTGGTGGGTCTGTGGAATCCATTGCCACAGAGGGCGGTGGAGGCCGGGACGTTGAGTGTCTTTAAGACAGAAGTTGATAAATTCTTGATTTCTCGAGGAATTAAGGGCTATGGAGAGAGAGCGGGTAAATGGAGTTGAAATCAGCCATGATTGAATGGTGGAGTGGACTCGATGGGCCGAATGGCCTTACTTCCGCTCCTATCTCTTATGGTCTTATGGGTGTGAGATTCCACAAGGATGACAGTGGGAACTATTTTGCTTTGTAATCTCTGTTCAAAGCTTCCAGGTCAGATGGCCAATCCTTTGTGGCATGTGGCCTGTAGCAGCCATCTTTCGGTTTAACAAAAGTCAATTTTTAAAAAGAACAAAGTTTGATGTTCACAGGATTCCTTTCATGTTTTATTGAATTTCACTACAATTTGGAACCTTATCAAAAGTCGTGCTGAAATCCATGTAGACTACATCAAATGCAGTGTCCTCATTAATTCTCCTTGTTGCCTCCACAAAAAATTAACTCACACGACCTTCCGTTAATAGGTCCATGCTGACTGCCGTTGCTTAATCTGCTTATTTCTGAATGAACATGTATACTGTCCCTCAGAATCTTTGCAATAATTGTCCCACCACAAAAGATAGGCTGACTGGCCTGTCCCTATTTAAACAATATACCTTAGCTGTCCTCTATCCCTAGTCTTGAATTAACCATTTTGTTCCTACCCTTTATGTGAAAGACTATCATAAAGCTGTTTCTATCTCTCATACTTAGGATATTTTGGTGTTTCAGATCTTTGAAATAACTGGTATTTCAATCTGCATCTTGGTGTCTTGCTTTTAAACTGTCAATATTTTCATACAAATAACCAATGTCTTAATTTTTATTTGGTTTGTTAGAATCGTCAGCCACTAATGAATCCACTTACCACCGTCTCCAACATGAATCTACCTCTTAGGGCTAGCGTGCCGCCACAGATGAGTGGTCAGGTAGGTATCAGAAACTGGTATGAGAAGCATCTCACTTCTTTTAGTTATCCTTAATAGAAAACAGTTGTGTTTTCTTCACTAGTTTACAGGGTGAGAACACCACATCATCGAGTACTGACTTATTCGTTCTGAAATGTTTGAAGTATGATCCCTAGTCTTGGCTGAGTTGGTTGATCTCAATAAGAGTGGAGTTGCCCTCTGCACCTAGCAGCAAGGAATGGAAAATCAGTCGGGATTCTCATCCCTGATGACGGTGATCCTGCTGGAAAGGACACTTTCACTGTCATTGACCAACAGATCGGTCAAGCTGATCCTATCCTTACCACCGTAGCTTTCCAATGTTTACTGGTTAGTTTTAAAGTTACAACTTGCTACCTTGAGCAAAGAACTGGTGAAATCGCAGTCGGTACGAGTGCTTTTTCAGATGAGGAAGTGAGAAAAGTGGGTAAGTGGAAATTATATGTAAAACTAATTTGAAGAATACCTGTTAAATGTGCATTTCTAATTTGTAATTCGGGTGTGGGTATCGGAGAGAAGTCTGTGAAAGCTCTACAATCTTCCAATATTCAAATAGTTTAGTTTTGGGATTAAAATGATGCTCACTGGGATAATGGTCTCCTGACATTAATGTGAAACTTGACTCTGTAGTGATACAATTTGAAACATAGATTAATAAATGAAAATTAACTGAACAATGAATTATGAACACTATTTAATAAGCACTTTTCTGAAAAAAGTCAGGACTTCAATGATCTTAGCATAGTGGAAAAATTACATTGCCTGTATAAAATGTGTGTAGAATTATAGTGTTCCACATAAAGTAGCTCAATCTGGCAGATTGGGCAGAAGCAAGGCTTCCAAAGATTGGGGCGGGGGTGCTCCTTTGGAGGGTCGGTGCAGACTCAGTAGGCTGAATGGCCTCCTTCTGCACTGTAGGAATTCTATGGATTTCAGTTGCAATGTCAATCAACTATCCATGAATGTTGTTAAAATAAATCCTCATGAATGTCGGTAAAATAAATCCTATGTGTAAGTTTAGTAACTTAAAAGTACTGAAAAACATTGTATTGTAAAAATTACTATGTGAATTGATGTGGACAGTTATGGAAGGTGCTCTTATTAGGGTTAAGGTAATGCACTGTGCTTTAGCTTTCAGGGTCATACATTAGATAATGAGATATATAAATGTGAGCAAAGTTTATCTATGTAAATATTCAGTGAAAAGCACTCCGTAATATTTAGTGTTTAAAACGTTTCTAATATTTGAATGTTAATGTCATAAATATTTTTTCCATTTATCCTTCAGGGACCTATTAATGCACAAATGCTGGCCCAGAGACAGCGTGAACTTTTGAGTCAGCACCTACGTCAGAGACATTTGTTGCAGCAGCAAGTGCAGCAGAGAACCATGATGATGCGGCAGCAGGGTTTGAACATCCCAGCAAACATGGCAGCCTCGGGCACCATGGCAGGTGCCATGAGCACTCCTCGGATTCCTCAGGCATCACCACAACAGTTCCCATACCCTCCAAACTATGGTACTGGGCTTACTTCCCCACCACCTTCCACCAGTCCTTTCTCCCCAGTGTCCCCAAATCCTGGGTCACAGCTCCTCTCTCACAGCTCCTTGCATGGCTCCCAGATGAATCTGGCTAACCAGGGAATGATAGGAAATGTGGGAGGACAGTTTGGGCCTGTAATGAGTCCCCAAATGCAGCACAATGCCTTCCAGTTTCCCAGTTCAGGTACTGCCTTTCCTCTGAGTGCTGTTAACTATTAGAATGGCAAAAGCATTTATTATAAAAATTGTACTATTCTTTTTCTTTTGTGTGTTGGGAATGATTGAACAAATCAATTTTGGCTTTGCATTGGGTGTGGAGCTGTTGCTTGTAATATCTTTACCTTATCTCATTTATCCTGACCCATCTTCCCTTTTTTGTGAATGTGAACTTTCAGTACTAATTTGCATGCACTGCCCAACTCCGTTCTGGTCAATGCTGCTATAATTCTATGGGAGCACAAGTCTTCGACCTCTGGAAAAACTCCCAGAACTAACATATTTTTTCACAACTTCATTATATTGCATCTTAATAATATTTACTGTATATACAACTAAGTTCATTGTGCTTTTATATGTTCAAAAATGATTGACAGGGATTACAAATTCAGGATCAAGTTATTGATCCCAATCTCACAATTAATTCATATTTATTTGTACGAAAATGGGTATTGGAATGTAGAATGCTTTACGACAAGTGACTAGGAAGACGCTGACTATAACATCATTAGGGAATTGGATGAATGGAAAAAGGGAGTGTGTAAGTATGGTGGGCAAAGGACAAATAGGTAGGTTTAGAGTAGACAATGTTATTTGAAGAACCAGAACTGGCACAGACTGACATGATGGGCCGAATGTTGTCCACCAATGCTGTTGGTGGACACCATTCGGCCCGTCATGTTCTTCCTGAAACATCCAATTCTGAGGGGGCTAACAGAGTGGATGTTGAGGGGATGTTTCCCCTCATTGGGAATCTGGGGCTTGGGGCCACAGTTCAAACATAAGAGATCAAGGTGGAGACGAGGAAGAATTTCTTCCGAGGATTGCTAGTGTTTGGAATTCTCTTTCACCGACAGCAATGCAGGCTGGGTCATTGAATATATTGAAAGCTGAGTTAGACAGATTTTTGATTTACAACCGAGTCGAGGAATATGGATCAGGTAGGAAAGTGGAGTTGAGGCCATAATCAGATCAGCCATAATCTTATTGAATAGCAGAGTAGACTTGAGGGATCAAAGAGCTACTCCTGCTCATATGTCTTATATTTCAATAAAGAGCATAATTTATTCTTTCCTTTAGAACTACCAATCCTAATCCATCAGCAAAGAATTCTGTTTGGAAGCTGGACCAACTAGTAATTGCAGTGGGAGCTCATTCATGTCATTTGTGGATGTCCCTTTTCACCCAAATAAATAATGTTGTAGTAATTCTTCATGCCCACTGATTGGTGTTGTGCAGAGAATGGAAATGTACTGCTTGCTTTGTATTCTGTAGAGTTTAAGAAAAATATTGCAAAGCCAGTAAAAGGCTTTACTGCAAGCAAGTTTCCGATTCCACTGCAGCTGATACTGGGGAAAAGCATTGAGCGTTTGAATTAGTTGGATTAAGTTTCGTACCTGCGATGCATCCTGTAAAGGCGCATCACACACTTATTTCTACAAGTAAAAAAAATCATGGTTCCATCAATACCATCCGTGGTAGAGTATTGCAACTATCTTAATGTAGGCAGCCAATCACTCAAACATCTATAAATTATTTGAAGGTAGAATCCTGGATTTAAAGAGTGATATTGCAACATTTGTTTTAAGGTAGCTGTTTGTTTTAAGTCGTATGAAAGCAGCATAGAAAAACAAATTGAACGCTTTTACGTTGAGGACTGTGGTTATTATTTGTCTGCACATTTTGTTGCTGTTAAACATATATGAATGCAAAGGAGTTGAATTTGATTTAGGTAGTCTTTAGTTTCTGACTTAATACTGGATGTGATAAGAGTAGGATTGGTAGTTCTAAAATTCTATCAGTAAAACAAAGAGGCCCCGGGTTGCTGTCAGTGTGGAGTTTGCATATTCTCCCCGTGTTTGAATGGGTCAGACCCCCACAACCCAAAGATGTGCAGGGTAGGTGGATTGGCCACGCTAAATTCCCCCTTAATTGAGGGAAAAAAAGAGAAAAAAATAATTGGGTACTTTTTTAAAAAAATAAAAAAAATTTAAATTGTGGTGAAAAATATTTGTAGCACTACCCTTTTCGGGAGAGTGTAATAAATGTGATTGGTTTATATAACCTGTTTCCATTATAAATGTTGATTAATGTTTCAAATTATGTGGCAATTTCGAGTCACCAATCCACCTACCCTGCACATTTTTGGGTTGTGGGGGTGAGACCCACGCAAGCACGGGATGAATGTGCAAACTCCACACGGACAGTGACCCAGAGCCGGTATTGAACCGGGGTCCTCGGCACCATGAGGAATGTAGGAATTTATAATGGAGCAAATGGACAGAAACAAAGCATGTAGCATTTTTAAAAATAAATTTAGAGTACCCAATTAATTTTTGCCCAATTAAGGGGCAATTGAAAATCGCTGAAAATTTTCTATTTAGTATGGCCAATCCACCTAGCCTGTACACCTTTGAGTTGTGGGGGTGAGACCCACGCAAACACGGGGAGAATGTGCAAACGCCACACGGATAGTGAGCAAGGCAGGGATCAAACCCGGATCCTCAGCACAAAATATATGACTAAAACAGGGAGTGATTAAGTTCGGCGTACTTTGATCAAATATTCTTAACCTCTAACCTCACTACACAGTGAGTCAAGGCAAAATGTAGTTTTCAGGTATAGAGTGGCACAGAAAATTGAATAATATATTCTAGATTTACAAATCCTGACTGACTAAAATATTTTCCATGAGAACATGTTATCAAGTAATTTTATGAAACAATAGGCAGGATTCTCCAGCCTCCCAGCCGGGTGTTTCCCGGCGGCATGTCGGGGTGAGCCATACGCTGTCAGTGAAATGATCTGCTCCCGCCGCTGTGAATGGAATTCCCATAGAAGCCACCCCACTCTGCCGGGAAACCCGCAGGACCAGAGAATCCTAACGTCCGCGAACAACCGGAGATTTGATTTTTTTTTTAAATACATTTAGCGTACCCAATTATTTTTTTTCCAATTAAGGGGCAATTTAGTGTGGCCAATTCACCTACTCTGCACATCTTCGTGTTGAGACACTGGGAGAATGTGCAAACTCCACACGGACAGTGACCCGGGGCCGGGATTGAACCCGGGATCTCGGCGCCGTGAGGCAGCAGTGCTTGCCACCGTGCTGCCCTGTCGATTTAATTTGTAAATAAACTTTTTTCTTTATTTAAAGAAAAACCTTTGCTCGTATGTTCTATCTTTACAAAACTTGAAAATACTGGTACGTTCCAAATATGATCCAATCTTTTTTAATTTAAAGTACCCAAATCCATTTTTCCAATGAAGGGGCAATTTAGCATGCCCAATCCACCTACCCAGCACATCTTTGGATTGTGGGGGTGAAACCCACGCAACCACGGGGAGAATGTGCAAACTCCACACGGACAGTGACCCCGAGCCGGGATCGAACCTGGGACCTCGGCGTTTTGAGGCAGCAATGCTAACCACTGTGTCACCGTGCTGCCCTAAAATGATCCAATCTTAGCGAATAATATACCATGATAAACTTAGCAGTCTTTCATCAGCAGTTTCGTATTGGCCTCTCATCAAACTGGGAGAAACCAGTACTGAACTGATAATTGCACAAAGCACCCTGCATCCAACCAATAATGCAAATGGGATCTTGGGCTTAAAAAGTATTTCAAATGCTATATGTGCTTTTTGGTTTTGATACACTGAGGCACATTTCCAAAGTTTAGAAATTGGGTAGTGATTTCCATTTGCCGTATGTTCTAACCAGAACAGGGATTCATGCAGCACCTAAAATATCAAGTTTTGACTGCACATTTGAAATAATTTGATTACTTTTAAGAGTAGACTCTAAGCTGCCATGCAAACTGCATTATTAATCATACATGATTTGCAGTATCCCAACTCAACTATACAGCCTTAATTCCTCTGCTCCTTTATCATGTATTGCAGTGATTCTAAAGTAAATTTGACTTAAAAGCAAAATTAACCTGAAATAGAAAATAGTGTTCGTAGTATCCCTACAGTACAGAAGGAGGCCATTTGGCCCTTTGAGTGTGCACCAACCCTCTGAAGGAGCACTCTGCCGTGTCTACTCCCCCGTAACCTAACCTGCACATCCCTGGACACTAAGGGTCAATTTAACATGGCCAGTCCACCTAACCTGCACAACTTTGAACTGAGGGAGGAAACCAGAGCACCCGGTGGAAATCCACACAGACTTAGGCAGAACTTGCAAACTCCACACAGTCACCCAAGGCCAGAATTGAACCCTGGCGCTGAGGCAGAAGTGCTAACCACTGTGCCTCCCCACAGTGGCACGGGTGGCACATGGGGAATTCTAGTACAGTAGTGGAATTATTACTAAGGTAATTTCACTGCCAACAGCTTGTTAAGATTGATTGTAGACATTTTCCAAGAACATGCACACCACATTTTGAATTCAGACAAGTTAAAATGACAACTTTTGTTTCTACCCTTCTCCCTTCAGAGTTTGACCCCACAACACAAAACCATAATGAGTGTGCTACCCTTTGTATTCTGCACAGTCAGTAACTTTAATTCTCTGGTGTCTAGTGGGGTAAATGCATCATGTAATGTGGGCAAACCTTATAAATTAAGAATCATGGCCTCTTTGGAATTAGCCAGTCTGACTTCAATTGTGCTTTTTATTCCAGGGCCCATGCCCCTATTCAGGAATCCTATGTGTGTCCTGTTTGTTGGATATGGATAAACCTTGACTGCAATGGCCTCAACATTGACTAGCCAACTAAAGGGGCCATGTTGACATTTAACTAGATTTTTTTGGTATTTTTAATAATTAATACTCCAGACATTGTTTTGTTATCTAGATAGGAGAATTGTTTGAAATTTGTTATCTTTATATATTTTTTAATTGTACACACAATAATAGCTTTTTCAAAATTACTACATCTGGTTTGTTCATTCACAGGGATCAATCAACAGTCTGATACAGGATTTGGTGGGGCGACAACTCCCCAGAGCCCATTATTGTCCCCACGGATGAGTCACACACAGAGTCCAATGATGCAGCAGTCTCAATCTACAACTACTTACCAGTCACCTTCGGAGATTAATGGCTGGCCACAGGGAAACCTAAATGGAAATGGGTATTTCTGATTTTCTCCCATAAAGTTTTAATTTAAGCTTTAAAGTGTTCTATACGGTGTTGTATAGGTGTGGGAGCTCGGTAAAATAACCTTGACCCTAGCCTATAGGGGAAAGCGGTGTGGATTCCTCTCAGTGAGACTGTATAACTTTGCCATAGTAACTGCATCAGTCCTGAGGAACTGGCCAATCACCTTGCAGTAAGCAATAATTATAACCTTTGCCAGGGTTGCTAACTTGCGAAGAATTTTTTAAAAAAGAGTAATGTACTTATTGATTGGCGGTGGGGATCAGATTATGTAATTATGTGGAGAGGAGTTGTTTAAATCTTGCAGAAAGGAAAACCGCCATCAATGTTGATTTAACATTCTCTATACTTGCTATTGTGAAATATATATATATATATATATATATGTGTGTGTATGCAGAATAGAGTGCTAAGCTTATTCATAAAATATATCTTAGTTGTATCTGTCACTTAATGTGTAGTTTATAATTTACTGCAATTTGCCTGTTAATTAATGTTTAACTATTGTTGATTTTGAGTTTTAGAGTATAGGTGATTAAGAAATGTTTGCTTTGTTTGACTCTCGTCGACTAAAAACCTTCTGTTTCAAACTGGAGTCTTGAGGCTTCTTTTTTTTTGGTAAATAACTGGGACTTCAGTCTTCTGCTACTTAAATTGATGGTCTCTACCGAGATTGTAATACTGTAGACGTAACACAGCTTTCTACCAATTGATTTCGGTTTACCCTTTCCCACTCATATGGCTCGTCGTAAAAGCTACCTAAAAAGTGATATTGGCTTTCACAATACGAAGTCTTACAACACCAGGTTAAAGTCCAACAGGTTTGTTTCGATGTCACTAGCTTTCGGAGCGCTGCTCCTTCCTCAGGTGAATGAAGAGGTATGTTCCAGAAACACATATATAGACAAATTCAAAGATGCCAAACAATGCTTGGAATGCGACCATTAGCAGGTGATTAAATCTTTACAAATCCAGAGATCCTCAGCACCTGAGGAAGGAGCAGCGCTCCGAAAGCTAGTGACATCGAAACAAACCTGTTGGACTTTAACCTGGTGTTGTAAGACTTCGTACTGTGCTCACCCCAGTCCAACGCCGGCATCTCCACATCATGGCTACCATCGACACCGCAAACTGCCGGCTCAAAGTGGAGAGGATCTCCAGGAAGATCGCGCATATAGACACTGACATTAAGTTTCTACAAAGATGCAAGAAAGCAGACAAGATCCCGAAAGGGCTACAGATCACAAACCCACTCAAGTCGACCTACAACACAGACTATGCTGAGAGACTCTGCCGTCGCACCTCTCTCACGCTCCTCAACCACCTCGTCCGCCAGCTCTACAGCAGACGACGCAACCTGGAAACCAAGATAGAGGCCATATTCTCAACTTGCGCTCAGGACGCAGCAGACCAGCTGCGGAACACCGCCAAACAGATGAGACAACAATACTATGCCACCTATATGCACACCAAGAACAAAGCTTGAGAAACTTGGCATCACCACCGGCAGCAACCAAACCACCCCCGGTGCCACAGTAGAAAACAATACAGGGAAATCTATTGTCAACTTGTCAGACTACACCCTTCAACCAGATGAAATCGAAGTCCTCAGCAGAGGGCTCAATTTCTGCACCACCACCAAAATGGACCCCATCAGTCTCGCGGCAGACACGGAGGAATTCATCAGGCGACTGAGGCTCCGGGAATTCTTCCACAGACCCCAAGAGGCCAACAGCGAACCCAAGCAGACTATCAATGAACCGGAACAGCAGACCGAGAGATCTGCGGTGCGGCAACCGAAGAGGAAAGAGTCGAATTGGACCCCTCCGGAAGGCCGCTGCCTTAGACTCGACATGTATGCTCAAGCCGTCAGGAGTCGCGTCAATGCCAGATTCATCAGTCGCATTCACAAGACAGCCCCGAACGTCACCCAAGCACAACGCAATGCCATCCGCGCTCTCAAGACCAACCGCAGCATCGTCATCAAACCAGCAGACAAAGGAGGGGCCACTGTCGTACTGAACAGAACGGACTACTGCAAAGAAGTATACCGACAACTGAACAACCAAGAACACTACAGACAGTTACCCGCAGATCCGACCAAGGAACACATCCGCCAACTTAACAGACTGATCGAGACCTTGGATCCAGATCTTCAGAGCACCCTACGTGCTCTCATCCCACGTACTCCCCACATTGGAGATCTCTACTGCCTCCCAAAAATACATAAGGCCAACACACCAGGTCGCCCTATCGTTTCAGGCAATGGGACCTTGTGTGAGAACCTCTCTGGCTACATCGAGGGCATTTTGAAACCCATCGTACAAGGTACGCCCAGCTTCTGTCGCGACACACACGGACTTCCTACAGAAACTCCGCACCCATGGACCAGTTGAACCAGGAACATTCCTCGTCACAATGGACGTCTCGGCACTCTACACCAGCAGCCCCCATGACGACGGCATTGCTGCAACAGCCTCAGTACTCAACACCGACAACTGCCAATCTCCAGATGCAATTCTGCAACTCATCCGCTTCATTCTGGATCACAACGTCTTCACCTTCGACAATAAGTTCTTCATCCAGACGCACGGAACAGCCATGGGACCAAATTCGCACCCCAATACGCCAACATCTTCATGCACAAGTTTGAACAGGACCTACTCACCGCACAGGACCTTCAACCGACGTTATACACCAGATACATCGATGACATTTTTTTCCGTTGGACCCACGGCGAAGAATCACTGAAACGACTACACGATGACATTAATAAGTTCCATCCAACCATCAGACTCACCATGGACTACTCTCCAAAATCAGTTGCATTCTTGGACACACTCGTCTCCATCAAGGACGGTCACCTCAGCACTTCGCTTTACCGCAAACCCACGGATAACCTCATGATGCTCCACTTCTCCAGCTTCCACCCTAAACACATTAAAGAAGCCATCCCCTATGGACATGCGCTCCGTATACACAGGATCTGCTCAGACGAGGAGGAGCGTAACAGACATCTACAGACGTTGAAAGATGCCCTCGTACGAATGGGATATGGCACTCGACTCATCGATCGACAGTTCCAACGCGCCACAGCGAAAAACCGCACCGACCTCCTCAGAAGACAAACATGGGACACAACCGACAGAATACCCTTCGTCGTCCAGTACTTCCCCGGAGCGGAGAAACTACGTCATCTTCTTCAAAGCCTTCAACACGTCATTGATGACGATGAACATCTTGCCAAGGTCATCCCCACACCCCCACTACTTGCCTTCAAACAACCGCGCAACCTCAAACGGACCATTGTTTGCAGCAAACTACCCAGTCTTCAGAACAGTGACCACGACACCACACAACCCTGCCATGGCAATCTCTGCAAGACGTGCCTGATCATTGATATGGATACCACTATTACACGTGAGAACACCACCCACCAGGTACGCGGTACGTACTCGTGCGACTCGGCCAACGTTGTCTACCTCATACGCTGCAGGAAAGGATGTCCCGAAGCGTGGTACATTGGCGAGACCATGCAGACGCTGCGACAACGAATGAACGGACATCGCGCAACAATCACCAGGCAGGAATGTTCCCTTCCAGTCGGAGAACACTTCAGCAGTCAAGGGCATTCAGCCTCTGATCTCCGGGTAAGCGTTCTCCAAGGCGGCCTTCAGGACGCGCAACAACGCAGAATCGCCGAGCAGAAACTTATAGCCAAGTTCCGCATGAGTGCGGCCTCAACCGGGACCTGGGATTCATGTCACATTACATTCATCCCCCACCATCTGGCCTGCGAAATCCTACCAACTGTCCTGGCTTGATGTAATTCACACCTCTTTAACCTGGGGTTACCCCATCTCTGGATCTGTAAAGATTTAATCACCTGCTAATGGTCGCATTCCAAGCATTGTTTGGCATCTTTGAATTTGTCTATATATGTGTTTCTGGAACATACCTCTTCATTCACCTGAGGAAGGAGCAGCACTCCAAAAGCTAGTGACATCGAAACAAACCTGTTGGACTTTAACCTGGTGTTGTAAGACTTCGTATTGTGAAAGCCAATATCACTTTTTAGGTAGCTTTTACGACGAGCCATATTTGAGTGGGAAAGGGTAAACCAAAATCAATTGGTAGAAAGCTGTGTTACATCTACAGTATTACAATCTCGGTAGAGACCATCAATTTAAGTAGCAGAAGCCTGAAGTCCCAGTTATTTACGAAAAGAAAGAAGCCTCAAGACTCCAGTTTGAAACAGAAGGTTTTTAGTAGACGAGAGTCAAACAAAGCAAACATTTCTTAATCACCTATACTCTAAAACTCAAAATCAACAATAGTTAAACATTAATTAACAGGCAAATTGCAGTAAATTATAAACTACACATTAAGTGACAGATACAACTAAGATATATTTTATGAATAAGCTTAGCACTCTGTTCTGCATACACACATCTATATATATATAATATATATGTCATCAAATGCAGTCACAAAACCCTTCAACGCTCTGAGTTCCTTACAAAGAATTTCAGCTCCTCTAGGATCTGGTCTCTCTTCTTCAACCTGCCTATAATGCACTGGTGGACTCACCAACTTCTCCAGAGCTCCAATGATTTTATTTTTGTTTCTATAGTTTCAACTAAAAGTTTTGGTCTCCAATTCTGACTTTCAGTCTTCGTTGGTTTAACAACTGGGAGAGTCAGTTTCCCTTTTCAATTTGTGTCTGTCACAAAAGGTACAGACTTTGTCCACAAGTTCCAACGCAATAAGATCTTCATTATTCAGAAAACCTCTGCACCGGATTGTGACAACCACTTGTGTGTTAAAGCTGTTAAGAAAATTCAGTATGCATCAAGGCTTCACAAAGGAACATGGATATTTTATTTTAGGGATAGTGAGTGGCATAGTTCAGTGAGGACTAGAGATGATCGAGTTAGTATGGGGCAGGACGGTAGCACAAGTGGATAGCACTATGGCTTCACAGCGCCAGGGTCCCAGGTTCAATTCCCCGCTGGGTCACTGTCTGTGGGGAGTCTGCACGTTCTCCCCATGTCTGCACGGGTTTCCTCCGGGTGCTCTGGTTTCCTCCCACAGTCCATAGACATTTAGGTTAGGTGGATTGGCCATGATAAACTGCCCTTAGTGACCAAAAAGGTTACGAGTGGTTATTGGGTTACGGGGATAGGGTGGAAGTGAGGGCTTAAGTGGGTCGGTGCAGACTCGATGGGCTGAATGGCCTCCTTCTGCACTGTATGGTCTATGACACAGATGACTGCATTTTGGGTTAGCACGTTTGTGCGTATGGATAACGAGAGATCAGTGAGTAGAGTGTTGGAATAATTTGTTCTAGTTGTGGCAAAAGCATTTTAGCACTGAAAATTCAAACAAAACTATTGTGACTTAAATTTGGCAGCTAATGCCACTGCAAAATAATTTAGCAAAATAATGTAAGATTCATGACATGTCAGATGAGATCTATGTGATAAAACATTTTGTGGGAAATCTACTTCATCTAATAGTTGTTTTTTTCTTTGCTTCCCCTCTTATACACAGCATGTTTTCACAGCCATCCCCACCACAGTTTGGACAACAGGCAAACACCAGCATGTACAGCAACAATATGAATATCAGTGTTTCTATGGCAACCAATACTGCCGGTATGAGCAACATGAATCAGATGTCAGGGCAGATTAGCATGACCTCAATGACCTCTGTGCCTACATCAGGATTGTCCTCTATGGGTGCTGAACAGGTAAGAGATGTACAATGTTTTCTGAATGTAATTAAAAATGATATAGAAAGTTAGAGAGATCTGGGCGTACAGGTCCACAGATCTTTGAAAGTAGAAACACAAGTGGACAAGGTAGTCAAGAAAGCATATGGAATGCTTGCCTTCATTGGACGAGGCATCGCATATAAAACTGGCAAGTCATGCTACAATTGTATGGAATCTTGGTATGTCCGCACTTGGAATATTGCGCACAATTCTGGTCACCACGCTACCAGAAGGTTGTGGAGGCTTTGGAGAGGGTACAAAGGAGGTTTACCAGGATGTTGCCTGGAATGGAGGGGGTTAGCTATGCGGAGAGAGTGAATAGACTCAGTCTGTTTTCATTTCATTTAATTTCATTAGAATGACGGAGGTTGAGGGGTGACCTGATAGAGGTCTACAAGATTATGAGAAGCATAGAGTGGATGGGCAGGCCTTCTTTCCCAGGGTGGAAGGATCAGTCACTCGGGGGCATACGTTTACGGTTCGTGGGGCACAGTTTAGAGGAGATGTGAGAGGCATGTTTTTTTTTTTACACAGGGTGGTGAGTGCCTGGAATGCACTGCCAGGGGTGTTATGGAAGCAGATACATTAACAGCGTTCAAGGGCAGCACGGTGGTGCAGTGGTTAGCACTGCTGCCTCACGGTGCTGATGTCCCAGGTTCGATTCCGGCCCTGGGTCACTGTCCGTGTGGAGTTTGCACATTCTCCCCATGTTTGCGTGGGTTTCGCCCCCACAACCCAAAATATGTGCACGATAGGTGGATTGGCCACGCTAAATTGCCCCTTAATTGAAAAAAAAAATGAATTGGGTACTATAAATTTTTTTTTAAAAAGAAAGATTAATGGCCTTCAAAAGGCATCTCAACAAATACATAAATAGGATGGGATACGGCACTAGGAAGTGCTGAGGGTTTTGTCCAAAGATGGTATCGTGACCGTACAGGCTTGGAGGGCCGAAGGGCCTGTTCCTGTGCTGTATTGTTCTTTGTTCTTGATCTGTACACTGTTTTATTAACAGTAAAATGTTTAGAGCAATAGCTAAGATTTAAACATGTGCATATTGCCGGTTTACCGGGCTGGTTAAGCTCAGTTGGCTGGACAGCTGGTTCGTGATGCAGAGTGAGGCCTACAGCACATGTTTCAACTCCCATACCCAGCCGAGGTTATTCAGGAAGACTCACCTTCTCAACCTTACCCCGCAACTCAGGTGTGGTGATCCACAGGTTAAATCACCACCAATCAGCTTCTCTCTCTCTCTCTCTCTTCTCTTTCCCCGCCCCCCCCCCCCAACCTCGCGCCTCTGCTATGTGTTCACCTTGTTCCTATTGTTTTTATTTGCCTGTACTGATTTGGACCAAGATGTCAACTGTTTATAGCAAACTGTAAATACATGTGTAAAGAAGGCATTTATGATTCCTCTATCAAGAGGAAATGTAATGGTCAGTAATGAATGTTTATTATAGATTTCATAGAATTTACAGTGCAGAAGGAGGCCATTCGGCACAACGAGTCTGCACCGGCTCTTTGAAAGAGCACCCTACCCAAGCCCACATCTCCACCCTATCCCCATAACCCAGTAACCCCACCCAACACTAAGGGCAATTTTGAACACTAAGAGCAATTTGTCATGGCCAATCCACCTAACCTGCACATCTTTGGATTGTGGGAGGAAACCGGAGCACCCAGAGGAAACCCACGCACACATGGGGAGAACGTGCGGACTCCGCACAGACAGTGAACCAAGCCGGGAATCGAACCTGGGACCCTGGAGCTGTGAAGCAATTGTGCTAACCACCATGCTACCGTGCTGCCCGTCAATTATACCTCACATACATTTTTCTCTGCTTCAACGTTTATGCTGTCTTTCAAATCGTTAGGACATCACAATACACTTTACAGTCAGCAAAGTACTTTTAAAGTGCAACCGCTATTATGTAGAAAAATGCAGCAGGCAGTTTGCACACAGCAAGAGCCCACAATCAGCTAGCCGTTTTAGCTGTTTTCGGTGAGGCTGTTTGGCTGCAACACTGGGGAAACCCTCCAGTTCCTCTTTGGGGTCTTGAAAGGTCAGATGGTTTCTCAGTTTAATGTCTCATCCTGAAGATGTCAGAATGCAGCACTCCTTCAGCCTAGATTGAGGTCCAGTCCATAAGAGGACTGGAACCAAAACTTTCTGATTCCAAGGTGGAAATGCTACCACTGAGCAAAGGTGGAAATGTTTGAGAACAACTGCTTTACTTCAACAAAAAACTATGAATTGTCAGAAAGGCCAGGCAAAGCTTTTCATGTACTTTTGTCTCGTGGTACAGATGCTAATGCCCAATATCCTCCTCACACCTATACTTGCAGTAAGAATCCCTGTCTGACAAATGACAACCCAGAAACCTTTATTTGAATTTTACTTTTCTTTCCTGTACCTACATATGTACGATCAAATTTTGTACTCTTCCAATTGTGAACCTAAAGTGGATGTGGGGGTTCATCCCATCCTTTATGATAGTCAATGGAGGTATGTTATTGACAGTTTTAAGTTCCTGTGGTGGCTCAATGAATTTATCATCGAATCATGGAAACTTACAACACAGAAGGAGGCTTTTGGCCTGTCATGTCCGTACTGACTGTTTGCACGAGTAATAGTGCTTAGGCAACATACCTACTTTTTACCCATAACACTGTAAATTCTTTATCCGCAATCACCTGTCCAATTCTCTTTTAAAATTATTTATGGAATAAGTTTGATTTGATTTATTGTCACATGTACCGAAGTACAGTGAAAATTATTTTTCTGCGGCCAAGGGAACGTACACAGTGAGTACATAGTAGACAAAAAAGAATAATCGACAAAGTACGTTGACAAATGGTACACCGGCAAACAGTAATTGCGGAACAAGGGACCAAACAAAGCAAATACATGAGCAAGAGCAGCATAGGGCATCATGAATAGTGTTCTTACAGGGAACAGGGGGAGTCATTGAGGAGCCTAGTACCTGTGGGGAAGAAGCTGTTCCTATGTCTGCATGTGCGGGTCTTCAGACTTCTGTATCTTCTGTCTGATGGAAGGGTCTGGAAGAAGGCAAAGCCTGGGTGGGAGGGGTCTCTGATAATGCTGTCTGCCTTTCTGAGGCAACGGGAGGTGTAGACAGAATCAATGTGAGGGTGGCCAGCTTGAGTTCATGACACTCTGCAGTTTCTTGCGATCTTGGGCTGAGCAGTTGCCATACCAACTACCATTACATCTTCAGACTGAGTGTTCAGATCCCAACTTCTGAGTGAACAAATTCTTCTCATCTCCCCTCCAGATCTTTTGCCAATAATATTGAATCTATAACCTCTAGTCTGGGTCCACTCGCCATTGGGAATATGTCTCGATGTTCTCCATCAGAACTTCTTGTCACATTGAAACCTCTATTGGGTCACCTCTTAACCTCGGTTCCAAGAAAGATGCACAACTTTTCCAGCCTCTCGATTAAAAAAAATAAAAAATTTAGAGTACCAAATTCCTTTTTCCCAATTAAGGAGCAATTTAGCGTGGCTAATTCACCTACACTACACATCGTTTTGGGTTGTGGAGGTGGGACCCACGCAGACACTGAGAATGTGCAAACACGGACAGTGACCCGGGGCCCGGATCAAACCCGGGACCTCGGTGCCGTGAGGCAGAAGTGCTGCCCTTCCAGCCCCTTGTAATTGAAGCCGTTGTTCCCTGGTAGTATGCTGGTAAACCACCTCTATAACCTTTCTAAAGCCTTTACATCTTTCCTAAAATACAGTGCCCAGAGTTGTCCATAATTATCTTGATCTCTTTGATTTTTCATCTACTGTTTATATACTTTCTATAACCACCCATCAACTTGCCACATCATAGAATTGTTACAGCACAAAATGACTTATGAGGCCATCTTTGCACCTCGAAGAATAACTAGAGGACGACAGCTTAGGAACACAGCTATCCCCCAGACACACAGCCACTGACTCCCAGTGCCCCGCCATCTGATCACGCGAGGGCAGGGACGTATAATGAGAACCATATAGCCAGCAAGAACATCATGGAGCAGACCGTTGGGCTTCTCAGGCAACATCTCCAATGCTTGGATCACTCAGGGGCCCTCCAAAACATGCCAGAGCCTGTCTCCAAGTTTGCAGGCAGTGAATTATGGAGTGCTGCAAGGATCAGTCCTTGGGCCTCCGCTATTGACAATCTATTAATGTCTTGGATGAAGAGACAGAGACTAATGTGTCAAAGTTTGCTGATAACACCAAGTTGATTGAGGAGATACACTATTGGGAGGACACAAAGGCTGCAAAGAATTACAGACAGGATAAGTGTGTGGGCAACAAAATGGTAGGAGGAGTATAATGTAGGGAAGTGTGAAGTTATTCATTTTGGTTGTAAGAATAGAAAAACAATATTTTTTAAATGGTGTGAAACTTGTAAGTGTTGATGTTCAAAGAGACTGGGGGAGTAGGTTGGAAAAGGAACAGAAAAGCTTGCGTGCAGGTGCAAGAAGCAATTAGGAGAACTAACCGAGTTTGGTCAGAATACTTTAGTCTTTGTCGGGGGACAAGGCAGGGATGCCCGCTCTCCCCATTACTGTTTGCCATGGCCATAGAACCCTGAGCAATGGGTCTGAGAGCAGCAAATACCTGGAGGGGTATAGTGGGAGGGGGGGGTGGAGCACAAGGTCTCTCTGCGGACGATTTGTGGCTTTATATCACGGACCCGGTGGGGGGATGACCGAAATCATGGAGGTATTAGGAGAATTTGGGCGATTTTTCAGGCTATAAGTTAAATATGGGAAAAAGCGAGATGTTCGTGATACAGACACGGGGGCAGAAAAGGAGGCTGAAGGAGCTAGCTTTTAAAGTGGTTGGGAAGAGTTTTAGGTATCTGGGGATTCAAGTGGCCAAGGATTGGGGGCAGTTTCGCAAGTTAAATTTGGGCAAAGCAGTGGATCAAATGAGATGGGATTTTTGTAGATGGGACATACTCCCACTGACGCTGACGGGGAGGGTTCAGACGGTGAAGATAACTGTCCTTCCGAGACTGCTTTTCTTTTTTCAGTGTCTCTCGATTTTTGTCCCAAAGGCTTTTTCAGAAGTATGAATGTGGCGATATCGAGGTGTATATGGACGGGTAAAACCACGAGAATAAAGAGGACACTCTTGGATCGGGCTCGCGGGGAAGGGGGATTGGCTCTCCTGAGCTTTATTAACTATTACTGGGCTGCTAACATATCGATGGTCAGGAAGTGGGTCGTGGGGGAGGGGTCGGTCTGGGAGCGGATGGAGGCAGCATCCTGCAAAGGTACGAGTCTGGAGGCTTTACTGACGCCCCTGTCGTTCTCGCCGGCTCGGTACTCCACAAGTCCTGTGGTGGTGGCAGCCCTGAGGGTGTGGGGGCAATGGAGGCAGCATATGAGATTGGAGGGGGCGTCAGTGTGGTCACTGATCTGTGACAATCACCGGTTTGTCCCGGGGGGGCTGGATGGGTGCTTTAAGGTATGGCAGCAGGCAGGGAGTGAGAGGTTTGGGGCTCTATTCATCCAGAAGGGCTTCCCGACCTTGGAGACATTACAGGAGGAGTTTTATTTGCCGAGTGGGAACGGGTTTTGGTACCTTCAAGTGCCGGACTGTATACGGAGACAGGTCCCAAGCTTTCCTCGCCTCCCCCTGAGGGGACTACAGGATAAAGTGCTGTCAAAAACAGGGGTTGGAGGTGGGAAGGTTTCGGACATATACAGGGAATTGTTAGAGTGGGAAGGGGCCCCTATCAGAGTGATGAAGAGGAAGTGGGAAGAAGAGCTAGGAGGGGAGCTGGAAACTGAACTGTGGGAAAAAGCCTTGAAAAGAGTAAATGCATCCTTGGCCTGTGCTAAACCTAGCTTGATTCAGTTCAAGGTAGCCCACAGGGCCCACATGACGGTGGCTCGGATGAGTAGGTTCTTCGAGGAGGTGGAGGACAGATGTGGGGGTAGCCCGGCCAACCATGTTCATATGTTTTGGGCATGTCCGAAACTGAGGGAATTCTGGCAGGGATTTGCAGATGTTATGTCAGAAGTCCTGGAAGGTAGGGTAACTCCGAGTCCAGAATTAGCAATATTTGGGGTGTCGGAAGATCCGGGGGCAAAGTGGGTAGGAAGGCCGATATTCTGGCCTTCTCCTCCGTGGTGGCCTGGAGACGGATCTTGCTGAGATGGAGGGATTCAGAGCCCCCGAAATCAGGAGTGTGGGTCAGCGATATGGTCGAGTTTCTCAGTCTGGAGAAACTCCAGTTCGCTCTAAGAGGATCAATACAGGGATTCGCCCGGAGTTGGCAGCCGATCATCGATTTCTTTAACAAAAAGTGAACGTCAGCAGTAAGGGGGGAAAGGGAATAAGGGGGGGGGGGGGGGGGCGGGGAGGAAAATGGGAGGCATGGTAATGGTAAATAAAGACGGGGAATTTAGCATTCGGGTAATTGGGGATAGGGCGGGAGAAGTGGGGTACGTGGTTTATTGTTATTTTTGGGGGTATTTTGTGCGTCGACCCGTGCTGTTGTTTTAGAAATGTCAATATGTTAAATTGTGAAAATTACAAATGCTTCAATAAAATATTTTCTAAAAAAAAAAAGAAGCAATTAGGCAGGCAAATGACATGTTGACCTTTATTGCAAGGGGACTGGAGTACAGGAATAAAGAAGTCTCACTACAATTGTACAGGGTTTTGGTGAGACCACATCAGGAATACTGTGTGCAATTTTGGTCTCCACATTTGAGAAAGGATATGCTTGCCTTAAAGGTGTACAGCGAAGGTTCACTATATTGGGCCCCTGGGATGAGGGGATTGTCTTATGATCAGGAGCTAATTATATTGGACTTCTATATTCTGCCATTTCGAAGAATGAGAAGCGATCTCATTGAAACCTACAAAATTCTGAGGGTGCTTGATAGTGTAGACACTGAGATTGCTCACGCTGGTTGGGGAGACTAAAACAATAGGACACAGTCTTAGGATAAGAGGCCAACCCTTTAGGGCTGAGATGAGGAGAAATGCCTTTGTTGTGAATTCTTGGAATTCTCTCCCTCAGAGGGTTGAATTTAAGGCTGCGATAGACAGACTTTTGGTGTCTCAGGGAATGAAGGGATATGGGGAATGGGAAGAAAATGGAGTTGAAGCTCACGGTCAACCCTGATCATGTTGAATACTGGAACAGGCTTAATGGGCCATATGATCGACTCCTATTCCTATTCCTTGTGTGCTTGTGTTAGGAAATTGCAAGCTATGGAGATTGTGCAGGGGAATGAGACTGACTGACTGGAGTGCTTTACAGAGTGACAGCATAGTCCAGATAAATGAAATAATTCCCTTGAGCTGCTCTTACAATGAGGACCCAGACATTGATGGCAGTGCCGTGGCATAGGCGGCAGCAGAGATGGCTGGCTGAGAGGCAACACCAAGGGCACTCACGGAGCGACATTTGTGGGTAAATGAGTTCTGTTGCCATGCGAGAGGACAGCAGATTTATGCTCATTGGAGCCACAAATGGTCACATGGGATGGCCAATCCTAGCAATCTGAAGGGAGGACAGATTGCTGGACTGCCATGAGAGGCTGCATGACCTTTTGAGGACTGAAATCTGCAGCTAGGATGGCAGCTATCTGCTTAGCAACAGTATCCAATAAGCTACATCTGAGCTTCCACTGAGACATTGGGTGGCTTCCACCTCCCCGGCAGCAGAAGCTGAGACTGATGCTACCAGATGCTGCAGTAGAAGCTGAGATACAGGCCCATCAGATGCTGCATGGAGTTGACCATGACTTCCATGGTGAAAGGATCAGTTCCAGGCCCTGTACAATGCTTTGTGCCTTGCTGGAGCCAGACTCCTTCCTGCTCCTTGACAGTGATGCGGGGCTGTCTGGTAGGCCTCTCAGTACATCAAGCCATTCGGTGTGCATCGTCATCAGTGTTCTTCTGTAGGCCGTTCCACCAAAGTTCTCGTATGAGTCCCCTGTGGCAAAACCTGTCGGCGACGGAGACCTCCAGGGAGCTGGCATATGAACTATCTGTTCCCTAGCTGGAGCCTTATCCTCCATGGTGGCTGACCATGTAATCCTGACTCTATACTATCCCTCAAAGTTTGCATATTACACTGATGGCTGCGAGTGTCGGATCAAGTTTCTTTATTAGTGGTGTGGTGTTGCTCTCGCTTGCTGGGAGCGCTGTGGCTGGATAGGCTGCAGTTATTGGGTATTTGAAAGCTTAAAATCTGAAAGGAAGATTTGAGCTGTAAAACAAGAGGTCCAGGGTCACATCATCTGCAACTTCCTGTTCATGCAGGATAAGGGTGAGATGGAATCTGAGAAGAGACATATTGCAGGAACACACCAGTCTCAGCAATGTTGAATGTTGCAGGCTCTGTCTCAGCCAATCCATGATGTGCCGCACCATCACCTCCAAGCTCGGGGGATGAAGATATGCCCGTCATTGATCGGTTTAGTTTTGCTCCTTTCTATGCTGGGAAACCTTACCCTGCGACGGCTGAATGTGAGTGATTATTCTGAAGTCTATTTAGTCGATGTGCTTACCAAAGCTGAATAGCTGGAATACGTGAGGACTGAGATAGGTGGGTGTGAGGTGAGAATGGCAGCATTGGAAGATGTGTGAGGGTGAGCTGGAGTATCCGAATGTTAGGCATCAATCCTGAATGCTGAAGAGTGATGGGAGTGCATTGAATAGCATAAGAAGTTGGTGGTACAGTGGGTATGGGCTGAGCCAGGGAGAAACATTGAGGTCCCTGATGCTTCTCCTCTTTCCAAGCCCCTTATTCATCCCTTCCCCACTTAACCACCCCTCCAAATCAGCCATGATTTCAAGATTCACCAATCATTTCACGGTTCACCAATCATTTCACCACTTCACAGAAGCATATTTGGGAAAGTGATGACACCCACTGCTGTTATCTGGTTACAATATCATCCGAGCAACATGTGTTAGGAGACAAAGGAAGTTTTAAGGGATTTATATTTGTATTGGTAAACATTTGAAATAAAAGGGCTACGATGTAAAGGATAAATAAACCAGCAGTTGCTGCTTAGCAACTGGGGCCTTGTAAGGTAGAGAAGCTTTTCAGTTTTAATTTGGCTAATTTGATTGCAGTTGGAGATAGGTAGTGAGAGAGCAGGCAGCTCTGCTAGAAGCAGTTGGTTTGAGACGGTGAAAAGGAATATCACTCTCAGCCTTGCTAGAGGAAAAGCCATACTATGGAGTAATGGTTTTTGTTTTTTTTTAAATATTTTTATTCTCCTTTTTCACATTTTCTCCCAAATTTACACACACCAACAATAATCAGTAACAAATATGTCAATTCCCATATCAATAACAACGATCCCATCCTCCCACCAAACCCCAAACATTAGCCCGCATGTTCACATAAACAAATGACAAAAAGGAATCAGGAATCACCCATAGTCAGATTAACACACGCAGTCCCCCTCCTCCCAACCCTCCCACCCCCCAACTAATCTTCAGTGTTATCCAGTTCTTGAAAGTGCATAATGAATAATGCCCATGAATTGTAGAATCCCTCCATCCTTCCCCTCAGTTCAAACTTAACCTTCTCAAGAGTCACGAATTCCAAAAGGTCCCCCGCCACGCCAGGGCACAGTGTGGAGAGGTTGCTGTCAAACCCATCAGGATCCGCCTTCGGGCAATCAATGAGGCGAAGGCTACAACATCTGTCTCCGCACCAGTTTCCAACCCCGGCTGGTCCGACACCCTGAACTATGGAGAAATGGTTAAGAAAACAGATGCCGGGAACCTGAAGTCCTACTCATTAAGAAAACTAGAGAAATGAAGAAAAGTTTCCAAGAAGTCTGGAGTTAACTGAATGGAGGAAACTGGGAACCCGATCAGATTACTGTTCAGTAAAGTCAGAGTTGAAAAGGCACTGGATTATGAGAAGGCAGAAGAAATCTACAGTAATGCTAAAGTTTGTGAGAAATTACTACAGATTGGGAGACACCATTTGAAATAATTGTGGAAATCGGGTCACTGTCCATGTGGAATTTGCACATTCTCCCCATGCCTGTGTGGGTCTCACCTCCACAACCCAAGAAGATGTGCAGGGTAGGTGATTTGACCATGCTAAATTGCTCCTTAATTGGAAAATAAAAGAATTGGGTACACTGAATTTATTTAATATAAAGAGAAAAAAATGTACTTTGTATTCCTTGTTAATCATAAAATCTGTGTAATTGTTGAGCTAAAGGGAGAGTAATGGAGTATTGTATTCTTTTTTTTTAATGTTTTTATTCTCCATTTTCACATTTTCGTTCAAAATTTACACCCCACCCACAAACAGTAAACGATAACAAATACAAAATCAATCCCCTTAACAATACCAACGATCCCATCCTCCCACCACCCCAAACAACGGCCCACCTGTCAATATATGCATCCAGTAAAACAAACCCTCCCATGGTGGCAACAAAAAAACAAAGGAGAAAAAGGAGTCCGGGACCGCCCATGGTCACCATTGACCTATAGACACCATGCCCCCCCCCTACACTCAACGCCCTCCAACCTCTGAAAGAGTACCATACAGGATACCCAAGAGTTGAACCCCCCCCCCCCCCCCCCCCAGTCTCCAACTCCTCCCGTCCACTGCCTCTTGTAAAACCCCTCCCCCCAACCTCGGTTCCTTCCCCCCCCCCCCCCAACTTTCCACCCCGGCTAGACCACTCGGACCCTGTTCTGCCAGGCTCCGATGGCCGCAGCCCCTCCCCCCACCTCACTCCCATTCACTGGCCGGCTTAAACCGGCCAGCGTGGAGGCCCCCGCCCGGGTCGCTTTCCCCCTTGCCTGGCCCTAGGAATGCCCAGAAATCCCCTTTTAGCACACAAACCCCGCATATCCATCTACACCTCAAAGAGCCCTCATTTCGAGTGAAAGTTCCATCACTTCCCTTGTCCAAATATATACAACATTGGCTCCTTTAGCCCATACACTCGCACGCAGTGAAACAAAAAAGAAGAAAATACAGTCATGAGGTTACATCGGCACATGGCCATTTCTTAATTTCGCCACAGTCCTTCTGCCTTCGTAAACTCATCCGCTGCTTCCGCCTTCCAAAATAAAAGTCCCTGAGCTTGTAAGACGCCCTCAGCTTCGCTGGATATACAATGCTGCACTGCATCTTGCTAATGTACAGTGCCCTCTTCACCCGGTTGAAGGCAGCCAGCCTCCTCGCCAGCTCCACTGTAAAGTCCTGGTATACACATATACCAGCCCCAGCCCACTGCACCACCCACTTCTGCTTGGCCCAGCTCAGGACCTTCTCCTTCACACTGTACCTACGGAAGCATAGAGTAAGTACCCTTGGCGGCTCACTCGCCTTTGGTACAGGCCTCCACGACCGATGAGCCCGATACAGCTCATATCGGGAGGGATCCTCCCCTCCCCCAATAGTTTTGCCAGGATCGCGGCAAAATACTCAGTCGGCCTCGGTCCTTCAACTCCTTCGGGCAGCCCCACAATCCTCAAATTCTGTTGCCTGGATCTGTTTTCCAGGCCTTCCATTTTTCCTCGCAGATCCTTGTTAATGTCCATCACCTTCCACATCTCCTTCCCCATCGAGGCAAGTTGATCACCGTGCTGCAATAACGTCTCCTCCACTTCCTTCAGCGCCTCCCCTTGCTCTCGCATCTCCGCCACTGCGTCCGCCACCGCCTTCGTCACCGGGGAAATCGCCTCCTCCACCAGCACACTCAAAACCTCTCTCATCTCCTTCCTCATTCATAGAATCATAGAAGTTTACAGCATGGAAACAGGCCCTTCGGCCCAACCAGTCCATGCCGCCCAGTTTTTACCATTAAGCTAGTCCCAGTTGCCCGCACTTGGCCCATAACCCTCTATACCCATCTTACCCATGTAACTATCTAAATGTTTTTTAAAAGACACAATTGTACCCGCCTCTACTACTACCTCTGGCAGCCCATTCCAGACACTCACTACCCTCTGAGTGAAGAAATTGCCCCTCTAGGCCCTTCTGAATCTCTCCCCTCTCACCTTAAACCTATGCCCTCTAGTTTTAGACTCCCCTACCTTTGGGAAAAGATGTTGACTATCTACCTTATCTATGCTCCTCATTATTTTATAGACCTCTATAAGATCACCCCTAAGCCTCCTACGCTCCAGGGAAAAAAGTCCCAGTCTATCCAGCCTCTCCTTATAACTCAAACCATCAAGTCCCGGCAACATCCTAGTAAATCTTTTCTGCACTCTTTCCAGTTTAATAATATCCTTTCTATAATCGGGTGACCAGAACTGCACACAGTATTCCATGTGTGGCCGTACCAATGTCTTGTACAACTTCAACAAGACGTCCCAACTCCTGTATTCAATGTTCTGACCAATGAAACCAAGCATGCCGAATGCCTTCTTCACCACCCTGTCCACCTGCGACTCCACCTTCAAGGAGCTATGAACCTGTACTCCTTGTTCTATAACTCTCCCCAACGCCATACCATTAACTGAGTAGGTCCCGGCCTGATTCGATCTGCCAGAATGCATCACCTCACATTTATCTAAATTAAACTCCATCTGCCATTCGTCGGCCCACTGGCCTAATTGATCAAGATCCCGTTGCAATCCTAGATAACCTCATTGTCTCCATGTATTTTGTAAACTGCCTTTCGAATTCCGCAGCCATCACCTTAGTTATTTCTTCAGCCGTAAGCAATGCAGCCTCCCCTGGTGCTCCAGCCTCCATTGTACTTGGTGACCCCGCAGTGACCTTTCCATTCCCCGACGGACCTTCTGCTGTTTTCCTTACAGACGTTCTTTTGCTCACCCTCGACATTTTTCTTCACTCTGCCTTCACTCTGCCACCTCTGTGCCTTCTCCCTGCTTTTGCCGCCTCCGTGGACCCTGGGACCGGGCTTAAAGCCCCGAAAATGCCGTTCCCGAACGGGAGCCCTCCATTGTGTGGCCGCCTCCCGCCCGCCGTCACCGGAATTCCCATGGAGTATTGTATTCTAATCCAACTTTTACATGTTTAATAAATGTTTTTTTTCTTATTAAAACTGTTCCTCCACAGTTTGTTTTTTAAAGTAAAGTTACGGTCTTTGGAGCAAGGGTTCAATTCTGGGATCTTCCTGTCCAATTATAACATCAACTGTTATTGTAACACATGGGTCATTAATATTAAAGAGCAGCAACAATATAATGCAGTGTTAGTTTGCATGTCCTTTAAGTCCGTGCATTTCAAACTTTTTTTCCTGGGACCCACTTTTGCCAACCATCCGACGTTTGCGACCCACGCCGACTGTCCTTCGCGACCCACGCCAACCGACCTTCACGGCACATGCCACTTTAATGCAAAAGGAGAGCTTGCTTGGTCCTCATGGTCTCACTTGAATCAGGTTCAAAAAAGGAGAGGGCGATACACACATCAGGTACAGACTTCAGCCAGTTCCATTGTGTCATCTTCATCTTTATGAAAACGGAAAATCCAACCTCGCACATGTAGGTCGTTGTGAAGGGCAACAGCACCAGAATGCGTGTTTTACTCAGCACTGAATACTCCTTGGAGATGTCACTCCAGAATTTGGACAGTCTCATGGGCTTTTGGCGTGTTCTTAATGTGGTGTTACAGGTCAGCTACAGCACCATTGTCTTTTATTTGGAGTTGGCTCTAAGTTAATACCTGACTCTGGGGTCTCAACCTTAAAAGGACTTTTTAACCCACAACTTCTCTGTCAAGATCTAAAACTTCTCTTCTCATTTGCTAGTACTTCCCTGCATATAACATTAAAGCGCAGCAACAATATAATTCAGTGTTAGTTTGCGTGTCCTTTAAGTCCGTGCTTTTCAAACTTTTTTTCCTGGGACCCACTTTTGCCAACCATCCGACGTTTGCGACCCACACCGCCTGTCCTTCGCGACCCACGCCTACCGACCTTCATGGCACATGCTTTGCATCCTTATTTGTACTGGTACAATTGACAAAACCATACCTTAAGAAATCATCTTCATACCTCTTTGTTCTCGAGTTAAGTTTCTTCTTTGTAGACTGTTAACCAGAAGCCCTGGAGCTCTACAGCATTAGTGCTAGTGCTGCCCTGGACTCTCCTACGCAGTTCATTCCAGATTCTGTTGTGAGCTTCTGTTCAGTAGGTAAACTGCCTATTTGAGCCTCTGTCTTACTTTTAAGAAAACCTTGGTTCACATGCTTGCCAGCAGCTGGAAAATGGAAACAAACTGCGGCAAAAGCACATGAGTGGAGAGTGCTTGACATCAAACGTGTCTGATCTGCTCTCTGCTGCCGCCTCTGGCCAAAGGACTCCATGCGCCCTAATTTATTTCCATTTAAAAGGGGTGCCATTCTTGATGTAAAAGCCAATAGCGGCTGTTGGGCGCTCCTTTTAAATTTAGAGTACCCAATTATTTTTTTCCAAATAAGGGGCAATTTACTGTGGCCAATTCACCTACCCTGCATATCTTTTTGGTTGTGGGGGTGAGACCCATGCAGACTTGGGGAGAATGTGCAAACTCCAGACGGACAGTGACCTGGGGCCAGGCTCGAACCCGGGTCCTAACCACTGCGCCACCATGCCGCCCTGTTTGGCGCTTCTCCTGTCATCGTGACCACCACGGGAACATCGCGACTGATCACTCCATGATCCTGCCAGCACCCATCTGACCCACCAAGGGGCCACAACCCCCGCTTTGAACACCCTGCTTTAAGTGATACCACTGTAGCTAATAAACAACCCAGAGAAAACAAATTTTACTTCAGCATTATCAAGTATTAATTTGACAGGATAATATATTGGTTATTTATTGGCGGCACAATAGGACAGTGGTTAGGGCTGCTGCCTTAACAGCACCAGAGACCTGGGTTCAATTCCGGCCTTGGGTGACTGCCTGTGTGACGCTTGCCCTTTCTCCCCGTGTCTGCGTGGGTTTCCCCCGGGTGCTCCGGTTTCCTCCCACAGTCCAAAGATGTGCAGGTTAGGTAGATTGTTCATGCTAAATTGCCCCTTAGTATCCAAGTGTTAGATGGGTTTACAGGAATGGGGCAGGAAATTGAGCCTAAAGTAGGGTCCTGCTTCAGAGATTTGGTGCAGACTGGGGGGCCCAAATGGCCGCCTCCTACATTGTAGGGATTCTATGATTCGAACTGTGCAGATGATAACACGAATTTCAGTGACTGCCTCAGCCCTCATTAACCTGTTCTGCATATTGCACCATATGAACACGGAGACAATAAACTCATACTTGGAAGAAAGATTCAATACTCGCAACCCAGATTAAACTGCACACGCTCTTTAGCATTCTGTTGAAGAATTAAAAGACTTTCTCCTGCTTTGCTGCATGATGTTCAACATAATTATTTCATAGAAGGCGTGTAATTGGATTTTATTTTGTTAGTAATCTCACAGGGTAAAAAGATCAAATGACTCCTGAGTAGCAACACAGAACAATTGAACAACATAAGTCTTCACTATTAGTTGGAAGCATTGGAGTCCTCGGGTGTCTGTATGTGACACATATAGTGACACAGTGTTAAAGAGGGAAGAAGGCAAAGACACTTTCTCTGTATCATCTGTGTTTGTTTGTTCGGCAAGTCTGAACACTGCTGATTCTCACAACAGTTGTGTTTCCATATCTACCATGCAACACCAGTCTATCACAATATTTCAATACCTCAAAAACCTTATTAGCACCAAGATGCAGTGAGATAATAGGTAAGTGGACAAGATTGACTTCAATGGAAAAGACTTTTGAGAATCATAAGCTGTGTAAAATAGGTTACCGATTCACTGAGCCTTATTATGCAAAAGCCCCCTCACCGTAAACTTTCATTTGCAACAAAATCATTCCACTGTCTGTTCGCAAAATAATTATGGATGACAAAGGCCATCTAACCCAGCTCATCTCATCCATCCAGAATGACTTGTGTATTAGAAGCAGAAATAAGCCATTGGACCCCTCGAGCCAGCTCCGACATTTGATAACATTGCTTGCATTATGTCAGTGCCTGCAGCTCAAACGTACTTAATTGGATGTAAGGTGATTTGGGACAATATGAAAGAAATGTAGGTTTTGTCTTTTTTCAATACATCTGCATGCAATAGGCAGTGTGACTGTAGCAGTGGTGAAATTGGACCCAAATGTTGATTCTCTCAAAGCAATTAATCACAGCAATCAACTGATGTTAGAAAGTGGCGACGGGGGTGGCATGTGGTGCAGTGGTTAGCACTGGGACTGCGGCACTGAGGACCCGGGTTCAAATCCCAGCCCTGTCCGTGTCCGTGTGGAATTTGCACATTCTTCCCATGTCTGCGTGGGTTTCACCCCCATAACCCAAAAATGTGCAGGTTAGGTGGATTGGCCATGCTAAATTTCCCCTTAATTGGGAAAAAAAATAATTGGGTGCTCTAAATTTATTTTAAAAAACGAAAGTGGCGACAAATAAATCACTACATTTACAAAAACAATTCACCGCTGTACTAATCTGGGCACAATCAGAACATAGAATATACAGTACAGAAGGAGGCCATTCGGCCTATCGAGTCTGCACCAATCCACTTAAGCCCTCACATCCACCCTATCCCCGTAACCCAATAACCCCTCCCAACCTTTTTGGATACTAAGGGCAATTTATCATGGCAAATCCACCTAACCTGCACGTCTTTGGACTGTGGGAGGAAACCAGAGCACCCGGAGGAAACCCACACAGACACTGAGAACGTGCAGACTCCGCACAGACAGTGACCCAGCGGGGAATCGAACCTGGGACCCTGGCGCTGAGAAGCCACAGTGCTATCCACTTGTGCTACTGCTGCAATGGTGGAGCAGTGGTTAGCACTGCTGCCTTACGGCATTCGATCCCAGCTTTGCACGTTCTCCCCTTGTCTGCGTGGGTTTCACCTCCACAACCCAAAGATGTGCAGAGTAGGCAGATTGGCCACGCTGAATTGCCCCTTAAATTGGAAAAATGGAACTGAGTGCTTTAAATTTATGAGAAAATATATAATACTGAACCAATCTTACCATTCTGACTTTTCTCTCAACCATAATATACCCCTTACCCCACCTCATTAGGGCAGGGAACCCCTAGCACAGGCACCTGGCACCTTCGCACTGCCAGCCTGGCACTCTAGCACTGCCAGGGTTCCTGGGTGGCAGGAGGACTGCCAGGGTACCACCCTGCCCCATCCTGACTAGCCATGTGCGCAGGATGTGTCACCAGTTACTAGAGTTCAGGCTTCCAAACTCTCATAAGTGGTTATGACTTCCCATGTAGAACAGGATGTTAATGTACCTCTGTTAGAAGAAAATACTACACTTCTTTGCAGGCATGTTTTCAACAAAGAAACAATAGCTTTTGTACTTTTTCAAGTTAGTCAGCATAACTAGACACACTTCCGCAAGCCGTTTTGAGTTTGAAATAAGGTCATTGAGATAACCTTCTGGAACATTAATGCAATCAATACTAAGGAATTAGATGCCAACACAAATAGTCATAAGCTTTACACACTTTCCATTCCATTTTCCCTCAAGTCTGGAGAGAGAAATACTTCATGTTTATTGGCTCAGTTACGTTCATAATGGTTTTATAAACACGTGAGACCACAATAAAAAAAATTCTTATTGTCTTTCCCAACCTGGTTCACTTTTTCTTTGTATCAAGATCTTTTTCAGATCAGCAAACATGTCTGTAAGTAGTACATTAGGCGCCCAATATTAAATGTAGGCAATTAGACTGGCCATCGGTGAAGAAATCAAACTCTCTCACACCATTAGTTCTGCCTACTGCTTGTTAATCAGAATTGTTTTCATGGCAACTGACAGATCTACTAATGACAAGTCTGTCCAAGGATATTGTTTCCCCTCTCAGATTTAATTAGAATGAATATTCAGATACACTGAACACTGCAAGAATCATGTTTCCCTGCCCTTACTGTTGTGGAATAAGTACTGTCAGCTTTTTTGGTGAAATTTTGCTCCACAAGCTCTCCGATGCTAGTGCTTGAAAATTAAAACACACTTTCATTTTTCATATACAGTATCTGTAAGGAGTACTTTCTAGACATTTTTTTCTGGTGTGACCCCAGTTTAATGCCTCAAATATCATTTGACCCAGGGTGTGTTTTAGCTCCCAAATGGGGTGGGAGGGGGGAGAAAAGAGTTGTTTCAGCACCTGAGGCTGCAGGGGCAATGTTTTAGTTCCTGAATAAGTGGGGGGGGGGGGGGGGGGCTTGTTTAAATCCTGAGCAGTGGGTGAGGCAGTTATTTAAACAACAGGCTATTTTTTTTTTTAAAATAAAACAGCCAACCTCCTCCCGACTTTTTTGCAGCGGCAATTAGGTCTCAAAGATGTCCATTGGGCCACATTCATCAATCAAAAAAATCTTAGGATTTAAGGGCGGCATGTGGCGCAGTGGATAGCACTGAGACTGCGGCGCTGAGGGACCTGGGTTTGAATCCCAGCCCTGGGTCACTGTCTGTGTGGAGTTTGCACATTCTCCCCATGTCTGCGTGGGTTTCACCCCCACAACCCAAAGATGTGCTGGTTAGGTGGATTGGCCATGCTAAATTGCCCCTTAATTGGAAAAGAAAAATAATTGGCTACTCTTTATAAAAAAAAAAAAAAAAAATGTTAAACTAAGGATTTAAAGGGTTAGTTTACCTTTCAGCCCGAGCTCTAACACAGCCGTGGCTGCTTTGAAGCTTGCAACCAGCTTGCAGGGGCAGCACGGTAGCATTGTGGATAGCACAATTGCTTCACAGCTCCAGGGTCCCAGGTTCGATTCCGGCTTGGGTCACTGTCTGTGCGGCGTCTGCACATCCTCCCCGTGTGTGCGTGGGTTTCCTCCGGGTGCTCCGGTTTCCTCCCACAGCCCAAAGATGTGCAGGTTAGGTGGATTGGCCATGATAAATTGCCCTTCGTGTCCAAAATTGCCCTTAGTGTTGGGTGGGGTTACTGGGTTATGGGGATAGGGTGGGGGTGTTGACCTTGGGTAGGGTACTCTTTCCAAGAGCCGGTGCAGACTCGACGGGCCGAATGGCCTCCTTCTGCACTGTAAATTCTACGATAACCCTGAAATCTCGTCTCTCAACCTGCAGAGGATTTTTAAAGCTTGGTTTTATTCCAAATTTGAAAATTAAGATTTTCTGGTTTTAGTTGCACTATGAAAAATAAAAGGAAAATCAATGAGAAAAAATAGGGTCCAAATATGTAACGAAATGTGGAGAAAAGAATGAGTACACAAACTCCAGTTAAACTAAATTACAACTCAATTACACATTTATGGACTCACCATCAAAGTCTCATTTAACCCTCTTTAAATTCAAAGGTGGAACTAAAGAACCTAAGTTTACTATTGTGTTTTGAATTACTAACCTGCCACAATGGTGGTGGAATATTAAAATATAGTGAGAGACACATGGGAACAGTTACAATCTTTCTTTTAGTAAACAATACCATGGGATGTTCCTGAGTCAGCCTCTGGTTGATGACCCTCAGTCTTAAGGGGACTATCAATCTTGTACCTTTCAAAGTTCACCACTGAATGTGCTCCATGCCTAACCTGGACTGCAATTTGTTGCACCATAGGAGTACAGCCTTTGTTTCTTTTCCCACTAGAAATCAGTCCAGGTCATCAAATATGTGATCCCAGTAAGGCTGCTGCAGCATACGCTGTGTATGTGCAGCTCAGGATCTGACTTTTGGTCAGGGTGGAATGATAATTTGGGGTTGGTTTTCAGGACACCCATGGTTTCAAGGGGGAAAGTGACCAGCAATAAAAATGTTTCCTGTGGAGAGTGAAGATAGTGGTTTCAGTCATCCTGATGTTTAGCTGATAGAAGTTTCAGTTCATCAAAGACTGGATATCAGGCAAGCAACCTGTTAGCACTGAAACCAGGAAGTGATTTGGAAAAGTAGTAGAGTGGAAGCTGGGTGTTACTGCTGTACATATGAAAGCTGATTCCATGGTTTTGAATAGTACGTATGATATAGATTACATATGAATTTATTTATTTAATAAATTGTAAGTATCCAATTTTTTTTCCAATTAAGGGGCAATTTAGGGTGGCCAATTCGCCTACCCTGCACATCTTTGGACCCCCACAAACACTGGGAGAATGTGCAAACTCCACATGGATAGTGACCTGGGGCGGGGATCAAACCTTTGACCTCAGCGCTGAGGCAGCAGAGCTAACCACTGCGCCAATATGAATTTATTTTAACTCCCATTCCCTTCTCTGAGCAGATTTCTATGAATTCCTTCAACATGCAACCTCATGTTTTCAATTAAATCTAGAAAATCTAATTTGCCTTTCATTTGGTCGACATTATTTTTAACTATTCTTAATTTCCAACAATACCTGAAATATATCTGGGGGAGATTGTGCCGTAGTGGTAATGTCACTGGATTAGTAATCCAGAGGCCCAGGCTAATGTCCTGGGGACATGAGTTCAAATTCCACCACAGCAGTTAAATTCAATTAACAAATCCAGAATATAAATCTAGTCTCAGTTATTTTGACCATGAAAATATCATTGAGTTTGTCATGTTGGGTGTTCCGAGATACAAACGAAATAACATGGTTGTAGATGGTACAACTCTGTTTTATTATTCTGGATAATAACAACTGTTAACTTCTGGCTGTGGTTCGTACTTCACCAGTTAACCTGTGGACCCAGCCCTAGCACTATCTTAGTGAGACACTCAGCACATGGTGTATGTCTGAGTGGCACGCTGTGAGCTCTGTGCTCTGAGCTATCTCCTGGTGGAATGAGCGGGAACTGTGATGTTCCCTGTTTTATTGTGCGTGTGCTCTCACTGATGATTGGCTGTGATGTTGCGTGTGTGTTGATTGGTCCGTCGATCTGTCCATCAGTGTGTGTGTGTGATTGCACCATGATATGTTAATATGGATATCATGACAGGTTTTAATGACAACTCTATCTGCTTTACTAATGTCCTTTGGGGAAGGAAATCTGCCATTCTTACCTGGTCTGGCCTACATGCAACTCCAGACCCACAGCAATGTGGTTTATTCTGAACTGTCCTCTGAAGTGGCTTGGCAAACCACTCGGTTCAAGGGCAATTTAGGGATGGGAAACCAGGGCTGGCGTTGCCCGTGATGCCCACAAATATATATTTTTTTAAACCGCAATATGTTAGCAATATTTTCATCCTTCACTTCAGAAAATAACACACTGCAAAGTCGTGGAGGTGGAACCTGAAAATACCATTAACACCAATATTCCATAATAAAAACTCTATGCAACTTAATCAGTCAATCACTGTTGGTTAATAGCCCTTGTGCAAAACTCGCAATGAGCAATTTCACAGAAGAATTTCTATCAGTATTATTTATCTACTATTGTGCTAAAGTTTGTCCATGTGGGATTTGCGGAAACGTGAGCATCAGGGAGGTGACTCATTTCTGATTTTCTGTAAACTTCAGGTGCATCTTTATATAAAGTGTTGTGATAACCCAATTGCAATTAATATTTTGCTACAAGATCTCCAGTGAGCACTTTGAGTTTATTGTGAAGTGGATGAATGATTTGAGTGCAAATTTTGTTAAGTGACATGGCTGGACTGCACAGATAATTAGTTTTACAACTGCACAATTAATTCCCAGCCCTAATCCATGTCATCATCTAGGATGGAGAAACGGCAGAGAACATAGATTGAGCCATCTTGCTGATCACCCCATTTATATTCCTTTAAACAAGTCACTATATGAATAGTCATTTGGTAGGACAGAGCTTTAGTATTGCTGAAAAAGGATATTTTCTTTGTTGAAGTTTTTGTCTTACACTCATCAGAACATTCGTGCTATTACTTGTTACATCAAAATTATTTGTAATACATCATACAAGGGTGTGAATGTTTTAAAAAATATATCATAAATACAACATTGTAGATTATCTGGAAGCAATTCCTTAAAATATAGATTCTTCTTCCATTTATCCAAAATCTACACACAATTTCTGCCAGCTTCCTGGGAACAGACATTTGGGATCCCAACTTTGAAGTAAATCATGTCCTGAGAAGACAGATGGTTGCCGTGCCCTATCTGTCCCTTAGATCAGGCGTTGTTTCAGCCCACATTTAGATTTTTATTTTAAAGTTCTGTCATCAAATGATCTATTTCCAAATAGTGTCAGAGCTCTGGAGTGAAAGGCAATGTAAATACCTGAGTTTCAAAAGAAAATGCAAATCAAACACCAAAGAGCATTTCCCTGTGGAGGTTTATTTTAATGCCTCAGTGTGATGTTTTGTATTGTTTTTTATATTTTTTAATTGTAAAGCAGAAGGTGGGCGGCACGCTGGTGCGGTGGTTTGATCCCAGTCATGGGTCACTGTCAGTGTAGAGTTTGCACATTCTCCCCCTGTCTACATGGGTCTCACTCCCACAACCCAAAAAGATGTGCAGGCTAGGTGGATTAGCCATTCTAACGTGCCCCTTAATTGGAAAAAAATAATTGGGTACTCTAAATTTAAAAAAAAAAAAGAAAATCCTCCGATTCTACAACAAAGGATGTTGTTCCATTACACAATCTTATATCATTCTTTTTTCATTAAAAAAATTCATCCCCTGAACTACTATCTTCAGTTTCATTTGCTGGTTCACAAACAATTCCATCTTCTTCTCTGCAATATTCTGATCACCTGGTCAAGCTTTCACTCCAACAAAAATGCAACATTTTAGTTCCTACGTGGGATTTATTGATCCCACGGAGGGCATTGAGAGAGACCGATGAAGTGAGGGACCTTGGAGTGCATGTTCTTAGGTCCCTGCAGGTGGCAGGCCAAGTGAATAAGGTGGTGAAGAAAGCATATGGAATGCTTTCCTGTATTGGATGTGGTATTGAAAGCAAAAGCAGGGAACTGTATAAAACACTGGTTAGACCACAACTGAATATTATGTACAGTTTTGGTCAGCACATTACAGGAAGTACATATTGCTCTGGAAAGAGTGCAAAGGACATTTACAAGAATTTTGCTAGAGCTTGGAAATTGCAGCTATGAGGAGAGATTGAATACACTGGGGTTGTTTTCCTTCGGACAGAGAAGGCTGAGTGGTGGCCTAATTGAGGTGTACAAAATTATGAGGGGCCTACACAGGGTAGACAAAAAAGACTTGTTTCCCCTAGTGGAGGGGTCAATTGCCAGGGGGCAAAGATTTAAGGTGATTGGTAGAAGGATTACAACAAAACAAAGAGCAAAGAAAAGTACTGCAAAGGAACAGGCCCTTCGGCCCTCCAAACCTGCGCCAACCATGCTGCCCGTCTAAACTAAAATCTTCTACACTTCCGGGATCCGTATCCCTCTATTCCCATCCTATTCATGTATTTGTTAAGGTGCCCCTTAAATGTCACTCGTCCCTGCTTCCACCACCTCCTCCGGCAGCGAGTTCTAGGCACCCACTACCCTCTGTGTAAAAAGAAAACTTGCCTCGTACCTCTCCTCTAAACCTTGCCCCTCTCACCTTAAACCTATGCCCCCTAGCAATTGACCCCTCTACCCTGGGGAAAAGCCTCTGACTATCCACTCTGTCTATGCCCCTCATAGTTTTGTAGACCCCTATCAAGTCGCCCCTCAACCTCCTTCGTTCCAGTGAGAACAAACCAAGTTTATTCAACCGCTCCTCATAGCTAATGCCCTCCATACCAGGCAACATCCTGGTAAATCCCTTGCTGCACCCTCTCTAAAGCCTCCATAGATTAGCGAGGACATAGGGAAAATCTTTTTCACCCTGAGGATGGTGGGCGTCTGGATTTCACTGCCTGAATTGTTGGTTGAGGCTGAAATGTTCAATTTATTTAAAAGGCACCTGGATCTGCACCTGATGTGCTGTAAACTGCAAGGCCATGGACTAGGTACAGATTAAAATGAGCAGCTAGTTTCCTTTTCTCTCGTTTTTGGTGGCACAAACCCACTGGGCTGAATGGCCTCTTTCTGTGCTGTAACTTTTTTATGGTTCTAAATACCTGTCATCCATGGCTTCTTGCCTCTGAGTCAGAAGGTTGGGCGTTCAAGTCCTACTCCAGGACTTGAGCCCAAAGAGGCCTGACATTCCAGTGCAGTACTGAGGAAGTGCATTTTAAAGCCCTTTGAGACATTGAATGATCATGAAAGATGTTATATGAATGCAAGCCATTTTTAACAAAATAATCCTTTTACATTGAAAGTATGATACTGGATGGATTTGAAAATTCTAATCTTCGGTCCTTGGAATTAAAATCTCTTTCCAGAAGGATATTATTGAAAGTAGCATTGGATAAATTGAATTTTGTGGATGATTATAATTTGGTTAAAGATATAAAATGACATCATTATTGTGCTGGCTGTTTGTTTGTTTGTTACACTTTTGTAAGTAACTTTTTCCAGCTCTTAAATGGCAGATAACATTAAATATTTAGCGCCAAAGCTGGCTTTGATTGTCAGTTGTTGCTGATGTGAATTTTAAAGTTTTTTGCTACTTCACCAAGAAAGATTTACTACCAGAGTGAATAATAACCAGTTGCAATAAATAATTGAGTGTCTTTCCATTAGTGCAGGGAAGAGATTTCTTAACTAATGATGAATAATAAAAACAGAAATTCTAAACACAATCCTATGTTGTATAAAATGCATTACCATATGAAATGGGAACAGGGGTAGGCGGTTTGGCCCCTCGAGCCTGCCCTGCCATTCAGTAGGATCATGGCTGAACTGAAATTCCTCACATCCATTTTCCTGCCCTTTCTCCTTAACCATCAATTCCCTTACTGATCAAGAATCTATCCATCTCAGCCTTAAATCTTCACAAGGACTCTGCCCCCACAGCTCTCTGTGGCAAGGAGTTCCAAAGACGCAATCCTTAGGGAAGAAATTCCTCCTCATCTCAGTCTTATTGGCACCCTTTATTCTGAGACTATGCCCTCTAGTCCTAGACTCTCCCATGAGGGAAAACATCCTCTCAACACCTTTCAAGCCCCTTAAAAAGGCAGGGAGTAGGGCAGCACGGTGGCGCAATGGTTAGCATTGCTGCCTCACGACGCCGAGGTCCCAGGTTCGATCCCGGCTCTGAGTCACTGTCCGTGGGGTGTTTACGCATTCTCCCATGTCTGTGTGGGATTCGCTCCCACAACCTAAAGATGTGCAGGTTAGGTGGATTGGCCACGCTAAATTGCCCCTTCATTGGAAAAAAAATGAATTGGGTATTCTAACTATTATAATTATTAAAGAAAAAAGAAATTAAAAACATTTTTAAAATAAAATTTGAAAGGCAGGGAGTGGAAGGTTAAAAATATTGAGAACAATATTTACCATTATTGGCAAGTAATGACAAAAGAAAATGCTGGAAAAACTCAGCAGGTCTGGCAGCATCTGTGGAGAGAGAAATCGAGTTAACATTTCAAACCGATATGACTCTTCAGAGCTAAAGAGAGGGAGAAATGTGATGGATTATATACTGTATAGGATGGAATGGAACAGCTGGTGAAGAGTAAAAGGCTGGTGATGGGTGGGAGCTAGGAAAGATTGCAGCAAAGATGTGTAGAGCACGAGACAGGGGAAACGTTAATGGAAGTGTGAAGGACTACAGAAGGTGCTGCTATTGGCACAAAGGTAGCATAGCAGAATGTATTAATGGGGGAACAAAGGTCAGCTCCGTGAAAGTAAGACTAAAGAACAAGTGGCAGATGGCCCTGTGGGGGGAGGGTGTTTTGCATTGGGGCAAAAAAGGGGGTCAAGATGGAGGAGAAAGTTCACTGTCTGAAGTTGTTAAACTCCATATTGAGTCCTGAGGGCTGTAACACGTCTAATCGGAAGATGAAGTGCTGTTCCTCCACTTTGTGTTGGATTCACTGGAGCATTGCAGCAGACCGAGGACAGATATGTATGCATGAGCGAAGGTGTTCCGCAAAGCGGTCACTCAGTTTGTATTTAGTCTTCCCATTGTGGAGGAGACTGTATTGGGACCAGTGAATACAGTCGACCAAATTGAAGGAGGTGCAACTGAAATGTTGTTCCACTTGAAAGGAGTGTTTGGGGCCTTGGACAATGAGGAGGGAGGAGGTAAGGGGATAGGTGTTGCACCTTTTTCGATTGCAAGGAAAGGTGACGTGGTAATGGGCTGAGAAGTTGGGATGATGGAGGAGTGGACCAGGGTGATACGGAGGGAGCGACCCCTGCAGAATGCGGACTGTGGGGTGAGGAGGGAAAATGTGTTCTGTTGGCGGAAGTGACTGAGGATGATCCTTTGAATGTGGAGGGTGTTGGAGTGGAAAGTGAGGACAGGGGAACCCTATCATGGCTCTGGGAGGGAGGGGAAGAGCTGAGTGCGGAAATTGGTCAAACCTGGTTGAGTGCCCTGTCAACCATAGTGAGAAGGGAAACCTAGGTTAAGGAAAAAGAGAAAAGTGTCAGAAGTGCCATTTTCGAAGGTGGCATCATGGAAACAGATGTGATGGAGGTGGGAAACTAAGAGAACGGAATGGAGTCTTTACAGGAAGTGGGGCATGCTGAGCTGTAGAGGAGTTGGTGTGGGAGTCATGGGTTTGTAATGAATATTAGTGGTCTGTTCATCGCTGGAAATGGGGACAAGGGAAGGGAAGTGTCGGAGATGAACCATGTGAAGGTGAGAAAGGAGTGGAAATTTGTAGAAGCCAGCTATTTTCTAATACACCTGATAGGTAAAATAGGTAAAAGTGATAGGTGAAAGATAGCTATTTAGCATTTAAGCCCCTAGTCTATTAAGTACCCATTTTAAAACTCACTCATAACCTCAGGTCATTTCAAAACACGTATTCAGCATGACACAGCATAATTCATTTCAAGACAGTACAACATTAAAATACACAATTTAACAGAAACACAAAAACGATGATAAAACAAACACTTTTCATTAAGCTAATAAATACATTTCTCAAGACAGTGTCCAAGGACAGGGCAGGCTCCATGACAACGGCACAGTAACCTAAGGGCGCTATTGTCCTCCGCAAGAATCCAGTTCAAGCAGTTTGTGATAATGGCACAGAATCGCATTCCAGAACACATACAAGAATTCATTTATGAAACATTTCAAGTTCATGTTGCACATTAAAGACAGACAGCTAACCGTCAAATCAAACCTATTTGATTCTAACCCAAACCAATTAGGATTACATAGGCGTGTAGCTAGATGGCTAAAGACAGATATGATTTAGTGTAACCGTGATAGTTCGTACGGCCATATTCCATTCATGAATCATCTATACTTTGATTTAACTTACTCGCTGTCTCTCTATCTTTCATACTTACACTTTCCAACTCTGACTTTTGAAGTTATTGCAAGCTGTTTGCAGTAAGCAAGAAAATCATTTCTGTATTATTTGAAGTTGAATTCTCTACGAAATTGCTTCTCTTTGAGTCCTTTTGCATGCCGGACTTATTTGTCTCTGTTGATTACAATTGAGAATCATTTAAATCTTATTCTCTAATAAGTCCGGCATGCAAAAAGACTCAAAGAGAAGCAATTTCGTGGACTATTCAACTTTCAAATAATACAGAAATGATTTTCTTGCTTACTGCAAACAGCTTGCAATAACTTCAAAAGTCAGAGTTGGAAAGTGTAAGTATGAAAGATAGAGAGACAGCAAGTAAGTTAAATCAAAGTATAGATGATTCATGAATGGAATATGGCCGTACGAACTATCACGGTTACACTAAATCATATCTGTCTTTAGCCATCTAGCTACACGCCTATGTAATCCTAATTGGTTTGGGTTAGAATCAAATAGGTTTGATTTGACGGTTAGCTGTCTGTCTTTAATGTGCAACATTAACTTGAAATGTTTCATAAATGAATTCTTGTATGTGTTCTGGAATGCGATTCTGTGCCATTATCGCAAGCTGCTTGAACTGGATTCTTGCTGAGGACAATAGCGCCCTTAGGTTACTGTGCCGTTGCCATGGAGCCTGCCCTGTCCTTGGACACTGTCTTGAGAAATTATTTATTAGCTTAGTGAAAAGTGTTTGTTTTATCATCGTTTTTGTGTTTCAGTTAAATTGTGTATTTTAATGTTGTACTGTCTTGAAATGAATTATGCTGTGTCATGCTGAATATGTGTTTTGAAGGGCAGCACGGTGGCGCAGTGGGTTAGCCCTGTTGCCTCATGGCGCCGAGGTCCCAGGTTCGATCCCGGCTCTGGGTCACTGTCCATGTGGAGTTTGCACATTCTCCCCGTGTTTGCGTGGGTTTCGCCCCCACAACCCAAAGATATGCAATTGGCCGCGCTAAATTGCCCTGTAATTGGAAAAAATTAATTGGGTACACTAAATTTATTTTTAAAAAAGAATGTGTTTTGAAATGACCTGAGGTTATGAGTGAGTTTTAAAATGGGTATTTAATAGACATTGGGCTTAATGCGAAATAGCTATCTTTCACCTATCACTTTTACCTATCAGGTGTATTAGAAAATAGCTGGCTCCAAAAATTGGAAACAAAATCATTCAATCTTTCCAGGCCCAGACAAGAGCATGTATTCATTTTGGATGTTCAGATTTTTAAACTTGTTATTGCGCCAAAATCCTGAGTGAAACGTTTATCCTGAAATGTATTAAACATTTCTTAAAAAGCACCGTTTTGAAACCAGCATGTCTGAGGTGTAGAGGGAAGAAAGAGAATGGACAAGGAAGTGTTTATATTCTGGAATCACTTAATGTTCCTAATTTTGCAGGTTTAAATTTGTCATGTGATTTGTGCTTCTGTTAATTAAATACCTATTTCGTATTATTTTTCAGAAATATTGCTGACCCTCAGGATTGCTATTCCTCCTGTCTTCAACAAGGTCCAGAAGATCCATATGTTTGCTGATGTACAATTGCAGGGTCAACATTTAGGTGGTAACAATTATAACCAACAAACAAACTCCACCAGATCAAGCCAAGAAAAGTACAGCAGCCAATTGAACTCTCAGCCAGGCTTAGAGAAGTTGTTTGTTACAAGAGTTGCTAACAGAGTGACGGGCTCCTTAGTAGCAACATACTTGCCTACTGAAGCTGCTTTGCCCATTAATTGCATTCACCATAAGTGTGACTTAAGTCTGTCCTCACAACAGATTGACATCGGCTTCGAACCTTGTCCGATGAATGTATTTCTATTGTCGTTTTGCAGAATGAGCATATCTTACTCTTTTGATTTTGATCCTCAATGGTTGCTGACTTTTCTGCTATTTAATCCAGTGTGCAGGCTTTCAGCCATGTTTTCCTCCAACAGTATTTAGAAATGAAGCCTCTTTTTGAAAGGTTTTGCTGTGTGTAAAAGAAATAAGAACTTGCAGATAAGCTGAGTGAATGCTGTAAGAGTAACAGATTTTGGTTTGGAAAGTATCTAAATGGAATTTGAAATTGTTTTTATGCGTTTGATAAAACCAAATGGGAATAGACTTCAGGTAGATTATTAGTTGATGTCAGCAAAAGGGTTAATGTATTATCTTTTTATACTGGGGTTCTGCTCTGTGGAGTCATGGCTTAACATTCAGGGTGTATGATTTTCTTTTTTTGTCATCAATTTTAGTTACAACGGTTAACAAGTAGAATGTTTCTGGCTCCACAGGCCTAGACTACCTGCTGAACACACTCAACTCTGTAGATCCCCACCAATTACACAATAACAACTTGTCCGACAGCTACTGTTACAAGCTGATAGAAAAAACTAAAAGCACCAACAAACTGATCTGTTGCACAAGCAGATGGAACGTGGTTTGTGATTTTTACAGTGGTTAAGATCTTGTTAGGCTACTCATGTCTAAACTGTAGTTATTTTCCTCTTTCTCCTTCCAGATACACATCCTAGTGGTCTCCCAGACCAGGTTTCCACACCAGCTGCCAGAGAAGCAGCTGGTTTCTTCTGAGCTAATGACCCATGGCACTACCCACATAACAAAAGCAGGAGCAGTTGGTCTGTCTCAGGAAAGCCCCCCACTATCCCAGTAGCAGCAGCGTCACCATCAAAACAATTGATTTTGTCTCTGCCAGGAACTCATGGTCACTAACCTCAAGGTAGAGGCAGCAGAAACTGTTCTGCCTTTCACCCAGTCCACATTCCTATTTCTATAATAGTAGCTAGCCTCTTCTTGCAAAAACATAACTGGCGTCTTTTGAGCCAAGGACTGATTTTTCCATTATCCCACTTCCCAAGCATCCTTCTTTCTCACCCTCCTATTTTTCTCAGAGCAGTTACTGACCTCCCTCAGACCATGCTCCTTTACAGCACTAAGCAGCAGTGGCCGACTCTTCCAGGAGTATCGATTGGTCCCTTGCAAACCAGGTTCCCTTGCAGCAGTAACTGGTCTCTTCTCTGTCCAGCACAACATGCAGTTCTCTAACATGATCCTCTGAACCAAACTGAGTTGTGATCTGGAGTTCAGGTGCATCACAGAAAGCTGCCAGGTCCCTCTCCTCCATAAGCACTTTGAAATAATTCTGTAGAGACAAAATAACAAGAGCAAAGCTAAAAGTTATTTCCAGTCTCCCTTCTTTCTCTTCATAGTATATTGCTTACGCATTTTGTATAATTTTAATACAGCTAGCATGTGCTGTTTGTGTTCACTTGTATAATGGCTCTATTTGCATGAAAATGCAGACGGATTATTGGTTCACTGGCAAATAGTCCAGGGCTCGTGCAGAAATTATGAAGCTTTTAGAGAAATGAGACACATTTGTTTTGCTGACTTTCTAAAAAATAGATGATACTATGCATTGGATAGCCAACTGGATTCCTTTCTGATTCACAATTTAATGATAAAACACATTCATCTAAAAGAATATTACTACTTTTCTTTACATTTCTTATTATTTTTAAATAACTACCCCTGAACAATTAGTTTGACCTCCAATTATGGTACCAAACTGCAAAGAATAGTTGTCTTCAGATGTCTGCAAATTCTGGGTTATATACATGAAAATTAATTACCATTTGACCAGATCTGCATTAATTTAAGTGACCCAACTCCTTTCATGTACATAGTGCCCATAATATATTAACCTTGGTTTATATTTCTGTCCCTCGTTGGCATCCTTCTATCTGTGAAAAATGATGAATATGCAGCAAACAATCCATTTGAGATGGGAGATCTTCATATAGTGTACCTTTGCTGATGATTTGAGAGGCAGGTTCTGCCACATGCGCCATACATGAAGCTACCAAGTGTCATTCCGGGTTGTTTTCGGCATTGGCAAGTGTTGCCAATCCGCTATAGGCATTGGCCATCGTGGAGGGACAAGCCAGCTGACAAAAGATGTCGCCATTTTTCCCCGTCGTCAGTTAGTAACTCCCAGATGCGATAATTGCTGTTTAGGGATTCAGGTCAAGCTTGCAAGCATCCTTAAAGCAGAGCTTTGGGCATCCTACTGGTCACTTGGCCCCGGCTACCTCATCACGCTAAACATCCTTGACTGACTTTCATCTTGTGGACGTGCGTGAGCCAATGAAGGCACCTTTGTTTGAAAAGTACTAACAAACTTTGGGAGCTCTGCCTTTGAGAGGACTGCCACATTTGTGATTTTTGTCTGGCCCGGATGCACCCATAACGTCTTGCAGACAGCAAAGGTGGAAATTGTTGAGCTTGTTGCCCCTAGCGACATGTTTTTTATTCTAATACAGAAGTTGCATAAATCAAATTTAAATTTGCCATTCTAATGACCGACATAAATATGTTCAGAATTTAGGATTTTGATTATTTTCTATTAAGTATGTGCCTGGAGTAAGTATGAGTTTTGTTTTCCCATTCTGTGATTATTTTTTAACCAATCTGAGATGTTATCTGAGATTATGAAGTTAACTGGGACAATAAACCAAATATGTGACATCACCAGTTTCATTTGGGCAGAGGAGTCAAAACAATTAAACTGATCAGATTACAGTGAAACTCTACAGAGTAGATTAACCCCACCACAGTACTATATTTCTATGTATATTAGCCCAGATCATTTTCAATGCCACAGTGATAAATTATATACACAGACACATAACTCTGTGTGTAAGTTTTCTATAACTAATGGCATTCATCTTTATACTCATGACTGTGCTGCTGGTATGTTTAGTTGAGTTTATTTGCATAAGCATTCATGGGATAGTAATGCTTATATTGTGAGCCATAACAAAATAAGGCATGGGCTGTTCAAGTTAATATTTTAAGTAGTTTATTATTCATGATAGCTTTACAATGCTGTGGGATCAGAGAGTACAGACTTTTTTGTAAGCTACAGAAACCCAGTGCTTCATTACGATTTCCTAAAGTCAATGGCAGTTTCCAGATGCAAAATGCTGCAGGTCTCGGACCAGATGTCACCACAGATAACATAATAGAAACAGCCATAGCATTTTCATATGGGACAGTATTTTGTAAATTAAGACAGGATGGCTTTTGGAAAGCAGTTGGGTATATAAGCGTCTGATGTATGTAACCAAGCAATAACTTTTACTTGAGCATATGTTTTACATACTGTAGAATTTTGACGAAGTAAAGTTCTAAAGTTGTTGATTCAAAGTGAGATACAACAGTATTACATTAGATACCTTGGTAGCAGTGTCTCCCTCTCCCTCTTATTGTGTAAATAAAGAATAATGATGCCTTGATAAGTAGCTAACGAGTTTGTTTCAGTAGCATTTGTAAAACCAGTGTATTAACTGGTGATTCTGATAGATATTGAGCAACCATTTTTAGTTCTCCAAATTGTACAAATATCATGCCTAACTACCCAACTAACTGCTACTCTGATCTGCATAGTTTCCCTCAATCTAATAGTATGATTAAAATTGGAAGACTTTGTGAATAGGTTGGAAGCAGGTGCTTACTTTCTTAGTTTATCAAGCTATTATAGGGTCCTGATGCCTTTGTATTTGTGTGTCAGGCTACATGGAGCAAGCTGTCATTTATGACCTGAAACCCACGCTGATCATATTGATCACTGTACAGATATTGAATCACAGACCTGTTTTTGCCTCAACAGTTGCTTTTAGGAAGGAGTTTGGCCACATCTCTCGGCTACAGATCATTCAGTTGATAAAGAACTGTGTTCTTTCTGTATTAAAATGACATCGTTGTGTTTCAGACTGCTTTGGTATGATATAGCTTTATGTAAATATTGCTGTGAATTAGGAAAGTTTTCTGAAATGCAGGCATTTAATTTTGCAGATTTCAGAGCCTAGACCTTTGCATTTGTGTCTACGGGAACATTATGTGATACCTAACAAGTTTTCTGTATTTATTCTATTTTATATCTATGCTTTATCTTAATAGGTATGGTTTACAACTGGATGTGTCACTGTTAGAATTGTGCAAATGATAACTCTGCAGTTGCCTACAGAGCCAAAAGATTTTTAAAACAAAAAAAATCTGGTGAAGTGAGGAGGTTGTATGTCATGAAGCTCTGTATAGTGTAGCCCCAATTTACAACTTCTATAGATTTGAATGCATCAAGGTCTATTCTCTTGGAAAGAGGATGCATGGGAACTACTTTCATTGGGAAGCAACATCTCTCTGATTGCATTATGTTCAATCTATAACATTTTCCTCTAACAGATTTAAAGTAATGATGCAAAATTAACATTTAAGAACTATGTAATGTGATGCTGTACATTGCAGACAAGCAGGGCTATGTAGCTCCGTTTGCAAAATCCAAAGATTTCACTGAGTTGATTTTAAAATACAGCTAAGCCATGGTATGTTGGTGTGGTTCAACATCATTTTATAGTATTTCTACACAATTGATTGTTGACTGGATGCAGACACATTCTCTGTACAAACTATTCTATGGACTTTCAATTTGATAGGCAATTCCCGTCTACTTTTTTTCATTTAGAGCTTGAACTTGTTTTGTAAAACCTGTCAATTTCTTAGTACAGTGCAGGAACCTCAAATGCTATAACTTAGCATAATGCCTTAGATATGTTTTTATGTCCTGTATATTCCTAGCAGCTGTTTGTTGTATTATATTGTTTGTATAGTGAATTGTGTAAAATTTTTGGATGTGTCATCAGTTATTAATTTTTTTGTCAGATAAATAGAAATATCAGCAATATGGACCCATGGTTATTGCTTAGTTTTTTGCTGTTATTTTGTTCCTTTTGTGGTCAGTAGGGGTCACTATTTGTAAAATGTTTTTTCTCCCAAGTCTCTGAGAGGTGTATATTGACAAGTTGCAAATTCTAAGCAATATGTAAAGTAAGATTCTTCAGAAGGCTTACAGTGTTGCAAGTTCAGAGATGTATTTTTTTTAGTTCACACTAAACACCTTTGTTTTCTTCTTCTGGCATCCATGTTTGTATCCTTATTGTGAGCATTTTATGCCAAGTTAAGTATATTCAAAGAAATTTAAAAAATACATTTATGCAAGTTGTTAACTAATATTGCTTTTGCTGATGTCATTTGCTTACTTGATGTTAAATAATGCTGTTGTAAATAAAGAATCCTGTTATTGCAATGTTTAATAAAATTTAATTCCTTTGAATTTTACATTTTAATAGAGAAAATGCAACAAAGCTTATACATATATGTTGCACAAAAGGAAACATTGGATTTTGATGGGAACATTATACGCGGGTAACATGGCAATCTGTTGACCAAACCACATTCCCATTTTTTGCACGTGTATACACACATAAGCCTGCCTTAAGCATCATGGTGGCACAGTGGTTAGCACTGCTGCTGCATATGACTGAGGACCCTGGTTCGATCCTTGGATCACTGTCTGTGTGGGTCTCAGCCCCACAACCTAAAGATGTGCAGAGTAGGTGAATTGGCCATGCTAAATTGCCCCTTAATTGGGAAAAAAAAAGAATTGGGTACTCTAAATTTATTGGGGGGGAAAATCACAAGCCTGCCTTAAGAAGTCTGCAGTGATGCATGTTTCTGACCTGAGCAGTTCCCAGTTCACTCACATAAACCTTGCATAGATCCGATTTATCGCTTCAATCTTATGATGTTGCTGAATGTATGTTTTCAACTTTTTTTTCAAATGAATGATCCAGAGTGTGCTTAGAATTCCATTAGTAACCAATTGATTGGGTGCACAGTGTGGCTCATTTATGCTTGCTAGAAGCTGCATGTATTTATGCGCAGGAATATATCCAGTCTTTGCACTTCTTTTGAGTTAAGCAATAACTCAAATTAAGCAATAGTGTGGGGAACAAGAGTGCCCTGATGCATTCTCCATGGTAATGCCTCAACCAATCAACACCCTTTTCTCATGAAATATAAATTGTTGCTCCCTTTGAAATTTGGTATTCTTGAGTCTGTCCTGATTAACGCAAGATGAAAAGCTTTGACAGCAAGTCTCTTTCAAGCAATACTTGAATTCTGTACTACCCAGCAACTATTAAACACACGTCGTAACAGAATGTTGTTCTGTAACTCATGGTGGAATACGAAAGGGTGTAAGTTAGGTTACAATATAAGTTATATAAAACTCTGGCTAGACCCTGTTTAATGTACTGCATTCCATTCTGGGCACACCACCTTAGGAAGGATATATTGGCTCTGAATACAGATTTTGACACTAAAAGAGTTCAATTATGAGGACAGGTTACATTGACTAGGCTCACGTTTCCAGGAAAATTGAGTGTTTTCGAAATGAAATAAGATTGAAAAACGTGAGGGCAGCATGGTGGCTCAGTGGGTTAGCCCTGCGGCCTCACGGTGCCGAGGTCCCAGGTTCAATCCCAGCTCTGGGTCACTGTCCGTGTGGAGTTTGCACATTCTCCCCGTGTTTGCGTGGATTGAACACGCTAAATTGCCCCTTAATCGGAAAAAATGAATTGGGTACTCTTAACTTTATATTTTTTTTAAATTGAAGAATTTGATAGAATAGATAGACGGGGCTGGTTTAGCATCGTGGGCTAAACAGCTGGCGTGTAATACAGAACCAAGGCCAGCAGCGTGGGTTCAATTCCCGTACCGGCCTCCCCGAACAGGCCCTGGAATGTGGCGACTAGGGGCTTTTCACAGTAACTTCATTGAAGCCTACTTGTGACGATAACTGATTATTATTAAGCTATTTCTTGTGGACAAGACCGAGTAAAAGCAGCGGTCAGGACAAGGTTCACAACAAGGGTGCAAAAACATAAAAGTAGAGAAAAACCATTCAGAGCGATGTCAGGGAGTACTTCAAACAAAGGACAGCGGAACTCTTCCCCCTGACAAGATGTTGAGACTAGTTCAATTGAAAATTTCATCAACAGACTGTTATTCTTCAGTGATGGTGTTAAGGGGTTCAAAACCAAGGCAGTAAGAGGCGGAGTCATTTACTGAATATAAGGAGGCCATTTGCCCCAACAAGTCCATGTTGGCACTGTGTAGCCAATCCATCAGTCCCATCCACCCCCCTCCACCAATATATTTCCATAACCCTAAAGTTTATTTCCTTCAAGTGCCCATCCAATTTCCTTTTGAAATCATTGCCTCTGCTCCTACCACCCTCGTGGGCAGCAAGTTAGACCATAAGACATAGGAGCGGAAGTAAGGCCATTCGGCCCATCGAGTCCACTCCACCATTCAATCATGGCTGATTGTTCATGGCTAAAGTACCAGGTTAATCACTCACTGCATTAAGAAGGTTACTCCTCATATCACCCCTGCATCTCTTGCCCAAAACCTTAAACTTGTATCTCCTAATCCTTGTACCATCTGTTAATGGGATTTTTCCAATTAAGGAGCAATTTAACGTGGCCAATCCACCTACTCTGCACATCTTTGGATTGTGGGGGTGAGACCCACGCAGACACGGGGAAAATGTGCAAACCCCACACGGACTGTGACCTGTGGCCGGGATCAAACCCTGGTCCTCAGCGCCATGTGGTAGCAGTGCTAACCACTGTGCCGCCCAGCTTTTCTTTTTCTACCTTACCTAGACCTGTCTTAATCCTGTAGATGCCTATCAAATCTCAAGGACCCATATGCCCACTCCGCTCCTATTTCTTACATTCTCCTTCAACCTCCTTTGCTCCAAAGAAAATGTTTCTCCAACCTAACCTTGCAGCTAAAATCCCGGAACTATTCTGACAAATCTCCTCTGCACCCTCTCAAGGACCTTCACATCTTTCCTAAGGTGCAGTGACCAAAATGTAATGCTCTAGTTGTGGCCCAAACTTGCTAAAGGTTCAGCAGAACTGCCCTGCTTTTGTACTGTATGCCTCTATTTAATAAAGCCCAAGAGTCTTCATGCTTCGCTAGCCTCTCAAAATGTTCTGCCACCTTAAGAGAACAATGCACATGTACCTCCAGATCCTCTGTCCATGTTTTAATGATATGTATAATCTAAGGAGAGTAAAGGGTTAATAAAATGATGTTCATGTCTATCAATACTAGATAGCATTACTGAGTAGTCTTATAAAAGGCTGCATCTCAAAGAAGCTGGGGAGAAGCTGATACAGCAGGATAGTGTTGAGGTTGAGTTAGAGTGTAGGTTGTATTAGAGATAATTAATTACTGTAATATAGATTCAACACTATTATTTTGTTTGTTATTACTCAGTAGGGTGAGAACCATTTCAAGTAGTGTAAAATAAACTAGCTTTGGTTTAAACATATAGACCTATGTTCTTTGTAAACACTACGACTTTGGCTATCTTGGAGAACAATACAAGGATCTATCTTGGAACAATACTAGGAACACATGCTACCAGTAGTGGAAATTCATAACACACGTTTCCTTTGAATTGTATTATTAAATCTATGGCCTCCACTATCCCTTCTGCCAAAATGAAGTGATAAAGATTGAGGTACAGGTTAACCATAATCTAATTGAATGGTGAAACATGCTTAAGTTGGTGAGTGACCCATTCTCGTTCCTATGTTCGAGGGATCGACTTTGGGGGAGGGGTGATATGAACTTAGGGCAGCACGGTGGTGCAGTGGGTTAGCCCTGCTGCCTCACGGCGGCGAGGTCCCAGGTTCGATTCTGGCTCGGGGTCACTGTCCGTGTGGAGTTTGCACATTCTCCCAGTGTTTGTGTGGGTTTCACCCCCACAGTCCAAAGATGTGCAGGCTAGGTGGATTGACCACGCTAAATTGCCCCTTAATTGGAAAAAATGAATTGGGTACTCTAAATTTATTTCGAATAACATGAACTTATGATGTGTGAACCCAGCAATAAAGGTACATATGAGCACTGAACTGTCTTTGGTTGACTAAATTGTACTGGTGTCAAAAAGGTGAGGAGTGCTGACCATCTTGGCATATGGGACACTATAAATGATGGCCAATTACAATTCGGGGGACTGCAACTTATCAAGTTATCACCGTTGTAACTATTATATATCTTTCTTTGTTGGAGACCCCTGAGGTAAGGAGCATGGGTCTGAAGGAATTTAGGGGCAATGTGGCTGGACAGGACGTAAAGCCAAACGGGATTGGTTCCATTGGTGAGCCCGGAGGTAAGGAGCACAGACATGCAGGAGCTGAGGAGAGCAGCCGACACCGGGTTGAATCTCATTGCATCAGGGTGCAAGGTTAAACAAAACTGAAAATAATGTCAGGGAATAATTAGTCTGTTTTATTTGTCTAATAAATAGATGCATGACAGGCCACCTCAGTCCTGTCACTTGCACAATCCTATTCCATATGGGAAGAAACTCCAGGGCGTTTCTCATGTCCTGGGTAGCCACGCAAAAATAAATGTCATCAGCTGAAGAAGCACTAGATTTTGGAGTTTCAGCCACAGCTGGTGTCACCGGTTTACCTGTCGGACCGAGAAGAATATGTTCCTAGAGGTGAGCGTCCTGCAGCTTCAGGGTGAGCAGGCAATCAAAGAGCACCAGGCAACTCGTGTAAAATGCCTGTCTAACCACATTGCAGACCCATGCTCCTTACCTCCGGGGTCTCCATGTGCATCTCTCTCTTTCGATCATCAGTTTTGGGAAGTGCAGCCCAGAGTCAAGAGCGCATCAAGATCAGCTGCATGCCAGGGGATTAGTAAAGGCAATACTGATACAAGAACAAACAGGCATTTTCACTACAGGCATGACTCCAGGGTGAATTGATGCCAGGGTCAAGAATGTCCCTGAGTAGCTGCAGAACACGGGGCGGGCTGGGGGGGTGGGGGGGGAACGACAGTCAGTGATTGTCCATATCAGTGCCATAGGCAGAAAGAGGGGTGCAAGGGCAGCACGGAGCTGTGGTTAGCACTGCTGCCTCATGGTGCCGAGGTCCCAGGTTCAATCCCGGCTCTGGGTCACTATTTGTGTGGAGTTTGCACATTCTCCCTGTGTTTGGGTGGGTTTCGCCCCCACAACACAAAGATGTGCAGGGTAGGTGGATTGGCCACGCTAAATTGTCCCTTAATTGGAAACAATGAATTGGTTACTCTTAAAATTAAAAAAAAAAGGGGGGTGCAGTCCTGCAGGCAGATTTCCAGGAACTAGGTAAGAAATTATCAAGTAGGGTCTCAAAGGCAGTGATCTCCGGGTAACTCCCTGTGCCACACACGAGTGAGTACAAATATGGGAGGATAGGACAACTGAGTGTGGGGTTGGAAAGACGATGCAGATGGAAGGGCTTTAGACTCTTCAGGTGTTGAGAATGATTCTTGGAAATGAGTTGGACAGGTTCCACTTAGCTAGGGCCAATATCATGGCAGGGAGATTTGCTGGAGCTGTCTGTGAGTTTAAACTAACATTACAAGGAAATCGAAAACGGAGTGTAGATTCAGAAGAGAGATAACAAACCTGCAAGTAAAGGACAGGAAATAAGTCATAAAGAAAAAAAATGCTTGATATGTTCGGCAAGTCATGCAGCTTCTGTAGAGCGAGAAACAGAGTTAATGTTGCAGATCTGTGACCTTTCGTCAGAATAGGGAAATATTAGAAATGTAATAGGTTTTGAGGAAGGGGTGGGTGGGACAAGGACAAAAGGACGATTGGTGATAGGATGGAAAACAGGAGAGATTGAATGACAGCAGCTAAATGGAATGGTGACGGGGCAAGAAACGAAACAAAAGATGTACTTGGGGCAAATTTGTTACTGCCCAAAACTGAAAAGAACAGGAAACACAATGGAAAAACAGTCTGAGATTGTTCAACTCAATGTCAAGCCTGGAAGGCCGTAAAGTGCCCAATGGAAAGATTAAGTGCTGTTCCTCAATGTAAATTTAACTTCACTGGAACAGTGCGGCAGACCAAGGAGAGAGATGGCAGCATTAGTCCAAGGTGCAGAATGAAAAAGACAGGCTGGTGGGGTCACGTGATGTAAGTGTGAGAGCAGCTGTTTTTCATGAGCTCTGGCACTTTTTTATTAATAAACATTTTATTGAGGTATTTTTTGATATAACAACAACACAATAAACAATGTACATGAAACTATAAACATAGTACAAAAGCCGTCTCCCTCCCTTACAGGTCCCACCTTTATTAACCCCCTACTCTAAGCTAAACTACCCCCCCCCCCCTTCTGCGGACGATTAATTTTCCATGAAGAAGTCGATGAACGGTTGCCATGTCCGGGCGAACCCTAACAGTGACCCTCTCAAGGCGAACTTGACTTTCTCCAAACAGAGAAAGCTAGCCATATCCGATAGCCAGGTCTCCGACTTCGGGGGCTTTGAGTCCCTCCAAGTTAATAGTATCCGTCTCCGGGCTATCAGGGAAGCAAAGGCCAGAATGTCTGCCTCTTCCTCCTGGATTCCCGGGTCTTCCGACACCCTGAGAATCGCCACCTCTGGACTCCGGGCCACCCTTGTTAACACCGTGGACATGTCATCTGCAAACCCCTGCCAAAATCCCCTAAGCTTCGGGCATGCCCAGAACATGTGGACATTGTTTGCTGGTCCTCCCGCACATTTTGCACATCTGTCTTCCACCCCAAAGAATCTGCTCATCCGAGCCACTGTCATGTGAGCCCGATGAATGACCTTAAATTGTATCAGGCTGAGCCTGGCACATGTTGCGGACGCATTGACTCTACTCAACGCGTCCGCCCATGGACCATCGTCTATCTCTCCTCCCAGCTCCTCCTCCCACTTGCGCTTCAGCTCCTTGGTCTGTGTCTCCTCTGACCCCATAAGTTCCTTGTAAATGTCCGAGACGCTCCCTTCTCCTACCCATCCTCTGGAAACTACTCTGTCCTGCATCCCCCTTAGCAGTAGGAGCGGGAAGGTTGACATCTGTTTACGTAGGAAGTCCCGCACCTGGAGATACCTGAATTAGTTTCCCCTCACCAACTCAAACTTCTCCAGCGCCCTCATACTCGGAAAGCTCCCCTCTATAAACATATCCCCCATCCTCTCAATCCCTGCTCTCCGCCATATCCGGAACCCCCATCCATGCTTCCCGGGCAAACCGGTGATTATTACAGATTGGGGACCAGACCGATGCTCCCACATGTCTCCTCCATTGCCCCCAGACTCTCTGGACCGCCACCACTATGGGGCTAGTGGAGTACCGTGTCGGCAGGAACGGCAGAGGCGCAGTTACCAATGCCCCCAGACTGGGGCCCTTACATGAAGCCGTCTCCATACGCACCCATGCCGACCCCTTCCCCACCACCCACTTCCTGATCATGGCTATATTCGCCGCCCAGTAATGGTTACTAAAATTGGGCAGCGCCAGCCCGCCCTCTCCCCGACTCCGCTCAAGCATTACCTTCCTTACCCATGGGGTCGTACCCGCCCAAACAAAACCAGAGATTACTTTGCTGACCCGTTTAAAAAAGGATCGCGGAATAAAGATTGAAACACGAACAGGAATCTCGGAAGACCGTCATCTTCACCGTCTGCACTCTCCCAGCTAATGACAACGGGAGCGTGTCCCATCTCCGAAAATCGCCCTTCATTTGGTCTACTAGCCGGGCCAGATTTAATTTATGCAGCCGGTCCCATTCCCGCGCCACTTGAATGCCTAGGTACTTAAAGCTTCTCCCTACTAATCTAAACAGCAGCTCCCCCAATCGCCTCTCCTGTCCCTCGCCTGGATCGCAAACATCTCACTTTTCCCCATATTTAGCTTATACCCCGAAAACCGGCCAAATTCCCCTAGAATCCTCATGATTTCTTCCATCCCCTCTAATGTGTCCGATACATACAGAAGCAGGTTGTCTGCATAGAGCGAGACTCTGTGCTCCCCCCTCCTCCTCCCCCCCCAGACCAGCCCCTTGAGGCTCTCAGAGCAATTGCCAACGGCTCTATAGCTAGCGCGAACAACAGTGGGGAGAGGGGGCATCCTTGTCTCGTCCCCCGGTGCAGTCTAAAATAGTCCAATGTTCTCCTATTCATCCGTACACTTGCCATAGGGGCCTGAAACAGCAACCTGACCCAGTCAATAAAGCCCCGCCCCAATCTGAACCGTCCTAGTACCTCCCACAGATAATCCCATTGTATCCGATCAAAAGCCTTCTGCATCCATTGCGATCATTGACCTGCAGGTAGTTCTGAATACATTTCCTCAGCCGTTCGCACATCCCTTCGTCAGCCGAAAGTCCCATATCTAACCTCCAGTGCGGGCGCTGGTTACTGTCTTTACTAACCTGCAGGTCAACCCAGTGCGGAGCATGGTCTGAGATTGTGATCGCCGAGTACACCGTGTCCACCACCCCTGCCAATAATGCCCTTCTCAAAATGAAGAAATCGATCCGGGAGTACACTTTATGCACATGTGAGTAGAAGGAGAACTCCTTCACCCTCAGATGCCCAAATTTCCATGGATCCACCCACCCTGCCCCCCCCCCCCCCCCCCCCCCCATCTGCTCCATGAACCCTTTTAGTTCCTTTGCCATTGCTGGCACACTGCCTGTCTTTGAGCTTGACCGGTCCAAGCCAGGATCAATAACTGTGTAGAAGTCCCCTCCCATGACCAACCTGTGCGAGTACAGGTCCGGTATCTTCCCCAGCATCCTCTTTATAAACTCCACATCATCCAAAATTGGCGCATACACATTTACTAATAACACCTGCACCCCCTCCAGTTTCCCACTGACCATAATGTACCGACCTCCCACGTCCGAGACTATTCTACCCGCCTCAAACACCACCCGCTTATTGATCAGGATCGCGACCCCTCTAGTCTTTGAATCCAGCCCTGAGTGAAAGACCTGACTGATCCAGCCTTTCCTCAATCTAACCTGGTCAGTTACTGGATTGGCCATGCTAAATTGCCCCTTAATTGGAAAATAAATAATTGGGTACTCTAAATTTTTTTTTTAAGTTCTCAGTCCACCACCAGTCCTTTCCTTTTCACGATGTCCAGCGCGTCCTCAGGCGACTCGAAATAAAAGTGCTGTTCCTCGTACGTGACCCAGAGACGGGCCGGATACAACAGTCCGAACTTCACCTTTTTCTTAAAAAGGATCGACCTAATCTGGTTGAAACCTGCTCTTCTGCTGGCCACCTCCACACTCAGGTCTTGGTAGACCCGCAGGATACTATTGTCCCACTTACAGCTCCGTGTCTGCTTGGCTCACTGTAGAATGCGCTCCTTATCCAAATACCTGTGGAATCTCACCACCATTGCCCTCGAGGGGTCTCCCATTCGCGGCTTCCTCACGAGTGCTCTGTGAGCCCTGTCCACCTCCAAGGGCTGGACGAATGCCCCATCCCCTAGCAGCTTCTCAGACATATCAGCGATGTATGCCCCAGTGTCCGCTCCTTCGGACCCCTCCGGGAGCCCAACGATTCTCAAGTTCTGCCGGCAGGACCTAGTCTCTAGGTCCTCCACCTTCTCCAGGAGCTTCTTCTGCTGGTCTCTCAGCATCCCCACCTGCAAATCCACCGCAGTTTGGTGTTCCTCCTGCTCAGCCAGCGCCTTCACCACCTTCTGGATCGCCCAATCTTGGGCGTCCAATTTAAGCTCCAGCCGCTCAATCGACTCTTTTATCGGGTCCAAGCAGTCCCGTTTCTGCTTAGCAAAGCCTTCCTGAATAACTTGCATCAGTTGCTCCATTGACCGCTGGGTCGACAAACCAGAGGTCCGGTCCTCCGCCATGCTGTCTCCCGCTGCAGCTTCAGCCCAAGCCTCCTCTGTCTTTCTGTTTCTGCCTTTATGAGCACTTCTGGTCCTTCTCTCCCTGCACCGATGTGGGAATTCAGTACACAATTGCCTCTGTCTTCAGTTTTACAGTTCAAGTCCGGTAGAAACTCAGGGGGAAAGGTCCAAAAGTCCGACCCGAGCGGGAGCCACCAAATGTGCGACTTACTCCTTCATAGCCACCGGAACCTCTGGCACGACTTTAATTCTTTTTATTATCCTGATGCTGTAATGTCTCAGGCAAGCGACCACTTGGAAGCGATGACTGTAGAAAAGTTCTGTTTTATTCTCCTAACTATACACTCCTACACCCAGGCCGAGGTATTTATAGCCCAGTAGTCCTCGGAAAAGGGGGGTAGCCCTGCCCCCACATCTGGGTAAATCGTATTCAGGTGCGGTCACAGGGACTCTGATGTTCCAGATCCCTGAGCCTCCTGTAGGGTTATAACAGATGCATGAACCAGAATTATTTTTTTCTCGTGTGCATGTCCTCTGCTTTGTTCCTGGAAGATCCTAGTTCAATTTTGGCAATGAGGAACCGAGTTAAGTGAAAAAAATCCTTGGTTGATTGAGGTGTTGGAGATGGCTGGGGTGGGGCCTAGTTTGCAGCGGCAGTTTTGCTGGTGAGCGGGCCTACACTTCGGCAATGCCGTTGATGTTGAGATGATGGCTGCCATTGTGTGTGAAGTTGTGGACGACGGTCTCAGCTCCCCGCATAGATTATTGATGCTCATGTTGATGAATTGTGAGGTATCCTAAAGAAAATGGATGAAGTGAAGAAGAGAATTCTGTCAGTCAATGGGGCAGTTTCCTTGGTGGGGTTTCCCCTACAGGTTCTTAGAAATCCTGCTGCATGCTGCATGGTCTGTCGAACATCCTGGGGAGCTGGGGTGCGGGAAGTAGTATTCGTGCTCCCGAGGGGAGCTGGGGATGAATTCCTGGCCTAAGTTGAGAACTGGCTGCCATGCTTTCAAAATCTCGATTTAAAGGTTGGACGTTTTAGAGTTCGATGGAGTATATTATATCCGGTCTTTGAGGTCTGGGACCGGTTTGAATCCCTGACCACTGCTCTTTCTCTGTCTTGTCCTCCATGTATATTGAGAGGGTTGGAGGCTGGACACAAAGTCTCTTTGCCACCTGCTGGGCCTAGGTGTCTCTTTACCGGGGCTCTGGGGTGACAACATGGCGGACGTGCAAGGGCTTTGGTGAAACTCTGGATGCATCCTGGTTGTTGCTGAACAATCCTGTCATGGCTGTGGCCTTTCCAAGCTCCATGGATGGTTATAGAATTCTACAGTTCTTTATTAATCCTATAGAAATAATGTATCTAATCACTTTTTCTTGTAAAATCGGAGGCAACAAGTTTAATAATTAAACTGATCCAACTATGTTGGTGTTCTCCTATCTTTGCCTACATTCATGTGTACAGAAGCATTTATGCTGTACTGTACAAGTTTTGAAGGTTTGTAAGGCAGCACGGTGGCACAGTGGTTAGCATTGCTGCCTCACGGTGCCGAGGTCCCAGGTTCGATCCTGGCTCTGGGTCACTGTCCGTGTGGAGTTTGCACATTCTCCCCGTGTCCGCGTGGGTCTCCCCACAACCCAAAGGTGTGCAGGGTAGGTGGATTAGCCACGCTAAATTGCCCCTTAATTGAGAAAAATTAATTGGATACTCTAAAAAAAAAATTTTAAGTTTTGAAGGTTTGTTGTGTTATTTGTAAAAACAGAAAAAGTCTAATTTTCTTTCCAATTAAGGGGCAATTTAGCGTGGCCAATCCACCTACACTGCATATCTTTTTGGGTTGTGGGCATGAGACCCATGCAGACACAGGGAGAATGTGCAAACTCTACACAGACAGTGACTTGGGGCCAGGCTCGAACCCAGGTCCTCGGTGCCTTGGGGCAGCAGTCCTGCCAAAAAATATATATTTTAATTAAAGAGACAGGCCACTGAGAGTGAGGAGTCATGCTCGAAGACTGAAAGGAGGTGTTCCACAAAGTGGTCACCCAATCTGCATTTGGGTATCTCCAATGTAGAGGACACCATATTGTGAGCAGTGAATACAATAGACTAAATTGAAAGTTAGACACATAGATTGCAGCCTCACCTAGAAGGAGTGTTTGGGGCCTTGGATGGTCGGGAGAGAAGAGGTAAAAGGGCAAGTGTTGGATCTCCTGTGTTTGAATGGGAAGGTGCCAAGGGAAGGGGATAGGGTGTTGGGGGCAATTGAGGAGTGGACCAGGGTATGATGTAGAGAATGGTCCCTTCAGAATGCTGAAATGGGTCAAACAATGTGTCTGGTGGCAGCTTCACACTTGAGGTGATGGAAAATTATCCTTTGAATGCAGAGAGGCTGGTGGAGTGGAGAAGGTAAGGACAAGGGGAATCCTACAATGATTCTGGGAGGGAGGGGAAGGGTGAGAGTAGAAGTGCAGGAAACGTGGCCGACAAGGAAAACAAAAGATGTCTCAGAAATGCTAATATTGAAGGTAGCGTCTATAGAACAAGACTAATGGAGTCCTTACAGGAATTTGGGTGTGAGTAAGTGAGTTGGGGTAGCCATGGGAGTCAGTGGGCAAATAATGAATATTAGTTGATAGCCATTGCCAGAAATGGAAATCGAGAAGTTGAGGAAGAAAAGATGAGAGTGAACAATAGACCATATGAAGGTCAGAGCAGAATGGAAATTAGAAACAAAGTTGATGAAGTTCTCAACTCTGGGGGAGAGCAGGAAACGGCACCAATATAATCATAAATGTACCAGACAGACTTCCGGGTGCGGCGATGACAAGCTAAGTCGCACGTTTCGGCAGCTCCCGGTGGAACGGACTTTTGGGCTCTTGATAGGAGCCCCAACGGCAATTTTAACGGCTAAAAACACTGTGCGGTAAACCAGAAGGGAATCCCCCCTGGACACGGATGGAAAAAGGAGAGGAAAGAGGCCGGATTGCGGTGGATCCTTTAGAGCAGCGGCAAGGAAGGCAAGCACAAACCAAGATGGCGTCGGAAGGTGGCAGTTTAATATGGGGCCCTGAACAACACGAGTTCTTGAAGCGCTGCGTGGAAGAACTTAAAAAGGAGATGAAGAAGGAGCTGTTGGCCCCGATATTACAGGCGATTGAAGGGCTAAAGGATGAGCAAAAGACCCAGGAGCAGGTGCTTCGGGTCGTGAAGGCAAAGGCTGCCGAGAACGAGGACGATATACAAGGCCTGGTGGTGAAGATGGAGATGCACGAAGCACACCATAAAAGGTGTGTGGAAAGGCTGGAGGTGCTGGAGAATAATGCGAGGAGGAAGAATTTAAGGATTCTTGGTCTTCCCGAGGGTGCAGAGGGGGCGGACGTCGGGGCATATGTGAGCACGATGCTGCACTCGCTAATGGGATCGGAGGCCCCGACGGGTCCGTTGGAGGTGGAGGGAGCCTATCGAGTTATGGCGCGAAGACCGAGGGCTGGAGAAATTACCCGAGCCACAGTGGTGAGATTTCTCCGATATAAGGACAGAGAGATGGTCCTCAGATGGGCAAAGAAAACTCTGAGCAGTAGGTGGGAGAACGCGGTGATCCGCGTATATCAAGATTGGAGTGCGGAGGTGGCGAGAAGGAGGGCGAGCTTTAATCGGGCCAAGGCGGTGCTTCATAAAAGGAAGGTCAAATTTAGAATGCTGCAGCCGGCAAGACTGTGGATCACACATCAAGGGAAACACCACTACTTTGAAACGGCAGATGAGGCATGGACATTTATTGTCGAAGAGAAATTGGAATAAGTGGGTTATAAAAAAGAACGTTTGAGACAAAGTGGTGGGGCGAATATGGGGGGCGAAGAAGGGGGAAAAGGGGGGAGAGATGATTTTTAAGTTGTTAATCCTGCGACCCTGTAACATTTCTCTCTTCCCCATGTTATGGGGGAGGGAGGGAGGTGGAGCAGCTGGGGGCGTTGGCCATTGGGGGCGGGGCCAAAAGGGAAGCGCGGGCTTTGTTCCCGCGCTATGATAATTATGGCGGGAACAGGGAAGCAGGAAGGAGGGGGCGTCGCACAGTGCGAGCCGAGGTCACAGGGGGAAGCCGAGGTCGGCCAGAGTTTGCTGACATCTGGGAGCAACATGGGGGGGTGCAATTACGCTAGTGAGGGATCTAACGGGGGGGGTGGGGGGGGGTTAACTGGGTTACTGCTGCTGGGGAGAAGGGGGAGCTGGTATGGGGTGGGGTGGTCGGGGTGGGGGGGCGCCGCCTGGGGGGGGACACAGCTACGTGGGAACCGGGTGAGGAGCTGGATTAAAAAAGGGGATGGCTAGTCGACAAGGGGAGTGGGGGGGGGGGGTAAAGAGCCCCCCAACCCGGCTGATCACGTGGAATGTGAGAGGGCTGAACTGGCCGATAAAGAGGGCACAGGTACTCGCACACCTAAAGAAACTTAAGGCAGATGTGGTTATGCTGCAGGAGACGCATTTGAAACTGATAGACCAGGTCAGACTACGCAAAGGATGGGTGAGGCAGGTGTTTCATTCGGGGCTAGATGCAAAAAACAGGGGGGTGACCATACTAGTGGGGAAGCGGGTAATGTTTGAGGCAAAGACCATAGTGGCGGATAGTGGGGGCAGATACGTGATGGTGAGTGGCAAATTACAAGGGGAGGCGGTGGTCTTAGTGAACGTATATGCCCCGAACTGGGATGGTGCCAACTTTATGAGGCGCATGCTAGGACGTATCCCGGACCTAGAGGCGGGGAAGCTGGTAATGGGTGGAGATTTTAACACGGTGCTGGAACCAGGGCTGGACAGATCGAGGTCCAGGACCGGAAGGAGGCCGGCAGCAGCTAGGGTGCTTAAGGACTTTATGGAGCAGATGGGAGGAGTAGACCCCTGGAGATTTAGTAGACCTAGGAGCAAGGAGTTTTCGTTTTTCTCCTATGTCCACAAAGTTTATTCACGGATAGACTTTTTTGTTTTGGGAAGGACGCTGATCCCGAAGGTGACGGGGACGGAATATACGGCTATAGCTATTTCGGATCACGCTCCACATTGGGTGGACTTGGAGATAGGGGAGGAAAAGGAACAGCGTCCACCCTGGAGAATGGACATGGGACTATTGGCGGACGAGGGGGTGTGCTTAAGGGTGAGGGGGTGTATTGAAAGGTACTTGGAACTCAATGATAATGGGGAGGTCCAGGTGGGAGTGGTCTGGGAGGCGCTGAAGGCAGTGGTTAGAGGGGAGCTGATATCAATCAGGGCACATAAAGGAAAGCAGGAGGGTAGGGAACGGGAGCGGTTGCTGAAAGAACTTCTGAAGGTGGACAGGCAATATGCGGAGGCACTGGAGGAGGGACTGTACAGGGAAAGGCAAAGGCTACATGTAGAATTTGATTTGCTGACTACGGGTAATGCGGAGGCACAGTGGAGGAAGGCACAGGGTGTACAGTACGAATATGGGGAGAAGGCGAGCAGGTTGCTGGCCCACCAACTGAGGAAAAGGGGAGCAGCGAGGGAGATAGGTGGAGTGAGAGATGAGGAGGGAGAGATGGAGCGGGGAGTGGAGAGGGTGAATGGAGTGTTCAAGGCATTCTATGAAAGATTATATGAAGCTCAGCCCCCGGATGGGAAGGAGAGAATGATGTGTTTTCTGGACCAGCTGGAATTTCCTAAGGTGGAGGAGCAGGAGAGGGTGGGACTGGGAGCACAGATTGAAACGGAGGAAGTAGTGAAAGGAATTCGGAGCATGCAGGCGGGGAAGGCCCCGGGACCAGACGGATTCCCAGTTGAATTTTATAGGAAATATGTGGACTTGCTGGCCCCGCTACTGATGAGAACCTTTACTGAGGCGAGGGAAAGGGGGCAGCTGCCCCCGACTATGTCAGAGGCAACGATATCGCTTCTCCTAAAGAAGGAAAAAGACCCGCTGCAATGCGGGTCCTATAGGCCTATTTCCCTCCTGAACGTGGACGCTAAGATTCTGGCCAAAGTAATGGCAATGAGGATAGAGGATTGTGTCCCGGGGGTGGTCCATGAGGACCAAACTGGGTTTGTGAAGGGGAGACAGCTGAATACGAATATATGGAGGCTGCTAGGGGTAATGATGATGCCCCCACCAGAGGGGGAAGCGGAGATAGTGGTGGCGATGGATGCCGAGAAAGCATTTGATAGAGTGGAGTGGGATTATTTGTGGGAGGTGCTGAGGCGATTTGGCTTTGGAGATGGGTATATAAGATGGGTACAGCTGCTGTATAGGGCCCCGATGGCGAGCGTGGTCACGAATGGGCGGGGGTCTGAATATTTTCGGCTCCATAGAGGGACGAGGCAGGGATGTCCTCTGTCCCCATTATTGTTTGCACTGGCAATTGAGCCCCTGGCAATAGCATTGAGGGGTTCCAGGAAGTGGAGGGGAGTACTCAGGGGAGAACACCGGGTATCTCTGTATGCGGATGATTTGTTGTTTCTGTGGCGGACCCGGCGGAGGGGATGCCAGAGATAATGCGGATACTTGGGGAGTTTGGAGATTTCTCAGGGTATAAATTGAACATGGGGAAAAGTGAGTTGTTTGTGGTACATCCAGGGGAGCAGAGCAGAGAAATAGAGGACTTACCGTTGAGGAAGGTAACAAGGGACTTTCGGTACTTGGCGATCCAGATAGCCAAGAATTGGGGTACATTGCATAGGCTAAGTTTAACGCGGTTGGTGGAACAGATGGAGGAGGACTTTAGGAGATGGGACATGGTGTCCCTGTCACTGGCAGGGAGGGTGCAGGCGGTTAAAATGGTGGTCCTCCCGAGATTCCTTTTTGTGTTTCAGTGCCTCCCGGTGGTGGTCACGAAGGCTTTTTTCAAAAGAATTGAGAAGAGTATTATGAGTTTTGTGTGGGCCGGGAAGACCCCGAGAGTGAGGAGGGGATTTTTGCAGCGTAGCAGGGACAGGGGGGGGCTGGCACTACCGAGCCTAAGTGAGTACTACTGGGCCGCCAATATCTCAATGGTGTGTAAGTGGATGGGAGAAGAGGAGGGAGTGGGGTGGAAGAGATTGGAGAGGGCGTCCTGCAGGGGGACTAGCCTACAAGCTATGGTGACGCCGCCGTTGCCGTTCTCACCGAAGAAATACACCGAAGGGGGTGGGGGGGGGTTGGAATCAGAAGGACTCTCAGGGATGTTATTGTATATGTATAAGTAGTTGGTATATGTAATTGTATATTGGATTGTTGGATTGTATTTTTGGAGAGTATTTATCTTGGACAAGGCAGTTGCCATTTAGTTTTATTTTTGATTTTGTTCATATATTATTTATTTACTTGTTTAAAACTGGCCATTGTTATTTATATTGTTTTATTGCTCTGTAAAGGAAACACTATGTGCTGTTATGTTTGGCCAAAAAATCTTGAATAAAATATATATTTTTTTAAAAAATGTACCAGACAAACTGTTGCGGGAGGAGGTCCAGGTAATACTGGAACAGGAAATGTTCCACATGTGCCATAAAAGGACAGGCATAGCTAGGAGCAAATTAATTGAGTGGGGGTGTAATGGGATAAAGATAAGTCCTTTGAAAAGTAATAGCGTTCAGCGTAGAAGAGGGGGAAGGTCTGGTGGTATTGTGGATACATGGCAGTGGGGGTGGAACGTTGAGCAAATAAAAGTTGGAAAATAAATAAAGGAGTTGTTCAGCTCATTGTACTTCATTGCAAGGAGCCCAGTGAATAAAGAAGATGAGCTGTGGATAGAGATCGACACTTGGAAGTATGATATAATTACTATTGCGAAAACATGGTTTAAAGAGCAGACTCAAAGAACTGAATGACCTGCTCATATTTCTGACACCCTTTTGCTCTTATGGACTTAACCGTAAGTTTTCAGATTATATGAAAATTAGGCATGTTGTAGGCTGTAGGAAGATATGCTGGATATGAAAGTGAAAAATAGTATTCAATCTGAAGAAGTGTGTGAAGTAATGCATTTGGGGAGAGCAAACAAGAAAGGGAGTACTTAATACATGATCCAATTCTGAGCAGTGTAGAGGAACAGGGGGACTCGGAGTGTATGTCTACAGATCCTGGAGGATAGGAGGGCAGGGTAGAAGGTGATCAAAAAGGCATAGAGGGTACTTTCCTTTATTGGCTGAGGCCTAGAATATGAGAGCAGGGAGGTCATGTTAGAGCTATATAAAACATGAGTTAAACCACAGCTCGAGTACTGTGTTCAGTTCTGGTCATCACATTAGAGAAAGGATGTGATTGCACGGGAGAGGGAGATGGGATATTAATGAGGATGCTGCCAGGAATCGAGAAGTTTAACTATGAAGAAAGATTGGATAGACTGGGGTTGTTCCTTTGTAACAGAGGAAGCTGAACAGACATTTACTGAAGTGTATAAAATTGAGGGGCCTAGATAGATTATTCGTATCTGCTCTATTTCCATTAGCAGAGAGGTCAATAACCAAGGGTCAGAGATTGGAAATAATTATCAGAGGTATTCAAAAGGAATTGAGTAGTTTTTGCATCCAGACAATGGTGGGGATCTGGAACACACCTGAAAATGGTGGTAGAGGCAGAAATTTTCATCACATTCAAAGATGCATTTGTGATGCAGTAAGGCACAAGAACTGGACGGTGGGATTGAACTGGTTTAACTCTTAGCAGCTATGGACACGATGGGCTGAATGGCTTCCTTCTGTGCCATAAATCTTTCTACCTGTGTCACATGAAGCCGAGTCAAGGACCAGTGACCTGAAATAATTCTAAACCTTACAGCAACTTGTGCTCCGCAACCTAATCCTTTTTAAAGTGGTAACACAGGTACATCAGCCTGGGAATATTGATAATAAGGAGAGTGCACTAAAACTCAGCATAAATGAGCAGGAGCAGACAGTGGTAACATAAGAGGAGTATGAACCTGACATGGAAATCAGCTCACTTCCTTCCTCATCTGATGAGGATATGGATCGAGTCCTCCGGGGACCTTTAAGGAAGATTGCATTCAGAGCATCACCGATCACTGGAGTCATTGACAAGCCTTCCACACATGGCCGTTACTGTGAAAGAATGCACAACTTACATGTGTGATGTGTTAATGAACAAGAAAACTGTCATCCATGCATGGAGCACATGGTCAGTGCCAGGGACATCTGCAAAGATACAAAGGCACTTCTTTGCCTCTTTTATGGCTTCTCTAGGGACAGCCATTACTCATGGTTTTTGCTAATCATAATACTTGTTAGGACTCTTGTGCCAATCAGATGACTTATTGCTCAGTCTCCAGTATACAGACATATGGAATGGCCACAATACACAATGCACTCTCACAGAATGACAATATATTTGTACCTTACCACCACTCCCATCCAATAACTGCACAAGTGTGGGAAGGTGGGCAGGGCTAGGCCATCCTGCTGCTGACAAAACGATGTAGCTTGCATTTGGGCAATTTCAGGACCCCATGTAGAGAGCTTACGGGCAATCTCTGTCTCTGGAAGCTCTCAGAACACAGCAGCCATTTACGTCCCGTACTCCAGCCACTGGGGAAACATATAGAAGAATCAGCAGATTAGGTCATTAATAGAGCACACCAGTCACCTACATGGAGGATTAACACGCAAGTGACTTGCTAGCAAGACACATGGCTCATATTGAGGAATAATATTAGTTAGTACTCAATGCCCAGGGAGTGTTTTCGGTATGGTGTTGGAAACTAAACTGTTATTTGTGGTCTGTTTGCTGGGGGTTTCCCTCCGGTTCTGTCGGCGAGTTCCCCACTTGGTCACTTTTTTGGGCCCTGGGGAGTTTCTCACCAGTTCAGCACACACTGAGAATTTTTTTCATCACTGTGGAGCTGAACTCAAGAGATCAGGCCGCCATTTTGAAAAGGTGTCCCGATCACTAAATGAGCTTGTGGTCTTCCCCCACCCATGGGCAATGTCACCCCCCAACACATATGGGCACTACCCCACACACCCCCAAGTGAGGGCACCCCACTATGGGATCCCTGATGGGACCCCTCTTCAGGCCCCTTTCCAGGACCCCCAAACGTCACCCCCACCAACCTCCCAGAGGTCGCTTCTTACCTGCCCTTCACTCCCCCCACCCTTCATACCTCCGCTCCGCTTCCCTTTCATGGGCATGGCCCCCCTCAGGCCATGACCCTTGGCAGTGCCACCTGGGCACCCTTGCACTGCCACACTGGCAGTGCTCCTGCTGGCTTGGCAGTGCCACCCAGGCATCTTGCGAGGGCCAGGATGGCAGTGCCAATGTGCCAGCTGGGCATGCCAATGTGCCCCCATTCCAAGGAAAGGGCCAGGGGGACACCCTCCATTCCCCCTGGCCACCCAGCAGCCTCCAATTGCCTGGGAAATACTCTGGGTGCCATTCCACCTGGTCCATTTTTGTATAGACCAGTACTAATGATGGGTAAGTAGGTCTTAAGTAGGTTTGTCCTGGCAACTTTTTCTTTTCTGTTAAAAAAAATTTACAATACCCGATTATTCTTTTTACAATTAAGGGACAATTTAGCGTGGCCAATCCACCTAATCTGCACATCTTTGGGTTGTGGGGGTGAAACCCACGCAGACATGGGGAGAATGTGCAAACTCCACACAGACAGTGAACCAGGGCCGGGATTCAAACCCAGGTCCTTAGCGCCATGAGGCAGCAGTGCTAACCACTGCACCGCCATGCTGCCCTCCCCCTCAAGGCAAACTAAACCTTTTGCAACCGGAGAAACCCGTACAGGTCCCCCAGCAAAGCCGCAACCACCCCCCAGTGGCGTATCCGACCTTCAATTCAAAAGAATCCATCGCCGGGAAATCAGAGAGGCGAAGCCCGCGACATCGGCCCCCTCCCCATCCATCAGCTCCGGCACCTCCGACACCCCAAAGATCACCACCATAGAGTCCAGCCTCACAAAAGCCCCCACTATTCTCGATAATGTCCCCAACACTGCCTCCCAGAAGCTCTCCAACTTCTTGCAGCCCCAGAGCACGTGAACACGATTCATCAGTCCCCGCCAAACCCTCCTCACATCCATCAGTTACCCCCGGGAAGAACCCCCTCATCCGGACCCAAGTCATGTGTACCCTGTGCACCACTTTAAACTGAGTCAAGCTGATTCTAGCCACAGGAGGAAGTTGAGTTCACTCGCCACATTGCCTCACACCAAAGACCCCACCCTCTCTCCCTCCCCAACTGCCCCTCCCACTTCCGCTTATCCTTTCCACCAGTGCCTTACCCTTCTCTCCCAACCACCCGTATATGTTCGCAATCCTGCCCACCCACACCTCACCTGGGAGCAACAATTTCTCCAGCAGCGTGCATTACAGTAGTTGGGGGAAAGTCGGCAGCTCCTTTCGCGCAAAGTCCCATCCTGTCAGTACCTAAACTCACTCTCCCTTGGATAACTTAAACCTCCCCTGCAGTTCATCCACCCCAGCGAATTTCCCCTCCATACAGTGGTGTCAACACCGACATCTGGTCCACTTTAAAGTGCCTCCACAGCTGATTCCGCAGCTTAATAGTTGACTCCACAACTGGACTCTCAGTATACTTCCTTGGGGCTGACAGCAATGGGGCCATTACCAGAGCCCTCAAACTTGATCCCCTACAGGACTCCTCCTCCAGCCTGATCCACTCCGCATCCTGCACCCCCCCACCTTTCCCAACACGACCACCAACGCATCACCATCTCCACATTAGTGGTGCATCAGGTTTGTGAGTGTCAACCCCCATCTCTGCCTTTGCCTTTGTAACAGAGCCCTCTTCACCCTCGGTACCTTTCCTGCCCACAGAAATTCCGAGACCAGTACGTTCACCTTTTCTGCCCTCTGCTTGATGCCACATCTGGTGGGCCAACATATGACTCGCCATCTCCTCATACCCACACTGCACCCCCCCTGCCCTCCGAAGCTGCCCCACCGCCTTACACATTGTCAACTAGTCAAGTGGCCCCTGCAGCTTCTTCCTCTCTGCCAACAGCTCCTTCGTGGGGTCACCGAGTATCTCCTGTCCACCTCAACTATCTGGTCCAATAGTGGTGCAGTAGTTAGCATTGCTGCCTCACGGCGCCGAGGTCCCAGGTTCAATCCCAGCTCTGGGTCACTGTCCGTCTAGAGTTTGCACATTCTCCCCATGTTTGCGTGGGTTTCGCCCCCACAACCCAAACCTCTGCCTACAAGGCCTCCCAAAATGTACCTGCTGACACCTCACCATTCTGGTTGAGCTCCACATAGTTCTTGATCTTCACTCTCACCTTCCCACAAATCTCCTCATCAGCCAAAAGTCCCAAGTCCAATATCCACGCAGCCTCTTGCACCTGTCCCGAACAAGGCCTCACATCATTTTTAAATAAATTTAGAGCTTTCACCTCCATTTCCTGACCCCATTATAGCCCCATTTAACAGCTTCCTAATGTTAACCAACAACGCCACCCCTTCACGAACCCCGTTCGGACAACATCTATCACTCCCAGCATATAATCCTCTATGTGCATCGCCAGCACCTTAGCCAACAATTTTGCACCCACTTTCAACAATGATATTGGATGATACGGTCCACATTCATCTGGGTCTTTATCCTTCTTCAAAATCAGTGAAATTGATGCCTACTCCCAAGTGGGTGGAAGCTCCCCCTTTGCAACTGACTCGTTGAACATCTGTACTAAAAGGGGCCGCAATTCTGTAACAAATGTTTAATAAAATTCTGCTGGGATCCCATCCAGATCCGGGGCCTTCCCAGACTGCATCAAACTCATGCACCCCATCACTTCCCCCAGCCCAATCGGGGCAACCAACCCCTGCACCTTCCCCTCCTCCACCACCGGAAAGTCCAGACCACCCAAAAAAACATTCTGAATTCTCCCTCTGTGTACCCGAACAGGCACCGTAGTGTGACGACTCGGGGATTTTCACAGTAAATTCATTGCAGTGTTAATGTAAACCTACTTGTGACACTAATAAAGATGATAAAAGAATTTCACAGGTTCACTACACGCTGAGAGAAGAAATTCCTCAGGCCGGATTCTCCATTGCCCAACACCAATATCGTAATCGGCGATCAGATGGAGAATCCCTTCTGACGCCCAAATCGGTGGCGACGGAGGTTTCTGAGTCTCCGCCTCCTCTGAAATTGTATCATCGTGTTGCGCACTGTTGGAAAGGCGTTGGCACATCATCGGAAGCCCCTCCCCCGATGCTCGGCCCCCGATGCTCGGCCCCAGATGGGCCGAGTGCCCGACGGCACGGAACACTTATCCTATTTTTTTCTGTAGACCCCGCGTGGCGGCTGCGGACTGTGTCCAGCAGTCGGGGGGGGGGAGCCGTGCCGCTGGCCAGGGGGGGCTTCGGCAAGGGCTGTGGGGACTGGTGGGGGGTGGTCCGGGGATGGTGAGGGGGGTTACTGGGGGTCATTATTTGGCAGGCCGGGTCCGCGAGCAGCCAGTGCCATGTTGCACAGTGCGGCCGCCGCAGGCCGCCAGGTTGTGCGCACGCACGGCGATGGTCCCGGCCATTCTCCAGCCATTTTTGGTATGGGAGCCAGGAGCTTTACGCAGCGCGCCTGCTTGCCCCACAACGGTCCGGAATCGGTGCAGCTGTTGCGCCGTTTTCTTTGTTCCCATGCCGACGTCAGTACTTAGTCTGGAAATTGGAGAATCCAGCCCCTCATCTCTGTCTTAAATGGACAACCTCTGACTCTGAGATTATGACCTCTGGTCCCACAAGGGAAAATACAGCATCTACGCTATCAGGCCCCTGAGAATCCTGTATGTCTCAATAAGGTCACCTCTCTTTCTTCTAAACTCCGATGAGCACAGGTCCAACCTACTTAAGCTCTCCTCATAAGAAACTCCCTCCATACCCGGGATCTATGGATGGAAAGCAACATTAGTTAAGCTTTTGAAATAGAAACAGAAGGCTTTCCTGAAATAAACAGCAATATGTTATCAAAGGAAAGAGAGACAAAGATTTTTTAATAGTGAAAGGTAAAATCATTTGTAGGAGGGGCACATTACATCAAAAATTAAAATAAAGATCCAGAGGAAAGTATAATTGTGGATGTACCAGACAATTTGAGCCAGAAATTCGTAATATATGAGCCCACAAAGCTTCAAAGTTGGAAAATTAGAGGCATTGGTGCTTATGAAGAGATAAGATAAAGTAAAGGTGATCTAAACGTTGTTTAACTTTGGACAAGACTTGGAACTTATTACTTTTGGGAAAGGTGGAGCCGGAAAGAAGAGAGGGTAGGGTGGCAGTTGAATTTTCTGTGCTAAAGTGTAAGTATTCTTTGGTGAATTGTGTCAAGATAGAATCCATATGCAGTCAAGAAATAAGGAAGTAGAATGGCACCATTTTCAATCTGTATTATAAGCTTTAAATGTTAGGGATCATCATCGTGGTGAAGATCTGTAGCTATTTGAGAGGGAAGTACAAAAGGAAAGGAAATAATGTTGAAGAAGAGGTGGTGAGAAAGTTTTTTTGCTCACTAAATTAGTAATGATTCCAAGATAGACTGCAATGAAGATAATGTATGTTATCAAGGCAGGAACATCTTTTAGAATTCATCCAGAACTGTTTCCTACAGAAATATGTTTCCAATTGACTAAGGAAAGGTGCACCACCTGATTATTTCTGGGAAATGGATTGGGGAAATAACTCACGTGTGAATAGAATAATAGTTGGAAAATGGAAAATGGTTCAATGTAAGAATATAAAAGGGACATGCAAGGGCAAAGGTGAGGGCGTTAAGGCAAAATGTAATGAGATCAAAAAGGGATCAGTCCCAAATTAATTGGACCGAAATGTCAATGATAGATCAGCAGTGTGAAATTTTGAATATGGAATTGAATGAATGCAAAATAAATGTATTCCTGCCTGGTGAAAAAGTGCATCAAGGAGGAGATCAAGGAATACATATAAATTAAAACCAAATTGAAATTGAAAAGAAGGAAAATTATAAAATTTGGGCTAACAATGGAAAATAAAGTGAGAAATACAGAATGTGTGTGTGTGTGTGGGGTGGGGGGGGGATTAAATAGAAGATTAGAAGGGTGTAAAGGAAAGAGGGAATAAAGGAAGCAGATAACACAATGGGTGGTAATTTGCTGTAGGGGATGAATCTAATTGTGCTTACTATTAGTTAGACTTGCCCTTGCAGGTTTAGGTCCATAGATAGAATTAATGGTTACAGCACAGAAGGAGGCCAATTGTGTGTGCAGGCTCTCTGCAATAGCAATTTAACAGTGCCACCTTTTCCCTGGAGCCCTGCAATTTTACTAATTTTTTTAATATGGCAAGTTGCTGAAAGTGAAAGCTGATAACGCCCAGTGAGGGTAACCAGACCATTAACTACACATCTCCTTAACCAATGAGATGGAAAAATTGTGAAATAACAGTGCAAGAACAAAGAAGGAAGTGTAAATTAGAGTGGGTGAATTCATTACCAAAGCAGGCACGGGAAGAGAAATAGATAAAGAAACAGAGGGTGGACTAAGAGAGAGAGAAAAAACAAGATGCAGGAAACAAAAGTTCAAGTAGATTTCAGAAGGCTTGTTAGAAATTTCAGATATCTGCTGTCGGAGGAAATGGAGCAGCTTGCAAAGAAGGTTGCTGACTGATAGGAAACAATGAGTCAGGGTAAATGCATGTTGCTCTGATTAAGGAGGATTAAGAAATAGTGTACCCCAGGGGCTAGTAAAGAGTTTCACAAATAAAGAAGGGGACTCAGGAAGAAATGGGCATCTCACAAGAATGGGGAGACATGTGAAAAATGGGTAAGTGTGAGAATATTAAGGGTACAGAAAGTGTTCAACAGCTTTAGCAAGATAATTTCAGGCTTGCTAAACTAGGGATATGAGGAGAGATTTGATCCACTGCTTCCACAAGAGTAGTACAGGCTGTGGAGTTTCAGAACAAGGTTTTTAATATGATAGTCCTCTGGCTAGAGTCAGTGATGCGGGGCTATCAACAAAACATCGTTACAAAAAAAATGAAGGAGATTAGGAAATATTTCTTAAAGAAGCATTCCGTTAGAGCATAGAATTATTTGTCACAGGGATTGGATGAGATAGAGACCATTGCATCGTTTAATGGAAAATTGATAAATATTTATTTTGAAAGACCTGCATTTGTATACCTCTTTTCACGAACAACAGATGGCACAAAGCATTTTGCAGCCAATTAAGTATTTTTTTAGCTAATGAAGTATTTTTTGAAGTGCAATCACTGCTGTAATGTAGGAAATGCAGAAGCTAATTTGCATACAGCCAGCTCCTACTAACAGCAAAGTGATAATGGTCAGATTATCTGTTTTTGTGATGGTGATTGAGTTATAAAGATTGGTCAGGACACCAGCTTTAACTCCCCTGCTCTTCCTTGAAACAGTATCAATGGACCTTGACCGCCAACCCCCCCCCCCCCCCCCCCCCAAACACCCCGAGCAGCAAGATGGGGCCTCAGTTTAATATCTCATCCAAAAGACAGCAGCTCCAACAAAGTGGTACTCCCTCAGTGCTGCACTGGAGTGGTAGTGTTGATCTTGACATAACCAAGCCCTGGAGTGGGACTTCATAGAATTATAGAATTTACAGGGCAGATGGAGGCTATTTGGCCCCTCGAGTCTGCACTGGCCCTTGGAAAGAGCACCTACTTTTAAAAAAATAAATTTAGAATACCCAATTCATTTTTTCCAATTAAGGGGCAATTTAGTGTGGCCAATCCACCTGGCCTGCACGTTTTTGCATTGTGGGGGCAAAACCCATGCAAACACGGGGAGAATGTGCAAACTCCACACGGTCAGTGACCCAGAGCCGGGATTTGAACTTGGGACCTCGGCGCCGCGAGGCAGCAGGGCTAACCCACTGTGCCACCGTGCTGCCCAAAGAGCACCTACTTAAGCCCACGTTTCCACCCCATCACCTTAACCCAGTAACCCCATCTAACTTTTTGGACACTAAGGAGCAATTTTAAATTGGCCAATCCATCTAACCTGCACATCTTTGGACTGTGGGAGGAAACCGGAGCACCTGGAGGAAACCCATGCCCGCACGGGGAGAAAATGCAAACTCCACACATGTCAGCCGAAGCCGGAATTGAACCCAGGTCCCTGGAGCTGTGAGGCAGCAGCGCTAACCACTGTGCCACCATGCGTACCCAGAAGCAAGAGACTGATCCATGGTAATACAACAGGATTAGATTTGGTGGTCCAGACACAAGAGAGTGAATAGCTGCCTTCTATGCTGTTATGTTCCATAAGAAATTACTTTAATGAGGACTTTGGGGTAGCAGTCTGAAGAATTGGGAGGAGGACTTGAAGGAGTGAAGGCTACTGAGATGGGAATCAGAACCAGTTATACAGATTGCCTCGCGTTTAGAAATAAAGAGCTCCTTGCATTTAGTATCAGATGCAGGGCTGATGGTGTGGAAGAGAGTAGGGTATAAATAGCTGTTTGTGGTGATGAAGAGTTCGAATTTATTTATGCAAAGCTAGATTTGATTCTAGAGGAGATTGGTACTTCTACTTGAGGTGGTCAAACTGACCTGGACCTGCTGTAGGGTATCCACCTCTGTAATGTTAACAATAGCTGCTCTGAAGGTAACAAAAAATCTATTGGCTGCAGATGTACATTGCTAATTGTATGAAAAAAACAACCAATAGATGGCACTTTAAGACAAGTAATGAATAAAAAAGTGACAGATATACAGTATATGTTCAATGTATTGTATGCTTAAATATATTTATTCCAATTCAATGGATTAGTTGCCCTGGTAACAAATTGTTTTTTTTTTACAGCACAGAATTGTAAACTGAGGCAGCACGGTGGCGCAGTAGTTAGCATTGCTGCCTCACGGCGCCGAGGTCCCAGGTTCGATCCTGGCTCTGGGTCACTGTCCATGTTGAGTTTGCACATTCTCTCCGTGATTGCGTGGGTTTCACCCCCACAACCCAAAGATGTGCAGGGTAGGTGGATTGACCACGCTAAATTGCCCTTTAATTGGAAAAAATTAATTGGGTACTCTAAATTTATTTTAAAAAAAGAATTGTAAACTGGAAGCAGGCATCTGAAATTAATTCATTATTTTGCAGATGCAGCACCAGTCAGATTGTCTCAGGAATCAACAGTATGAGAGGCTGGTTTAGCACACTGGGCTAAACAGCTGGCTTGTAATGCGGCAGCAGCGCGGGTTCAATTCCCGTATCGGCCTCCCCAAACAGGTGCCGGAATGTGGCGACTAGGGGCTTTTCACAGTAACTTCATTGAAGCATACTTGTGACAATAAGCGATTGTTATATACAAAAAAAGGAAAGCATAGAATTGAATATAGGCTATTCAAGCAAAATAATAATCTTAATTGTCACAAGTAATTGCAATGAGGTTACTGTGAAAAGCCCCTAGTCGCCACATTCCGGCACCTGTTCGGGTACACAGAGGATTGGGGCAGCACGGTAGCCTTGTGGACAGCACAATTGCTTCACAGCTCCAGGGTCCCAGGTTCGATTCCGGCTTGGGTCACTGTCTGGGCGGAGTCTGCACATCCTCCCCGTGTGTGCGTGGGTTTCCTCCGGGTGCTCCGGTTTCCTCCCACAGTCCAAAGATGTGCAGGTTAGGTGGATTGGCCATGATAAATTGCCCTTAGTGTTCAAAATTGCCCTTAGTGTTGGGTGGGGTTGCTGGGTTGTGGGGATAGGGTGGAGGTGTTGACCTTGGGTAGGGTGCTCTTTCCAAGAGCCGGTGCAAACTCGATGGGCCGAATGGCCTCCTTCTACACTGTAAATTCTATGAAATTCTATGATTCAGAATGTCCAAATAACAGCACGTCTTTCTGGACTAGTGGGAGGAAGCCAGAGCACCCGGAGGGAACCCACGCAGACACAGGGAGAACATGCAGACTCTGCATAGACAGTGACCCAAGCCGGGAATCGAACCTGGGACGTGGCGATGTGTAGCCACATTGCGAACCACTGTGCTACCATGCCGCTGTAGAGATGGAAATAGAGATGGAAATAAAAGCAAAACATCAAGTCGTATTTGAGGCATTCTTTAAATACTTTTTTAAAAAAAATTTAGAGTTCCCAATTCATTTTTTCCAATTAAGGGGCAATTTAGCATGTTCAATCCACCTAACCTGCACATCTTTGGGTTGTGAGGGCGAAACCCACGCAAACACGTGGAGAATGTGCAAACTCTACACGGACAGTGACCCAGAGCCGGGATTGAATCTGGGATCTCGGTGCCGTGAGACTGCAGTGCTAACCACTGCGCCACCGTGCTGCCCTTCTTTAAATACTAAAACATCATTCAAGTGCTTCAAATGCTTTCGGTAACTTAATTATTTTAAATAGAATTATACATTGTTAATCTAGAACCTGAGAAGAAATGGGTTGGACCTCGCAAACCTACTGGGATTCTTTGAACTAAATGAATTGGTACGGTGAGAATATATTTAGAATTTCAGCAGGTATTTTTTAATTTGAGGCTTTTAACGAAGATAAAGGGATATTGAATTAAAGACAATTTAGAAAATTGGATTGAAAATGGTCTTAATCAGAGAAAAGAGAAAGTGGTGATGAGCACGACCCCTCCTGTCTCGGCCGGTTAAGTAAGTGAGTAATTGAGTCCTTCAAGCAAGGAAGGTCCCTGGTTCAATTTCCTGCATTAGCTGATTTCAGCTAGCACACCAGCAAGACTGTGACAGTTGAACCCAGAACCTACCTCCATTCAGGGAAATCAAAGCCCTGACTTTAAATGGGACACCCTGTTTTCTAGAGAGCATATGTGGGGAGATGTGGACAGGAGTGAAGTGTTTGCAGTGAAGTGTTTGCAGTGTCCACACCATGTCCCTATGCACTGGTACAGCCTATCTGCACTCACTGTCTAGATCACCTGTGTGATACTGGAAGGAGAGGGCGGAATTGACAGAAGGAAGAAGTAGCTACATAAGGAAGATAATAAAAAGGCAAACTGACCTGAATGTCTCGTCGGAAGTTCAAAAAGAAACAATAGTGAGAATTGAACAATAACTGAAAGGTCCATTCAAAGCATTGAGTTTGTTTCCATTCAAGCAACGGGCCACTAACTGCTTGGGGCCATTCGAAATACATTTATTGAATGCCAGCAGCTTAATGTTTTAGGCCTTGTTATATCTGGGAAGCCTATTGGTTATTTCTTGGAAATTTCTAGGTGTTAAGATCTTGTTTTATCATCTCCTGTGGGGATTCAATATTGTGGGGTTGTGCACAATAGAGGGTGGGATTAGTAAGACACAACAACTTTTTATTCTGTATCTTCTTACTTTTAAGCCTTTCTTTTAGCTGACAGTGTGCTTGCGGTCTGATAGCTGCTGTTTGGCGTTTCCCTCTCAGATAGATCGCCGGGGAGAATCCTTTTTCAGAGCGGGTTTAGCATCAGCGTGTCACTGCTCATTGAGAGCTTGTATCTCATAATGGCCCATATAAAAACATGGAGGATAACAGCACCCTTTTTTAAACCCACTCCCATTAATCTTTGACCAATCATTTCGTTTCATCGGATTAAAATTGTCAACAATATTTGTTTCGTTGGATGTGTGTGGCGAGAACAACACTCGGCCACCTCTGAGCAGACATACAGAGGGCTTGTGGTGGTTATTTTAATTCTTTAATGAAAAGACTTCAAAGTTGCGATCCACTGCCTCGACCCTCGAACATTCCCGCTCGGTTTAAGAGGCCTTCCCAAAGCACAGGATTGAGAACGGGGGATATTTTTTGCTGAGGTATCAGGGCAGCGGTTCGAAATAAGTAAGAGAAGAAACCGAGTGACCTCAAGAACAAGGTATCAAGTATAACGCACTGTCGTAATTCCAATACCTTAATTTCAGTCAGATCACTCGGTGGTGTGAAGCAAAAGGTGTATTTTTTCATTGAGGAATTATATTCCGTGCACCAAGTGGGTTCTGCACCAAATAAAAACCAGAAAGTAGCACAAACATATCCCCAGACTAACCTTTTTATCAGGCCGCCCTCTGACCTGTAAATGCTGTAAATACATCTGATCATTATCTCTCCTCAAACATGAACAGCGCTGGTCCATATCCAGCATTCTCTCTCATTCCCAATTCTCAATGTGTGTTCCCCTCTATTGCTTGTTCTTTTGAGGAGCAACATTCTCTCCCCCAACTAGCCGTGCACCCAGCGAGTAGTATTGTTCAATCTTAATGGCACAGGTATCAAACATACACCTGTCAATTTCCAATCCAAATATTTGGGTATCCCTTTGCGGGTAAGTAATGTCCAGAATCCAACGGTCCCGAAATGCAGATTGTTTTCTGGGCACATTCCTTTTTACTTCAAATGTCCCGTCGCCGAACTTCAACTTCGATTTTCTCGGTAATATTTCACTTTCGAACATTAAAATGTCGAGTTCACACCCGGTTTACTAAATGCAGATGAAACGTGTTTCTCGTTTGCTTTTTGAAAACCTATCTTCAATCCCTCGGCACTTTGCAGTTTTATTCCACGTAGCTCCTGGATTTATCGATCTTTAAAATGCATGGCTTTGCGAATTTGCACAATTAGAAATCTTCCGGTTATAGTTTGTGGGGTTTAAAGTACCGTCGGAAACAATAAACACACAGACCTGATGACTTTGATTACTTGGTGGGTTTAGAGTCACAGGAATAAATCTCGGAAAGGACTAAGAAATCGCTGATCACTTTTAGACTGCATACAAAAGAAATTTGGGCGTTTAAAAGTTAATTTCAAATAACATTCGAGTGAATTTAATCTCCCTTAAAGTCTCTTTTTTTATGCTTTGCAATGGTTACTGTGGATTGACACACTTTCTCGAGTTTCCCAAGCACCTTTCCTTTCAATCTAAATGCTGCTTTTCTATAATCACTTTCTGCCCGTTCTTCCAAAAACAACGCCGTTAGTTTAATTCTTCCCCTTTATGCGCAGATGTATTTGAGATGTGTTCTGCGCTCACTGGGTCGCTGCGAGACACAGATTTCTCCAATTTAAGATTCTTCCCCCGTTTATATTTCCGATCATTTTGCAGAATTGATTATTTTTGTGATAATTGGGTGTCATGTTAGTTGAAATGACGTATTTCTTTCCCGTGCCTTCGTCTCAGTAAAAATGCTGCAGCACATTTCAAACCTTTGACACATTCAGTAGTCTTGCGTTAGGTAGTTCTGGGCGTTATCGAACAGTTAGAATCCAGTATGTTAGGAATCGTGTCGAATCGAATGTAATCCCCGTTGTTACCTTTTTAAAGTCAGTGGGAGGTATACGAGTGTCAGGACTTAGTAAAGAGGCACTTGAACAGTGTGAATCGCCATTCAGTCATTCTCGAATTTTCCAATCATTTTGTCTGTAGATCCATTGAACATTTATGGGCAACAGATAAATCAGTGTTATACCATTGTGTTAATATCACTGTTAATATCACTGTGTTAATGTCAGTGTTATACCACTATGTTAATATCGCTGTTAATATCACTGTGTTAATGTCAATGTTAGTATCACTGTATTAATATCCCGTGTTAATATCGCTGCTAATATCACTGTTAATATCAGTGTTAGTATCACTGAATTAATTTCACTGTGTTAATATCGCGTTGTTAATATCACTGTTAATATCGCGATGTTAATGATCCTGTATTAATATCGCTGTTTATATTACTGTGTTAATATCTTTGTTGATACCACTGTTAATATCACTGTGTTAATATCACTGTTATTATCAGTGTTAATACGATTGTGACATTTAAGGGGCATCTTGACAAATACATGAATAGGATGGGAATAGATGGATACCGACCCAGGAAGTGTAGAAGATTTTAGTTTAGACGGGCAGCATGGTAGGCACGGGCTTGGAGGGCTGAAGGGCCTGTTCCTGTGCTGTACATTTCTTTGTTCTTTGTTTGTTAATATCGTTATTTAATATTGTTAATATCAATTAATATATCTAAGTCAATTTTGCTGTATAATATAGATTATCATAGAATTTAATATCGCTCTGTTAATATCACTGTGTTAATGTCGCTGTTAATATCACTGTGTTAATATCGCTGTATTAATAGCACTATGTTAATATTGCTGTATTAATATCACTGTGTTAATATCACTGTTAATATCGCTATTTTAATACCATTTTGTTAATATCGCTGTATTAATATCAGTGTAAATATCGCTATGTTAACATCACTGTTTTTTTTTCTTATCGAAAATTTAGAATACCCAATTATATATATTTTTTCCAATTAAGGGGCAATTTAGTGTGGCCAATCCACCTAACTTGCACATCTTTGGTTTGTGGGGGTGAAACCCACACAGACATGGGGAGAATGTGCAAACTCCACACGGACAGGACATCACTGTGTTAATATCACTGTTAATATCGCTATTTTAATACCACTGTGTTAATATCGCTGTTTAATATCACTGTGTTAATATCACTATTTTAATATCACTGTTAATATCACTATATTAATATCAGTGTTAATATCGCTATTTTAATACCACTGTGTTAATATCGCTGTATTAATATCACTGTATTAATATCGCTGTATTAATATCACTGTGTTAATATCGCTATTTTAATACCACTGTGTTAATATCGCTGTATTAATATCACTGTGTTAATATCGCTATTTTAATACCACTGTGTTAATATCGCTGTATTAATATCACTGTATTAATATCGCTGTGCTAATATCACTGTGTTAATATCGCTATTTTAATACCACTGTGTTAATATCAATCTATTAATATCACTGTGTTAATATCGCTATTTTAATACCACTGTATTAATATCGCTGTATTAATATCACTGTTAATATCGCTATTTTAATACCACTGTGTTAATATCGCTATTTTAATACCACTGTGTTAATATCAATATATTAATATCACTGTGTTAATATCGCTATTTTAATACCACTGTGTTAATATCGCTGTATTAATATCACCGTGTTAATATCGCTGTATTAATATCGCTATGTTAATATCACTGTGGGGGACGTGTTTGGTTTTGGCGTTTTATTTAAACCTTCAGCTATAAGACTAAACCATGGGTTCGTTGTTATCTAAGAATGTTTCTGTCTTGGTCGGGATGAAGTGAAATGTCCGATTCTCCATTAAGGCCGCTGACCTTGGCGAAATGACCGAGTGCTCACATCTGGATCGTGCAGCTGTTACAGTTTCCCAGAGAGAGAGGGGTGGGGGGTTGTGAAGGTTTTAAATTGATGGTTTGGTGTTGTGTTCAGCATTGCAGAATAGGCCAACACTGATGAAATCCCACTGCAGTTTGGTGTCAGCTACGGTCCTGTGCTTGTTTGCGAGAGCCTTTGGATGCGATGACAGCGAGATCTGAGCTTCTAATGTGTTAAAATACAGTCCCCGAGGACAGATCCCTCTCTCTGTGCCTCCGACCAATAGCTGCGTTGAGGGGATATGCCGCAGCCCCTCCTGTTACTCTCCTGCCATCTGCCCTCAGATGACCACAAGCACAAAACAGCAGCTTCGCATCCAGCCTTAAAATACAGGACCTGTCCCCATCGCCCAACTGGTGCAGAAAAGGAACTCGCAAATCAGTTTGCTTCTAGTGTCCTGAAGGATTTCGAGAACTTTATAGCCGGTAGGTGACAGCAACTTGTCTTCACGCTTCTTCTAGTGACCCCGGCAAAAGAGAGTGGAATTCTTTTAGAGTCTCATTATTTCCAACCAAAGTGGGGGGTCAGGTCCTGACATCCGCTTTCCATCAGTGAGAGTATTAAAAAGTAATTGATCAAACTGGCGTTTTGTTTACTCAATACTTAACCAAGGCGTTAGATGTGTTCATTATCTAGTTCCTCCTGACCTCTGCGATTGACCCGATGTTCTTTAATTTAAATGTCATGACCCTGTTTTGTTTCAATTATTGGCGAATATTGATCCAATGGATAATATCGAATTCATTGCCCTTTGAGCTCAATGTTTAGATTGCCAACTTCCTGCACTGCTAGCGATAGTATTCACCCGTGTTTTATATCCATTTTCAGTTCAGGAATTAAAGTCCCGCTCCTCGCCACGTCGGAATAAAGAGGGACATGAGAAGACAGAATGTGTGAGAATGTAATAATTGTTTTAAATAAAAAAGAGTTATTAATGTAATTAAACTCCACGGACTAGAGTGTGCTAGTTAGGTTCACTGAAAGGTGCGTACGATTGCTAATCGAGTACAAAGCGATCCCTCGTTATTTCGTTGCTACGTACAAACTGTGGCTATAATTCCGAATGGGCTTTACATTCACTGAACATGAGCATCGCGCGAAACGGGTAAAATGGTAACAGTGGTAAGGATGGTTTTGTTTGTTTGGGCTAAACCATTTGCAAAATGAACCTTTTGAATTGAATAAGGCGAATTCCTCATCAATTTCCTGCATTCTGATGGACTCACTTCAGGATTTCTCACTGCAATGTCTGGGCTACAGCAGAGAGCAAAACTGCGGCAATGTTTAGTGACAGCACCCCCCCCCCCCCCCCCCCCAACAACGCACAGCATTCGGGGAACACAAAGGTAAAAGCAAATTACTGCAGATGCTGGAATCTGAAACAAAATCAGGAAATGCTGGACAATCTCAGCAGGTCTGACAGCATCTGTGGAGAGAGAAGAGAGCTAACGATTCGAGTCTGGTTGACTCTTTGCCCCTTTGTCCCTTCTCCCTCCACAGATGCTGCTGAGATTGCCCAGTGTTTTCTGCATTTGATTCAGGGAGCACAATTGAGGGGTTTGTTAGTGGGATGGTGGTGGTGGGGGGGGGGGGGGGGGGAGAAGACATACTGCCTTCCCACCAATCGAATGCAATTTTGGGGGATAATAAGTTCTGCTGGATGATTCCCAGGCAAGTTTGTCCAGTGTTCCGGGTTCCAGCCCAATCGTTTGCTCATCAAATCTTTCTTTGAGAGGGACTGGCTTGTTATTATTGCTCCTCTTCTCGGAGGATTGTGGGCAGCTTTGCTTTTGTCTCTGCCCTTGACTGGTTAATAGCTGCAGGCCCTTCATTTAGAAACGAGCCGGCAGTCTGGTAATTATCTGTCTTTAGGGTCGCGCCAGAATTTGGGACCTGATTGTTCTCGAGGCTTTTGTTTTGCAAAAGCGAGAAGTTTTGTTTGAGTTTGTTCCCGCACACACACACTCACAGGACAGGTGGGGCGTTTTCACCTTGTCTGGAGGGGGGAGAAATTTAGTTCCCTGTTACAAAAGCGACCAGATTTACATTCGCCTTTAAGCCTCTTCACATTTGCAAACGAAAAATCTCCTAATCGCCCCTGAATCTCATTTCATATCGAATGTAAATGTCGTTTTGCCGAATCCCTCGGGTTTCTATTGCAGATGTGAAAGTCAGACTGGTTGCGAAGGTTTGCTAAATAACGTTGCAAAAATAACATTTCACAGTCCCAACCCTATCCATTTTTGTTACAGTGAATTGTATCCAGTTTTTGTGTACTGTGTTAATTCGATTTTGTTTTTTTTCAAAACGGGTGCTTTTGAATTCCTTATGTAAATATTTTGTTATATTTGACCATTTGTTGCAATCGCTTTGTTTTCAGCTTTGCAAACGGAACTTAGCTGGGTGACAGAAACAGAAAATGCTGGACAGTCTCAGGCGCTGACTCACTGGGAACACAGCCCATTCCCCACAGTGTCCACAGCCTGTGAACCTCACCAGCATCAGGTGAGCAATAGAGAGGGGTCTCCAGTCACAAGGTGATAGGAATTGGTTGGGCAAAAGTGTTATCAGACCCAGCATTCCGGGGAATGTCATGGAAAGCTGTCAACCTTTGGGAAACCTCCTATTAAACTCCACATTTTGTAAAGGAGCCCGCCTTGTCTAAAGCCATCCTCTGGCGAGGAGGTTGGAGAAAGGTGAGGGCAGGAGGGAATAGTCAGTGAGTTATCTTTGACAGAATATAAGTTTGATTGCAGGGGGATGTGTGAAGGAAACGCTCTTTACTTATGTTAATGTATTCATGTTGTCGCTGCTCATTCACAGGTTGCAACTGGAATGTCCTTGTCGGTGAAAGATCAGCTTTATCCCATTGAAACGTTAAAGAGGGCCACTCCGCCCAGGATCCCGGGCTATTTCTCTCCCATCCTGCCCCATGCCCACTACCTGGATGTGCTCCGCTCCTCTGAGGAAGTCTTGCAGCCTCTCAAGTCCCTGGACAGGCTGGTCACTCACTCCAGCTCGGTCATGCCCTTTACTTTCAGCAACTTTTCATTCCTCAGCGAGTCTCCATGTGGACCCGAGCGCCTCTGCAGCATGCTGCCGGCGGCTTCCCCGCCCGTCTTCAGTAACATCGCGGGCGGCGTGAAGCCGCTGTGTCCCCGGAGCCGCACCAAGCCCCCGGCTCCCTCCTGCCCGCCCACTGCAGCGGCCCCCCGCGGGGGATCGGCTCCTGCCAGCCAGCAGGCTCGGGGCTGCCAGGGGAGATGCCACTTCACCGAGGAGGATCTGAACACGGTTCTGTATGGCCACATGGACACGGGGAGCCCCGGGCAGCTGGCTGCTCACGCTGTCTCGGGACTGCGGATATCGGGAAACACAGGTACAGGCTCCACACAGCACACTTTCCACTTGTGCCAATAGGAACTGTGCTAACCTCCTGTCAGGAGCATCTTTTACTGTCAGTGACAGTCTTCCTCCTTCTTCACTCTGCAGGTGGGCCCGAGGTTCAGCTCCTGGACAGAGACACCTTGGAAATCCCACTGGGTGAGTGAGGGGCGGAGGGGGTGAGGCTGGGTGAGTGGAGGAGGGTGGATGAGGGGAGGGGGTGAGGGAAGGAGAGTGGGTAGGTGCGGGCTTGACTCGGGGAGAGCACTGTTCAGCGGGAGCACTGTCACCAGGGAGTGAGTGAGAGAGGGGTACTGAGGAGAGTGAGTGAGGGGCACTGAGGGAGGGGCAGTGAGGGGAGTGAATGCCTGCTGCTGGCTCTGTGTGTGTCTGTGGGGGTGACTGTCTCTCTGTCTCTCTGTCCCCAGGCCTCGCTGTCTCTCACACGTTCTACGGGGGAGTTCCACATCTCGGAGTCTTCTGCTCACAAACTCTAATCCCTAAGGGGGTTCGGTTTGGACCCTTTACTGGAAAAGTGGTGAATATGAGTGAAATTAAAACCTATGATGACAATTCCTTCATGTGGGAGGTGAGGATGACCCTGACGTATCTCACAGCAAAGAACGCAATACTTTCTGTGCATTTAACTACAAACCTGAAAGTGTAGACTGCAAAATAGTTTGCTGAAATAGAAATGTACGTTACTGCCAGGGGAGAGGGTTACAATGTGTGTTACTGCCAGGGGAGAGGGTTACAATGTGTGTTACTGCCAGGGGAGAGGGTTACAATGTGTGTTACTGCCAGGGGAGAGGGTTATCTTGTGTGTTACTGCCAGGGGAGAGGGTTACAATGTGTGTTACTGCCAGGGGAGAGGGTTACAATGTGTGTTACTGCCAGGGGAGAGGGTTACAATGTGTGTTACTGCCAGGGGAGAGGGTTATCTTGTGTGTTACTGCCAGGGGAGAGGGTTACAATCTGTGTTACTGCCAGGGGAGAGGGTTACAATGTGTTTTACTGCCAGGGGAGAGGGTTATCTTGTGTGTTACTGCCAGGGGAGAGGGTTACAATCTGTGTTACTGCCAGGGGAGAGGGTTATCTTGTGTGTTACTGCCAGGGGAGAGGGTTACAATGTGTGTTACTGCCAGGGGAGAGGGTTACAATGTGTGTTACTGCCAGGGGAGAGGGTTACAATGTGTGTTACTGCCAGGGGAGAGGGTTATCTTGTGTGTTACTGCCAGGGGAGAGGGTTACAATCTGTGTTACTGCCAGGGGAGAGGGTTACAATGTGTTTTACTGGCCCTGAAGGGTTGTCATTTACTGATCTTCCTGTTGCCAGGTGCTGCTCACACGGGACAATTTATGTTGCAGATTTTTGAAAACGGCAGGTTGAGTCACTTCATAGATGGGAAAGGCACGGCCAGTAACTGGATGGCCTTGGTAAACTGCGCCAGGTCTCCCCAAGAACAGAACTTAACAGCTGTCCAGTGTGAAGGGAAAATCTTCTACGAGACGTGCAAGGATGTGTCGGAGAGGCAGGAGCTGCTGGTGTGGTATGGAGACTGCTACCTCCAGTTTATGGGAATCCCGGTCACTTTAAAGGAAATGCCTGAAAGCCCATTCACAGAGCCGGCTGAAGGTTAAAACACTTAAACGATTTTCTGCCCTTTTGCGGTTTACTGTCATTAGCTGCGATCTGAAATGCCACTTTCATTCCTTTGGCAGAGTCTGGAGAGGGGTTTAAATGTGAGAGGTGTGGGAAGGTATTCGCCTACAAGTACTACAGGGACAAACATCTGAAGTACACCCGCTGCGTGGACCAGGGCGATCGCAAGTTCCCCTGTCACCTGTGCAGCAGATCGTTCGAGAAGAGGGACAGGCTGAGGATCCATGTGCTGCATGTACACGAGAAACACAGGCCTCACAAAGTGAGCAGAAATACTCAGCACATCCTCCTTTATGTACACGATGGTGAATGCAAACACTGCTTTCGCACAGCTTGCAGTCAGATTTGCCAGCTGTTTTTATTCATTCTTTATTTTTTTGGGGATAAATTTCGAGTATCCAATTGATTTTTCCAATTAAAGGGCAATTTAGTGTGGCCAATGTCTTTTGGTTGTGGGGGCGAAACCCACGCAAACATGGGGAGAATGTGCAATCTCCACATGGACGGTGACCCAGAGCTGGGATCGAACCTGGCACCTCGGCGCCGTGAGGCAGCAGTGCTAACCACTGCGCCACCGTGCTGCCCTGATTCATTCTCTAACCTTGAATGAACAAATTTCACAAAAGCTGATGTAAATCATCCAGACGGTACCTCTCAGACTGTATATCCAGACTGTATCTCTCTGGCTGTACCTTTCAGACTGTACACCCAGACTGTATCTCTCAGACTGTACCTCTCAGATTGAACCTCTCAGACTGTACCTCTCAGATTGAACCTCCCATATTGTACCACTCAGACTGTACCTCTCAGATTGTACCTCTCAGGCTGTACCTCTCAGGCTGTACCTCTCAGACTGTACCTCTCAGACTGTACCTCTCAGATTGAACCTCCCATATTGTACCACTCAGACTGTACCTCTCAGATTGTACCTCTCAGGCTGTACCTCTCAGGCTGTACCTCTCAGACTGTACCTCTCAGACTGTACCTCTCAGATTGAACCTCTCAGACTGTAACTCTCAGATTGAACCTCCCAGAATTACCTCTCAGACTGTACCTCCCAGACTGTACCACTCAGACTGTACCTCTCAGACTGTACCTCTCAGATTGAACCTCTCAGACTGTATCTCTCAGCTTAAACCTCTCAGACTATACCGCTCAGACTGGACCTCTCAGATTGTACGTCCAGACTGTACCTCTCAGATTGTACCTCTCAGACTGAACCTCTCAGATTGAACCTCTCAGACTGTACCTCTCAGATTGTACCTCTCAGACTGCACCTCTCAGACTGTACCTCTCAGATTGTACCTCTCAGATTGTACCTCTCAGACTGCACCTCTCAGATTGTACCTCTCAGACTGTACCTCTCAGACTGTACATCTAGACTTTACCTCTCAGATTGAACCTCTCAGACTGTACCACTCAGACTGTACCTCTCAGACTGTACCTCTCAGACTGTACTCAGATTGTACCTCTTAGCTCTCTCTTTTCTGCCCATAGGTCACCAATGCCCCAGAAAGAACATATAATGCAATTGAGTACAAATATTTTCACTAATTTACTCCAGGGACAATTTCTGCTTAATAAAAAAACAAAAATCTGTTTTCTAACCGACTGTTTGTCCAAATAATCAGAACAATGAGCCTTGACAAAGTGTCACCCAGACTTGAAAGGTTTAGCCCTGTTCTTTCTTCACAGGAGCTGTCAGACCTGTTGAGATTGTCCAGCATTTTCTGTTTTTGTTTCAGATTCCAACATCCGCAGTAATTTGCTTTTATTTTAATCACAAGAATTCATTCGATGTGAAGCGCTTTTGAAGACCCTGGTGAGCTGACACTGCGCTAGAGAAAGACAAGTATCTCTCTCGTGGTTAGAAGAAAACTAATCTGATCCCATACCTGTCGGGTTTCACATTAAACTCCGGCATTCTTTTTACAAAGAGCATTCAATTTAGCTCTTTATGTTCGCTGGATTAAGGTTGAATAACCGGTTGACGTAGATTTTAGTGATCTCTTCCAAATATACCTTTCCCAATAATCGTGCAATGAATATTCTGTTAGATAACTGCCTCTTAGATATTTTCTTATCTGAATTAAACATATACAAACAGATACTTCTTACCACCTTGTAATCACTTCGCAGATTGTGAAATGATACAAATATGTAGACAAGATTTAATTTAGATTTTCAGTGAGGACAGTACTTTGATTTTGTATTGCTGTTTTCCTACCCCATGAATTAATTAGAGATGCAATATAAATCCTGAAAGTATCATCAGTTCCACCATTCTGCACCCTGGTATGTGGGACAGATATCTACCTTAACAGCTGTGGGCTGCATCCTAAACATCTGGTGCCACCACTTACATCTACACATCCTGATGTACAGTGATCATCAATAAAAAATGATTTGTCTATACATCCAGTGGATAACATGATCCCATTTCTCTTCTATTTTCCTTTCTTTTCTATCAGGGAAAGTTTTGCATTTGCCATCTTTTACATGAAAACCCTCTTGCTTTTATTCCATTCTCAGTCTACCCACATTTTTCAAAATTAATTCATGAGATGTGGGCATCACTGTCTGGGCCAACATTTATTGCCAATCCCTAATTGCTCTAGAACTCAATGGCTTGCTAGGCCATTTCAGAGTCAATCACATAGCTGTGGATCTGGAGTCACATGTCTGCCAGACCAGATAATGACAGCAAATTTCCTTCCCCTTAAATGGCATAAGTGGACCAGATGGGTTTTTAAGACAGTGGTTTCATGATCATAATTAGATTTTTAATTCTAATTTTTTTATCGAATTCAGATTCCTTGGTGGGATTCAAACCCAAATCCTCAGAGCATTACTTTGGGTCCCCGGATTACCAGTCCAATTACAGTACCGCAATGCCACCAGGTGTAATTTTGGGAAGCACCAAATCTTTGTAGCTCCTTATGGTGACACAACAAAGAGATGTGAGGATAGCTGGGGGGAGGGGGAGGGGGTAAATGTATCACGTTATGCCAGAATGCATTGATGCATCAATTTGCATAATACACCACAACTATTCCCGTCAAAATACTTTGCAGTGTAGCTGCAACATTTCGACTACATATTCTTTTTAAAAATAAATTTAGAGTACCAATTCATTTTTTCCAATTAAGAAGCAATTTAGCATGGCCAATCCACCTACCCTGCACATCTTTGGGTTGTGGGGGCGAAACCCAGGCAAACACGGGGAGAATGTACATCCACTACATATTCTTATTCTGCATTCCCATAGCCAGCTCCACACAATTCAATATGATATTCATAATCAATTTAGTTATATGCAAAGCACAGCATTGAACATGCTATTATTATTGGATGGTTACTTGTGGGACAATTAGTTTTACAGTCTTTTTCCAACATGTTTCTCTCTCTGTTGAACAGTGCTCCGTATGTGGGAAGAGCTTCTCGCAATCCTCCAGTCTTAATAAACATATGAGGGTCCACTCGGGAGAGCGGCCGTACAAATGTGTTTACTGCAACAAGGTGGGTTCATCTGACTATTTGTACAATTATCATTGGGCAACACATGGAAAACATTTTTTTAAATTTTATAAATTTAAAGCACCCAATTCCTTTTTTCCAATTAAGGACCAATTTACCTTGGCCAATTCACCGACCCTGCACATCTTTGGGTTGTGGGGGTGAGACGCGCACAGACACGGGGAGAATGTGCAAACTCCACACGAGCAGTGTGTCGGGGCCGGTATCAAACCTGCGTCCTTGGCGCCTTGAGGCAGCAGTGCTAATCACTGCGCCACTGTGCCATCCCCAACGCATGGAAAACATGACAACTAAGTATTATGCCAATAAGGGCAAATTTAAAATTGCTTTACTTAAAATCTGCTTTCATATTGAGCGAAGGGCTGTGCAGATTCTGCCAGTCTCTGACACCTGAGTCTCACACAGTTAGCAGCAAAATACACTTGTTGGATTTATTCAGTTTGGCAGACCCATATTTTACCAGGTCTCTTTGGCCAGGTCCGTAGTAGATACTGGAAATTTATTTTGATGTTGCTGTTAGCTCTGCAAGACCGATGTATTGGGAACCAACTGCATAGACATTCCAGCCAACAATGTAAAAATATAAAGTGTGACAAATGTTTGGAATAAACTACCAGGTGGAGCTGGTTGAGTTAAAAACTTTAAGAATGTCTGAAATTCACCTGGATGCTATAATGTGAGAATTAGAGGGAAGAGTTTTAATCAGCCAAGTGGCTTCTTTGGCAGTTCTTCTGAGCATCACAGATACACTTCTGCTCTTTTCCCTGGTTGTAGGCCTTCACTGCATCAAGCATCTTGCGAACTCATATTCGCCAGCACTCTGGAGAGAAACCCTTCAAATGCCGACATTGTGGCAAAGCCTTTGCCTCGCACGCAGCCCACGACAGCCATGTGAGGCGCACACACTCCAAAGACAAAAGCTTTGCTTGTGCAGTCTGTGGCAAGAGCTTTGTGGAAGCGCATGAACTCAAGTATCATCAGGTGCAACTCCACGCAGGTTAGTGAGCAGCAGGAGGAGGTGGTCGGTTACCATATGTCTGGTTGCACTCACCTTTATACTCACCAAATGGAAACTAGCAAGTAACCAACTATTGATACTTATGAACTGAGGTGATCATCAATTTTCTGTCTAGGAGGTGAGGGCTTGTTTCACCCGTTCACAAATACCTATTTCCCAGCTTCCCTGCATTTGCTTTATCACTCAACTAAATATATTAACACAGACTTAAAAAAACATTCTGTGCTCTGAATGAAAAATACTGTCGCATTAATTCAGTTTGAAAGTGCACAGCCAATACTACTTGCTTGTGCTCGTATCTGATGGAACTACGTAACTTTACATACACATGTATGCATATGGCAGTCAGAAACCTGTCAGTTTCCATTTCCTTCACCACTCCCACCCCCGTCACACAGTTTTTCCATCTGTTGCGCCTTCTCTTTCCTAAAAGTGAATACTTGTGCTGCAGGACGTATCTACTGGAGGGATTAACCATCTAGTTTTGAACTGGATAGTGGGTTCAGACAATGACCACCCAGTAACTGATGATATTGGACAATGAAAGTTCCGCTTTTAAATTGTCTTTTAAATAAAAAGCACGTAAGTATTGGAATAGGCTTGTATTCCCAACATCTTGGGCAGTTAGGTCAATTGTCTATATGACTATTGAATGGTTCAGAATGATGCCAAGTGTTTCATTCGATTCCCATTCCGTCTGAGGTGACTTGGGGCTCACCTCTTGCCCAGTCCAGTAGTAAAATCACATCATAAGCAATGGTGTGGTGACTCTCAAATAATCAAGGATGCTACCTGGAGAAGACCAAGAATTAAATATAGATTGTCGATATGCAGCCTTCTCACCCAATCTATTTTTGAGTTAGGCAAAGAGCCCTACTTTATCAATCTAGATAGTGACTGTTGGCAACTATTTGACAAAAGGAATGTCATACGCATGAACCATATCTGCTCCTCATTATTGTCTATTCACCCTCTTGTGAGGTGTTAATGGATAGCAATTGGATACAGTAACTCTGGTTGAGAATTATCCCTGTCTCTAATCTGGGAACACCGAGGCCAATTGTTATGTCCCCACTGTCACGGTTTCTAAGATCAAGTGGAAAAATGTCAACTATGTTTGATTCAGCACACTATGGTATATTTACTAAACCCTCAGTGAAATTTCACTTGCTATTTTTTGATGAAATATGTATAGATTTGTGAAGACTAGCAATTAATTGAAGCAAACGCTTGTACAATATTAACCAAATAAGTGCTCTATGAAAATATTTTCGCACTTCTACATGTTGCCTCTTCTCAAGTGTGGACTGACTAATCTCTCATGCATTACAACTTGTGAAAATCACTTAATCATTTTAGTGTACAAACAGGCAGAATATAAATGTCTCAGTAGTCTTCCCTAGTTTAATCTCAAAGTAAATAGTGATCTATGTTTATTTTGCAGTAACAAAACAGCTTATAAATATTCTCAAACCAAATCCTAAGAGTGCAAATGTTACCTGCACAGAATAACTATCAGTGTCAGCAGACCAAGTTAGTTACAGTGAGGTTAATGCCTATATGCTCGCAAGGGCAGAACTTCACTAACTGGCTTCAGAATGATTATTCAACAGAAGAGTTGATTTGCCCACTGCTGGTATTAAAAATATTCAAAAATAATTTTTAAGAGTTACCAGATGGTCCAATTGATTGCCAGGGAATGTCTTAAGACTTGCAAAACATGCTGAGTCCGAGCGGTTTGGTACTATCGTTTAGAGGTGGTGCCATACCCCTGGCTGAATAATCTTCACGTCATTTCAAGCCTGGAATAATTCACTCAGTTTGTGTCAATGTGAAGCCAAAGCCACTATGTAGTGACAAAAACTTAATAGTGTAACTGGCCTATCAACTTGGGGGTATTTGCGCCCTTCAATAAACGTTGATAATCAACTCTCTTTAAGAGAATTTTAAAATATATATATATTTTTATTAAAACATTTAACATTTAAAATGAAAAAAATTACAATACAAACCTTCACCAACACATGTAACACAAATTACAAGCAACAGCAGTAACAGGAGCCCCAATAACAGAAATGAAGCCCAAGCAATCCCCCCCCCCCCCCCCCCCCCCCCCCCCCCCCCCCCCCCCCCCCCCCCCGCCCATGCACCACTAATAGCTAACAGTGACCAGCTCTTTAAAGTGTAAGATAAACGGCCACCATCTATGATGGAACGCATCGATCGATCCCCTCACTGTGAATGTCATTTTCTCGAGGTAGTAGAACTCCATCAAATCAGCCAGCCATGCTGCTGCACTGGGTGGCGTTGCCCTGCTTCCAGCTCAGCAATATACATTGCCGGACCAACAGCAATGAGAATGTCATAGCATCCAACTCCGTCCTCAACTCTGTATGGTCCCATACCCCAAATACAGCAACTCTTCAAGAAAAGTATGAAATTTTGACCCTGCTCTGTGAACAAGGAATCAATGCCCTCACAAGTGGACTGGAGAAAACTAGATGTATGTTTAGAAAATCCCATTTTCATTCCCTTTTGAAGCCCACTCAATTTTTGACAATTCAAAATCTCTTTAATTTTTTATTACTTTGAGTTTCACAAGCCTATTTGAACAGGGATGGGGTTATCATGTTCAAAACCTATCCTGCCCACTGTCTTCAAAAGTGGCCTTCTTGCCTTTGGATATGATTAGGAGTGTAACTCAGGGCGATTTCCTCCTCCCTAACCCAAGGGCCCTGAGGCCAAATGGGGAGCATCATTACTCTCATCCTGGTTGAGATCAGCTAACATGTCATAGATTGAGGATTGCATCTGGGACTTTCCTGATCTCTGTGATTCAACTACTCAATGCCTTAATGAGTTGATCCACCAGAGAGCTGCATAACTGTTTGAAGGCTTCCTGTCTCAAAAGGGATTGGTACCAATTATTCCACTTCTCTGTCACCAGAACAACTTCTGCTTTAATGGCAAGCTGTGGTCCATTTATAACTATTGTGTCAGATTCCCCAGGTCAACGTATACTACAAACTTCATGTGTGCCAGTGGTCTATTTAAATGAATGAGCAGGATTCCTGATACAAAATTGGCACAACTAGCCTTTTAAGCAATTGACACAAGGTGAGTCTGCGCAGTGGGCCAGTTCAACCTGATTTTTGCAATTTTATAAATTTGGGCAAAAGTAATAGTGTTAATAAGTAGAAAAATAATCTTCTGATGTGTGAATATAATTGGCAAGACAAGTTTTTAGATGCTTTTGTGACAGTCTTCTGGAGAAAACTATTTTCAATCTAGTATTGTTCAATGAGGCAAAGTTAATTAATAATATCATACTAAAAGATCCACTGGGAAATAGTGATCATAATGCATTTGAATTGCACACAAAACAACATATTCCAATTACAAACATGAATCTTAACCTTTAAATCAATTACATAGGTATGAGGGGAAAGTTGGCTAAGGTTGATTGGGTAAAAGGTATGGTGGTAAATATACAGTGGGAAACATTTAAAGAAGCAATTCAAAATGTTTGATAAAAATACATTTCATTGTAAAGCAAAAACTCAACGAGAAAGATCCATCCATGGTTTACTAAAGAGATAAAGATCAGTGTTAGATTAGACGAAGAATCCCATAGAATCACTAAAGTCCATCAAGTCTTTACCGACCCTTAGAAAGAGCATTCTGCCTCGGCCCACTCCCCCACCCTATCCCTGTAACCCCACGCATTAATAATGGCCAACCAATCTAACCTGCACATCTTTGGACTGTTGGAGAAAACTGGAGGACTCGGAGGAAACCCACAAAGACATGGGGAGAACATACAACTCCACACAGTCACCCAAATAATTGATTTAGGTCCTTGGCACTGTGAGGCAGCAGTGCTAACCACTCTGTCACCGTGCAGCACTATAACATTGCAAAGAATAGTAGTAAGTCGGAGTAAGTTGGGAGTGTTTTAGAAACCAGTAAAGGGCCACCAAAATGTTGATCAAAAGAGAAAAATGTAGAAAAGAAGAGTAAACTAGCCAGGAAAATAAAAACAGATTGGAAAAGCATTTCCCGGTATATTCCAGAGTAGCTAAAGTAGCATTGGTCCCTTAGAAACAGACAGGAGAAATTATCATGGGGAATGAGGAAATGGCAGAGTCATTGGAAAAATATATATATTTTTAAAAATAAATTTAGTGTACCAAATTCATTTTTTCCAATTAAGGAGCAATTTAGCGTGGACAATCCACCTACCCTGCACATCTTTGGGTTGTGGGGGCAAAACTCACGCAAACAAGGTGAGAATGTGCAAACTCCACACAGACAGTGACCCAGAGCCGGGATCGAACCTGGGACCTCGGTTGCCGTAAGGCAGCAACGCTAACCACTGTTTCACCGTGCTGCCCCATTGGACAAATATTTTGAGTCTGTCTTCACAGTAGGAGACCTAAATTACAAAGCAGAAATTAAGGATAATCCAGGGGCTAATAGGAGTGAGCAAATTAAGGTAATTAATATCAGCAAAGAAAAAATTCTGGAGAAATTCAAGAGAGAAAATCTGACAAATCAACAGGACCTACATCTTAGGCTCCTAAAAGAGAAGGCAACAGAGATGCTAGCTATGATGTTCCAAAATTCCATACATTCTGGAACATTACCAGCAGATTGGAATGAGCAAATATAACACTGCTGTTCGAGAAAGGAAGGAGAGAGAAAATAGGATACTGCAAAGTACTGAAATCTATTATTAAATAAGTCTTAATAATGCACTTAAAGCATAGCATGATTAGAACAAGTTAATATGGGTTTATAAAAGAGAAATACTGATTGAAAAATGTATTAGTATTTTGAGGAGATAACTAATAGGGTAAATAAGAGGGAACCAGTAGCTACAGAATATTTGGATTTACAAAATGCATCTTGGAGAGGTATGACAAATGAGGTTAATATGCAAGATTAGGGCTCATGGAGGTGGGGTGATATATTATCATGGATAGAGGCACATAGCACAAAACTGTCTTTAATGTTACATTAAATTAATGTTATGCTAAATTAACAATCTCAGAAAGTGAGACTGTTGTGGAAAATATTACATTTTTAATGGAAGGTTATCTTTTGTGATTGGGATTGTGGAAAATATGACATATTAAAAAAAAAAATTTAGAGCACCCAATTTTTTTTTTTCCCCCAAGTAAGGGGCAATTTAGCATGGCCATTCCACCTAACCTGCACATCTTTTGGGTTGTGCGGGTGAAACCCACGCAGACATGGGGAGAATGTGCAAATTCCACACGGACAGTGACCCAGGGCTGGGATTCAAACCTCTTTGAACCTGGGTCCTCAGCGCCGCAGTCCCAGTGCAAACCACTGCGCAACCATGCTGCTCTAGGAAAATATTACATTTTTAATGGAAGGTTATCTTTTGGGATTGGGATTTAACAAAGCACTGGGTACTTACGCCTCACTGTGCTATACTAGTCCTGGGATTGCTTAATGCTGACAGAATAGCTGAAATCACAGAGTGCCTCCAGCCCTGCAATCTAAGCTCTAAAATTGGGCTCCTCCAGTTCTGATCACCTTTGCATTCCTGATTTTTATGACTTTACTATTGGCAGCTCCTTAACCAAGCTTTTGGATATTTGTACCAATATCTCCTTAGATGGCTCAGTGTTAAATGTTGTTTAACAACGTGCTGTAATGAAGCAATTTGGGATGTTATACTACATTATAAGTGCTGCATTTTTATATTTTGAAATTGAGTTCAGTATTGCATTTCCCAGCACCTTGATGTCCTTAAAATTACAGGTTAAATATGAGTAAATTGATCAACTTCATGATCTCCAAGAAGTGAATGTCATGTGGAATAGTTCTTGCACCATTACCAACAAATAATTCACTTAAAAAAGTTAACCCCGCTTTTTAAATATTCCACTTCCATATCATGTTGAACCCTCAATTTTCATGTGCTGGCTTGTTTAAGACTAGTTTAGATACATTATGGAATACGGCATTTGAACTGTTATGTGAAGTGCAATACAGTTCAATTTCTTTCAGTCCAGTGTTTGGCACTCTGAGGTGCCTCACTACACTTACAATTTCAGGCACTATTTACAATATATATTTACATTTCATGCAAAAAATTCTCTGGTGCATATGATCCAAGAGGCTTTATATGGGCACCAAGGTGGTGGCCCTTAGACTGTGGTCTTTCACTATTGGCCCTTTACGGCATCTACCCAAACTTTAGTGCACTCCTCTACCCTCCTGGGCCTTGGAATTTGTCAGATGGCAACATTCAGTCCTTGTCCTGGGACACCACAAGTTTCAGGGAGCAAAGAATGTTTTTCAACATTTGATGGTCCACCAACAGCAGTTGATGTTTGTCTTGCTGTGCATTCTTGGGAACAGTCTGTAGATCGCAGAGTTTGACATTAAGGAGCTACTTGAGATCACCCGTGACAAAAACTACTGCATGTTTCCAGATCTTTTTCACAAAGCCACATTCCAGAAGGAGGTGGTCTCCTCCTCACTGTTGCTGCCTTGAGGGCAGAGTATGGAAGGGTGACACTCTGGGTGCACAGGAAGGATCTGATGGGGAGGGCCTTTCTCACCACTGGCCAAGCTACATCTTGATGTTTGTTTGAAAGTTCAGGTGATGAAACATTATGTCAAATTACTTTGACAGCCTGTTCAGGAATCCATCCGAGAGCATCCACCATCTATTTTTCCCGCAGGGCCTTGAGGCCCTGACTAGTTCAAACTGGTGGGCCAGTGCCTGATGAACTTAGGGTTTTCTTCATAATCCTTTCCATGAGAAACAGGTGGTATGACACAGTGCAATTGAATGGATGTTCTATGATATTGTACAATTCTGGTCGCCACACTACAATACGGATGTGAAGGCTTTGGAGAGGATGGAGAGGAGGTTTACCAGGATGTTACCTGGTCTGGAGGGTGTTAGCTATGTGAAGAGGCTGAATAGATTCAGACTGTTTTCATTAGAAAGATGGAGGTTGAGGAGTGACCTGATAGAGGTCTACAAGATTATGAGGGACATGGATAGAGTGGATGGGCAGGCACTCTTTCCCAGCGTGGAGGAGTCAGTCGCCAGGGGCATAGGTTTAAGTTCCATGAGGCAACGTTTAGAGGGGCTGTGCAAGGCAGGTTTTTTACACAGAGGGTGGTGAGTGCCTGGAACAACCGAGGTTGTGGAAGCAGATAAATTAACGGTGTTCAAAAAGCATCTTGACAAACAGATGGAAAGGATGGGTATAGAAGGATACGGCACAAGAAAGTGCTGAGGGTTTTGGCAAAGGTTGGTATCATTTGTTTTAAAAGAAATTCAGAGTACCCAATTATTTTTTTTCCAATTAAGGGGCAATTTAATGTGGTCAATCCACCTAACCAGCACATCTTTTGGTTGTGAGGGTGAAACCCACGCAGACACGGGGAGAATGTGCAAACTCCACATGGCCAGTGGCCCAGAGCAAGGATTCGTACCCCGGCCCTCAGCGCCTTAGTCCCAGTGCTAACCACTGTGCCATCGTGCTGCCCAAAGGTTGGCATCATGACCGGTACAGGCTTGGAGGGCCGAAGGGCCAGTTCCTGTGTTGTATTGTTCTTTGTTCTTTGATAACCTGGCCAGACCCATCCTTCACAATACCATGGGCAGATAGAACTTCAGCATGTAGAAAATCTGTGGCTGGATTCTCCACTGTCAGGATTCTCCGTTGCGCCGGCAGCGCTCCCACGCCTGGGTATTTCCCAATGGCGTAGGGCTGCCCACAATGGGAAATGCCATTGGCCGGCTGGCGGGGCAGGAATCCTTCTGCCAGAGGGGGTGTGCCACATCAGAAAGCTGTTGCGTCCCTGGTGTTTGCCGAAGGAAAGTCTGCACAGGTTGATTCAGCTATTCACAAAGGTGGTCAGCAGGGTGAGGGCAGCAGGGTGAGGGCAATGTTAGGCACATTTTAGCATTATAACTAGAGACTTGTATCCCATGCCCCTGTGGAGACACACCATTTTTGATTTCCAGACAAAGTGAAAGATGGCTCAGTTGATCATCACAGTGCAGGAACAGAGTACAGGCCAGATCTGCACCACCTATAATAAAACCAAGACCACCTTGCACACACTGACCAGGTTTGGCATATGCCCTGGTCTCTTTGGAACCATATCATCAGCATTTTCAAATGAATGGGACAAAGGACCAGTTCCCAAAGTATATGGCCTTGCTCTTGCCTTGATTCTCTTTTGGCTTCCAGGACTAGTTCAAACTGATCATCAATCTGTGAACTAACAGTGGATCTAAGGAGAAGATAGCGATGTCATCCATATGCAGAGAGGCTTTGACCTGAGTGGTTCCATCGCCTGTGATTTTTGCTCCTCTTATCCTTGCATCCTTCTTTATGGACTCCGCAAAAGGTTCGATAAGTACGCAAACAACTCCGGAGGAGAGAGGACAGCCTTGACTGATTCCAGATTTTATTGGAATGCTTTCCGATTCTCATGGATTGAGTAAAACTGTACGCTAGATATTTGTGTAGAGCAGTTGAATTGAATTGTGGATTTCCTCCCCAAACCCCATTTTGAAGAGCACGTCCTTCATGCCAGTTTGCAATTTTATGACAAAGGCCTCCTCCTGAGCCAAGCTGATGAGGCAGGTGTCCACCCTGTATGCGATTGTAGTCCTGAATTGTGCGTGGCAACCCAAGATCTTTCTGCTGTGTACAGCACAGGCCTGCTCAGGGAAGATCACTGACTCCAGAGAAGACTAGATCCAATAGGCAATGACCGTGGACAGAATTGTTGTCGTTACGCAGTGAAATACACTCCCAATTTTTGATTTCCTCTTTCTCTCCTTTCTGTTTGTAGATGAGGGCAGGCTAATGTTCTAGACTGATCCCCCATAAACTACAATATGTCACATTTGTAAATGTATATCTGGTTCTGCAAATTGAAACTTCTGATAATTTTTAAAACTTTAAATAAAAGTCAACTTGAGGAACAAAACTAAATACAAATATAGCATAACAAAAGCCTAATGTAAAGATATATTGTAAATTCTAAGATACTTTCTTTAACTTTCCTGTCACAATTTTTTAAAACCCTCTCATTTTACAATAATTGAACGTTCCTGCAAGCAGCAGCTATTTCCACTTCCTCCTCCGCATTTTCAATATATTCATGGTATTTTTTATTGAAATCTCTGCAGATTCACACCTTTATAAGTACACTTGTTACTGTCCCCTCCGTTGTTATCACACCGCCATTTATCTTGTGTTTCTAGCCTGGGAACCTGTAGTTAGGGCAACTGCTGTTCTGGAAATACAAGGGGTGGCACCTGAGTGAATTTCTCCAGGATAAACGTCTATCATGACATTATTTTCGAATCTCCATTGGCATAATTGTTATCAAATTGAAAACTACTGCACTTTTTAATTAGAGCTCATCACACAGGAATTGCCATCGCTGCATCTTTATTGTGTTCCTGAGCCTGAGTGCAACATGTGTTGGAGTGTGCAACTCCCAGCACTCTATATTTTTTGTTGCGTTTGTTCAGTCAATTTTGTAGTCGACTCCCCCGATCGTCCCTTCTTTCCCCCCAACCATTCGAGCTGCTACATCAGTTTATATTGCATCACATTGGATTCATGCAAATATACAGAAGGGACTCGGACCCTGGTGTTACGTGTTTGGAGGAGGCTGCAGATGTTCTGATTATAGGCAAAGTGTTCACTTGGTATACGGAGATCAGGATGGGAGAGAAGTGCCAGAGAAATTGGAAAATTGCAGCTGTTATAGCCTTGTTCAGAAGGATAAACCAAGCTAGCCTCGACCAGCCAGTTTAACCCAGCAGTGGGAAAGCTTTTAGAAATGATATCCAGGACTAAAAAAAACAGTCTCTTGGATATAGGTGCAATCATTAGGGAAAGCCAGCAAGCGGCATGGTGGTGCAGTGGTTAGCACTGCTGCCTACGGCGCTGTGGACCCGAGTTTGATCCCGGCCCTGGGACACTGTGCTAACCACTGTGCCACCGAGCCGCCCTTTTCTCTCCATGTCTGCGTACCCAATTCATTTTTCAAATTAAGGGGCAATTTTAGCGTGCCAGTCCATCTAACCTGCACATCTTTGGGTTGTGGGGGTGAGACCCACGCATACATGGGGAGAATGTGCAAACCCCACACAGACAGTAACCGAAGCCGGGATCGAACCCGGGTCCTCGGTGCCGTGAGGCAGCAGTGGTTATTGCTACTTTAATGATCTGCCTGATGGACACTTATAAGGTTGTAAAAACAGCAGTTACTTTTCAAAGAACGTTTTTGAATAGGTGTTTTTTTCCCCAGTTCCACACTTGCCATTGTTATTATATGGCTCCTTGATTATGTACATAATACACACTGGGTGAATGGCTATGAAAGGGAGATGAATTGGCATTGGGCAGAATTTTCCCGCCTTGGCAGGACAAGTTTTCATTGCTCTTCAAATTTTCCTCTCCTGCTTTCGACGATGCCCATCACTGGGCGGGACCAGAAAGTATGGAAGTCGTGGGGAGTGAGTGGTGAAGCTAGAGTGCCTAACTGCTTTTATTATAATTTTCAACAAGGTCCCAGAGACCTGAGATGGACCTTTCAACCAGCCTGCCTCAGCACTTGCCCACTCGCTGGCTGCTTGGTATCTCCTTTACGAATCAAGTGGCCTGACTCTATCTCACACCTGCATCTGCAAAGACATTTGGATGAACCTTTATAAAACACTGGATGCCATCGTAGATAGTAAGGACAGGTGCAGAAACTTGTTTCTGGATTGAGGGATTTGGTTACGTGGACAGTTTGGAGAGGATGGGGCTGTTCTCTGAGAAAAGAAGATTGAGAGGAGATTTGATAGAGGTGTTGAAAATCATGAGGACCCGGGTTTGGTCGCAGCCCCGGGTCACTGTCCGTGTGGAATTTGCACATTCTCCCCATGTTTGCGTGGATCTCCCCCCCCCCCCCCCCCCCCTCCACCCCACAACCCATAGAGGTGCAGGCTAGGTGAAATCGCCACGCTAAATTGCCCCTTAATTGGGAAAAAAAATAATGGGCGGGATTCTTCGACCACCCGCCGGGCCGGAGAATCGCCAGGGGGCAGCGTGAATCCCGCCCCGATGCCGGCTGCCGGATTCTCCGGGGCCGGTTTTTTGGCGGGGGCGGGAATCGCGTCGCGCCGGTCGAGGGTTGTTGGCAGTGGGCGCCCCCGCCCTGGCGATTCTCCGCTTCGCGATGGGCCGAGTGGCCCCCCGTTTTCGGCCGGTCCCGCCGGCGTAAATCAAACCAGATCTGTACCGGCGGGACCTGGCTCTGCTGGCGGCCTGCAGAGTCCTTGGGGGGGTGCGGGGGGATCTGGCCCCGGCGGGGGCCCCCACGGTGGCCTGGCCCGTGTTCAGGGCACACCAATCCGCGGGCGGGCCTGTGCCGTGGGGCATTCTTTCCCTTCGCTCCAGCCACTGTAACGGTCCGCAATGGCCGGCGCGGAGAAGAACCCCCCTGCGCATGCGCTGGGATGACGCCAGGACACGCTGGCGCTCCTGCGCATGCGCCAATCCGCGCCGGCCGTTGGAGGCCCTTCGGCGCCGTCCCAGGCGGCCCGATGCCGGAGTGGATCCCGCCACTCCTCGGCGCCGGTATGGCCCGCCCCGCTGGTTAGGGGAGAATCCCGCCCAATAATTGGGTACTCTAAAATTTTAAAAAAATAATAAAATCATGAGATTTCTAAACAGAGTAGATAGACAGAAACCGTTCCCATTGGTGGAAGAATCGAAAACAAGAGGGCACCGATTTAAGGTGATTGGCAAAAGAACGAATGGCCGGATGCAGTATAACTTATTTTGTTAGGAACCCGGGTGACCAATTACTTGCAATTTGTAAAGGTGTGAGGAAAGGTGACTGCACTACAGGAGTGATAACACTGGCAATAGTTATCCTTTATCATAGAATCCCTACTGTGCAGAAGGAGGCCATTCAGTCCATTGAGTCTACACTCCACACAGGTCCAGTTCCCCGCCCTATCCCCATAACTGAACCTGCACATTCCTGGAAACTAAGGGGCAATTTAGCATGGCCAATCCACCTAACCTGCACATCTTTGGACTGTGGAAGAAACTGGAGCACCCAGAGGAAACCCATGCAGACATGGGGAGAACGTGGAAACTCCACACAGTCACCCAAGGGCAGAATTGAACCCGGTTCCTGGAGCTGTGAAGAAGCAATGAACCTTTTATGTTCAAACAAATTTTAATTTAAACACAGAAATAACCACATTATCATCAAAGAAATAGCTTTACAGATAATAGTTACGACAGTTCTTAAGTAAAAGGAAAAACTTTAAGTTACTCCCTGGACATGCCGGTGTACAATGAAATGAAACAAACCAATATGGTTCAAATACCACTTATAAATAAAGTTTTTTTTTTTAAATAATATTTTATTGAAAATTTTTGGTCAACCAACACAGTACATTGTGCATCTTTTACACAACATTGTAACAATACAGATAATAATGACCTTTTTAAATTTAAACAAAAACAACAACAAATAAATAAATATGAAATAACAAAAAAAAATAAAAAAATAAAAGCTAGCCCTAATTGGCAACTGCCTTGTCTCAGGCCACACCCCCCCCCCATCCCTCCCCCCCCCCCAAGTCCTGGGCCGCTGCTGCTGCCTTCTTTGTTCTCCCCTATCTATCTTTCCGCAAGATATTCGACGAACGGTTGCCACCGCCTAGTAAACCCTTGAGCCGACCCCCTTAGGACGAACTTAATCCGCTCCAACTTTATGAACCCCGCCATATCATTTATCCAGGTCTCCACCCCCGGGGGCTTGGCTTCTTTCCACATTAGCAATATTCTGCGCCGGGCTACTAGGGACGCAAAGGCCAAAACATCGGCCTCTTTCGCCTCCTGCACTCCCGGCTCTTGTGCAACCCCAAATATAGCCAACCCCCAGCTTGGTTCGACCCGGACTCCTACTACTTTCGAAAGCACCTTTGTCACCCCCATCCAAAACCCCTGTAGTGCCGGGCATGACCAAAACATATGGGTATGATTCGCTGGGCTTCTCGAGCACCTCGCACACCTATCCTCCACCCCAAAAAATTTACTGAGCCGTGTTCCAGTCATATGTGCCCTGTGTAATACCTTGAACTGAATCAGGCTTAGCCTGGCGCACGAGGACGACGAGTTTACCCTGTTTAGGGCATCTGCCCACATCCCCTCCTCAATCTCCTCCCCTAGCTCTTCTTCCCATTTCCCTTTTAGTTCGTCCATCATAGTCTCCCCTTCGTCTCTCATTTCCCTATATATATCCGACACCTTACCGTCCCCCACCCATTTCTTTGAGATGACTCTGTCCTGCACCTCTTGTGTCGGGAGCTGCGGGAATTCCCTCACCTGTTGCCTCGCAAAAGCCCTCAATTGCATGTACCTGAATGCATTCCCTTGGGGCAACCCATATTTCTCGGTCAGCGCTCCCAGACTCGCAAACTTCCCATCCACAAATAGATCTTTCAATTGCGTTATACCTGCTCTTTGCCACATTCCATATCCCCCATCCATTCCCCCCGGGGCAAACCTATGGTTGTTTCTTATCGGGGACCCCCCCAGTGCTCCGGTCTTTCCCCTATGTCGTCTCCACTGTCCCCAAATCTTCAGTGTAGCTATCACCACCGGACTTGTGGTATAGTTCCTTGGTGAGAACGGCAATGGGGCTGTCACCATAGCCTGCAGGCTGGTCCCCCTACAGGACGCCCTCTCTAATCTCTTCCACGCCGCTCCTTCCTCCTCTCCCATCCACTTACTCACCATTGAAATATTAGCGGCCCAATAATACTCACTTAGGCTCGGTAGTGCCAGCCCCCCCCTATCCCTACTACGCTGTAAGAATCCCTTCCTCACTCTCGGAGTCTTCCCGGCCCAAACAAAACCCATGATACTCTTTTCTATCCTTTTGAAAAAAGCCTTCGTGATCACCACCGGGAGACACTGAAACACAAAGAGGAATCTCGGGAGGACCACCATCTTAATCGCCTGCACCCTCCCTGCCATTGACAATGCTACCATATCCCATCTCTTGAAATCTTCCTCCATCTGTTCCACCAACCGCGTCAAATTTAGCCTGTGCAATATGCCCCAATTCTTAGCTATCTGGATCCCCAGGTAACGAAAGTCTCTTGTTACCTTCCTCAACGGTAGGTCTTCTATTTCCCTACTCTGCTCCCCTGGATGCACCACAAACAGCTCACTCTTCCCCATGTTCAATTTATACCCTGAAAAATCCCCAAACTCCCCAAGTATCCGCATTATTTCTGGCATCCCCTCCGCTGGATCCGCCACATATAGTAGCAGATCATCCGCATATAAAGATACCCGGTGTTCTTCTCCTCCCCTAAGTATTCCCCTCCATCCCTTGGAACCTCTCAGCGCTATCGCCAGGGGCTCAATCGCCAGTGCAAACAGTAATGGGGACAGAGGACATCCCTGCCTTGTCCCTCTATGGAGCCGAAAATATGCCGATCCCCGTCCATTCGTGACCACACTCGCCACTGGGGCCCTATACAACAGCTGCACCCATCTAACATACCCCTCTCCGAACCCAAATCTCCTCAACACCTCCCACAGATAATCCCACTCCACTCTATCAAATGCTTTCTCGGCATCCATCGCCACTACTATCTCCGTTTCACCCTCTGGTGGGGCCATCATCATTACCCCTAACAACCTCCGTATGTTCGTGTTCAGCTGTCTCCCCTGCACAAACCCAGTTTGGTCCTCATGAACCACCCCCGGGACCCATTCCTCTATTCTCATTGCCATTACCTTGGCCAAGACCTTGGCATCTACATTGAGGAGGGAGATTGGTCTGTAGGACCCGCATTGTAGCGGATCCTTTTCCTTCTTTAAAAGAAGCGATATCGTTGCTTCTGACATAGTCGGGGGCAGTTGTCCCCTTTCCTTTGCCTCGTTAAAGGTCCTCGTCAGTAGCGGGGCGAGCAAGTCCAAATATTTTCTGTAAAATTCAACTGGGAATCCGTCCGGTCCCGGAGCCTTTCCCGTCTGCATGTTCCTAATTCCTTTCACCACTTCTTCTACCGTGATCTGTGCTCCCAATCCCATCCTTTCCTGCTCTTCCACCTTGGGAATTTCCAGCCGATCCAAAAACTCCATCATTCTCTCCCTCCCATCCGGGGGTTGAGCTTCATACAATTTTTTATAAAATGTCTTAAACACTTCATTCACTCTCTCCGCTCCCCGCTCCGTCTCTCCATCTTCGTCTCTCACCCCCCCTATTTCCCTTGCTGCTCCCCTTTTCCTCAATTGGTGTGCCAGCAATCTGCTCGCCTTCTCTCCATATTCATACTGTACACCCTGCACCTTCCTCCATTGTGCCTCTGCAGTGCCTGTGGTCAGCAAGTCAAATTCCACATGCAGCCTTTGCCTTTCCCTATACAGTCCCTCCTCCGGTGCTTCCGCATACTGTCTGTCCACCCTCAAAAGTTCTTGCAACAACCGCTCCCGTTCCTTACTCTCCTGCTTCCCTTTATGTGTCCTTATTGATATCAGCTCCCCCCTAACCACCGCCTTCAACGCCTCCCAGACCACTCCCACCTGAACCTCCCCATTGTCATTGAGTTCCAAGTACTTTTCAATGCATCCCCTCACCCTTAAGCACACCCCCTCATCCGCCATTAGTCCCATGTCCATTCTCCAGGGTGGACGCCCTCTTGTTTCCTCCCCTATCTCCAAGTCTACCCAGTGTGGGGCATGATCCGAAATGGCTATAGCCGTATATTCCGTTCCCCTCACCCTCGGGATCAATGCCCTACCCAACACAAAAAAGTCTATGCGTGAATAGACTTTATGGACATAGGAGAAAAACGAGAACTCCTTACTCCTAGGTCTACTGAATCTCCACGGGTCCACCCCTCCCATCTGCTCCATAAAATCCTTAAGCACATTGGCTGCTGCCGGCCTCCTACCAGTCCTGGACTTCGACCTATCCAGCCTTGGTTCCAACACTGTGTTAAAGTCTCCCCCCATTATCAGCTTTCCGGTCTCTAGGTCTGGGATGCGTCCTAGCATTCGCCTCATAAAATTGGCATCGTCCCAATTCGGGGCATACACGTTTACCAACACCACCATCTCTCCCTGTAATTTGCCACTCACCATCACGTATCTGCCCCCGTTATCCGCCACTATAGTCTTTGCCTCGAACATTACCCGCTTCCCCACTAATATAGCCACCCCCCTGTTTTTCGCATCCAGCCCCGAATGGAACACCTGCCCTACCCATCCTTTGCGCAACCTAACCTGATCTATCAGTTTCAGGTGCGTTTCCTGTAACATGACCACATCTGCTTTAAGTTTCTTAAGGTGTGCGAGTACTCGTGCCCTCTTTATCGGCCCGTTAAGCCCCCTCACGTTCCACGTGATCAGCCGAGTTGGGGGGCTTCCCACCCCCCCCCCCCTTGCCGGTTAGCCATCATCTTTTTCCAGCTTCTCGCCCAGTTCCCACGCAGCTGTATTTCTCCCAGACGGTGCCCCCCCGCCCATCCTTTCCCGTACCCACTCCCCCCTTTCCCCAGCAGCAGCAACCCAGTAATTCCCCCCTCCCCCCCCCCCCCGCTAGACCCCCCGCTAGCGTAATTACTCCCCCCATGTTGCTCCCAGAAGTCAGCAAACTCTGGCTGACCTCGGCTTCCCCCCGTGATCACGGCTCGCCCCGTGCGGCGCCCCCTCCTTCCTGCTTCTCTATTCCCGCCATAATTATCATAGCGCGGGAACCAAGCCCGCGCCTCTCCCTCGGCCCCGCCTCCCATGGCCAACGCCCCATCTCCTCTCCCTCCCCACCTCCCCCCATCACCACCTGTGGGAGAAAGAAAAGTTACCATACCGCAGGATTAATCATACAATCCCTCTTCGCCCCCCCCCCCCCACTCGTCCCACCACTTTGTCCAAACGTTCATTTTCGTAGTCCAATCATTCCAATTTTTCTTCTACAATAAAAGTCCACGCTTCATCCGCCGTCTCAAAGTAGTGGTGCCTCCCTTGATATGTGACCCACAGTCTTGCCGGTTGCAGCATTCCAAACTTTATCTTTTTTTTGTGAAGTACCGCTTTGGCCCGATTAAAGCTCGCCCTCCTTCTCGCCACCTCCGCACTCCAATCTTGATAGACGCGGATCACCGCGTTCTCCCATTTACTACACTGAGTTTTCTTCGCCCATCTAAGGACCATTTCTCTATCCTTAAAACGGAGAAATCTCACCACTATGGCTCTGGGAGCTTCTCCTGCTCTCGATCCTCGCACCATAACTCGGTATGCTCCCTCCACCTCCAACGGACCCGTCGGGGCCTCCACTCCCATTAACGAGTGCAACATCGTGCTCACATATGCCCCGACGTCCGCCCCCTCCACACCTTCAGGAAGGCCAAGAATCCTCAAGTTGTTCCTCCTTGCGTTATTTTCCAGTGCCTCCAACCTCTCCACAGATCGTTTCTGGTGTGCCTCCTGTATCTCCGACTTCACCACCAGGCCCTGTATATCGTTTTCATTCTCTGCTGCTTTCGCCTTCACGACCCGAAGCTCCTGCTCCTGGGTCTTTTGTTCCTCTTTCAGCCCTTCAATCGCCTGTAATATCGGGGCCAACAACTCTTTCTTCATTTCCTTTTTTATCTCCTCCACGCAGCGTTTCAAAAACTCTTGTTGTTCAGGGCCCCATATGAAACTGCCACCTTCCGACGCCATCTTGGTTTCTGCTTGCCTTCCTTGCCGTTGTTCCAAAGGATCCGCTGCAATCCGGCCACTTTCCTCTCCTTTTTCCATCCGTGTCCAGGGGGAACACCCTTCTGGTTTACCGCACGGTGTTTTCAGCCGTTAAAATTGCCGTTGGGGCTCCTATCAAGAGCCCAAAAGTCCGTTTCACAGGGAGCTGCCGAAACGTGCGACTCAGCTGGTCATCGCCGCACCCGGAAGTTCCCTTATAAATAAAGTTAACAATCAGGTTACTTGCTTTTCTGTGGGACGAGTCTTTGGAGAGCACCATTCAGGAGCAAACTGAAAGACTCCTCTTGGCAGATTAAAATTCTATGACAAACTGAAACTACAGACATACCTAGCTTCTCTTTAATTATATCATCTGTACCCAAAGAATGGCTTTCTTTTGTCTCCTGCCATAAGATGCCCCATGACCTGATTAGCCAGGACCAAATGCAATGGGCGGGATTCTCCGACCCTGCGGCGGGTCGGAGAATCGGCGAGGGGGGCACGAGAATCGCGCCATGCCGCCCCAACGCCTAGCAGCGGTTTTCGGGCGCCTGCAGGATCGCCGCCCCGCCAGTCGGAGGTCGTTGAAAGCGCCCCCTGCCCCCGGCCATTCTCCAGGTGTCGACGGGCCAAGTGCCCGCTGAGTTCGGCCGAGACCCGCCGGCATAGATTATGTATGGTCCCATCTAGTGGGACCTCGGAGTTCTGTCTACGGGGTCTGTCCTGGTGAGGGATGGGGGATCCGACCCCGGGGGCGCATCCACGGTGGCCTGGCCCGCGATCGGGACCTACCGATTGGTGGGTGGGCTAGTTCCGTGGGGGCCTATGTTCCACCACGCCGGGCCCCTGTAGGGCTCCGCCATATTGCCTGGGGGCCGGCGCGGAGACGGGAACCCACGCGTATGCGCGAACCCGTTCCGGCTGTGGGTGGAAGGGGTGGATAGCTGCCAGTTGAGGTCCGTTGACGCCAGAGTGGCTCACACACTAAATTGGCCCTTAATTGGGAAAAAAATTAATTGGGTACTCTAAATTTATTTTAAAAAAATAAAGTTAGAGTACCCGATTCATTTTTTTCCAATTAAGGGGCAATTTAGCACGGCCAATCCACCTACCCTGCACATCTTTGGGTTGTGGGGGCGAAACAT